>NC_138131.1:16828877-18130455 GCF_964188305.1 Podarcis bocagei
TGTGGAAGCCGCCCAGAGTGGCTGGGGAAACCCAGCCAGATGGGCGGGGTACAAATAATAAATTATGTTGTTGATGATGGTGATGATGATGATGATGATGATGGAGTCTCAAAGCGGCTCGCAATCTCCTTTTCTTTCCTCCCCACAACACACACTCTGTGAGATGAGTGAGGCTGAGAGACTTCAGAGAAGTTGACCAGCCCAAGGTCACCCAGCAGCTGCAGGTGGGGGAGCGGATCCCCAGATTACGAGTCCACCGCTCTCAACCACACTGGAGGTTTCGAAGCCTAGCTTGGGGTCCCATCCAGCTCGACTGTTTCTAGGATCCCACGTTGAGACTTCTGCCCCGGATGGGGGTTAGGCTAGATGACCTTCGGGTCCCTTCCATGAGTATTCTCTGTCACCTAGCCTAAAAAACTCATCCTTTTTGGCAACCCGATCGTACCTTCTTCCAATTTTCCCTTCTGGAGGTTCGGTCCTCGTCCATCCTCCTCTTCATATCGGCACAATCTGCAAACACAACCAAGAGACAGGTCCCTTTCAACTCGATGCTTCTACTTTGAGATTCCTGCCTTGCAGTCGGGTCCCTAACAGCTCTCATTCTACAATTATACAATTCCTCCTGTGAGGTCCATATGATTGATTGATTGATTGATTGACCTGAACGGAACTGATTGACCTGAACTGGGCGAAACGGAGGCCCGTCTAGTCCAACTGCACAGCAATCTCAACACAGAATCATACAATGGCAGAGCTGGAAGGGACCCTTAAAGGTCATCCAGTCCAACCCGCAGCAAGGCCAAACCCGCCCCATTGGAGTGCCGGAATTCAGATTGCCGGAAGAAATATCAACAACTTCGGATATGCAGATGACACAACCTTGATGGCAGAAAGTGAGGAGGAATTAAAGAACCTTTTAATGAGGGTGAAAGAGGAGAGTGCAAAATATGGCCTGAAACGCAACATCAAAAAAACGAAGATCATGGCCACTGGTCCCATCACCTCCTGGCAAATAGAAGGGGAAGAAATGGAGGCAGTGGGAGATTTTACTTTCTTGGGCTCCATGATCACTGCAGATGGTGACAGAGCCATTTCCGAACTAGAGAGGAGAGGGGGTTGCGGGCTAACACCTCCCACTCTCTCCTCTCGCGGGGGCTGGCCTTCTGCCCCCGCGAGAGCAGGGGAATCCCCGGGCGTGCCGGCAACCCTGCCCGCCAATTGGCGTGGCCGGGGGGCGTGGCCTAGCCCATTTAAGGCCAGGCACATCCGGAGGCCGCCCTCTTTGCCCCGTTCAGCTGATCGGTTTGTGTCCTGGAAGATAGCTCGCGGTATTTTCCGGCTTACCTTTTCGGTTGAGTTTAATTTCCCAGGGTCTCCGCCGCAGCGAAGGATCCCCCCCCCCAGGTGGAATATACTAGCCGCTTCGGTCACTTGGCGGTGGGTCCCCAGCAGCCGCTGGCCAGCTGGTCACGCTCCAAGCAGCCTTCCTCCTCTTCGGCCCCGCTGTGATTCCCGGAAGAGGGCTCTCCGATTGGATCAGGTTGCATTTGCTTGAATCGCTTTTGGTCGTCGCGGGGAGCGTAGCTGCTGGTTTTGGCATCGCGCGGGTCCCCTGCCTCTTGTTGCGGTCATTTTGTTGGCTTTTTGCTGTATAGTAACGCTGCAGAGAGCTTGCTGGGGAGACCATGCATTAAAAAGAAGGGACTCAAAAAGTACTTAAAGAAGGTTTTAATAAGAAAAACAAAAACTCCATTTACACTAAATACATCAACAGACCCAACCACCAACCCATCCCCCAGGGTAATGGGAGAGCTAGGTGCTGCTCCTTATATACTCTACCCAAATGCTGACACACCTTAATCAAATACAACTCAGCAGCACCTGCTATGTTTCACAGCTGTAAAGCTGGGTCTCGTTATCTTGCTCTGGCCCTTGCTCTGGCCCCTTAAAGACATACACATGGAGTGGAACAATGATGAACCTTTACATTTAAAGAAACCATTCAACACATTTCCCTGCTTTTGCGTTGCTTCTCCGGTGGGGCATTTTTAGGAGCTTTTTGCAACAGCGCAGCCCGTGACGGTGAGCGCTAGCAATCGGGGCACGGGCTTCCCTACCTGATAGTGTGCATCTGTCTCTGGGGGGGGGGGGTTCCTTGGCTGTAGCGTGGCTTTTCGCTGTTAAAAGGCCGCCGCTTGGAGATCTTGCCGCGTTGCTAGGCAACGGATAGCTTTTCAGCCGCCATTTTAACTGCCCACGTGGCTTCGCAGCGGCGGCCATTTTAGTAGAGGCAAACCGTGTGGGAGCGGAGCCCGTTCTAACGTTCCTAGATCACCCCTCGCGTTTAATAACAGGGAAGCGGTGTTTTGAAGTGAGCCCCTGGTTTTCCGCATATCGAAACACCTCACAATCGGCAGCCCTTTATTGAGGTGAGCGCGTTTTGGCGACGGCGGTCCCTCCACACGGCTTTAAAAAATCTCCATAGGGCGTGAGGAGGTTGCCATTTTGGGACAGGCATAGCTTGTGGGAAGGGCTTGCCTTGACTCTCTCACTTATACAGAGCGAATTATTTTGGTTGTGGGGGGGGCAAAAGAGCTTTTCATTTTAGCACATATTACATTGCTTTGGGGGTATAGATTTTCTAGTTGACGGTTACACGCGCACTTCTGCAGGCTGCAGGCAGTAGTATATATTTCCTCTTTTAGCAGCGGGCTCACTGGCATTGAGCGATTTATGCAGGTGCCTGGCGCTCCAAGGCACTTTAATTTGGACGCCTAATTAACCAACAGACCCAATTAAGCTAAATCCTAGTATGAAAAACTAAGCTAATTGCAAGGCTCGTATAATCAAATATATATATATAATTATTCAACAGTTCTATTAGGTGCTAACATCCGAGCTGACAAAGTTTAATTGAGGCGCGGTATTGGGCAGTTTACTGGACAAGCGATTTTATTTCCTCACCCCCGCAAATAATTTTCTAATTTAACACAAAGGCGATCTGCAGGGGCCCGGTAAAGGGTGACCTATTCGGCATTTTCAGGGTCGGTAGACTGCTGCAGTTTGGATCCTATCCATCGCAGCACATAACAGTTACATACCCTTGGTAAATCCACTCTGAAAATTTTAAGGGTACGCATTTGAAGCTTTGCTGCACAGCGTTATTGCATTCAGATTATCTCCTTCCGCACACGGGTTCTGGCGGAGCTGGGTCATTTTTTGTTCTTGCTGCCTAGGCATTAAGTTTCATAATTTGGTGTAGTCAAGTCATAGTGGTTATAGTTAAATAATAATTAAAGAAATTAACAATTATTCTCTCTGGGTCTTACCCGGCTGACTGGTTTGTTTTGTCTGGATCATTGTCCATTAATTGGGTTGGTGACTCTGGTTCCTGCCTTCTGTAGAAAGGTGGCCCTGTTTTGTTTATTGCATAGCAAGATGTTATAATCCTAATAACACTAAGTGCATTTTAGAGGTAATTATATAGGCATTATTTTCATATAGCCAGTTACGGCACACCGTGCCTTAATACTGAACTAGGTTTAAGCAACCTCTTCAAGTTTAGTCAATAGCTAGGCAGTGTCGATAATACTGAACTGGGACAATTAGGAATCCCATATTCAAGTGCAGGACAGGACAGCGTTGACAATACTGAGCTAGGTAATTCTGGGCCGTGTTGCTGATCACGCCCAGTGGATTGTGATTGCATTTAAGTCAGGCAGACAGTACTGAACGGGTAAAGGAGTGCACGGACCTCCTAGGTGGGCAATTTTAATTTACTAGGCGTATAACTTAGCGGCTCCGGTTCACGACTCATTTGAAATGGCTTCCAGTGGAGACCAGCAGGCATCCACTTCTGCCAGTCGGCTGGCACCTCCCGCAGGCAATGGGGGCGCTCAGGTGCCGGCCATGCCTTGTGACCCTCAGGCCTTCGCACAATTTTTCATGGCGTTTGAAACATTTTACAGACAGTGTAGGCCCAGGGGGGCATTGGCGCTTACAGCCCCGGAACCGTCCCAGGAGATGATTCCTGACACACACACACCCCAGCTACCAAGTCCAACAGGACATCCCCGTCATCGCGGGGTGCAGCAACCAAGCAGAAACGGCGAGTACAGGTCACCCTAATACCCGTGCACAGGTAGCCATGGCTAAGAAAACAAATCAGAGCATAGGCAAAGGAAGGGCGCCGGCTAAGGGTCCTGGCAAGGGGAAGGCCCCCGCCAAAGGCCCCAGCAGTAACGCCACTTCACAAATTGTAGACATTCCTAGTGTGTTTCAGGAACAACAGCCCCAGCATAGCTCTACTGAGGACAGCGCGGGTTCTGCCCTGGAGGATGAGCACGTGCAACCGCCCACCCCTCAGCCAGCGGCAACTGTGACCCCAGCCAACGTCGAGGCCCAGGGTGGAAAAAGGAAGTCCAAGAGGAAGCACACGTCTTCCAAGAAGAAGAGAAGTAAGCAGTCAGAGACCGAGGACGAGTCAGGTACGTCATCCTCTGATTCGGATAGTGAGGGCCCCATGGATAGCTACTGGGGTTTGGGGGAAGATAATCATGGAATCCCGCTTTGGGCACACGAAAGGAGGGCCAATTCACATCGTAAGACCTTCAATGGTGTACTGGCATGGAAGGACGGGGCATTGGTGGAGCATGTAAAAGTTGCCACCAACCAATCCACTGATTTTATATTGGGGAATCATCTGTCCCAGAAGAAGAGGAATAAGATCCTCAATGGGGATTACATGGATATGTTTACCCTCCTACCTCCAACCAAGCTCACAGGTAAAGGGGAAAAGAGGCGCTCCTATGGTAAGCGGAGGTACAGGACGCCTAGGGCTGAGCGCACCTTTGAGAATTGGTTGGATGGGTACCAGGTTTTCATGGGAGTTGTGTGTGCAGCTTATCCTCGGCGCTCCATGGATTTGGTTGCTTATCTGGCCCACGTGAGGAGGGCTCACGCTCTCGCGGGAGAAAATGCCGCTTTAACGTACGATGAGAATTTCCGTAGAAACGCTTCTCTCCTGCCTTCCACCCGCTGGGATCTAATGGATCCTAATTACTGGGGCGAGGACGTCAATCCCTACATCGAAAAGAGAAATCAGGACTCATCCAAGGCGGGTAAGACAGAGGCGAAGCGGCGCCGGCACTGCTGGGAGTTCAACAGGGGTGTGTGCTCGCGACCCTCCTGTAAGTATTTGCATGAATGTGAGAGGTGCTGGGGTAACCACCCCGCATCTGCCTGCTTCAAGAACAAACAGCAGCCCTTTCGAGGGGGCCGGGGGTTCTTCCACAATAACAACAGGGGTGCCCCCGGATCCACCCGCCAGGGGCCTGGTAACCGCCAGTAATTTGCACCTGGGTCTAGCCTTCTCTCCCATCAAACTTCAGCCCCTCAAAACCTTACTTGACCAGTATCCCGATCGAACAGCAGCACTATATCTTTGGGAGGGGTTCTCCAAGGGGTTCAGAATCCCCGTGGCTTCCCCCCTACCACCGGGAACCCACAAAATCAAAAGTCGGTTAAGGAAAGACCGGAGATAGTTAGAAAAAAGATAGAGAAGGAGATCAAGGCAGGGAGGGTGGCAGGCCCCTTCGCTGAACCCCCGTTTGAAGGACTTCACCTATCCCCTCTGGGCATTGTACTAAAGAAGACCCCAGGGGAATTCCGCATGATACACAACCTTTCCCACCCAAGGGGAGGCTCTGTCAATGATGCGATCCCCCAGGAGCTTTGTACAGTAAAATACGCCTCCTTTGACCAAGCAGTGAAAATGATTCGGCGATTTGGGCAGGGGGCACTTCTAGCCAAATGCAACATCGAGTCGGCATTCCGCCTCCTTCCCGTCCACCCGGCTGATTTCTGTTGGTTGGGCTTTAGATTTGACGGAGCGTATTTCATTGACAAAGCAATGCCGATGGGTTGTTCCGTGGCTTGCTCAGCCTTTGAGTCGTTTAGTACGTTTTTGGACTGGGCCCTACGCTTCAGGACAGGGTCGTTGAGCGTGTCCCATTATCTCAATGATTTTATTTTGGTGGCAGATAACAGGCGGCGATGCTCCGCCCTCTTGGAGGCCTTCACGGCTTTGGCTGGTGAGCTAGGGGTGTCGCTAGCCGCCGAAAAGACGTAGGGTCCAGCCACCTCTATGGTCTACTTGGGCATCGAGTTAGATACCGTGGCCCAGACCTCTAGACTGCCCGAGAATGAATTGGTCGCCCTTAAAACGCTGATACAGCAACTGCTACCCCTGAGGAAGGTCACTCTAAGGCAAGTTCAGTCCCTGCTAGGCCACCAAAATTTCGCATGCAGGGTAGTGGCGCCGGGCCGCCCCTTTTGCGGACGCCTGGCCAGTTTGGCTGCGGGTCTCAGGGCACCACAGCATAGGGTGCGCCTCTCCAAAGAAGTTAAGGCAGATCTGGGAGTTTGGTTACAGTTCCTCGATAATTACAACGGTATATCCTTGTGGCAAGATTCCATGGCGCTCAACGCCGATTTCCAAGTTCAGTCAGATGCAGCAGGTGCCTTGGGCTTCGGGGTATACTTCAGGGGCCAGTGGTGTGCCGAAAAGTGGCCTGCAGAATGGCAGGGCCAGCCCATTACCCGGGACCTCACATTCTTAGAATTTTTCCCTATCGTGGTGGCTGTACATCTTTGGTCTGAGCAGTTCCGCAACCATAGGGTATGTTTTAACACAGATAATCAGGCAGTGGTAGCCGTTCTTTCTCGACAGTCCACGCGCTCTACCAGGGTGGGTAATTTGTTACGGTCCTTCGTCCTTCTGTGCTTGGAGCAGAATATATACTTTTCAGCCAAATTCGTACCTGGCGTTAATAATGACATCGCGGATGCTCTGTCTCGTTTTCAGATGGAGCGCTTTCGCTCATTAGCGCCGGAAGCGGAACCATCATCAATGCCTTTCCCGGAGCATCTCTGGAGCCTTGGAGCAGGAAGTGATGAAGGGAGTATTTGGTGCAGTTGCCCCTTCAACAATGAGATCATATAAGAAGGCTTGGTCTGACTTTTTAAAGTTCCGCAGCAGTATACCCAGCGCAAGGCAGAATTCCATTCCCTCAACGAGGGAGGTCCTCCGCTACTTAACTCATCTGAAGGAGCTGGGCAGGGCACCAAAGACTCTCAATATTCAGTCCGCGGGGATTTCCTATTTTTGTAAAGCCTTTTTCGCCACCGACCCGTGCGCACAATTCATTGTGAGTAAGACCTTAGAGGGCTGGCGCCGGCTACAGCCCCCCAGCTCTGACAAGAGGAGGCCCATAACGTATGATATTCTGACCCAGATACACAAAAAATTAAGAGAAATATGCTGGTCGAAATATGAAGCGCGCCTATTCTCTGCCGCTTATTCTGTAACCTTCTTGGGTGCCCTGCGCATAGGCGAGGTAGTCTGCGAGGGCCAGAGGGGCATCCTGTTAAGTGATCTGACTCTATCTGAGACTGACCTGATGGTTCAAGTACGGAGCTCTAAGACGGACCAACAGGGCAGAGGGGCCCTCCTTCGGCTACCAGCTACACAGGCTAGTGGTCCCTGCCCGGTGAGGGATACGAGGCGTTTCCTCTACTTAAGACCTAGTAGCCCCGGCCCCCTATTTATCCACGCGGATGGATCGCTCTTGGCCAGACATCAGTTTACGCGGGTGATGCGCTTGGCGTTGTCAGCTTGCGGTCTGTCCGCGGCCGAATTTGCGGCTCACTCCTTTCGGATAGGGGCAGCAACCACTGCAGTGCACCTTGGGCTCTCGGCAGACAGGATAAAGGATTTAGGGTGGTGGAGATCTAATGCATACAGAGCTTATGTGAGAAAGAATTTATGACTAGCTGTTGTGTTCCCTGACCGTGGTTTTCTGCCTGTTTTGCTTTTCAGAATATGAGAGGGTGCGCATTTGGCTGGTGGGCCACAGCATCGTGCACTGGGCCAAAAGTCGTGCCATGAGCACCGGTTTGGGGACAAATCTGAACCTACCTGCAAATGTAGAGCTGGCGTGGATGGCGCGTAGGGGGATGCGCTGGAGCGAATTCAAGCCAGCCGTGATGGCGAGAGCCGCCTCGGAGGGCCCACCTGATGCCCTGGTTGTCCAATTGGGAGAAAACGACTTAGTGTATCGCAAAGCTATCGACTTGAGATGGAACATTTTTGACGATTTTGCTGATCTGTTGGCGACTTACCCAAACATTACAATCATGTGGTCCTCGTTGCTCGAGAGGAGGACGTGGAGGGATTGTGTGAGCCCGGTTGGAATCAATAAGGCAAGAAAGGTCTTGCAACGGGCTGTGGAACGTAGAGTGGTGGCTCTGGACGGGTGCGTCATTAGGCACCCAGGCATCCAGTACAGCAACGAGGCCCTCTACAGACGGGATGGCGTGCATCTGTCAGATGCGGGAAATGATATTTGGTTGGGGGACATTATAGCAGGGATTAGGGATTGGTTACAGGCTTGAAGGTATTGGCGGCGAGCTGTGCTCGATTGGCGGTTAGGCATTGGCAGGGGTTATTGTTATGCAAATGAGGGGGGAAGGGAGCGCCATCACCTTCCCCCAATGAAAATGGGTAGTCCGGTAGAGGACTCCGGGGGGCGTTGCCTTGTCCAAAACCTAGGGAGGTAAGGGCCTCCGACACGCCCCCGAGCGGTGACACCCGTGGGGATCCTAGTTGGCGTACTTCAACAGGACCCCCCACGGCTTGTGGTTAACCCTTCCCGGTCTCCATGCCGGGTAGTCGATAGGAGCCAATGCCTAAGGCCAATACCTTCCAATTCTGTAATCAATAAAGTTGTGGCCTTTTTTATGCCCATTAACCTTAAATAATGTGTCCCGTGTCTTTATTTCTCTTGGGGGAGGGGACTTGCCACGCAACAGTCACGAAATTAAAGACACCTGCTTCTTGGGAGAAAAGCAATGACAAACCTAGACAGCATCTTCAAAAGCAGAGACATCACCTTGCCAACAAAGGTCCGTATAGTTAAAGCTAAGGTTTCCCCAGTAGTGATGTATGGAAGTGAGAGCTGGACCATAAAGTAGGTTGATCGCCGAAGAATTGATGCTTTTGAATTATGGTGCTGGAGGAGACTCTTGAGAGTCCCATGGACTGCAAGAAGATCAAACCTCTCCATTCTTAAGGAAATCAGCCCTGAGTGCTCACTGGAAGGACAGATCCTGAAGCTGAGGCTCCAAGACTTTGGCAACCTCATGAGAAGAGAAGACTCCCTGGAAAAGACCCTGATGTTGGGAAAGATGGAGGGCACAAGGAGAAGGGGAGGACGGAGGACGAGATGGTGGGACAGTGTTCTCGAAGCTACCAGCATGAGTTTGACCAAACTGTGGGAGGCAGTGGAAGACAGGAGTGCCTGGCGTGCTCTGGTCCCTGGGGTCACGAAGAGTCGGACATGACTAAACAGCTAAACAACAACAAAGGGACCCCTGACCATTAGGTCCAGTTGTGGCCGACTCTGGGGTTGCGGTGCTCATCTTGCTTTACTGGCCAAGGGAGCCGACGTACAGCTTCCAGGTCATGTGGCCAGCACAACTAAGCCGCTTCTGGCGAACCAGAGCAGCACACGGAAAAGCCGTTTACCTTCCTGCCGGAGTGGTACCTATTTATCTACTTGCACTTGCTTTCGAACTGCTAGGTTGGCAGGAGCTGGGACCGAGCAACGGGAGCTCACTCCATCGAGGGGATTCGAACCGCCGACCTCCTGATCGGCAAGTCCTAGGCTCTGTGGTTTAACCCACAGGTACCACTGTAGGAACGTCCTAAAGAAAAATGGGACCTTCCTGGATCAAATCAGAAACTGGGGCAGCTTCTGTATATCTGGGTCTGTCTCTGGGAAATATGAGGGTCGTTCATTCAAGATTTCCCCTGTCCCAGTTATCATAGGAGGATGAAATTGCACATGTATAACAATACATCTCACCACTGGTAACGTGGTCATTTGTAGCTCTGAACGCCTCACAGTTTCTCTACGTCTGATAATGGAACTAGCTGGATGCAGAATGGTTGTCAGGCTGCTAAACTTGAAAGGGAAACATTCGATGAGATGAAAGGGTGAAATTGGCCAAAATTTAAACTAAATTAAAATCAAATACCTGTTGGAGATGCAAGAAAGAAATAGGAACAATGTTTCATATGCGGTGGGAATTTTGGTATGAAATATATGAAGAAATCCAAAAGATGTTTAAAATATCTTTCAGTCAAAAACCGGAGGCATTCCTTTTGTGGTTCGAGGACCCGATCCCCGCGTAGTGGAATGAAAACACGAGGACACATGATATAAGGTTAATGGGCAAGAAAAGGCCACAACTTTATTGATTACAGCAAGTGAAAAGGTATTGGCTTAGGCATTGGATTACGTCAGCTGACTCCACCCCCTCAGAGAGGGGTGAGTCTAAAACAAGTGGGTTTATTCACCAGTAGGTGGAGCCTGTTGATGCTAATCCAACTATAAGCTCTCCCCTGATGTCACCAAGGGTCGTGCCATGGCCTCCCGCCACGCAGGCATCGGACAGAATACACGACCGCCGGATTCCTTTAACGGAATACCCAAAATTGAAGGCGCTGGTGATGGCCACACCTAGCCCTTCGACACACCACAACACATTATTCCAATCCCTAACCGCCACCCGAGCCCAAAAGGCTCGCTGCCAATACCCTCACAGCTGTAACCAATCCCTGATGCTGCTGCTGATGCTATTTAACCAAATGTCATTCCCTTGGTCTGAAAGATGAACCCCATCATTCCGGTACAAGGCCTGATCGCCAATCCGGATATGGTCGTGAGAAATGACTCAGCCATTCATAAAGCGCACCCAACGGGCTATTGCACCATTTAAGAGTTTCCTGGATTTTTCAATGGCCATACAGTTCTGTGCACCACGCCAAACAATTCTCTTCAGGAAGGAGGACCAGAGCACTGTTGTTCTGGGACACAAGGCAGCAATCTCATCCAAATCTCTTTTTATGTTCCATGACAAGTCCGCACTTCTTCTGTTAATGAGGTCATTTCCCCCTAATTGAAGGATAAGGATGTTGGGAGGGCCAAACATGGCGACTTTCTCCCTCAGCAATGGCACAACCTCTTCCCAATGCATGCCTCGTCTTGAAAACCAGGAAACTCGCACTCCAGGTGGCAACCCAAGATTAGGGGTGAGGCCGCAGCTAGCCGACACGGGCCCAATGGACTATACTGTGGCCGCAAATCCAAACACTTTTTCTGAGAACGGCTGAGAATAAAGGAAAGAGAAAGACGGGTAAGTAGAGGTAATGCAGCGGAGCGCATACTAGCGAATGTAACCTTTATAAGCATCGGATTTCCACTGGCCCATTTCTTTAATCCTATCCGCCGGCAGACCCAAGCACGCCGCTGTTGTGGTGGCGCCAATCCTGAATGAGTGTGAAGCATAATCCTGGGAAGATAAACCACAGGCATCAATAGCTTTGCGGAGTACCCTTGTGAATTGGTGTCTCAACAAAGGTGACCCATCCTCGTGAACCAGGAGTGGGCCAGGACCGAGCAGTCTGAGGTAAAGGTACCATCTAGTGTCCTTGACCAGGCATGGGCCCCGCTGCGCTGAAGCTGTAAGTTTTTTGAGGGAGCCCCTACCTGCCTGATCCATTTTGGATTGACGTATCCGCACCGTCATGCTAGCTTCGGACAACTGCACGTCCTCCGTGAGGAGGCCGCACGTTGACCCAGTTGCGTTAACCTCGGCTACTACTTCACCGACCCTCAAGGCGCCAAAAAAGGCGATTGCATATGCAGCGGAAAAAAGGCAGGCCTCAAACTTGGTCCAGCAGATTGAGCTAAGCTTTGTGCATATCTGAGAGAGCAGCCCGTAAGAAACTGGCTTAGCATATGCTGCGGAAAAGAGGCGGGCCTCAAACTTGGTCCAACAGATCGACTTAAGTTTTATGCGTATTTGAGAGAGCAGCCTGTAAGAAATTGGCTTATGGCCCTCGGCTCTAGGGGGTTGCAGCTTACCCCAACCTTCAATAGCTCTGCGGATCAGGAAGTCACTGCACGGGTCAGAGGAAAACATGGCTTTACAAAAGAAGCTGATGGCGGCTACGTGTATCTTTAAAGTTTTGGGGGCCCGGCCTAAAGGAGGCTATAACGTATGTCGCAGAGAACACCCGGGCCTCGAACTTGGACCAGCAAATTGACCTAAGTTTCATACGGATTTGGGACAGCAGCTCGTAAGAAATAGGCTTGCGGCCTTTGTTACTTGGAGGCTGCAGTCAACTCCAACCTTCAATTGCCCTATGGACCATGAAGTCACAGCACGAATCGGTGGAAAAACATGGGTCTACTAAAGAATGTGATAGCGGCTATGTGTATCCTCAAAGTTTTCAAGGCTCAACCTAGGCCATGAAGGTGTGTTAAGCATTGCAGAACGTTTTCTGTGGAGGGTGTAACATTAGTGAAAAGGGAGGATACTTTGGACCTGAACCCCATGAAATCACACCAGACCTTCTTATATGATCTAAGCGTAGAGGGTGCGACAGATGCTAATACTCCCTTAATCACTTCACGTCTCCAAGGTTCCACGGGTGCTCCGGAACGGGTTCTGGCAGTGGCTGAGCCCTGGGAGCTAATGCTCGGAAGCGAGGCACCGGAGGACGAATGATCGGAGTAGGCACGACACCCTCTCGGAACGCGATGACTGCTTAGCCAGTATGTTGACCACCGCCTGGTTATCAGTTCTGAAGCACACCCGGCGATTCTGGAACTCCTCACTCCAAATGTGAACAGCCACAACTAAGGGGAAAAAACTCCAGAAAAGTGAGATCCCGCGTGAAAGCCTCGCCTTGCTACTCTGCTGGCCATTGTTGAGCACACCAGCGTCCCCTAAAGAATAAACTGAAGCCCAAGGACCCAGCGGCATCAGAGTGAACCTGGAAATCTGAGGACAGGTCGAGGATTTCCTGCCATAAGGAGACTCCATTGTAGCGTTCCAGAAATGTGATCCAGATCTCAAGGTCTGTCTTAACCGATTTTGGGAGTCTTACCCTGTGGTGCGGTTTGTTTGTTTGTTTGTTTGTTTGTTATTTTATTTTATTTTTTAAGGTTAGGTATGCACACAGGCCCCAAGACTCATTTTGTATCATGACTTTTAAACTTCTGATTTGTTTCTGAGTCACTTGGTCTCTCTGTGCTGAATCTGAAGGGGGATGTCACACAGACTAACTGAATGTGGATGTTCATTATGCACTGTATCATAGTATAGTACAGTGATTATAAAAATATCTGCTTGAGTCTATGTTTTCATCATGTATAAAACTCATAAGGAATAAACAAATAGTTCTATATTGTGATCAAGTAACTCCTAGAACAAAATTGTACGTTTTAGCTTCAGAAAACCAGTTGCTTCTAGCCAACATCCTGTTGCCAATGTAGCTAAAATTTTAGCATTTTTGATTGTTAGTTGATAACAAGATTGTTAGTATGACAAGAGATTGGTGGGATGCTCTCCTACAGATTTCCAAAACTGTTGTACTACAGACACAGCCAGGACATTCCAGAACAATTCTATCTGATACTGTAAATGTCAGGTTTCAGGTTCACTCTAGCTTGTAAGAACTGCTACATATGCAACATGTTCTAGAAGATTCCCAAAGGTGAGCTCTTGGCCAAAGCGTTACCCACTTCAGTGAAGTGTTATTTCTCACAAAACTAGCAATTTGTTTACTAACTATACATATTCCCTAATATGGTTAAAGCACTGAAATTATGCGATTCTGACTGTTGGGCTTAAAGGCTTACTAGATTCTAGGACTAAGGACTAAATCATTATTGTACTTCTTTGCAATTTTGTCCACAGCTGCCCTGCTCATTGGGAGAACAGGAAATGGATCTACAGTGGTGCCTCGCAAGACGAAATTAATTCGTTCCGCAAGTTTTTTCTTCTTGCAAGTTTTTCGTCTTGCGAAGCACGGTTTCCCATAGGAATGCATTGAAAATCAATTAATGCGTTCCTATGGAAACCGCTTGCCAGGCTGGCGGTGCGGAGAAGGGCTTTTCTCCCCACCGCAAGCCTTCAGGGCAGGTACGGGAACAGAGGGGAAGGGGCGCAGCGCTTCTCCTCTGTTCCCGGGGCTTGCGGTGGGAGGAGGGTTTTTCCTCCCCACCGCCAACATTCAGAACAGCATTCTGAATGTTGGCGGTGGGAAGGAAAACCCTCCTCCCACCGCAAGTCTTCAGGACAGCCATCCGAAGGCTGGCGCGGGGAGAAGGGCTTTCGCCCCACCGCCTGCCTTCGGAGCAGCCTTCCGAAGGCCGGCGCGGGGAGAAGGGCTTTTCTCCCCACCGCCAGCCTTCGGAGGAGCCTTCCGAAGGCTGGTGCGGGGAGAAGGGCTTTCCGCCCCACCGCCAGCCTTCGGAGGAGCCTTCCGAAGGCTGGCGCGGGGAGAAGGGCTTTCCGCCCCACCGCCAGCCTTCGGAGCAGCCTTCCGAAGGCTGGCGCGGGGAGAAGGGCTTTTCTCCCCACCGCCAGCCTTCGGAGGAGCCTTCCGAAGGCTGGCGCGGGGAGAAGGGTTTTCCGCCCCACCGCCAGCCTTCGGAGGAGGTCCGAGGACAGTGGGGAAGACGCGCTGTGCTTCCCCGCTATCCTGGAGATTTCCCTATGGGCTTTCGTCTTGCGAAGGAAGCCCATAGGGAAATTCGTTTTGCGAAGCGCCTCCAAAACGGAAAACCCTTTCGTCTAGCGGGTTTTCCGTCTTGCGAGGCGTTCGTCTTGTGGGGCACCACTGTAGAACACTTCAAAGCAGTACCATTGCTCCCATGTGTCTTCCTGTTTGGGCTGTCATTTTGTTAAAGCTGTGGTCTTGCTCTTGTAGTTGATCTGGGAGGAAAAGGCAGGTTCCCCAGGAAAAAATAATTCCTGTATGAGGTGTTATGGAATGATACATTTGGTTGCCTAATAATCACAAAAGGGGGGTGGGTCTGGGAAGGGGTGCCTCTGTCCTGGAGACCAAGCAGGGGCTAAGTGGCAGCCCTGTTGGGTTCATCCCAATTAGCTGTATGCCATAGTGTGACTCCAGAGGCGGAGCTAGCTGCTCTGGCACCCGGAGTGGCACACATGGTGTGCACCCAGGGGTGGGGCTAGCTACCTGTGGGGCGAGGCGAGCGTCCTTTCCCTTACTGACTTCTGATTAGGAGAGTCCTTCGTGGTTAAGGAGCCAACTACCGGGATTCTGAAACCCTCTGAGAAACCCTTCCAAAGATAGGATGCTGCACTTCCATCCGGATGGATAGACAAGAGGTTGAGGAGAGGAGAAAGCTGAATTGGAGAAAATGCTAGACCCAGAAGGACTTTATCGATGGTTCCCTGCTGCGGGGGCTCGTCTGGAACTAGAGTGGTGGAAGCCCCGACCTCCCCGAAAGGGCCGCTTCCCTTTGTAACACGCCGTGGCTGGGTGAGCCCCTGCACATCTCTCACACTCGTGCGGGTACTTACAAGACTGCCTTTGGCATTGCCCTTTATTGAATTACCAGCACACCTTACGTTTTAAATCCTTTCTAAGGTCCAGCTTTCCAGTGCAATACACCTCTGATGGCTTCTTCTCGACATACGGGCTAACTGCCAGTTGCTAAGAGCGGCGGCCTCCCCAGAAAGGGCGTAAGCCATTCTGATTCATCATCACCAGCTGATGAGGTGCCTGATTCTGGAAGCTGGACCCTGGGCTGCTTATTCTGCAAAGAACTAGAAGAACTGGAAGCAACCGGGTTATTGATACGGGCCGGCAGCCTCCACACAGGCGCCCCGATGCGGTTCTGAAAGTCGCAGAGCAAGCCTGAGACCTAGTTTGCACAGCCGCCGTTCCTGTCTGAGGGCTTGGGCCTGCACCTGGGTAGTTTAAAGGTTGGCCACTGGTTTGCGAAACAAGGAAGTAAGAAACGCAAGGCAAATAGAACTAAAGAATAGCTAAGAGAAAGCGCTGTTCATAGTAAACAATGAATGATCTGAAGGCATTGAGGAAATGCGAAATGGGTTTGGGTTTATTATTACAACGGTTGCCAGCTGCAGTGTGTGCTGGTACTGCACCCGTGCGCTTCCTCTCGGGTGCCATGAGCTGCTCTGTGCACTAGTAAAATGCGCCTACTATTTATTTCGTCACTAATTATTTTATTTTATTTTAAATTTATTTTATTTATTTATATATATATTTAATATTGTTACTTTTAATTATTATTATTATTTTATTATGTATTATTATTTATATTTATAATTATTTATTATTATTATTATTATTTATTTGTTTTTCAATTTTATTTTATTTTATTATTTTATTATATTATTGTTGTTGTTATTTTTAATTAGTATTAATATCACCAATCAATTAATAACTTGACTGTAATTAAATGTTAGTATACAATTATTGTGCATCAATAAAGTTTGGAGCACGGTTGATGAATTAAATTATTAATCGATAGTATCTCAATTAATAGCCAATGGATTGATAGCTATGAGTAGGAATTACTATTATCAATTGCTCCACGTAACTGCTGACAACATGAACAAGCTATACGTCACTTAACTGCACCGCTTGTATTTATTTATATTTATTAAATCACAACCCAGCAAGAGTGCAAGCAGCAGCGCTCAGCTACATATTAGCACCTGGCTCCAAGGAACAATCCCATACACAAAGCAACCCCAACTGCAGTCAGACAGAATTAGAAGATAATTACCTACAATAAAAAGTTGCCCCTTTTAAATGATAGGCAAATCTTGGCGCAAAGCAACGCCAACTAATCAAACAGAATTGAAAATAACTGCTTACAAGGAGATGCTCAGAAGCTGCAGCCAAATTAAGAGAAAAGGAAATCAATAAGATTCCAGGCCCACACCAGCGGCCCTCTGAAAAGGAGGGGTGAGGTTGCTCTTAAGGGGAATATCTCACTGCTGGGGAAACTTCTACCAAACAAAGGAAACTTTGCCAAACAAAGAAAAGTAAATCTTTGCCCACAAGGTCGGCTCAAGACCAGTTGAGGGAGATAAGGGTTCTTAAACAGACAAAAGACTGCAATTGGTCAAACTGCTGGTTAGTTAAACTGACAATGCAACTAGAGCTGCTGAACTGCCAGGTGCTTAAAGACAATGCCTCACAAACTGCCGGTCACTCAGAGAGCAATCAAGCCTGCCCCAGCAGTTGAAAAAACCTGTCTGGTAACTGTGATGACTCAGGCAAGAAGCAAAGGGAACTCCAAAGACCGGTGTATCTCCTGAAAGGGTGGGGGTGTAGGGAGGGAGGAGGGGTGGAGGGAGGAGAAGGAAATCGTGGGGGGGGGGAGTTGGGAGGGAGGAGGGGTGGAGGGAGTAAAATGAACATGCCAGGCAAGGAAAAAGTTTTTGAAGAAAAGGAAAATAGCTGTCCTTTACAGTGAGCCAAAATGAAGTGGAAATATAAACCGTGGGTTAACCTGGACTTTTCAGTAAGGAACTATAAGCCGTAACCTTTGTTGTTGTTGTTGTTGTTGTTTAAAAGCGGTTTTCTTTAGGGAGCCTGTACTGGCAAATGAAGCCAATGACAAGAACCAGGCAAAGGCACACCTTCAAAGGTTCTAAACGTATAAACGTGCAGTGCTGAGGAATGGTTCCCTGATCAGAAACCCTGAATTGTCCACCCCAAGCCCTGCCTTATTTCTTCCCCCAAACATCAAGCGAAGGGGGGGTGGCTTAGAGAAACCAAGAGGGGTGAGGTTTAAGTGCACAGTCTATTCCAAGCCCCGGCAGCCTTTTAAAATTTTACAGGGGGCTCCCAATTTAAGTGGTACCAATGGAAGGGATGGCAGGGTAAATTAAACCCACGCTAGAAGAGTAATAAATCAATAAACGGCAGGCACAAACACACGCTACAAACACACACACACACACACACACACACACACACACACACACACGACTTAAAATTAGAGAGGAACAGGAAAAGGAACCCTGAGGATCATCTAGTCCAACCCCAGCAATGCAGAAATATTCAGCTGTCCCATACAGGGATCAAACTTGCAACCTTGGCATTATCAGCACCATGCTCTAACCAACTGAGCTATCCAGGCTCTCAAGGACAATGGAGGGGGGAAACACACAAGCACCCTGGCCAACAAATTAAAATGTAAGGCAAACCCACTCAGTCACCCAGACCAGCCACGCAATCGGACAGGCAAGGGCAACAGAGGGGAAAACGTACAAGCACCCTGGCCAAAAATTAAAATAAAATGCATAGCCACCAAGGCAGAGGCAGGGGAAGGAAAGTGAGGAGACAAGGGAGAAAGAAAGACAGAGCCACACTCACACTCAGACCTCGCTGGGGGCGGAGAAACCACGTGCTGGGCAAGGGAACAAGCTGCAGCTTAAGAAAGGTAATTCACACTTAGTCTGCACAAACAAATCAAGCACCAGGAGTGGGGAGAAATAGAAGGTTCAATGTAGGTTTCTACACGGAAAAGAGGACACAGCAAGGCAAACCTGGATGCCTGGATTTTTAAAAGCAGTAAAGCAATGAGCGCACGCAAGCCTCCTAAAGTTAAAAAGGCAAGCCAGGAACCAGGCAGCCTCCACACACACACAGACCCCACCGACTCCAAACCTCGTGGCTCTTCCCTGTGATGACGCCTAGCTGATGACTCGTGACGGGACGACGAAAAGTGAGGCCGGAAGGCTGGTGCCGCAGCAATTTAGGCTGCTAAACACGCCCCCTCACAGGCACCTGGTTGGGTGCCTGCCCGTGAGCGTGGGCCCCAGCCAGGTGAGTGGGAGGCAGGGGGCTAATGCCCCCTGCTTGAGGCGGAGTCCGGCTCCCGACCACAACCACTCCCCTCTCTTGCAGGAGGAGAGTCTTTAGGTATAATCACAAACGATATACCTGACAATCATAGGAAAGTCTTCCTTTCTGCAACGACAGCTGCCAGGATGCTTGTAGGAAAAAATCAGAAAGGGGAAAAAATTCCATCAATAAAAGAAGGGCAAAATAAACTTTGTGAATATATAAATCTGGCAAGACTCACGGCATTCATATTGCCTTGCTGCAATAGATGTCAAAGACAGGGGGAGAGAAGCTCGGAGTACTGACACCCCCACTGCTATTGCTAGTGAAGAACAGGCTGTTGCTTTGAACGTTGTGCGTTGTTTCAATTGTGGACAGACTGGGCATCTTCAGCGGAACTGTAAGAAGCCATGTCAACAGAAAGGAGCCAAGGGCAGCTCTGCAAAGCCTGAGGCATCAGGCAAAAGTCGTACCACGTCCCAGGTGAAACCTGCAAAAGCTTTTATGTCGAAAGGAGCCACACCAGAAGTGGAGAACGCGTTTATTTTGGACACGGGATGCACCCAACACATGACGTCGCACAAAGGACTGTTTTCAACGTTTAAGAAGCAAAGCTTCGCTGTGAAACAGGCCAACGGTCAGGAGCTGGAAGCGACCGGGTTTGGAACTGTGTATCTTGAGAGTCTGAACTTGACTATCAACAATGTGTATTTGGTTCCTGAGTTAAAGTTCAGTCTGCTGAGTGTTTTGCAGATCACAAAGAAAGGACTGACTTTGTCCTATGATAAAGCTGCAAGATCTTCAAAGATGGAGAACTGTATCTTTCTGCCAGAGAGAAAGATGGACTGTATTTGTTGACTTTTGATCAAAGTGATTGCATGAATTGTAATTCATCTGATTCTAACATAATTTCTCTTGCAGGTGTGTCGAAGAACGTCAAGAAGACGACAAAGGTCGACAGGGCATTTCAGCGGGTGTATGCTGATGTGATTGGTCCTCTAGCAGCATCTAGAGGCAATGCAAGATATTATCTTGTGTGTGTGGATTATTTCTCTCATTATGTCTGGGTATATGTGTTGGAGAAACCACAAGAAGCCTTAGAAAGGTTTAAAGAGTTTTGTGACAAAGTTAAAAATGTTCATGATGCTAACATTGATTGTCTTTTCACAGATGAAAAGCCAGTTTTTCTTTTACAGGATTTTCAGGATTTCCTGCATAAGAAAGGGATAAGGCACAAGACTGCTGTTTCTGCAGAAGCGTAGAACAGAGGTGTCTGTGTGCAGGTGAACAAAGAATTGCAAAAAGGCATGAAGGCGCAATTGCTCAGTTCACATTTGCCACATGATTTTTGGGCGGAGTCGTTAATGTGTTATTGTCACACGTGGTTGAGAAAGGTTTCAAAAGATTTGGGAAGTTCTCCTTTTGAGAAGCTGTTCCATAGAAAACCTTCTGTTGCCCATTTTAGGGTTTTTGGGTCTCATGTGAGGACTGAAGCTCCAGGTGGAGTAAAAAATGCCAGAGGCATTTTTGTGGGTTATGAAAAGGGTCTCTACAGGGTAATTTTGTCTGAATCTGGTCAGGTGATTCTCACGAAATTTCTAGAGAGTGCTCCTGAACAGGAGAGAGTAATTATTCACACATTTCCCACTGAGGGTAATTCAGATGATGATGATGTTTTTACTGATTACAGTGGTACTCAGAGTGACAGTGATAGCTCAAAGAGCTCAGTTGACACAGTCATTGAGAGGAAATCTCATATAATGGCTAGACCTTCACAGATGAAGTATGAACCACTGTTTACTATTGGAACTGGTTCTCCAAAGAGTCCTGAGACTGAACCAGTAAGCAGAGAGGATCAGCACCTCATACGTAGGTCTGAGAGAGTTACAAAGGGTGTACCACCCAAGAGGTATTCAAAAGAGTTTGCTAACTCAGCTGTAGCATGTGTTACTATTGTTGACAACTCAAGACAGGTTGAAGGTGTGTCTAAGTCAGAGACAAAGACACAACAGGGAGTTGCTAAGTGTAACACTACATTCCCTGGCCAAGGTAATGCAGATGCATTCATTCCTTGGAAGTCAGACAACCAGAGAGGTACACTGGGGAAACCAGTGGCGGATAGTTCCAAGGGTGGAACTGAAACAACAGGGGAGTGTTATATGTATAACAACTGTTTGTTTTCTTCTCTGGATCTCACTTTGCTCGCAGCACACATTGATTCATATGGGGGAGTATGTTACGATATAGAAGCAATGCGGCCGCGAGCTGCTGGCTTGAAAGCAAAACATAAATGGGAATGTTGAGACTGTTCCGTGGGAAACAGAGGGACAGTCTATTCACAGTGCGAAGCACCGGAATTAGCTCAGAGTGTAATATGAGCTGTACAGGAAGTACGGGAGGAGTTTGTCTCTCGGCTGCTGGAGTTTGGAGAGAGCAGACGTGTTTTTCTGTAACGCTGCAAAGACAGAAATAAAGACATGTAAATACGTTTCTGTCTATCTCTTTCCCCTGCCCACAGGGGGGCAGGAAAGAGTGGTGTGTCCTTCTCACGCTGAGGAGGATCGCCGATCATGACCTCTGCCTGGATCCTGCCGGAGAATGCAGACAGGGAGGTCAACCGGTGATTCAAGCCGTGTGCCTGGAGAGTGGCCAGTTTCTCCTGATAATGGCTTGAATCCCAACAGGCCCTCCTAGGGGATATCATAAATTTGTCCCTTGGCACCAGGACATTCCCAGGGGAACTGAAGGAGGCAGTGGTGCATCCGCTCTTAAAGAAAACATCATTAGATACTTTAGATCTATCCAATTACCGCCCGGTTTCGAATCTTCCATTCCTGGGTAAGGTGATTGAGAGAGCGGTTCCTGAACAGCTTGGTGGGTTTCTGGATGAAACATCAGCCCTGGATCCATTCCAGTCCGGCTTCCGCGCTGGTCATGGGACCGAGACGGCTCTGGTTGCCCTAAAAGATGATCTTCGTAGACAGCTGGATCGAGGCGGGTTGGGGCTGCTGATTCTTTTATACCTGGCAGCAGCCTTCGACATGGTCGCTCACAAACACCTGGACCACCGCCTCGCCGACGTGGGGATCCAGGGCACAGTCCTTCAATGGCTGCGCTCGTTTCTCTCTGGTCGGGGACAGAGGGTGGCGCTGGGGGGGGCTGTCATCGTGCCACTCCTTGGTGTGTGGAGTGCCTCAGGGTGCAATACTCTCCCCGATGCTTTTCAACAGCTTTATGCGCTTGTCCGGAGTTTTGGGCTGGGGTGCCATCAGTATGCTGATGACACCCAACTCTATCTGTTGATGGATGGCCATCCTGACTTGGCCCCAGACACACTGATCAGATGTTTAGAAGCTGTGGCTGGATGGTTACGTGGGAGCCGGTTGAAGCTAAATCCTTCGAAGACAGAGGTCCTCTGGCTGGGATGGGACGATATGGGATGGGGGGGGGGCAACTCCCATCTCTTGCGGCGGCGCAATTAGTGCCAGCACCGTCCGTTAAGAGTTTGGGTGTAATCTTCGACACCTCCCTTTCCATGGAGGTGCAGATTGCAGCTATAACAAAGGCGGCATTTTTCCATCTCCGCCAAGCTAAGCAGTTGGCTCCTGATCTCTCTCGCCCTGACCTAGCCACTGTGATCCACGCGACGGTCACCTCCAGACTGGATTATTGTAACTCGCTCTACGTGGGGCTGCCCTTGAGACTGACCCAGAAACTCCAGTGGGTGCAGAATGCTGCAGCGAGACTCCTTACAGGGTCCTCGCTGAGAGATCACATTCACCCGGTGCTATACCAGCTGCACTGGCTCCCAGTGGAGTACAGGATCAGGTTTAAGGTGCTGGTTTTAACCTTTAAAGCCCTATATGGCTTTATATGGTCCCCAACCCTAATCTGCAGGTTGCCATCTGATTGGATTTTATTCTGATCCTGATCTGATTTGAGGATGTATTTTAATTGTCTGATTTTATGTTAATGTGTTATACATTTGATGTTAGCCGCTCTGAGCCCGGCTTCAGCTAGGGAGTGCGGAATATAAATAAAATGTATTATTATTATGATTATTAGTGATGTATGGAAGTGAGAGCTGGACCATAAAGAAGGCTGATCACCAAAGAATTGATGCTTTTGAATTCTGGTGCTGGAAGAGACTCTTGAGAGTCCCATGGACTGCAAGAAGATCAAGCCTATCCATTCTGAAGGAAATCAGCCCTGAGTGCCCACTGGAAGGACAGATCGTGAAGCTGAGGCTCCAATACTTTGGCCACCTCATCAGAAGAGAAGACTCCCTGGAAAAGACCCTGATGTTGGGAAAGATGGAGGGCACAAGGAGAAGAGGACGACAGAGGACGAGATGGTTGGATAGTGTTCTCGAAGCTACCAGCATGAGTTTGACCAAACTGTGGGAGGCAGTGGAAGGGGACATTAAATGTATGTTTGAAGATATCTAGTACACAAGATGAAAAACTAGAAGTATTTGTTGATGTGGACTGGGGAAGCTGTTTAGCTACCAGAAAACCTACAACTGGAATGGTTATGATGTATGCCAATTCCATAATTGGATGGAGGTCAAAGAAACAAGGATTTGTTGCAACCTCATCCTGTGAGGCAGAATATGGGAGCCTGTCGCTAGCATGCAATGAAATCATGTGGTTTATACAGATACTAAAAGATCTAGATTGTAAAGCCTATCCAAGTGTATGAAGATAGTCAATTGTGCATTGCATTAGCGGGCTCAGAAATAATGAAATCTGCATCAAAGCATATTGCTATCCATCATGCAAATGTTAGAGATTGCGTACAGAATGGGGTAATCAAACTGGAGTATTGTCAATCACAAGATAATATTCCTGGTTTGTTTACCAAGCCTTTGCCAGCAACATGTCATAATGAATTGATGACAAAACTGGGTTTATGTATATAGTGTATGTATGTATTGTATAAACAAGGAGAAGGGGAAGACAGAGGATGAGATGGTTGGACAGTGTTCTCGAAGCTACTAGCATAAGTTTGACCAAACTGTGGGAGGCAGTGGAAGACAGGAGTGCCTGGCATGCTCTGGTCCATGGGGTCACGAAGAGTCGGACACGACTAAACAACAACAAGAAGATGAAAAAAGAGACCGCATAATTGTAAGAGACTCAGGAGTCTGTTAGGATATTTCCGTTCCACCTTTAAAGGGAGCAGGCTTTGTGAGTCACAGAGTCTGCGTATTTCCTGTTCACAGGATGTTTCTGTTGCGTCTATGCTTTCGTTTCTCTCTGTGTGTCTGGGACACTGAAGCAGGCAGTCATGTTTTCTTTGTTCTGATCAACGCTGAAAAAACTTGTAAATAATGCTCTCCTGAGTGCATCTTTCTCTGTGCATTATCTGCTGATAGAGCGTGCATCAGCTCTGGAATGTGGCAAGCTATTTCTGGAGCTCGTGTCGCTAATTGCTGATACTGTATCTACGGGAGATCGATGGATCACAACGGAGACGACGTGGAGTCATGATGGACTTTGTCTCCCTGGCAGTATCCCAACAACAGGTTTTGGGCCCAGATTCACGGCACTTACAGGAGAGTAAGACTGCGAGAGAGGTATGTGGGGGGGAAGCGAAAGTGAGGCTTTTTGTTGCCGCGGCAGTCTCTCTTTGAACTCCGGCCAGCTAATTGGACTGGGAGTCGAGCCAAGCAGAACTCAAGATTTATGAGGTGCCAAGATAAGAAGTCTCTGAAGTGAAAAAGACTCACGGCTTAAGTAAAGAGCTGGAATGGAGTTTTTCCAAGCTTCTGAAGCTGCTCAGTGCCCAAAGCTAAATCAGCACAATTATGAGACCTGGGCTGTGTGGTGTGAGAGTTTGTTGCGACAGTTTGGAGTGTGGCATACTGTGTGTGAAGCCCCTCCAGTTCCTCTGACAGATAGATGGAGGGCCCAAGATTCAAAGGCCATAGACGTAATTGTCTTATCCGTCTCTCTGGAGGAAATTGCCATGCTAGCTGGCAATGCGACTGCACGTCAGATGTGGAATGCTTTGAAGATAGTCCATCTGCCAGCCATCCCAGCCCAGAGTTTGACTGCATTGGAGGTCCTGGCTGTTTCCCAGAATGCGAGTGAATGCAGGGATGCCGAGGGCACCGGTTGCAAGCTGCAGGGGGAGCTGACTGTCACGTCATCCCAGGCAGCATTCCAGCCTCAAGGGGGAGCCAAGGAGTCGGCAGCTCAGAGCTCTGTTTCTCATGGGAGCCAAGGTCATCCTCACAGATACCGGAAGGCCAGAAGTAAACAGAGACAGATGCCTGCAGATGGCCCGAAGCAGAAGGGGGGTGAAGAGCCCACGCCAGTGGAAAACAAGGCCTTGTTTGCTGGCACTGCTTCACCAAAGGCTAAAGGCAAGTTTAATGGTCAGGAGCAGGGGGGCAAGCAGCAAAAGCCCACGCCGGTGGAAAACAAGGTTTTGCTTGCTGCAAAAGCTGCTCCAAAGGCCAAGGCCAGATTTATTGTAGATTCTGGATGCACCCGCCATCTCGCAAAAGATAAGCATCTGTTTATCTCTTTAACGCCTCAAGACGGAGAGATCCACCTGGCTGATGGAAAGACGTTGCGAATTGCAGGAGAAGGGACTGTGAAGCTGGTGAGTCTGCACACTACCATCAAAGATGTACTTTATGTTCCAGGTGCTGCAGAAAATTTGCTCAGTGTCCCACAGCTGACTGGGCGTGGCTTTGAGATTTCCTTCAAGAGGAGCGTCTGTGTCATCAGGAAAGGCAAAGAGGACATTTTGCATGCAAAGTTTATAGATGGTTTGTTCTGTATAACTTATGATGACAATGGTGCTGTTGCTGTGTCTAATGTTGATTCTTGTTGTGTTGCACAAACTAACAAAGTTCTTCATGCAGGATGCATTCATGAAGCACACAGAAGATTTTGTCACATGTCTTGGCAGGCACTGGCCAAAATGCCTGAGTTGGTTCAGGGTTTGAACATCAAACCCTGTAAGTTTCACATGAAATGTGTATCTTGTGCAGAGAACAAGGTGACGGTTGCTCCAAAAGGCAAGGAGTCTAGCAGGCAGGCTTCCAAACCCTACCAGCTAGTCCACGCAGATCTGGTTGGTCCACTTGCGCCCTCTTTGGGTGGAGCAAGGTACATTATGGTTCTAACTGATTCTTTTTCCAGGTACATTCATGTGTTTATGCTCGAGCAGAAATCGCAAGTGTTTCCTAGGTTCAAGGCATTCTGTGCTTGGTTGGAGAATGTTCACAGTAAACGTATTGGCTGTCTCTTTACTGATCAAGGCGGGGAATTCACTTCTCAGCAGTTTGAAGCTTTCCTGACTGAGAAGGGGATCCAGCATGACTTGTCAACGCCTAGATCACGATGGATGAATGGACTTGCGGAGCGAGCAAACCAAACTTTGCTTCAAGGCCTAAAAACCTTGTTGCATGATGCCAATCTCTCTGAAAAGTATTGGGGGGAGGCTCTGTCGAATTTTGTTTACACTTTTAATCGCAGATTGTCATCACCTATTGGTTGTACTGCCTTTGAGAAGATGTTTGGTAATAAACCTTACGTCAAGCACATGAGAATCTTTGGTTCTGACATGTGGGTACACACCCCACAGAGCAACAAGCTTGGGAAGCGTGGGGCACATGGTTTGTTCATGGGGTACGAAAAAGGTGCATACAGGGTATGGATGACTGACTCTAAGTCCATTAAGTTCACAAAGAGTGTTGAGGAAGCTGAGGAAGCTGAGGATGATGATGATGATGGTCAGAGTTTGGATTCCAGCTCAGTGGGCGGCGCTGGTGCTGATGTCAGTGACAGTGATGACACAGCAGACTACAAGGGCGCAAAGGCCTCAGTCAGACCATCTGATGCGTCTGACAATGAACTGGAAGAAACACTGTTCACCATTGGTCACTTTTCTCCTAAGGAGGAGATGAGTCCAGAAGACTTGCGTCTAGTACGCAGATCTGAAAGGGCGACCAAAGGCAGACCTCCAAAGAGATTTGCTGATGAGTTTGCTAAGACGGCAACTGCTGTTCTTAGTAGCTCAGAGAAGGTGTGGGAACCTTCAAGCTTCAAAGAGGTTCAGGAGTTAACCTCTGAAGATGCTGAGCCTTGGCTTAATGCCATGAAGGCTGAAGTTGATTCCTTGAATAGGAACCAAACTTGGGAACTGGTACCGGTAGTCCCAGGGATGAGACGGGTTGGCAGTAAATGGGTCTTCAAGGCCAAGACAGACCAGAATGGCAAGGTTGTCAGACACAAAGCCAGATTGGTTGCCAGAGGTTTTTCACAGGTACCAGGACAGGATTACCATGAGACCTACTCACCCACCACCAAGTATGAGAGCATTCGACTGATGCTCAAGATTGCTGCGGAGGAGGAACTGCATGTTTCCCATCATGACATTAATACAGCTTTTTTGTACGGGGTTTTCGGGGAGGAGCTGTACATGCTTCCACCTGACGGGATGCAGATACAGAAGGGAATGGTCTGTAAACTTTGGAAGTCCTTATATGGTCTCAAGCAGAGTGCCAGGTGTTGGAACACAAAACTCACTGAGACGTTGCTTTCTCTAGGTTTTCACCAGGGCAAAGCTGATCCATGTGTGTTTGTCAAGGAGGGGCAAAACAAACTGTATTGTTTATGTTTTGTTGATGATCTTCTGATGTTTTGGAAGAATCAGGCTTTCTACCAAAGCACCCTAGCTCAGCTGAAGGAGCACTTTGACATGAAGGATCTTGGTGAGGTATCCAACTATCTTTCTCTGCAGGTGGAGAGGGACCAAGCAGGTAATTTTCTGGTACACCAAACACAGAAAATTGCTGATGTATTAACCAGGTTGAATTTGGTTGATGCAAACCCAGCAGATACACCGATGGTGACAGGTTACCAGGTAGATAGTACTGCTGAAGCGTTTTCTGACACAACGCTGTACAGATGCATTCTAGGCAAGTTTAATTTCATTGCTAGATGCTCAAGACCTGACATAGCTGTAAGCACTAACCTGCTTAGGAGACATGCCAACAATCCTACTGTTCAGGATTGGAAAGCTGTGAAGCGCATAGCCCGCTATTTGAAAGGGACTTTGCACTACAGGCTGAGGTTCACCAGTCAGAAGACTGGAGGTCTTGAAATCTTTGCAGATGCTAGTTTTGGAAGTGACACCACGGATGGTACAAGCACTTCTGGAGTATGCTACATGTACAACCACTGTCTGTTTGACTGGCTGTGCAAAAAGCAGACGACAGTAAGCCTAAGCTCCTGTGAAGCAGAACTCAATGCACTGTCATTTTCACTCATGGATTGTGAATGGTTGATGCAACTGTTTAAGGACATCAGAGTTTCTGTGAAATGTCCTGTACAAGTGTATCAAGACAATAGATCCTGTCTGGCTTTGCTGAACTCAGAGAGTTGCAAGCAAAGAACCAAGTACTTGCAGATTAAGCTACATCGTGCAAAAGAGTGTATTCAGAAAGGACTCATTCAGGTGTCCTACATGCCAGGAAATGAAATTCCTGCTGATCTGTTGTCTAAGGTTGTTAACAGAGAACAACTTAAGGTTTATGTACAAAGGTTGCAATTGGGTTGAACCACAGGTACTACAGGTTACACGGAAAGGGGGAGGATGTTAGGATATTTCCGTTCCACCTTAAAAGGGAACAGGCTTTGTGAGTCACAGAGTCTGTGTATTTCCTGTTCACAGGATGTTTCTGTTGTGTCTATGCTTTCGTTTCTCTCTGTGTCTGAGACACTGAAGCAGGCAGTCATGTTTTCTTTGTTCTGATCAACGCTGAATAAACTTGTAAATAATGCTCTCCTGAGTGCATCTTTCGCTGTGCATTATCTGCTGATAGAGCATGCATCAGCTCTGGAATGTGGCAAGCTATTTCTGGAGCTCGTGTCGGTAATTGCTGATACTGTATCTACGGGAGATCGATGGATCGCAACGGAGACGACGTGGAGTCATGATGGACTTTGTCTCCCTGGCAGTATCCCAACAGAGTCTGCATGGGATGGGACAGCGATGCTGCAAATGCAGCAGAGAGAGATGACCCTAAGATTTCAAGGTCTCCCAGAGGAGTTGATAGAAGAAAAAATTACCAAATAATTGACCAAGTGGCTACTTTTACAAGAAGATAAAATCTCCAGCAGCATCTGGGGGAAATTAGAATCAAATCGAGCATAGCAAAAACGTACTGGGAGCCAATGTAGGTCTTTCAAGACCGGTGTTATGTGGTCTCGGCGGCCGCCCCCAGTCACCAGTCTAGCTGCCGCATTCTGGATTAGTTGTAGTTTCTGGGTCACCTTCAAAGGTAGCCCACATAGAGCGCATTGCAGTAGTCCAAGTGGGAGATAACTAGGCTCCAGTACTTTGGCCACCTCATGAGAAGAGAAGACTCCCTGGAAAATACCCTGATGTTGGGAGACAGTGAGAAAGAAGCAGGCTGTATGTGGTGACCTTGAAGAACTGATAAGACTTTCTCTGTGAGGCCAGTGTTTTGAGAATAGCACAAAATTGTAAGTACAAGGGGGGGGGGGCGAAATGACAGACAGGCAAACAAGGAAAAAGTACCCTTCGGCTACTGCCCCAGTGACAGCACTGGCTAGAAGGGGCTCAGCCCAAGAAGAGGGTCCCACCTCAGAAATGGTGACCTACCTCTCAGGCTTTAAACGGGAAATGTTTAAAGATATGCAAAAGCAATTTGAACAGGTCAGGGAAGAAAGACATGAAGCAGGTTAGAAAGGATATGAAGGCGAATAGAACTAAAGTGACAGACGAATTGGAGGCTTTGGATTCCTTGGTTAAAAAACTGGAGGAAAAATCTAAAAAAACTGAAAAACAGAGTGATGAACTGAGGGAGGAACAGCAAATGATACATGGGAATATGAGAGGACTATCTGGTAGTCAGGATCAGCTGGAGGACCAGCTTGCCCTCTTGAATTAAGGCAAAATTCCAATGTTCTGAGAATAAAAGGTCCCCCAGAGGGAGAAGGTGACCCAAATCTGTTGATGTATATTGCTAATTGGATGGGAGAGGAGCAGGCCTATGTGGAAGATGCTATAGAGCAGGGGCCCTCAAACTATGGTCTGTGGGTCAGATCCAGCCCGCCAGGGTTCTGAACCCGGCCCGCCCGGCAATTGCAGAACCCACCACTGTCTAACAGGTCTATGGGGAAAGGAAGTACACAGTCCCGTGCACGAGCGCGACCTCTGCATCCGGTGTCCATTGATACCGCAAGTGGTTGGTTGGTTGCAGGGAGGGGAGGCGGTGTGCAAGCAAGAGTAGGGATGATGCAATCCTGCGCAGGCGCAGCAGGCGGGCCAGCGCTTTTGCGTTCTCTCTCTCCATGGTTCATGGCTGTGCGAGGCGAGCGACTCGGGTGAGGGAAGTGGCCATTTCGGGGCCGGGGAGCCTCATTCCGCCACTCGGCACAGAAGGTGGGAGGAGGCCCCGCCTCAAGCAGCCTCGCTAATTTCTTTGCATTTCTCCCCTCTGAGCCATATCTTAATCTCAGGAACCATGCACTCAAAATTGCAACCATCTTTGGCGGCACCTATGGCTGTGAACAGACTTTTTTCTGAATGAAACATCTGAAATCTACAACCAGATCCAGACTAACTGATAATAATAATAATAATCCAGACTAACTGATAATAATAATAATAATCCAGACTAACTAATAATAATAATAATAATAATTTATTACTTGTACCCCGCACATCTGGCAGGGTTTCCCCAGCCACTCTGGGCGGCTTCCACAGAACCCAAAAATACACTAAAATACCACACATTAAAAACTTCCCTGAACAGGGCTGCCTTAAGATGTCTTCTGAATGTCAGGTAGTTGTTTATCACTTTGACATCTGATGGGAGGGCGTTCCACAGGACGGGAGCCACTACCGAGAAGACCCTCTGCCTGGTTCCCTGTAGCTTTGCTTCTCGCAATGAGGGAACCGCCAGAAGACCCTTGGTGCTGGACCTCAGCGTCCGGGCAGAACGATGGGGGTGGAGACGCTCCTTCAGGTATACTGGGCCGAAGCCGTTTAGGGCTTTAAAAGTCAACACCAGCACTTTGAATTGTGCTCGGAAACGTACTGGGAGCCAATGTAGGTCTTTCAAGACCGGTGTTATGTGGTCTCGGCAGCCGCCCCCAGTCACCAGTTTAGCTGCCGCATTCTGGATTAGTTGTAGTTTCCGGGTCACCTTCAAAGGTAGCCCCACGTAGAGCACATTGCAGTAGTCCAAGCGGGAGATAACTAGAGCATGCACCACTCTCGCAAGACAGTCCGCAGGAAGCTAGGGTCTCAGCCTGCGTACCAGATAGAGTTGGTAGACAGCTGCCCTGGATACAGAATTGACCTGCGCCTCAATGGACAGCTGTGAGTCCAAAATGACTCCCAGGCTGCGCACCTGGTCCTTCAGGGGCACAGTTACCCCATTCAGGACCAGGGGGTCCTCCACACCAGCCCGCCCCCTGTCCCACCAAAACAGTACTTCTGTCTTGTCAGGATTCAACCTCAATCCATTAGCCGCCATCCATCCTCCAACCGCCTCCAGGCACTCACACAGGACCTTCACCGCCTTCACTGGTTCTGATTTGAAAGAGAGGTAGAGCTGGGTATCATCTGCATATTGATGGACACCCAGTCCAAACCCCCTGATGATCTCTCCCAGCGGCTTCATATAGATGTTAAAAAGCATGGGGGAGAGGACGGAACCCTGAGGTACCCCACAAGTGAGGGCCCAGGGGTCTGAACACTCATCCCCCACCACCACTTTCTGGACACGGCCCAGGAGGAAGGAGCGAAACCACTGTATAACAGTGCCCCCAGCTCCCAGCCCCTCTAGACGGTCCAGAAGGATGTTATGGTCGATTGTATCAAAGGCCGCTGAGAGATCCAGCAGAACTAGGAAACAGCTCTCACCTTTGTCCCTAGGTCGCCGGAGACCATCAACCAGCGCGACCAAGGCAGTTTCAGTCCCATGATGAGGCCTGAATCCCGATTGGAAGGGATCCAAATCGGCCACATCCTCCAGGCGTGCCTGGAATTGTTCAGCAACCACTCGCTCAATCACCTTGCCCAAGAATGGAAGATTTGAGACTGGGCGATAGTTGGCCATATTGGCTGGGTCTAAAGATGTATTTTTAAGAAGCGGTTTAATGACCGCCTCTTTCAGTGGATCTGGGAATGTTCCCTCACAGAGGGAAGCATTCACCACCCGGCAGAGCCCATCGCCCAGCCCTTCCCGGCTTGCTTTTATTAGCCAGGATGGGCAAGGATCAAGGAGACAGGTGGTTGGTTTCACGCGTCCAAGCAGCCTGTCCCGAGCGGCCCCTTGTAAGGTCGTGTCGGCATGGATGTTAAAACCCCTAGGACAACCAAACTAGGTGTCTCCAGGAGAACATCCGCCACGACCTGAAACAGCTTGGACAGGGAATCCTTGGTGCAGCGGGGAGGTTGGTACACCAAAAGGAATCCTGTACTGCCCCTATTGCCCAACTTCCAGAACATGCACTCAGAAAACTGGGTCTTCCCAGTAGGACACCTGATGCAAGCTAATGACTTCCTAAAAATCACTGCAACCTCCCCTCCCCGCCCACATGACCTGGGTTGCTGTGCGTAAGAGAAACCTGGTGGGCAAGCAGCTTCAAGGACAGGCCCATCTGCTTCCTCCAACCAGGACTCTGTCACACATGCCAGGTCAAATCCTCCATCCACAATCAGGTCGTGGATGGCAGTGGTTTTATTCATCATTGACCTGGCATTACACAGCAACACCTTCAGGTCATGTGGGTTTCCCCTGTTGATTCCAGTATCCATCCGGTCAAGCCCAGACCTGGAGGCAGGGATAGTCTTCAAACAATGACTAAACCTGCCTCCTCGGTAATGACATGATCTGGTCTTAGCGTAACTCTGCCTCCTGCCCATGATCACTGAGATCAGATGTCCCAGTGCTCCCCCCCCCCTGTGGAACTTGTCCCAGCCATCGTGTTGGCTGGGGCCCCACTCCCAGGCAGCCCTGATCCCGCCCCTTAAAAACAAAACACAAACTATACAGAACCAATAAAACAACAAAAAACAAAACCAGAACAATTATACTAAAATTAATCCCCAACCAAATATCCATCCCACCCACCCACCCCCAACAAAGCAAAAAAGGAAAAAAAAGAAATAAAAATTTAAAATGCCACCGACTGCTTGAGGACATTTTAAAACACATTAACCACTTCGAACAGGGAAGCAATGGCAGAACAACTTCCCACACTTCCCCAAAGGTTTGTTCCAAATAAGGGCCTGGGCCACGCCCCCTGGGCCAGTTGGAAAAGGCCTTGGAAGGGAGCAGGCCCTGCAGTCCTCACCCAGCCGATGGTCCGAGGCTTCCCTGCAGCAGGAGTCCCTTTATAGCTGGGAGAGAGGGCCTGGGCCACGCCCCCTTGCCGAGTTGGAAAAGGCCCTGGAAGGGAGCAGGCCCTGCAGTCCTCACCCAGCCGATGGTCCCACTTGCATCACTTGCATCACTTGCTACGACTAGCAGTGACAAATATGGAACCAGATATTTACCATCTCATTAGCCAAAAACAGGCTCATACTTCCCATTGAAATAATCAATCAATCAATCAATCAATCAATCTTTTATTATGACCCAGAGACCCAACAAATCATTACAAAGCAATGCACAATTCAGACAGCCTACCTCCAGGTTAAATAAGCATTTTGTTCAGACCTAAAGATAGGGATCATTGGTTCTTGCAACCACCGATAAAAACTTTGCCACTGCTAATGTTCTAGCGTTTGTCCGGTCTTCCAGTAGGAAGCTGACATAGTGAGCCTCTGATTTTCCCAGGAAAGGTACCAGCAAGGGTAATATCAGTTCAGCCCTGGCTTGCTCGTATTTTGCACAATGCAGCAAAATATGTTTTATAGAATCGATGTCTTGAGCACACGAGCAAAGTCTGTCCTGGTAGGGAACTCCTCTCAACCTGCCATCCAACACTGCAGAAGGAAAGACGTTTAGTCTGGCTTTGGTGAATAACCTTCGATAATTTGGTACTGTCAGGTTTTTAATGTTAGGTGTTAACTTAAAGACATGCCCATATTGTACTCATACTGCCAGCGGATTACAGACTGTGTGTGTTCGAGATCACAAGTCACTGTGTCCATTATCCCATAATCTTTGCTTTAACGTCTTTAGGGCACCTTCATAACCCAGGTAATACAGTTGGGGGGGGGGGTGACAGACCAATAGAGGTGGCTTTTCTAGCCATGGTTTTCTGCCATTTGCTGGCAAACTCCTCACTGGTCAGGTGTTGGTACAAACCCTTCCCTAGATCAAACACTGAAATCCTGAGCCAATGTTTTAGGGCAGACCACCACGCTTTAGTTGAAATTGGGCATTAAGCAGCTTCTAACAGAAGTATGGAGTTGGGGACACAGTTGGGTACCTGCAGCAGAGATCGTAGAAATTTTGCCCGAAAGCCATCTAGCTTTGGCAGGTCCCCATTATGCCAGACATTTGCAGCGTACAGGAGTTGGGAAACGGGTTTTGCGTTGAAAACCCTTAAGGCTGCTGGAACATATTTGCCGCCCTTTGTGAAAAAGAATCTGAGTATGTCTAGCTTTGTGATCTCCACCTTTTGAAGGGAGGTTTGCCAGTAGTGCTTCCAAGATCCTGTATGATGGAATGTGAGCCCTAAATAACTGAAGTATTTGATCTGTTCAAGGTTATGGCCATTCCAGCACCCATTTAGACCAAGAGAAGCTTCTTTCGAATACAGTGGTACCTTGGGTTAAGAACTTAATTCATTCTGGATGTCCGTTCTTAACCTGAAACTGTTCTTAACCTGAAGCACCACTTTAGCTAATGGGGCCTCCCGCTGCTGCCGTGCCGCCGGAGCATGATTTCTGTTCTCATCCTGAAGCAAAGTTCTTAACCTGAGGTACTATTTCTTGGTTAGTGGAGTCTGTAACCTGAAGCGTATGTAACCCAAGGTACCACTGTACTAAAATTTTAGATTTTTCAAAATCAATGGATAAACCATTTCCAGAACAGTAATCAGAAAACTTCCTCAGCAGATATTTCAAACCCAGTCTGGAAATGATGGCCACATCATCCACTTATAACAACAAGGGGGTCCTTCTCATTCCTATTTTTGGAAGGTGTCCATCTGGGTCCATTAAGCTCTCTTCTAGGTAATTTAAGAATAGGCAAAACAGTGTGGGGGCCAAAATGCATCCCTGTCTCACCCCCCTAGTCATCTCGATACTGTTCGATAACTGTCCCTGTTGACCGCATCGGACCTGCAGTTTGGTTCCATTGTACAGGGCTTTTATAAGAAAGGGGAGTCGTTTGTCCTGCAAAATCAGATTTAATTTGGACCATAGCTGGGATCTGGGGATGGAATCGAATGCTGATTTCAGATCCATGAAGGCCACATAGAGTTTACCTTGTAGAGGCCTGGTATAAAGTCTTTCCCCAGAGCCTTTCCGCTCTTCAGATTCCCAATTAATGTATAGACTTTCTCCACAGTAACCGGCCTCCAATGAGGGAGCAGTGACAATTCTACACTGTCTTCATCCTGGAAGCTGGAAGGGAGGTTTGGATTTTCTATAAATATATTTCTGAAGTGGTTCTTCCAAACCTGAGCTGGAATGGCACAGCTGGGGGCTGAAGAGCTATTTTTCATTGAGTCGGAGACCAGTTGCCAAAAAAGTTTAGTTTCATTGTTGTGTTGGTTCCGGGGGGGGGGGTTACCGTGAGGCGTGGTCAGGTCCTGGGCTGAGGGTCTGGAGTCTGCCCACCAAGGGCGTAGCGAGGTCCAAAGCAAGAAGCCGGGCGTGGTTGGGGACTCTGGGAAAAACAGGTCTGCGTGCTGGCAGAAACAGGTTTCCAACGTCGTTGCTCCCGCAACCTGAGACTGGCCTGACTGGCCTTTATCTCCTCTGAGGCCAGGGGCAGTCCCGGCCCACAGGTGACCCGCCTCTCTTGGCCTTAAGGCGAGCACTCCTCCTGAGAGAACCCAGTTCCCTCCGCCTCTCTGCCCTGAGCCTCTGCAGCTCAGGAGAGGCTGGAGGGTTACTGGACCCAGAGGCAGCCTCACCTTCTCCTGACAAGGCTGGGAGAGGCGCACCTGTAGGCAATGGGTCCTCAATGACCTCCGGAGCCAGAGTGGATTCATCGGGTGCCTGCTCCTGAGGATCCGGCACAGGTGCAGGCGCTTCAGATTCAAGGCCCTGGAGGCGGGGACTCCTGTGCAGGCTGGGATTCCTCCGGTTCAGTCTCTGAATCAGATTCCCAGGCCATCACAAGCGTTTAGTGAGGCATTCAATAGCAGGGACCAGGAATTTTGTTCGGACTGCCTTTTTTTTGTTTTTGTTTCTTTAAAAAAATATTTTTATTACATTTTTTCCAGATAAATTTGAACAGCACAGAAAAACGAAGAAAACAAGAAAAGAAAAGAAAAAAAGACAGATTGTTACCAAAGCTTGTTTCAATCCATCATCGGACTTCCCCACATCTCCCGCACAGTGCATTCTCAAATAATAAATTTTTTCAGCAAATTATAACCTTGTTTCATATGTTTCTTTTGTACTTTCAGTTACATATTAGGTTTAAATTACTTATTGTCCTAATTATTCAATAAACACATATATTGTCCTTTTTTAAAAATTTAAACATTGGTTCTTTCATTATTATTATCTAATTTCATATACATTCCACTCTCATTGCTGGGGCTATCCTTCCAAATCGTACGAAATCCTATAGTTCATATAACTTATAATGTTTTTGCAAATAGTCCTTAAATTTCTTCCAGTCCTCCTCCATTGCTTCTTCTCCCAGATCTCTGATCCTGGCAGTCATCTCGGCCAACTCCATGTAGTCTATCAGTTGCGTTTGCCACTCTTCCAGTGTGGGCAAATCTTGAGTCTTCCAATATTTAGCGATAAGAATTCTTGCTGCTGTAGTTGCATACATAAAAAACGTTCTGTCCTTCTTTAACACCTTTTGGCCCATAATGCCCAAGAGGAAGGCCTCCGGTTTCTTAGGAAAGGTGTACTTAAACACCTTTTTTAACTCATTGTAAATCATTTCCCAGAAGGCCTTCACTCTTGGACAGGTCCACCAAAGGTGAAAGAATGTTCCTTCAGCCTCCTTACACTTCCAACATTTGTTATCAGACAAATGGTATATCTTAGCAAGCTTGACTGGGGTCATGTACCACCTGTATATCATTTTCATAATGTTTTCTTTCAAGGCATTACATGCCGTAAATTTCATATCGGTGGTCCATAACCTTTCCCAGTCTTCAAACATGATATTGTACCCAATGTCTTGAGCCCACTTTATCATGGCTGATTTAACTGTCTCGTCCTGTGTATTCCATTTAAGCAGCAAGTTATACATTCTCGATAATACCTTGGTCTTTGGTTCTAACAACTCTGTCTCAAGTTTCGATTTTTCCACCTGGAATCCTGTTTTTTTATCCAACTTAACAACCTCATTAATTTGGGCATAATGAAACCAATCTTGCACCTTGTCCTTTAATTTTTCAAAGCTCTGCAACCTCCAATTATCTCCAATATTTTCTATTATTTCCCAATATTTCGGCCAGCCGGCCTCCATATTGGGTTTTTTACGTGCCTTGGCCTCTATTGGTGATAGCCACCTCGGAGTCTTACTTTCCAGTAAGTCTTTGTATTTCATCCAGACCGTAAAAATTGCTTTCCTGACAATATGGTTTTTAAACATTCCATGTGCTTTTGCCTTGCCGTACCACAAATACGCATGCCATCCTAACGAGTTATTAAAACCTTCCAGGTCTAGGACATCTGTATTCTCTAGTAAAAACCAATCTTTCAGCCAGCAGAAGGCTGCTGCTTCGTAATATAACCTTAAGTCTGGCAGGGCAAACCCCCCTCTTTCTTTTGCATCAGTTAGTATTTTAAACTTTATTCGGGGCTTTTTGCCCTGCCAGACAAACTTTGAAATATCCCTCTGCCACTTTCCAAACCATTCCACTCTGTCCACGACCTGCAAGGTTTGAAACAAAAACAACATTTTTGGCAAAACGTTCATCTTTACAGCAGCAATTCGACCCAGCAAGGAAAGCTTCAATCTTGACCAGGTATCTAAGTCTTTCTTGACTTCTGACCAACATTTTTCATAATTGTCTTTAAACAAATTCAAATTTTTAGGCGTCAAGTTTACCCCCAGGTATTTCACTTTCTTAACCACAGTTAGCTCTGTTTCCTTCTGGAACCCCTCTGTTTCTGAAAGCGTCAAGTTTTCCCCCAAAACTTTAGTTTTTTGTTTATTCAACTTAAATCCTGCCACCCGACCAAATTCATGAATCAGTTCTAAAACTCTTTTTGTACTGGATTCTGGCTCCTGTAATGTTAAAACTAAGTCATCTGCAAATGCTTTCAGTTTATATTGTTTCACTCCGACCGTAATCCCTTGTATTTGCCGGTCCCTCCTAATCATGTTCAGCAGCACCTCCAGGACTGATATAAATAATAGGGGGGATAGGGGGCACCCCTGACGTGTTCCTTTTTCAATATGAAACTCCTCTGTCACCACATTATTCACTATCAACTTAGCTTTTTGTTCTGAATAAATTGCTTCTATGCCATTTTCAAACCCCCGTCCCACTCCCATCCCTTCCAGGTTTCCCTTCATAAATTTCCAAGAAATGTTGTCAAAGGCCTTCTCTGCATCGATAAATATTAGGACTGCTTTGGTGTTAATATTTGTTTGCAAAAGTTCCAGAATATCTATAATATTCCTAGTATTGTCAAACAAATGCCTACCAGGGAGAAAGCCTGCTTGGTCCTTATGAATTACTTCATTTAAAACCTTTTTAAATCTACTTGCCAAAATGTCTGCAAATATTTTGTAATCCACATTCAGGAGTGAGATGGGACGGTAATTCCTAAGTTGAGTCTTTTCAGTTTCCACTTTAGGTATTAATGTGATGAAAGCTTCTTTCCACGTTTCCGGTGCCCTTCCTCCCCCCATAATCTGATTACAGACCTCCAGTAGTGGTTGAATCAAGTAGTCTTTCAATGTCTTATAATACTTGGAGGTAAGCCCATCTGGACCTGGAGACTTGCCCAGCTGCATATTCTGAATGGCATCCTCAATTTCCTGTTGTGTTATTTTACAGTTCAGGATTGATCTCTTCTCCTGAGATAATTCTGGTAGACCGTTGAGTTTCAAAAATCGTTCCATCTCAGACACTTCCTCAGGCCCTTGTGAATACAACTTTTTAAAGTATTTCTGGAAACACTTTCTAATTTCTCCTGGTTTCTGGATATTTTTCCCTTCCACCTCTAGATTAGTAACATAGTTTAGTTTCTGTCTTTTTTTCAACTGCCATGCCAGCAGTTTCCCACATTTGTTCGCTGACTCAAAAGATCTTTGTCTCATTTGTTTAATTTTCCATTCCACTTCTTGATTTATCGATTTCAGATATTGTGCCTGATGGAATTTAATTTCTCGCAGAATCTCTTTAGATTTTGGTTTAGATCTCAATCTTTTCTCTCCATCTCTTATCTTCTCTAATATTTTATCCTTTTTTCCATTCCAGAGTTTTTTCTTAATCGTATTTTGTTGTATCAGAAACCCCCTCATTACAGCTTTGCTTGCGTCCCAGATTGTTCTTTTTTCCACCGAAGTGTTCAAGTTAATTTCAAAATAGTCCTTTAGAGTTTTTTGGGCCTTCTTTACAATCTCTTGATCTCTGAACAGGATGTCATTCATTTTCCATCTAAAGGAGCCGGCTGGAGTAAGTCTCACTTCCATTTTCAGGGCGTTGTGGTCGGAGCAAGTCTTTGGGCAGATTTCCACTCTTGTAGTCTTTGGTGCCAGCCCTCTAGTTATCCAGATTTGGTCAATTCTTGTCCATGATAAATGGGCCTCAGAAAAGAAAGTTCCTTCTCTACCTAGGGGGTTCCTTGTCCGCCAAATATCAATCAAGTCCATATTGTCTACCAATTCAAAGAAAGTTTTCGGTAGTCTGCCATCCTTGGTCAAATTTTGATTTTGTGACTTATCCATAAAGGTAGAGACCACCCCATTCATATCTCCCATCAAAATGATGTTTGAATAGTCCAGATAGTCCAATAATGTCTCATGCAGCTTCTTGTAAAATTCCGATTTCCCCTCGTTTGGTGCATAGATTCCTAGTATCAAAACTTTTTCTCCTTGAGTTTGTATTTCAATTGCCAGGATTCTTCCTTGTTCATCTTTAAATAAAAATTTCGGTGCTAGGTTCTCCTTTGCATAAATCACCACGCCTCTCTTTTTTACCTTATCTGATGAAATAAATTCTTGGCCTAGTCTTTTATTAATTAGCACTTTCCTATGGAGCCTAGTCACATGTGTTTCTTGCAAACAAATTATATCCAAATGTTCTTTTTTCAAGATATGAAAAATCCTTTTGCGTTTTTCCGGGGAATTTGCTCCATTAATGTTCCAGCTGTACAGCTGCAGAGACATCCTGTACCAATCTGTTGTTACTCTTTATGGGGTGTCCTCTTTTTTGTCCGGTTCCGAGGGAGAAGGTGTTGGTTCTTTTCCAGGCAGTGGCGTAGGCCAAGGAACTGCTATTCCCTTCTGCAGGTCCTCTCCGTGGTCGTGCAGGAACTTCTGGTTATCCTCTTTTGTTTTGATTCTAACCTTCTTTCCTTTGTAGTTAAATGATAAACCTTGTGGAAACTCCCACCTGTATGGTATCCCGTTGCTTCTCAAGAGTCTTGCTAGATCAGTATATGTAGCTCTGAGGTCCAAGAGTTGTTTTGGTATATCCTTATAAATCTCTGCTCTTCTGTCCTGGATCTCAAGTGATTTGTTAAAATGAAGGTCAAGTATTTTGTCTCTCTCCTGTTTAGTCCTCAAAATTATCAGACAGTCTCTGGGCCTGTCCTTCTTTGCCACTCTTCCCAATCTAAACGCTGTTGTAATTTTAAAGTCTTTATCTTCTTCTATACCCCAGAACTTAGAGAATTCTGTTGTCAAGTAGCCGGTCAAGTCTTCTTTTTCGAGTTCTGGGATAGATCGTAGCCTTAAATTATTTTCCCGATTTCTCAATTCTGCCATAGACAGGTAGGCCTGCTGGTCACTAATGTGTTTATGTAGTGGCTTTACCTCTCCTTTCAATTCGTCCACTTTCTGATTCGCGTGGTCCGCTTTCAAATTCGCAGCCTCTGCCAATTTCCTGTTCTCAGAAGTGGCGACTTCTAAGTTCCCAATTGCTTGAGAATGTTGTGCCACTTGTTCAGATAGTTTTGTAATAGAGGATGTAGCTAAGTCAATTTTTGCTGTTTGATCATCAACCTTCTTGTTTAAAATTGCAAACTGTTGTAACATTTCCTTTAGAAGTGTATCAGATCCCCCTACAGCCATATCCTCTGTTGTTGGCTGTTCAGCTTCCTTTAATTCAGTTGTTGTTGAAGGTTCAATTCCCTTTAATTCAGCTGTTGTTGGAGGTTCAATTCCCTTTAATACAGCAGGGACTGATGATCTACGTGATTGAGAAGTCAAAGTTGTTTGCACAAGTTGGCCTTTCCCTGCTTTCGCTTTTGCAGATCTTGTTTTCGGAGGGCCACTCATTCCACCCTGTCTATGAGCCAAGGTCAAATTAACTATTGTTCCATGGGAAAGACAGTTCCTCAGTGTAGATAATAAAACAGCAGAGAGTCAAAACAAATTTGGTTCCCAGGAATTTGTAAATCCCAAACTCCACTAGAGGGAGTATTGTTGCAGTTCAGGAAAGAAAGAAAAGAATTTAGCCGCCATTAAAGTCCCTGCAGCTAAAGAAACTTTACAATAGTCCTTGAAACTTTTTCCACTTGCAGTGCCTCTCCCAAGTTACTGTTAAAATTCTTCTGGAGGGTGCAAGTTACAGTTGCATAGTTGTATCTTCCAATAGTGCCCAAATATAACAATGTAACAGTTTCGAGTATATTATTGTATCCGCAAAGACAGCTCTTCGCGCTGTCAGCCCGAGGTCTGGTTTCTTGTGTTTTTAAAGTCCACAAAAGGAGGAAAGTTCTCAGTTTAAATCACCCCAGTAATAAAAGAAAAAAGAAGACTTGCCTTTTCTTTCCATTACCAAGTCCTCCAACGCACGATACTTCCCGGTTTATATCCCGTTCCACTGCTTCCAGCTTGTCAGTTCTTTGCCTTTGATCTTCAAGCCTTGCCGGGAGACGGACTTCCTTTTTTTTCGTCTCCCGCTTTCAGCCAAATTCAGAAATTTGTAATCCAATATAGAGTAGTTCCTACTCACGAGTAGATAGTTTAGAATCCAATCTTTAAGGAAGAAAGGTCAGCGCTCATCAGCAGCAGCCGCGCGGCTTCGCTCCCGCAGAAAGAGTGATGAACTCACAGCACCGCTTCCCCTCCGCGCTTCCGGAGCCCCTTACGGGGTCCCTTCTTCGTTTTGGGGGTCGCTCCAGGTGCCCGCCGAGTCCCACGGCCACGAGCTCACTCTGCCCGTGGTTTTTCTTAATGGATCGTCGCTGTGCCGTAGCGAACGATCCTTTCCTGCGGAGCCCCTCTTCAGAGACTGAAGAGGACCGCCATTGCGTGTTTCGCGCCGCCTCCGGAAGTCCGGACTGCCTTTTTTTTTTGAGGCCAAAAGGGCTTTATACTCTATTTTGATTTTGAAATAAGATGGAGGCAAGTAATTTAGCCCAGTGTTTCTATAGGCCAAATAAGCGTTCCTTAAGGCTTCCTTCTTTGTACGGCACTCTTGGTCAAACCAATAGCGCCCTTTAGCAGTGTGGGGCTTGCCGGCTGAGTTTATGTTGACAGAGACCACATGCTGCAAGGACTCAATGAGATTTTCGTAAGCCGTTAGGGAGGAATCTATTGATAAATTGTTTATTATAATTGATCTTAACTTAATTGCAGTTTGTGAATTCAATTGATTCTCAACTGCAATTGCTATCTCAGGTGTCCATTTTTTTCTACGCAATGCTGGATCATTTGCTTTATCTATTTCCTCATGTTCCATGTAAGAGCGCCGAATTGTCCAGTAGTGGAGACGATTAGAGGTAGGTGGTCATTTTCAGTCCTATTATCTATGTTGAATTTTTTAATTGAATCGAAGGCCTCTCTGTTAGTGAGACAGTAGTCTACTATGCTGGCTCCATTTGTATTTATGAATGTGTACTCGCCTTCTCTGTCCCCGGGGAGCGCCCCATTAGCAATGATAAAGTCAAGACTTATTTGTAAAAAAGCCAGGCAGAAGCTGGCATAGTTGATTTGACAGTTTTTCGAATGTCTACGAGGGGGTGGGTTTAGAAAGAGGGCACTATTTTCCTTTATATCTCTTAATATTGGGAATTTTATTTCCAGGTTATCATCATTTGAGCCTATTCTGGCATTCATATCTCCCCTTAGGTAAAATGGCGATCCGGGGTACTTAATTTGTAGGGAATAAAGGAAACTATGGAATTTACGCCATGTGCTCTCGATCTGTGTTTGCACTGTATATGGTGGAATATAAGCCGAAACAAGAACGATACTCTTGGATTCCAGATGCAAAGTGATCCCCAGTGCTAGCTGCTTGAAAACTGAACACTCAGTAACGTGTGACGCCAATTGAGTGGAAACCAGAGTTACTAGGCCCCCCCTCGGTCGCCCCCTTCCAAGCGGTTTAGAGGCCTTGATTTCATAGGCGTGGTAGCCATCAAGAACTATGTTGTCAGTTGCCCAAGTTTCCTGCAGCATTATGTCAAAACACGTTATATATTCACGAAATGGCTCGTCCCCTAGTTTGTTGGCCCAACCCGCTATGTTCCATGAGATAATGTTAAGGCTGCACGTTCCATAACTGACTTGGCTTCATTGTGGTGGGGAAATTGTTATCAGCTCTCCCACTGGTTCGGTAGTGATGCAACCGTTCTTAGGATATGCACGGTGTTGTTCTCGGGGTTGAGTTGCAGCATTTTCCCGATTTCCCAGCATCAACAGTGTTATCTGAATTGCTGGGGTCTTCATCAAAGACAATTAAATCTGTCTCTGGCTTTCTGTGTGTCACATTTTCCTTGGGAGGAGCGTCACTTGGCATTGGCTGATCAGATTCCAGCTGGGGTAAAGAGTGGTGAAATTCTGGATCTGCCAAAGGCGTAATGGAGTGTCCTATCTTTGAATTATCTATATTGGGCTGGCGTTCTTTGTGTGTTTGGCCTTTTTTGCTCTGACCTTTTCCTCTCCAAGGGAGTGTTACGGCTGGGTTCACCGCACGTATCCATCTTTGACGGCCCTTCCGAATGGATCATGGCCCTATGGCGAAAGCCCTTTAAAAATGCGCCTCAACTCAATATTATAGCTCTATATTTCAGGAGCTTTTTAGGGGTAGCCGAGTCAGAAAATGTCAGTATGAGTCTAGTGTCTAGACACCATCTTGAAAGCCCCGTCTAAATAAATGGAATAAATATGGAGCCAGATATTTACCATCTCATTAGCCATACTTCCCATTGAAATACTTACAAGTTTATGTTGATTAAAATTGTTCTTCATTTTAAATATTGTATTGTTTTTCCTGTTTTTTTGTGCACCACGAATAAAATATGTGCAGTGTGCATAGGAATTCATTCATATTTTTTTCAAACTATAGTCCCAACACTGTTTGAGGAACAGTGAACTGGCCCCGTTTAAAAAGTTTGAGGACCCCCGCTATAGAGAGTTGTTACATGATATAAAGCAAGAAGGCAACCAGGAGATTGTCTGGTAACCTTTATTTTAAAAAAGTGAAGGATGCAATCCTTCAAAAGAATTATGAGGACAAACTCCAGGTGGACGGTAAATTTGTAGAGATGTACCAGGAAATTCCTCTTAGGCTCCATCAAAAATGCCAAAGATTCCGGTTTATTACAAATGGATTGATTAAAGCCAGTATTAAATTCAGATGGGAATTTCCAGAGGGAATTTCCTTCACATACAAAAAGAAAAAATCAGATTGGCAGACAAAACACAGGCACAAGAATTTTGGTGAAAGCATGGCAGAGACTTTGATTTTGACAATCCATACACCACACCAAGCAATAGGAGGTGCAGGGGAAGAACCAATAGAGGGAGCAACAGGGGGGAGAGATAGATAGTTTAAATAACCAAGACAACACTAAGTTTTAGACAAAACTTTAACACAGTCAAATACAATGGCAGACTTAAAGGCACTGAGTTGGAATGTAAATGGACTAAATTACAAAGTAAAAAGGAATAAAACTGAGCATATATTACTCAAGCAGAATCTATATGTAATTTGCCTTCAAGAAACGCATATAGCGAGCAAGCATAAAAGAGTCCTAATCAACAAAAAATTAGGTGCAGAATTTATAACAGCAGATAAATCTAAAAGACGTGGAGTGGTCTTGTATATAAAATCAAAATTTGAACCCAAACAAATTTTAAAAGATGAATAAGGAAGAGTCATAGGAGTCCAGGATGTGGTACAAGGTGAAAAGATCCTCTTAGTAGGTATTTATGCCGCAAATGAGGGAAAAAAATCAGAGTTTTATAAAATAATAATAATAATAGAGACAGACCTATTGGAATTTGCAGATCAGAAAATAATTCTGATGGGAGATCTGAATGGGATCTTCTCATTAGAAATGGATAGAACAATTAGGAAAAAGGAGACCAAAGAAGGTAGACTTCAAAAGACTTTCTGTGAAATGGTAGAAAATTTAAATTTAATAGAAATTTGGAGAAACAAACACCCATTAGACAGGGAATTCACGTTTTATTTGCATATACATGAAAGCAGTGCTCGAATAGATGCCATTGGATGTCTATAGAATTGGAATTAATAGTAAAAAAAATAATTAAAGCCAAGAACATTATCTGATCATAATTCATTATTATTGGAATTGCAATATGGAAAAAAAATCCACTTTTTGATGGAGACTAAATGAAGATTTATTAGATGACCAAAACTTTCTGGAGAAAGAAGAAAAGATTTTAGGATAATATTTTGAGCAAAATCTCAATAAAGAGACAAATGTCTAGACAGTATGGGATGCTAGTAAAGTTGTAATGAGGGAATTATTTAGTCAAGAGAATGCATACCAAAGGAAAATGAGAGAGAAAAACAAGAAAGAAATCCTAGAAGCCCTAATGAAAAAAGAAAAAGAATTAATAAGTAAGCCAAATAAAGAAACTATGAAACAGGCTGTCAGGGGCTCAGGGACAGAGGCACAGGGGAGAGAGGAGATGGAGAGCGAAGGGGAAGGATCTGAGGGCAGCATAGGGGAGTATGACAGTGACCCGAGAGATTCCATGAGCTTCTCCAGCGAATCAGAAGATTCCCAGAAGGAGGCGCCGATGGTCAGGGCGAGGGGGGTCCCAGGGGGGACGCACCAGAAACAGGGGGCCAGCGGGGACTCCCAAAGCAGCAGCTGGAAATCAGGACCAGCTTCCCCACCAGAGCAGAGTGGGGGGGAAAGAGTCCCAGGTGTCAGGTCCAGCTAGCCCCCCCGAAGGGGGAAGCAGTGACAGGAGCAGTGAAACGGTCAGGAGGAAGGTTACCGGCTGGGCGCGCGCGCCAAGTTCAAATGTACAGGCGCGCGAGACAGCAGGCAGCCCGGATCGGGAACCAGGTCCTAAAGCCCGCCGGAGGCAGGGGGAAGAATCAGGGGACTCAGCATCAGAAGTGTCTAGGAAGAGCGAGACCCCAGCTGACAGGCGGACCCAGCGGAGGAAAGAGCAAAGGAAGAGGTGGAGCAAGGCTAGGGTCTTAAACTGGTGTATGGGGGGCGGAGACTCAGACGGAGCTTCGGTGGTCTAGAGTCTCAGACGTAGAGCTTCACGCTGCTAAGGTGAAAGACAAACTGAACTTCAATAAAGACTTTTGTATATAACAACGGACTGGCGTTGGTCCTTTGTGAGCTGGGACCTAGGGCAGCTCTGACACAGGCGATTAAAATTTTACAAACTCAGTACTCTGATTGCCAATTATGAAATAGAGTGGAGAATCAAAAGAATGAAACAAAAATATTTTGAACATGCAAATAAACCAGGGAAACTATTAGCATGGCAAATGAGGGGAAATGTGCAAAAAATACTATAAATAAAACTAAATGAAATGAAAAAAATATAGACAATCCCAAAGAAATTAGGAAAGCTTTTATTAAATATTTCACAGAACTATACAGGAAAGGAAGTGAAGAATGACTAGAAATAGAGGGATATCTGAAAGCTAGCAATTTACAAAAATTAAAGAGGAGAAATTATTAAATCTGAACGCACCAACAACATCTAAAATTAAGAGGCAATTAAACAGGCAAAGACAGGGAAATCGCCAGGACCAGATGGATTACCAGTCAAGTATTATCAAAAGCTAAACAAACAATTATTAATACCATTCCAGGACATCATGAACGAAATTTTAAGATTAGGTAAAGACCCAGAGACGTGGAAAGAGGCATATATTGTTGGAATTCATAGCCTACGTGCAGCTTGGCAAGTGAGCAATTAGTGTCTCCACTACAGGCTAGGGAGATGGAGCACGGAAGGAATCTGCCTAGAGATAAGAGGACTCAGTAACAGCTCGGTGATTGGCTGAGGTCTCTTATACAGGCAGCGTGACCTATGACATTCGTTAGTTAGTAGTATTCTGAGTGCTTGGAGAGTGAGGAAGTCGTGTCTAGATATAGTAACTTGTATATAGCTTGTGAGTTTACTGCCATATATACTAAACTACAAAAATCAAGTTACTAGTCGTCAGTCTTTGTTCCTGATCGTCGTCCTGACTGAGCAGTCTCGAGCGTTGCCTAAGAAAAGCTGCAATACTCTGCTAAGCTGTGCAGCAGGCGAAAGCACTTCACAAGTTCACAGGCTTCAAAGTTTTTAACGTCTATAACATTAATTCCTAAACAAGAGGTGGATCCAACCTTAATAAAAAATTACAGGCCAATTTCATTATTAAACAATGATTATAAACTGTTTGCCTATATAATGGCCAATAGAATGAAAACAATTTTGAAGCAATATATTCATCATGACCAAGCAGGATTCCTTCCAGGGAGACAAATGAAAGATAATATAAGGAATATTATTGACATTATAGAATACCTGGAAGTGAGACATGACAAACAAGCAGCAATTATGCTTATAGATGCGGTTTTTTCCACTGAACTCCAGATGGCGTTTATGTGAAGTTTGTTGGTTCCTGAGGCCTGTACCACCATTCCTAGATACTTATAATTTGTGACTTGTTCTAATTTATGGCCTTGGAGTTCCCAGCTTCTAAGCTTTGGTTTTTCCCGAAAAGCGAGTATCTTGGTCTTTTGATAGTTGATTTTGAGACGTTCAGATTCGCAGTATGCCGCGAGCTTTCTTAGTGCTCTTTTGAGTCCAATGGGGGTTCTAGATAGAATTACCGCATCATCGGCATATAGCAGGACCAAAATATGCTGATTTGCAAGCTTTGGTGGGTGGAGTTCTGAGTCATTGAGTGCAGATACAAAGTTATTTAGATAGAAATTGAATAGTAGAGGGGCCAATAGGCACCCTTGCCTGACTCCTTTGAAGGTTTTAATGGGGTCCGTTAGGTGTCCTAGGCGGCTGCACTTGACTCTAAGGGCCGTGTTTGCATGCAGTGCCTGAATTAGTAGCAGGAGCCTTCTATCTATATTGGTACCCTGTAGTCAACTCCCTGGGATAGTTTATTGTTTATTGTTGCACAGTGTGTCTAAATTCATTGTTGTACATTGTTTTAATTGTCTGTTTTACTGAAGGTTTTTTATTTGTTTTTAGTTTTTATCTGTTTTAATTATCAGTTTTATTTTTTATCTGTTGGGTTGGAATAACGACAGATGAGTAGCAGGTGTCATGTGAGAGAGGCGTCTACCGGGGCGAGCCCCGGTAACTCTTTTTTTATTGAATATTACAAACATTGCCACAGGTGTGCTTGTGGCTGATTGGTTGATACAAACACAAAGCAACTTGTTGCTGATTGGTTAACATAAGTACAAGGCGGGAATTACATGTGATCATTAATCACCGATAGATTAAAGGCTGGGAAACGAAGCTGGAACTAGACAGGCATGAAACCTCCTAATTAAATTATAACTAAAGATTAATATAGCATGACTAAAACAATTACTAATGATTGACCATATCATGAAAGAATATAATAAGTGAATTCCATAGATGTGGTCAGCTGTGCATTAAGTACAGGTCATAGTGTTTTTTCATGAACTCAAGATGAACTGAGCAAGGAAGGAATGTCTTGGTGTTTGAAACAGGTTCGTACAGTGTGTGCAGGAGCAGAGGAAAGCTTATAAGCAAGACTTCCCAGAATGCAAGAGAAAAGAAGCAATGCTTCCCCATAATGCAACAGTTATGTGCAGAGAGAGGACTTCCCTTTATCTCCCCCTTTCTTTTCTTGTTAGCGAGGCGTTCTGGGTAAATAAGGCAAAAATACTTCGGGATTAGTGGTGTGCCAGCGAATGCCCAAAATAAGTTCGCCAGGGTCGATGGGACAAAAATATTTCGGGATACGTGGTCTGCCAGCGCATGCCCAAAATAAGCCTGCCCACATCTCCCCTTAGGTTTACTGTGGGTGTTGCCATTTCGCAAAGTAGGCAGCAAGGAGCTTAGTGGGTGGCTGAGGGGGAGAGAGAAGAGAAAAGACGTATGAGGCCAGGAACGCACTGAAGGAAGCAACATAGCAAAATCAGTATGCATATTATGACAATGGCATATTGAAAAAGACTATGAAGCCAAGTAAAGTTAGGCAACCAAGCAGTAAGCCACTGGGGGAAAGAATCCCAGAGGCCAGAAAATCCAACGTCTTGTGTAATGTGGTGTGTAAGATTTTGCAAATGAGAGATTTGGCTTTGAATGGCTTTAGAATTATCAGTAATATTAAAACAACACATGTCGTCCACTTGTTCACATCCATAATGATGAAGCATCAATAGATAATCAATAGCGGCCCTGTTCTGCAGAAGACCATGCCGGAGTTCACTCTGCTCTTTATTCAGAAGATGAAGCGATTGAGAAGTAAAATTCAGGGCTTTTGCAGCAGAACAAGCCAAAGAGTTAATATTCCTACTATTGCGGACAGCCAATCCAGGGACTCCTAGAAGAGAAACAGCTAAAGAGATATACCTGCTAGGAAGAGAAATTGCATCGTCACAATCGTTAGTCAATGCAATAGAACGACGATATCTAGAGCGGGACAGGTGATGTTTTTTGGGTAATATGATGGAAAAACGGCTTAAGCAACAAGTAATAATAATATAATAATTTATTATTTATACCCCGCCCATCTGGCTGGGCCTCCCCAGCCACTCTGGGCGGCTTCCATAAAAACCAAAAATACAATAAAATATCACACGTTAAAAACTTCCCTGAACAGGGCTGCCTTAAGATGTCTCCTGAATGTCAGGTAGTTGTTTATCGCTTTGACATCTGCTGGAAGGGCGTTCCACAGGGCGGGTGACACTACCGAGAAGGCCCTCTGCCTGGTTCCCTGTAGCTTTGCTTCTCGCAATGAGGGAACCGCCAGAAGGCCCTCGGCGCTGGACCTCAGCGTCCGGGCAGAATGATGGGGGTGGAGACGCTCCTTCAGGTATACTGGACCGAGGCCGTTTAGGGCTTTAAAGGTCAGCACCAACACTTTGAATTGTGCTCGGAAACGTACTGGGAGCCAATGCAGGTCTTTCAAGACCGGTGTTATATGGTCTCGGCGGCCGCTCCCAGTCACCAGTCTAGCTGCCGCATTCTGGATTAGTTGTAGTTTCCGAGTCACCTTCAAAGGTAGCCCCATGTAGAGTGCATTGCAGTAGTCCAAGCGGGAGATAACCAGAGCATGCACCACTCTGGCGAGACAGTCCGCAGGCAGATAGGGTCTCAGCCTACGTACCAGATGGAGCTGGTAAACAGCTGCCCTGGACACAGATTTGACCTGTGCCTCCATGGACAGCTGTGAGTCCAAAATGACTCCCAGGCTGCGCACCTGGTCCTTCAGGGGCACAGTTACCCCATTCAGGACCAGGGAATCCTCCACACCTGCCCGCCTCCTGTCCCCCCAAAACAGTACTTCTGTCTTGTCAGGATTCAACCTCAATCTGTTAGCCGCCATCCATCCTCCAACCGCCTCCAGACACTCACACAGGACCTTCACCGCCTTCACTGGTTCTGATTTAAAAGAGAGGTAGAGCTGGGTATCATCCGCATACTGATGAACACCCAGCCCAAACCTCCTGATGATCTCTCCCAGCGGCCGCATGTAAATGTTGAAAAGCATGGGGGAGAGGACAGAACCCTGAGGCACCCCACAAGTGAGAGCCCAGGGGTCTGAACACTCATCCCCCACACCACTTTCTGAACACGGCCCAGGAGGAAGGAGCGGAACCACTGTATAACAGTGCCCCCAGCTCCCAGCCCCTCTCTAGACGGTCCAGAAGGATGCTATGGTCGATGGTATCGAACGCTGCTGAGAGTTCCAGCAGAACTAGGAAACAGCTCTCACCTTTGTCCCTAGCCCGCCGGAGATCATCAACCAGTGCGACCAAGGCAGTTTCAGTCCCATGATGAGGCCTGAATTCCGACTGGAAAGGATCCAAATGGTCCGCTTCTTCAAGGCGTGCCTGGAGTTGTTTGGCAACCGCTCGCTCAATCACCTTGCCCAGGAATGGAAGATTTGAGACTGGGCGATAGTTAGCCATCGTGGCCGCATCTAAAGATGGTTTTTTAAGAAGCGGTTTAATAACCGCCTCTTTCAGCGGGTCTGGGAAGGCTCCCTCACGGAGGGAAGCATTCACCACCCCACGAGGCCCATCGCCCAGTCCTTCCCGGCTAGCTTTTATAAGCCAGGATGGGCAAGGATCCAGGAGACAGGTGGTTGGTTTCACTCGTCCAAGCAGCCTGTCCACATCCTCGGAGGTAACAGATTGGAATTGATCCCACTCAACTTGACTAGACAGAACTCTAGCACTCTCCCGCCCCGGCCCTGCTCCCACGGTGGAGTCTACTTCTTCCCGAATCTGAGCGATTTTATCTGCAAAAAACTTTGCAAAATCATTGCAGGAGAACATGTGGCCCGTACTGGGCCCCGATGTTGCAGGTGGTTCCGCTAAATTGTGAACCACCTGAAAAAGTCTCCTGCTGCTGTTTTCTGTAGATGCAATAGAGGTGGTGAAGAAATTCTTCTTCGCCGTCGCTATCGCCACTTGGTAGGCTCGACGTTGAGCTCTAACCTGTGTCCGGTCAGATTCGGAATGAGTTATCCGCCACCGGCGCTCTAGCCGTCTCAACGATTGTTTCATTGCCCTCAGATCCGTGGAAAACCACGGGGCTGTCCGGGCTCCATGCAATCGGAGAGGGCGCTTCGGAGCCAAACAGTCAATAGCCCTGGTTAACTCCACATTCCAGCGGGCCACCAGGGAATCGGCTGAAAGGCCATCAACACGGGATAAAACATCCCCTACCACTCTCTGGAAACCATTTGGATCCATTAAGTGGCGGGGGCGGACCATCCGAATTGGTCCCACCTCCCTGCAGAGGGGATGGGTCGCAGAGAAGTCCAGTTGCACCAGGAAGTGATCTGACCATGGCACTTCTTTTGTTTCGCTTTTACTTAGTGTCAGAGCACCAACATCCATAGAGGTAAACACCAGGTCCAAGGCATGTCCACAGCTATGGGTTGGGCCAGACTTATTCAAGGACAGCCCCATGGAGGCCATGCTTTCCACGAAGTCCCGAGCGGCCCCTTGTGAGGTCGTGTCGGCATGGATGTTAAAATCCCCTAGGACGACCAAGCTAGGTGTCTCCAGGAGAACATCCGCCACGACCTGAAGCAGCTCGGGCAGGGAATCCTTGGTGCAGCGGGGAGGTCGGTACACCAAAAGGAATCCTGTACTGCCCCTATTGCCCATCTTCCAGAACATGCACTCAGAAAACTGGGTCTTCCCAATAGGACGCCTGGTGCAAACTAATGACTTCCTAAAAATCACTGCAACCCCCCCTCCCCGCCCACATGACCTGGGTTGCTGTGCGTAAGAGAAACCTGGTGGACAAGCAGCGGCAAGGACAGGCCCATCTGCTTCATCCAACCAAGTCTCTGTTACACATGCCAGGTCAAATCCTCCATCCATGATCAAGTCATGGATGGCAGTGGTCTTATGAATCATTGACCTGGCATTGCACAGCAGCACCTTCAGGTCATGTGGGTATCCCTTGCTGATTCTAGTATCCATCCGGTCAGGACCAGACCCGGAGGCAGGGATAGTCCTCAGACAACGACTAAACCTGCCTCCTCTGTAATGACATGGTCTGGTCTTAGCGTAACTCCTCCTCCTACCCGTGATCACTGAGATCGGTTGTCCCAGTGCATCCCCCCCTGTGGAACATGCCCCAGCCATTTTGTGGGCTGGTGCCCACTCCCCGGCAGCCCTGACCCCTCCCCCTAAAAACAAAATAACACCTTAAACAAACAAAACCAATAAAACAATACAAAGAAAAAAATGTAAAAATTACAAAAACATCAAAATTAAAAAAATAATAATTCCCCAAGCCCAACCAAACATCAATCCCACCCCCACCCCCCACATACAAAAAATCCAGAGAAATTTTTTAAAAACAAGGTGTGCCATGGCTGATGTTCGCTGGAATATAATTGAATGTATAGCCTGGACACGACCAGAACCAGCCTTCAGGCAGCTCTGTATATTTATATACATAGGAAATATTCACATAATCTGAGCAATTAAAATTATCCTCGCCCATTTTTACACAACTGGTTTTTGTGCAATTCACCATACGGGCACAAGTAACATTAAAGGAGGCCACGTATGGGGTCAATAAATCAATGGCCAAAGGTGGGCGTCGGCGTACCTGGTTACCCCAGTTATGGTAACCGGAATAACCAAGGGTGTGGAGAGAATCATTTTGGGGTAAAGATGAATAAAACCAGGTATCATTTTGCAAATCTAGAGGGTCATGGCAAACAGGGATAAGGCAAGAGCCAAGGATTTCACCAATGGAAACCTGCTGGGTGAGGCAAAAGGAAGAAACATTAAGGGTCTTTGCAAAAGATTCCCACACGTTTATCGGTGTGGAACCACCGCTATTAGGAGCGGCAGCGGAAAGGGGCAAAAACAAAACGCTGAGAACAAGCACTATCATAGAATTAATGTTAAGGCAAGAAATAATGCACATAAGCAAATTCTCAGGTGTGGCTTCAAGCTGCTTTTCCGTTCTAAGCTGTTCAGCCTGAAATGAGAGCGATTTTATTTGGCCCCATGCCACAGGTCCATTACGATTTCCCCGCTTGCGAGTCCTGGGGGGGCTGGACGTCACATCCTGGGCGATTTGTAGTTTGCGGTCGAACTGCGGTATTGGATCCGGAAGGGTCTGTCGCCACGCCATGGTATAGGCGGATGCAGCGCGCGGGAACCCAGCGAGCACCCTGTGGAGTAGAAACTGCAGCGTAACCCTTTCCCCAGGTGATCAGTTTTACAGGTTCACTCCTGGCACGTTCAACAATCGCTTGGCGTTGAGAATTGTAGGGGATGCCAAATAAATGATGAATATTCCAAGTTTCACAGAACTGAGCAAAGGATTTTGTTTTTAAAGAATGGGGCTTGCCCATGACTGACATGGTACGAACAAGATGATTGCAAACATGCTTAACCTGCTCACCCCTTTGAGGGGTAGCCCAAATAAAGCCTGAGAACGTATCAATGCAAACATGTATGAATTTCCAAGGTGAAAAAGGGGCAAAGTGAGTTACATCCATTTGCCACAATTGGTTGGCTTCCAGTCCACGGGGATTCACACCAGGGCTGGGGTGGCCAATCTGATTAGAACATTGAGGGCATTGTTGGATAATAGCATGTGCCGCTTCCAACAGAATTTGGAACTGGTGACTAAGGGCTTTTGCATTTTGATGATGGAAAGCATGACTTTCAATAGGAGAAACAGGCAAAGCTCTAAGCAAGGAATCTGCTTTTGCATTGCCATCAGTGATAAAGCCTGGGAAGGGTTGGTGAGAACGAATGTGCACCACAAATAAAGGGTGGGAGTGATTAGAAGGAAGCAATTGTAAGGGGAGGAAAAGGCTCAATAAGTTGTCATCCAATAGAGGACTTACATAACTGCCCTGTAGGCGAGTTATGACATTTGCGACATAAAGACTGTCCACAATCAAATTAAAGGGCTGTTTGGAAAAGTGATGCAGAGCTTTGACAGCAGCTGCTAACTCAGAACGCTGGGCAGACTTTTGTGGAAGAGTGTAGAGGCTGTGCCATTCCTCATTTTGTTGCCAGGCAACCACCCCCCTGGAGGGGGATCCGTCAGTAAAGACAGTAAGGGCATCCAAAGGGACAGGAGATAATATGGAAGAAAAGGACAGGGAAATTTGTTTGCTCATTTGCAGGTGAGGGTCGGCTGGGATATGGCAACCCACTTGGCCAACAAAATCTGCTAAAGCGCACTGCAAATCCATGCTGGTGGAAAGAGCAGTTTCCCATTGTTCTAAGGGCATGGGTACAATAATTTGGCTGCAATCAATGCCAAAGAGGCTTTTACAGCGACGGCGTCCCTTGCTGATGAGCTGAGCAAGGAGATCCACTAAAGGAGTCACAGTGTTTTTTGGCGTATGATGTAAATGCAGCCATTCAATTATATGAACTTTTGATGGGCCTAACTGAATAATGGCCGCAAAAGGTTGGACAGAATCTGTCATTATGACTACATCGGGCAAAACATTAAGGATTGCTCGATCAACCCAGTGGAGACACATGATTTCCTTTAACTGGGCAACAGTCTGCTGTTGAGGTCAAGGTGATTTTTGTACCAGGAGAGTGATGGCCTTTTAAGGCTGAGAAGAGCGGCCTTAAAACTTCAAGAGGGATTTTAAAATAGGGTCTTATCCAATTGATATTGCCCAGCAATTGCTGCAGCTGGACATATTTCATTGTTTTTGGAACATGAAGTTCAGGGACTATAGGAATGGAATAGCTAGCTATCATTTTGTGTCCCAAATAATGAAAGGGAGAAGATTCCTGGACTTTCTCTGGAGCAATTTTCAAACCATAAAGCGTCAGACAGGTGATCAAATCATGTTTCCATTGAGGGGGAAGGCGTGGCCCACTCAAAAGCACGTCATCCGTGTAATGAAGAATTAAGAGGTGTGGATACTGCAAACGAAAGGGCTGAAGGGCTTGATTCACATAATATTGGCACATGGTAGGGGAATTCAACATTCCTTGTGGTAGGACTTTCCATTGGTACCGTTCCGTGGGCTGACTGTTATTTAACACAGGAATAGTAAAAGCAAAGACTTTACGATCCTTCTCCTGTAGGGGGATGGAGAAGAAACAATCTTGCAAATCTATTATAGCCAATTGATATGAATGTGGAATCACATTTGGATTAGGCAGACCACACTGCAAAGGCCCCATGGGTTCAAGGATCTGGTTTATTTTCCTTAAATCCTGGAGAAATCTCCATTTGCCACTCTTCTTTTTTATGACGAAGACAGGGGTATTATAGGGGCTAACTGAAGGCTCTATATGGTCTGCCAATAATTGCTCATTCACTAATTGTTTTAAGGCAAGTAATTTTTCTCCCGTAATGGGCCATTGTTCTACCCATACTGGAGAGGTAGATTTCCAGCTGAGGGGAAGTGCAAGCTTACTCATTAAATTGAATGGTAGCTTGTAATTGTTGTAGTAAGTCTCTGCCCCACAGATTGAGGTGGATTTTTAACACACAGGGTTGGTTGGATGAATGCAATGGTTTCAGAGCTATCAGGCAGAGAAACAGACAGCCACTGTATGCTTTTGGAAGCGGTTTGGGGGCCACCCACACCCCAGACTGCAGAGACAGACTCAAGGGGCCACGTGGGGTCCCAACAACTACTGGAAATTACAGAAATGTCTGCGCCCGTGTCAATCAAGCCTTCTAGCACAATGCCATTGATTTTATACTTACGAAGAAGTTTCTTCCCTCCAATCCTTTGGACTACGGCTAAAAGCTGTGGAGGGAAAGAAGAGAGCTTGTGCAAATTACTATCCATAATACAGGCAGTAGGATGAGAGGGGAGCACCACCAAATGTGCCCAGGACTCACCCCTTTTTAACTGCATGGGCACATGGCTCCAGAGTTGAACCATTATTGTGCCCACATAGTCAGGATCCAGAAGTCCTGGAATAACCTGGATTCCTTCCTTTGCCGCAGAAAATTTGGGTAAAATTAAACCTGCGACTTTAGGAGGTAGTGGGCCTGCCAATTGGGTGGGCATAAGCACAATTTCACCAGGTAAAACAGTGTCTTTGGTCTCTTGATTGATCAAATCAATTGTTAAGTCAGAAGGTGCATTTTTAGTAAGTTTTTCAGCAGCGGAAACTAAAGGCGGAAAACTCTCTAACTGTCCTGGCCCGAGAGTGGGGCCGCCATGGAGTTTCCCGGACGCCTGCATTGATTAGCCCAATGGTAGCCTTTACCACATTTTGGGCATTTTTTGGAAGGTCTAGCCCTGTTGGCAGCACCATCCTTGCTTGCCCCTCCGCCAGGGGCTCTGCATTGCTTAGCAAAATGGCCTGGGCGCTTGCAATTAAAGCAGTTACCTGTAGGTCTGTTGGTAGCTTGGATAGCGCCGGCAAGCAAAGACATCGCATGGCTCTGGCTACCAACATCCGCACAAGCTTGAATCATATCGGCCAGGTCATATTTAGGGCGATGTATGATTGACTGCAATGCTTTCTTGCAATCGGTGTTTGCGTTTTCAAAGGCCAATTTTTTCATCAATTCATTCTGAGCTGTAGTGTTATCAATCTGCCTAGTGACTGATTCTTTCAATCTATCTATAAACTGATGGTAAGGCTCCGAATGCTGTTGCTTAATATTGACAAAGGAGCTAAAGGGTTGCCCTGAAACAGGGACTTTCTGGAAGGCGCGTTGTACACAGGTCGCGGTGCGATTAAAATGTACAGCTGTTAGCGTCGCCTGAGCTGCTATATTATCATACGGACCAGCACCATAAAGTTGATTGGCTGAATGCTGTGGATCAGCCAGGGCTGATGCGCTATGTTTAAATTCACTCTCAAAAACTACATATTGAGCCGGGGATAAAAGCATGCGCATCAGGTCTTTCCAGTCTTGAGGGAGCATTGTATAACCATTTGCTATCCCCTCCAGCATTCCTAGTACATAAGAGGATTTCAGTCCGGAATCGGCAATGGCTCTTCTTAATTCTCTCATTATAGAATAAGGAAGTGTTTCATATAAAACCTGCTGTTGAACAGTTCCTGGGTTTGTATAGGTGATAGGGAAAGCAGATGGCATCTCACCAGCCCACTCAGACTCCTCCTCTAAGGACAGGAGCCCTTTCTGCCTAGCCAGAGAAAGTGTGGTGCGCACAGCTCCTGTAGGAGCAGGCGAAGGAGGGAGGGAAGGGGGGATGGGGGTGGATGTGGGCCGAGGCGAAGCAGACAAAGGAGGGAGGGATTGGGAGGGTTGTGAAGGAGGCAAAAGCTTGGGGTAAGGTGGGGGATTGTCTGCAATAGCAAGAAGCGCAGGAGCCGAGGGAGACGCCTGAGGGGCCAGGGACCCTAATTGAGCAACGGCATCTGCACATTTCTGCCAAGTAAGCAGACAATGAATCGGAGCCCTCGGTTCTGCAAAGAGGGTCTTTCTGATCTTTTGCAAAGTCTCTATTCCCAAGGACCCTTTTTCAGGATACCAGGGGCATTGGCAAGAAATCTCACATAACAGTCTTTCAATTTCTTTTAAAGAAACATGAGCACCCACCGCTCGCTGTCTAACTAAACAAAGCAATTCTTTAGCATGCTCTCTTTGGAATGTAGTCAATTCCCCTACCATACTCACGAAATAGCGCGCTGAGACTTTTCCAGTCGAGTGAAGTATGAGGGCTGGCTGCGTAAGGGATCCGGCAGATGTCAAGGGTCACCAGATGTTGGGTTGGAATAACGACAGACGAGTAGCAGGTGTCATGTGAGAGAGGCGTCTACCGGGGCGAGCCCCGGTAACTCTTTTTTTATTGAATATTACAAACATTGCCACAGGTGTGCTTGTGGCTGATTGGTTGATACAAACACAAAGCAACTTGTTGCTGATTGGTTAACATAAGTACAAGGCGGGAATTACATGTGATCATTAATCACTGATAGATTAAAGGCTGGGAAATTAAGCTGGAACTAGACAGGCATGAAACCTCCTAATTAAATTATAACTAAAGATTAATATAGCATGACCAAAACAATTACTAATGATTGATCATATCATGAAAGAATATAATAAGTGAATTCCATAGATGTGGTCAGCTGTGCATTAAGTACAGGTCATAGTGTTTTTCATGAACTCAAGATGAACTGAGCAAGGAAGGAATGTCTTGGTGTTTGAAACAGGTTCGTACAGTGTGTGCAGGAGCAGAGGAAAGCTTATAAGCAAGACTTCCCAGAATGCAAGAATGTCTTGGTGTTTGGAACAGGTTCGTACAGTGTGTGCAGGAGCAGAGGAAAGCTTATAAGCAAGACTTCCCAGAATGCAAGAATGTCTTGGTGTTTGGAACAGGTTCGTACAGTGTGTGCAGGAGCAGAGGAAAGCTTATAAGCAAGACTTCCCAGAATGCAAGAGAAAAGAAGCAATGCTTCCCCATAATGCAACAGTTATGTGCAGAGAGAGGACTTCCCTTTATCCACTTAATATTCTATTCTCTGACTGCTGGTCTATGACTGTAATAAACTGATTGATTGATGCTTATAGATGCAAAAAAAGCCTTTGACAATGTTTCTTGGGAGTCTATGAAAAAAGTTCTTGAAATAATGAATTTTGGAGAAAATTTCATAAAAGGAATACAGGCAATATATTCAGATCAAAAAGCAAAATTAATTGTTAATCAAGTGGTGACGGATGAATGCAAAATACAAAAGGCAACAAGACAAGGATGTCCGTTATCACCATTGTTATTTATTTTAGTCCTGGAGGTTCTGGTGAGAAATATAAGAGCAGATCAAGACATTACAGGAATTAGGGTAGGAAAAAATTCATATAAATTGAAAGCATATGCAGATGACCTGGTCATCACAGTGGAAGACCCAAAGAATTCTCCTCCTAGAGTTCTAGAAAAAAATCAGGAGTTTGGGCAAGTTGCAGGTTTTAAATTAAACAAAAACAAGACCAAGTTATTAGTTAAGAATCTAACAGAAATAGATAAGTATTATCTCAAATTACAGTAATAGAGATCCACAAAAGAGTCAAATATTTGGGAATTTGGCTCAGCTAGAAATGTTAATATTTATAAAGACAATTATGAGAAATCTTGTAATAAAATAAAAAGGAACCTAGAAATATGGAGTAGAATGAACCTATCGATATTAGGAAGAATTGCAGCAATTAAGATGAAAGCACTGCCAAAAATGCTGTTCTTGTTTCAAACAATCCCGGTGATAAGTAACGCAGCTTGCTTTAAAAAATGGCAAAAAGATATCTCAAAATTTATCTGGGATGGGAAAAGGCCGAGGATAAAAAACAAAATACTTACAGATAATAAAGAAAAAGGAGGATTTTCCCTTCTAGATTTTAAACTTTATTACGAAGCAGCTTGCATTACTTGGATATGGGAATGGATCAAATTAGAAAACAAAGAGCTCTTAGATTTGGAAGGACACGATAATAGATATGGGCGGCATGCGTATCTATGGCAAAATAAAGTAAAACTACATAAAGCATTCCAAAATCATATAATTAGGAAATCACTCCTGAAAGTATGGGGGGAAAGTAAAGATCTATTAGAACAAAAGACACCATAGTGGCTGTCCCCAATATAAATATTAACAGTTAAAAAATTAAATAGAGAAAAGGAATGGCCAACATATGGAGAGCTGTTAGAGGAAAAAGGATTCTTGTGTTTCACACACCTGTCAGGAGTTTCTTGGGTTCTTCTGTGTTGCAAGTGCTGGCTGGATGCTGGCTGCAGGTAGTGGGAGACTCTCAGCCACTCTGTATTAATCATGAGTAATGCCAGGTGCACTTGATTACATCAAGGCAGGCTATAAAAGCCATAGGTGGGAGGGGCCCAGGGAGCTTCTGCCCAGATCAAAGGACCTGATGCTGGGTCTTTCTCCTGCTGCTCTACCTGGGGCTCCGGGCAGCTGATTGGGTGGCCCCTGTCGGGTATGTTTTATGTTATGCTTTGTATGTTGGTTTGTTTGTTAATAAAGCTGTTTTGGTTCTCCTTCCCCTTCCTCATTCCTTTTGTCCTGATATTCTTGGGAAAGAACTGCTGCATTTGGCAGCACATTTAGAGAGCCATTGTGGGTTGCTAACAAGACAATGGCACTTCTAGCCCCCAGTGTGACCAGAGACTGGAGATTTGGAAAGCTGCCAGGAGGAGGGCAAGGGGCTTCTGGGAAGAAGAAAGGGGAAGAAAGAGAAAGATCCATCTTGTCGAGGAGGGAGGAAGGAAGGACTTCCTGCAATGATTTGGGCCATGCTGTAAGATCTGAATGAGGGTGTAAATAAGTGAATAAATCCTGTTTCTTAAAGCCACTAGCAATGGCCTTACTTTTATCATGGGGATGCTGTAGTTTGTTAATTATAAATGTTTATATTCCCCCAACTAGCAAAAACATTAACACTGAGAGTAAGTGGAAAAATCTGGACATATGTCAGGTTGCTGCTTTCGGATCACCCGGGGGCAAAAGGTCCTGTTGGTGGATGACCTAAATGCAAGGATAGGGCCAGATGATTGCAGTTTAGCAAGCAAACAGATATAAAATTAGGTTTTCCGATGTGCCTGGCCTAGACGTTCGACAGCAGCCAAGGTTATCAAAGGACCAACACTCAAATTATGCCAGTGCCTGTCTCTTCAAATTTTCACAGCATCTAAGTTTATACATTCTAAATGGCTGCACTAGTGGCGATATTCCTGGGGAATATGCTTTCCTGTCAGGGTCAAAAATCAGTACAATTAACTACATGCCGGTTGATAGCAAATTGCTAGCAAAAACTGTGTGATTACAAGTGCTTCCATATGTAGAGGGGGATCACTTCCCCTTATACCTGCAGGTATCCCGCAAAAACAAGACAATCTTTCTTAAAACAGTATACCCCGCAGAGATTGCTGCTTTAGAGCGCCCTGGATGCCGGGTCAAATGGACCCCCGCACTTGATAAATTGAAGGAGATTTTAGCTTCTGAAAATCTGTGCACACTGAAATGGCTCTAGGAACAATTCTAACCCAGAGGACCCACTTTTTGAATATGAGAGCCTGCTCCATCATTTAAAACCCCACCTCTTTAACACCTCAGAGAAGACGCCAACTAAACCTATAACAATAAATAAACCTTGGTTTGATCATACCTGTATGCAGGCCAAGAAAGCCTTGCAAAACGCTTATAAAGCCGCCCAGACATCTGATAACTATGCTGGGCAGCAAGCCTATCTCTCCGAATACAAAGCCCCTGATAACCCTCCAAAAGAACGTTTACAGCAGAAAATGCTGGTCGGAAAATGCCTCCCCCTTATCCTCACATATTCCACCCGGTCGATGTGTCACCTTTTTCCAATCTATGTATGAGGACGTTGAACATCCCATCCAGAAGCAGGAAATAGAGCAGTTGGCCAAATGGCCGGCAGTATCGGCAACAAAAGTGAAATTGTACATAAACCAACTGAAAATGGCCAAAGCCCCTGGCTCGGATGGTATTCTTCCAGAAATGATAAAATCACAGGCGGATTGGTGGGCTCCTTTTCTAGCCACCCTTTTTACCCATGTAGATGATACTGGCCACTTCCCAAGGGATTGGGGAACAGCCATAGTGGTCCCATCCTATATAAAGGGCAACAGAGGGGATCCAGCAAATTTTAGGCCGATCAGTTTATTAAGTGTGATAAGCAAACTTTATACAAAGCACTTGAAAAGTTCACAGAGTGGCTAGAAAATGAAGACATTCTGGCAGTAGAACAAGCAGGCTTCAGACCCGGCAGGTCCACGATAGACCACTGTTTAACGTTACAACATCTGATAGAAAAATACAAATCAGGGGGGCAGGCTTCACTCTTTGCCACTTTTGTAGATCTAAAAGCAGCCTTTGACACAGTCACCAGAACCAGACTATGGGACAGACTTCGGGCCACCACCATCGATAGAAGGCTATTGTACTTAATACAGGCTGTTCACTCAAACACGGCTCTTAGAGTTAGGTGTAGCTATTTAGGGCACCTAACAGACCTCATTAAAACCTTTAAGGGTACAGGCATGACGTTTGTGTATCACATGCCTGTTTACTCTCAGCACTGTCTGCTGGGAATAATGCTTACATCTGCCTCTGTCCACCTCATCTGCTGTGTGGTGATTTACACACTCTGCTGACAGAGTGTGCATGGGTCTCTAAACGTATCTGAGGCTTGTGTTGCTAACTGACTGATGCTGTTCCACAGGAGACCGGTGATTGTCCGGAGCCAGCTGGGGGCCTGCCTGACGCCCCCGTCTCCCCGGCAGTATCCCAACAACAGTGTTTCGGGTCCAGATCCATGGCATTTACAGGAGAGTAAGACCACTGATGGCTGCAATCCGATCCCAGCAGCGACAGAGGTATGTGAAGCAAGGCTTTTCTGTGCCGTGGCAGAGAGTCTTTGAAGTCTGAGCCAAGTAATTAGGCCGGAGAGAGAAGCAAGCAAGTCTGATTTACGACCTGCTAAAGATAAGGCTGATTGTAAAGTGTATCCAGTTCACAGCTGAAGTAAAGAGCTGTAATGGAGCTTTTACAAGCCTCAGATGGGGCTCCATGCCCAAAGCTTAATGGCCACAATTATCAGACCTGGGCAAGGTACTGCGAGCGCCAGATGAGAAGGCTTGGTGCGTGGCACACTGTTTCTGAGGATCCCCCAGCGCCTCTGATGGATGCATGGGTAGCACAAGATTCAAGAGCCATGGGAATAATTTTGCTCTCAGTAGCTCCAGAAGAGTTGATTACCCTGGCTGGCAAGACCAGCTCCTGTAAGATGTGGGAAAGGCTTCAGGCCTGTCATCTCCGACAAGAGGCTGGGTCTGTGTTGCTTTACTTCAGAAAACGGCACAAGAAGCATTTGGGGCCAGGGGAAGACCTTAGAGCCCACGTCTTGCATTTGCAGCATCTCATCAGGAATTGACTCAGAGAGGTTTTAATATGCCTGAGTCTCTGTTTGCTATCCTTATATTGGACTCCCTGGATGGCAAGCCAGCTGGCAACTCTTACTGCGTAGGAACTCACTGCTACAAAAGTTTTGGCAACCTTGCAAAACGAATATGATAGGAGGAATGCAGCTGAACCAGCTTGTGTGCTTCAGGGGGAGCAGTGTGGCACAGCATTCCAGCCTCCAGGGGGGAGCCACGACGCTGGCAGCTATGAAGTGCTGGATCTGTGGGGACCAAGGTCACATACAGCGTCATTGCCCAAAGGCTGGAGGGAAACAAAAAAAGAAGCCTGCAGATGGCCAGAAGCAGGGGGGCAAGAAACCCAAGCTGGTGAAAAACAAGGCTTTGTTTGCTGGAACTGCTTCTCCAAAGGCCAAAGGCAGATTGGTTGTGGATTCAGGAGCGTCGAAGCACGTAGCGAAGGATCGACATCTGTTTATTTCCTTCACGCCTCAGGATGGGGAAATTCAGCAAGCTGATGGTAAGACTGAGAGTTGCAGGAGTCGGGACAGTGAAACTGGCAAGTCTGCATACAATCATCAGCAAAGTACTTTTTGTTCCAGATTCTGCAGACAATTTGCTCAGCATCCCACAGCTGACTGAGCAAAACTTTGAGATTTCTTTCAAGAAGGGCATCTGTGTCATCAGGGAGGGCAAAGAGGACATTTTGCATGCAAAGTTTGTTGATGGCTTGTTCTTGATAACTTATGATGACAAAGCTGTTGGTGTGTCTAATGTTGAATTTTGTTGTGTTGCAAAAACTAACAAAGTTCTTCATGCAGGATGTATTCACGAGGCGCACCGAAGATTTGGTCACATGTCTTGGCAGGCACTGGGCAAAATGCCTGGGTTGGTTCAGGGTTTGAACATCAAGTCCTGTAAGTTTCACATGACATGTGTATCTTGTGCAGAAAACAAGGTGAAGGTTGCTCCAAAAGGCAAGGATTCTAGCAGGCAGGCTTCCAAACCCTACCAGCTAGTCCACGCAGACCTGGTTGGTCCAATTGCACCCTCTTTGGGTGGAGCAAGGTACTTCATGGTGTTGATTCTTTTCCCAGGTACATTCATGTGTTTATTTTTTTTAAAGAATTTTTATTGGTTTTACAAAATTTTATAAACACAAACAAACAAACATGTATAATTTCATACCCTTCTTTTCCTTAAACCTTACTTCGTCGACTTCCCCATACCTCCCCTTTCTACATCCCAATTTCCAAAACTAATTCAGCAAATCCTAACAGTTAATTTTATCGGATTTTTCCCTTATTCTTTTCTTTACTTAGTCTTTTTCAGCTGTAAACCCCTTTTCCCTAAGATCTCGACATTTTAGCACTCATTAATTTTACAATATTTCTTAAGATAAACTTTGAATTTCTTCCAATCTTCTTCCGCCGTCTCTTTCCCCTGATCACGAATTCTGCCGGTCATTTCAGCCAGTCCCATGTAGTCTATCACCTTCATCTGCCATTCTTCCAGAGTGGGTAGATCTTGAGTCTTCCAATACTTTGCGATAAGTATTCTTGCTGCTGTAGTCGCGTACATAAAAAATGTTCTATCTTTCTTTGGCACCAATTGGCCGACAATGCCCAAGAGAAAGGCCTCTGGTTTCTTAGGGAAAGTACATTTAAGCACCTTTTTCATTTCATTATATATCATTTCCCAGAAAGCCTTAATCTTCGGGCACGTCCACCAAAGGTGATAGAAAGTACCTTCAGTTTCTTTACATTTCCAACACTTATTGTCAGGCAAATGGTAAATTTTTGCTAGCTTGACTGGGGTCATGTACCACCTATAAATCATTTTCATAATATTTTCCTTTAAGGCATTACATGCCGTAAATTTCAACCCGGTGGCCCACAACTGTTCCCAGTCAGCGAACATAATGTTATGACCAATGTCCAGTGCCCACTTAATCATAGCTGATTTAACCGTTTCATCTTGTGTACTCCATTTCAGCAACAAGTTATACATTCTAGACAAATTCTTCGCATTGGGCTCTAACAATTCTGTTTCTAATTTCGATTTCTCCACCTGGAAGCCAATTTTCCTGTCTTGTTTATAAACCTCCATTATTTGATAGTAATGGAGCCAGTCTCGTACTTTAGTCTTCAATTTCTCATGACTCTGTAGTTTCAATTTATCACCCTCTTGTTCCAGAATTTCCCAATACTTTGGCCATTTGGCCTCCATATTAAGTTTTTTCACAGCTTTAGCCTCCAATGGCGACAGCCATCTAGGAGTTTTATTTTCCATAAAATCTTTATATCTGATCCAGACATTATATAATGCTTTTCTAACAATGTGGTTTTTGAAAGCTTTGTGCGCTTTAACCTTGTCATACCATAGATATGCATGCCATCCAAATGCGTTATTAAAACCTTCCAAGTCCAAGATATCTGTATTCTCGAGGAGCATCCACTCTTTCACCCAGCAGAACGCTGCTGATTCATAATACAGTTTCAAGTCCGGCAGGGCAAATCCCCCTCTTTCCTTTGCATCCGTTAAAATTTTAAATTTTATTCTGGGTTTTTTGCCCTGCCAGGCAAATTTCGAAATATCCTTCTACCACCTCTTGAAACAGTCCATCTTGTCAAGAATTTGCAATGTTTGAAACAAAAATAACATTCTAGGCAATACATTCATCTTTATAACTGCAATTCGGCCTAACAAGGAAAGCTTTAAATTTGACCATATTTCTAAATCCTTTTTAACTTCTGACCAACATTTCTCATAGTTATCTTTAAACAAATTCACATTCTTAGATGTCATATAAACCCCTAAATATTTCACCTTCTTCACCACTGTCAAACCTGTTTCATTCTGGAACTTCTCCCTTTCCATGGCTGTTAATTTTTTCCCCAAAACCTTAGTTTTTTGTTTATTCAGTTTAAATCCGGCAACTTGACCAAATTCTTGAATTAACTCTAAAACCCTTTTCGTACTAGTGTCTGGCTCTTGTAAAGTAAGTACTAGATCATCTGCGAAGGCCTTTAACTTATACTGTTTAGCTCCGACCTGAACCCCTTTAACCAGCTGGTCACCTCTAATCATGTTTAGCAACACCTCCAGGACTGATATAAAAAGTAATGGGGAGATTGGGCACCCCTGTCGTGTCCCTTTTTCTATTTTAAATTCTTCAGTTATCACATTATTTACAATTAACTTGGCCTTTTGTTCAGAGTATATTGCACCCATACCATTCTCAAATCCTTGGCCTATCCCCATCCCATGTAGATTCTTTTTCATAAAACTCCAAGAAATATTGTCAAAGGCTTTCTCCGCATCCACAAATATCAGAACTGCTTTAGTGTTTATGTTCACTTCTAATAATTCCAAAATGTCTATTATGTTCCTCACATTATCTGACAAGTGTCTTTTTGGGAGAAAGCCTGCTTGGTCCTTATGAATCTCTTCCATCAATACTTTTTTCAGTCTTCTTGCCAAAATGTCTGCAAAAATTTTGTAATCCACATTAAGTAATGATATAGGGCGGTAGTTCTTAAGCTGAGTCTTTTCAGTCTCTGTTTTCGGTATGAGTGTAATATACGCTTCTTTCCACGATTCTGGTGCCCTTTTCCCCTCCAAAATCTCATTGCAGACTTCCTTCAAAGGTTGTAACAACCACTCCTTCAAAGCTTTATAGTATCTGGAAGTCAACCCGTCTGGTCCTGGAGATTTGCCCAATTGCATATTTTGAATAGCACCTTCTATCTCTTGTTCAGTTATTTTCTGATTTAGGTCTATTTTACTTTGATGAGAAATTTTTTGTAATCCATATTTCTTAAGAAACTCATATCTTCTTCCTTCTGCGGCCCTTGTGAATATAATTTTTTAAAATGGCTCTGAAAGCAGTTTCTAATCTCGTTAGGCTTATAGATGTTCTTTCCATCCACTTCTAGGCTTGTCACAGTGTTCAATTTCTGTCTTTTCTTCAATTGCCAAGCCAGAAGTTTGCCACATTTGTCTGCAGATTCAAATGTCTTTTGTCTCATTTGTCTAATCTTCCATTCTATTTCTTGATTCATCAATTCCATATATTGTGTCTGATATAACTTAATCTCTCTCAGAATCTCCTTGGACTTTGGATTAGATCTCAATTTCTTCTCTCCTTCTTTTATCTTTTCCAAGATCTTATCCTTCTTTTCATTTTGATTTCTCTTCTTTATTGAATTTTGTTGTATTAAAAATCCTCGCATCACAGCTTTGCTTGCGTCCCAGATTACTCTTTTTTCCACATCTGTTTTTAAATTTATTTTGAAATAGTCCTTCAATGTTTTTTGGGCTTTTTTATAGATCTCCTCATCTGTAAATAAGGTGTCATTCATCCTCCATCTGAAAGAACCAGCTGTTGTGAATTTCATCTCCATCTTTATGGCGTTATGGTCGGAGCAAGTCTTTGGGCAGATTTCCACTTTCTTAATCTTTGGAGCCATCCCACTAGTAATCCAAATTTGGTCAATTCTAGTCCCGGTCATTATAGCTTCAGAAAAGAAAGTTCCCTCTCTCTCAAGAGGGTTCTTTGTTCTCCAAATGTCAATCAAGTCCATATTTTCAGTCATTTCAAAAAAGGTCTTTGGTAGTCTCCCATCTTTGGAGACAACCTGTCTTTGTGATTTGTCCATATTTGTAGATACCACTCCATTCATGTCTCCCATCATAATTAAATTGTAATCCAAATAGTCCAGTAGTGTCTCATGCAACTTCTTGAAGAATTCCCTTCATTAGGTGCGTAAATCCCTAATATCAAAAAATTTTCACCTTGAACTTGAATTTCAATTGCCAAAAATCTTCCTTGTTCATCTTTAAACATCAATTTCGGGGAAAGTTTTTCCTTTGCATAGATTACCACTCCTCTTTTCTTAACTTTATCTGATGAAATAAATTCTTGACCTAATCTCTTGTTGATGAGTAGTTTTCTATGCAGTCTTGTCACGTGAGTTTCCTGTAGACAAATCAAGTCCAAATGTTCTTTTTTCAATAGATGAAACACATTTCTCCTCTTTCGAGGGAGGTTCAGACCATTACAAGTCCAGCTTAGAAGTTGCAGAGCCATCTTGATGTTATTCACTTTTACCTCCTGTCGCTCCGAGTAGTTGTTCTTCTTCTGTCGGTGATTTGAGTCCAAATGTTAGGTTCAAAATGTCTGTTCCTTCTTTTGTCACTGATGTTGATTCCACTCCCACCACTCCTTTCAGAAGGTCTTCCCCGTTGTCTCCCAAAAATTGGTCTCTGTCTTGAGCTGATCTTATTCTAATTTTCCTACCTTTAAATTTAAAGGATAGGCCTTGAGGGAATTCCCACCTGAAAGGTATTTCGTTCTTTCTCAGTAGACCAACCAACTCTTTGTATTGTGTTCTTGCGTCCAAGATGTGTTTTGGTATATCTTTAAAAATCTCCACAAAAGAATCTTCAGTCTCAAGGGTTCTTTGAAAATGCAAATTCAATATTTTGTCTCTTTCCTCTTTTGTTCTTAAGGTTATCAGACAGTCCCTTGGCTTCTTTCTGCCTTGGCTTCTGCCCAATCTAAATGCAGACACTATCTTGATTTCTTCCTTCTCCAAGTCCTGTTGCCAAAAATCCGAAAATTCTTTAGAAAGGAAGTCCACCAGGTTATCTTTCTCACTTTCAGGCACTGCTCTCAATCTTAAATTCCTCTCCTTCCTTTGCAATTCAAGCATAGACAAGGCTAGCTCATGGTCTTCTAGCTTTTTGCAGACTGGTATTATTTTTCCCTGTGTAGCATCAGCAGAAACTTTGGCCTCTTCAGCAGAAACTTTGGCTTCTTCTGCAATCTTACGTTGGCAGAGTCCTCTAAAATTTTACTAATAGTCTCTGTATTAGAAGTCACTCTTTTCCCTAGATCATTGACACTTTGCGTATTCTGGTCAAGTTTTATAGGGAGCTCTGTCAATTTCTTACTATTTTCCGCTCCCTGCTTTGTCAGAGATTCCAAAGACTCATTTATTTTAACTAGAGCTTGTGTCACAGGGTCTGATGACATTATTATTTTTGTCTGCCCAGTTACAGCTGGTGCCACTGGAGTGCCTGAAACCGAAACTCTACGCTGTTGTAGAGTTTTTGCCTTATATGTTTTGCCAGACCTAGTTGTTGTCTCTTCTGGTGCACCGCTCATGTCCCAGTCAAGGTCGTTCCCAGGCCTGTAAGTTGTTTTTAAAAGGAAAATTCCACTGACTTGATAGTTAAAGTCCAATTTGCAGCAGTTACAACAAAGTCCTCTAGGGGGAAAAAGTTTCCAAAACTTCTGAAACAATATGTCTTCAAGCTTTCCCCCCTGGATTTTCCAAAAGAGTCAGTTGCAACAGTCCCCCAAATGTAATTTCAGAGTTTAGCAGATCAGTAATTTAGTATCTTTCCAGAGCCCAGTATTTCAAAAACAAAGTAGCATTTCTAAGTAACAGTTCTAGCTGACAGTTCTCTTTCCAGTATCCTTACTTTAGGCAGATCGTTTCAGAGGGGTTTGACACAGCGGTAAAAAAATTTTAAACCCCTTTTTTTCCTGCAGGTTTAAAGTCCAAATTCTTCCCTCTTTTGCCCCTGCTGGCTAGAGGGGGTTTTTAAACAAATGTCCAGTTCGCTTAGCTCCTAAAAGTTTTTCTATGGTTGCAGCTTTAAACTTTCTTTGCTGTGTACTTTTGTAGTCCGGGAAAGGCAGACTTCCTTAATTTAAACCAGTCCCGTTTCCGGCCAGATTTCTTTAAAGTAATTGTAAATTCCAAATTGATTTTTTCAGTCCTACTCACGGGTTTTAATTTGTAATCCAAATTGTCAGGAAGGAATCAGCGCTCTCCGGCTATGGCGACGCAGCTTCGCTTCACGAGCTGGGTGACGACTCTCAGCACCGCGCTTCAACCCCGCTGCCGTTCCGGAGCCTTTAAAAAGGCTCCCTTGCGATTTCGGGGGGGCGCAATGGTGCCCGCCGAGTCTCCTTGCTTACAGGCTTCAGCGCCTGTAATTTTTGAGGGTCCCCGCTTTGCCGTAGCGACAGAACCCGAACTCGTAAAGCAGACCCCCTCCGGAGCTCGGAGGGAAATCCGCCATTAACCGATGGCGCCGACCGGAAGTTCCATTCATGTGTTTATGCTCCAGCAGAAGTCAGAAGCGTTTCCTAGGTTCAAGGTGTTCTGTGCTTGGTTGGAGAATGCTCACAGTAAATGCATCAGCTGTTTATTTTCTGATGGAGGTGCTGAATTCACTTCTCAGAAGTTTGAGGCTTTCCTGACTGAGAAGGGAATCCAGCATGACCTCTCAAGTCCCAGATCTCCATGGGAGAATGGACTTTGCGAGCGGGCAAACCAAACTTGGCTGCAAGGCCTAAAAACCTTGTTGCATGATGCCAATCTCCCTGAGAAGTATTTGGCTGAAGCTTTATCGTGTTTCCTTTATTCCTATAACAGGAGACTGTCATCACCTATTGGTTGTACTCCCTATGAGAAGATGTTTGGTAAGAAACCTTACGTCAAGCACATGAGAATCTTTGGTTCTGACATGTGGGTCCACACCCCACAGAACAGCAAGCTTTGGAAGCGTGGGGCACATGGTTTGTTCATGGGGTACGAAAAAGGTGCATACAGGGTATGGATGACTGACTCTAAGACCATTAGGTTCACAAAGAGTGTTGAGTACAATCCCAAGTGGGCGGGAAATGTCGGAATTTTCCAGAGTCACTCAGAGGGGGATGAAGATGATGAGGTAGAAGAGGAACCTGAGGATGATGATCAGAGTTTGGATTCCAGCTCAGTGGGCAGCACTGCTTCTGCTGTCAGCGACAGTCATGACATAGCAGACTACAAGAGCGCAAAGGCCTCACTCAGACCATCTGATGCTGAACTGGAAGAACCACTGTTTACCATTGGCCACTTTTCTCCCAAGAAAGAGGAGATGAGTGCAGAAGATTTGCGTCTAGTACGCAGATCTGAAAGGGCCACCAAAGGCAGACCTCCAAAGAGATTTGCTGATGAGTTTGCTAAGACAGCAATTGCTGTTCTTGGTAGCTCAGAGAAGGTGTGGGAACCATCAAGCTTCAAAGAGGTTCAGGAGTTAACCTCTAAAGATGCTGAGCCTTGGCTTAATGCCATGAAGGCCGAAGTTGATTCCTTGAATAGGAACCAAACCTGGGAGCTGGTGCCAACAGTCCCAGGAATGAGGCTGGTTGACAGCAAATGGGTCTTCAAGGCCAAGACAGACCAGACTGGCAAGGTTGTCAGGCACAAAGCCAGATTGGTTGCCAGAGGTTTTTCACAGGTACCAGGACAGGATTACCACGAGACCTACTCACCTACCGTCAAGTATGAGAGCATTAGACTAATGCTCAAGATTGCTACAGAGGAGGGGGGCTGCTAGGGGTGCCTTGGAAGATGGTGGATAATAACATCTATCCAGCTCGCCGAGGTAATTAGAGACTGATTATGGGGAGTATATCAGTCTCCCTCATCTCTCCAGGGAAGGGAGAGGTGCAGTTTTCACCCGCGGTTGCCATAAATCACCCCCGAGTTTGGAAGAAGGAGGGGGTGAGAGGCACTGGGTGCATAACCCTCGGCGGGTCTCGGAACTCCTCCAAAGCTGCTTCCGGGAGCGAAACTAGTTGCGTTACTTAAAAGGAAAAAATCTGGAGAATGTTAACGCACATGCTTCGAGAGAGGCAGGTTTTTATCTGCTAATAATTTTACCACTGAAATGAAGAAGATTGAGACGGAAGATTACATCAAAGTACTACAGATATGCTGGTATGTGGTATGTGGAATGCAACGGAATGGAACGGGGGGAACGACTTTTTATTTTCTGTTTTATGTGATTACCTAACAACCCTCCCCCCTTAGAAGATCCGTCACAACAACTAATTGGCAAATGGGACTAAAAATGAACTGTGTGGGAATAATATGAATTTAAAGGTTTTACTCTGTGAAGGATTTGGAAAGAAGAAAGGCTCTCTTTGTGACGCAGCAAGAATTGAGATTTGATACGGAAGGACAGACCTTCGTTGCAGGGAGTTTGGTCTTAGGGAGGGCGAGCCGAAGATTTGTTATCTGGATGGGATTGTGAACTGGAAGGGGCAGCCCTCCTGGAAAAGACTAATTTACGATGCAACAGGTTGGGAAAGTTAACGAGCGGGCTTTTAGACTGTATTTCATCGGAACGGCAAGATGGCGATTGCTTGCTCGAGCGGAAACGCCTGGACTATTGGATGAGAGTGATTTACGAGACAGCAATACAAAGTCCACAGAGAAATACAAATAAGACTGTTTTTTAACCCATCTGCGGAGCACCTCAGAGGTGAATGAAAAGGAAAATGAGTAAAGACAAGGATTGAGAGGGGACTGAAAATATTGTAAATATGAAAGCAGCAGAAATATTGGAAGATTGGACTCCTGCTGATCAAGAAGCATGGGTAACCCCCACAAAATTTTATAATTCGGAAAACAATTGGATTATATGATGTGTATTGTTATAATTTGGATTAATTGGTTTGATGTGTTTAATTTGGTGATATGGAAACTTAATAAAAATTATTTTTTAAAAAAGATTGCTACAGAGGAGAAACTGCACATTTCTCATCACGATGTGAACACAGCTTTTTTGTACTGGGTTTTGGGGGAGGAACTGAAAATGCTTCCACCTGATGGAGCTCAGGTACAGAAGGGCATGGTCAGGTGTTGGAACACAAAACTCACTGAGACATTGCTTTCTCTAGGTTTTCACCAAGGCAAAGCTGATCCATGTGTGTTTGTCAAGGAGGAGGGGCAAAACAAACTGTATTGTTTATGTTTTGTTGATGATCTTCTTTTGTTTTGGAAGAATCAGGCTTTGTATCAAAGCACCCTAGCTCAGCTGAAGGAGCACTTTGACATGAAGGATCTTGGTGAGGTATCCAACTATCTTTCTCTGCAGGTGGAGAAGGACCAAGCAGGTAATTTTCTGGTACACCAGATGCAGAAAATTGCTGATGTATTAACCAGGCTGATGCAAACACAGCAGACACACCGATGGTGACAGGTTACCAGGTAGATAGTACTGCTGAAGCATTTTCTGACACCACACTGTACAGATGCATTCTAGGCAAGCTGAATTTCTTTCTTTTTTTTTTTAAAAAAAAAAATTTTATTGAATTTTCACAGACACAAAAACATAGACATACATAACACCACACAACACAAATAACAAAATAAGGATTTGAAATTATACTTGTTAACATCTTTCACTGACTTCCCCACACCTCCCCTTCTTGTATCCCAATTCCCATAATTAGCTCAGCAAGTTCTTATCCCCAACTCTTACCTTATTAATGTTATACTTAATTCATCTTAAATGACCAATTTTGACTTATGGACCTCAATTTAAACCCCAATACTCATCATTTACACCCTTTTCTAAGGTTGACCCAGATTCCCTTTCACAAATTTCCCAGTTTTTATAATAATTACAAAACAAAATACCAAAAAGAAAACATATAGTTATACACCCTTTGGATTTCAAAACTCTCACCCCCCCCCTTTCCCGGTTTCGATCCCAAACGTATCTCTCAGTCTATCAGCTATCAGCCTGGAGATCTTACGTCCGAAGCCCTTAAATCTCTCTCAGTCCCTCTCTGCTGGTTTTGTTGGTAGTCCTTTATATTAGCCATCGGGTTTCGAAGAAGCTCTGTCTCAAAAAGATCTATGTTTCTTCCAACCAGACCTCCATATTCAAAAGTGGAGCCCAAATCTTGTTTCTTATTGCTTTTTGAGTCCAAATGTCCCAAATGTCCCAAAAGCTCCAACTTTCACCTTGGTCAAATTTGTAATCCATAGGTCTTCAGATCTCCCTAGGCAAGCTGAATTTCATTGCTAGATGTTCAAGACCTGACAAAGCTGTAAGCACTAACCTGCTTAGCAGACATGCCAACAATCCTACTGTTCAGGATTGGAAAGCTCTGAAGCGCATAGCCCGCTATTTGAAGGGGACTTTGCACTACAGATTGAGCTTCACCAGTCAGAAGACTGGAGGTCCTGAAATATTTGCAGATGCTAGTTTTGGAAGTGACACCACAGATGGTACAAGCACTTCTGGAGTATGCTACATGTACAACCACTGCCTGTTTGACTGGTTGTGCAAGAAGCAGACAACAGTGAGCCTAAGTTCCTGTGAAGCAGAACTCAATGCTCTGTCATTTTCACTCATGGATTGTGAATGGCCGATGCAACTGTTTCAGGACATCAGAGTTTCTGTGAAATGTCCTATACAGGTGTATCAAGACAATAGATCCTGTCTGGCTTTGCTGAACTCAGAGAGCTGCAAGCAAAGAACCAAGTACTTGCAGATTAAGTTACATTGTGCAAGAGTGTATTCAGAAAGGACTCATTCAGGTGTCCTACATGCCAGGAAACGAAATTCCTGCTGATCTGTTGTCTAAGGTTGTTAACAGAGAACAACTTAAGGTCTATGTACAGAGGTTGCAATTGGGTTGAACCACAGGTACTACAGGTTAAATGGAAAGGGGGGAGGATGTTAGGATATAGTTCTATTCCACCTTAAAAGGGTACAGGCATGACGTTTGTGTATCACATGCCTGTTTACTCCCAGCACTGTCTGCTGGGAACTTCCGTTGTATGTAGCTTTTGTATTACTGCTGTTCTGCCGGAGGCGAAGGGATGCAGATACGTTTTCCTTTGTTCCTGAACTATGCTGAATAAATGCTGTAAATAATGCTTACAGCTGCCTCTGTCCGCCTCATCTGCTGTGTGGTGATTTACACACTCTGCTGACAGGGCGTGCACGGGTCTCTAACCATATCTGAAGCTTGTGTCGCTAACTGACTGATGCTGTTCCACAGGAGACCAGTGATCGTCCGGAGCCAGCTGGGGGCCTGCCTGATGCCCCTGTCTCCCCGGCAGTATCCCAACAGGCAAGGGTGCCTTTTGGCCCCCTTACTATCCAATTTCTATCTCAATAACCTAGTAAACACTCTCAATAACCCTGAGCTCCATCCCCGAGGATAGCAAATTGGCATATCACAGTTCTGCTATACACACATGACGCGGTAATACTCTCTAGAACCCCGGTAGGGCTCAGAAGAGCTTTAAGAAAACTTGCAGCCTATTGTGAAACTGAATGCCTTAAAATAAATTATCAGAAGACCAAAATTCTCGCTTTTGGGGGAAAACCAAAGCCCAGAAGCTGGGAACTCCAAGGTCACAAATTAGAACAAGTTTCGAGCTATAAGTATCTAGGAATGGTGGTCCAGGCCTCAGGATCCAACAAAATCCATATGAATTCCATTGGGAGTGTTGCGGAAAGATCTGCAAACTGTATCTTCAAATTTTTTAGAACTCAAGGGGGCTTTTTCGTCCCCGTAGCCCTAAAACTATATAAGGCCAAAACGTTAGCACAGCTCCTTCTTGGGCCCGCCATCCTCTTCCTTCACTCCCCTTGAGAGCGTGCAATCCAAACTCCTCAGAGCCCGCCTATAAGTCCCCAGATGCTTTTCAAATGCATGGGTCAGATTAGAAACAGGGATGATGAGAGTAGAGGCTTATATTAGTTTAACATCAATCTATAATCTATAAATGGCTGACGCTGAAACTGCTCCCCCGAGGAATAGCTCCACTGATTCTATGCGATTGGTTCAAGTCTGGCTGGCAGACAGCAGTTCTGAACACTCTCCAGAAATTGGACTTTGCTCCTCAAGCCCTTCTAAACTTGGGCCTGGGCCAAGCAAGATCTGTGGTCAGGCAAAGAATCATGGACACAGAGAGACAACAGGACTGCTTGAGGTCCCCTGATTACATAATCATAGAAAATGAGAGGTACCGTATTTTTCGCTCTATAACACGCACCCGACCATAACACGCATGTAGTTTTTAGAGGAGGAAAATCCATAGGCATGCCACCCGTAGGCATTCCCTCCATAACATGCACAGACATTTCCCCTTACTTTTTAGGAGGAAAAAGTGAGTGTTACGGTGCAAAAAATACAGTATGTTGCGGCCCCGGCAGCATACCTCTATTTTCTCTTATCAAGAAACATAAGAAGGGCCTTTACTCTAGCCAGAAGCTCAGCCTTGCCCTCGCCGGTTTTGGAAGGAGCATTTGGAAAAGTCCCATATGCTCAGACTTTTTCAAATCAAATATCCTTTATTAGGCATAGCAAACCACACATTATCAAACAGACACCATATACAAATTGTGCAAACTATGAGCTCAGCATAACAAGGTTTGTCCCGATCATATCTTTAACTCCAGAGAAAATCAATTTACAGGTTGTCAGACAAGGGCCTAGCTATGGACCCCGGCAAGGTGCAGGCGGTGCTGGAATGGAAGACCCCCAAAACCCGGAAGGACATGCAGAGGTTCCTAGGGTTCAGCAACTTCTACCAGAAGTTCATCAAGAACTTTGCTCACTTGACCACGCCCATCACAGATTGTCTCAGTAGCAAAAGGAAGTTCGTCTGGACGGAAGATGCACAGCAGTCCTTTGAACAGCTAAAGAAGGCCTTCGCGGCGGAAGAGCAGCTCCTGCACGTAGATCTGCAGAAGCCAATGAGGCTGGAGACAGATGCGTCAGACCGAGCCATCGGAGCGGTACTGCTCCAGCGGGGAGACCAGTCCAGCTGGAGGCCGTGCGCCTTCTTCTCAAGGAAGCTGAGCAAATCGGAGCAAAACTACACGGTGTATGACCGTGAACTGCTTGCTATTTATGCAGCATTTCGACGCTGGAGACATTTGCTAATAGGAGCGCAGCAAGAGATCCAGGTGTGTACGGACCATAAGAACCTGGAATACTGGAGGACAGCGCGTGTGCTCAACCAGAGACAGGTGCGATGGGCACAGGAATTTTCCAAGTTTTTCTTCGAGATTCGGTACGTGCCGGGAGAGGAAAACATAAGAGCAGATGCTCTCTCCTGGAAGCCGGAATACATGGAAGGAGAGGGACCACCAGAAGTCAGGCACGTCATCCCCGAGGACCGATGGGTGTGGGGGGGAGTGTTGGCCGGGGAACGAGAACTAGCCGAATTTATGAGAGACGACGAGTTCGCTCAAACCAAAATCAGAGAACTCAGGGAAGCAGGGGAAAACCATGGCGGTTTTGAGGCGAAGGAAGGGGTGCTGTATACAAGGGAGCATTGTATGTACCTGGGGAGAACTTGAGGGGTAGGGTTCTCAAACAACTCCACGACAGTCCGACGGCGGGGCATTTTGGTCAACACAAAACCATCTTGCTGGTCACCAGGCAGTTCTGGTGGCTGAGAGTGAGGGAAGATGTACGGAAATATGTACGGGGGTGCGACCGCTGCCAGCGGGCAAAGGGGGAGAGGGCTGCACCCGCAGGGTTACTGGAACCCTTACCCACGCCGGAAAGACCATGGGAGGGGGTGTCCATAGATTTCATGACCGATTTACCCAAGTCAAGGGGGAAAACGGCAGTCATGGTGGTAGTCGATCTACTAACTAAAATGTGCCATTTCATAGCCTGCTCACATGCTGTGATGGCAGAGGAAACGGCCAGGTTGTTTGTGGGTCACATATTCCAGCTGCATGGCGCCCCCTTGAGGGTTTTATCTGACCGCGGGAAACAATTTACTGTTGTAATTGCAGAGTCCTGTGCACAACGGAATGATGAGCAGTACGTGCCACATGCTTAATGTTGCTTTATTTTCAGTTCAATGTTGAGAAATTACAAACATGCATCTTGCCTCTGCGGGAGCAGAGAAGCAACCGTCCTTCTCCTCGGAATAACGAAGAACACCGAGAGAACAGTGAAAAACAGGAAACCAGTGTACGTCACATCCAGTCTCCCATTCCCGTGGGAAAACCCAACAGTACTCTGACTGTGGAATGTAAACATTGTCTTGTGACAAGCACTTCGCTGCACAGTGAAGAGAGCAGAAACCAACATCCTCCCCCTTTCTGTGAACATCACTGGGCAGCGTGTTCGTACAATATCAGTACAAACCCAACTTCTGTACATAGGTACAGTGTTGATCCCTTGATACAATCTTGGACAATCCATCAGCAGGAATTTCATTACCTGGCATATAGGACACCGTTACGAGTCCCTTCTGAATATGTTCCCTACCATGTTGCAACTTCAATTGCAAGTGCTTCGTGCTTTGCTTACAACCTTCCGAATTCAGCAAAGCCAAACATGCTTTGTTGTCCTGGTAAACCTGGATTGGACATTTGACAGGAATTTTCATGTCTTTGCACAATTGTAACAACCATTCACAATCCTTAAGCGAATAAGACAGTGCATTCAATTCAGCTTCACAAGTACTTAAGCTGATTGTTGTTTGCTTCTTGCATGACCAATCAAATAGACCCTGATTGTACATGTAGCAAACTCCAGACGTACTTTTCCTGTCTGTAGTGTCACTTCCAAAACTTGCATCTGCAAAAATCTCAAGACCACCAGACTTCTGATTGTTAAATCTCAGTCTGTAATGCATAGTGCCTTTCAAATAGCGTGCTATGCGTTTCAGAGCTTTCCAATCCTTAACAGTAGGATTGTTAACTTGTCTGCTTAGCAAATTACAGCTAACAGCAATGTCAGGTCTTGAACATCTGGCAATGAAGTTTAGCTTACCTAGCACACTTCTGTATAGTGTAGTGTCAGAAAATGCTTCTTCAGTGTCTTCTACCTGATAACCTGTTGTCATCGGTGTATCTACAGGGTTAGCATCCATCAGGTTTAGTTTGCTTAACACATCAGCAATTTTCCGTGACTGGTGTACTAGAATGTTACCACTTTGATCTTTCTCTATTTCCAGAGATAGGTAGTTGTTTACCTCACCAAGATCTTTCATGTCAAAGTGCTCTTTCAGTTGAGCTAGGGCGTTATTGTACATTGTGACATCTTTCCAAAAGAACAAAATATCATCAACATAAAACAAACAATACAGCTTCTTTTGCCCTTCCTCTTTGACAAATACACATGGATCAGCTTTCCCTTGCTGAAAACCTAGGGAAAACAATGCTTCAGTGAGTTTTGTGTGCCAACACCGTGCACTTTGTTTGAGACCATAAAGGGACTTCTTTAGAGCACAAACAAATCCCTGTTTTACCTGTACGCCATCAGGTGGAAGCATATAAAGTGATTCACCTAGAGATCCGTACAAAAATGCTGTATTCACATCGTGGTGACTAATGTGTAGATTCTCCTCTGCAGCTAGCTTGAGCATAAGCCTAATGCTCTCATACCTCACTGTTGGTGAGTAGGTCTCGTGATAGTCTTCACCTGGTACCTGTGCAAAACCTCTGGCTACCAATCTGGCTTTGTGTCTGACTATCTTGCCATTTTGATCAGTCTTCGCTTTGAAGACCCATTTGCTTCCAAGCAGTTTCATTCCTGGAACTACTGGAACTAGTTCCCAAGTTTTGTTCCTTTCTAAGGAATCAAGCTCAGCTTTCATAGCATTTAACCATGGCTCAGCTTCCTTAGAATCCAAATCCTGGATTTCTTGGAAACTTGAAGGTTCAAATACCTTCTTGGAGCTTTTGACAGCTGCTACTGCTGTCTTGGCAAATTCATCAGCAAATCTCTTTGGAGGTCTGCCTTTTGTGGCTCTTTGTGACCTGCGAATCAGCCTTTGGTCTTCAACACTCTCCTCTTCCTTTTTAGGAGAAAAGTGACCTATTGTGAACAATGGTTCTTCCAATTCCTGATCAGAGCTTTCAGAGGGTCGCATAGAGGCTTTCGCATTCTTGAAATCCTCTGAATTATCCGATTCAGTTTCAGACTCAGAATCAGAACCTTCATCAGTGGGTGTGGGTTGCTGTTGCTTATCCTCAGTCTCATCACTGTCATCAGGATAACATTGGGAAATTCCCACATTCTCCCCCCACTTGGCATTGTACTCAACACTTCTTGTGAGCTTAATTGTCTTAGAGTCAGTCATCATTATTCTGTAAGAACCTTTCTGATAACCTAGAAAGATACCATGCAATCCACGTTTGCCTAACTTGGAGCTTTGTGGTGAATGAACCCACATATCAGAACCAAAAATTTTCAGGTGTTTGATGTACGGTTTCTTGCCAAACATCTTCTCATAGGGGGTACAACCAATCGCTGAAGATAACCTGCGATTGTAACTGTAAACAAAACACGAGAGAGATTCGGCCCAATAACTCTCTGGAAGATTGGCATCATGCAGCAAGGTTTTTAACCCTTGAAGCAATGTTTGATTTGCCCTTCCGCAAAGTCCATTCTGCCATGGCGAGCGAGGACTGGACAAATCGTGTTGAATTCCTTTCTCAGTCAGAAAAGCTTCAAACTGCTGAGAAGTGGGGACTTCCGGAGGCGGCGCGTTCAGCAATGGCGGTCCTCTTCAGCTGCTGAAGAGGGGCTCCGCGGGAAAGGGTCGTGCGCTGTGGCACAGCGACGACCCACGCAGAAAAACCACGGGTAGAGTGAGCCCGTGGCCGTGGGATTTGGTGGGCACCAGGAGCGACCTCGGAAACGCAGAAGAGACCCCGTAAGGGGTTTCGGAACGTGGAGGGGGTAGCGGTGCTGTGAATCCATCGCTCTTTCCGCGGAAGTGAAGCCGCGCGGCTGCTGCTGATCGGTGCTGACCTTTCTTCTTTGAACAAATGAATTGAAACAACATACTCGTGAGTAAGAAATCCGAGGCTTTATTTGGACCTAATATGGTGAATTTTGGCTGAAAGCGGGAGACGCTAAAAAGGAAGTCAGTCTTCCGGCTCTGTTTAAAGTACCTAGCAAAGACTCTTTAAAGCGGAAGCGTTGAAAGGAGTTTAAAGAAGCTGGAATATACCCTGCAAATTCGGATTTGTTTGATTAAAAGTTAAGGAAAGGCTAAAACTGTTATAAGTGGACAGAGACTGTGAATCCTCTTTCTATCTTTTGTGGATTACAAAGTTAAGATACCCTGCTCTCGGGCTGACCGGATACAAGGTAACACCAGACTGCGGCAACTGTATATAAAAAGTTAAATGTCACATAGGGCTACTTTGTAAGCTGTAAAAAAGGAACTGTTGCATGCACCTTTGTAAAGAACTTTTACTCTCTGCAGTTAAATCTGAACTTAGAGGGCTCCCCCACTGTTTTGGATTTTATTTAACTTTTTTGTGGGAACTTTATGGTGGAAACTTTCCCTTCTTCTCCTTAATTTTTGGGGAGCTCCCCCTGCTGGATTGTGGAATTATTAGTCTCTGGGAACTGCCGGCTGCCTTGGAATTTTTTTTTTTGACTGGATGTTTACTTTTCCTGGATTGCTTTTCCCATGGGATTTACAATTTGACCTTGACGCTTGGACAGCTGTGGAATGAGTGGCGCACCAAAAACAAGGGCTGCTAAGAAAGCAAAACAAACTGAACTGTTGCAATCAACTTTGCCTGTGCAGCCACGAAGATCGTCTGTCCCTATTGTGACAGGTCTGCAAGAAGGACAACCCAAGCAGCCAGCTTTTGGGGATATGGCTGCAGGAGGGCTAGACCCTGTCTCTAAAGAAATATTGGACCAGCTGGCAGCATTAAATAAGAAAGCTGACGAACAAGCAGCTAAATTTGAGGAACAAGCGGCTAAATTTGACCAGGTGACAGCTACAATTAATAAACTGACAGATCAAGTCGCTCAAAATACACAGGCAGTTGGCAATATTGAAAAGATCACAACAGAAAACCGAAAATTAGCACAGGAAGCAAATACAAAAGCAGACCAAAATAAAGAGAAGATAGAGGAACTAAGAGGAGAAGTAAGGCCACTGAGCAGACAGGTTACTGAACAGCAAGCGTTCCTGTCCATGGCGGAATTGAAAAACAGGGAATGCAATCTCAGGCTTAGAAATATCCCAGAAACAGAAAAAGAAGACTTGATCAGCTTTCTGACAACAGAAATATCCAAGTTCTGGGGTTTGGCTGAAGATAAAGACTTTAAAATAGTTACCGCCTTCAGATTGGGAAGAGTGGCCAAGAAGGATAAACCAAGAGATTGCTTGATCATTTTGAGATCTAAGCAAGAAAAAGATAACATACTCGGCCTGCACTTTAAAAATTCACTGGTGATTCAGGGAAAGACGGCAGAAATCTTCAGAGACATACCTAAACAGTTACTGGATTTAAGAGCTACATATAAAGACTTGGCAAGTTTACTGAGAAACAACACAATCCCTTACAGGTGGGAATTCCCTCAAGGACTATCTTTTACCTTGAAAGAGAAGAAGGTAAGAATCAGAACAGCAGAGGAGCAAGAAAAGTTCCTAAACGACCACGGGGAGGACCTTCGGAAGGGAGTAGCAGGAGCCTGGCCACCTCCTTCATTTGGTTTCAATCCGGTTCCACCTCCAGACAAAAACGACAAAAGAGACACCCCTACAGGCCAATAAATTAGCCCGAGATGTCTCTGCAGCTCCTTAGTTGGAACATTCATGGCGCAAATTCTCCCGAGAAAAGGAAAAAGATTTTTCATATATTGAGAAAAGAACAATTAGATGTTATTTGCCTTCAAGAAACACATGTGACTAGGCTCCACAGGAGAGTGTTAATTAACAAGAGACTAGGCCAAGAATTTATCTCATCAGACAAGGTTAAAAAAAGAGGAGTAGTGATATACGCAAAAGAGAGCCTAGCACCAAAGTTGGTCTTTAAAGATGAACAAGGAAGAATTTTGGCGATTGAAATACAATCACAAGGAGAAAAATTTTTGATAGTAGGAATCTACGCACCAAACGATGGAAAATCGGAATTTTACAAGAAGCTGCATGAGATAATGTTGGACTATATTGACTATACTAACATCATTTTGATGGGTGATATGAATGGAGTTGTCTCTACATATATGGATAAGTCACAAAATCAGAATTTGACCAAAGATGGCAGGCTTCCAAAGACTTTCTTTGAACTTACAGACAATATGGATTTGATTGATATCTGGAGGACAAAGAACCCTCTGGGTAAAGAAGGAACATTCTTTTCTGAGGCCCACCTATCGTGGACAAGAATCGACCAAATTTGGACATCTAGAGGACTGGCACCTAAGACAAAAAAAGTTGAGATCTGCCCTAAAACCTGCTCCGACCATAATGCCTTGAAAATAGACCTGAGACTTACACCAGCTGGATCCTTCAGATGGAGAATGAATGACTACCTGCTTAGAGATCAGGAGATTGTGAAGAAGGCCCAAAAAAATTGAAAGATTATTTTGAAATAAATTTGAATACTTCGGTGGAAAAGAAAACAATCTGGGACGCGAGTAAAGCTGTTATGAGAGGGTTTCTGATACAACAGAACACTATTAAGAAAAAACTCTGGAATGGTAAAAAGGATAAGATTTTGGAGAAGATAAGAGATGGAGAGAAAAAGTTGAGACTAAACCCAAAATCAAAAGAAGTTTTAAGAGAAATAAAATTCCATCAAGCACAATATGCGAAATTGATAAATCAAGAAATCGAATGGAAAATTAAACAGATGAAACAAAGATCATTTGAATCTGCAAATAAATGTGGGAAGCTGCTGGCATGGCAGCTGAAAAAGAGACAGAAATTGAACTTTGTTACCAATCTGGAGGTAGAAGGAGAATGTATTCAGAAACCAGAAGATATCAGAAAGTGTTTCCAGAGATATTTTAAAAAACTGTTTACTCAAGGACCCCAAGTAGAGACTGAGATAAACAAATTTCTAAAAAGCTATGGCCTGCAAAAATTAACACAAGATAAACAGACAGTCCTGAATTACAAAATAACACAACAGGAAATTGAAAGTGCCATTCAGAATTTGCAGTTAGGCAAATCCCCAGGTCCAGATGGACTTACCTCCAAATATTATAAGACACTGAAGGAATATTTGGCCCAGCCATTATTGGAGGTATGCAACCAAATTATGGAAGGGAAGGGGGCACCCGAATCGTGGAAAGAGGCATTCATCACTTTGATACCAAAACTGGAGTCTGAAAAGACTCAACTTAGGAACTACCGTCCCATCTCACTCCTAAATGTGGATTACAAAATTTTTGCTGATATTCTTGCAAACAGACTGAAAAAAGTTTTAAATGAAATAATGAATAAAGACCAAGCAGGCTTTCTTCCCGGCAGGCATTTGTCTGAAAACACCAGGAACATTGTCGATGTTTTGGAGTTACTACAGACAAATTTGAACACGAAAGCAGTTTTGATTTTTATAGACGCCGAGAAAGCCTTTGACAATATATCTTGGAAATTTATGAAGAAAAATTTGGAAGGGATGGGAGTGGGAAGGGCGTTCCAAAATGGTATTGAAGCAATTTATTCAGAGCAAAAAGCTAAATTGATAGTAAACAATGTGGTGACAGAGGAGTTTAAAATTGAAAAAGGGACACGACAGGGATGCCCCCTATCACCCTTGTTATTTATTTCTGTCCTGGAGGTGTTGCTGAACTTGATTAGGAAGGACCAGCAGGTGGAAGGAATACAGGTCGGAGAAAAACAATATAAACTAAAGGCTTTTGCAGATGACTTGGTTTTGACATTACAGGAGCCGGAAGCTAGCGCAAAAAGAGCTTTAGAATTAATCTCTGAATTTGGTCGGGTGGCGGGATTCAAGTTGAACAAACATAAAACTAAGGTTCTGGCAAAAAACTTGACACCTTCAGAAATAGATGGGTTCCAGAAGGAAACAGAATTAAATGTGGTAACAAAGGTGAAATACCTGGGGGTTAATTTGACTGGGAGAAATTTGAATTTGTTTAAAGATAACTACGAAAAATGTTAGTCAGAAATTAAAAAGGATTTAGAAATTTGGTCAAGATTGAAACTTTCCTTGTTGGGAAGAATTGCAGCAGTTAAGATGAATGTATTGCCAAGAATGTTGTTTCTGTTTCAAACCCTTCAGATCGTGGACAGAGTGGAATGTTTTGGAAAGTGGCAGAAGGACATTGCGAAGTTTTTCTGGCAGGGCAAAAAGCCCCGAATAAAATTTAAGATACTAACAGATGCAAAGGAAAGAGGGGGGTTTGCCCTGCCGGACTTAAGACTGTATTATGAAGCTGCATCCTTCTGCTGGATGAAGGATTGGTTTTTGTTAGAAAACACTGATGTCCTAGATCTGGAAGGGTTTAACAATGCTTTTGGGTGGCATGCATATTTGTGGTACGACAAGGTAAAGTCTCACAGATTGTTTAAAAACCATATTGTCAGGAAAGCTTTATTCATTGTCTGGACTAAATATAAGGACTTATTTGAAAACAAGACTCCGAGGTGGCTCTCACCAATGGAGGCAAAGGCCCCAAAAAGACTTAACATGGAGGTTGGCTGGGCAAAATATTGTGAAATAATAGAAAAATGCGGAGATAATTGGAGATTGCTGAGTTTAGAAAAATTAAAAAATAAGGTGCGAGACTGGTTACATTATGCCCAAATCCAAGAGGTTTTTAAAAAGGACAAAAAAATTGGTTTCCAGGTGGAAAAATCAAAATTAGAGACAGAATTACTTGAACCTAAGACGAAAGTGCTTTCAAGAATGTATAACTTGTTGCTGAAATGGAATACCCAAGACGAGACAGTTAAATCAGCTATGATAAAATGGGCACAAGACATTGGGTACAACATTATGTCTGAAGACTGGGAAAGGTTATGGACCACCGGTATGAAATTCACGGCATGTAGTGCCTTAAAAGAAAACATTATGAAAATGGTATACAGGTGTTACATGACCCCAGTCAAACTTGCAAAGATATATCATCTGTCTGACAATAAATGTTGGAAATGTAAGGAGGCTGAAGGAACATTTTTTCACCTCTGGTGGACATGCCCGAGGGTGAAGGCTTTTTGGGAAATGATTTACAATGAGTTGAAAAAGGTGTTTAAGTACACCTTTCAGAAGAAACCAGAGGCCTTCCTCCTGGGCATTGTGGGCCAGAGAGTGTCAAAAAAAGATAGAACTTTCTTTTTATATGCAACTACAGCAGCAAGAATTCTTATAGCCAAATATTGGAAGGCACAGGAGTTACCCACGCTGGAAGAATGGCATTCGCAGCTGATGGACTACATGGAATTAGCCGAAATGACCGGCAGAATCCGAGATCTAGGAGAAGAGACAGTGGAAGAGGATTGGAAAAAATTTAAGGACTATTTACAAAAACATTATAAGTTATATGAATGTTGAGAATTTGCTAAGTTTTTGGGAAAAACATGCTTCAGCATTGAGATTGGTAAAGGAGGGAAACTAAGTTATGAAGTTAAAAAGTATAAATCATAGACTATACAACTAAATGAAAACACAAAAACACATAAAATAAGGTATCAAATTGCTGTTTATTTTTATTGAAAAGAAAGCAGGGGATGGAAGATTTGGGGAAGTCCAGTTGATTATGAACATTAATTTGGAAAAGTGAATTTTCTTTTATAACTTTTCTTTTTTCTGTAAAACCGCTTTTGTTGTGCTATTGAAGATGTATCTTACCCTGGAAAAAAAGCAATAAAAAAAAATTAATAATAATAATAATAAAAAAAACTGCTGAGAAGTGAATTCTCCCCCGCGATCAGTGAAAAGAGTTTTTATCTTCTTACCATGCACATTTTCCAACCAAGCACAGAATTCCTTGAACCTTGGAAAAGCCTCTGATTTCTGCTTGAGATTGTACACATAAATATACCTGGAAAATGCATCAATGAGAACCATGAAGAACCTATTGCCACCCAAAGAGGGCGATAGTGGACCAACTAAATCAGCATGAACAACCTGGTATGGTTCTGTAGCTTGCCTACTAGACACCTTACCTTTCGCAGCCATTTTCACCTTGTTTGCTGCGCATGCCTTGCACTTCATGTGGTACCTGCAGGGTTTAATAGTCATACCTTCAACCAAGGTAGGCATTTTAGATACTGCCTCAAAATGCAAATGACCAAATTTTCGGTGAAAATCATGAATACATCCTGCATGCAAACTTTTGTTAGAACCTGCAATGCAACAAGTATTCTGCACAACATCATCATAATACAAAACAAACAAACGATCAACATTTTCAGCATGCAATACATAATCGTCTTTCTTTGTGATGGTGCATTTCTTGTTCTTGAAGGAAACGTCAATGTTGCGTTCATTCAGCTGCATCACACTTAGAAGATTGTGTGTGGCATCCGGAACGTACAGTACATCCTGTATCGATAAGTCCAAACTGTGAAGAACAACAGTTCCGTAGCCTTGACTGGGGATCGTGTGGTCATCCACCTGGTGAATCACACCTTCCTGCAGTGTAAAAGACACGAACAGTCGCTTATCGTTGCACATGTGGTGGGTAGCTGCTGAATCAACAACGAAGAAAGATCTAGACGTCTTCTGGACGTTTGCAACCTGTGGAGTGAAGCATGAGACCATTGCCTTGTGCTGCGTTGTCCTGAACACTGGACCTTTGCCTTTGCTTTGGCCTTTTCCACGCGATGAACTTCCGCTGCGCTGCTCTGTCTTGGCCCTGGGATATCTGCATTCCCTCTTCATATGGCCTAGACGTCCACACGAGTAGCATTTCACTGCCTTCAAAGCTTTGGCGCCCTCTGGTGGTTCCACTGCATTCTGGGATGACGTCTGTGAAGACTCCCCCTTATCCATGCAGCTAGCACCCCGGCGATCTGCTTCATTCTGGATCACGGCAGTAACATAGGCTACTGTGAGCTGAGCAGTTGGCTGAACAGCAATCTGAGTGGCAACGGACTCCCAACTTGGACCCAAAGAATGTAGTATCGTGAAGGAATACACAGCCTCTGGAAAGGTGAGTCCTCTCTGTTGCAGCTCATGTCTCAGATTTTGCATCTCCATCAGATCTGTACGCACATCTCCACCTTCAGCAAGAGCCATACCACGCAGCTTGGCATAGTAGTACATTGAGGAACCAGCCTCTGTCCTCAAGTGAGCCTCTCTTAAAGTGTCCCAAATTTCTCTGGCTGTGGTCTTTCCACGCAACAGACAGAGCTCTTCTGGGGATACTATCAACGTAAGTGTTCCCCTCACTTTGGAATCCTTAGTAGCCCATTCATCTGTAATTGGAGCTGGGGGGTTGTCTGTAATAACATTAAACAGACCTTCTTTCCGCAGAATTGCCTCTGCATAAAGTACCCAGTCCGTATAATTTTTCTTCTTGAGCTTAGGAATCCCAAAAGCATCAGCCAGCTTTGCATTAGCCATCATTGCTGCTTTAATCAAGCTGCGTCACTGTACAGCTGCTTCCAAAAGCACTTGTAAAAAGTACTTTCGCTTTCCCAGCCTCCAAGCCTGTGAGCTTGTGCCTTAATGCCTTTGCCTGTATCGCGGCAAAACGGCTTTAAAAGTACAAAGTCCAGCCATAAAGCCATAAACTTAGAAGCTGGCAGGCTGCCCGGAGCATGAGCACATACCTCTATCAATCAAACTTGACGCGCAGAGCAGATAACGCCGATCCGTTTGTCTGTTCCTCTGCCGGCATTCCGACTCGGCTTCTGGAGTCTCCATTCTTCAGTTTGATCGCGTCTTTCTGGGCCCATAACCAAAAATGTTGTAATTGCAGAGTCCTGTGCACAACGGAATGATGAGCAGTATGTGCCACATGCTTAATGTTGCTTTATTTTCAGTTCAATGTTGAGAAAATACAAACATGCATCTTGCCTCTGCGGGAGCAGAGAAGCAACCGTCCTTCTCCTCGGAATAACGAAGAACACCGAGAGAACAGTGAAAAACAGGAAACCAGTGTACGTCACATCCAGTCTCCCATTCCCGTGGGAAAACCCAACAGTACTCTGACTGTGGAATGTAAACATTGTCTTGTGACAAGCACTTCGCTGCACAGTGAAGAGAGCAGAAACCAACATTTACTTCACGGTTCTGGAGGAAGCTCATGAGCCTGCTGCAAGTCGAGGTGAGCTTCTCCACGGCGAGACACCTGGAGACCAACGGGCAAGCGGAAAGAGCGAACAGTATTCTCCAGCAATACCTATGCTGCTACGTCAGCGAGAGACAGAACAATTGGGTAGAGAAACTAGCGCTGGCCGAATTTGCATACAACAACGCTGAACATGTGTCCACGGGAATGAGCCCGTTCATGGCTAATTATGGGTGTCACCCCAGGGCATTCCCAGGGAGAGGGGAGGAAGGATGGAGCGTACCGGCGGCAGAACAGTTTGTGGAAGAAATGGAGGCCCTACACCAGCAACTCAAGATGAACTTGGAAAGGGCCAAAGAGACTTACAAGAGGCAGGCAGACAAGCACTGCAGGGAAGGGGAAACCATACGGGTTGGGTGTGGTTGTCAACCCAAGGGTTACCCTTTAAGGGAGGGTGCAAGAAGTTAAGGCCAAGGCGACTAGGACCTTTTGAGGTAGCCCTCTCCTCTCTCCTCTCACCATACAGGGAGGGGTGGGAATTTCCGGGGAGAGAGGGAGAAGTCCCCATACACCCACAGGTGGAGGAGAGGGAACTTCGCAGTCAAGCCACAGAAATACTCGACTCAAGATGGCGAGGGCGCCAGGTGGAGTACCTGCTGGCCTGGGAGGGCGAACCCGAGTCAGAAAACACGTGGGTTCCCGCGGAGGCCATCAGGGATGAGTATCTTAGGGAGGAGTTTCACAGCAGGTTCCCAAGGAAACGCAAACCACTAGCGAGATTCTGGGAGGAGCATTTTGGAGTCACAGAAGAAGAAGAAGATTTTGTGGGGTTTTCGGGCTCTGAAGGGGAGGGAGGAGAGGTGCCAGCTGGAGAGGAATCGGACTGGGAAGGTTACCCCACGGGAGGAGACAGGAGGAGGTGGGAAGTAGAGTTTGAATCATCAGAGGATGGGGGCAGTTCCTTCAGGGGATTCCCCGCATCATCGGCCGAGGAAAGGGACGAGATTGGGTCAAAGGAGCGGGCCGGAGGTGGAGGGGGTCCTGGGGGGGAGGTGGATGTCAGGGAAGTTCCATTGCAGTCAGGAGTGGAGGAAGGGCTCCCGAGCGATGCCGGAGAAGGTCCCAGCAGGAAAAGAGGGGACTCAGTGACCGGGGAAGGAAATCAGTGTTACACCAGGGAGAAAGGCGGGCAGGGGCAGGTTTTGGAGGGATGGCTCCAGGACTCTTCGCCAGAGACCAGCGGGGAGAGCATTGGTCCTCCACTGCCCACACCCACCCTGCGCAGAAGACTTCCGCGCAGGGAGGCTAGGCGGAGACTATCCGTCAAGGAACTTTTATGTTGGAAGAAGTTCAGGAAACGCCCACTGACGGATTCTGCCAGTGACTGAGACAGACGTAGAATCAGGACTGTCCAGCCAGGGAAAGAATCAGGACTGTCCAGCCAGGCAACCTCACCGAGAGTGGCGGCAACTTACGCACGAGCAACCCCCCAATTCCCATTACAATATGTTATGGAAAATTATTTGTTTTTTAACTGTTTTTATGTTGTATTTTCTTTTTATTTTTCATTTTCATTGTTATATTTTAAAAACTTGAATAAATATCTTTTTTTGGGGGGGGGGGGGAATTCAGCCACTATTAAAGTAATTTGATCATTCCTGTCCGAAAGCAGGTCCTGAACCGTTGGTAGCATAGAAATCAGCCTATTAAGTTGTAAGACCTTTAATAATTGTCTTCTGCCATAAATACCAAAATCACAAGAAAAGAAAATATGCTCCAAAGTATCAGGTTCCTGTTTATTACATTTGCAGAGATGCTCTGATTCTGGGAGAGCTAAATATCTTCCTCTCACTATCATCGAGGGAAACATATTAAATCTGGCTAACATAAACAGCCTGCACAATTCATGTTTCTTCAGATTTGTCATGTATCCCTTTTGAAAATCTCTACACAAAGGGAGATTTAAATAGAGAGGAGAGCAAGTGCTGTACTTTGCAACCTCAAGAGTGGAGAGAACACTTTTTCCTGTAAGATTCTTCCTGATAATTTACCAAGCATCTTTGGGGTCAGAATTTTCAAAGTCAGTCAGATTAAGCCCTATCGAGTTCAATTTTCTCCTACAAATCAGTGATAGATTGTAAATTACATTATCACTTAAGAGGTCGTAAAGGAGAGAATTAGGAAATAAGGCTCTATAATGCAGGAAGATCCAATATTTCAAGGTTCTCATCCATACTCTTACTGATAAAGGAAGTATTCCCAGCTCCCAACATATTGATTCATATTTTACAGAGTTTGCAAGTTCTAATAATGACCTCAGAAAGGATGCATGAAATTTATCCAACCTCTTGAGGTCACCTGAAATCCACACTGGGGTGCCATATAAAAGTTGGGCATGAAGTTTCATATCAAGCACTTGCAATACAGCTGGAATATATCTATTTCCTACTGGAGGGGGGAAAAGATTTAATATGGTGAGCTGTCACTTTATTTTTTCCCCAAGTTTTTTTAATTGATTTTCCAAATTTATATCAAACATAACAAACTAAAACAAGAAAAACATATCAAAAAACATACAAACAAACACATTTATCCTAAATGTAATTATACCACTTTCATTATCATTGTTGGGTGACTTCCTCGAATCCCCCTGGCTGAGTTTCCATGTAAATAATTGTAGCAGTTTTCCAAAACTATTTTCACTTAAATTTACTTGGTCACTTAACATCTTTTTTTCTTATCATTTGTCTTTTGACTATAATATTTTACACCATCACATATTTAAATCCTAGGCCAATCTGTTAAAGGTAAAGGTAAAGAGACCCCTGACAGTTAAGTCCAGTCATTGCCGACTCTGGGGTTGCGGCGCTCATCTCGCTTTATTGGCCGAGGGAGCCGGCGTACAGCTTCCGGGTCATGTGGCCAGCACGACTAAGCTGCTTCTGGCGAACCAGAGCAGCGCACAGAAACGCCGTTTACCTTCCCACCGGAGCGGTACCTATTTATCTACTTGCACTTTGACGTGCTTTCGAACTGCTAGGTTGGCAGGAGCTAGGACCGAGCAACGGGAGCTCACCCCGTCGCAGGAATTCGAACCGCCGACCTTCTGATTGGCAAGTCCTAGGCTCTGTGGTTTAACCCACAGTGCCACCTGCGTCCCGACCAATCTGTTACTCGCAAGTAATTCTATTTAGATATCTTAGCATATTTGTCTAAATAGTCTTTAAATTTCTTCCATTCCTCTTGATATTCCTCCTCCTTCTGGCCGCGGACTCTTCTGGTCAGGTCGGGTAGCTCCAAAAAGTCCATCATCTTCATCTGCCATTACTCCACTGTTGGTACTTCTTGTAATTTCCAATTTTTGGTCAGCAAAATTCTAGCTGCAGTTGTGGTATACAAAAACAATCTAACATCTTTCTTGGGCAATTCCAAACCTATTATTCCAAGTAGAAAGGCCTCTGGTTTCTTAATAAATGTATATTTCAACATTTTTTTCAATTCATTATAAATCTTTTCCCAGAAGTCTTTCACCTTGGGACACGTCCACCACATATGGTAAAAGGAACCCTCTTTTTCTTTACATTTCCAACAAAAATTATCACTTGTATGGTAAATCTTTGCTAATTTTACAGGGGTTAAGTACCATCTATACAACATTTTCATAACATTTTCCTTTAACACCATACATGCAGTGAACTTGACCCCTTTCCTCCACAACCTTTCCCAATCTTCAAACATTATATTATGTCCAACATCTCTTGCCCAGCCCAGATTTAACTTGTTCATCCTTTGTATGCCACTCTAACAGTAAATTATACATTTTAGACATATTCTTATCATTAGAATCTAACAACTCCGTTTCCAGTTTGGTTTTTTCCGATGCAAAACCATTTTTCTTATCTAGTTTATATAATTCATTAATCTGGTGATAATGTAACCAATTTATTTTATCTTTGATTTGATCAAATGGTCTTAGTTTAAATCCTTCTTTGTCTTCCAACAATAAATCTGAATATCTCAACCAATGAGTCTCCATATTTAACTTTTTCTGAGCCTTTGCTTCCATTGGTGAAAGCCACCTGGGTGTTTTCCTTTCTAGGAGATTTTTGTATTTTGTCCACACATTATATAAAGATTTTCTAATCACATGATTTTTAAAACCATTATGGGCCTTTATCTTATCATACCATAGGTAAGCATGCCAACCAAAAACATTGTCAAACCCCTCCAAATCAAGAACATCAGCATTATCTAATTGTATCTGTGATGGGACGATGAGCTGCTTGTGCGTAAAATCCAAGTCCCTCAGAGTTTGGTCAAGTTTGCAAACCTCTGTCTGTAACGGAGCCCCTTAAACATGGCTCCGTCAGTCGCTAGCAGATTCCGACAGTGGTTGCTTTCGGAATCGCTTCCAACATAAAAGCTCCTTAACGGAAACACGTCTTCTGGACTCTCTGCGTGACAGTTTCCGGCGAGGAGTGGGTGTCCCTACAGGAGGTCCTGAAACCTCCCCACTGTTTTCGCTGGAAGTGTCTCTGAGCCATCCCTCCAGCTGACTTTCCCTCAACTCACCTCCTCTCCCCCTACTGGTTCCCTCTTCAGCTGCTGAGTCTCTCCCAACCTGTGTGAGCCCTTTCACCTCCCTTCCTTCCGATGGCAGTTCCCTGACGGTATCCATTCCTTAACCCAACAAAGAGCTGCGGCTTCAAAGTATATCTTCAGGTCCAGCAGGGGAAATCCCCCTCTTTCTTTTGAGTCCGTTAATAATTTGTATTTAATTCTGGGTTTTTTTCCCTGCCAGATAAATTTAGACAAAACTTTCTGCCACTCTTTAAAACATTTCACTTTATCAATAATTGGTAGAGCTTGAAACAAAAACATCATCTTTGGCAATACATTCATCTTGACCACCGATATTTAGCCCATTAATGACAATTTTAAATTTGACCAAATCTCAAGATCTCTCTTAATTTCATTCCATAATTTCTCATAGTTATCTTTAAATAAGTTCAAATTTTTCACCGACAAATTTACACCCAGATATTTAACTTTTTTCACAAAAACTAGGCCCGTCTTTTCTTGAAGAGTTTTCCTCTCTTCATTATCCAATCCCCCCCCCCCAATACTTTGGTTTTGCTCTTATTTTGGTTTTGCTAGCTGTCCAAACTCCTGTATCAACTCCAGTGCTTTTACTGCACTGGAGTCTGGGTCCTGAAGTGTTAACACCAAATCATAGAATCATAGAGTTGGAAGAGACCGCAAGTGCTATCGAGTCCAACCCCCTGCCAAGCAGGAAACACCATCAGAGCACTCCTGACATATGGTTGTCAAGCCTCTGCTTAAAGACCTCCAAAGAAAGAGACTCCACCACACTCCTTGGCAGCAAATTCCACTGTCGAACAGCTCTTACTGTCAGGAAGTTCTTCCTAATGTTTAGGTGGAATCTTCTTTCTTGTAGTTTGGATCCATTGCTCCGTGTCCGCTTCTCTGGAGCAGCAGAAAACAACCTTTCTCACTTCCGGGTTAGCGCGAACGGCAAATGGCGGATTCCCTCCGAGCTCCGGAGGGAATCGGCTCTGCAGGATTAGGGTCTTACCGCTGCGGCAACGCAGGGACCCCTATAAATCACAGGCAGAGGAGCCTGTGAACCTGGTGACTCAGCGGGCACCATATGCGACCCCCCCCGACCTGCGAAAGAGCCTTTTTAAAGGCTCGGGAACGGGGGACGGGGTGAGTGGCGCGGTGCTGTGAGTCTAATGCTTCTCCTGCGGAGGGAAGCCGCAATGCCATGGCCGGAGAGCGCTGACTTTCTCCTGTGAATTGGACTCTAAAACTACAACCTGTGAGTAGTACGGAACTGGATTTGGAAAAGTTTAATTTTGAATTAGGCATGATCGGGGAAGACGTAAACAGGAAGTCCGTCTCCCCGTCTTGTAAACAACCTGAAGCAAGGACCCACTAACTAAGGTCGAGGAAAATTTTTTTTATTGGGTTAAAGTTATTAATTACACGATTTGGCATGATAAGAACTGTACCGGAGGACAAGAGCTAATTTTAGGAGCTGAAGCTTCCCCCCCCCCCCAGACCCGGGAACGATCTGCGAGAAAGCCTGGTGAAAAGGTATTGAAGATTTTGACAGCTGTCAAACTAGCTGTCAAGACGGAAAAAGGGGACTTTGTTTCTACTGTTTTTGCTGTCTGTTTTTGCTACAATTTGATTATACTTTGTGAAAAATAAGGAGAACTGATACAAACTAACTTGACTTTTGGACTTGAATTGGAAAGAATATTAAGTAACCAAAATCCCTCTAGAGGGGGCTTTGGGACATTACAAGAATGGCTGAAGGAGGAAGAATTAATGCTAAACTGCAAAAGATCTTTGTTCTCTTGGGAAAGATACAAGGCCAAGTTTTGGCTACAAAGACTGAAATTCTGGACTTAACAGTAAACAAACCTATTGAATTGGATAAGGATTTGACGCAGGAAGCCTACGCAGCTGGTAAAGAAGAGAAACTGGAGAGTTTGGAGAAGGTGCAGAATGAGATACACGGTGTCTCCGAGGACAAGGAAGGAGGAGTTTTCTTGTTACAGAAAGCAGAGGAGGGCCAGAGACCTAATAAGTTGGCTACAAAGGGAAACAAGAATTTGATGGTGAAAGTTTGGTTTAACTTTGAGACAGAAAGATGGAGGGATCTCCTTATAAGGAGACGTAAAGACCTAAGGATTACAAATTTGATCAAACTGGAAATTGGAGCTTTGGGAGCATTTGGACTTGAAAGAAGTAAGAAACGAGATCTTGGCTCCATTCTCAAGTATGGAGCTCTGGCTGGAAGGAACATGGATCCCAACGGGTGTGAACCTCTCCGAGAGATGGTGTTTAATATCAAAGACTATCCAAAAAACCGGCAGAGAGGAACTGAGGGTGATTTAAGGGCCTCGGACGTAAGATCTCCAGGCTGATAGTAAACTGACTGTTATGGGTTGGGGATTGAAACCGGGAAAAGGGGGGGTGGAGTCTGGGAATCCAAAGACTATATAATTATAATCTGTTTTTATTTTCTATTTTGCTTTGCCTCTTGTATAAAAAGTGGGGAAATCGTGGAAGGGAAATTAGGTCGACCTTAGAACAGGTGTCAAGAATAAGAAAGAAAGATATAAATAATAATTAAGACATATCTATTGATGTATAAATATTATGGTCTAGAAGGTAAGATCTATTGATGAATAAATATTATGGTCTAGAAGGTAGGGCAGCAGTTGAAGAAGGAGCAAAAAGGGTTTTCTTGTGTGTGTGTGTGTTTCTTTGTGGCTGATTAACTGTTTTCCCTGTGTAAAGGTCAGAGGGGGCAGGGTTTCTGTTGAGGCAGGGGATTAGCTGTGGGAGGAGCTTATCAGAGTTTGTAGGGCAGCAGTTGAAGAAGGAGCAAAAAGGGTTTTCTTGTGTGTGTGTGTTTCTTTGTGGCTGATTAACTGTTTTCCCTGTGTAAAGGTCAGAGGGGGCAGGGTTTCTGTTGAGGCAGGGGATTAGCTGTGGGAGGAGCTTATCAGAGTTTGTAGGGCAGCGGCACGCGCCTAGCGGCGCGCGCAGTTATACCCATCTTTTAGATTCAGGGGAGCTAGTCTCAAACGTTTGTTGGGGGAGACCTAGGTTTTTTTTTTGTGGGGGAAGTTATTTGTCCTGTCTTCAAGCTTTTTATGATGGAGGACCTCTGTAGCCACCCCCAACAACACGATCTCATGATGGAAAGGGAGGGAACAGCTGCAGTCGCCTGCGATTCCTGCGCAATGTTTGCCATCTTGCCAAAGGTTGCAGGCAGCTTTACCTGCAGCAATTGCATGTTGATTGCCCTTTTAAAAGACAAAGTCCAGCAACTGGAGGAACGTGTAGCTACGCTCCAAAGAATTAGAGAGCTGGAGCTCTTCTTGGAAGCAACAGAGCACACCGTCCCCACCAAGGAGGAGACAGGGGACTCCCCTGAGAAGGAGGCTTGTTCACCAACACAGGAGCCAGATATATGGAGAAACGTGACTCAAAGAAGTAGGAGGCCCAGGGTCCACTCTGATTGTTTAGAAATACACAATCGCTTTGAGGTCCTCTCCCCTAGCATGGAAGACGAAGAGCAGACTCCATTTGAGGATCTCTCCCTCATTACAGTCGATCAGGTATATGAAGACGAGCAGCAAAGTCAGTCCTCAGGGAATGTGCAGGTGACCTTGGAACGGACAGCTCACGGAAGAACCCCAACCAAACCCAAGAGGAGGCGTGTAGTGGTGATAGGGGATTCCCTACTGAGGGGAACAGAAGCAGTGATTTGTGGGCCTGACAAGATGTCTCGGGAAGTGTGCTGTCTCCCCGGGGCTAAGATCCAAGATGTAACTGAACGACTGCAAGGAATCATAAAACCCACTGACGAATACCCCTTCCTCTTGGTTCATGTGGGAACCAATGACACTGCAAGCAATAGCCTCCAGAAGATCAAAAGAGACTACGAGGCTCTCGGCAGGAAATTGAAGCAACTAAATGCACAAATTGTCATCTCGTCTGTCCTCCCAGTTGAACGACGTGGCCCAGGGAGAGAGGGGAAAATAGTGGAAGTGAACAGCTGGCTTCGCAAATGGTGTAAACAGGAACGGTTTGGATTCTTAGATCACGGACTGCAGTTTCTTGAAGATGGACTTCTGGCAAGTGATGAGCTGCACCTCACAACGGTTGGGAGAAATGTTTTTGCCAAAAATCTCAGAAACCTCATCAGGAGGGCTTTAAACTGACTAATGTGGGGGAGGGAGACAGTGCTCCTGAAGGTAGGAGTCTATCAATTAATGAAGATGATCATCCAAATGTCATAGACCAAATGGAGCAAACAGCACGCGGACCTAGTGGTGGGAGGAAAAAATCCTTAAATAAGAGACACGGGGGAATGATTAATGGACTTCAATGTCTGTACACTAATGCGCAAAGCATGGGAAATAAACAAGATGAGCTTGAGCTCTTGGTACAGCAAACTAAATATGACATAATAGGCATCACTGAAACCTGGTGGGATAAGTCCCACGATTGGAATGTAATAATGGGGGGATACAATCTATTTCAGAGAAACAGACCAGACAAGAAAGGAGGAGGAGTGGCGTTATATGTCAGGGATGTGTATACCTGTGAAGAGATCCAAGATTTAGAACCTCAAAGCCAAAGTGAGAGCATTTGGGTCAAAATTAAGGGAGAGAAGAATAACAGAGACCTCATTGTGGGAGTTTACTATAGATCCCCAAGCCAAACGGAGGACATAGATGATGCCTTCCTGGAACAGATGGCCAAGCATGCAAAAGGAAGGGAGATAGTAGTAATGGGGGACTTCAATTACCCGGATATTTGTTGGACGTCAAACTCAGCCAAGAGCATAAGGTCAAACAGATTCCTCACTGGCCTTGCAGATAACTTCATTGTCCAGAAAGTGGGAGAAGCAACAAGAGGAACAGCCATTTTAGATCTGGTCCTAACCAATGTTGATGACCTGGTTAGTGGGGTAGATGTGGAAGGATCATTAGGCGTGAGTGATCATGCTCTTCTGAAGTTTACTATACAGCGGAAAGGAGCAGCCAAGCATACTAGGACTCAATTTCTTGACTTTAAGAAAGCCGACTTCATAAAACTTAGGGAAGTGCTGGGTGAGATCCCATGGACAGCAATACTAAAAGGAAAGGGAGTTCATGATGGCTGGGAGTTTGTTAAGAGGGAGATAGTAAAAGCACAACGACAGGCAATACCAATGAGACGGAAACATGGAAGGTGCCTAAAGAAGCCAGGGTGGCTATCTAAAGAACTTTTAACTGAGTTAAGATTAAAAAAGGATGTGTACAAAAAATGGAAAAGGGGGGAAACCACCAAAGAGGAATTCAAACAAATAGCCAGCACGTGTAGACACAAAGTCAGAAAAGCTAAAGCACAGAATGAACTCAGGCTTGCTAGAGAGGTTAAAAGCAACAAAAAAGGCTTTTATGGGTATGTTCGTAGCAAAAGGAAGAACAAAGAAACAGTGGGGTCACTCAGAGGAGAAGATGGTGAAATGCAAACAGGGGACACAGAAAGGGCTGAACTCCTCAATGCCTTCTTTGCCTCAGTCTTCTCCGATAAAGAAAACAATGCCCAACCTGAAGAATTTGGAGCAAATGATTCAGCAAAGGAAACACAGCCCAGAATAACTAAGGAGATAGTACAAGAATATTTGGCTAGTTTAGATGTATTCAAGTCTCCAGGGCCAGATGAACTGCATCCAAGAGTATTAAAAGAACTGGCAGATGTGATCTCAGAACCACTGGCAGTCATCTTTGAGAATTCCTGGAGAACAGGCGAAGTCCCGGCAGACTGGAGGAGGGCAAATGTTGTCCCTATTTTCAAAAAGGGGAAAAGAGAGGACCCAAATAATTACCGCCCAGTCAGTCTGACATCAATACCAGGGAAGATTCTGGAACAGATCATTAAGCAAACAGTCTGTGAGCACCTAGAAAGGAATGCTGTGATCACCAATAAGTCATGTCAGACTAACCTGATCTCGTTTTTTGACAGAATTACAAGCCTGGTAGATGAAGGGAACGCAGTGGATGTTGCCTACCTTGATTTCAGCAAGGCATTTGACAAGGTGCCCCATGATATTCTTGTAAAGAAGCTGGTAAAATGCGGTCTTGACTATGCTACCACTCAGTGGATTTGTAACTGGCTGACTGACCGAACCCAAAGGGTGCTCATCAATGGTTCCTCTTCATCCTGGAGAAGAGTGACTAGTGGGGTGCCACAGGGTTCTGTCTTGGGCCCGGTCTTATTCAACATCTTTATCAACGACTTGGATGATGGACTCAAGGGCATCCTGATCAAATTTGCAGATGACACCAAACTGGGAGGGGTGGCTAACACCCCAGAGGACAGGATCACACTTCAAAACGACCTTGACAGATTAGAGAACTGGGCAAAAACAAACAAAATGAATTTTAACAGGGAGAAATGTAAAGTATTGCACTTGGGCAAAAAAAATGAGAGACACTGACAAACTGGAACGTGTCCAGAGGAGGGCAACCAAAATGGTCAAAGGCCTGGAAACGATGCCTTATGAGGAACGGCTAAGGGAGCTGGGCATGTTTAGCCTGGAGAAGAGGAGGTTAAGGGGTGATATGATAGCCATGTTCAAATATATAAAAGGATGTCACATAGAGGAGGGAGAAAGGTTGTTTTCTGCTGCTCCAGAGAAGCGGACACGGAGCAATGGATCCAAACTACAAGAAAGAAGATTCCACCTAAACATTCGGAAGAACTTCCTGACAGTAAGAGCTGTTCGACAGTGGAATTTGCTGCCAAGGAGTGTGGTGGAGTCTCCTTCTTTGGAGGTCTTTAAGCAGAGGCTTGACAACCATATGTCAGGAGTGCTCTGATGGTGTTTCCTGCTTGGCAGGGGGTTGGACTCGATGGCCCTTGTGGTCTCTTCCAACTCTATGATTCTATGATTCTATGATTCTAAGATAAGAAGAACAAAAAACTTGCTGAGCTAATTTTGAACTAGAATACAAGAGGGGGGGTGGGGGGAGGTCAGGGAAATAAGTTTTTGAAAATAAGGGTTGTGATGAAAATTGATGTGTGTTGTGTATGTTTGTTTGTTTATTTTATGTCTTTTGTATGTTTGTTTTCTTTTTTTTCTTTTCTCTGTCTTTATGTGTATTTTAAAATTTTCAATAAATATTAATAAAAAAAAAGAAAACAACCTTTCTCCCTCCTCTATGTGACATCCTTTTATATATTTGAACATGGCTATCATATCACCCCTTAACCTCCTCTTCTCCAGGCTAAACATGCCCAGCTCCCTTAGCCGTTCCTCATAAGGCATCGTTTCCAGGCCTTTGACCATTTTGGTTGCCCTCCTCTGGACACGTTCCAGTTTGTCAGTGTCCTTCTTGAATTGTGGTGCCCAGAACTGGACACAGTACTCCAGGTGAGGTCTGACCAGAGCAGAATACAGTGGCACTATTACTTCCCTTGATCTAGATGCTATACTCCTATTGATGCAGCCCAGAATTGCATTGGCTTTTTTAGCTGCCGCTTCACACTGTTGGCTCATGTCAAGTTTGTGGTCAACCAAGACTCCTAGATCCTTTTCACATGTACTGCTCTCAAGCCAGGTGTCACCCATCTTGTATTTGTGCCTCTCATTTTTTTTGCCCAAGTGCAATACTTTACATTTCTCCCTGTTAAAATTCATCTTGTTTGTTTTGGCCCAGTTCTCTAATCTGTCAAGGTCGTTTTGAAGTGTGATCCTGTCCTCTGGGGTGTTAGCCACCCCTCCCAGTTTGGTGTCATCTGCAAATTTGATCAGGATGCCCTTGAGTCCATCATCCAAGTCGTTGATAAAGATGTTGAATAAGACCGGGCCCAAGACAGAACCCTGTGGCAACCCACTAATCACTCTTCTCCAGGATGAAGAGGAACCATTGATGAGCACCCTTTGGGTTCGGTCAGTCAGCCAGTTACAAATCCACTGAGTGGTAGCATAGTCAAGACCGCATTTTACCAGCTTCTTTACAAGAATATCATGGGGCACCTTGTCAAATGCCTTGCTGAAATCAAGCAAATCATCAGCAAAGGCTTTTAATTTACCATATTTTTCGCTCTATAAGACGCACCAGACCTCAAGACACACCTAGTTTTTGGAGGAGGAAAACAAGAAAAAAAATATTCTGAATCTCAGAAGCCAGAACAGCAAGAGGGATCGCTGCGCAGTGAAAGCAGCAATCCCTCTTGCTATTCTGGCTTCTGGGATAGCTGTGCAGCCTGCATTCGCTCCATAAGACACACACACATTTCCCATTACTTTTCAGGAGTGAAAAAGTGAGTCTTATAAAGCAAAAAATATGGTATATTGTTTGGAGCCTAGTGTTAAACCTTTAACTTGTTCCTCCTTCCTTATACTTAACAAAACCTCCAGGACCGAAATAAAAAGCAGAGGGGAAAGTGGGCACCCTTGCCTGGTACCCTTCACAATTCTTATTTCCTCTGATACCACATTATTTATTATAATTTTGGCTTTTTGCTCATGATAGATCACATTAATACCATTTAAAAACTCCTGTCCAACGCCAATACTTTCTAAATTTTGCATCATAAAACTCCAAGACACGTTGTCAAAGGCCTTCTCTGCATCAATAAACATTAACATTGCTTTACAATTTTTTCTTGCTTCCAACTTTTCCAAAATGTTGACTTTATTCCTAATATTATCTTTCATATGTCTTCCAGGCAGAAATCGTGCCTGGTCTTTATGTATATAATCTGACAAAACCTTCTTCAGTCTATTGACCAAAATATGAGCAAAAAATTTTATAATCCACATTAAGTAATGAGATTGGCCTATAGTTTTTAACATTGGATCTATCTTGATCTTGTTTTGGAATAAGGGCTATATAAGCTTCCTTCCAGGTTTCGGGTGCTTTGTCGTCTCCTATTATCTTATTGCAGACTTCTACCAATGGCTGAATAAGCCAGTCTTTCATAGTCTTGTAATATTTTGTTGACAGTCCATATGGTCCCGGGGCTTTGCCAAGTTACATTTAATTTATTGCATTATCGACCTCCTGCTGTTTAATTAAACCATTTAGTAGGATCCTTTTTCCTTCGGGAATTTTCTGCAAACCATTAGTTTTGATAAATTGCTCAATTTTAACCTTGTCTTCTTTACCATTTTTATAAAGTTGTTTATAGTACTTCTGGAAACTTCTTATCTCCGCAGGGTTCTCTGCAGACTTTCCTTCTGATACAATATTTGTGATAGTACTTTGTTTTTGCCTCTTTTTTAACTGCCAAGCTAAGAGTTTCCCACATTTATTTGTGGATTCAAAAAAAATTTGTCTCATCATTCTCAGTTTCCATTCTATTTCTTGATTTATAATCTGTGAATACTGAGTCTGTAGAAGAAGAAGAAGAAGAAGAGTTTGGATTTGATATCCCGCCTTTCACTCCCCTTCAGGAGTCTCAAAGCGGCTAACAATCTCCTTTCCCTTCCTCCCCCACAACAAACACTCTGTGAGGTGAGTGGGGCTGAGAGACTTCACAGAAGTGTGACTGGCCCAAGGTCACCCAGCAGCTGCATGTGGAGGAGCGGAGACGCGAACCCGGTTACCCAGATTACGTGACTACCGCTCTTAACCACTACACCACACTGGCTCTGTAAAGCTTTAATTTCCTTTTGTATCTGCAAATTCTTTGGATTACATCTAAGGTTCTTCTCTTTGTCTTTTAATTGATCCAAAATTTTGTCTTTCTTTTCATTCTGTATCTTTCTCTTAATTGGATTTTGTTGAATGAGGAATCCTCTTATTACTGCTTTGCTTGCTTCCCAAATGACTCTTGTTTCCATTCCAGAGTTCATAATAATCTCAAAATAGTCTTTTAGAGTCTTTTGGGCCTTGTTAATTATTTGTTCATTCCTCAACAAATCATCATTCATTCTCCATCTGAAAGATCCCTGTAGAGACAATTTCACTTCCATAAATAATGCATTATGATCTGAGCGAGTTTTGGGGCAGATTTCTGTTTTCGTTACTCTGGGAACCAACTTTCTGGATAGCCATAAATAACTGATTCTCGAAAACGATTGATTTCCATCTGAATAGAAAGTGAAGTTTTTTCCAGTTGGATTTCTAACACTGGTCAACAACAAATTTGTTGTCTGCATTTTTTCAGTTGATTTAGGACGAATCTGATGCGCTGAATCCAAAAATCACATTGGTTTTGCTCAATCAGGTCAAGTTTTTGAGCTATGGCCACATGTCGGGTTTTTTACGTTTTTGTTCACATGTACGCTTGTGTGGAGCATTTTAGAAGAAGAAGAGTTTGAATTTGATATCCCGCCTTTCACTCCCCTTCAGGAGTCTCAAAGCGGCTAACATTCTCCTTTCCCTTCCTCCCCCACAACAAACACTCTGTGAGGTGAGTGGGGCTGAGAGACTTCAAAGAAGTGTGACTGGCCCAAGGTCACCCAGCAGCTGCATGTGGAGGAGCGGAGAAACGAACCCGGTTCCCCAGATTATGAGACTACCGCTCTTAACCACTACACCACACTGGCTGAAGAAGTTGGTGGGGGTAAAATGCCATGTCGAATAATTGTTTTGATTGGAAATGATTATTTTAATGACATTCAGGTCCGATAGTTCTGGGTGATTATGTCAAAAATGGATCAGTTAGTTTTTTTGGTTTTTTTAATGATATTTATTAAAACAAATTTTAAACATAAAAAACAGATAGAGTTGCAAATATAATAAAAGGAAAATACAAAGCAAAACAAAAAGACAGTTAACAGACAAATAAAAAGGTCATACCATACACCAATGAAACCACCCAGAAAAGAGTACAAAGAAAAAGGTTATATCTCCATATATTGAAATTTACTCACTAGTTTCTTGACCTCCTCACACCTCCCTTTCTGTATTCCAGTTCAAATATTTAAATTAGCAAATCCTTACCCTCTGTCGTTTACTTTTAAGATCCAAAATATCAGTGTTTTCAAGAAGTAGCCAGTCCTTCAACCAGCAGAAAGCTGCTGATTCGTAGTAAAGTTTAAAGTCTGGCAAGGAAAACCCTCCTCTTTCTTTAGCATCAGTTAGTATTTTAAATTTTATTCTGGGCTTTTTGCCCTGCCAAACAAATCTAGAGATATCTTTCTGCCACCTCTTGAAACAGTCCATTTTGTCTAGAATTTGTAATGATTGAAACAAAAACAACATTCTTGGCAATACATTCATCTTTATAACAGCAATTCGGCCCAGCAAGGAAAGCTTCAAATTTGACCATATCTCTAAATCTTTTTTAACCTCTGTCCAGCATTTTTCATAGTTATCTTTAAACAAGTTCCCATTTTTAGCTGTCATGTTAATCCCCAAATATTTAACTTTCTTAACCATTGTTAAACCTGTCTCATTCTGTTTTTTTTTTTTTATAAAATTTTTTATTGCGTTTCTTTCCATAGGTTAACAGATTTGTTTACATAACAACATGTAAGAAACATTTTTTATATATAGAGAAAAGTAAAGAAAAAGAAGAAAAAGTTAAGAAACTTTCATAACGTCCTTCAACAATTCGCTTTTGGACCTCCTCACATCCTCTCGGCATTGCATTCATTGTCCTAGCCAGTTCAGCAATTTGTTATCTTGTTTCCCATCTTATTATACCTTTAAATTTATTATGTTACCAGTTTTGAAAATTTGTAATTTAGTTTTGACACTCTTAATAAACATAATATTTTGTTTCTAATTTGTCTCGTTTTTTTTTCCATCAATACTTACTTTATCATTTACTTAAATAAATTGCAGAAGCATAACGTTTCTTAATCGTGCACAATCTTAACATTCAAACAACTTATAATATTTTTGCAAATAGTCCTTAAATTTTTTCCAGTCCTCCTCCATTGTTTCCTCGCTCAGATCTCGAATTCTGCCAGTCATTTCTGCCAACTCCATGTAGTCCATCAGCTGCGTCTGCCAGTCCTCCAGTGTGGGTAAATCTGGTGTCTTCCAGAACTTTGCGATAAGAATCCTAGCTGCTGTGGTTGCATACATAAACAAGGTTCTATCCTTCTTTGGCACCTTCCGGTCCACCATGCCCAGAAGAAAAGCCTCTGGTTTCTTAGAAAAGGTATATCTAAATACCTTTTTCAGCTCATTATGTATCATTTCCCAAAAGGCCTTTACTTTCGGGCAGGTCCACCAGAGGTGAAAGAATGTCCCTTCTGCCTCCTTGCATTTCCAACACTTATTATCAGAAAGATGATATATTTTAGCCAACTTGACTGGGGTCATGTACCACCGGTATACCATTTTCATAATGTTCTCTTTCAAGGCACTACATGCCGTGAATTTCATACCGGTGTTCCATAACCTTTCCCAGTCCTCAGACATAATGTTGTGTCCTACATCCTGTGCCCATTTTATCATAGCAGATTTAACTGTCTCATCCTGTGTGTTCCATTTAAGCAGCAAGTCATACATCCTCGAAAGTACCTTAGTCTTTGGTTCTAGTAACTCCGTCTCCAGTTTCGATTTCTCCAACTGGAAACCCACTTTTTTATCCATTTTAAATACCTCTTGAATTTGAGCATAATGTAACCAATCTCGCACCTTATTTTTTAGTTTGTCCTGGCTTTGGAGCTTCCAATTATCTCCAACTCTTTCAATCAGTTCCCAATATTTTGGCCAGTAGGCCTCCATATTGGGCCTCTTTTTAGAGATCTTGGCTTCCACTGGTGATAACCACCTCGGGGTCTTGCTTTCTAATAAGTCCTTGTACTTCATCCAGACGGCAAAAATTGATTTTCTGACAATATGGTTTTTAAACAATTTATGAACCTTCGCCTTGTCATACCACAAGTATGCATGCCAACCATAAACATTGTCAAACCCTTCCAGATCTAGGACATCGGTGTTTTCCAACAAAAACCAATCCTTCAACCAGCAGAAGGCTGCAGCCTCATAGTACAACCTTAGATCCGGCAGGGCAAACCCCCCTCTTTCTTTTGAGTCAGTTAGTATTTTGAATTTAATTCGGGGCTTTTTGCCCTGCCAGACAAACTTAGATATATCCTTCTGCCATTTTCCAAAACATTCCATTCTGTCCACGACCTGGAGGGTTTGAAATAAAAATAACATTTTTGGCAGAACACACATCTTTATAGCTGCGATTCGGCCTGACAAGGTAAGTTTCAATCTTGACCAAATATCCAAGTCTTTTTTAATCTCCGACCAACATTTTTCATAATTATCTTTAAATAGGTTTAAATTTTTGGTGGACAAAGATACCCCCAGGTATTTCACTTTTTTAACCACACTTAACTCTGTCTCTTTCTGGTACCCCTCTATCTCTGTAGGCGTCAAATTTTTGGCCAAAACCTTAGTTTTTTGTTTGTTTAGCTTGAATCCCGCCACCCGACCAAACTCCAAAATAAGTTCAAGAACTCTTTTTGTGCTAGATTCTGGCTCCTGTACTGTAATGACAAGGTCATCTGCAAAAGCTTTCAATTTGTATTGTTTCGCTCCGACCACTATACCCTGCACCAACTGGTCCTCTCTGATCATATTCAGCAGTACCTCCAGAACAGAAATAAATAACAGAGGGGATAAAGGGCACCCCTGTCGTGTCCCTTTTTCAATTTGAAGTTCCTCCGATACCACATTGTTCACTATCAATTTAGCTTTTTGTTCTGAGTAGATTGCTTCTAGTCCATTTTCAAACCCCCGTCCCACTCCCATCCCTTCCAAGTTTTTCTTCATAAACATCCAAGAAATATTGTCAAATGCTTTCTCCGCATCAATAAAGATTAAAGCAGCCCTTGTGTTTCTAATTCGCAACAACTCCAGTATATCAATAATGTTCCTGGTGTTGTCAGACATATGTCTGCCCGGGAGAAAGCCTGCTTGGTCCTTATGAATTACTTCATTTAGTACATTTTTGAGTCTATTTGCTAAAATATCTGCAAATATTTTGTAATCCACATTCAGGAGTGAGATGGGACGGTAATTCTTAAGCTGAGTCTTTTCCCTTTCTGACTTGGGAATCAATGTGATGAATGCTTCTTTCCACGTTTCCGGTGCCTTTCTCCCCTCCATGATCTGGTTACAAACCTCCAACAACGGTTGTATCAAGAAGTCCTTCAGAGTCTTATAATATTTGGAGGTAAGTCCATCCGGGCCAAACCTGTCTCATTCTGAAACTTCTCTTTCTCAGTTGTTGTTAAATTCTTTTCCAAAACTTTAGTTTTTGATTTATTCAACTTAAATCCAGCCACCTGACCAAATTTGTGAATCACTTCTAAAACTCTTTTAGTACTAGATTCTGGCTCCTGTAGTGTCAAAACCAGATCATCTGCAAAGGCTTTTAATTTATATTGTTTAGCTCCGACCCTTATACCTTTAATCAAATGATCCCTTCTAATCATGTTTAACAAAACCTCCAGGACCGAGATGAAGAGTAATGGGGAAATTGGGCAACCTTGTCGTGTTCCTTTCTCTATCTTAAATTCCTCTGTCACCACGTTGTTCATTATTAACTTAGCTTTTTGTTCTGAATAAATTGCACCTATACCGTTTTCAAATTCTTGACCAACCCCCATCCCCTGAAGATTTTTCTTCATGAAACTCCAGGAGATATTATCAAAGGCTTTCTCAGCGTCCACAAAAATCAAAACCGCTTTAGTGTTAATGTCTTCTTGTAGCTTCTCCAAAATATTAATTATATTCCTCGTGTTATCTGACAGATGTCTTCCTGGAAGAAAGCCAGCTTGGTCTTTGTGTATCAATTCCCCTAGTACTTTTTTCAACCTTTTGGCCAAAATATCAGCAAATATTTTATAATCCACATTTAGCAGGGATATGGGTTGGTAATTCTTAAGTTGTGTCTTTTCAGTCTCTGTTTTTGGTATAAGTGTAATAAATGCTTCTTTCCACGACTCTGGTGCTTTTTTCCCCTCCAAAATTTCATGACAAACCTCCTTTAGTGGTTGAATTATCCAGTCTTTCAAAGTTCTGTAGTATTTGGAGGTTAAACCATCCGGCCCTGGAGATTTTCCCAACTGCATATTCTGAATGGCACCTTCTACGTCCTGTTCCGTAATTTTGTGATTCAACATTATCTTATTTTGTTGTGAAATTCTTTGCAGTCCATTTATTTTCAAAAACTGGTCTATATCCAAGTCTTTCTGGGGCCCTTGTGTATAAAGTTGTTTAAAATATCTCTGGAAGCATTTTCTGATTTCCACTGGATTCTGAATATTTTTTCCTTCCACTTCTAAATTAGTAATGGTATTGAGTTTTTGTCTTTTCTTCATCTGTCAAGCGAGCAATTTCCCACATTTATTTGCCGATTCAAAAGTCCTTTGTCTCATTTGTTTGATTTTCCATTCAATTTCCTGATTTATCATCTTCATGTATTGTACTTGATATAACTTTATTTCTTTCAGAATCTCTTGTGAATTTGGTTTGGCTCTCAATTTGGCTCCCTCTTTTATTTTTTCCCAGTATTTTTTCCTTCTTCTCATTTTGGGCTCTCTTCTTTAGGGAGTTCTGTTGAATCAAAAAACCCCTCATAACTGCTTTACTTGCATCCCAGATTACTCTTTTTTCTACAGTGGTTTTCAAATTTATCTCAAAATAGTCTCAAAGTTTTTTGGGCCTTCTTAATCACCTCTTGATCTCTAAACAAGGTGTCATTCATCCTCCATCTGAAGGAGCCAATTGGTGTTAATTTCATCTCCATTTTCATGGCGTTATGGTCGGAGCACGTCTTAGGGCAGATCTCTACCTTTCGAATCTTAGATGCCAGTCCTCTAGTTATCCAGATTTGGTCAATTCTTGTCCATGTCTTTTGAGCTTCAGAAAAGAAGGTTCCCTCTCTTGCCAGGGGATGCCTAATTCTCCAAATATCAGTCAAGTCCATATTGTCAGCCATTTCAAAAAAAGTTTTTGGTAGTCTGCCATCTTTCGTAACTACCTGTCTCTGTGACTTGTCCATATTTGTGGATACCACACCATTCATATCTCCCATCAAGATGATGTTATAGTCCATGTAGTCCAACAATGTCTCATGCAGCTTTTTATAAAATTCAGATTTCCCCTCATTCGGCGCATATAATCCAATTACTAAAAAATTTTCTCCTTGCGTTTGGATTTCAATTGCAATAAATCTGCCTTGGTCATCTTTAAAGATAAATTTCGGTGAAAGACTCTCCCTTGCATAAATGACAACTCCTCGCTTTTTAACCTTGTCTGATGAAATAAATTCTTGACCAAGTCTCTTATTAATCAATACTTTCCTGTGTAGCCTTATCACTTTTTTCCTTTTCTCCGGGGAATTTAGACCATGAATATTCCAGCTTAGTAGTAGCAGAGACATGTTGTACCTAAGTTACTTTCCTCCAACTGCTCCCAATAATTCCTCTTCTTCTGACTGTGGTATCACTTTCTGTGGTTTGTCCAGTCCCAAACGCGATATTGCCTTGTCTATTGCAGCTAGTCGTGAGGCTCCTTCCACTCCTTTTTGCAGGTCTGCTTCGTAATCTTTCAGAAATTTCTCTTTCTCATCAATCGATCTTATTTTAAACTTTTTACCTTTAAAGGTGAAGGATAGGCCTTGGGGGAATTCCCACCTAAATATGATTCTATTTCCTTTCAGCAGTGTCACCAGATCAGTATAGTTGGACCTGAGGTCTAAAAGTTGTTTCGGGTTATCCTTGAATATCTCTACTCTTGAATCCTGGATTGTCAAAGTATTCTGGTAGTGCAGGTTCAATATCTTGTCTCTTTCCTCTTTGGATCGAAAAGTAATCAAGCAATCTCTCACTCTGTTCTTCCTTGCTTCTCTTCCAAGTCTGAAGGCCTTTAATATTTTAAAATCCTGTCTTGCATCTAATTTCCAGAATCCTGCAAATTCCTGTGTTAAAAAGTCACTTAGATTCTCTTTCTCAAGCTCGGGAACCCTCCTGACCCTTAGGTTAATCTGCCTTTCTTTCAATTCGATCATAGACAAAAGTGACTGGTGGGCCCCAAGCTGCCTCTGATGTTCTCCAAGCCGTTTGTTAATCGGGATTATTTTTTCCTCTACTGCCACTGCTTTTTCTCTGGCTTCTTGGGCTATCCTTTGATTGGACGCTGATTCTTTCAGTCGTTTTTCAATTGATTGTGTGTTCGAATTCACCTGCTGGCTCAAGTTGTTAATACTTGTAGTGTTCTGTTCAATTTTGTTTGTTGCTTCAGTCACCTGCTTACTCACTTTATCCAGAGTTTCATAAATCTTATTAAGAACTGAAGTAAATCCTTCTTCTGAAGTCATCCCTTTTGCCCCAGCTTGCATTGGATCTTCCCCTTGCGATGCAGGGGGGCCGGATGTAGATGGTCTATGCTGATGCAATGTTGTACTGGCCTGTTGATATCTGACTTTGCCTGATCTTGTTGTTTTTTCATCCACTTTTGTTGCTTTCTCTTCCATAGCCCTTTATCTCTAAGTCAAGGTCACTCACAGACCAGCTTGTTTTCCTGAAAGTCTTTCCCAGGCTAGTTGTAAGTGGAAAATTCCCCAACTAGATGTAACAATTTCAATAGGCCTCTAGGGGGACACAGTAACAGTCCATAATAATGTAACACAGTGTCTTTCAGTATTCCAAAAGCCCTCCTCCAACAAAATGGTTAACAGTTTCAAGATATCAGTCCCACAGAGTTTGTAGCAACAAATTATATAGTCTTAGCAAGTGCACCTTCTTGGTGCCAAAATTTGATTAGTTTGACAGTCCGTCCCAGGGATTAAGTGGTGGATTTAAATCCCTCTTCTTTTCCTTTCCAGTTCTGAAATAAGGAGAGAAATACTGTCTCTTCTTCCCCTCCCTCTCTTTATAGTCAGGGGAGGGGAAATTCTTTCAAATTGGCGTTGGATTTAAAAACTTTTTCACAATCCTTTCTTGGCGCTTAGCTTAGACGGTCTTTGCTTTGATCTTATACAGACCGGAAGGTGGACTTCCTCTTTACACCTTCCTGCTTTTAGTGCCAAATTAAACCTTGTTCTCTTTAAATTTTCGGTCTTTGAAGTTGACCTACTCACGGGTTGTTGTTTGTCAGCCAAATTGTCGAAAGGAAGAAAGGTCAGCGCTCTCCGGCAACAGCTGCGCGGCTTCACTCCTCGGAAGTAGCGATTGACTCTCAGCACCGCACCGCATCGTTCCGCTCCGGGACCCCTTACGAGGTCCTTTTGTGAGTTAGAGAGGTGCTTTTGGTGCCCGCAGAGTCCCACGGCCGCAGGCTTCCTCCGCCTGCGGTTTTTGACAGGGTCCCCGCTTCGCCGTAGCGGCAAGACCCAGCTTCCAAAGAGCTTCCCCCTCCGAGCTAGAAGGGGACCGCCATTACCGTTGGCGCCACCTCCGGAAGTCCAAAAATGGATCAGTTTGAAGTCATAAAACCTCGAAATCTTCCGTAAATTGGTGCGGCAAAGCATAAAGTTATTTTGGTATTAAACTTGGTGACCAGGATAAAGCTTGGGCGCCATACATGGTGTGCAAGGTATGCACCGAGACTCTATGTGGGTGGACCAATGGCAAGAGGAGATTGAACTTTGGAATTCCCATGGTTTGGAGGGAGCCGACAAACCATGTCACTGACTGCTACTTCTGCACTGTTGATGTGACTGGGATCAACAGAAAGAACCGGAGCAGCCTCAAGTATCCTGATCTTCAATCAGCACGTCGTCCTGTAGCTCATTGTGATGAAATTCCAGTGCCTATCTTCGGAGAACTTCCTGATATTAGTGACGAAGATGCCTCCAGTGTTGAAGCTCATGAAGAAGAAGAAGTGGTTCTTGAAGATGATGCTCTATATCCATTTTCCCAAAAGGAGTTGAATGATCTAGTTCGCGACCTCAGCTTGTCAAAGGACTCTGCCGAACTGTTGACATCCAGGTTAAAGGGAAAAAACCTCCTCTCTGACAGTGCTCGCATCAGCTTCTTCCGCAAAAGGCATCAAGAGTACCTCCGTTTTTTCTCGGAAGAGAGGGACTTGGTGTACTGTGCAGATATTGCGCAGCTTCTGCTCAAGCTTGGAGTGCCACAGTACGAACCCAAAGATTGGAGACTGTTCATTGACAGCAGCAAGCAATCACTGAAATGTGTTCTGCTACACAACGGCAACCAGTTTGCCTCTATACCCCTGGCTCACTTGACTACACTGAAGGAGAACTATGAAGCGGTGAAGTATGTGCTGGAGAAAATTGGTTATGATCAGCATAAGTGGTTTATTTGTGTTGACCTGAAGATGGTGAACTTTTTGTTGGGACAACAGTCTGGCTTCAACAAGTACCCATGTTTTCTGTGCATGTGGGATAGTAGGGACTGTGCTCAGCATTACACGAAGAAGGACTGGCCTGTGAGGGAGGAATTGGTGCCTTGCAAAGAAAGGAACGTCATCAATGACCCTCTGGTGGACAGAGACAGAATACTCTTCCCACCGCTGCACATAAAGCTCGGCTTAATCAAGTAGTTCACCAAGGCTCTGGACAAGGATGGTGACTGCTTCACTTACTTGTGCCAGGCTTTTCCAGGATTGACCATGGAGAAGTTGAAAGCTGGCATCTTTGACTGTCCTCAGATCCGTCAGCTCATCAGAGATCCAGAGTTCGGAAGCTCATTGAACGAAGTGGAACTGGAAGCGTGGAAGGCATTTGTTCTGGTAGTGAAGCACTTTCTTGACAACAATAAGGCCAGAAACTACGCAGAACTTGTCAACAACATGCTGACTGCTTTCAGAAACCTGGGCTGCAACATGAGCGTCAAGATGCACTACCTATTTTCACATCTGGACTGGTTTCCTGAGAACCTGGGTTCAATGAGTGACGAGCAGGGGGAGAGATTCCATCAGGACATGAAAGAGATGGAGACCAGGTATCAGGGTCGCTGGGACACAGTCATGATGGCTGACTACTGTTGGACTCTGAAGAGAAACCTCCCTGCTGCTGAGCATTCCAGGAGTTCCAAGAAACGGAAGTTCAAGCCCTGAAGTTTGAAAAATTGTGAAGCAACATGCAATTTATGTGTACTTACCTTTATCAATGCCCACCATTCAGTTTACAGTAATCGATGTTTCTATCAGGTAATCAATATATGTTGTTGGAAAAACATTTTTTCTCTCTTAAAAACATTTTTAGGATGATATGTGTTGACAAAAATCAGCTGATAATGCCACAAAAATGTAATCGATTTTGTCACAAGATCTGATTTTTTAAAAATCAACATATCACAAAAATTCAAGCTTAAGCTGAAGAAAGTAGGAAAAACCACTGGGCCGGTAAGATACAATCTAAATCAAATCCCTTATGAATACACAGTGGAAGTGAGAAACAGGTTTAAGGATTTAGATTTGCTGGACAGAGTGCCTGAAGAACTATGGATGGAGGCTCGTAACATTATACAGGAGGCAGCAACTAAAACCATCCCAATGAAAAGGAAATGCAAGAAAGCAAAGTGGCTGTCCAACGAGGCCTTACAAATAGCGGGGGAAAGAAGGCAAGCAAAATGCGAGGGAGATAGTGAAAGATACAGGAAATTGAATGCAGATTTCCAAAAAATAGCAAGGAGAGACAAGAACGCCTTCTTAAACGAGCAGTGCAAAGAAATAGAGGAAAACAACAGAATGGGAAAAACCAGAGATCTGTTCAAGAAAATTGGAGACATGAAAGGAACATTTGGTACAAAGATTACCATAATAAAAGACAAAAGTGGAAAGGACCTAACAGAAGCAAAATACATCAAGAAGAGGTGGCAAGAATACACAGGAATTATACCAGAAAGATATGGATGGCTCATATACCCCAGGTAGTGTGGTTGCTGACCTTGAGGCAGACATCCTGAAGAGTGAAGTCAAATGGGCCTTAGAAAGCACTGCTAATAACAAGGCCAGTGGAAGTGAATATATTCCAGCTGAACTATTTAAAATTTTAAAAGATGATGCTGTTAAGGTGCTACACTCAATATGCCAGCAAATTTGGAAAACTCAGCAGTGGCCAGAGGATTGGAGAAGATCAGTCTACATCCCAATCCCAAAGAAGGGCAGTGCCAAAAAATGCTCCAACTACCGCACAATTGCACTCATTTCACACGCTAGCAAGGTTATGCTTAAAATTCTACAAGGCAGGCTTAAGCAGTATGTGGACCAAGAACTCCCAGAAGTGCAAGCTGGATTTAGAAGAGGCAGAGGAACCAGAGACCAAATTGCAAACATTCGCTGGATTATGGAGAAAGCTAGAGAGTTCCAGAAAGACATCTACTTCTGCTTCATTGACTATGTAAAAGCCTTTCACTGTGTCGACCACAGCAAACTATGACAAGTTCTTAAAGAAATGGGAGTGTCTGATCACCTCATCTGTCTCCTGAGAAATCTCTATGTGGAACAAGAAGCTACAGTTAGAACTGTATATGGAACAACTGATTGGTTCAAAATTGGGAAAGGAGTACGGCAAGGCTGTATAATGTCTCCCTGCTTATTTAACTTATATGCAGAATTAATCATGCGAAAGTGTCAGGGAACTGACATCAGAGGCACGGGAGAAGGAGAGGGTCTCTGATTCTGCAGGAGAAGGTCCCAGCGCTAGGGGGAGACTCAGCTGGGAAGAAGGGGAAGGGAATAAGTGTAACACCAGGGATCCAGGAGAGCAACGGGACGCGGAGGTGCAGGGGCTCCAGGATTCTTCGCTGGAAGTTAGTGAGGAGAGCCCAGGCACCCCGCTACCCATGCCCACCCTGCGCAGGAGACTCCCGCGCAGTGACAGGCGGAGACGCTTGGGTGTCAAACAGCTCTTATGTTGGCTGCGCTTTAAGAAACGCCCACAGACAGATTCTACGAGTGACTAAGGGCAGCCACGCTGAAATGGGCTGTGCAGTCAGAAGGGTTTAACCAGGCAATCTAATGTCCAAACGGGACAGGATTACGCACGAGTAACTCCCCAACCACTACAGCAATCTGTCTGTGACTGAAAGTTGCTCATGTGCAACAAGCAGAAGGGGAATCATGAGTAAGACCGGAGAAGTCGGAGCCACGAAAGGGGCGGCTGGAGGCCAATCGCTGGAGGAGAGAAACCGCGACTTGGAAGAGCACATAGCCATCCTGACGGCGAGGCTGGACGAACGACGGTCTCTGGACACTCAGGGGAAACCTGTCAGTATCTCAGCTCACAGTCAGAGGTAAACTGGCCTCCCCCGGGCAATTGAGCTAGATACTTGTTTACCTTCCGTCTGCTACTCCCGGTAGGCTAGGTCGTAAACCGGCGATTCTCCTCATTAGATGTGAGGAGAACACACCCTCTGCTTCTCTCTCCTTGCTTTCCCCCCCAGGGAGGGGAAATGAGACAGACAGGAGTCCTTTTTACATGTCTTTTATTCCTGTCCTTCAGCAGTACATAGTAACGTGACTGCTCCTTCCAGACTCCATCAGAAGAGTCACAGCTCCACCCCTGCACTTCCAGTACAGGTCAGATGACACTCTGAGCTAACATCCGGTGCTCAGTACAGAGAATAGACTCCCCCTTTTCTCCAACAGTACAGTTGCAAACCACAACATCCTGTTTTGCATTCCAGCCATCTGGAGCTGGCTTTTGCATTGCTGCTTTTATCCACCAACCTCCCCCAAAAGCATCAATAGGCAAAACACGATCCAGAGAAGAAAACAAACAGTTGTTATACTTACAACAGTTCGCTGTTGTTCCAGTTCCACCCTTGGAACTCCCCACCACTGGTTTCACCGGTGTACCTCTCTGGTTATTTGGCTTCCAAGGAATGAGTGCTTCTGCATTACCTTGGCTAGCTACTCTCTGTTGTGTCTTTGTCTCTGACTTACCGTATTTTTCGCCCTATAAGACGCACTTTTTCCCCTCCAAAAATGAAGGGGAAATGTGGGTGCGTCTTATGGGGCGAATGCAGGCTTTCGCTGAAGCCTGGAGAGCAAGAGCGGTAGGTGCGCACCGACCCCTCTCGCTCTCCAGGCTTCGCGGACCTCTCCTCAAGCAGCGGGAACGTTCCCGCTGCTTGGGGAGAGTTACCGGCATCCCGAAGCCTGCGCGCGCTGATCTCAGCGCGTCCAGGCTTCGCGGATCTCTCCCCAAGCAGCGGGAACGTTCCCGCTGCTTGGGGAGAGTTGCCGGCATCCCGAAGCCTCCCCACGCTGATCTCAGCGCATCCAGGCTTCGCGGATCTCTCCCCAAGCAGCGGGAACCTTCCCGCTGCTTGGGGAGAGTTGCCGGCATCCCGAAGCCTGCGCGCGCTGATCTCAGCGCGTCCAGGCTTCGCGGATCTCTCCCCAAGCAGCGGGAACCTTCCCGCTGCTTGGGGAGAGTTGCCGGCATCCCGAAGCCTGCGCGCGCTGATCTCAGCGCGTCCAGGCTTCGCGGATCTCTCCCCAAGCAGCGGGAACGTTCCCGCTGCTTGGGGAGAGTTGCCGGCATCCCGAAGCCTGCGCGCGCTGATCTCAGCGCGTCCAGGCTTCGCGGATCTCTCCCCAAGCAGCGGGAACCTTCCCGCTGCTTGGGGAGAGTTGCCGGCATCCCGAAGCCTGCGTGCGCTGATCTCAGCGCGTCCAGGCTTCGCGGATCTCTCCCCAAGCAGCGGGAACCTTCCCGCTGCTTGGGGAGAGTTGCCGGCATCCCGAAGCCTGCGCGCTGATCTCAGCGCGTCCAGGCTCCGCGGATCTCTCCTCAAGCAGCGGGAGCCACCGCTGGGCTCCCACGGCTTGCAGAGAGCTGCCTGTTTGGGGGCTGGGGTCGGGGGAAGCTCGGGCTGCCCCAGCCCCGCGCCTGGGGGGGAAATAATTTTTTCCCTTTATTTCCCCCCCAAAAAAACTAGGTGCGTCTTATGGGACGGTGCGTCCTATAGGGCGAAAAATACGGTAGACACTGCTTTAACCTGCTTTGAGTTGTTAACAATAGCAACACATGCAACAGCTAAGTTAGCAAACCCTTTAGAGTACCTCTTTGGTGGTACACCCTTTGTAACTCTCTCAGACCTGCTTATGAGGTTCTGATCCTCTCTGCTCTCTGGTTCATCCTCTGGACCTTGTTGAGAACCAGTAGCAATCAGTGGTTCTTCCTTCACCTGTGAAGGTCTATCCATTGTGTGAGATTTTCTCTCAATGACTGTTACAACTGAACTCTCTGAGCTATCACTGTCATCATCAGTACCACTGTAATCTGTGAAATCGTCATCATCTGAATTGTCACCTGTGGGAAATGTGTGTACTATTACCCGCTCTTGTTCAGGAGCACTCTCTAGAAACTTTGTGAGAATCACCTGACCAGATTCAGACAAAATTACTCTGTAGAGACCCTTTTCATAACCCACAAAAATGCCTCTGGCATTCTTCACTCCACCTGGAGCTTCTGTTCTCACTTGAGACCCGAAAACCTTGAAATAGGCAACAGAAGGTTTTCTATGGAACAGCTTCTCAAAAGGAGAACATCCCAACTCTGTTGAGACCTTTCTCACCCACACATGAAGATAGGACGCTAGCGATTCGGCCCAATATTCATGTGGCAAATGTGAACTCAGCAATTGCACATTCATCCCCTTTTGCAATTCTTTGTTCACCCTCACACAGACCCCTCTGTTCCACGCTTCGGCTGAAACAGCAACTTTGTGGTCTATTCCTTTTCCATCCAGGAACTTCTGAAACTTCTGTAACAGAAAAACTTGTTTCTCATCTGTGAAGAGACAATCAATGTTAGCATCATGCATATTTTTAACCTTGTCACAAAACTCCTGAAACTTTTCTAAAGTTTCTTGCGGTTTCTCCATCACAAAAACCCAAGAATAATTAGTGAAACAATCCACACACACAAGGTAATATTTTGCACCGCCTCTAGATGGTTCTAGAGGACCAATCACATCAGCATACACCCGCTGAAATGCCCTGTCGACCTTCTTGGTCACCTTTCTGGTGTCCTTGGCCACACCTGCAAGAGAGATTTCGTTAGAATCAGAAGAATTACATTTCATGTAATCACTTTGATCAAAAGTCAACAAATACAGTCCATCTTTCTCTCTGGCAGTAAGATACAGTTCTCCATCTTTGTAGATCTTGCAGCTTTTAGCATCATAGGTCAGTTTCAGTCCTTTCTTTGCAATCTGCGACACGCTCAGCAGATTAAATCTCAGTTCTGGAACCAGGTATACATTGCTTATAGTCAAGTTCAGACTCTCAAGATACACAGTCCCAATCCCGGCCGCTTCCAACTCTTGACCGTTGGCCTGTTTCACAGCGAAGCTTTGCTTCTTCAACGTTGAAAACAGTTCTCTGTGCGGGCACATATGAACCGTGGCGCCCGTGTCGATTATGAAGGCGTTCCCAACATCTGGCGTGGTTCCTTTCGCCATCATAGCCTTTGCAGGTTTCACCTGGCACTTGGTACGGCTTTTGCCTGACGCCTCAGGCTTCGTAGAGCTGCTCTTCGCTCCTTTTGACTGGCGTGGCTTTCTACAGTTTCGCTGTAGATGCCCAGTCTGTCCACAATTGTAGCATCGGACAGCGCTCAATGCTGTAGCATGCTCTGCAGTAGCACCAGCAGTGGGGAGATTTGAACTCTGTTCTTCCCTCCCCCTGTCCTTCACTTCCAGTGCAGCAAGTCGATCGTGTTCATTAAGGACCACGGCACACACTCTCTCCGCGGTCAGGTCTTGAGCTGGAAGGGAACCAAGCTGACTGGCAACAACCTTGTAGGTCCGATTCAGGCTGTTTATCATCATGAAGCAAAACACTTCTTCCTGTAGATTGAAATTGCGTTCCACCATCTGTTGACGCAGAAACTTCATTTCTGTCAGGTGCGCTTGAACATCTCCATCAAGCGCTAGTCTCAGATTGGTCAATTTCTCAAAATACAGCAACGCTGAAGAACCAGCATCTCTCTGATGTGTTGTACGTAGCGTGTCCCAAACCTCTTTCGCATGTTCTAAATTCTGAATATGCACAAGCTGCTCATCTGAGACACACAGAATTATAGCAGTCCTGGCCCTCATGTTTTGTGATTCCCAACCTCTGGTTGGTGCTGCAGGGATGGGGTTTTCAATTACATCAAAAAGCCTCTGATTCTGCAGCAGGGCCTTCATCTTTACAGACCAAGATGAATAATTGTCATTATTTAAGGGAGGTGGGTAAGGCAGCCCCCCCCCTTCTTGGCATCCATCTTGAAGCCAAGCCTTCAGCTCACACTCTCAAGCAAGCTGTAAAATCCAACAGTTGTTTTCTGCCATCTCTGTGGCAGGCAAACTGCAAGCTGTTTACGCTCTTGGCACCTGGCAGCTAAACACTGGCTGCTATGGAAAGTCCCTTCCAAGAGCTCGTAAACTTGTAGCCAAAACACTCCGTGGTTTTGTTTTGCTTTTCCCAGCCTCACAGTCCAGCTTCTCTGCCAGTAACTTTCCACGATCGTTACTTAGCAACAGTGCATACAGGACTTCTTATCTCAAAACCACAAGAATTCGTGGAATGCAGGCTGAGCCTCTGAGCTGCAGGCCTCTCCTTCCGGAGCTGTTGTTTTTCTGAAACGCAGCTCCCATGAACCAGAGAATAAATCATTCTGCGTTCACACTTTTAGCCCGAAAATGCAGCATACCTTGAGCTCCGTTGCTTGGAAAACACTTTCCTCTGGGTCCAGCCGTCTGTTCAGCCTCTGGCTGCTCTCAGACGCTTATCTTCTCCCTTGGAGCAGAGGAGGACAATCCACCAGCCTCTCATGCAGATGTTCGATGAATCGCAACCATCCGAATGCTGCCATATGTCAGTATCTCAGCTCACAGTCAGAGGTAAACTGGCCTCCCCCGGGCAATTGAGCTAGATACTTGTTTACCTTCCGTCTGCTACTCCCGGCAGACTAGGTCGTAAACCGGCGATTCTCCTCATTAGATGTGAGGAGAACACACCCTCTGCTTCTCTCTCCTTGCTTTCCCCCCCAGGGAGGGGAAATGAGACAGACAGGAGTCCTTTTTACATGTCTTTTATTCCTGTCCTTCAGCAGTACATAGTAACATGACTGCTCCTTCCAGACTCCATCAGAAGAGTCACAGCTCCACCCCTGCACTTCCAGTACAGGTCAGATGACACTCTGAGCTAACATCCGGTGCTCAGTACAGAGAATAGACTCCCCCTTTTCTCCAACACTACAGTTGCAAACCACAACATCCTGTTTTGCATTCAGCCATCTGGAGTTGGCTTTTGCATTGCTGCTTTTATCCAACATAGCCCCCATAGCGAGGAAGGTACCGGGACTGGTGCATAAGTTTGGGGGAAAGCCTCAAGAGTATGGAGCGTTTAGAACAGAAATAGAATATGCCTTGAAGCTGCAGCAAAACGATTTTGAAAATGACGCAGCGAGAGTTGCTTATATTGTGGGGCACTTGGAGGACGGGGCTAGAGAGTGGATTCGGCCGCTCATGGCAACGCAGAATGACGCCATGGAGGATCTACAGAAATTCTTCCAGGCGATGGACGCTATGTTCAGTAGCGATCTGCAACAGAGTGTGACCAAACGGGAACTGCTGAGTTGTAAGCAGGGAGAAGGGTCAGTTAGAGACTATTGGTCACGTTTTGCAATGATCGTGCACCGTCTGGGGTGGCAGCTGGACTCGGAACCCATACAAATGCTATTTGAGGAGGGGTTGTCACCAACGGTCAAAGATGAGCTTTTGTGCGCACCCCGCCCACAGTCTATGGATCAGCTGACCAAAGCAGTCCTTGCGATTGGCGTAAGACAGGAAGCGCGGGCTCAAGAGAGGCGGGAAGGGAGAGAGCAGCGTTGTCATGACTACCGTATTCCTAGAATGTCTAGGCAGCCTTCCCCGCCGGCGGAGCCAACGGAAATAGGCGGTGCGCGCACCCAGGAGGTTTCAAACTCCAGCGAGAGTCGCAAAAAGGAGGGAAAGGATGTAAAGACGACCAAAAAATGTTTCCTTTGCCAACGGCCAGGACATTTTGCCAGAGTCTGCCCACAAAGAAAGGCCTGGCAAGGAATGGTGGGGGCCATGGGGGGCGAGGAGGAGGAACCACAGACCCCGGAGCAGGGAAACGGAAACGCTGGGCTGCCAATCAGCGGGCACAGCAGCCGAGCCAACAATATATTTTTTTAAAAGTCATAACATATATGTTCCCACTGTGTCATCTGTATATTATACCCAAAATTTCTTGCCTATTTAGTCATATAATCTTTAAAAAAATTAAAAGGATGTTGACAAGCTGGAACATGTGCAGAGGAGGGCAACCAAGATGATCAAGGGTCTGGAAACCAGCTTGTTTTCTCCTGCTCTGGAGGGTAAGACTCAAATCAATGGCTTCAAGTTCGAAGAAAGATTTTGACTAAACATAAAGAAAAACTTTCTAACAAAAAGAGCTGTTTAACAGTGGAACAGTCTCCCTCAGGAGATTATGGACACTCCTTTCTTGGAGGTTTTTAAGCAGAGGTTAGATGGTCATCTGTCATGGATGCTTTAGATGAGATTCCTGAATTGCAGGGGGTTGGACTAGACACAGTACAGTACCCCAGGTGGGATCTGACTAAGGCAGAATAGAGCGGAACTACTATTTCCCTTGACCAGGATACTAGACTTCTGTTGCAGCTTAGAATACCATTAGCCTTTTTTTTTGCTGCTGCATCACACTGTGTTGGAATTCATAGCCTATGTGCAGCTTGGCAAGTGAGCAATTAATGTCTCCACTACATGTTGGGGAGACGGAGAACGAAAGGAATCTGCCTAGAGATAAGAGGACCCAGTAACAGTTCAGTGATTGGCTGCGATCTCTCATATAGGCAGCATGACCTATGACACTCGTTAGTGTGTTGTTAGTTTAGTAGTAGTCTGAGTGCTTGGAGAGTGAAGAAGTCGTGTTTGTATATAGTAACTTGTATATAGCTTGTGAGTTTACTGCTGTATATAATAAACTACAAAAATCAAGTTACTAGTCGTCAGTCTTTGTTTCTGATAGTCGTCCTGATTGAGCAGTCTCGAGAGTTGCCTAAGAAAAGCTGCAATATCTGCCCTCTCATCCCCACAGGTGGGCGGGGTTTGCGGCACCGAGCAAGGCTCACCTGGGTGGGTGCCACCCACCTGCTTGAGCTGGCCTTTGACCCGCCCTCAGCCAGGAAGGACAATAGACGGCCAGGGGTGGGCCTAAGGCCAAAAGAAAAGAGGCTGACTCCTGGGCTCAAGCCTCTTTTGCTGTTCTTCCTTCCAGGATCAAGAACAGGATCAGGAGTGTATCCAGGTGGCTGGACTGAGGTAAGTAACCAGGCTTCTTTAATTTTGCCTGGGGGGGGGATTTGCCCCTCCGCCAGGCTAGGCCGCATTTTAGCGTGCTCGGTTAGGCACGTGGTGGCCTTTTTGGAGCTTTTCCGTGGCAGCAGTGGGGGGGAGCTGGCTCTGTTGGGATTTGCAGGATGCTGAGTAAGTCTCCAGGCTTCAGTTTGCAACAGGCTGATGCAATACTCTATGAAGTGCTGGGTCAGAATGACTCAGCAGTAATGTGATTGGCCGTCACCTGTTGTCAGGGAACTGACATCGGAGCAGAGGGGAGAGGCGGGACTTCCCGATTCTGCAGAAGAAGGAACAAGTAAGGGTAGAGAGAGAATGTCATCTGGGGAAGAATGTCCAGGTGACACCAGGAAGAAGGAAGGGGGAGAAAGCATCTCGGAGGATAGGCTCCGAGACTCTGGTACTGAAGGCAGTGAAGAGAGTGGAGGGGCACCTCTGGGCACGCCCACTCTGCGCAGAAGGGTTACGCGCAGAGAGGCGAGGCGAAGGTTGTCTGTCAAAGAGCTTTTATGCTGGAGGAAATTTAGGAGACACCCACTCAAGGATTCATCGAGCGACTGAGCAGCAGAAGCACCCAGGCTGCTCAGTCAGGGAAAGACACAACCAACCCCTAAGCAGTTTGGAACAGCTAGAGGTTTACACACAAGCAACCCCAATTCCCGTGACAGCAATCCGTGAGTCCCTTACGTTGCTTGTGTGCAAGAGCACTGGGGAACAGTCATGAGTCAAACAGAAGGAGCAGGCGCAGGAGAGGGAGCCAGAGGCGGACAGAGTCTTGAGGAGAGAAACCGAGATCTGGAGAAGCAACTGGCTCTACTAGCGGCGCGGCTGGATGAAAGGAGGACACATGACGCCCAGGGGAAGATTACCCCCATTGCAAGAAAGGTACCGGGACTTGTGCAGAAGTTTGGGGGCAACCCCAGAGATTATAACGCTTTTAAGACAGAAGTGCAGTATGCGTTGGAGCTGCAGTATGATGACTTTGCCGACGATGGGGGGAGGGTTGCTTTCGTGGTGGGGCACCTGGAGGGGCGAGCCAGAGATTGGGTTCGACCCTTAATGGCAGCGGAGAATGCTGCCTTAAAGGACCTGAGAAAGTTCTTTTCCGTGATGGACCACATGTTCTCGAGCGATGTGGAACTGAGTGTGACGCGCAAAGAACTGATGGGGTGCAAACAAGGGAACCAGTCAGTGAGAGAGTACTGGTCGAGATTTGCTATGCTGATCCATAAACTTGGGTGGGATCTGAGTTCGGAACCAATTCAAATGTTGTTTGAGGAGGGCTTATCCCCTTGGGTGAGAGACGAACTTTCCCGCTCGCCCCACCCGCAATCGATGGACCAGCTGACCAAGTTGGCGCTCGCTGTGGGAGTCAGACAAGAGACGCGCGCTTTGGAAAGGCGGGAAGGGAGAGCTGAGCGTTGGCAGGAGAACCGGATTCCAGACATGCCAGCGTCGGCAGTGCCGCCCGAGGAGCCAATGGAGATTGGAGGAGTGAGCGCACACGGATTTTCAAACTCCAGCGAGGTGCGTAAGAAGGAGGGGAAAACCAACAAGAGGTGTTTCCTATGCCAGCAGCCGGGACATTTTGCCAGAGCATGCCCTCAGAAGACGGCGTGTCAAGGAATGGTGGGGGCAGTGGGGAGTGAGGAGGAAAAGAAGGAGGAGCCGGGAAACGGCAAGGCTTGGCTGCAGGAAAGAGGGCACAGCAGCCAGGCGAGCAACCAGTAGTAGTGCCCAAACCAGACCCCCTCCCCCCGAGCAGCCATCGCAATAGAGGTGGTGCTAGAACTCCCAAACGGACACCCCATCAAAGTGAAGGCGCTGCTGGATTCAGGCAGCTCTTGCAACTTCTTTAGCAAGGATTTTGCGCTAGAACACCAGCTCCAGGTGGTGCCTTTAGAACATCCCCTGCAAGTAACCACGATAGATGGGAGAGAACTTTTGGGAGGGGATGTAACCCACCAGACCCCTCCCATGAAAATGACAGTTTCCAGACACACTGAGACCATTGCCTTTCACGTAGCCACCCTAGCAGGACCACCCATCATACTGGGAATGAGTTGGCTGGCACTGCACGACCCAGTAGTAGGGTGGCACCAGCAGACAGTCACCTTTGGGTCAGCTCACTGCGTAGAGCATTGCCACGGAGGGGAAACCTCGAGGATGGCAGTAGCCAGGGTGGCAGGGATGGTGGTGGGGGAAAAGGTGAGAGTACCACCTCAGTATGCAGACCTGGAAGAAGTCTTCAGCGAGAGAGAGATGGATAGACTACCCCCTCATCGGCCCTTTGACTGTCAAATCAACCTACTCCCAGGGGCGCAGTTACCAGTGGGTAAGCTGTATGCCATGTCAGACAGGGAGATGCAGGAGTTGCGGAAGTTCATTGACAAGAATCTGAAGAGGGGCTTTATACGTGAATCAAGGGCGGTGGGGGGCAGTCCAGTGTTCTTTGTGGACAAAAGAGACTCCAAAGAATTACGCTTGGTCGTAGATTTCAGGTCCGTAAACCGGGTCTCAGAACCTGTGACCTTCCCTATGCCCAGGATTGATGACATTTTGGCCAGGGTGAGGAAGGGGAAGATTTTTACTAAGCTGGACCTTCGGGGGGCGTACAACTTGATAAGGATGAGGGAGGTGATGAATGGAAAACCACCATGTTCTCCCCTCTGGGAGCCTTTGAGTACTTAGTTATGCCCTTCGGATTACAATCGGGATCCAGCACATTTCAAGCTTTCATGCACCACGTGCTGGGGTCCTTGCTGTACAAGAATTGTGTGGCTTTCCTGGACGACGTACTCATCTACTCAGAGAATGAGGAGCAGCATGTGAAAGATGTCAGAGAAGTGCTGAAAAGGCTGCAGGAGCATCAGCTGTGGGTCAAACTGGAGAAATGCCAATTCCATGCACGAGAGGTGGAGTTCCTGGGCTACAGGTTGTCAGCCAAGGTTCTGGCAATGGACCCAGGCAAGGTGCAGGCCTTGCTAGAATGGCAGCCTCCCAAGAACCGGAAGGATGTGCAGAGGTTCTTGGGGTTTGCAAATTTCTACCGGAAGTTTATCAAGAACTTCGCCCATCTAACAGCACCCATAACGGATTGTCTCAGCAGCAAGAAGAAGTTCGTATGGACGGAGGAGGCCCAAGGTTCCTTTGAAGAGCTTAAGAAGGCGTTTGCGTCGGAAGAGCAGCTCCTACACGTGGATCTGTGGAAGCCGATAAGGCTAGAGACGGACGCATCAGACAGAGCGGTAGGGGGAATATTGCTCCAGCAGGCAAATGGGGAGTGGAAACCGTGTGCCTTCTTTTCCAGGAAGCTTAACAAGTCAGAGCAAAACTACACAGTGTACGATCGAGAACTGCTGGCAATTCACGAGGCTTTTCGACGGTGGCGACATTTTCTCATAGGCGCACAGCACAAGGTCCAGGTGTGTACTGACCACAAGAACCTGGAATATTGGAGAACGGCAAGAGTGCTCAACCAACGACAGGTGCGGTGGGCTCAGGAGTTTTCCAAGTTTAATTTTGAGATTAGGTACGTGCCCGGGAAGGAAAATGTCAGAGCGGACGCCCTCTCCCGCAAGCCCGAATATGAGGAAGGGGAGGGAGGGCCAGAAGCACGTCATGTCATTTCCGAGGACAAATGGGTGTGTGGGGGAGTGTTCGTAGGGAGGCAAGAGCTGGCCGGGTTGACGAGGGATGATCAATATGCACAAACCAAAATGCGAGAAATTGGTATCTCTGGGGAAACTCAAGGGGGGTTTGAATTTAAGGACGGAGCATTGTACTATAGGGGGGCATTGTACGTACCTGAGGGGGAATTGAGAAGCAGAATACTCAAACAGATGCATGACAACCCCACGGCAGGACATTTTGGACAACATAAAACTATGCTACTGGTCACCAGGCAGTTTTGGTGGCCACGGGTGAGAGAGGATGTGAAGCAGTATGTACGAGGGTGCCAGGTCTGCCAGAGAGCGAAGGGGGAGAGGTCGGCACCTGCGGGGTTACTGGAACCCTTACCCACACCAGAGAGACCATGGGAGGTGGTATCAATTGACTTTATGACTGATTTACCCAAAGCCAGGGGGAAAACGGCAGTAATGGTGGTAGTTGATTTGATGACAAAAATGTGCCATTTTATTGCGTGCTCGCATGCGGTGACTGCAGAAGAAACGGCCAAGTTGTTTGTAGAGCATGTTTTCAGGTTGCATGGCGCCCCCTTGAGGATTTTATCCGACAGAGGCCGGCAGTTCACGTCCCGATTCTGGAGAAAGCTTATGAGTCTGCTGGACGTGGAGGTGGTGTTCTCAACGGCCAGGCATCCGGAGACCAACGGACAGGCAGAGAGAGCGAACAGTGTGCTGCAACAATATCTACGTTGCTACATCAACGAGAGGGAGAATGATTGGGTGGACAAACTAGCGCTGGCTGAGTTTGCATACAATAACACAGAACATGTGTCCCCAGGGATGAGCCCGTTTATGGCAAATTACGGGTGTCACCCCAGGGCTTTCCCCGGGGAAGGGGAGGGAAGTTGGAGTGTTCCCGCAGCGGAAAAGTTTGTGGAAGAGATGCAGGCTTTACACCAACAGCTTAAGTTAAACCTGGAGAGAGCCAAGGAAGAGTACAAGAGGCAGGCAGACCGGCACCGCAAGGAGGGAGAAAACATAAGAGTGGGGGACCAGGTGTGGTTGTCCACCAAAGGGTTACCGTTCAAAGGAGGGTGCAAGAAGCTACGGCCAAAGAGGCTGGGACCTTTCGAAGTAGCCCAGCAAGTTAATCCGGTGGCCTTTAGGCTCAAATTGCCATCTCACATGAAGCTGCACCCTGTGTTTCACAGGTCCTTACTTTCACCGTTCAGGGAAGGGAGGGAATGTCTGGGTCAGCAAAATGAAACACCCCGGCATCCACAGATGGAGGAAAGGGAACTCAATGGACATGCAGCTGAGATTCTCGATTCCAGGTGGAAAGGGGGGAGGGGGGAGGGGGGAGTATTTGGTGGCATGGGAGGGGGAGCCAGCTGAGGAAAATGCATGGGTCCCAGCAGAAGAAATGAGGGATGAGTACCTGCAGGAGGAGTTTCATAGCAGGTACCCGAGAAAGCCCAAACCACCAGAGAGATTCTGGAGGGAGCAATTTGGCACCACCGATGAGGAGGAAGAGTTTGGGGGTTTTCCCGCCTCCAAAGAGGAGGGAGGGGGTTGGCCCGAAGAAGAATCCGAGTGGGAAGATTGGGAAGAGGGGAGAGACAGCAGCAAATGGAAAGGGGTGTTTGAATTGTCAGATGGAGAGGAGAGTTCTTTCCGAGGGTTTCCTGCGTCACTGTCAGAGGAAAGGACGGGGGGAGGGGAGGGCCCTGGGAGGGAGGTGGATGTCAGGGAACTGACATCGGAGCAGAGGGGAGAGGCGGGGCTTCCCTATTCTGCAGAAGAAGGAACGAGTAAGGGTAGAGAGAGAATGTCATCTGGGGAAGAATGTCCAGGTGACACCAGGAAGAAGGAAGAGGGAGAAAGCATCTCGGAGGATAGGCTCCGAGACTCTGGTACTGAAGGCAGTGAAGAGAGTGGAGGGGCACCTCTGGGCACGCCCACTCTGCGCAGAAGGGTTACGCGCAGAGAGGCGAGGCGAAGGTTGTCTGTCAAGGAGCTTTTATGCTGGAGGAAATTTAGGAGACACCCACTCACGGATTCGTCGAGCGACTGAGCAGCAGCAGCACCCAGGCTGCTCAGTCAGGGAAAGACACAACCAACCCCTAAGCAGTTTGGAACAGCTAGAGGTTTACACACAAGCAACCCCAATTCCCGTGACACCTGTTTTAAAGGAAAAGCCTGTTCAACTGTAACTGTGGTGTTGTGGTGCTGTGGTGGAGTGGTGTAGAGTTTTCAGCTTTCGTTTGCCTCAAGGTGCAGGTACTCTGTATGAACTGCTTTTGTAAATATCTGTATATATGTTTAGCTCACATTAAACAAGACTGCACTAAAGAACCTGGGACTCTGAGCGTTCTGCTAAAAGTCCCGTGAGGAATTCACGACAGGGTTATGGGACCAGCATGCTTCCGCTGCGCAAGAGTACAGGTGGCAGTTATCTAGCCGTGGGTGCTGGAGGTGAGCTGCAGGGATGGAGCAGTCCAAAACTGGCGTGTTGCTGGACAAGCTGACGGCCATAAACTACAGTGTCTGGTTGGTCCGAATGCAACACTTCCTCAAGCATGATGGCCTGTGGAAGGTGGTGGAAGATCCACCGCAGCCCCCTGAGGAGGATGAGGACGCTGATGAAAAGCTGGCACTAGCAGAGGCCCAGCTAGAAAAGGATGAGAAAGCTTTGGCTACGATCATCCTTGGAGTGGACGACACCCAGCTAGTCTACATAGCTGATAAGGTGACGGCAAGTGAGGCGTGGAATGCGCTCAAGGCTGTCCATGTGTGAGAGACAGCTGGCTCACTGATAACACTGACCAGGAGACTGTACTGGTGTCGGAAGAAACCGGGGGACTCCCTGGTGAACCACCTAAAATTCTTAACAGGCTGTTTCCAGGAGCTAGCCTTAAGAGGGAGGCCTGTGGGGGAAGAGAAAAGTCTTTATAGTCCTGAGTTCCCTTGATGACAGCTATGATATGCTGGTCAATTCCCTCGAGTCAGTAGAGACTGATAAGCTGACTCTGGAATACGTTACCGGACGGTTGTATGCAGAGGAGGACAGGCATGCAGAGCAAAAGATGACCTCAGCCCAGCTGTTGGAGCATCCCAGAGGGAACAACAGCCGGGAAGAGCAGAGGTATTGGGAGCCGGAGAAACAGCCAGGAGGAGCTGCTGCAGACCAGCCAGTGGTCAACAAAGTAAAAAGGTGTTTTTGCTGCAAGTCCAGTGGACATCTGCTGTGGGACTGCCCGAGAAAACAAGAAAAACAGCAGAAGCACAGGAGGCAGCAGAGGGAGTCTACCGCTTGGGTGTCTGCAGATGGTCAAGAAAATGAAGAGCTGTGGGTTCTGGACAGTGGAGCTTCTCAAACCTTTCGTAAAAGAAAAGGATTGCTAACTGATGCTAGGGCTTCAAACAAAAAACATGTAAGTCTTGCTACGTGCCAGAAAGCTAATGTAGTCTGTGAGGGGGAGGTTGTGTTCCCACAGCTAGGACACACATTCAGGAATGTGTTGTGTGTACCTAGTTTGCAAAACAATCTCCTGAGTATTCCTGACTTGGCAAAAGCAGGCTTTGAAGTAAACTTTGTGGGAGATCAGTGCCAGATAAAGCAAAATGGGGCAGTGTTGGCAAATGCTAACCTTAGAACTAATATGTATGTACTGCAGTGTGAGTCTAAGGTTGAGAATGTGCAAAATGTCCCAACCCATGATATGTGTATTCATCTCCTGCACAGGCGTCTGGCTCATGCTAGCTTTAAGGTGCTGAACAAAACATTGGAGTTGTGTGGGGGAATGAAAAACATAAAAAGTTGTGATAATTACTTAGACTGTAATATCTGCAAGGAGGTTAAAAGCAGGGCTTGTCCAGTAGCAAGAGCAAGCCAGAGAGAAACCAAAAAACCACTGGAGTTGATTCATGCTGATGTAACTGGCCCTTTTCCACCAAGTGTCTCCCGTAACAAGTATTGTTTGAGCCTAGTGGATGACTATTCTAGATTTGGCTGGGTCTATCCATTAAAGCAAAAGTCTGACGTTGCCCAAACTTTGAAGTTCTGGGTAAGAAGGGTAGAAAGGCAACTTGGCCAAAAGGTGTGCTCTATTCAGACAGACAGGGGAGGAGAGTTTATGGCAAGCTCCCTAAGAAACTGGTTGCGTTCCCAAGGGATTAAACATAGGCTTACCAATGTGGCGACGCCTCAGGAGAATGGAGTAGCAGAGCATAGGGGAGGCGTCTTGCAGACACAAATGAAAGCATTGTTAGCAGATGCAAATCTTCCAATTAAATACTGGGCTGAGAGTATTAAGACAGCGAATTATATTGGAAATCGTTTGTGGTCAAGGGTACTAGATGACATACCCTATAAGATTCTCTATAACAAAAATCCCAGTTTGCAACATTTGAGAATCTTTGGGACAAAGGCATGGTTGGACATACCTGTAAAAAACCAAAGAAAAGATGGGAAAAGGGCACAGCAGTTGCTATTTCTTGGGTATGAAAGTGGTACGAAAGCCTACAGGTTTGAAGATGATAAAAATCTTTTGAGTTATAGTCGATCAGCCAGCTTTAATGAGCAAACAAATTGGCCCAAGATACATGCAAACCTGCTGCTAGAACAAGTTTTACTGCCAAGCGTACCTGATAAGGCAGTTGAAACAAAGCTAAGAATTGGCAGCTCTCCCAGAGAAATTGAAAGGGAGGAGGTAAAGACTGGGCATTTTTCTCCAGCTGCTAGCATGGAGCAAGGGGGAAAAGAAAGTGCAACAGGGACAGGAGGAGGTAAATCTCCAGAATCAATCCACCCCAAAGCAGTCCTGAAGTTAGCCCAGGGGGTGAGATTAATGAACCAAGGAGGTCTGCAAGAAGTAATAAAGGTCAACCTCCAGACCGTTATGGGTTCCCAGCCACCATAAACCAGGTTTGTGTAACTGAGCCAGAAAACTTTGAAGAAGTGCAAGAGTTACCTACTCTAGAGAAAGAGGCATGGTTAAAGGCAATGCAGGCAGAGTATAACTCTCTGCTAAACAACAATGTGTTTGTACCTACAGAATTGCCTGAAGGTAAAAAGCCCATAAGCTGTAAGTGGGTTTTTAAAGTGAAAAAGCTGGCTGATGGAAGTTGTCAGAGGAAAGCCAGGTTGGTTGCATGGGGCTTTACACAGAGGAAAATGATACATTATGATGAAGTGTTTGCCCCAACAGCAAAGGCTGAAACAGTAAAATCAGTTTTAGCAATGGCAAGTCTGAGAGGGTTAAAAGTTAATCATTTTGATGTTGCCTCAGCATATTTAAATGCTCCTATTGAGGCCGAGGTGTATTTACAGCAAATACCAGGTTATGAGCTGGGAAAAGACAGCATGGTGTTAAAGCTGCAAAGGGCACTATACGGTTTACACCAAAGTGCACGTCTATGGCATGAATGCATAGACACAACTTTGAAAAAGATGGGATTCAAACAAAGCCTGGCTGATTCCTGTTTATATTCAGCAATGGTGCAAGGAAGTGTTTGTTATTTACTTTTGTATGTTGATGATATCTGTCTAATAACAACTGCACAAAAGCAAGTGTCTTGGTTTATAAACAGCCTAGGTAACAAATACAAACTGAAGTATTTGGGAGAGATTCAGAATTACTTAGGAGTACAGGTTCAGAGAAATGAGTCAGAAGGAAAAAATCGAAAAGTTACTGAAGACATATGGAATGGAGAGGGCAAATGAGGTTGACACTCCCATAACTACCCAGTACAAAAATGAACCAGAAGGGCAGAAATGTGAGAATGCAACAGCGTTTCATTCTCTGTTGGGTTCTCTGTTATATTTAAGTTGTTGGACAAGACCCGACATAACACTGGCAGTGCACATGTTAAGCCAAAGAAGTGCAGACCCGGCTCAGAGAGATTGGGTAGCACTTAAAAGAATCCTAAGGTATCTGAAAGGCACAAAAGATTACAAACTGGTGCTGCATACAGGATATGATCAGCAAGTGTATGCATACGCTGATGCCAGCTGGGGGGACAGAGAAAATGGAAAGTCTGTCACTGGCTATGCCATATATATTGGAAATGCCCTGGTTCAGTGGAAATCCCAGAAACAATCCCCTGCTTGTCTGTTGAGGCTTATTGTTGAGGTTTGTTGAAGCTGCTGCTGCCAACCCGAGCGGGATCTAGGCAGCAGGCACTGACTGCTTACTTTTGCAGCTGGGGGGTGGCATTGCTGCCAGCCACGGGTGTTGCTGGCCCAAATGGGTGACGCGGGCCTCAGCTGGGCCACTAGGCCGGCCTGCTTGTTTTGCCATCCGCAGGGGGCCACATGGCGACCTTTTTGAAATGAATCACGCTGGGGAGGGGGTGCCCCGCCGGACTGCAAGGCAACCCACTTCAGTTTTTCCTTATTGGGGGGGAACTAAGTCAGACCGCATGGCGGTCATGCTCGCACCCCCCCCCTGCTCCCCCAAGTTGGTATTCAGGATGTGTGCTAACTGTTTCTATCTTTTGCAGTCTTAGCGTTTGTGCGCAGTTAGGTTGGCTGGTTCTGTCTTTCACCAAAACATTCCAATTGCAAATATAAATAAATCTAATAATTATAATTAATAAAACAAACAAACAAACAAACAAAAACATACAAATAAATACAACAAACTGCCATCATACTTAGGTATTTGTAGGTCTTAGTAGTGGTTGACTTGCTTCAAGGTGCATTATGTCTCTAGCCGTGGCTGCTGATCAAAGAGAAGGCTCCCCCTCGCACTCTCTTGGTGCCGTAGTGGTGGGCACCCCAAGAGGCGCATCGAGGGGTACCCCTAGCAATGCCGTAAAGGCAGCCAACAGGATTTAAAAAAGGGCCTTGTCTTCCAGCCGGAAGGTCCCACCTATGAAGTTCATAATCTCCAAAAAAAAAAAAAGAAAAAAAGTGAGGGATGATGGCCCCTCCACCTCTGATGCCAGGCCCATCAGGGCCCTCCCTAAGAAGAAAAAGCGAGCATACACAGAGGAGCTCACTGCTGAGAGCGATTCTTCCCAGTCCAGTGAGGATGATGTGCAGGAATTACTGCGTCAGAACTGCAGCCTGCAGCATCGCCTGGCTAGGGCTAAGGAGCGCATAGATAAGTCAAAGTCCCCCGTGCCCAAGGATTAAGGTTTTCTGGGAAATGATCTATAATGAAATGAAAAAGGTATTTAAATATACCTTTCTGAAGAAACCAGAGGCTTTTCTCCTGGGTATAGTTGGCCAATCGGTGTTAAAGAAGGATAGAACTTTCTTTATGTATGCTACAGCAGCAGCAAGAATTCTCATTGCAAAGCACTGGAAGACACAAGATCTACCCACCCTGGAAGAATGGCAAATGCAACTAATAGACTACATGGAAATGGCGGAAATGACTGGCAGAATTCGAGACCAGGGAGAAGAGCTCGTGGAAGAAGATTGGAGGAAATTTAAAACTTATTTACAGAAACATTGTAAAATTTTTGAATGCTGATGACGTTGAAATGAACTGAAGGGGTTCTAGCAACAAGGTAAAATGTAAGATGGGATTGATAATAGATAAGCTGAATTGAATATGAATTTGCTGAACCAAATTTTTTAAAAAGGGATACAAAAAAGGGAGGCGTGAGGAAGTCAGGAAAATAAGTTAACTAAAGATGAGAAATTAAAAAAGAGGGAGTTTTGTTTTCTTTTATATGTGTTTTTTATTTTTTGTGTTTAATGTTTGTATTTTTGTATTTTGTAATTTTGTATTTTTCTGTTTTTGTATTTTTCTGAACTTTTTTGTTGATAAAACTTAGTAAAATATTATAAAAAAACAAAGTCCCCTCGTTGACGGTCTCGCGAGGGTAGGCGTACGCATACGTCACCTGTTTCGAGTTCATCAGACAGCTCCTCCAGCCCTGATTTGCGCAGAACACATCGCAGGAAGAAGAGGTCTTGCAGATCAAGGAAGCATGGGCGTAAGTGCAAGAGGGACTCTTCAGATTCTTCGGATCTTTCAGGTACGTGTGATTCCTCCTGTGGCGAGTCGGAAGAACGGTGCAAAGGGTGGAAACGGTGCAAAGTTACTACCCACAAGGCCCCTGGCCTGCCTAGCTGGATTTGGGAACATCGCACCCGGCGCCATCGCCGTGCCTTTGGGGCCAAGGAGCCATTTGGGGAGGATGGGCTTGATGCGAAAGGGAAGGTCCAGGAGTCAAACTTCAAGACCACGGATCAGCCTCCCGGCATCCAGCTTAAAAAGAATATATGCAATCGCATTCTAAATGGGGAAATCGCTGACTTGTTTGCCCTGCTCTCCCCGGCTTATTCTTGTAGTTCCAAGTTTAAGCCTGAATCGCGTTGCAAGAAGGACAAGGCAGTGGATATTGATAGAACTTTTGACAATTGGCTAACTGCTTTCTCCTCTTACATGGGATTGGTGGCTGCTGCTTACCCCGATAGGGCTTGACACTTGGGTAACTATCTGGGCATCATCTTAAAAGCCAGAAAAATGGCAGGGGATTCAGCGGCTTTAGCATACGATGAGCTGTTCTGTGATAGGGTTGCTGAAGAACCCAAGGCGTGTTGGGACATCAAGGACAATGATCTTTGGTCCAAAGTAGTGGCTTCGGACCAAACTTCCAAAAAAGGGCTTTTGGGGAGAAGTCAGGAAAAACCCCCTCCAAAGTGCAAAGCGTGGCTACGTCAACATGTTGGGAGTTTAATAATGGGTTGTGCACATAGGCGCCGACTCCATGGGGCTTGAGGGGGCCCGAGCCCCCTCAAAAATTCGTTTGGGGGGGCTCAGCCCCCCCAATAATCTCGGGCGGCGGTGGGCGCGTCCGCGGCTTTTATAGGGCGCCCGGCGCGCACCAGCTCGATAACGGGCACCGGCGCGGCGGGGGGCGCCGGGCCGGGGGAGGGGGGCGGCCGGCCTGTCTCCTTGGCAACCCCATTGAGCAGCGCCGGCTCCCCCGGGAGGGCCATCCCCCCGCGCCGCCGATCGCCAACACCGCCGACGCTGTGGCTGCCCGAGCCCGAGCCTGAGCCCGAGCCCTACCCGAAGCCCGAGCCCGAGCCTGAGCCCGAGCCCAAGCCCGTCAGTCAGTCAGTCAGTCAGTCAGTCAGGAAGGAAGGAGAAATGGGGAGGGAGACGAGGGAGGAAAATTGCGCGCAGGGTGAAGAAAGGAGAAGGGCGAACGAGACGAGCTTCCAACCCCAAAAAAGGCTGGAAGACTGGGAGGATGAAGGATCGGGAAAGAAAGCGACGCCTTCCCCGCCCGCGACGTCGCCCGCTTGTCATTGGCAGCGCAGCGGGCGCCCAGAGGGGCTGGGCACCGGCGCAGGGCCGCTCCGCAGCCGCGGAGGACAGCTGCGCGGCTAGCAAGGTGCGCCGCGTAGAGCGCGGCCCTTGTGTGGCCCGGTGGCCAGGCAAGCTCGGGCGGGGACCCCCATGCGAATCTAAGACGGGAGAAGAGGGCAGAGCAAAGGGGGTCCCTTCCCCAACCTCCGGCTCTGAGACTTCCCTGCGCCCCAGAAAAGCGAAAGGATTTTCTCTTCTTTTTTTTTTATAAATATTTTATTAAGTTTTCAAATACAAAGTTAGAAACATACACTGAAGAAAAAAGTAAAAGAACAAGAAAAAGAAAAAAAGAAAAAGAAGAAAAGAAAACCAACCATTCAACACATTTTTTATATAACTAACTGGACTTCCTCGCATCTCCCTTACCCTGCATTCTTTATAATAAAGATATCAGCAAATTATTACCTTGTTTCGTACCTTATTTTGTACTTTTCAAATACTATACCTCTAAATTTAACATACTTTTCATCAGTTACTTATATCTTAAATTAAACATAGTATTACCTTAGATTTTGACCTTTTCTTACTTAAAATATAATTTCCTGTTTCCCAAATCTAATTGCTGAAGCTATAGTTTCCGAATCGTGTAAATTTTTAACATTCATACAACTTATATTGTTTTTGTAAATAGTCCTTAAATTTTTTCCAGTCCTCTTCCGTTGTTTCTTCTCCCAAATCTCGGATTCTGCCAGTCATTTCAGCCAGTTCCATGTAGTCCATCAATTGCGTCTGCCACTCTTCCAGTGTGGGCAAATCTTGTGTCTTCCAATATTTTGCGATAAGTATTCTTGCTGCTGTAGTTGCATACATAAAGAAAGTTCTATCCTTCTTTAACACTTTCTGGCCAACAATGCCCAAGAGGAAGGCCTCTGGTTTCTTGGGAAAGGTATACTTAAATACCTTTTTTAACTCATTATAGATCATTTCCCAGAAGGCCTTCACTTTTGGAAAAGTCCACCAGAGGTGAAAGAATATCCCTTCAGCCTCCTTACATTTCCAACATTTATTATCAGACAGGTGATATATTTTTGCAAGCTTGACTGGGGTCATGTACCACCTATAAATCATTTTCATAATATTTTCCTTCAAGGCATTACATGCCGTGAATTTCATTCCGGTGGTCCATAACCTTTCCCAGTCCTCAAACATGATGTTATACCCAATATCCTGAGCCCATTTTATCATGGCTGATTTGACTGTCTCATCCTGAGTGATTTTCTCTTCAACCTGCCCTCCATCCTCTTGCAGAAAACTCTTTGCCTGCCCTGCCCGTATCTCGTTTTTGCTTTTTAATTCCACACACGCACCCTTTGGACTTCGTGGCAATCGGGCGCGCGGGTGCGTTTCCTAAGAGAGTGAGGACCCCGCCTCCTCCCCACCTGCTCCCTCGCCAGCCAGCCAGCCGCGCCCCCTAGCCGGAGAGCCCTGGCCGTCCCCGTCGCGCAATCGGCTGGATCTCCCTTCAGCAGGCCGTGCTCACAACTCGGCCCAGGGACCCCCAGCAGCGGATCTCCGGCTCAGCTGAAGAATCCGGCAACAAGCCCCCTCCTCCCCAATCACTCCGCCGAAATACGCTCCTAAACCCCCCAGATAGTCCGCCGGCCGCCAAGTCTAGTGGCGCCCTGAGCGAGGGTCTCTCCCCAACACCGCCACCTCGAACTGCGTTCTCCCGGCTACCCCAGCGAACCAGCGGCAGGACCCCGGTATGGGCCCCCCCAATATTTTTTATAAGTCGGCGCCCCTGGTTGTGCAGCAGGGACCGATGCCGTTTCGGCCATGCTTGCGAGCGCTGCGGTGGTCCTCACTCATGGACTAAGTGTTTTCAGGCTAAGCCCCCTTTTCGCAGTTTTCGAAAAACAGGATCTGGGAGTGGAGCCAAGGACGCCAAGGGAGACTCAGGAGCCTCTACCTCTGGAGCCCAGCAAGCTAAGGCTGCCTCCCGAAAATGAGGTTTTTCCCACCCTAGTCCCAACCCCCTCTCCGCCTCTCCGAGATGTTACCTTTGTTACAGGCTTATCCCAACAGGACTGCAGCCAACTACTTGGAGGAGGCAGGGTTTCGTTTTGGCTTCCGCATCCCTGTCTCCAATACACCGGTATCCAGAACCCCTCCCAATCAAAAGTCGGTAATGGAAATGCCCCTTGTTGCTTTTAACAAAATTGGAAAAGAGCGGCGTTTAGGCAGGGTGGCTGGCCCTTTCCTGGCTCCCCCTTTCAAAAAGTTTATAGTTTTCCCTCTCAGCATAGTGCCCAAAAAACTTCCTGGTGAGTTCCGCATGATACACAACCTTTCTTATCCTAGGGGCGGGTCTGTAAACGACGCCATACCACGGGAGCATTGTTCAGTTAAATACGCATCCTTGGATGCAGCCATCAAAATAATCAGAGAATTGGGCCCTGGGGCCTTATTGGCAAAATGCGACACCGAGTCAGCCTTTCGGCTGCTCCCGGTTCATCCTGAAGATTTTTGGCTTCTTGGATTCAAATTCAGGGATAGCTGGTATTTTGACAAGGCTATGCCCATGGGTTGCTCTGTGGCCTGCGCAGCCTTTGAAACCTTCAGCACATTCATTGACTGGGCCTTCAAAACCACATCTGGGCCCCCTTTTGTGACCCATTACTTAGATGACTTTCTTATCATTGGGGCCCCAGGCTCCCCCGACTGTGCCCTATCCCTAGCTACATTCATGCGCCTTGCAGCTGACTTTGGCATACCTCTGGCTGCTGACAAGACCGAGGGCCCTTCGACTATCCTTTCCTACTTGGGTATTGAATTGGACACAATTCGGCAGTCGTCACGCCTACCGCAAACCAAGGTGGAATCCTTGAAAGTCTTGCTGGAGGCAATGCTTGGGGTTAAAAAGACCTCCCTTCGCCAGGTGCAATCCCTATTGGGTCATCTTAATTTTGCATGTAGAGTAGTGGCGCCAGGCTGTGCCTTTTGTGCCCGTCTGGCACGGCTCACGGCCGGGGGGGTAGCCCCCCACCATCACATCAGGGTGACAAAGCAGATAAAGGACGATGTGAGGGTTTGGCTTGCATTCCTGCAGAATTATAATGGGGTTTCTTTTTGGCAGAAGTGCCTTAACCCCGGGGTGGAGTTCCAGGTTCATTCTGATGCTTCTGGCCGCTTTGGCTTTGGCGTGTTCTTCAGGGGACATTGGTGCGCCCAGCCGTGGCCATCTTCTTGGCACAGAACAGGCATCACTCGGGATTTAACCTTTCTTGAGTTCTTTCCTATTCTAGTCACCATTTGCATCTGGGGAACCCTCTTTTCGAATTCCAGGGTCTGTTTCTGGTCCGACAATCAAGTGATGGTAAGAGTTATATCTAGGCAGTCAGCAAAGTCCCAGAGGGTCATAAGGGTCCTGCGCCTGTTTGTGCTGGAGTGCCTGTGGCACAATATTTCTTTCACTGCCCGCTTCATACCTGGCCTTAACAATAACATTGCTGACGCACTGTCTCGTTTCCAGATGGAGCGTTTCTGCGAGCTGGCACCAGGAGCAGCCCAGTCCCCAGACGCCTTCCCAGACGATCTGTGGGAGATTGGAAGCAAGAAGTAAGACTTCCGGGTTAGCGCCATCGGCTAATGGCGGATTCCCTCCGAGCTCCGGAGGGAATCGGCTCCGCAGGATTTGGTTCTAGCCGCTGCGGCGACGCGGGGACCCTTAAAAATCACAGGCGGTGTAGCCTGTGAACCTGGTGACTCGGCGGGCACCATTTGCGCCCCCCGACCCACGAAGGAGCCTTTTTAAAGGCTTCGGAACGGGGGACGGGGTGAGTGGTGCGGTGCTGAGAGTTGACTGCTTCTCCTGCAGAGTGAAGCCGCATGCCATGGTCGGAGAGCGCTGACTTCTTCTTGTGAACAATTGGATTTTAAAGCAGCAACCTGTGAGTAGTACGGAAATTGGATTTGTAAAGAAATTTTTTTTTTTTAATTAGGCACGATCGGGGAAGGCGCAAACAGGAAGTCTGTCTCCCCGTCTTGTATATAATCTAAAGCAAGGACCAGCTAACTAAGGTCGAGAGGATTTTTTTCTTTTTTATTGGGTAAAGACATTAATTTCACGATTTGGCAGTTTAAGTAATCTTACTGGAGGATAAGAGCTAATTTTGGGAGCTGAAGTGCCACCCCCCCCCCCCGGACCCGGGAGTGATCCGCGAGAGAGCCTGTTGAAGAGATATTGAAGAGTTTGACAGCTGTCAAATTAGCTGTCAAGACAGGAAAAGAGAACTTGTCTCTGCTGGTTATATTCGTTACAACTTGTCTCTGCTGGTTATATTCGTTACAATTTGGCTATATTTTGTCGAAAGCAAGGAAAAACTGATACAAACTAACTTGATTTTTGGATTTGAACTGGAAGGAATACTAAGTAACCAAAATCCCTCTAGAGGGGGTTTTGGGACATTACAAGAATGACTGAAGGAGGGAAAATTCAAGCTAAATTGGACAGAGTTTTTTTTCTCTTGGGAAAGTTACAAGGCCAAATTGATGTTTTGGCTACCAACGTTGCAACTCTGGACTTAACAGTAAACAAATTCATTGAATTTGATAAGGACTTGATCCAGGAAGTTCATGCAGCTGGACAAGAGGAGAAATTTGAGAACTTTGAGAGTGTGGAGAAAGAGATACATGTTGTTTCTGAGGAAAAGGAAGGAGGAGATGCAATGTTGCAGATGACAAAGGAGAGCCAGAGGCCTGACATGATGGTTATAAATAAGAACTTGATGATGAAAATCTGGTCTGAGCTGGAGATTGAAGAATGGCGAGATCTCCTTATGTGGAGATCTGAAGACCCAAGGATTACAAATTTGATTAAGGTGAAAGTTGGAGCTTTGGGGACATTTGGACTTGAAAGGAGTAAGAAACAAGATTTGGGCTCCACTTTTAAGTATGGTGGTCTGGCTGGAAGAAACATTGTCCCTATCAGGCCAGAGCGTCTCCGAGATTTGGTGTTTAATACTAAGGACTATCAAAAAAACCGGCAGAGAGGAACTGAGAGAGAATTGAGAGCCTCGGACGTGAGATCTCCAGGCTGATAGCAGATTAAGACTGATGGGCATTTGTTGGGGATTGAAACCGGGAAAGGGGCTGGGGTGGGGTTTGGGGAGCCAAAGGGTGTATAATTATAATCCGTCTTTTTTCTTTTTATTCTGTTTTGTTATTAGTATGAAAAGTGGGGAATTCGTGGAAATGAATTTGGGTCGACTTTAGAAAAAAGATTTAAGATTTAAGAATGAGCACTGATGTATAAATTTTGATGTTGTAAAATTGGTTTTTAAATTGAACTAAATATAAAAAGGTTAAAAATTGGGGATAAGAACTTGTTGAATTAACAATTTGAATTGGAATATAAGAAGGGGAGGTGTGGGGAAGTCAGGGAAATATGTTATAGAAAAATAAGGATTGTAAATTGTATATGTTTTCTTTTTTTTCTTTCTTTTTGGTTTTTTAATGTATTAAAATGGAAAATTCTTAATAAATATCTATTTTTTTTATTAAAAAAAAATGGAAGTGAGAAGTAAACCAGGGAGTATTGGCAGCAATAGCACCCTCCACTAGACGTTCTTATTCCAGGGCCTGGGATGCCTTTGGGTGCTTTCGTGGCTCTGCAACACGGCGCACATCCGAGGAGGAGGTGCTTCAGTTCTTGGTGTTCTTAAAGCGCAAGGGCCTTGCCATAAAAACTTTAATGCTTTGCAGGGCAGCTACTTCTTTCTTTTGTAAATTCCGTCACTGGCCGGACCCCTGTGACAGCTTCCATGTCAAGAAGTTACTGGCTGGGTGGCGGCGTGTCATTCCCCCACGTCAGGATGGCAGGAAGTCTATCACCATAGACATACTTTATCTAATTTGGAAAAAACTACCAGAGATCTGCTGGTCAAATTTCAAAACGCGTCTCTTTCGGGCAGCATTCTCCCTAGCCTTTTTCAGTGCCATGCGCATTGGGGAGCGTTTGGCTGGGCCCCTGCAATCAGGGTTGGCAGACAACGACATCAGGTTCTCTGGGCATACGTTGAATGTTAAGATTCGGTCCTCAAAAACTGACCAGTTGCGGAAAGGGGTCACGCTCGCACTGCCCCCAACGGAACAGGCGGGCCCCTGCCCATAACGCGACACACGCCGCTTCTTCAGGGTCCGGCCCCAGTGCAAGGGCCCTTTCTTCATTCACTCAAACACGCGCCCGTTGACGCGATCACAATTCACAGCGGTTTTACGCAAAGCCTTATCTCTTTGCGGTGTTAGTCCCCAGGAATATTCCAGGCACTCATTCCGTATTGGGGCTGCTACTTCAGCGGTGATACAGGGTTGGGACCCTGCACACATAAAGACACTGGGGCGCTGGCACTCAACAGCCTACAAAAGTTACATTCGTCCCGGCTCCTCCTCCTTATCACTTGCAATTTAATTGTCTTACAGGTTTGCCCACCATGAAGATCTGGGTGATAGGCCACAACATTGTCCATTGGGCAGTGGATTATGCACGGTCTCAAAATTGTGGCCATAACCTTAACATCCACCCCAAGGTACGCTTTTATTGGATGGCCCAGCGGGGCATGCATTGGCGGAGCTTGATGCCCATGCTGCGTAGTGCCACAGCGATCCATGGCCCTCCAAGGGTCTTGATTATACATGTAGGGGAGAACGATCTAGTGGAGCAAAAAGGCATTGCCCTTGCCCTTGCTGCAAGGGAAGATTTAAAAAGCTTGCATGCCTTGTAATAATAATAATAATAATAATAATAATAATAATAATAATAATAATAATAATAATAATAATAATAATAATAATAATAATTTATTATCTGTACCCCGCCCATCTGGCTGGGTTTCCCCAGCCACTCTGGGTGGCTTCCACAGAAACCAAAAAACACTAAAATACCATACATTAAAATCTTCCCTGAACAGGGCTGCCTTAAGATGTCTTCTGAATGTCAGGTAGTTGTTTATCGTTTTGACATCTGATGGGAGGGCGTTCCACAGGGCGGGCGCCACTACTGAGAAGGCCCTCTGCCTGGTTCCCTGTAGCTTTGCTTCTCGCAATGAGGGAACCGCCAGAAGGCCCTCGGCGCTGGACATCAGCGTCCGGGCAGAACGATGGGGGTGGAGACGCTCCTTCAGGTATACTGGGCCGAGGCCGTTTAGGGCTTTAAAGGTCAACACCAACACTTTGAATTGTGCTCGGAAACATACTGGGAGCCAATGTAGGTCTTTCAAGACTGGTGTTATGTGGTCTCAGCGGCCGCCCCCAGTCAGCAGTCTAGCTGCCGCATTCTGGATTAGTTGTAGTTTCCGAGTCACCTTCAAAGGTAGCCCCACGTAGAGCGCATTGCAGTAGTCCAAGTGACAGATAACTAGAGCATGCACCACTCTGGCGAGACAGTCCGCGGGTAGGTAGGGTCTCAGCCTGCGTACCAGGTGGAGTTGGTAGACAGCTGCCCTGGATACAGAATTGACCTGCACCTCCATGGACAGCTGTGAGTCCAAAATGACTCCCAGGCTGCGCACCTGGTCCTTCAGGGGCACAGGACCAGGGAGTCCTCCACACCAGCCCGCCCCCTGTCCCCCCAAAACAGTACTTCTGTCTTGTCAGGATTCAACTTCAATCCATTAGCCGCCATCCATCCTCCAACCGCCTCCAGGCACTCATACAGGACCTTCACCGCCTTCACTGGTTCTGATTTGAAAGAGAGGTAGAGCTGGGTATCATCTGCATATTGATGGACACCCAGTCCAAACCCCCTGATGATCTCTCCCGGCGGCTTCATATAGATGTTAAAAAGTATGGGGGAGAGGACGGAACCCTGAGGCACCCCACAAGTGAGGGCCCAAGGGTCTGAACACTCATCCCCCACCACCACTTTCTGAACACGGCCCAGGAGGAAGGAGCGAAACCACTGTATAACAGTGCCCCCAGCTCCCAGCCCCTCTAGAAGGTCCAGAAGGATGTTATGGTTGATTGTATCAAAGGCCGCTGAGAGATCCAGCAGAACTAGGAAACAACTCTCACCTTTGTCCCTAGCTCGCCGGAGATCATCAACCAGTGCGACCAAGGCAGTTTCAGTCCCATGATGAGGCCTGAACCCCGATTGGAAGGGATCCAAATGGTCCGCATCCTCCAAGCGTGCCTGGAGTTGTTCAGCAACCACGTGCTCAATCACCTTGCCCAAGAATGGAAGATTTGAGACTGGGCGATAGTTAGCCATACTGGCCGGGTCTAAAGATGGTTTTTTAAGAATCGGTTTAATGACCGCCTCTTTCAGCGGATCTGGGAATGTTCCCTCACAGAGGGAAGCATTCACCACCCCGCAGAGCCCATCGCCCAGCCCTTCCCAGCTTGCTTTTATTAGCCAGGATGGGCAAGGATCAAGGAGACAGGTGGTTGGTTTCACGCGTCCAAGCAGCCTGTCCACATCCTCGGGGGTAACGGATTGAAATTGACCAGACAGGGCTCTAGCACTCACCCGCCCCAGCCCTGCTCCCACGGTGGTGTCTAGCTCCTTCCAAATATGAGTGATTTTTATCTGCAAAAAACTTTGCAAAATCGTTGCAGGAGATCTTAGGGTCTTTACAAGGCCCCGGTGGTAAAGGTGGTTCCGTTAAATTGCGGACCACCTGAAAGAGTCTCCTGCTAATATTTTCTGCAGATGCAATAGAGGCGGTGAAGGCTCGACGTTGAGCTCTAACCAGTGTCCGGTCAGATTCGGAGTGAGTTTTCTGCCACCGATGCTCTAGCCGTCTCAGAGATTGTTTCATCGCCCTCAGCTCCGAAGAAAACCATGGGGCTGTCCGGGCTCCATGAAATCAGAGAGGGCGCTTCGGAGCCAGACAGTCGATAGCCCTGGTTAACTCTGCATTCCAGCGGGCCACCAGGGAATCAGCTGAAAGGCCATCAACGTGGGATAAAGCATCCCCTACCACTCTCTGGAAACCATTTGGATCCATTAAGTGGCGGGGGCGGACCATCCGAATTGGTCCCACCTCCCTGCAGAGGGGAAGGGTCACGGAGAAGACCAGTTGCTCAAGAAGTCCAGGAAGTGATTTGACCATGGCACTTCTTTTGCTTCACTTTTACTTAGTGTCAGATCACCCACGTCACTAGAGGTGAATACCAGGTCTAAGGCATGTCCATGAAAGGTGGAGAGTACTGCTGAGAGGAGGCTCCGAGACTCTTCCAGTGAAATCAGCGGAGAGAGCACTGGACCTCCGCTTGGCACGCCCACGCTGCGCAGAAGGCTTCCGCGCAGAGAATCTAGGAGGAGACTGGGCGTCAAAGAATTTCTATGTTGGAAGAAATTTAGGAGACGCCCACTCACGGATTCTGCCAGTGACTAAGACAGTCGTGTTTCAAGGGCTGTCAAACCAGGGAAAGTTTTAGCTATACGACCTTCTCGGTAGTGGCGCCCTCCCTGTGGAACGCCCTCCCACCAGATGTCAAAGAGAACAACAACTACCAGACTTTTAGAAGACATCTGAAGGCAGCCCTGTTTAGGGAAGCTTTTAATGTTTGATGTATCATAGTATTTTAATATTCTTCTGGAAGCCGCCCAGAGTGGCTGGGGAAACCCAGCCAGATGGGCGGGGTATAAATAAATAATAATAATAATAATAATAATAATAATAATAATAATAATAATTATTATTATTATTATTATTATTATTATTATTATTATTATTATTATTATTATTATTATTATTATTATTATATTAGCTTGGAGCAGTTTGCAGTTTACGCACAAGCAACCCCAATTCCCATTACAGCAATCTGTGAGTCCCTTGTTGCTTGTGCGGAGAGCAGCAGAGGCAGCATCATGAGTCAAGCCGGAGGAGCAGGCGCCGGAGAGGGGGCCAGGAGGGAACCAACGCTCAAAGAGAGAAACAGAGAGTTGGAGCAGCAACTGGCTATACTAGCGGCACGGCTGGATGAAAGGCGGACTCAGGATGCCCAGGGGAAGCCCACCCCCATCGCAAGGAAGGTACCGGGACTAGTGCAGAAGTTTTCAGGCAACCCCAGAGACTATAATGCATTTAAGACAGAAGTGCAATATGCGCTGGACCTGCAGTATGAGGACTTTGTAGACGATGGGGGGAGGGTCACTTTTGTGATAGGGCACCTGGAAGGCGGGGCCAGAGAATGGATTAGGCCCTTAATGGCATCGGAGAATGCCGCTTTAAAGGACTTGAGGAAATTTTTTAGCGCCATGGACCATATGTTCTCAATTGATGTGGAGCAAAGCGTGACACGCAAGGAGCTGATGGGGTGCAAACAAGGGAACCAATCAGTGAGAGAGTACTGGTCACGATTTGCAATGCTAATCCACAAACTCGGGTGGGAACTGGGTTCAGAACCAGTACAAATGCTATTTGAGGAAGGCTTATCCTCTTGGGTAAAAGATGAACTTTCCCGCTCGCCCCGCCCGCAATCGATGGACCAGCTGACTAAAATGGCGCTTGCTGTGGGAGTACGCCAAGAGGCACGCGCTCTGGAAAGGCGGGAAGGGAGAGCGGAGCGTTGGCATGACAATCGCATTCCAGACGTGCCTGAGCCACCTGCACCGCCCGCGGAACCAATGGAAATTGGAGGAGCGCGCGCGCGCGGGGTTTCAAACTCCGGCGAGGTTCGCAAGAAAGAGGGGAAAATGACCAGGAAGTGTTTTCTCTGCCTACAGCTGGGACATTTTGCCAGAGTCTGCCCTCAGAGAAAGGCGTGGCAAGGAATGGTGGGGACCGCTGGGGGAGAGCAGGAGCAGGAAAACGGCAAGGCTTGGCTGCAGGAGAGCGGGCACAGCAGCCAGGCGAGCAACCAGTGAAGGTGCCCAAACCAGACACACACACCCCCGGGCAGCCATAGCCATAGAGGTGGTGTTAGAACTCCCCAACGGACACCCTATTAAGGTGGAGGCATTGCTGGATTCTGGCAGCTCTTGCAACTTCTTTAGCAGGGATTTTGCACTACAACACCAGCTCCATGTGGTGCCTCTCGAACACCCCCTGCAAGTAACAACCATTGATGGGAGAGAACTCTTGGGGGGGGGGAAGTGACCCACCAGACCCCTCCCATGAAAATGAGGGTCTCCAGACACACTGAGACAATTGCCTTTCACGTTGCCACATTAGCAGGGCCACCAATCATACTGGGAATGAGCTGGCTAGCACTGCACGATCCAGTAGTGGGGTGGCACCAGTGGACAGTCACCTTTGGGTTAGCTCACTGCGTAGAGCACTGCCACGAAGGGGAGGCCCCGAGGATGGCAGTAGCCAGGGTGGCAGGGATGGCGGTGGGAGAAAAAGTGAGAGTACCACCTCAGTATGCAGACCTGGAAGAAGTCTTCAGTGAGAAAGAGGCGGATAGACTACCTCCCCACAGGCCCTTTGACTGTCAGATCAACCTACTCCCAGGGGCTCAGTTACCAGTGGGTAAGCTGTACGCCATGTCGGACCGGGAGATGCAGGAGTTGCGGAAGTTCATTGACAAGAACCTGAAGAGGGGCTTTATACGAGAATCAAGGGCGGTGGGGGGCAGTCCAGTGTTCTTTGTGGACAAAAGAGAATCCAAAGAACCCCGCTTGGTCGTAGATTTCAGGTCCGTAAACCGGGTCTCAGAACCTGTGACCTTCCCTATGCCCAGAATTGATGACATTTTGGCCAGGGTAAGGAAAGGGAAGGTCTTTACCAAACTGGACCTTCGGGGGGCGTACAATTTGATAAGGATGAGAGAGGGGGACGAATGGAAAACCACTATGTTCACCCCTCTGGGGGGCCTTTGAGTACCTAGTTATGCCCTTCGGATTACAATCCGGTTCGTCCTGCTTTCAATCTTTCATGCACCACGTGTTGGGGTCCCTGCTGTACAAGAATTTCGTGGCTTTCCTAGACGACATGCTAATCTACTCGGAGAGTGAGGAGCAGCATGTTAAGGATGTCAGGGAAGTGCTGAAAAGGCTGCAGGAGCACCAGCTGTGGGTCAAACTGGAGAAATGCCAATTCCACGCCCGAGAGGTGGAGTTCCTGGGTTACAGGTTGTCGGACAAAGGCTTGGCAATGGACCCAGGCAAGGTGCAGGCGGTACTAGAATGGAAGGCTCCCAAGACCCGGAAGGACGTGCAGAGGTTCCTGGGGTTTGGAAACTTCTATAGAAAGTTCATCAAGAACTTCGCCCACTTAACGGCACCCATAACTGATTGTCCTCCCTCCCTGTAGCAAGATAAGGATCAGCCAGACGCAGCAATGGAGAATAAGAAGGTGAAGTTTATTGCCAGGCAATAAGGACCCAGTTGGAATCTCTTCCAAAGAACTGGGACCCCGATTGACAGAAATACAGGGGTCTTTATACCTGAGCAAATCACAGCAAATCATAGATCATAAGACAATCATGAAGGACTCATAACTTGGTCAGCAAAATATCAGCCAATCAGCAAGCAGTTGTCACGCTCCTAGCTACTGGTATAGCACTGGTCCAGCACAGGGTTCAAGTTCCGCTTTCCAATGCTCCCAGTGACGCTCAGTCTAACCTTTCCCCTAATTATGACAGGACAGGGAGCTTGGACATTCTGTGGTTTTGCTCTTCCTGTTCTGAGGATTAATTTAGCCTGTTCCTGATGGGGAATTTGTACCAGAATCTCTGATTCATGTCTTGTCCGGGGTTCACAGATGTTTCTAGGGGAAAGGTCGGTTCCTATCTTTGCTGTTTCAAGCAGTTTGCATTTTTAGCTAAGGCACAGCTTCCCTTTTTGATTCAAGTGGATTTATAAAATACTGTAATCCTTGATTCGTGTAAGCATATATATTGAATATATTGATTATTGATAACTGGTTATATGAATAGTATAGGGGTAGCCCTTCCTTCCTTGCCTCATTCCCCCCTTTTCAAGCTCAGAGAGAAGATTCATCTGACTCCTGAGCTTGAACACCACTCAGGACATCAGAGTAAACCGTTGCTTCCTGCAATGGGGCTTGTTCCTGCACTGGGACCTGTTCCCCAGGCATTGGGACGTGTTCCCTACGCATTCGCTCGTAACCATCGTCTTCCTCTGGCTCATCTGGCACTGGGGGTAAAGCTCTGTATATTGCCATAATGTGAGGGTCAGTGAGATGCTTAACATTGCGGGCTATCATTCCCCTAAGCAAAGACAAACAACAAGGAATTACAGAAAGAAACAACAGAAAAACAATTCCTCCTATGGCTAAGACGGTCAGAATGCCATGCACCCACCCCTCTCCTGGTATCCACGACCATACCTTTTCCCAGGGATTCTGGGTGGGTGTGTTGTCAGCTACCAGAGACTGCAGTTTTTGCAATTGGTCCTCAATTGTTTTGTTGAGGTCGTGGAATTTAACCTGGCACCGACCTTTTGGGACAATTTTACAAAACCCGCCTGCTCGTGCAAGGAGGTAGTCCAAAACCAATCTATGGGTCATTGTCAGCTGGTTCAAATCCTCAACCTCTGACTGCAAGGAGCGCAAGACATGGGTGGTGGCATTGATAGTTTTCTCCAGCCTGCATGTAAGAGCAAACAGTGCCTTTCTATTTTGCTCAGCAACTATTCCTGGGTAAATCCCCATTGAGAGGAATCCTATAAATCCACCCCCAACGCTCCCTACAGAATTTGTCAGATAAATTTCATCTTCACAGTGGTCGCCCAGGGCCACCCTTTTCCGTCTGCTTGCAAGGTGAGGTACCTTGTGATTGATCTCCACTGCAACCGGAAAGGTAAATGCCCCTACGCCAACACACTGGTATTTTCCTGGGTGGAAATTTGTTGCCAATCCATCATATAAAAACCAGAGGTTAGGATCTTTAATCATCCAACCAGAACAAATGGACCCTTGTCCGGTGAAATTAACCGAGTATTGAGGAAAGTATGGGTATAGATCTGAAGAGGTAGTATTGCCCTGGTAGGAGGCATTGTGGGATCCCCAAAGCCAAAATTTATCCAAGCATTGGGTATAATTTCCCAGCCATCCTTTGTCCATGTGGTACTTAACTTGGGGCCAATACTTCCATTTAGAATTCCATACTCCGGTGGCATGACAGCAAAAACATAGACCTTTTGTGGTTCTGGTATATCTGAGATATCTGTAGGGGATGTCATTCATTTCAATAGGTGGGGCTGCAAAGAGACCACTCTGATTGTAAAGTAGGCCTGCCAACACGACATCAGGATCCTTGATTAATCCTGGTATAAGGGACATGTCTGCTACCTTCCTTGGGTGTTCATAATATAGGGTAGCATTTTCCCCATATATCTGGAACATGTGTTCAGCATGGTGTATAAAAACATTACCTACTACCATTGGGCCTCTCTGGAGCCACAAGCACATCAAACTCAACAGGAGCTTCATTTTCATTTTCATCTTCCCCACGTATACCTTCAAGGTTGAATCTTATTAGTTCTGGCTCTAGGTTGATGTTTATACGGTGATCCTTCTTATATACACAATATACAATGATTAGGACCAGAAGGAGTGAAATTGCAACAATTATATAAGGTAGCAGGTACCAGAACATACCCTTTAGTGAGATATAGCCCCCCGCTCGGCCGCACCTAGTGGACTTATTGGTGGTCCCCAGGTTCTGGTCGAACTGGTGAGGTCAACTCACCCCGTATACACTCTGCAACTGCTACCTTGAAGGGACCTGTGGGTGGTGGAGAAAAAACAACTACAGTGACCAGTATAGCACCGGGAAATGCTCCTTGGGGAGGTGGGTAGGGAAAGCAACGTATGGCCCTCCTAGGTTCCCCTGGCATGTACTTTCCCTTGTATGTGAACTATTGTTGTGGACCTGCTTGTGCCCAATCTGGTATGTAGAATTCCCAAAGAAAGAAAGGAATGTAACAACCGTATGCAGTTACCCAATCCACCCACTTGTCAATAAGGACCCCCCTTTTGTTCACCCTTGTTATTGTTATTTTTACTAAGGGTTTATGAGCAAAGTCTGGCTGGAATCTGGGATTTACTGAAATTTTAACTGGTAGGGGTCCTCCCATAAGCTGGTGCAGCTCCTCAATCTTCCGGTGTGCGTAGACTCACTGGCTTCCGGGGTGCAGTGAGAGCAGACCTGTAGTCCCGTTGCCCGTGCTCCTGCCCGCTTCCGGTGGGGCTAGGTGCAGGGGTTCCTGGTGAGCTTCAACTTCAGAGGGTTAGATGGGTTCAGCTCACAGTTCCAATGACCCTCAGACCGCTTCAGACGAGAATGATGAATCCACGGGGTTACTTCCGCAACTTTCACCGCAGTTGGTGTGGCCAGCAGAACCGTGTAGGGACCTTTCCACCGAGCCGTCAGCGGTTCGTCTTTCCAATCTCGAACCCAAACTCGGTCTCCTGGCCGAAAGGGATGTACTGGTTCGGATAGGCAGATGGGAATGCGTTGGAGACACCACCTGTTTAAATCAAGAAAAATACGAGAAAGAGCCTGGATTTGATCTGCAGTTATTTGCCCCCCCACTTGAGTCAAGTCTGCTGTTTTCCCCCTTGCTATTGGAGGTGGTCTCCCATACAAAAGTTCAAACGGAGAAAGTTTCAGTCTCTTTGTTGGTGAACATCTGATTCTAAACAAAGCAATAGGCAACATGTCTACCCATTTACAATGAGTTTCCTGGCACAATTTTGCTAACTGCGCTTTAAGAGTCCGATTCATCCTTTCTGTTTTCCCTGAGCTTTGAGGTCTATAGGCCGCATGTAGTTTCCATTGTATTTGCAAGGCTTTGCATACACCATCCACCATTGATGCGATGAAAGCTGGACCATTGTCACTGCCTATACACCTTGGTAGACCAAACCTTGGAATGATTTCCGTTAAGAGGCGTTTTATAACCTCCTGTGCTTTTTCTGTTCTAGTAGGATATACCTCAGGCCAACCTGTAAGAGAACACGTGAAGACCAAGAGAGCCTTGTACCCCTTTGCCTTTGGCATTTCTGTAAAATCCACTATTAAATTTTCCATTGGCATTAAGCCTGTTTGCTGTATTCCTGGTGGAGGAACTGGGCCTTGCTTGGGGTTGTTTTTTGCGCACAGGAGGCATGCACGTGATACTGCTTCTGCCAGCTGGGAAATCCTTGTTATGTAGAATTGCCTATTTAGGCTTTCCCGCAATGCTGTGGCCCCATAATGAGTGGACTCATGATATTGTTTCACTATGTTCCTGCCTAAGGCTTCTGGAACAAATACTCGTTGGTCTGGGAGGATAAACCATCCATCCTGTGGTGGCATTCTGTATCCCCCTTCCTGCTGTGCCCATTCCTGTTCTGCCTCCGTGTAGATGGGCTTAATTTGCTCTAAATCAACTGCTGTAGGAAGAAGAGATGCTGTTATAGAGGCAGGTGGCGGTGGCAGTAAAGCTGCCCGTTTTGCAGCCAGATCCGCCAATTGATTTCCCTTTGCTGTGGCCTCGGCAATGTATGACTGCAACCTTTCTCGGAGCCCACACAGCTTCCAAAAGCGTTTCCAATTCTGGGCCATATTTCAGTGCTTTCCCTTCTGCCCCTATGAGCCCCCTCTCTTTCCACAAAGCTCCGTGGGCATGTAGAGTTAAAAAAGCAAACTTTGAGTCTGTGTAGATATTTACACTGCAGCCAGCTGCTAGCTGAAGGGCTCTGGTTAAAGCCACAAGTTCCGCTTTCTGCGCTGAGGACGAAATTGGTAGAGGCTGTGCTTCAATGACATCAGTTAGAGTAACCACAGAATATCCAGCCCTCCTTTGCCCCTCCTTCACAAAGCTGCTCCCGTCCGTAAAATATTCTATATCTGGGTTTTTTAACGGTTCATCCTGCAAATCTGGACGGCTAGAGTAAATTGAGTCCATTACTTGAATGCAATCATGAGGTTCATGATCCACTGACTCAGGAAGGGGTAACAAGGAAGCGGGGTTCAAGGTGTTTACAACTTGCAAATGTACTTGTGGGTTACCACACAAAAGCCCTTGGTAATTTGCCATGCGCTCGTTGGAAAGCCAATAACTCCCTTTGTATTCCATTAATGTCAACACAGCATGAGGCACATTCACATAAATTTCCTGTCCAAAGGTGAATTTAAATGCCTTTTTGACCAATACTGCTGTTGCAGCTACTGATCGCATACAAGGTGGCCATCCTTTTGCCACTGCATCCAGCTGTTCTGACAAATAAGCTACAGGTCTTTTCCAACTCCCCAACACCTGAGTCAAGACCCCTGCTGCAATTCCAGATTTCTCATGAACGAAAAGGAAAAAAACTTTTTCTGGGTTTGGCAAAGCCAAGGCTGGAGCCTGCATCAGTTTAGACTTTAATGTATTGAAAGCTTTCCTTTGCTCTGCCTGCCATTCAAAATGAGCATTTTCTCTGCCTTTTGTACTTTCATATAGAGGCTTTGCTAGGGTGCTAAAATCAGGGATCCAAATTCGGCAAAAACTTGCAGCCCCCAAAAACCCCCGCAATTGCCTGCGGCTTGTGGGTTCCTTAATGACACAAATGGCTTCCTTCCTTTCGGATCCTAACGCCCTTTGCTGGTGAGAAATGTGAAAACCCAAATATTTCACTGTCTCTTGGCAAATTTGTGCCTTTTTCCGAGACACCTTGTATCCTGCCTCCCAAAGGAGATGAAGCAAATCCTCTGTGGCCTTTTTACAAGTCTCATAGGTATCACAACTGATCAATAAGTCATCCAGAAATTGAAGAAGAATTGTTTTCCCAGGCACTGAAGGGAATTTAGACAAATCCTGGGCAAGGGCTGTTCCAAAAAGTGTTGGCGAATTCTTGTAGCCCTGGGGCAATCTTGTCCACGTTAATTGGGTTTTTGTCCCCTTGTAAGGATCCTCCCATTGAAATGCAAATATTGGCTGACTCTGGGAGGCAATCCGACAACAGAAAAATGCATCTTTTAAATCCAATACTGTAAACACAGTTGCCTCCGATGGAATTAATCCTAGGAGATTGTAAGGATTGGGCAAACATGGATGCACCGTCTGAATTAAATTGTTAATCCTTTTCAGATCCTGGACTGGGCGAAATTGGTCTGAATTGGGCTTGCGCACAGGAAAAAGTGGAGAATTCCAGCTGGACTGGCACTTTACCAAAAGCCCATATTGCAAAAACTTGTCTATATGCTTCTGCATTCCCTCTGCTGCTTGTCTTGGAATAGGGTATTGCCTGGTTGCTATTGGCTTTGCCCCTGGCTTTAGGTTTATTATGAATGGGGCTATATTCTTTGCCATGCCTGGTGGGTTGTCCTCTGCCCATACTCCAGGTGGGGCTCTCAGATTTTTAGGAATCTGTGAAATGTCCTTTTGGGAGTCTGTTTTAGATAAAGCCCCCATCATTTTCCATGCCTGTTCCCTAGGCACCTCTACTGTGACAATCCCTGATGCAGCCTGGGGTAATTTCATTTCTGCCCCTTTCGGTGTGAAGGTGATCTGTGCTTGAACCTTTGACAGAAAGTCACGTCCCAGCAAGGGAATTGGGCATTCTGGCACATACAGAAATTGATGTGTAAGGGTTTTTCCCCCAATCTGGCATTCTTGAGGTTGCAAAAACGGTGTGAGGACCCTGTTGCCTGTGGCCCCCACAATTGTCACTGCTTGATTGCTTTTTGCTTTTAACGGCTTCGTGAGCACCGAAAATTGCGCTCCAGTGTCAATCATGAAATTTACTAAGCGGCTCCCCAGTTTAACCGAGACCATGGGCTCTTGGGAGCCTAAAGAAAGAGTTGAGCCCGGTCTGTCCTATGCATTCTCATTCTCATATTCCTCCAGTTGCGCTAATCCAACAAAATCTCTGCTACTTCCTCTGTTCCTCACATATCTTCCAGCTTGCATCCTTCCTCTCTGCGATCCCCATCCACGTCCACGCTCCCTCTGTTCCCTGTATTCACCTTCTCCCTCTGTGTCCCTTGCTTCAGGGCACTCCTGTTTCCAATGACCTTCCTTTCTGCAAATTGCACACTGATTCCTTCCCAATGGCAATCCCCTTCCTCTTCCTCTTCCTCGTGCCCTACTGGAACCTCTCCCTTGGGCACCCGTATCAAATGCTGAGCCCTGGCTGATGGCTGCAGCCAAAAACACTGCCTTTTGTTTCATTTCCCGAACTCTGTCCTTCTTTACCTCATTTTCTCTGTTCAAATAAACCCTTTGAGCGATTGCTAGGAGCTGATCCATTTGCAATGTTTCAAAGGCGTCTAACTTTTGCAATTTCCTCTTAATGTCCGTAGCACTTTGAGCCACAAATGCCGCATTCACCATTTGCTTGCTTTCTGGGGCTTCTGGATCAAAGGGGGTGTAAATTCTATAAGCCTCCATTAAGCGTTCCAAATAATTAGAAGGAGATTCATCTGGGAGTTGAAGAACCTCAGCTACCCTAGAAATGTTTGTGGGCTTTCTAGCAGCACCTTTTATAGCCTTTATAACCTCCTGCCGATAATTGTCCAAGGCGTCCTTATCCCTTTCTGGGTCCCACCCTGGATCTGTGAGTGGATATCTGGCACGGACCCAAGCATCTGGATTGTTTTCTGAGTTTGGCACCTGAGCTTTAAAATTGTTGTCTGCAGTTGTATCTATCCTTCTCCTTTCCTCCGAGGTGAAAAGAGTCATCAAAAGATGCCTGCAATCTTGCCATGTAGGCAGATGAGTTACCATAATGGAAGCAACCAAATCCAGCATGGCCTGAGGTTTTTCTGAAAAGGGTATTGTATGCGTTTTCCAATTCAATAAATCTGTGGTTGTAAAGGGGACATATTGAAGTGTAACTGCCCTGGAAGGCCAAGGACCCGTTGGTCTCCCATTTCCATCCACTGGCCGTGGCTCTTGGGGCCCCAAAACAGCCCTTAGGGGAAGCATTGGCGCTGGTGCCCCTTTGTTATTACGTAAGTAATAGCCTCCTTTTGAAAGCTTAGGCGAGGCTGGGCTTTGAGATGTACTGGGCAAATCACTTTCTCTCATTTTAAGGACCAACTTTTGTCCAGAATCTGTAATTGCATCCATCAATTTCCATAATTTTGAACTGTCATGGCTTTCTGGGGTTCTCAATGAATTAATTTGTTCCCCCCATGCTCCAGACATTTGAAACGCGCTGGTTTCCCCTTCTGCTCCCTCCGTCTGTGTTTGCAAGGCTGACATGTCCTGGTTGTATTTTTCCTCGGGAGGGGAGGGTAACGTGCTTTGATCTAGAGCTGCTGTTTGTTTTGGCTGGGAAGGCAATTCTGGAAGGCTAGGCACATCCAGTGATGCTTGAGAAGGTGGGGCTGCCTGCGAAGCACCATTTGTGGCTTGCGGGGCTTTATTCAATTCTGGCTGAGATTGGCTGGGCATAGGGGTCCGTTGGGTTTGGGGTTGGGTTTGTCCTGCCACTGCATTTTGGTCTGGCAATGCTTGCCTTGAAGGCGGCTGTATTGCTTGATTACTGCTGCTATAATTGTATGGCGGGGGAGGAATTCCATCCTCCTCTGAAGGACCAACATAAATTTTCCTGTCAGCTGCAGAAACTGTTAAGGGTTTTCTGGCTTCCTGCCTTACAGCGAAAATCTCGCAGCTGTCACTTCCTCTTCTTATCCAATCTGGATTTTTTAAACAAATAGCAGTCCACTTCGAAATGTAATAGTACTGCTCCTTAAACAAATCCGGATTTTTCATTATTGAGTCCATAACTGCCTGACATTTTTCAATCCTGAAGGAGCCAATTCGTGGCCAGGATTTGACCTGCTGGGGCCACATCTGTTGACAATATTTCTTTAAAACTTCCTTACTTGGTCTGACCTCCCCTGGTTCTTCTGGAAAAACCATTTTAAAATTTTCTAACATGCAGTCTAGGGGTGTACAGGCTTGAATTGGTTTTGAGCATTTCCCCCCCATAGTTCTGCAAAAAACCTTCCCTCTTTGCCAGACAAACACTTTCAGCTAGGCAGTTTCAAAAATAGAGCAAGGGAAAACCACAGCACACTTCCTTTTTTCAACTCAGATCTTTCACATCCGCCCGGCGTCCCGGGACTTTCACACAGACAACACAGCCCTTTCTCCCCCCTTGCCTGCGGCTAACAACTTGGCAGAAAAGCACACACTTTCATACAGCGATTTTACCCTTTCTCTCTCTCTCTCTCTCCCCCCCCACAGCTGTTTTTCCCCAACTTTTCCTGCAGAACCTCTTCCTTTCCTTGTCCTTGGTTGACCCAGCTTCTCCTCCCTCACCCTTTTGGTGATCCTTTCCCTTTAACGGGAGGTTACTGGTGGGTCACCCTGAGTGTTGATCAGCACTCCTTTTATCTCAACTCACCGTGAGTTCCTGTCGTGGCGCGCCTTTCCTTTTGGCTCCCCTTCAGATTCTCCTTGTTCGGTCCTTGCCTCCGTCTCGCCGGGAGTCCGCGCCGAAGGCGATTGCCTTCCTCCTTCGGAAATGATGTCCGATTGGCGCCTGGAACGAAGCCAAAAACCTTCGGGACGCCCTCCCCCCGAGAACCGGAGGCCGGCTCTTTTTGGGTAAAAAAACCCCACTGGCCTGTGTGATCCGATCACGGCACCAAATGTAGCAAGATAAGGATCAGCCAGACGCAGCAATGGAGAATAAGAAGGTGAAGTTTATTGCCAGGCAATAAGGACCCAGTTGGAATCTCTTCCAAAGAACTGGGACCCCGATTGACAGAAATACAGGGGTCTTTATACCTGAGCAAATCACAGCAAATCATAGATCATAAGACAATCATGAAGGACTCATAACTTGGTCAGCAAAATATCAGCCAATCAGCAAGCAGTTGTCACGCTCCTAGCTACTGGTATAGCACTGGTCCAGCACAAGGTTCAAGTTCCGCTTTCCAATGCTCCCAGTGACGCTCAGTCTAACCTTTCCCCTAATTATGACAGGACAGGGAGCTTGGACATTCTGTGGTTTTGCTCTTCCTGTTCTGAGGATTAATTTAGCCTGTTCCTGATGGGGAATTTGTACCAGAATCTCTGATTCATGTCTTGTCCGGGGTTCACAGATGTTTCTAGGGGAAAGGTCGGTTCCTATCTTTGCTGTTTCAAGCAGTTTGCATTTTTAGCTAAGGCACAGCTTCCCTTTTTGATTCAAGTGGATTTATAAAATACTGTAATCCTTGATTCGTGTAAGCATATATATTGAATATATTGATTATTGATAACTGGTTATATGAATAGTATAGGGGTAGCCCTTCCTTCCTTGCCTCATCAGCAGCAAGAAGAAATTTGAATGGACAGGAGCGGCTCAGGAGTCTTTTGAAAAGCTAAAGAGGGCGTTCGCTTCGGAGGAGCAACTCTTACACGTGGATCTGCAGAAGCCTATGAGGGTGAAAACAGACGCGTCAGACAGAGCGGTGGGAGCTGTGCTGCTCCAGCCAGGAAATCGATCAGAGTGGAAGCCATGTGCCTTTTTTTCAAGGAAGCTGAACAAGTCAGAACAGAACTACACGGTGTATGACCGGGAATTACTGGCAATTCATGAAGCCTTTCGACATTGGAGACATTTTCTGATAGGCGCGCAGCACAAGATCCAGGTGTGCATGGACCACAAAAACTTGGAATATTGGAGGACTGCACGAGTTCTCAACCAAAGACAGGTGCGATGGGCACAGGAGTTTTCCAAGTTCTTCTTTGAAATTCAGTATGTGCCCGGAAAAGAAAACGTCAGGGCAGACGCCCTCTCCCTTAAACCAGAGTACGTGGAGGGAGAGGGAGAGCCAGAAGCACGACATGTGATACCCGAGGACCGATGGGTGTGTGGGGGAGTGTTGATAGGGAGACAAGAACTAACCGGGTTGACGAGGAATGACGAGTACGCACAAACTAAAATCAGGGAGATACGAGACGCAGAAGAAAATCAGGGGGGTTTTGAGGAAAAGGAGGGGACGCTGTACTATAAGGGAGCATTGTACATACCAGAAGGGGACCTGAGGAGAAGAGTACTCAAACAACTACATGATAACCCCACGGCGGGACATTTTGGTCAACACAAAACCATGTTGCTTGTCACCGGGCAGTTCTGGTGGCCAAGAGTGAGGGAAGATGTGAGAGAATACGTAAGGGGGTGCGAGCGCTGCCAGAGGGCTAAAGGGGAGAGGGCAGCACCCGCGGGGTTACTGGAGCCCTTACCCACCCCGGAAAGGCCATGGGAGGTGGTATCCATAGATTTTATGACCGATTTACCCAAGTCCAGAGGGAAAACAGCAGTCATGGTGGTAGTGGACTTGATGACCAAAATGTGCCATTTTATTGCTTGCTCGCATGCAATGACAGCAGAGGAGACAGCTAGGCTGTTTATAGATCACGTTTTCAGGTTGCATGGCGCCCCCTTGAGGGTTTTGTCCGACAGAAGCAGACAATTTACTTCCAGATTCTGGAAGAAGCTCATGAGCCTGCTGGACATCGAAGTGAGCTTCTCGACGGCCAGACACCCGGAGACCAACGGACAAGCAGAAAGAGCTAATAGCGTACTTCAGCAGTACCTACGCTGCTACGTCAACGAAAGGGGGAACGATTGGGTGGAAAAGCTAGCGCTGGCCGAATTTGCATACAATAACGCTGAACATATGTCCACGGGGATGAGTCCCTTCATGGCCAATTACGGGTGTCACCCCAGGGCCTTCCCAGGGGAGGGGGAGGGGAGGTGGAGTGTGCCGGCGGCCAAACAATTTGTGGAAGAAATGGAAGCTTTACACCAACAACTTAAGGCTAACCTGGAGAGGGCTAAGGAAGTATACAAGAGGCAGGCAGACAAGCACCGAAGAGAAGGGGAGACTATAAGGGTTGGAGATCAGGTGTGGTTGTCAACCCAAGGGTTACCATTCAAAGGGGGGTGTAAGAAATTACAGCCGAGACGAGTGGGACCCTTTGAAGTAACCCAACAGGTAAATCCGGTGACCTTTAGACTAAAATTGCCCACCAACATGAAGCTACACCCGGTGTTCCACGGGTCCTTGCTCTCACCGTACCGGGAAGGGTGGGAATTGCAGGAGGGAGAAAGAGAAATCCCCAGGCATCCACGGGTGGAGGAAAGGGAACTCAGTGGTCACGCAGCAGAAATTCTCAATTCAAGGTGGAGAGGGAGAAGGGTGGAAAATTTGGTGGCCTGGGAAGGGGAACCAGAGTCGGAAAACACTTGGGTTACTGCGGAAGAGATCAAGGATGAGTATCTGCAGGAGGAGTTTCATAGCAGGTTCCCAAGGAAGCCCAAACCCCTGGGAAGGTTCTGGGGAGAGCAATTTGGCACCACGGATGATGAAGAAGAGTTTGAGGGGTGGCCAGCCTCAGAAGAGGAGGAAAGAGGGGAAGCCAAAGGTGAGTAATCCGACTGGGGAGATTGGGCAGCGGAAAGAGATAGCAACAGATGGGGAGCGGTGTTTGAATCTTCTGAGGAAGGGGATAGCTCCTTCCCGAGGTTTCCCGCGTCGCCGTCCGAGGAACGGAAGGGGGAGGGGCAGGGCCCTGGGAGGGAGGTGGATGTCAGGGAACTGCCATCAGAGGCAAGAGGAGAGGTAAGACGCTCCAATGATGCAGGGGAGGGAACTAGCAAGGAGAGAGAGAGAGCTTCCTCTGGGGAAGGAAATCCAGGGGACACCAGGGAGGAAGGAAAGGTGGAGAGTACTGCGGAGAGGAGGCTCCGAGACTCTTCCAGTGAAATCAGCGGAGAGAGCACTGGACCTCCGCTTGGCACGCCCACGCTGCGCAGAAGGCTTCCGCGCAGAGAATCTAGGAGGAGACTGGGCGTCAAAGAATTTCTATGTTGGAAGAAATTTAGGAGACGCCCACTCACGGATTCTGCCAGTGACTAAGACAGTCGTGTTTCAAGGGCTGTCAAACCAGGGAAAGTTTTAGCTATACGACTAGCTTGGAGCAGTTTGCAGTTTACGCACAAGCAACCCCAATTCCCATTACAATGACTATGAGTTGGGCCCAACTTATTCAGGGACAGCCCCATGGAGGCCATGCTTTCCACGAAGTCCTGAGCGGCCCCTTGTAAGGTTGTGTCGGCGTGGATGTTAAAATCCCCTAGGACAACCAAACTAGGTGTCTCCAGGAGAACATCCGCCATGACCTGAAGCAGCTCGGACAGGGAATCCTTGGTGCAGCGGGGAGGTCGGTACACCAAAAGGAATCCTGTACTGCCCCTATTGCCCAACTTCCAGAACATGCACTCAGAAAACTGGGTCTTCCCAGTAGGACGCCTGATGCAAGCTAATGACTTCCTAAAAATCACTGCAACCTCCCCTCCCCGCCCACATGACCTGGGTTGCTGTGCGTAAGAGAAACCTGGTGGGCAAGCAGCGGCAAGGACAGGCCCATCTGCTTCCTCCAACCAGGTCTCTGTCACACATGCCAGGTCAAATCCTCCATCAACAATCAGGTCGTGGATGGCAGTGGTTTTATTCATAATTGACCTGGCATTACACAGCAACACCTTCAGGTCATGTGGGTTTCCCCTGTTGATTCCAGTATCCATCCGGTCAAGGCCAGACCCGGAGGCAGGGATAGTCCTCAAACAACGACTAAACCTGCCTCCTCGGTAATGACATGGTCTGGTCTTAGCGTAACTCCTCCTCCTGCCCATGATCACCGAGATCAGATGTCCCAGTGCTTCCCCCCCTGTGGAACTTGTCCCAGCCATCGTGTTGGCTGGGGCCCCACTCCCAGGCAGCCCTGATCCTGCCCCTTAAAAACAAAACACAAACTATACAGAACCAATAAAACAACAAAAAACTAAAACAGAACAATTATACTAAAATTAATCCACAATCAAATATCCATCCCACCCACCCAGACCCAACAAAGGAAAAAAGGGAAAAAAGAAATACAAATTTAAATTGCCACCGACTGCTTGAGGACATTTTAAAACACATTAACCACTTGGAACAGGGAAGAAATCGCAGAACACTTCCCACACTTCCCCAAAAGTTTGTTCCAAATAAGGGCCTGGGCCACACCCCCTGGGCCAGTTGGAAAAGGCCCTGGAAGGGAGCAGGCCCTGCAGTCCTTCCCACAGCCGATGGTCTGTACCCATCAATGACCATTGGCTGGTCCAATCTCCTACCCCGTCTTCACTGGAGGGGGGCTTCCAATTCCTCTCGCCTCAATTATGCGGTGAGTAAAATTAACAGGGCCATGCACAACACCATGCGCCAAATTGGTGGGTTCTCTATCCCACATCCCACCATCACATCAGATAGAGCAGTGTTTCCCAACCGGTGTTCCGCAGCACACTAGTGTGCTGCCAGACGTTGCCTGCTGTGCCGTGGGAGAGAGGCGGGGCGGAGGCGGCGAGGAGAGGCTGCCCAGCGCGGGGCTCTCGCCGTCTGCCTGCCTGGCTGCCTGCGTGGCGCTGACATCACGGGGCTGTAACGTGCCCCACATAGGCACGCTTAGACCCTGGCTAGGAAGCGCCTTTGCCCTTGCCTTTTGCTCTCCTTACTTCCAGAAAGCTGGGCTGATCGCCCGCTCCTCTCGGCGGCGGGAAGTGGTGCTGCTGGGAGCTCCGGGAGGCGGCGGAGGGGGTGCCGTGGGCCGGGAAGCCCCTCTCCGTCGGGGCCGGCAGGCGGCTGCCGCTGCTGCTGCGGGTGCTGTACAGCCTGGTGCTGGCGATGCCTTCGGAGCCGCCGCCTCCGCTGCTGCGCGGGAACTCCTTGAGCGAGCGGCTCAGCTGCTTGCCTTTGCTGCGGAAAACCTCGCGCTTGTAGGTGCCGCTGGCTTGCGGCGTCGGCGCCGCGCTCTTGGGCAGCGGCTGCAGCGTGCGCTCCGGCCTGCCGGGCTCGTTGGTGAAGTGGACGGGCCTCAGGAAGCAGATGTCGATGCTGGACTCGGACGAGGCCGGCGAGCACGCTTCGAAGGCGGGCAGGTTCCGCAGCGGCTCCACCTCCTCGTAAGGGTCGCCCTGGTACTCGAAGCCCTCGTAGTCCGGCGCGAAGCCGGAGCTGTCCTGCAGGAGGTCCGCCGCCGAGGCCCGCCGACGGGGCCGCTTGGGGTTGCCGTCGGGGCTCGTCGAAGGAGGCGCGCTGCTGCCGCCGTACTCCAGGTCCGGGAGGGCGTGCAGGGAGGCGGCCAGAGCTTTCAGGTCGTGCTCGCTGAGCTGAGAGGGCGCCAGGTCGTGCTCGGGCCGCCGCCCGTCCGTTTCCCACTCGCAAGGGGAAGCGCCTTGCAGGCCGTTGAGGCCTTGCTGGGGGCTCGCTTTCATGTGGGACCTCGAGTGCCTTGGAAGGGAGACCAATCAGTGTCGGATTTAGGTATAAGCTAAACAGGCTATAGCTTACCATTACCTTCTATGCTGTTAATATTTTTTTTATTTTTTTTTTACATAGGTAAAAAGTGACCTTTCCCCATCTGGCATGGTGGTGTGCCTCGAGATTTTTTTCATGAAACAAGTGTTCCTTTGCCCAAAAAAGGTTGGGAAACACTGAGATAGAGTTGACCTATTCCGGGTGGACGGGGTGCACCTGTCCCCACTGGGCAATGACTTCTGGCTCCACGACTTGCGACGAGCCCTTGGGGGCTGGATAGATTGCGGGGTTTGATTGGTCCTCAGTTGTGGGACTTGGCGGCGAGGCCCCTTAGGGCCTCGAGTGGTGGTTCTAGGCCTTGGCAAGGTAGCCTTTAGTCTAACATCAAGTTGGGGGGATGCATTCATGCTCCCTCCCCATGCGGCGGCGCTTGCAGGGCCCGTTAAAGGGCAAAACTGGGAGTCCCTGGCCCTAGAGTGGCAGCATGTAGGTCAAACTCCCTGGACGAGGTCAGTGGCAGGGCATGCTGTGTAAGTTTGCGCTTTGCAGTCCCCTCTCACTGGGCCTCAACTGCCTGCATATTCTCAGCCAGGCGGGCTGAGAGGGTTACCTGCCAAGGCATGTGCCAAGTTTCCCACTTCTGAAGTTCAATAAAGTTGTGGCCAATTTGAACCCATACTCTGGTCTCTTGTGTTATCATTTGGGGAAAGGGGTAGGCACCACAGACAGGGTTTAGTGTGTGTGCCCGCAATACTCTGCTAAGCTTTGCATCAGGCGAAAGCACTTCAAAAGTTCACAGGCTTCAAAGTTTTAACACACTGTTGATTCATGTTAAGCTTGGGGGTCTAAAAAGACCCCTAGATGGTTCTCACATGTACTACTTGCAAGCCAGGTGTCCCTCGTGTTATATTGGTGCAATTGGTTATTCCTGCCTAAGCGCAGAACTTTACATTTGTCCCTATAGATTTTTTTGGGTTAATTTTGGCCCAGTTCTCCAATATGTTAAGGTCATATTGAATTCTGATTCTTTCTTCTGCAGCATTAGCTACCCCTCCGAGTTTTTGGTGTCATCTGCAAATAGGTGTCATCTGCAATACCTTCAGCCAAGTTGTTTATAAAGATGAATGAATGAATCTTTATTTGTGTCAGCCATTGGCCATAGCAATAAAACAACAATACAATATACAAAGAATACAAATTAAAAGTCAATTATATAAAATACATTTTAGGGTTTTGAATCAATAGCCAAATAGTGGATCTTATTCTGATTGCCCCAGCTAAAAACCTTGCAACCTTTGCTGTCACCTGCTCATCTTGATTTGCCAAGAGAAAGGACAGTGTGGCCGTGGCTGGGCGACCCAGAATGGACAATAAAAGAGGGGCAATAACCTTATTCTTCAAGTCTTTATAAAGAGTGCAAGCCAGAAGGGCATGCGCCACCGATTCGGTATTGCCATCTCCACAGGGACATAAGCTTTTTTCATGTGGAATCTGTTGGAATCGTCCCTCGAGTACAACCAAGGGCAATACATTCAATCTTGCAAGAGTAAAAGCGCGTCTATATTTTAGAATTGCTAGGTTATGCAGATAGGGTGCCAGAGAGTCGAAATGGGAAGGTGGATCCCCTCAATACCTTCATCCAAGTTGTTTATAAAGATGTTAAACGACAATGGACCCAGGACAGAAACCTGTGGCACCCTACTTGTCACTGGTCACCGTAAGGATTGCATCAAGCAATCCTCCCTGTGGAGAGCACTCTGCAGACTAGGGCTGTGAGATAAATTGCCATACCGTTGAAATGACATTGTGGTAAGTCTTTCAACTAGGCCAGGCATGTCCAACTCCCAAGAGACTGTGATCTACTCCCAGTATAAACAAACTGTCAGTGATCTTGCCACTTTTTGGGTGGAGAACCAAGCTGTTGAGCTTTTTTTAAAGGGGAAATGCCAGAAAAAAATCACTCACCAATAAAACCGCCACTAACAAACACAGGAAGAGCAAAATCTGATGTCAAATGGCCACCCACTTGACCACCTGCCTGTCGATCTCGGTCCACCAGCTGGACATGTCTGAACTAGAAATTATACTGGTGAACAAAAGGAGGAGACTGACAGCTTCCGGGGGGGGGGGGGCAGTTTAGCTAAACTGATACTTTGCAGATACTATCATCTCTCCTGCTTTGTTTGCTCTCTCACTCCTCCCCCCCTCACATCCTGATAATGATGATGATAACCCCTCACACAAACCAGCAAACTCTTTCAGCTTAACTGATATGATTCTTGCTACTTTCCTTGGCAAGAAGGCAGGCACCCTTTGTTGTCCCTCCCCTTGCTGAAAAATAAGGACATAAGTCCTAGGCTGTAACCAATAATCCCTTGCAAGCACACAAACCAACACAGGCCTAACTTCCTGTTCTCTCTCCAAAAACTCAGACAATCCAGGAGCAACCCCCCATGGCTAGGCAATCAAAAATCCAGCACAAAGCAAACAAAGAACTAAACAAAGAACTGGAAAACACTTCCATCTTTTTTCCCTTGCACCCACCCCCACTGGTGAAAAAAAAGGGAGGATGTATTTTTATTTTCTGGTGGTGTTTACATTGTTGGTTCCCACTAAATAGCTTTCCTCCATATTAAAAAGGAAGGGTTTTTTTATTTATTTAAATGAGACTATTTCTTTGCTTGCTTGCTTGCTCTCCCTCCCTCCCTTTGATAAAAAGGGAGAGTCTGCTGGGATGGGTTTTTTTTTTGGGGGGGGAGGGCTTCTGTGTCAGGGGGAAATAGAGGGGAGAAGATTTAACTGGCTGCCTTCTGCTGAAATGGGAGGTTGGGTACTGCGTGAGAATGATGAGGAGGGTGTTTATCGGTAAGCAGTGCAGGCAAATGTGTGTCTACTCACAAGCAAGCCACACTGAATTCAATGGGGCTTACTCCCAGCAAAGTCGAAGTACATTTAGTTGAACTCAGTGGGGCTTATGCATGCACAGATTCCACTTAGACCTCTGAGTGGGGAAGCAGATGCAACTTGACTAGTAAATCACTTGATCTATTCTTAAATTAGTTGAAAATATATTAAATATATTATATGGAAATTTATTTAATATTTTAATTAAATCTACTACTTCCTTACATTTTAAAGCCCTCCACCACCACGGGAAGGCACAGCAAAGACTGTCGTCACCCCTGGGAAGCACAGTGCACCCTCCACCACTGTGGTGAGGCCCTCCCCCACCGTGGGAATGCCTGGCAAGACCCTCCACTGCCAGGGATAGGCGAGGTGAGGCCCTCCACCACTGCAGGAAGGCATGGTGGGACCTTCTGTCACCACGGGGAGGCATGGTGGGGCCTTCTTCCTCTACAGAGATTCCTGGTGATGCCCTCCACTGTCGCAGATTGGTGCACAAGGCCCTCTGCCACCGCAGGGATGCTCGTGAGGCCCTCTTCTGCCATGGAGATGCCTGGCAAGACACTCTGCTGCTGCAAGGAAGTGTGATGGGGCACTCAGCTGCCGCGGATATATATTGTGATATATCAAGATATTGTGATGTTTAGCTGGTGATATATTGTGATCTTGAAAAGCAGATATCGCCCAGCCCTACTGCAGACAGGGAGCCACCACTGAAAAGGTCCCATTCTCCTGCTTGTAAAAGTAAAATAATTATAATAACTTTAATTATCCCTGAGCAGAGTGCCCCGTTCAAACAAACAGGAGCGCCTGAGCACCTCTGCTGCTTTAGTCTTTAAGAGAGGGGAGACACAAGATGTGATGGGAACACAGAGAATTATCTAGTACAATCTCCTGCAATCCAGGAACCACAGCAAAATAATCCCTGAGTTCACAGCGAAAGTGCATCACCTTCTGAGGGAGACTGTTCCACTGTCAATTGGCTCTTACCCCTACAAAATTCTTCTGAAAGTTTAGTTTGAATCACCTTTCTTGCCATTTAAATAAATTGAAACACAGACTCATAGAATTGTTAGCTTTCCATACTGCGCTCTGTAGATTTTCTTCATGAGCGGATTTTCTCTTTTTTCTGTGCATGCAGAAGAAGCACCAATACTAAGTTCATAGTTATGTCTTATGTGTCTTTGAATCGTAGAATTGTAGAGTTGAAAGGAAGCATGAAGCCCAACCCCCTGCAATGCAAAAAAATCACAGCTAAAGAACCTCTAACAGGTGGCTGTCCAACGTCTGTTTAAAAACCTCCAAGGAAGGAGAGTTCACCACCTTCCGAGGGAGAACGTTCCACTCGAAAGACGGCGACCGTAGAGAGGCGTCCAGGCAAGGCAGCAGTAGCAGCGCGCCACCTCCTTGGCCGAGAGCTGCCCGGAGCTGTCCTTTCAGCACCACTGCGGGTACCTCCGTAAGCAGAGCTCATGCACCAGTCGCCGCCCCGGCTCAATTCCGCAAGGTATTCTCAGAAGAAGGTGAGCAACGGGGACAGTGGCAGACCTTGTGACCTCAAATTTTAGCGGCGCAAATTCGGCCGCTATCCCCACCTCCAATTCTACATAATATTTGTACAATTGACTGGTGCACCAAACCGGTCGCGTTCCCCTAAATCCGCCTCTGGCGGAGTGTGGGGAGAGTAAGCGAACGAGCAATGAGCAAGCTGCGCCCCACCCTGCGCCAGGCTCCCGCGCCGCTGCGCGGCCGGCCGGGAAAGAAGCCAGCGAAGGCGGAGTGGTCGATTGGGAGCGAGTTGGCCGACCAGTCCCCGCATAGGCTTAGCGGAGATGGGGAGGTGGTGGTGGAGGAGAGCCGAGCGGTGACAGACGAAGATGAAGAAGAGGACTGCTGCCAGGTGGCTGGCTAGGGGATGCCGACGCCCCGGTGCCGGCCATGGTAAAGGGTTTCCCGGCGGTGGCAACACAGCATCATGCACTGCTCGGTGGGAGCCCATAGCAGCAGCAGCCAAGCGGCAGCAGCAGCAGGGAGAGGCTGGGGGCACCATCGGGGCGGGGACCGGCGGTGGACAGGGGGCGCCGCTGCCGCGCGTCTCCTTGTGTCCAAAGATGCTTCTGCCGCCGCCGCCGCCCGTCGTCGCCGAGCCACCATGCTGCGGAGGAGGAGGAGGCCGGTGACATTGCCGGGAGGGGGCGCGAAGAGGAGTCAGGAGGAGGAGAAGGAGCCCCTCCCTCGCCCCCCCCTCCAAAAATATGACCGGCGGCGCCGCCTTACAGAGCCGTCGCCCCCGTGCCTCCTCCAGCCCGCCCGACAAGCCTTGCGCCGACTCTGAGCGGGCCCAGAAATGGCGCCTGTTGCTGGCCTTGTTCCTTTTCTTCACCGTCCTTCTTTCTGACAGCCTCTGGCTCTGCGCCGTCGCCGCTGGGGCCCAGCTCGGAGCCCAATATAGGAGCGTCTCCTGGCCAGAAGTCGCGGTGATGGGCAGCGACGATGGTCAGGCCCCGACGGCTCGGCCCTGTCTGGACTTGAGTTCGGCCTGCAGCCCACGGCACCTCCTGCAAGGACCGCCCGGGGTCGCCTTCCCGGCAGCGCGTGTGGAGGCCTCACCGTCGCAGCTGGCCTTTCTGGAGCGGCACTTCCGGGTCCTGCGGCTCCAGTTCTGCGAGGCCTACACCGTCTGGGACCTGCTGCTGGGCATGGACGACCCGGAGAGCCTGGACTGCAGTCTCCGCAGCCTGCTGGCTGACGTGGCGGCGGGCGGAGCGCGGCGCGGGGAGGCCTGCAGCGGCTGCCTCGAGGCCTACCAGAGGCTGGACCAACACGCTCAGGAAAAATACTATGAGTTCGAAGAGCTGCTGGAGAAGTACCTGCAGGCTAAGGACTACTCTGTGTGCTCCTGCCTAAGGGACTGTAAGGTATGGTTATTATCACTATCACTATTACTACTATTAATTGCCATTATATCCCACCTTTCTTCCAAGGAGCTCAATGTGGTGTACATACTTCTCATTTAATTCTTAGTCCTTTAATTCAATGTGGTGTACATACTTCTTATTTAATTCTTAGTCCTCTTAGGTAGGCTAGGCTGAGAGGGTGTATGACTGACCATCCAAGGTTACAAGCAGTGAGCTTCATGGCCAAGTGGGGATTCAAATCCAGGTCTTCTTAGTCTGCCACTCTTAACCATTACACTACACAAGTGACTTGTTTTCCCTCCTGTTTGCTTGCTCACACCTGCACACCTTGCTCATTTAGAGTACCACGTGGTACTCATTTGGAGTAAACTGCTCTGTAACATAGCTGAAATCTAGGTATAGAATCATAGAACTGTAAAGTTGCAAGTGTCACCTAGTCCAGTCCTCTGCAATGCAGGTGGAAGGACAGCAGGAAAATTGGTTTTATAAAAGGAGGGAAAGCAGAGGACAGCCTCATATCTCCCCACCCTGAACAGTCAATGAATTGTTGGGCAGGGTGGGTGGGGAGTTGCCATGGAGCCTATGATGGAGAAAGGCTACTAGCCACGATGGCTATGCTCTGCCTCCACAGTTGGATGAAGTGATGCTTCTGCATACTAGTTGCTGGAAACTAGCTCTCAAAGTTCACTTGTCCTCTGGAGCACATTGTTACACTATGGAACTTACTCCCACAGGAGGCAATGATGGCCACCAACTTGGATGGCTTTAAAAGCGGATTAGACAAATTCATGGAAGAGAGGGCTGTGGACCATTGGCCTGATTCTGCAACCTGTTGGATGAGGTGTGTGACTCATAATCAGAAGAGCCCTGCTGGATCACTCCTCTTTTAAATTTCCTATTATAGGTTTCAAAATTCTGTTACTTACAAAAATGATGCCTGTTGCGCTCGTATCATGTAGCTTGGCGGGAATTTGTCTACTTCATGAGGTCTAGGAACCTGCTAAATTTCAAACCAACCTGATAAAAACTGAGATAAGTACAGCAAGTTGGAAAGTGCTCCCCTTTGTCTTTGTTGGAAGATTCAAACAGTGTTAGGAACTCAGATATTTATTTATTTATTTCCAATTTTTTAAAATTCATTTTATAACACAAATGAACAAAACAAACAGGAAAACAAACAATACAAACAATACAGATTCTTGTCTTATCCTTATTTTTTCTAAACATCATAATTTCTAACCATTTTTTTATCACACTTGCTTTAACCATAAAAATCTTCACATTTTATCACTTGCAAATAATACTATTTTAAAATACACTATGTTCTACTTCTAACCCTACAGCCTAAATCCACTTCCAAAGCTATTCTAAGATTTAAATATTAACATGTTTTTTTCAAATATTCCTTAAACTTCTTCCAATCTTCTTCCACTGTCTCCTCTCTCTGGTCTCGGAGTCTCCCAGTCAGTTTGGCAAGTTCCATATAGTCCATCATCTTCATCTGCCATTCTTCTATAGTTGGTAAGTCTTGTTTCTTCCAATTCTTCGCTAGCAATATTCTCGCAGCTGTTGTGGCATACAGAAAAAAAATAACATCCTTTTTTGGGATTTCACCCCCCACTATACCAAGTAAAAAGTCTTCTGGTTTTTTAATAAATGTGTTTTTCAACACTTTCTTCAGTTCATTATAAATCCTTTCCCAGAAGTCTTTTACCTTGGGGCGTGTCCACCACATGTGGTAAAAGGTTCCTTCTTTTTCTTTACATTTCCAGCATTTATTATGATGAGTATGATACATTTTGCCTAACTTCACTGGTGTTAAATACCATCTATACATCATTTTCATCAAATTTTTCTCTTAATACATTACAAGCTGTAAATTTAATTCCTCTTTTCCACAATTTCTCCCAATCCACCATCATGATATTGTGCCCCACATCCCTGGCCCATTCAATCATTACAGATTTCACTTGTTCATCTTTCATATGCCATTCCAGCAACAAATTGTACATCTTAGATAGGTTTTTTGTTTTTATATCTAATAATTCCATTTCCAGTTTGGATTTCTCTGCTTGAAAACCAATTTACTTATCCATTTTAAAGACTTCACTTATCTGGATGTACTGGAACCAATCATCTAATTTATCTTTTCAATCTTTCATAGGATTTTACTCTAAATTGGTCCCCTACTTCCATCAGAATATCATTATATTTCAACCACATATCTTTCATATTCAACCTTTTATGGGTCTTAGCTTTCAATGGTGATATCCACCTGGGTGTTTTCCTTTTTAGCAAATCCCTATATTTTATCCAAACATTGTACAAAGATTTTCTAATTATATGATTTTTAAATCCTTTGTGAGTTTTTATCTTCTCATACCATAAATATGCATGCCAACCAAATACATTATCAAAACCTGCCAAGTCCAAAACGTCTGTATCTTCCAGTAAAAACCATTCTTTCAGCCAGCAAAAGGCTGCAGCTTCAAAATAAATCCTTAAATCTGGCAGGGAGAAACGCCCTCTCTCTTTCACATCTGTTAATAATTTAAACTTGATTCTGGGTTTTCCCCTCTGCCAGATAAATTTAGATAATACCTTTTGCCATTCCTTAAAACAATTCAACTTAAAAATGATAGGAAGTACTTAGAACAAAAATAACAACTTAGGCAATACATTCATCTTTATCGCAGAAATTCGGCCCAACAAAGATAATTTCAACCTTGTCCATATATCCAAATCTCTTTTGATATCTTTCCATAACTTTTCGTAGTTGTCTTTGTACAAATTCAGTTTTTTTGCAGTCATACTTACACCCAGATATTTCACCTTTTTCACAAACTTCAGCCCTGTGGTTTCCTCTAAATTAAGTTTTTCATGTATTGTTAATTTTTTCCCTAAAACTTTGGTTTTATTCTTATTCAATTTGAAACCTGCAACTTGTCCGAACTCTTGAATCATCTTCAGTGCTTTAATTGCACTGATCTCGGGGTCCTGTAAAGTCAATACCAAATCACCAGCAAAGGCTTTTAACTTACATTGTTTAGTTCCAACTACTATACTTTAACTTCCTCATCTTTCCTTATCATATTCAGCAGCACCTCTAGGGCAGAAATAAAAAGCAGTGGGGAGAGTGGGCACCCTTGCCTGGTTCTCTTCTCAGAAACTCAGATATTTAAGCTACTCGCCAAATGACTCCTTAATCCTGAGTTATTGGTACAACAACGGAATGTCTAGTCTCTGTTTTTATTTTATTTTTTGCAAGATTTGTTGTTGTTTAGTTGTTGAGTTGTGTCCGACTCTTCGTGACCGCATGGACCAGAGCACGTCAGGCACTCCTGTCTTCCACTGCCTCCCGCAGTTTGGTCAAACTCATGTTTGTAGCCTCGAGAACACTATCCAACCATCTCGTCCTCTGTCGTCCCCTTCTCCTTGTGCCCTCCATCTTTCCCAACATCAGGGTCTTTTCCAGGGAGTCTTCTCTTCTCATGAGGTGGCCAAAGTATTGGAGCCTCAGCCTCACGATCTGTCCTTCCAGTGAGCACTCAGGGCTGATTTCCTTCAGAATGGATAGGTTTGATCTTCTTGCAGTCTATGGGACTCTCCTCCAGCACCATAATCCAAAAGCATCAATTCTTTAGCGATCAGCCTTCTTTATGGTCCAGCTCTCACTTCCATACATCACTACTGGGAAAACCATAGCTTTAAATATACGGACCTTTGTTGGCAAGGTGATGTCTCTGCTTTTTAAGATGCTGTCTAGGTTTGTCATTGCTTTTCTCCCAAGAAGCAGGCGTCTTTTAATTTGTGACTGCTGTTACCATCTGCAGTGATCACGGAGCCCAAGAAAGTAAAATCTCTCACTACCTCCATTTCTTCCCCTTCTATTTGCCAGGTGGTGATGGGCCCAGTGACCATGATCTTCGTTTTTTTGATGTTGAGCTTCAGACCATATTTTGCGCTCTCCTCTTTCACCCTCATTAAAAGGTTCTTTAATTGCTCCTCACTTTCTGCCATCAGGGTTGTGTCATCTGCATATCTGAGGTTGTTGATATTTCTTCCGGCGATCTTAATTCCGGCTTGGGATTCATCCAGCCCAGCCTTTCGTGTGATGAATTCTGCATATAAGTTAAATAAGCAGGGAGACAATATACAGCCTTGTTGTACTCCTTTCCCAATTTTGAACCAATCCGTTGTTCCATATCCAGTTCTAACTGTAGCTTCTTGTCCCAAATAGAGATTTCTCAGGAGACAGATGAGGTGATCAGGCACTCCCATTTCTTTAAGAACTTGCCATACTTTGCTGTGGTAAACAGTCAAAGGCTTTTGCATAGTCAATGAAGCAGAAGTAGATGTCTTTCTGGAACTCTCTAGCTTTCTCCATAATCCAGCGCATGTTTGCAATTTGGTCTCTGGTTCCTCTGCCCCTTCGAAATCCAGCTTGCACTTCTGGGAGTTCTCAGTCCACATACTGCTTAAGCCTTCCTTGTAGAATTTTAAGCATAACCTTGCTAGCATGTGAAATGGGTGCAATTGTGCGGTAGTTGGAGCATTCTTTGGCACTGCCCTTCTTTGGGATTGGGATGTAGACTGATCTTCTCCAATCCTCTGGCCACTGCTGAGTTTTCCAAATTTGCTGGCATATTGAGTGTAGCACCTTAACAGCATCATCTTTTAAAATTTTAAATAGTTCAGTTGGAATATCATCACTTCCACTGGCCTTGTTATTTGCAGTGCTTTCTAAGGCCCTTTTGACTTCACTCTCCAGGATGTCTGGCTCAAGGTCAGCAACCACACTACCTGGGGTGTATGAGACATCTGTATGTTTCTGGTATAATTCCTCTGTGTATTTTTGCCACCTCTTCTTGATGTCTTCTGCTTCTGTTAGGTCCTTACCACTTTTGTTCTTTATTATGGTAATCTTTGTACGAAATGTTCCTTTCATATCTCCAATTTTCTTGAACAGATCTCTGGTTTTCCCAATTCTATTGTTTTCCTCTATTTCTTTGCACTGCTTGTTTAAGAAGGCCTTCTTGTCTCTCCTTGCTATTTTTTGGAAATCTGCATTCAATTTCCCGTATCTTTCACTATCTCCCTCGTATTTGCTTGCCTTCTCTCCCCCGCTATTGTAAGGCCTCGTTGTACAGCCACTTTGCTTTCTTGCATTTCCTTTTCATTGGGATGGTTTTTGTTGCTGCCTTCTGTATAATGTTACGAGCCTCCATCCATAGTTCTTCAGGCACTCTGTCCACCAAATCTAAATCCTTAAACCTGTTCCTCACTTCCACTGTGTATTCATAAGCGATTTGATTTAGATTGTATCTTACCGGCCCAGTAGTTTTTCCTACTTTCTTCAGTTTAAGCTTGAATTTTGCTATAAGAAGCTGATGATCTGAGCCACAGTCAGCTCCGGGTCTTGTTTTTGCTGACTGTATAGAGCTTCTCTATCTTTGGCTGCAGAGAATATAATCAATCTGATTTCGAAGCTGCCCATCTGGTGATGTCCATGTGTAGAGTCGTCTTTTGTGTTGTTGGAAAAGCGTGTTTGTGATGACCAGCTTGTTCTCTTGGCAGAACTCTATTAGCCTTTGCCCTGCTTCGTTTTGAACTCCAGGGCCAAACTTGCCAGTTGTTCCTTTTATCTCTTGATTCCCTACTTTAGCATTCCAATCCCCTATAATGAGAAGAACATCCTCCTTTGGTGTCAATTCTATAAGGTGTTGTAAGTCTTCATAGAATTGGTCAATTTCGGTTTCTTCAGCACCAGTAGTTGGTGCATAAACTTGGATTACTGTGATGTTAAAAGGTCTGCCTTGGATTCGTATCAAGATCATTCTATCATTTTTGAGATTGCATCCCAGTACAGCTTTCGCCACTCTTTTGTTGACTATGAGGGCCACTCCATTTCTTTTACGGGATTCTTGCCCACAGTAGTAGATATGATGGTCATCTGAACTGAATTCGCCCATTCCCATCCATTTTAGTTCACTGATGCCCAGGATGTCAATATTTAATCTTGCCATCTCATTTTTGACCACATCCAACTTACCAAGGTTCATCGTTCTTACATTCCAGGTTCCTATGCAATATTTTTCTTTACAGCATTGGACTTTCCTTTCGCTTCCAGGCATATCCACAACTGAGTGACCTTTCAGCTTTGGCCCAGCCGCTTCATCAGCTCTGAATCTACTTGTACTTGTCCTCCGCTCTTCCTCAGTAGCATGTTGGACACCTTCCGACCTGAGGGGCTCATCTTCCAACGTCATAAGTTTTATATGCCTGTTGTCTTTGTGGAGTTTTCTTGGGAGGGATACTGGAATGGCTTGCCGGTTCCTGCTCCAGGTGGACCACGTTTGGTCAAAACTCTCCACTATGACCTGTCCATCTTGGGTGGCCCTGCACGGCATAGCTCATAGCTTCTCTGAGTTATTCAAGCCCCTTCGCCACGGCAAGGCAGTGATCCATGAAGGGGTTTGCAAGATTACAAAGCCAAAAGAAGTGTATATTGTCACAATTTACAATTCAGTCACACATTTTACCAATTACAGTAACCTTTTTTAAAAAATGAACTAATACACAATTCACATCAGTGACACATTTTTAATATCACATTTTAAATAGTAATTGTTAATTGGACACCAAAAACATAAATGGGGCTCAGCCTTAGCAATAGCGGCCATCATAAGCATTGTTATAGACTAGGGGGACCCCCTAAACCTTAGAAATTAATAAATGCTAGAATTTTGATTATTTGGGATGTGAAGGGAGAAATATAAGCTGCAGAGGAATTCCTGGGCTAGCTTATGCAAAAAGACCTGACTAAGCTAGGGCCATGAATGAACAATAAAGGGTCATTGAGGGACATTAGCAATGTAAAAGAACTATCCTTCCTCCTTGCCCTGAGGTGTGAACAGAGAATGGGTTTGGAAGGTTGCCGGGTAACTGGGTGTGAGGTGACAGGAAAACAGAGGTTTGCCTTTCTCTTTCTTTTTTTATGGCTGTTTTGCTGAATTAGGAAGCCTCTCATGACCGCTTTACTCGCGTCCCACACAGTATCCAAACTAGTTTCTTTATGTAAGTTCCAGTCAAAATATTCCTTTACTGTCTCTTTCGCTTTCTCTACTATTTTTGGGTTCTCAAACAATGTATCATTCATCCTGCATCTAAAAGAGGATTGATCTTTACCTTTTAATTCCAAATAGATTGGAATCTATTTGGAAAACAGAGGTTTGAGCAAGGGTTGCTGGGAGGAGGAAGGTCTTGTTGATATTGCAGAGTCCTGTGCACAACGGAATGACGAACAGTACGTGCCACATGCTTTATGTTGCTTTATTTTCAGTTCAATGTAGAGAAATTACAAACATGCATCTTGCTTCTGCTGGAGCAGAGAAGCAACCGTCCTTCTCATCGGAATAACGAACACCGAGAGAACGTGAAAAAACAGGAAACCAGTGTACGTCACATCCAGCTTCCCATTCCCGTGGGAAAACCCAACAGTGCTCTGACTGTGGAATGTAAACATTGTCTTGTGACAAGCACTTTGCTGCACAGTGAAGAGAGCAGAAACTAACATCCTCCCCCTTTCCGTGAACATCACTGGGCAGCGTGTTCGTACAATATCAGTACAAACCCAACTTCTGTACATAGGTACAGTGTTGATCCCTTGATACAATCTTGGACAATACATCAGCAGGAATTTCATTACCTGGCATATAGGACACCGTTACGAGTCCCTTCTGAATATGTTCCCTAGCATGTTGCAATTTCAATTGCAAGTGCTTCGTGCTTTGCTTACAACCTTCCGAATTTAGCAAAGCTAAACATGCTTTGTTGTCCTGGTAAACCTGGATTGGACATTTGACAGGAATCTTCATATCTTTGCACAATTGTACTAACCATTCACAATCCTTAAGTGAATAAGACAGTGCATTCAGTTCAGCTTCACAAGTACTTAAGCTAATTGTTGTTTGCTTCTTGCATGACCAATCAAATAGACCCTGATTGTACATGTAGCAAACTCCAGACGTACTTTTCCTGTCTGTAGTGTCACTTCCAAAACGTGCATCTGCAAAAATCTCAAGACCACCAGACTTCTGATTGTTAAATCTCAGTCTGTAATGCATAGTGCCTTTCAAGTAGCGTGCTATGCGTTTCAGAGCTTTCCAATCCTTAACAGTAGGATTGTTGACTTGTCTGCTTAGCAAATTACAGCTAACAGCAATGTCAGGTCTTGAACATCTGGCAATGAAGTTTAGCTTGCCTAGCACACTTCTGTACAGTGTAGTGTCAGAAAATGCTTCTTCAGTGTCTTCTACCTGATAACCTGTTGTCATCGGTGTGTCTACAGGGTTAGCATCCATCAGGTTCAGTTTGCTTAACACATCAGCAATTTTCCGTGACTGGTGTACTAGAATGTTACCACTTTGATCTTTCTCTATTTCCAGAGATAGGTAGTTGTTTACCTCACCAAGATCTTTCATGTCAAAGTGCTCTTTCAGTTGAGCTAGGGCGTTATTATACATTGTGACATCTTTCCAAAAGAATAAAATATCATCAACATAAAACAAACAATACAGCTTCTTTTGCCCCTCCTCTTTGACAAATACACATGGATCAGCTTTCCCTTGCTGAAAACCTAGAGAAAACAATGCTTCAGTGAGTTTTGTGTGCCAACACCGTGCACTTTGTTTGAGACCATAAAGGGACTTCTTCAGAGCACAAACAAATCCCTGTTTTACCTGTACGCCATCAGGTGGAAGCATATAAAGTGATTCACCTAGAGATCCGTACAAAAACGCTGTATTCACATCGTGGTGACTAATGTGTAGATTCTCCTCTGCAGCTAGCTTGAGCATAAGCCTAATGCTCTCATATCTCACCGTGGGTGAGTAGGTCTCGTGATAGTCTTCACCTGGTACTTGTGCAAAACCTCTGGCTACCAATCTGGCTTTGTGTCTGACTATCTTGCCATTCTGATCAGTCTTCGCTTTGAAGACCCATTTGCTTCCAAGCAGTTTCATTCCTGGAACTACTGGAACTAGCTCCCAAGTTTTGTTCTTTTCTAAGGAATCAAGCTCAGCCTTCATGGCATTTAACCATGGCTCAGCTTCCTTAGAATCCAAATCCTGGATTTCTTGGAAACTTGAAGGTTCAAATACCTTCTTGGAGCTTTTAACAGCTGCTACTGCTGTCTTAGCAAATTCATCAGCAAATCTCTTCGGAGGTCTGCCTTTTGTGGCTCTTTGTGACCTGCGAATCAGCCTTTGGTCTTCAACACTCTCCTCTTCTTTCTTAGGAGAAAAGTGACCTATTGTGAACAATGGTTCTTCCAATTCCTGATCAGAGCTTTCAGAGGGTCGCATAGAGGCTTTCACACTCTTGAAATCCTCTGAAGTCATAGAATCATAGAATCATAGAATCATAGAATCATAGAGTTGGAAGAGACCACAAGGGCCATCGAGTCCAACCCCCTGCCAAGCAGGAAACACCATCAGAGCACTCTTGACATATGGTTGTCAAGCCTCTGCTTAAAGACCTCCAAAGAAGGAGACTCCACCACACTCCTTGGCAGCAAATTCCACTGTCGAACAGCTCTTACTGTCAGGAAGTTCTTCCTAATGTTTAGGTGGAATCTTCTTTCTTGTAGTTTGGATCCATTGCTCCGTGTCCGCTTCTCCGGAGCAGCAGAAAACAACCTTTCTCCCTCCTCTATGTGACATCCTTTTATATATTTGAACATGGCTATCATATCACCCCTTAACCTCCTCTTCTCCAGGCTAAACATGCCCAGCTCCCTTAGCCGTTCCTCATAAGGCATCGTTTCCAGGCCTTTGACCATTTTGGTTGCCCTCCTCTGGACACGTTCCAGTTTGTCAGTGTCCTTCTTGAATTGTGGTGTCCAGAACTGGACACAGTACTCCAGGTGAGGTCTGACCAGAGCAGAATACAGTGGCACTATTACTTCCCTTGATCTAGATGCTATACTCCTATTGATGCAGCCCAGAATTGCATTGGCTTTTTTAGCTGCCGCGTCACACTGTTGGCTCATGTCAAGTTTGTGGTCAACCAAGACTCCTAGATCCTTTTCACATGTACTGCTCTCAAGCCAGGTGTCACCCATCTTGTATTTGTGCCTCTCATTTTTTTTGCCCAAGTGCAATACTTTACATTTCTCCCTGTTAAAATTCATCTTGTTTGTTTTGGCCCAGTTCTCTAATCTGTCAAGGTCGTTTTGAAGTGTGATCCTGTCCTCTGGGGTGTTAGCCACCCCTCCCAGTTTGGTGTCATCTGCAAATTTGATCAGGATGCCCTTGAGTCCATCATCCAAGTCGTTGATAAAGATGTTGAATAAGACCGGGCCCAAGACAGAACCCTGTGGCACCCCACTAGTCACTCTTCTCCAGGATGAAGAGGAACCATTGATGAGCACCCTTTGGGTTCGGTCAGTCAGCCAGTTACAAATCCACTGAGTGGTAGCATAGTCAAGACCGCATTTTACCAGCTTCTTTACAAGAATATCATGGGGCACCTTGTCAAATGCCTTGCTGAAATCAAGGTAGGCTACATCCACTGCGTTCCCTTCATCTACCAGGCTTGTAATTCTGTCAAAAAACGAGATCAGGTTAGTCTGACATGACTTATTTTTCAGAAATCCATGCTGACTATTGGTGATCACAGCATTCCTTTCTAGGTGCTCACAGACTGTTTGCTTAATGATCTGCTCCAGAATCTTCCCTGGTATTGATGTCAGACTGACTGGGCGGTAATTATTTGGGTCCTCTCTTTTCCCCTTTTTGAAAATAGGGACAACATTTGCCCTCCTCCAGTCTGCCGGGACTTCGCCTGTTCTCCAGGAATTCTCAAAGATGACTGCCAGTGGTTCTGAGATCACATCTGCCAGTTCTTTTAATACTCTTGGATGCAGTTCATCTGGCCCTGGAGACTTGAATACATCTAAACTAGCCAAATATTCTTGTACTATCTCCTTAGTTATTCTGGGCTGTGTTTCCTTTGCTGAATCATTTGCTCCAAATTCTTCAGGTCGGGCATTGTTTTCTTTATCGGAGAAGACTGAGGCAAAGAAGGCATTGAGTAGTTCAGCCCTTTCTGTGTCCCCTGTTTGCATTTCACCATCTTCTCCTCTGAGTGACCCCATTGTTTCTTTGTTCTTCCTTTTGCTACGAACATACCCATAAAAGCCTTTTTTGTTGCTTTTAACCTCTCTGGCAAGCCTGAGTTCATTCTGTGCTTTAGCTTTTCTGACTTTGTGTCTACACGTGCTGGCTATTTGTTTGAATTCCTCTTTGGTGGTTTCCCCCCTTTTCCATTTCAGTTTCAGACTCAGAATCAGAACCTTCATCAGTGGGTGTGGGTTGTTGTTGCTTATCCTCAGTCTCATCACTGTCATCAGGATAACATTGGAAAATTCCCACGTTCTCCCCCCACTTGGCATTGTACTCAACACTTCTTGTGAGCTTAATTGTCTTAGAGTCAGTCATCATTATTCTGTAAGAACCTTTCTGATAACCTAGAAAGATACCATGCAATCCACGTTTGCCTAATTTGGAGCTTTGTGGTGAGTGGATCCACATGTCAGAACCAAATATTCTCATGTGTTTGATGTATGGTTTCTTGCCAAACATCTTCTCATACGGGGTACAACCAATCGCTGAAGATAACCTGCGATTGTAACTGTAAAGAAAACACGAGAGAGCTTCGGCCCAATAACTCTCTGGAAGATTGGCATCATGCAGCAAGGTTTTTAACCCTTGAAGCAATGTTTGATTTGCCCTTTCGCAAAGCCCATTCTGCCATGGCGAGCGAGGACTGGACAAATCGTGTTGAATCCCTTTCTCAGTCAGAAAAGCTTCAAACTGCTGAGAAGTGAATTCTCCCCCGCGATCTGTGAAAAGAATCTTTATCTTCTTACCATGCACATTTTCCAACCAAGCACAGAATTCCTTGAACCTTGGAAAAGCCTCTGATTTCTGCTTGAGATTGTACACATAAATATACCTGGAAAATGCATCAATGAGAACCATGAAGAACCTATTGCCACCCAAAGAGGGCGATAGTGGACCAACCAAATCAGCATGAACAATCTGGTATGGTTCTGTAGCTTGCCTACTAGACACCTTACCTTTCGCAGCCATTTTCACCTTGTTTGCTGCGCATGCTTTGCACTTCATGTGGTACCTGCAGGGTTTAATAGTCATACCTTCAACCAAGGTAGGCATCTTAGATACTGCCTCAAAATGCAAATGACCAAATTTCCTGTGAAAATCATGAATACATCCTGCATGCAAACTTTTGTTAGAACCTGCAATGCAACAAGTATCATTCTGCACAACATCATCATAATACAAAACAAACAAACGATCAACACACTCAGCATGCAAAACATAATCGTCTTTCTTTGTGATGGTGCATTTCTTGTTCTTGAAGGAAACGTCAATGTTGCGTTCATTCAGTTGCATCACACTTAGAAGATTGTGTGTGGCATCTGGAACATACAGTACATCATGTATCTCTAAGTCCAAACTGTGAAGAACAACAGTTCCATAGCCTTGACTGGGAATCGTGTGATCATCCGCCTGGTGAATCGCACCTTCCTGCGGTGTAAAAGACACGAACAGTCTCTTATCGTTGCACATGTGGTGGGTAGCTGCTGAATCAACGACGAAGAAAGATCTAGACGTCTTCTGGACCTTTGCAACCTTTGGAGTGAAGCGTGAGACCATTGCCTTGTGCTGCGTTGTCCTGGACACCGGACCTTTGCCTTTGCTTTGGCCTTTTCCACGCGATGAACTTCCGCTGCGCTGCTCTGTCTTGGCCCTGGGATATTTGCATTCCCTCTTCATATGGCCTAGACGTCCACACGAGTAGCATTTCACTGCCTTCAAAGCTTTTGCGCCCTCTGGTGGTTCCACTGCACTCTGGGATGACGTCTGTGAAGACTCCCCCTTACCCATGCAGCTAGCACCCCGGCGATCTGCTTCATTCTGGATCACGGCAGTAACATAGGCTACTGTGAGCTGAGCAGTTGGTTGAACAGCAATCTGAGTGGCAACGGACTCCCAACTTGGTCCCAAAGAATGTAGTATCATGAAGGAATACACAGCCTCTGGAAAGTTGAGTCCTCTCTGTTGCAGCTCGTGTCTCAGATTCTGCATCTCCATGAGGTGTTTACGCACATCTCCACCCTCAGCAAGAGCCATACCATGCAGCTTGGCATAGTAGTACATTGAGGAACCAGCTTCTGTCCTCAAGTGAGCTTGTCTTAAAGTGTCCCAAATTTCTCTGGCTGTGGTCTTTCCACGCAACAGACAGAGCTCTTCTGGGGATACTATCAACGTAAGTGTTCCCCGTGCTTTTGAATCCTTAGCATTCCATTCAGCTGTAATTGGAGCTGGGGGGTTGTCTGTAATAACATTAAACAGACCTTCTTTCCGCAGAATTGCCTCTGCATAAAGTACCCACTCTGTGTAATTTTTCTTATTGAGCTTAGGAATCCCAAAAGCATCAACCAGCTTTGCATCAGCCATCATTGCTGCTTTATTCCAGCTGCGTCACAGTGCTGCAGCTTCTTCCAAAAGCACTTTTAAAAAGTACTTTCGCTTTCCCCAGCCATTGCCTTAAAGCCTTTATCGCGGCAAAACGGCTTTAAAAGTACAAAGTCCAGCCATAAAGCCATAAACTAGAAACTGGCAGGCTTCCAGGCTGCTCTGGGCAGCATGAGCACATACCTTCATCAATCAAACTTGACGCGCAGAGCAGATAACGCGATCCGTTCCTCTGTACCTCTGCCGGCATTCCTCAGTTTGATTTACGTCTTTCTGGGCCCGGAACCAAAATGTTGATATTGCAGAGTCCTGTGCACAACGGAATGACGAACAGTACGTGCCACATGCTTTATGTTGCTTTATTTTCAGTTCAATGTAGAGAAATTACAAACATGCATCTTGCTTCTGCTGGAGCAGAGAAGCAACCGTCCTTCTCATCGGAATAACGAACACCGAGAGAACGTGAAAAAACAGGAAACCAGTGTACGTCACATCCAGCTTCCCATTCCCGTGGGAAAACCCAACAGTGCTCTGACTGTGGAATGTAAACATTGTCTTGTGACAAGCACTTTGCTGCACAGTGAAGAGAGCAGAAACTAACAGGTCTGGGATCCATCTTTGGACAGGCTGACTACAGAGCTGACTTGGAGAGATGCTTTTGACTCTAGGGCTGCACTGCTGTGGGGAACAAGCCCTTCTTGAAATGACCATGCTGTAAAATCTCACTACTCTTCCAAACATATGATCATCATCATTTCTTCATACTGCCACATCATTTCTTATTTAGAGTCCAGTTGACATCCTTCACTTGCTGTTAAACCATTCTTCCAGCTGGCCCTTTTTTCCATCTTACAAACAGCACCTCTGTTACATCTTATAAATAAGTAATCCATTTCACGTTTGTAGTCCTTCATATACATTGTTGTTCTGGACCTGGTGTGCTGGGAGAGTTCATTACTATCTTCCATTGTTCAGTTTTTTGAAGTGTTTATTTGGATGGTACAAGGTCACATTCCATTCCTCCCGCTGTTTACCAACTAGCGTACGAGCTGCGGCCATAAACAACTCACAGAATGCATATCCAAACTCCACCATTAAAATTCTGCTTCTGAGTTCTTCCTCAGCACACAGTTAAAAACAATATATTTTCTCAAATTCAACCTCTTTGCCAGATCTGTTCGGCCGCAGTTAATTCTTTTTTCATTGCACCAACAGCAAACAGGGGACACAGAAAGGGCTGAACTCCTCAATGCCTTCTTTGCCTCAGTCTTCTCCGATAAGGAAAACAATACCCGACCTGAAGAATTTGGAGCAAATGATTCAGCAAAGGAAACACAGCCCAGAATAACTAAGGAGATAGTACAAGAATACTTGGCCAGTTTAGATGTATTCAAGTCTCCGGGGCCAGATGAACTGCATCCAAGAGTATTAAAAGAACTGGCAGATGTGATCTCAGAACCACTGGCAGTCATCTTTGAGAATTCCTGGAGAACAGGCGAAGTCCCGGCAGACTGGAGGAGGGCAAATGTTGTCCCTATTTTCAAAAAGGGGAAAAGAGAGGACCCAAATAATTACCGCCCAGTCAGTCTGACATCAATAGCAGGGAAGATTCTGGAGCAGATCATTAAGCAAACAGTCTGTGAGCACCTAGAAAGGAATGCTGTGATCACCAATAGTCAGCATGGATTTCTGAAAAATAAGTCATGTCAGACTAACCTGATCTCGTTTTTTGACAGAATTACAAGCCTGGTAGATGAAGGGAACGCAGTGGATGTAGCCTACCTTGATTTCAGCAAGGCATTTGACAAGGTGCCCCATGATATTCTTGTAAAGAAGCTGGTAAAATGCGGTCTTGACTATGCTACCACTCAGTGGATTTGTAACTGGCTGACTGACCGAACCCAAAGGGTGCTCATCAATGGTTCCTCTTCATCCTGGAGAAGAGTGACTAGTGGGGTGCCACAGGGTTCTGTCTTGGGCCCGGTCTTATTCAACATCTTTATCAACGACTTGGATGATGGACTCAAGGGCATCCTGATCAAATTTGCAGATGACACCAAACTGGGAGGGGTGGCTAACACCCCAGAGGACAGGATCACACTTCAAAACGACCTTGACAGATTAGAGAACTGGGCAAAAATAAACAAGATGAATTTTAACAGGGAGAAATGTAAAGTATTGCACTTGGGCAAAAAAAATGAGAGGCACAAATACAAGATGGGTGACACCTGGCTTGAGAGCAGTACATGTGAAAAGGATCTAGGAGTCTTGGTTGACCACAAACTTGACATGAGCCAACAGTGTGACGCGGCAGCTAAAAAAGCCAATGCAATTCTGGGCTGCATCAATAGGAGTATAGCATCTAGATCAAGGGAAGTAATAGTGCCACTGTATTCTGCTCTGGTCAGACCACACCTGGAGTACTGTGTCCAGTTCTGGGCACCACAATTCAAGAAGGACACTGACAAACTGGAACGTGTCCAGAGGAGGGCAACCAAAATGGTCAAAGGCCTGGAAACGATGCCTTATGAGGAACGGCTAAGGGAGCTGGGCATGTTTAGCCTGGAGAAGAGGAGGTTAAGGGGTGATATGATAGCCATGTTCAAATATATAAAAGGATGTCACATAGAGGAGGGAGAAAGGTTGTTTTCTGCTGCTCCAGAGAAGCGGACACGGAGCAATGGATCCAAACTACAAGAAAGAAGATTCCACCTAAACATTAGGAAGAACTTCCTGACAGTAAGAGCTGTTCGACAGTGGAATTTGCTGCCAAGGGGTGTGGTGGAGTCTCCTACTTTGGAGGTCTTTAAGCAGAGGCTTGACAACCATATGTCAGGAGTGCTCTGATGGTGTTTCCTGCTTGGCAGGGGGTTGGACTCGATGGCCCTTGTGGTCTCTTCCAACTCTATGATTCTATGATTCTATGATTCTATGATCCTAGTCCAGTCCAGGAATAATTTTCAATAAAGTCCATTCAGCCTCGGTCAAGGAGGGAGGGCATAGTAAAACTTTGTTAAATTCCTTGTTGAGCATAAATCAAAACCCTCCTCCCTCTTCTGAAGTAACAAACAGAATAACATAGCAGCGGCCACACACGTCTCTTACATTTTGCAGGGGAGGACAAGAAGAAAGGAGACCATTTGAAAACCATTTGAAAGCACAAAGCACCATGTCGTCCCCCTTCCTTTCCCAGCTGTTGTAAGGATTTTCTCTTTTTTATATAATATTTTTTAATGGTTTTTACATATATTTCCATACATATCATAGTATACGAAAGTAAATAAAACATTTGGCTCCCCAAGCCTGTGACTCCCCCCCTTCCCGATTGATAGCTTTCAAACCTATTCTCTGGATACTGCATTTTCCTATATTTCTTATTACTATTAAATCATAATCTTGTGTAAATACTAAATTAACTATAATGAATAGTAACTGATAGTTTTAACCTTACAAAACTTCTTGTAACCCTACTAGCGATGTTAATTGTTTACAATTGTCTTTCAAGTATAACAAAAAATTGTTCCAGTCTTTCAGAAAAGTCTGATCCTGCTGGTTCTGGATTTTTCCCGTCAGTTTTCCCAATTCGGCATAGTCCAATAATTTCATCTGCCACTCTTCTTTCGTTGGTAAATCTTCTTGTTTCCATCTTTGGACTAGTAACATTCTCGCTGCAGTTGTTGGATATAGAAACAAAGTTTTATCCTGTTTATGTATTTCTCTACCTACTATACCTAGCAAGAAGGCTTCTGTTTTTTTGTAAACGTATATTTCAACATTTTAAAAAGTTTATTATATATCATTTCCCTGAAGACCTTCACTTCCTTACAAACTCACCACATACTGTATGGTAAGTGGTACCTTCTTTTTCTTTACATTTCCAAAATCTATTATTTGTTCAATACATTTTTGCTAATTTCACTGGTGTTAAATACCATCTTTAAATCATTTTCATTATACAGTGATACCTCAGGTTAAGTACTTAATTCGTTCCGGAGGTCGGTACTTAACCTGAAATTGTTCTTAACCTGAAGCACCACTTTTGCTAATGGGGCCTCCTGCTGCCGCTGCGCCGGCGGAGTACGATTTCTGTTCTCATCCTGAAGCAAAGTTCTTAACCTGAAGCACTATTTCTGGGTTAGCGGAGTCTGTTACCTGAAGCGTATGTAACCTGAAGCGTATGTAACCTGAGGTACCACTGTATTTTCTTTAAGCGAACTGCATGTGGTAAAAATAAAAAAATTCCTTCCAGTAGCACCTTAAAGACCAACTAAGTTAGTTCTTGGTATGAGCTTTCGTGTGCATGCACACTTCTTCAGATACACTGAAACAGAAGTTGCCAGATCCTTCTATATAGTGAGAAGGTGGGGAGGGGTATTACTCAGAATTTTTCTTTTTATCTTATTTAAATACTTCATTTATTTGACGGTAATGTAACCAATCATTTACGAACTCTTTTATTTCCTTTCTTTTTTTGACAATAATTTTTATTAGTTTTCAATTACAATAATCCAATGGTAGCCTCATTAACAGTGTCAAATTATAATAAAATTACTAATCCCAATCATTCAAATGCCAAATTATATAATTTAGGCGGCCTCCTGTATGCTAGAATTGATGCTTTGATGCGTTACTTTGTTTCTGCGCTTCAAAATTTTATTCATCTCAAGTACATTCCAGTCAAAATAGTTACCATATTTTTCGCCCTATAGGACGCACTTTTTCCCCTCCAAAAATGAAGGGGAAATGTGTGTGCGTCTTATGGGGCGAATGCAGGCTTTTGCTGAAGCCTGGAGAGCGAGAGGGGTCGGTGCGCACCGACCCCTCTTGCTCTCCAGGCTTCAGGAGAGCCCCGTCGCCAGCCCCGCAAACTCGGGGGACAGCGGGAGACTTTCCCGCTGCCCCCCGACTTGGCTAGAAGGCTGGCGGGGGGAAAAGCCTGCTCCTCCCCGTCGCCAGCCCCGCAAACTCGGGGGACAGCGGGAGAGGCGCAGCACGCCTTTCCCGCTGCCCCCCGACTTGGCTAGAAGGCTGGCGGGGGGAGAAGCCTGCTCCTCCCCGTCGCCAGCCCCGCAAACTCAGGGGACATCGGGAGAGGCGCAGCGCGCCTTTCCCGCTGCCCCCCGACTTGTTTAGAAGGCTGGCGGGGGGAGAAGCCTGCTCCTCCCCGTCGCCAGCCCCGCAAACTCAGGGGACAGCGGGAGAGGCGCAGCGCGCCTTTCCCGCTGCCCCCCGACTTGGCTAGAAGGCTGGCGGGGGGAGAAGCCTGCTCCTCCCCGTCGCCAGCCCCGCAAACTCGGGGGACAGCGGGAGAGGCGCAGCGCGCCTTTCTCGCTGCCCCCCGACTTGGCTAGAAGGCTGGCGGGGGGAGAAGCCTGCTCCTCCCCCTCGCCAGCCCCGCAAACTCGGGGGACAGCGGGAGAGGCGCAGCGCGCCTTTCCCGCTGCCCCCCGACTTGTCTAGAAGGCTGGCGGGGGGAGAAGCCTGCTCCTCCCCGTCGCCAGCCCCGCAAACTCGGGGGACAGCGGGAGAGGCCACCCTGCTATTCCCGACCTGATCTGGAGGCTGGCGGGGGGAGAAGCAAGCCTGCTTCTCCCCCCTCCAGCCCCACAAGCTCGCGGGATAGCGGGGCAAGCTGTCCCTGAAGGCAGAAGAGGGAGACGGAGCGCTCCGTCTCCCTCTTCTAGCTTGGGGATGGCTGCGCAAACCTGGGGGGGAAATAAATGTTTTTTCCTTGATTTCCCCCCCCAAAAAACTAGGTGCGTCCTATGGGCCGGTGCGTCCTATAGGGCGAAAAATACGGTATCCCTTATACAACTGCAATATTAATGACAACCATTTATCTTGACACATTAAATGATTTATAAACCCAAAGGTGAAGCATTCCTTATTCTTCCTGTGTGTGACAATTATTCTGTCTGGGGTGTTCCTTCCTGTCCTTGTAAAATGTTATGTCTGTCTATTCCCAGCCGTTGCTGCTCTCCATCATGACTTGGGTGGAGCTAATATCCCATTATTGTTTCAGAAGTTCTTCATTGCTCCGTCCCATTCATTGTTTTACAACTTCAACAGCAGTTGCAAAAATCACACTGTTCCAATAGATATCCTGTTTGCACCATTGTTTTTTCTCAGCTTGGGAAGGAGAGTGATTAAACACACTTCAAATAGCTCAGTAATAAACCTTCCTTGGCAAGCATGCAGATTCCTTTCATCCCCCCGTTCAGCCGATATATTTCCAATTAAGTTAAATTCCAAGTCATTTTAGTATTATTCAATTCAGTCCACTAATGATAGAGAACAGAGAAGAGTCAGCTCTAAGTTTCCCTTTTGCAAAATAGAGCTTTCCTCCCTCTTTCCTCCCCCCACAATTTTTACACACACAGTTCCATTTGGTGTTATTTTCCATAGCTACTATCCAGCTTCACCTATACATATATACATAATTTAAACTAACATTTCAAGGAGAGTTACCAAATTATAACTCTAGAGAAATATATATATATATCAAAAAGCTGTAGGCTCCCCCCCCCCCATATTTAACACCGAATGAAGTCTTTCAAGTTCAAACCTTAACAGCCTTGCCTCCACCACAAAATGGCTGTCCGTGGTGGTGGCAACTCCACCTGCTGCAAACCACACACCTCACACAAAGCACACATGCAAAGCCAGTTCGTTGCCCCACTGGAGCCCCTTTCTGCTTCTCAGTCGGCAGGGCAGGCAGCAGAAGCTATTATTCTGGAGGCTTGTTCTCCCTCCAGCTCTTCACAAATACAATTGCAGCTGCTGCAGCTGCAGCTCCTCGTCTCCTTTCCCCTCTCCTTTTCTTTTTTTCCCCAGTTTGTCCTGTCCTGTTTGTGGCTGGAGCAATCAAGCAGCTGCCACTGCCTGCCCTTGGGTCATATCTTTACAGTCAGAGAAAAGGAGCAAATTGGTTAGTTTACTCTCTCCCCCTTTAAGGAAAGGTCCCCCCTTTAAAAATTTCACCTCACTTTACCCTAACCCTATACTGGTCCTTAGTATCTGCATTTCTGTAAAAAAGCCAAACCTGGCTAGGCGAGGTAACAAAAAAGGAGAAATGCTGGTGAAGTTTACTGTTTATGATTAATTCAGTGGCAGTAAAATAGCAAGACTGAGGTGACCATTCTAATACCATTTCCCTAGGAATGGGCCTTCCCGCCTTTGCCTTCTCAAAACCAGACAGGCTCCCAAAGCCACCCCTCCTTCGGAAAGCAGTGCCAGGGCTCCCTTAGCATCCAGGAGCTGTAGCACCGGCTAGCTTCCTCAAAACCAGGCAGGCTTTGGGAAGAGGTGGCAAAGGTGTTTGCACAGAAGGGGCCCAGAGCAAGGCTTGGATGGCTTAAGGTGGTTCTGGGGATTGTGCAACAACCCATATGTATCTCTTTCCTTATCTAGGCATGCTAACCCATGAAGAAGAGAGAGTGTGAGTTACCCCATTGCATCATATGTTAGACTTGGGGTAGCGCAGTAGGTGGTTATCTTTCTTTGTACAGATCAGCACTTTATTTATTAACTGTAGATTACAATTTTTTTTAAAGCTAATGATTTTGGCAGAACTGAAATACTATTTACATTTATTTTTTATTTATTTAGTTGTACTGTATTTCTATTGTAAATAACAACCCCTATTTGCATAAAATAGAAAATATACATTTAAATTATCATTAAGAAGCCAGAAGGTAAAATCAAATAGAACTAAAAGTATCAAAATATTAATAATCAGCTGTTAAAACATACATATTTAAGAAACACATATTAAATACATTGAGGCCTGCATAGCAGGGGGTTGGACTAGATGACCCTTAGGGTTTCTTCCTACCAAAATGCAAAACTGCACATGCCCCATGTATTTGAAGAGAGAGGAGAGCTTTATGGCAGAGTTCTGCCTTGCATGCAGAAGGTCCCAGGTAGGTTTGATTCATGGCACCATATTGGTCTCCTTTTTGTGCTATTTTAAAGTTTGTGACAAACACTGGAGCATTGCAACTTCCTATGCTCTTGTGTTCACATCCATTAAACCAGTGTTTCCCAACCTTTTTTGGGCAAAGGCACACTTGTTTCATGAAAAAAATATCGAGGCACACCACCATGCCAGATGGGGAAAGGTCACTTTTTACCTATGTAAAAAAAAAATAAAAAAAAAATAGTAACAGCATAGAAGGTAATGGTAAGCTATAGCCTGTTTAGCTTATACCTAAATCCGACACTGATTGGTCTCCCTTCCAAGGCACTCGAGGTCCCACATGAAAGCGAGCCCCCAGCAAGGCCTCGACGGCCTGCAAGGCGCTTCCCCTTGCGAGTGGGAAACGGACGGGCGGCGGCCCGAGCACGACCTGGCGCCCTCTCAGCTCAGCGAGCACGACCTGAAAGCTCTGGCCGCCTCCCTGCACGCCCTCCCGGACCTGGAGTACGGCGGCAGCAGCGCGCCTCCTTCGACGGGCCCCGACGGCAACCCCGAGCGGCCCCGTCGGCGGGCCTCGGCGGCGGACCTCCTGCAGGACAGCTCCGGCTTCGCGCCGGACTACGAGGGCTTCGAGTACCGGGGCGACCCTTACGAGGAGGTGGAGCCGCTGTGGAACCTGCCCGCCTTCGAAGCGTGCTCGCCGGCCTCGTCCGAGTCCAGCATCGACATCTGCTTCCTGAGGCCCGTCCACTTCACCAACGAGCCCGGCAGGACGGAGCGCACGCTGCAGCCGCTGCCCAAGAGCGCGGCGCTGACGCCGCAAGCCAGCGGCACCTACAAGCGTGAGGTTTTCCGCAGCAAAGGCAAGCAGCTGAGCCGCTCGCTCAAGGAGTTCCCGCGCAGCAGCGGAGGCGGCGGCTCTGAAGGCATCGCCAGCACCAGGCTGTACAGCACCCGCAGCAGCAGCGGCAGCCGCCTGCCGGCCCCGACGGAGAGGGGCTTCCCGGCCCACGGCACCCCCTCCGCCGCCTCCCGGAGCTCCCAGCAGCACCACTTCCCACCGCCGAGAGGAGCGGGCGATCAGCCCAGCTTTCTGGAAGTAAGGAGAGCAAAAGGCAAGGGCAAAGGCGCTTCCTAGCCAGGGTCTAAGCGTGCCTATGTGGGGCACGTTACAGCCCCGTGATGTCAGCGCCACGCAGGCAGCCAGGCAGGCAGACGGCGAGAGCCCCGCACTGGGCGGCCTCTCCTCGCCGCCGCCGCCCCGCCTCTCTCCCACGGCACAGCAGGCAACGTCTGGCGGCACACTAGTGTGCCGCGGAACACCGGTTGGGAAACACTGCATTAAACATCTATACTGGAACCAGCATCTCATTCACAAAATTGATGTTCTATATCTTGCTTGAACTCCAAAGAGCTCAGGGTGGCCTCTGTAGTTTCCCCCTGTCCTGTTATCCTTCCAACAACCCTGTGAAGTAGGTTCGTCTGAGAGTGAGTGAGTGAGTGGCCCAAGATCTCTTTGGAAGCTCTATGGTTGAGTGAGAATTTGGTTTCTGGTTTCCCTGATTGCTGCAGAACTGCAGTTCTTTGTGCATTTCAGGGGGCTGAACTAGATGACCGCTAGAGCCCCTTCCAGCTGTACAGTTCTATGATTCTACATTTTCTGGGTCTCTAAAAGACTGGCCATTGTAGGGGATGTTACAATGTGGAAAGAGGGGTGCTCTTTTTTTAAAGCAAAAATCTTAAAAGGAGGTATGCAGAGCCACCCAACCAAGACATCAGAGGGATGAAAGATATTAAGATGTGTAGTCTTCTCACTCTATTGAATAATAGAAGATAGTCATGTTTCTTTTGAAATGTATTGTACATATCATTGATGAGAAAACATTGCAGGGAATTGTTTCGATCATGTGAAAACATACAGCAGTTTCTCCACCTGTGTTTGTTTATTACAGATAGCTATCATGGTGGTTGTGTAATGGTTAGATAGTGTGTTGGACTAGGATAGTGTGTGTAATGGTTAGATAGTGTGTTGGACTTAAATTATCATTAAGAAGCCAGAAGGTAAAATCAAATAGAACTAAAAGTATCAAAATATTAATAATCAGCTGTTAAAACATACATATTTAAGAAACACATATTAAATACATTGAGGCCTGCATAGCAGGGGGTTGGACTAGATGACCCTTAGGGTTTCTTCCTACCAAAATGCAAAACTGCACATGCCCCATGTATTTGAAGAGAGAGGAGAGCTTTATGGCAGAGTTCTGCCTTGCATGCAGAAGGTCCCAGGTAGGTTTGATTCATGGCACCATATTGGTCTCCTTTTTGTGCTATTTTAAAGTTTGTGACAAACACTGGAGCATTGCAACTTCCTATGCTCTTGTGTTCACATCCATTAAACCAGTGTTTCCCAACCTTTTTTGGGCAAAGGCACACTTGTTTCATGAAAAAAATATCGAGGCACACCACCATGCCAGATGGGGAAAGGTCACTTTTTACCTATGTAAAAAAAAAATAAAAAAAAAATAGTAACAGCATAGAAGGTAATGGTAAGCTATAGCCTGTTTAGCTTATACCTAAATCCGACACTGATTGGTCTCCCTTCCAAGGCACTCGAGGTCCCACATGAAAGCGAGCCCCCAGCAAGGCCTCGACGGCCTGCAAGGCGCTTCCCCTTGCGAGTGGGAAACGGACGGGCGGCGGCCCGAGCACGACCTGGCGCCCTCTCAGCTCAGCGAGCACGACCTGAAAGCTCTGGCCGCCTCCCTGCACGCCCTCCCGGACCTGGAGTACGGCGGCAGCAGCGCGCCTCCTTCGACGGGCCCCGACGGCAACCCCGAGCGGCCCCGTCGGCGGGCCTCGGCGGCGGACCTCCTGCAGGACAGCTCCGGCTTCGCGCCGGACTACGAGGGCTTCGAGTACCGGGGCGACCCTTACGAGGAGGTGGAGCCGCTGTGGAACCTGCCCGCCTTCGAAGCGTGCTCGCCGGCCTCGTCCGAGTCCAGCATCGACATCTGCTTCCTGAGGCCCGTCCACTTCACCAACGAGCCCGGCAGGACGGAGCGCACGCTGCAGCCGCTGCCCAAGAGCGCGGCGCTGACGCCGCAAGCCAGCGGCACCTACAAGCGTGAGGTTTTCCGCAGCAAAGGCAAGCAGCTGAGCCGCTCGCTCAAGGAGTTCCCGCGCAGCAGCGGAGGCGGCGGCTCTGAAGGCATCGCCAGCACCAGGCTGTACAGCACCCGCAGCAGCAGCGGCAGCCGCCTGCCGGCCCCGACGGAGAGGGGCTTCCCGGCCCACGGCACCCCCTCCGCCGCCTCCCGGAGCTCCCAGCAGCACCACTTCCCACCGCCGAGAGGAGCGGGCGATCAGCCCAGCTTTCTGGAAGTAAGGAGAGCAAAAGGCAAGGGCAAAGGCGCTTCCTAGCCAGGGTCTAAGCGTGCCTATGTGGGGCACGTTACAGCCCCGTGATGTCAGCGCCACGCAGGCAGCCAGGCAGGCAGACGGCGAGAGCCCCGCACTGGGCGGCCTCTCCTCGCCGCCGCCGCCCCGCCTCTCTCCCACGGCACAGCAGGCAACGTCTGGCGGCACACTAGTGTGCCGCGGAACACCGGTTGGGAAACACTGCATTAAACATCTATACTGGAACCAGCATCTCATTCACAAAATTGATGTTCTATATCTTGCTTGAACTCCAAAGAGCTCAGGGTGGCCTCTGTAGTTTCCCCCTGTCCTGTTATCCTTCCAACAACCCTGTGAAGTAGGTTCGTCTGAGAGTGAGTGAGTGAGTGGCCCAAGATCTCTTTGGAAGCTCTATGGTTGAGTGAGAATTTGGTTTCTGGTTTCCCTGATTGCTGCAGAACTGCAGTTCTTTGTGCATTTCAGGGGGCTGAACTAGATGACCGCTAGAGCCCCTTCCAGCTGTACAGTTCTATGATTCTACATTTTCTGGGTCTCTAAAAGACTGGCCATTGTAGGGGATGTTACAATGTGGAAAGAGGGGTGCTCTTTTTTTAAAGCAAAAATCTTAAAAGGAGGTATGCAGAGCCACCCAACCAAGACATCAGAGGGATGAAAGATATTAAGATGTGTAGTCTTCTCACTCTATTGAATAATAGAAGATAGTCATGTTTCTTTTGAAATGTATTGTACATATCATTGATGAGAAAACATTGCAGGGAATTGTTTCGATCATGTGAAAACATACAGCAGTTTCTCCACCTGTGTTTGTTTATTACAGATAGCTATCATGGTGGTTGTGTAATGGTTAGATAGTGTGTTGGACTAGGACCTGGGAAAGCAGGGTTCAAATCCCCACTCAGACATGAAGCTCACTGGGTGACCTTGGGGCCAGTCACCATCTCTTAGCCTAACCTACCTCACAGGGTTGTTGTGAGGATGAAATGGGGAGGAGGACATGGGTGTAGCCAAGGAGGGGGGTGAGCCGGGGAGCAGCTGCCCCAAAATCAATAAAAATACTTAACTAACTGAGGTTTTGCCCTCCCCCCCACAACATACCGTATTTTTCGCTCCATAGGATGCACTTTTTCCCTCCTAAAAAGTAAGGGGAAATGTCTGTGCATCTTATGGAGCGAATGTGTGGTCCCTGGAGCCAAATCGCTGTTGCCCTGCGCTCCTGGGGTGCTCTTTGGGGGTGGGGGGAGGAGTCACGGTGCTCTACCGGCAGCCTCCGCTTTCCCCTGAAGCCCCGGCAACGTTTGCAAGCAGCGGGAAGGCTGTGCACCTTTGCCCCGCGCTGGGTGGGGGTGGGGAGCAGCAAATTGCTGCCTCTCAGTGCCTCCTAATTCAACTGCAAAGGCTTGATTGCCTAACTGGATTCTGATCTCCATTTGAAGTTTAAAAATATTAAGTTTGGGGATTTCTTCAAGTAGCAGTTTTGCGGAAATAGTCATAAATACATGCAAAGCATCTCCACAAACCAGTAACAGTGAGCTCAGCTAAAATGGAGCAGTCATCTGGCTCAAGAACAGTTTAAACTGCACAACTATAACCAGACATCCTGTGTGTTTGTGTGTGGACCATGTTCCTAGCAGCTAATCTTTATTGCTGAAAAGAGGCACTGATATTCCAATCCAAATCTATAATTCATTATACAAATTATTACAAGTTCAGTCCACCTATACCAAACCAAAAACATTGTGTTCTCTTGTTATTGAATGGAAGCTATTTATCTGCCCTCTTTTCCTCCTCTGTTCTTTGCTCAGTCACTCCATTTTGAATCTTCCTTTCAAAACAACCATGCCTGTTTTGAGAAAACTTCACAAATTTAGGAACTGGAGCGCAATCATTTGATCTCTTTGCTGTTCCTCCATACTCCAAGCACTTCTCATTTGCACAGCCCTGGTTTCTCTCCCTGACTATTAATATTCTTGATTAATAACAGTAAAATGCTCAAATTTTAGTTTTTGTGACTGCTGCCAATACTGACTTCCCAGTGATAATGAAAACAGCTACATTATAATGGAATGTCTGTCCTTTTCCCATTCTCTTCATTATATACCGTGGCTCGCTTTAAAGCAGCAAAGTGGACAGGAGCCACCCACTTTGTTGTTTTAAATAGTTTAGTACAACATTTGAGTCAGAATTCCCCCCCCCTTGTTTTTCTGCTCTAATAACCTGGTGCGTCTTTTGGTCAGGTGCGTCCTATGAAGCGAAAAATACGGTAAATCATTGCTATTCCCATTGAGGAGGAGAACCTTTAAGCATATGTTGGATGGCTAGCTGCCATGGATGCTTTAGTTGAGATTCCTGCATTGCAGAGGGTTGGAGTAGATGACCCTTGGGGGTCCTCTCCAATGCTATGATTCTATGTATGCAACCTTGAGATCCCTGGAAGATAAAAGTGATATATAAATGTAATAAATAAAAAAAAATGGTGCAACGCTCTGTCACAAGAGACTAGGGCCCTGTGGGACTTGACATCTTTCCGCAGGGCCTGCAAGACAGAGCTGTTCCGCCTGGCCTTTGGTTTGAACTCATTCTGACCCTTATGTTTCCCTCCCCATATGGTCTTGATCTATCGGCTACTTTTAAAATGAGGCTGCATTTAAAATTGCATTTTAACCTGTATTTTAAATTGCCCCCCCTCAAATTATGTTTTTACTGTAATTTTATTGGTGTTAGCCGCACTGAGCCCGGCTCTGGCCGGGGAGGGCAGAGTATAAATAATTTATTATTATTATTATTATTACAGAGGGACTAAAGTGCTTGGGGAAGGGAAATTTCATCTTTTGAACCACAAATCATTTGGAAGGATACAGTCAGACAGCCTACCTGGGTGGGGTGGGTCAGAGCCTGAAGGAGGGGAGCTGCTGAGGACCATATGGGCCTGTTTACAACAACCACATGTGACAGAGCCTGCCAGCCAGTGTGCATAGCACCCTCAGCCTCAGCCCTTCCCTAGTTGCCTCCCAAGCCTATGGTAGCCTACTTAGCAGACATTTTCATGTACTTGAACACTCTCAACACAAGCCTTCAAGGTAGTGATTTTACATTGAAGATAAGACTCAGGCAGTGATTTAAAAATTATGCTTCTGGCAAGCTGAGTAGAAGGTGGTAGCCTCACTAACATCTCAACACTGGAGAATTTTCTGGAGGCCATTGACAAAGCTTTGATACCAGAAGTAAAACATTACATCACTGAGCACCTGTGTGATTTAGCGACTAGCTTCAGAGATTACATCCCTGCAACAAATCCTGAAAACTCATGTATAAGGAATCCTTTTGAATGTGGTGATGTACAACTAACAACTATCTGCGGAAGAGCAAGATGCGCTTGTTGACGTGACTTGTGATGGTTCATTGAAATCATTTTTCAAAGAATGTAGACTGTACCAATTCTGGTTGAAGGGTTTTGCTGATTATAAGTTAGGTAAAAAGCTTTGAAACATGTAGTTCCTTTGTTTTCCACATATATTTGTGAACAAATGTTTTCAACATCTTGTTATATCAACATCTTGCCCAGAGTGGTTGGGAAAACCCAGCCAGACAGGTGGGGTGTGTATGTATATATACATGTTGTTGCTGCTGCTGCTGTTGTTAGTAGTATTACTAATGAGGTTTAGTAGCTGCTAGACATATCATAATTTGCTCATTTGTAGTATACATTAATTTACTTCAATTTGTCTCCACTGCAACTAAATCTTTATTTTTGCATGTTAATATCACAAAATTTATGGTCTGCTTTTTTAGTACATATATGTAAAATCCTTTGCTTATTAGTGTTGGCTATTTGCAGTTTAGTTGTGCTGCAGAGAGCTTGCTGGGGAGACCATGCATTAAGAAGGGACTCAAAAGTAACTTAAACAAGGTTTTAATAACAAAAACAAAAACTCCTTATACACTAAATACACCAACAACAAACCAGACCCAACCACCAACCCATCCCCCGGGGTAATGGGAGAGCTAGGTGCTGCTCCTTATATACTATACCCAATTGCTGACACAACTTGATTAACACAACTCAGCAGCACCTGCTATGTTTCACAGCTGTAAGACTGGGTCTTGTTATTTGCCCTGGCCCTGGCCCTTAAAGACATACACAACTTGTGAACCAATAATGAACCTTCACATTTTAAAGTGACCATTCAACATTTAGGGGCTACCCCACATTTTCTTCAAAAAATTGTTTTGTACAGCTAACTACCATAGAGTTATCAAAATTTTTGAAAGTAGGGGGTGGCTTGGCTTTTGAAAAATAGTGGTTGTCCTCCTAGCAAGTAGTTGTCTTGGCTAGTAGCAACCACTAGGCAAGGGGAAAGACATTGCTTATTAGGGATGCAGCACATAGTGGATCGAAGACTGACAACCTATTGAGTGAAGTGTTAAGGAAAATTCTGGGTGCGAGGATGCTCTGCAGCCCAGCTCATCAGGGTGCAAGCCCCCGTGGGTCTATGTGGTCAGCAAAGAAGGAAGTACCAGCCAAGTAATGGAGCAAATCAGCAGTCAGTAGACCTCAATCTTTATTGTTGCGCAGGTTCCCACTGAGGAGATTTCACCCCTCCCATACCCAAGAATCTCCTGACCATCTCCTGATGATCTCTGCTGACTCTCCACAGAGAAGAGGAGGCGTGTCCTGCCTATTTAATTATTCTGCCCAGCAACATATCTGTGTGTGTGAGAGAGAGTCAGTCAGTCAGTGTATCGGAGAGTGAGAGAGTGTTAGAGATCCTAGAGATTAGATTGCTGCTAAGAGCAGCTGCAGACTCTCAGTGTAGCATTGCTTTATGCTCAGAATATTTAGCTCTGTATATAGTTTTGTACCATAGTTGTAGTTATAGAATAAAAGGAAGATATTTTACAGAGCTGCTCTCCGAGTGGTTTATACTCTGCAAGACTCTGCAAAACTCTGCTGCGCAACGACTGAATTATTGAGACAGTGAATCCGGTGCTCTCAGCTCTAAGCTGTGAGTCCACAGCACTGTGACCTGTTCCTGCGGAAAGGAGGTCTCTGGCGGTGCTACCCAGCTCGCCCAGCCCAGTCGGGGTTGAGGTACATGAGTCCAGTTGGCGCACTGGCTCTAGGGCGATGCTGACATCGGTTATGGGCCCAGTCGTTGTTCCAGTCGTCTGACCTGACGTTGTTCCAGTCATCCCAGGCGTCCCAGTCGTCCCAGTCCCAGTCGCCAGAGGTTTCTGTTGCTGATTGCCGGACGGTGGAACGGACGCTGCATGCTGGACTGATTTGCGGTGCCCAGAAGCAGAGCTGTTTTGGAGCAGAGTGTTCAAGCTGCCGCTGTTGCTGTTGCTGCTGCTTGATTTATGGAGGTATGTTGCTGACTGCCAAAGGAAGAAGATAGCATCCCTGTTTGCCTGTTAATTGCGCTCTGAGTGGGAGAGAGAGTGGCTGAAGGAGTCAAGGCTTTATCTGTGTTGCACGAGGGAAGTGTCTTGCTCTAAGTAATAGCAGACATGGCCTGTGCACATTCTGGCCAGATGGCTCTGTCCTTTACCCTCCTGACGCCTGAAACTTATGGAGTTTGGCAAGTAAAGATGAAAGCGCTTTTACAGAGGGAAAAGCTATTTCACACGATAGAAGATGACCCTCCAGATAAGGATGATGATGATTGGGCTGAATGGCATGCTGCAGATATGAAAGCCCGAGGGACAATTATTTTGAGTGTTTCAGACCACTTGCTGGTGAACTTAGAGGGTCAAGAGACTGCACAAGCTGTTTGGCATAAGTTGAGAGACATGCATCTGAGGCAGAATGCTGGTTCCAGTGTGATTTTCTTTAAGAAGCTGTGCAGGCTGCAGTTGGAGAAAGGTGGTGATTTGCCTAGCCATCTATCTCAATTAAAGCGTCTCAGACAGGACCTTGTTCAGCGAGACCTGGCTATTTCAGAGGCTGTGTTTGCAATGCTGATGATCAATAGCCTAGATGAGTCTTATGATGGAGTGGCTGCCCAGATTTCTACGATGCCTTCTGACCGGCTAACAGAAGATTATGTGTCTAGTGTACTTCTGAATGAGTGGGATCGCAGACAGGCTGTTAAAGAAAGCCGGGAAAACTGTGCTGTTAAAAATCTGCTTGAAAATGTGCCTGAGTCTTCAGCAGGGGAAAGTGAAAGTGAAACTGCTGCTGTTAAAGCTTTGAAATTGAAGCGGTGCTTTTCGTGTGGAGCACAAGGCCATTTGAGTTTCCAGTGCAAGAAGTCTTCAAAGAAGAAAGGAAACTTCAGAAGCAGAGGGGGAGGAGGAAGAAATCCCCAAGCACCTGCTAGTTCAAAGGCCTTGATCTCTCGCTGTTCCAGTCAACGTGGGCGGAGTTTCTTCGTGGTCGACTCTGGCTGTTCAAACCACGTGGCCAAAGATAAGAATCTCTTTGTTCAGCTTGAGAAGCAAGAGAAAGAAATTCATCAAGCAGATGGGACAGTTCTCACGAGTGTGGCTCAAGGAACTGTGTTCTTAAAGAGCCTGAATGCAACTATTAAGAATGTCCTGTATGCACCTGATATTCAGGACAATTTGTTGAGTGTTTCCCAGCTTGATCGTCAAGGGTTTAAGGTGGTGTTTGCTAAATCTCGCTGTGAAATTCTTAGAGATGGCAAGCTCATTCTGTATGCAAAATGTGTAAATGGATTGTACCAATTGCCTTTTGTTTCAGGTACAGGCACTGCAGAAGCAACTGAGAAAGAGTGTTGCAATTTGTCTGTAGATAAGAATGAGAAGTTGCATGACCAATGTATTCATTATTATCACCGCATTTATGCTCATCTGAATTTCCAGGCTGTGGCAAAAATGCCTGATATGGTTCAGGGTATGAGGTTGAAAGAATGTCCCTACCATATGAAATGTGTTTCTTGTGCTGAGAGTAAGGCAAGGCAAGCTCCCAAAGGTACAGAGTCTGGGAGAGAGGCCAAGAAACCATATGAAGTCATTCATGCGGACTTAGTGGGGCCCCTAGCGCTCTCTAGAGGCAATTCAAGGTTTTTCATGGTTCTGATAGACTCCTATTCAAAATATGTTTGGGTCTATGTGCTGCAGAAAAAGTCTGAAGCCTTTACCAAGTTTCGTCAATTTTGTAAATGGCTCAGAAATGTACATAAGGAGAATGTACGTTTTCTTTTCACAGACAGGGGTGGAGAGTTTTGTTCAGAAGAGTTTGAGAGTTTTCTTTCTGAACAGGGCATTGAGCATAGGACCGCCATGCCCAGATCACCCTGGCAGAATGGTTTATGTGAGAGAGTGAACCAAACCCTGCAGCAAGGAATCAGAACGCTGTTACATGATTCGGGGCTACCCAATCCCTTTTGGGCCGAAGCTCTTTCGTTTTTCTGTCACGTGTATAACAGGAGGTACCAGTCTAGTGTAAATTGCACCCCATATGAGATGCTTCACGGAAGAAAGCCATGTGTAAAGCATTTTAAAATTTTTGGTTCGGAGGTTTGGGTGCAGACCTCGCAAGGTGACAAACTGAGCAAGCGTGGAGAACATGGTATTTTCCTAGGATATGAGAAAGGGTCTTATCGTGTTCTGATCACAGACACGAAAACCATAAGGCTGACCAGGAGTATTGATGACAATCCACAATGGGACAGGGTTGGTGTTTTTCAGTATCATCCCATTTGTGATGATGGTGCAAAAGGGGCAAAGAAAGTTAAGAGAGAGGCAAGTGTTGTTGGTGGTGATAACTCTGATGCCAATGTAGTTCCAGATGGTGGCACAGATTGTCAGAGCTCAAAAGCCTCAGGTGAGTCTGACGCTGACTCAGACTTAGCAGCTTCATATACTTTAGCTCCCCATTCTCCTAAAGAGGAGGAAGCACCAGAACAAGAGAATCAGAGAGTTTTGCGCAGATCCCAGAGAACAACCAAGGGTGTACCACCGAAAAGGTTTTCTGAAGAGTTGGAGTTTTTAAACCTAGCATGAAGTGTGCTGAGAGTAGTAGCACAAAACGCTTTATTTATTTCCTTACCTGATATTTGAAGGAAAGCGTGTATTTGAGTTCTGAAAATGGTTTGTTCAAATCTGCCTAATTAGAAATGTCAATTTGCATTTGAGAGGAAGAAATGTGTATGAAGATTTTTCCAGAAGCTGCTTATTCAGTGGTATTGTAAAAGTGTTTTATATGCCGGGAAAAGAGATACCTGCAAATATGTTAACCAAGGTTGTAAGCAGAGAACAACTTTCGGAGTATGTGTGTAAATTGCAGTTATGTTAAAGATTCTTGAAATGGTCGGATGAAATGGGGGAGGATGAGGAGATTTCACCCCTCCCATACCCAAGATTCTCCTGACCATCTCCTGATGATCTCTGCAGACTCTCCACAGAGAAGAGGAGGCGTGTCCTGCCTATTTAATTATTCTGCCCAGCAACATATCTGTGTGTGTGAGAGAGAGTCAGTCAGTCAGTGTATCGGAGAGTGAGAGAGTGTTAGAGATCCTAGAGATTAGATTGCTGCTAAGAGCAGCTGCAGACTCTCAGTGTAGCATTGCTTTATGCTCAGAATATTTAGCTCTGTATATAGTTTTGTACCATAGTTGTAGTTATAGAATAAAAGGAAGATATTTTACAGAGCTGCTCTCCGAGTGGTTTATACTCTGCAAGACTCTGCAAAACTCTGCTGCGCAACGACTGAATTATTGAGACAGTGAATCCGGTGCTCTCAGCTCTAAGCTGTGAGTCCACAGCACTGTGACCTGTTCCTGCGGAAAGGAGGTCTCTGGCGGTGCTACCCAGCTCGCCCAGCCCAGTCGGGGTTGAGGTACATGAGTCCAGTTGGCGCACTGGCTCTAGGGCGATGCTGACACCCACACACACAGGGTAAGAACCTACCTTCCCTTCCCATAATACCTTTCCAGAAGCATCATCAATACATCATTGATACATTACCAACATGTCACAGGGAGGGAGGGGATATTGTTGTGGGATGTGAAACACAAGAGCAGTCAAGTACAGCATCCTAGAGTGGACATAAAAGGGGGTGTCTGGACCAGCCAGCCAGAACTTCCTGTTTCTCCTAGGCTGGGACAGACTTCCTCTGCATGCGACTAGAGGTGGGCATGACCTCACCTGCCCAGGTAACAAAAGAGCAGGACTGGTCAGCCATCTCTCTCTCTCTCTGACCACATTTGTCGAAGAAGCAACATCTGCTTAGCCTAAGATGCTCTCTTGGCTTGTAGCCAAGAGAGGACAAAGAAGCTGTCTCCTTATGGGATAGTTTCCAGGTGTATATTACTTTTGTAACTTAAGTCTGCCTTCTGGGATCCATTTGTGAACAGAATGTATGAGTAAACTCTTTTTATACTTTTATAGAAGATTGTGTCGTGTCTATCTTTTTATGAGGGACTAAAGGAGAAATTACCAACGAAACTTATTGTAGAGGCTTTAGTGAGCCTGAGCAAATGCATCCGCTGTGCAAGTTTTAAAAAAAGGGAATGTTACTCTGCTAACTTGTAGAACTTGTTAACACAAGTTGGAAAGGATATAATCAAACAATATATCCTCTCCTGCATCCCTAAACATTCCCACAATTGTGAGGTTGCATGAGTTCCTCAACTTGCCTGTTACCAGATTCAGTTCCAGACACCTCTTAAGTACCCATCACCCATAGAACAATAAAGCTATCTATACATATCCTTGCCCTTTGGGGCTTCTTGAGGATGGGCCTTGTGAACACCTGGTTGTCCATTGTTACTCTCTTTGTTACTGTTCATTGTTACAATGGACAGTGGATGTCCATTGTTACTCTCTTTCCACCTCCCTGGGGAGGGTGTTGTATATGTGCCTCGGGGATTATGGTGGGAGGGGGCATCCAGGTTGTGTTTGTGACCTCGCGCTTGGAGGATTATAGAGGAAAGTGATGTCCAAGTCCGCCATTCTCGTAGGAGTAAAATGCTGTTGGAATGGGGAGAATCGGTTATGGCATTGATTTTATATAGTTTTCCAAAGGTTAGCACTCTTCCAGTCAGCGCTGTCAAGTCCAAAAGGATACATTTTTGACACTTCTTGTTACAATGTAACACTTTAAGGCAATTGAAACTAGGATGCATACATTTGATAGACTTGCCCCATTATGCACAGCAGGAGGGTGTTCAGTCAACCCTGCAAAGACTGAGCAGGCCTGTTGGTTACCTACTTTGCACAATTGAGGTCACTGTTTGATAATACCCGATTGGCTAGCTGTCAAATTTTAAAGCTCCCTATTGGTTCATTCATAAAACAGTAATATTCTCTCTTCATTTATACACATGGAGTTTGTATTTCAACGGTTGATTCTTGTAAACATACAATTTTATTGCTATGGTGTAGTGTAGTGCTTATGCGACTGTGAGCGAAGGTAGTTGGCTTATCATCCCTGGTTTTGAGGAGGAAGGGGAAAACTGTTTCCGTGTAGTGGCCCCCACCTTCATTTCCGTAACAGAAGAAAGCCTTTATTTTTCGCTCTATAGGACGTATTTTTCGCTCTATAGGACGCACCCGGCCATAGGATGCACCTTGTTTTAGAGAGGGAGAATAAGGGGGGGAAAATCCCCCCTCTCTGCTCAGCGCCCCTTCAGCGAAGCGGCAGGAGAAACGGAGAGCGCTGTCCTTTTTCCTGTGACAATTCGGACTTTATTTTTTTTTTTTTTAATAATTTTTATTGCATCTTTTTCCAAATTACAGATAAAACAGAAAAAAGAAAGAACATAGAAGGTAAAAAGAAAGAAAAAAGAGAGAATCACAACCATTTCAACAACTTATTTCAGATTTCTATCGGACTTCCCCACATCTCCCACATAATGCATTCTTGACAATAAAGTTATCAGCAAGTTATAACCTTGTTTCATGTGTTTCTTTGTACTTTCAATTGCAGTTTAAGTTTAAATCTCTTGTTTTCCAATTACTCTAAGAATATAACATATTATCATTTTTACCCATTTAAACTTTGATTCTTTCATAAATATTATCCAATTTCATATATAATCCACTTTCGTTGCTGGGGCTAACATTCCAAGTCATACGGCATCTTAAGATTCATATAACTTATAATACTTTTGCAAATAGTCCTTAAATTTTTTCCAATCCTCCTCCATTGCTTCTTCTCCCAAATCTCGGATCCTTGCAGTCATCTCAGCTAGTTCCATGTAGTTCATCAATTGCGTCTGCCAGTCCTCCAGTGTGGGCAAATCTTGAGTCTTCCAATGCTTGGCAATAAGAATTCTTGCTGCTGTAGTAGCATACATAAAAAAAGTTCTATCCTTCTTTAGCACCTTCTGGCCGACAATGCCCAGAAGAAAGGCCTCCGGTTTCTTGGGGAAGGTGTATTTAAACACCTTTTTTAACTCGTTATAGATCATTTCCCAGAAGGCCTTCAATCTTGGACAAGTCCACCAAAGGTGAAAGAATGTCCCCTCAGCTTCCTTACACTTCCAACATTTATTATCGGACAAATGGTATATCTTAGCCAGCTTGACCGGGGTCATGTACCACCTGTATACCATTTTCATAATATTTTCTTTCAGAGCATTACATGCAGTAAACTTCATACCGGTGGTCCATAACCTCTCCCAATCTTCAGACATGATATTATAACCAATGTCCTGAACCCATTTTATCATAGCTGATTTAACTGTCTCATCCTGAGTGTTCCATTTAAGCAGCAAGTTATACATTCTCGATAGTAACTTGGTCTTTGGTTCTAACAACTCTGTCTCAAGTTTCGATTTTTCCACCTGGAATCCTGTTTTTTTGTCTAGCTTAAAGACCTCATTAATTTGGGCATATTGTAACCAATCTTGCACCTTACCTTTTAGTTTTTCAAAGCTCTGCAACCTCCAATTACCTCCAATGTTTTCTATTATTTCCCAATACTTCGGCCAGCAGGCCTCCATATTGGGTTTTTTCCGAGCCTTGGCCTCTATTGGTGATATCCACCTCGGAGTTTTGCTTTCCAATAAGTCTTTGTATTTTTTCCAGACCATAAATATTGCTTTTCTGACAATATGGTTTTTAAACATTCCATATGTTTTTGCCTTGTCATACCACAAATATGCATGCCAACCTAACGAGTTATTAAAGCCTTCCAGATCTAGGACATCAGTGTTTTCTAACAGAATCCAATCTTTCATCCAGCAGAAGGCCGCAGCTTCATAATATAACCTTAAGTCCGGCAGGGCAAACCCCCCTCTCTCCTTTGCATCAGTTAGTATTTTAAACTTTATTCGGGGCTTTTTGCCCTGCCAGACAAATTTAGAGATATCCTTCTGCCACTTTCCAAAACAATCCACTCTGTCCACAATCTGCAAGGCTTGAAACAAAAACAACATTTTTGGCAAAACGTTCATTTTTATAGCTGCAATTCGGCCTAACAAGGATAGTTTCAATCTTGACCAAATTTCTAGATCTTTTTTCACTTCTGACCAACATTTCTCATAATTATCTTTAAATAAATTCAAGTTCTTGGAAGAAAGATTGACCCCCAGGTATTTCACTTTTTTAACAATATTTAGTTCTGTTTCCTTCTGAAACCCCTCTGTTTCAGTAGCTGTCAAGTTTTTCCCTAACACCTTAGTTTTTTGTTTGTTCAGCTTAAAACCCGCCACCCGACCAAATTTCTGAATCAATTCCAAAACTCTTTTTGTACTAGATTCTGGCTCCTGTAATGTTAAGACCAAGTCATCTGCAAATGCTTTCAGTTTATATTGTTTCGCTCCGATCCGTATTCCTTGTACCTGCCGATCCTTCCTTATCATGTTCAGCAAAACCTCCAGGACTGAAATAAACAGTAAAGGGGAAAGGGGGCACCCCTGACGTGTTCCTTTTTCAATATGGAGTTCTTCTGTCACCACATTGTTCACTATCAACTTAGCTTTTTGTTCTGAATAGATTGCTTCTATTCCATTCTCAAACCCCCTTCCCACTCCCATCCCTTCCAGGTTTTTCTTCATAAATTTCCAAGAAATGTTGTCAAAGGCCTTCTCCGCATCAATAAAAATTAACACTGCTTTAGTGTTAATATTTGTTTGTAAAAGTTCCAGAATATCGATAATATTCCTAGTGTTATCAAACAAATGTCTACCTGGGAGAAAGCCAGCTTGGTCCTCATGGATTACTTCGTTTAATACTTTTTTGAATCTATTAGCCAAAATATCTGCAAATATTTTGTAATCCACGTTTAGGAGTGAGATGGGACGGTAGTTCTTAAGTTGAGTCTTTTCAGTTTCCACTTTAGGTATCAGTGTGATGAATGCTTCTTTCCACGTATCTGGTGCCCTCCCTCCCCCCATAATCTGGTTGCAAACCTCCATTAACGGTTGTATCAAGTAGTCTTTTAACATCCTGTAGTACTTGGAGGTAAGTCCATCCGGGCCTGGAGATTTGCCTAGCTGCATATTCTGAATGGCATCCTCGATTTCCTGTTGTGTTATTTTACAATTCAAGATTGATCTCTTCTCCAAAGATAGTTCTGGTAGGCCATTGTCTTTCAAGAATTGTTCTATCTCGGCTACTTCCTCGGACCCTTGTGTATACAGTTTTTTAAAATATTTCTGGAAACACTTTCTAATTTCTCCCGGTTTCTGAATATTTTTCCCTTCAACTTCTAGATTGGTAACATAATTTAATTTTTGTCTCTTTTTCAACTGCCAAGCTAGCAGTTTCCCACATTTATTCGCAGATTCAAAAGATCTTTGTTTCATTTGTTTGATTTTCCATTCCACTTCTTGGTTGATCAATTTCGTATATTGTGACTGGTGGAATTTAATTTCTCTTAGAATCTCTTTTGATTTTGGATTCAGTCTTAATTTTTTCTCTCCATCTCTTATCTTCTCTAATATCTTGTCCTTTTTCCCATTCCAGAGTTTTTTCTTAATCGTATTCTGTTGTATCAGAAACCCTCTCATGACAGCTTTACTTGCGTCCCAGATTATTCTTTTTTCCACCGAGGTATTCAAGTTAATTTCGAAATAGTCCTTTAAAGCTTTTTGGGCCTTCTTTACGATCTCTTGATCTCTTAGCAGGTTGTCATTCATTTTCCATCTGAAGGAATCGGCAGTAGTAAATCTCATTTCCATTTTCAGAGCGTTGTGGTCGGAGCAAGTCTTTGGGCAGATTTCTACTCTTGTAGTCTTAGGTGCCAGCCCTCTAGTTGTCCAAATTTGGTCGATTCTTGTCCATGACAGGTGGGCCTCAGAAAAGAAGGTTCCTTCTTTGCCTAGGGGGTTTCTCATCCTCCATAAATCAATCAAATCCATATTGTCGGTTAGTTCGAAGAAAGTTTTTGGTAGTCTTCCATCCTTGGTCAGGTTCTGGTTGTGTGACTTATCCATATAGGTAGAGACGACCCCATTCATGTCTCCCATCATAATAATATTAGAATAGTCCAGATAGTCCAGTAATGTCTCATGTAGCTTCTTGTAAAATTCTGATTTCCCCTCGTTTGGTGCGTAGATTCCTAATATCAAAACTTTTTCTCCTTGGATTTGTATTTCAATTGCCAGGATTCTTCCTTGTTCATCTTTAAACAAAAATTTTGGTGATAAATTCTCCTTTGCGTAGATCACCACACCTCTCTTTTTAACTCTGTCTGATGAAATAAATTCTTGGCCTAGTCTTTTGTTTATTAACACCTTCCTATGGAGCCTGGTCACGTGGGTTTCTTGCAGACAGATTATGTCCAAATGTTCTTTCTTCAAAATATGAAAAATCCTTTTACGTTTTTCCGGGGAATTTGCGCCATTAATGTTCCAACTATACAGCTGTAGAGACATCCTGTATCAATCTGTTGTTGCTCTTTATGGGGCGTCTTCTTTTTTATCCAAATCCGAGGGTGCTGGCTCTTTTCCAGACTCTGGTGGAGGCCAAAAGGCTACTACTCCTTTCTGCAGGTCTTCTCCGTGATCGTGTAGAAACTTCTGGCTGTCCTCTTTCGTTTTGATTTTAATCTTCTTTCCTTTGTAGTTGAATGATAGGCCTTGTGGAAACTCCCACCTGTAAGGTATTCCGTTGCCTCTCAGAAGTCCAGCTAAGTCAGTGTAGTTAGATCTGAGATCCAGTAGTTGTTTAGGGATATCCTTGTAGATTTGTGCTCTTCTGTCCTGGATCTCAAGTGCTTTATTGAAATGTAGGTCAAGAAGTTTGTCTCTCTCCTGCTTGGTCCTTAAAATGATCAAGCAATCTCTAGGCCTGTCTTTCCTGGCAACTCTTCCCAGTCTGAATGCAGTTGTTATTTTAAAATCTGTATCTTCCTTTATACCCCAGAATTTAGAGAATTCTGCTGTCAAAAAACCAGTCAAATCCTCTTTCTCAATCTCTGGGATAGAGCGTAATCTTAAATTGTTTTCCCTGTTTCTCAGTTCCACCATAGACAGGTAGGCCTGCTGGTCGCTGATATGTTTATGTAGCGGCCTTACCTCTCCTTTCAGTTCATCCACTTTCTGAATTGCTTGACCTGCTTTTTCATTCGCAGCCTCGGCCAATTTCCGATTTTCAGATATAACGTCTTTTAAGTTCCCAATGTCTTGAGAATGCTTAGCCACCTGTTCAGAAAGTTTAGTAATTGAAGATGTGGCTAAGTCAATTTTTGCTGTTTGGTCATCAACCTTTTTATTCAAAATTGCAAATTGTTGTAGCATTTCCTCTAAAAGAGTGCCAGATCCCCCTGCTGCCATGTCCTCAGTTGTTGGCTGTTCAGCTTCCTTAGATGGAGCTGTTGTTAAGGGTACAGCTCCCTGTAAAACAGCAGGGACTGAAGATCTGCGAGCCTGAGAAGTCAGAGTTGTTTGTACAAATTGGCCTTTCCCTGCTTTCGACGCAGCTCTTGTTTTTGGTGGGCCACTCATTCCACACCTGTCTTTGGATTCAAGGTCAAGCTGTCAAATGTTCCATGGGAAAGACAGGCCTCAAAGTAGATAACCAAACCACAGAGAGTCAAAACAAAGTTGGTTCTCAGGAATTTGTAAATCCCAAACTCCACTAGAGGGAGTATTGTTGCAGTTCAGGAAAGAAGAAACAAAGTTTCAGTCGCCATTAAAGTTCCTGCAGTTGAATAAATTAACAATAGTCCTTAAAGAAAACTTTTTTCCAGTGGCAGAGCCCTTTCAATATTGCCACAATAGTCTATCTGAAGGTGCAAGATACAGTTATTTAATTGTATCCTCCAATGATGCCTCTATGTATCCATTTCGACTTTGTATATGTATCCGCAAAACAGCCTTTTCCCCCCTGCAAGCCCGGGACTGGGGGTTTTAAAGTTTTTAAGTCCACTAAAGGAGAAGGTCTCCGAGTAAAATCAACACAATAGTAGAGAAAAAAAAGAAGGCTTGCCTTTCCCTTCAGTTGCTAGCTCCACCAGACGCATGATACTTCCCGTTTTAAAATCCCTTTCTATTGCTTCCAGCTTGTCAGTTCCTTTGCCTTTGATCACTAAGCACTACCGGGAGACGGACTTCCTTTTTCTCGTCTCCCGCTTTCAGCCAAATTTTCAATTTACAGTCCCGAATTAATACTCTTCTTACTCACGAGTAGATGATTTAGAGTCCAATACTTAAGGAAGAAAGGTCGGCGCTCATCAGCAACAGCCGCGCGGCTTCACTCCCGCAGAAAGAGCGATGAATCCACAGCACCGCTTCCCCTCCGCGCTTCCGGAGCCCCTTACGGGGTCCCTTCTTCGTTTTGGGGGTCGCTCTGGGTGCCCGCCGGATCCCACGGCCACGAGCTCGCTCTGCTCGTGGTTTATCTTAATGGGTCGTCGCTTTGCCGCAGCGAACGACCCTTTCCTGCGGAGCCCCTCTTCGCAGCGCAAAGAGGACCGCCATTACTTGTTTCGCGCCGCCTCGACAATTCGGACTTTAAACAACAACCCGTGAGTAGGACAATTGAAACTTTGGACTAAAATTATATTTTTGAATTTGACCCGAGACGGGAAGGTGCAAACAGGAAGTCCATCTCCCGTTCTTTGTATAAAGATTAAAGCAAAGATTTTACAAGTTAAAAGCCGGATAAATTGAAAACTTGAAATTTCCTGCATCTTTACTATCAAACCCCCCTAGACAGCAGGAGGAAAGGGGGGGGGGATTTGACTTTCTAATCCTGCAGCAAGTGAGTTAAGAAAATAAGTCTCCATCGTCCCTAACATGACAGGAAAGAAACTGTCGGTGAAGTTTACAATTTGAACTTGGAAAAGGGAAAAGGGAAAAAACAAAACAATTCCAGCACTGCTTTCTGCCTGTTTGCTTTATATTGAAAGGAAACAAAATAACGGAAAATCGAAAGTAATTCTTTTCCCCCCCTTGTTGGATACATTTTAAAAATGGATGCTAAAAAGTAACTACACCCCCTAGAGGAAGTCTACCAGTGTGTGTCAACTTACAAAGAGAACATAGTAACTGGGAAAATCAGACCGTGGGACCAGCTCCCCGACCTTGACAGAAATGATTAGAGAGGAAGTTTTATCTGCCCTGGACAAAATATTTGATGGGCTGCGACAGCTGGATGAGAAAGTGTCTCTGATGAACCAAAAGTTGGACTATATAACAGCGGCAGTCAGCAAAGAGGTGCCAATGGGAGATGCAGTTACAGAAACTGCACAACAATCTATTCGGGAAATTGGTTCAACAGAGCAAGTGCAAGGGCAGAGAAAGGTGGAAGAGATTGTGAATGTACCTCAAAAGACACAGAGAATTCAAGTCCTACATGACCAAAAGCTGCAACACTGGGAGGTTGAATTTGGAGGACACTGGCTAAATTTTGGATTTAAGGAAATTACCATCTCTGGTGGGACTGTGAAACAAGTGGAAGATTTTTTCTGGAACAACTACTCTTTGGATTACAAATTAAATATTGGGGAGTGCAACACTGGGGAATGGGATAACTGGACAAAAGGAAACGAAGAATATTACTGTACGGAATTCCCTGATGATTGGCTCCCCAAAGAGAAGGAGAAGAAAATGAGAAAGAACCCAACAAGGAATAAGGATGTATGCAACCATAAGCAGAAACAAGAAAACTTGCAGAGGGGGCTTGGAAGTGACTTGAGAGCTTTAGACATTAGAACACCTGACTGATGGACTTCTGGGTTAGCGCGATCGGCTAATGGCGGATTCCCTCCGAGCTCCGGAGGGAATCGGCTCCGTGGAAGACGGGTCCTGCCGCGGCGGCAACGCGGGGACCCTCAGAAACCACAGGCGCGGGAGCCTGTGGACCTGGTGACTCGGCAGGCACCATTTGCGCCCTCCCCGACCCACGAAGAAGCCTTTTTAAAGGCTTCGGAGCGGGTGACGGAGAGTGGCGTGGTGCTGTGAGTAGACCGCTTCTTCTACGGAGTGAAGCCGCGAGCCATGGCCGGAGAGCGCTGACTTCTTCCTTTGAACATTTGGACTGCAAAAGTAACAACCCGTGAGTAGTATGGAAATTGGACTTAAAAATTCTATTTTTAAATTCGGCACGACCGGGGGATGCGTTAAAAGGAAGTCCGCCCCCCGTCTTGTAGACAACTTAAAGCAAGAATTGGATAACTAAGGTCGAAAGACCATCTTTCTCTTTGTGAGACAAAAGTTTTTAATTCCACGATTTGGCACTATAAGTATTCTGCTGGAGGATAAAATCTGATTTTAAGGAGCTGATGTGCAACCCCCCGGGATCTGGGAGCGATCCGTGAGAGAGCCTGTTGAGGAGATATAAAGACTTTGACAGCTGTCAAACGAGCTGTCAAAGTTAGAAAAATCTGCTTTTTGTTACTTCTGCTGGTTATTTTTGATACATTTGACTTTAGGTCGCTTGAAAATAAAGAAAAAATAAAAACAAAGTAACCAGACTGTTGGAGAAAGAACACTAAGTAACAAGAACCCCTCTAGAGGGGGTTCTGAGACATTACAATGGCTGCAGATGGAAAATTACAGGCTGAGCTGGATAGAATGTTCTTTCTCTTGGGAAAATTACAAGATCAGAGTGAAGCTCTGGCCACAGATGTTATGACCTTGAATTCTGAAGTAAATAATCTTGTTGATGGTGCCAAGGACTTGACGCAAGAAAATCTTGCAGATGAACAAGAAGAGATACGGGCAGATTTAGAGGAGTGGGAAGGAGGAGCTGAAACGTTGCAGGTGAAAAAAGACAACCAGAGGCCAGAAAAAATGGATTACAAAGGAAACAAGACCTTGATGATGAAAATTTGGCTTGAACTTGAGAATGAAAATTGGAGAGATCCCCCCATGGGGAGATCGGAAGACCTATGGATTACAAATTTGATCAAGGTGAAAGTTGGAGCTTTTGGGACTTTTGGGACTTTTGGACTTAAAAGGAATAAGAAATGATTTGGGCTCCACTTTTGAATACGGAGGTCTGGTTGGAAGAAACGTAGATCCCATTGGGACAGAGCTTCTCCGTGATTCGATGTTTACTATAAAGGACTACCAACAAAACCGGCAGAGAGGGACTGAAAGAGATTTAAGGGCCTCGGACGTGAGGGATCCGGGCTGAGAGCTGATGGATTGATGGACATTCTTTGGGGATCGAAACCGGGAAAGGGGGGGCGAGAGTTTTGGAATCCAAAGGGTCTATAATTATATGTTGTTTTTTGGTTATTTTGTTTTGTAAATATTATAAAAATTGGGAAATTTGTGGAAAGGAAATTGGGCCGACCTTAGAAAAGTATGCAAAGGGTGGGCATTTTGGTTTAATTGAGGTGTATAAGTTAAATTTGGTTAATTAAGAAGAAATAAGTAAAATATTAATAAGGTAAAAGTTGGAGATAAGAACTTGCTGAGTTAATCATTGGAGTTGGGATGCAGGAAGGGGAGGTGTGGGGAAGTCAGGGAACGTGGTTAACAAATTAGGGATTTGAAATTATATGTGTTTGTTTCTGTGTTTGTATGTCTGTGTTCTGTATTGTTTGTGTTTGTGTAAATTGTGAAAACCCAATAATTTATTTATTTTTTAAAAAAGAACACCTGACTGATGAGGTTTTAATGACATAAGGACTGACATCACCCGGAACCAGGAAAAAGGACGTTGGATAAACTTAGAATGAGAAATGTTCTCTGTAATTAAACTATATTCATGGAATTAGTGTAATACTAAGGAAATATTAAGAGATGTGGGAAAGGAAGTAATGGGCTTTTGCAGAAAGGTTAAATATGGTTAAAATTTTAGAATTTTTAGAGATCTGAGGATAAGATAAAATCAATGGAATTAATGTAAAAAAAAGGTCAGTCAGCAGTCGATCATGTCTTAGTTTTATACCACCTTGCCCGGAAATATTCCGCCCCAAATAGAGGCCAACTTTGTGCGGCCTTTATTGATTTAAAGGCCGCTTTTGACAGCATCCCCAGAGGACTACTTTGGGGGAAATTAGCACGATGGGGAATAGACAAAAGACTTCTGTGGCTAATAACTAAACTGCATGACGGATCGGCCGCTAGGGTAAGAATCACTCCGGCAGGCGACCTCTCAAATCCAGTAACCATCAATAGAGGTGTTCGTCAAGGATGTATCCTTGCTCCGACCCTTTTTAATCTATTTATAAGCGATATGAGGGCGCCTCTTATAGATTCTCAAGAGACGATCCACGCCCCCCGTCTTGCCCAATATCGTTGCCCCCTTCTACTCTACGCAGACGATGCAGTGATCCTATCTTTTTCAAGAGTTGGCCTTAGGAGGGCCTTAAATTTTTTTGATGCTTACTGCAAATCAAATTTTCTTACAATCAATCATGCAAAGTCCAAAGTCCTAATTTTCACCAAGAGTCGAAAAACCTATAATTGGAGAATAGACGGGAAAGCCATAGACCAAGTTTTTAAATTTCAATACTTGGGAGTCCTTCTCCAACACAACATGGGCTGGAAGGTCCATCTTGCATATGTATTAAATAGAGCTAAAGCCCTTTCATTTGGGCTACTGCGTTTTTTCTTTTCAGATGGGGCTTTCCATATTCCATCAGTGTTAAAAGTTTTCAAGGCAAAGGTGATTGCAACAATAGCATATGCAATCCCAATATGGGGGTCCTTTGTTAATCTAACCCAATTGGAGGTAATCCAAAACCAACTGCTAAGAAGGTTGCTAAAACTACCCAGGTGTGTAGGCAATACAGCTATACGACTCGAACTAAATGTGACATCTCTAGAAACCACACTATGGAAATGCATCCTCTGTTACTGGTTGGCAATATGGCATAAACTCCCAAATCTCCACCTGATACAGTGTCTCTGGAGAGATGACTTCCCTAGCCCTTGGGCAAAAATAATACATGGGAAACTTGTGTCCTTAGGACTATCCCCATCTGAACTACTAAAATTGGATTTAATTTCTGCCAAGAGAATTATAACTCACAGATTAGAGGAGATCGATTTACAATTTAATATTGCGACAGGTGGTGGCACCTGTTCGCCGATAAACCTTGGCTTAACACCACCAACAAAACTCCCATCTTATTTAACTACCTTATCTGTGGTGATGCACAGGTATGCCTTTATAAAGGCTAGATTCAATGTTTTCCCATCAAATGTGTTGGGTAACAGACTCTCCAACGGACAGATCTCACTCCTCTGTGACTGTAAAAGTGGATCTATAGAATCGTTATATCATATAATCTTCTGTTGTCCATTACATTTGGCTTCACGGTCTAAGTTTCTGGTCCCATATTTATCGAGAATTGCTGACAGACCTCAGGAAGCCCAAATAATATACTTATTAAACGACGAAGACTCAAGTAGATCCCTTGCAGTCGCTAGATACCTGATTAATGTTTTATTTCATAAGAGGAGAAATGGATCACTGTATGACTCTGACAGCTTAGCCAAACTTAAGAACCACCAATAAGTGCCTGAACTAAGACACATATCCCCGAGGGATTTGAATTACGGTTGACATAGAGGGAGCTTATTGTATATAGTGTTTACTTAATTGTAGTAAAATTGGTTTTATATGGGTGTTTTAACTTGGAACTGTTTAAATTGTTTGTTTATGGATAAATCTTGATGTATTGTTTTAGATATGGGCCAATGGCCGTAATAAATCAAATCAATCAATCAATCAATGTAAAAAAGGAGTGGCTGAGTAATAAGGTGAAATAAGAATTTGCAAGAATGGTTTGATTATAAATGAAAATATGAAGTAATATTATATGAGGATATATAACTAAGGGTAAGATAAGAGGGCACGAATTTGCTGAATAAATTTATAAAGAGGGAGGTGAGAGGAAGTCAGGAAAATAAGTAAGAGAATGGTAGAAATTAAAAGGAGGGATTTTTATCTGTATTTTTTCCCCTTCTTTTTTGGTTCCTGCTTCTATGTGGAATTTGGTTTTGGGGTTTTTTTGGTGTTTATTTTTTCACCGTTTGTTGTTATGTTATGTTTTCTTTTTTGTTGATGTTTTTTGTAACCTTTTTTCTTGTAAAACTTAATAAAATATTATTATAAAAAAAAGAAAAATTAAAAAAAGAGAGAGAAACGGAGCCCCTTCCATTTCTCCTCCCGCTTCGCTGAAGGGGCGCTGTGCAGCTCTCCCTTTCTGCTGAAGCCAGGAGAGTCTTGCTCTCCCAGCTTCAGCAAAAGGAACCCGAAGCCTCCAGAGCACAGCAGGACCTCCCGCTGCGCTCCGGAGGCTTCAGGTGGCTATCCCTTGTATAAATTGTATAGATGGTATAAATGGTTTGCTGTGTTGTGATGTTAACATAGGGAATGGTGGAAAGGTTGGAGAGACATGTGATGCTATGTCTAATAACCATTTTTTCATGCAGGGTGTATGCATGGATCTTCCAGATTGCTGATGTCTGACATGAAGATGATCAGGTGTACCAAAGATGTTCAGGACAAAGCAAAAGGGGAAGGCAATATGGGTATCTTACAGAAGCACCCTATTGGCGATGATGAATCTGAAACAGATTCAGTATCAGATGAAGGTTCTGATAGGGACAGTGCCAAGGAACCAACGGATGGGTCTGACATGTGGGTGGAGACGTCACAAGACAGGAAGCATAGATTCTTCCTGGGGTATGGAAAAGGCTTGTACAAATGCCTGATACCAAGGTGAGTTCCACTGACACAGCTGGTACAGATTTGGCTGTAGCTAGTAGCTTGATGCAGGTCTTGGAACCCGAAGTCTTGAAAGGGGTACAAGGTTTGTCCTCAAAGGACGGGAAACCATGTCCAGAGGCTGTAAGGGTAGACGCTATTTCCTCAGAGAGGAACAGAGCTAGAGCTCTAGTCCCATGGAAGGAGGGTAACCAAATGTGCTAGATGTTAAGGCCCAAGGCTAGTCCAGTTGCAGGTAGTTCCAAGGGTGGAACGGGTGATACAGGGGTATACTATGTGTATGACATCTGTATGTTTGTTGCAGTTACACTGATGACTACAACACGGTACTGTACACAAATCGGGGGAGGATGTTAGGATTCATTCCCCGTCTTGCAGTCATGGGATTGTTTTTATCACACGACAGTGTATGTTTTCATTCCACATTGTGGGAAGTGATGGAGACAGGATGTTTTTATTACTGTGTTTCCGTGATGTAGGATTTTTGTCCTTTTGTTCTTTCTCTTTGCTGTCTGATGCTGAAGAGGCAGGAGCTGAGTCAAGTGTGTATATGTAAATAAATGTAGTATAGCTAAAAGCTGCACTGCTGAGTCTGTCACACTAACTGCTAACACTTTTGAATCTCCCGAACAGCCGACCAGGAGGGAGAGAACATGCCAGTTGGGCATGTGTCTCTGTCAGACCCCTACTCATGTGTAGGACCTCCTGACAGCGGTCACCTTTTGGCTCCCCCAGCCACAGGCGAGACAATAGTGCAGTTCTCCTTGATCCACTTCAGAACAGCTGGCTCAGCATACAGGTTATAATAATAACAATAATTTATTATTTATATCCCACCCATCTGGCTGGGTTTCCCCAGCCACTCTGGGCAGCACCCAATCGAATATTAAAAACACAATACAGCATTGAACATAAAAAACTTCCCAAGACTTCCGGAGGCAGCGCGAACGGCAATGGCGGTCTCCTTCGCGCTGTGAAGGGGAAGCTCTGCAGAAACGGGTCGTCCGCTACGGCGAAGCGGAGACCCAAGTCGGAAACCCACAGGCAGCAAAAGCCTGTGGTCGTGGGACTCGGCGGGCACCAGAAGCGCCCCCCGAAACGAAGAAGGGACCTCGTAAGGGGCTCCGGAACGTGGAAGGGCTGGCGCGGTGCTGTGAGTCGATCGCTCTTTCTGTGGAGTGAAGCCGCATAGCTGCTGTCGGTGAGCGCTGACCTTTTTTCCTGGGAACATTTGACCAGAAAAGCAACAACCCGTGAGTAAGAGGGACTGAATGATTTTGGGACTAAATTAACTTAAAATGCGGCCAAAGCGGGAGACGCAACCAGGAAGTCCGTCTCCCGGCTCTGCTTTAAGATTTTAAGCAAAGACTTTGATCTGTCTGGTGCCTTTGAAGCGGTGCCTAAAGGAACTAATCCGTGCATAACTTGAACTGACTTTGCTGATATCAGTGGATTTAACTCTTCTAGTTGTGGACTTTGTTTTTACCTCTTCCTTTGGATTTACAAATTTATTAAGGAACCCAGGCAGTCGGACTGCCAGACTGTTAGAACTGTCAGATTGTGGACTTTGTTATTCTGGACTGTTACATTTGAGTGCTACCTGAACTGTTACATTGAAATACTGTTTCTGGCACTTTTTGAGACATTGTTCTACTTTAAAGGCTAACTCTGCTAACTATAAGACACCTGAAGGTCTTTTGGAATTTTGAGGCTGTTTTGACATTGTTTTAAATGTTTTGAAGCTTTGAAACAACTTGAGAAAAAAAACTTTTTATGAACAACAAATTTGCTGTTTCCCTCAAGATACGTTTGAACTCCCCCTAGAGGATTTTGGATTTACAACCGTCTGGGACTTGTTTTCTCTTCTCTCCTCCCTTTTTGTTTACTCTCTGGGCTTGTGGATTCCCATGGGAATCATATACAGTTTGACCTTGGCACGTAGACAGAAGTGGAATGAGCGGCACTGGGAAAACAAGATCAGCCAAAGCTAAAGCTAAACAAACGACTTTAACCTCACAGCTGCGCAGATCATCTGTTCCTGCTATTTTGGTGACACAAGAGGAAGAAACTGAGCAGACCAGGCCGGAAGGTATGGCTGCAGGAGGATCTCCCTCAGTATTGGACAAAATTTTTGAAAAGTTGGAAGGTTTGAGTAAACAAGTGGCTGAGCAATCATCTAAAATTGACCAAAACACAGCCAGTGTAAACAAACTGACCCAACAAGTTGCTCTGAATGCAATAGTGAAATTATTTGAAGCCACCACAGAAAATCGTAAATTGGCTGAGGAAGCTAATCAGAAAGTTGAAGTCTTAAAGGAGGAGGTAAAACCTATGCGCAAGCAGATTGGTGACCAGCAGGCCTATCTGTCTATGATAGAACTACGAAGCAGGGAAAACAACTTGAGATTGAGGTCAATCTTAGAACTTGAACAAGGGGACTTAATCGAGTACTTGACAAAAGAATTTACAAAATTTTGGCCTTTGGAAGAAGACAAGGACTTTAAAATTGTGAGTGCTTTTAGACTTGGAAAAGTAGCGAGGAAAGACAGGCCCAGAGACTGTTTGATTGCTTTGAGAACAAAGGAGGAAAGAGATAAGATACTGAGTGCACATTTCCAAAAGTCACTTGAAATTCAAGATTTGAGAGTGGAAATTTACAAAGACATCCCGAAACAATTACTGGAACTCAGATCCAGCTACACAGAGTTGGTGAAACTGCTGAGGAGCAATTCAATCGTCTTTAGGTGGGAATTTCCTCAAGGATTATCTTTTACATTCAGAGGGAAGAAAGTGAAAATCAAAACAGCTGAGGATAAAGAAAAGTTTTTGAGTGACTACGGAGAAGACCTTCAGAAAGGGATCGTGGGAGCTCCAGGGTCTGGGCCATTGCCTGTACCTTTGGATCCTGAAGAACAGAAGAAAGACACACCACCATCAAAGGGATAACAGATTTGTCCAGGATGTCTCTGCAGCTCTTAAACTGGAATATTAATGGCTGCAATTCCCCGGAAAAAAGGAGAAGGATATTCCATTTATTAAAGAAAGAACAATTGGACATTATTTGCTTACAGGAAACACATGTGACTAGGCTCCATAGAAAAGTGCTAATCAACAAGAGACTAGGCCAAGAATTTATTTCATCGGATCGAGTGAAGAGAGGAGTGGTGATATACGCAAAAGAGAGCCTGTCACCAAAATTCCTTTTTAAAGATGAGCAAGGAAGAATTTTGGCAATTGAAATACAAACACAAGGGGAAAAGTTTTTGATATTGGGAATTTATGCACCAAATGAGGGGAAATCGGAATTTTACAAGAAGCTGCATGAGACAATGCTGGACTATCTGGACTATAGCAACATCATTATGATGGGCGACATGAATGGGGTGGTGTCTACAAACATGTACAAAGCGCAAAGCCAAAGTGTGACAAAAGAGGGCAGACTACCAAAAACCTTCTTTGAATTAACTAACAATGTGGACTTGATTGACATTTGGAGGACAAAGAACCCCCTGGGAAGAGAGGGGACATTCTTTTCTGAAGCCCAACTGACATGGACAAGAATCAACCAAATATGGATAACTAGAGGACTGGCACCTAAGACTAGAAAAGTGGAAATCTGCCCAAAAACCTGCTCCGACCATAACGCAGTGAAGATGGAAATGAGACTAACTCCAACCGGCTCCTTCAGATGGAAGATGAATGACACCTTGCTAAGAGACCAGGAGATTATTAAGAAGGCCCAAAAGACCTTAAGAGACTATTTTGAAATAAATTTGAACACTACAGTGGAAAAAAGAGTAATCTGGGATGCAAGCACAGCGGTTATGAGGGGGTTTCTGATACAACAGAATACGATAAAGAAAAGAGCACAGAATGAGAAAAAAGATAAGATCTTGGAGAAAATAAAGGAAGGTGAGAAAAAGCTAAGATTGAAACCAAAGTCACAGGAGATACTGAGAGAAATCAAACTTTACCAAGCACAATATTCTAAATTGATAAATCAGGAAGTTGAGTGGAAAATTAAATTAATGAAACAAAAGACTTTCGAATCGGCAAACAAATGTGGGAAACTGCTAGCCTGGCAGTTGAAAAAGAGACAAAAATTGAACACAGTCACTAATTTAGAGATTGAAGGGAGAAATATCCAGAACCCTGTGGAGATTAGGAAATGCTTCCAGAGATATTTCAAACAACTTTACACCCAAGGGCCGCAGAAAGAGACTGAGATAGATCAATTTCTAAGAAGCAATGGACTACCAAAATTATCTCAAGAAAATAGGACAATACTGAATTACAAAATAACACAACAAGAAATTGAAGGTGCCATTCAGAATATGCAATTGGGCAAATCTCCAGGGCCAGATGGGCTTACCTCCAAGTACTATAAGATATTGAAAGATCATTTGACACAACCATTAATGGAGGCTTGCAATGAGATTATGGAGGGGAAGAAGGCACCGGAATCGTGGAAAGAAGCTTTCATCACATTGATACCTAAATCGGAAACTGAAAAGACACAACTTAAAAACTACCGTCCCATCTCTCTCCTAAATGTGGATTACAAAATTTTTGCAGACATTTTAGCAAATAGGTTAAAAAGAGTGTTAAATGAAGTGATTCACAAAGATCAGGCAGGCTTTCTCCCTGGTAGGCATTTGTTTGACAACACAAGGAATATAATTGATATTTTGGAACTTTTGCAAATGAACACTAATACAAAAGCAGTATTGATCTTTATAGATGCGGAGAAGGCCTTTGATAACATCTCATGGAAATTTATGAAGGAAAACCTTGAAGGGATGGGAGTGGGACGGGGGGTTGAAAATGGTATAGATGCAATTTATTCAGAACAAAAAGCTAAATTGATAGTTAATAATGTGGTGACAGAAGAGTTTAGGATTGAGAAAGGAACACGACAAGGTTGCCCTATTTCCCCATTGTTATTTATTTCGGTCCTGGAGGTGCTCTTGAACATGATCAGAGGGGACCGGTTGGTTGAAGGAATACAGGTCGGAGCCAAACAGTATAAACTTAAAGCTTTCACAGATGACTTGGTCTTGACATTACAGGAGCCAGAATCTAGTACGAAAAGGATGTTAGAACTGATTCAAGAGTTTGGTCGGGTGGCGGGATTTAAATTAAACAAGCAGAAAACTAAGGTTTTGGAAAAAAAACTTGACAACTTCAGAAATAGAAAGGTTTCAGAAAGAGACAGGCCTAAATGTGGTTTAAAAAAGTGAAATACCTAGGGGTAAATATGACAGCTAAAAATCTGAATTTATTTAAGGATAATTATGAAAAGTGTTGGTCAGAAATTAAAAAGGACCTAGAAAGTTGGTCAAGATTGAAGCTTTCCTTGTTGGGTCGAATTGCTGCTATAAAGATGAATGTATTGCCAAAAATGCTGTTTCTGTTTCAGACCTTACAGATTGTGGATAAGGTGGAGTGTTTCAGGAGGTGGCAGAGAGATATTTCTAAATTTGTCTGGCAGGGCAAAAAGCCCAGAATAAAATTTAAAATATTAACCGATGCTAAGGAAAGAGGGGGGTTTGCCCTGCCAGACTTAAAGTTGTATTATGAATCAGCAGCTTTCTGCTGGTTGAAAGATTGGCTACTTCTTGAGAACACTGATATCTTGGATTTGGAAGGGTTCAACAATGTATTTGGATGACATGCATATTTGTGGTACGACAAGGTAAAGGCTCACAGAGCTTTCAAGAACCATATTGTCAGGAAGGCAGTGTTTAATGTTTGGATAAAATATAAAGATTTATTAGAAAATAAGACCCCAAGGTGGCTGTCACCAATGGAAGCTAAGGCTCAGAAAAGACTCAATATGGAGGCCAAATGGCCGAAATATTGGGAAATACTAGAAAAAGATGGAGACACTTGGAGATTGCAGAGTTTTGAGAAACTAAAAGATAAAGTGCGAGATTGGCTACACTATGCTCAGATCAGGGAGGCTTTCAATTTGGACAAAAAAACAGGTTTCCAAGTGGAAAAATCGAAATTAGAAACAGAACTGTTAGAACCTAAAACTAAGGTACTTTCAAGAATGTATAACTTGCTGTTAAAATGGAACACACAGGATGAAACGGTTAAATCAGCTATGATAAAATGGGCGCAGGACATTGGCTACAACATTATGTTTGCTGACTGGGAACGATTGTGGACCACCGGTGTTAAATTTACGGCATGTAATGCCTTGAAAGAAAATATTATGAAAATGATATACAGGTGGTACATGACCCCAGTCAAGCTTGCAAAAATATACCATTTGCCAGACAATAAGTGTTGGAAATGTAAAGAAACTGAAGGAACATTCTTTCACCTTTGGTGGACGTGCCCAAGGGTCAAGGCCTTCTGGGAAATGATCTATAATGAACTAAAAAAGGTATTCAAATATACCTTCCTTAAGAAACCAGAGGCTTTCCTTTTGGGCATTGTCGGCCAAATGGTGCCAAAAAAGGACAGAACTTTCTTCATGTATGCAACAACTGCAGCAAGAATACTCATCGCAAAGCACTGGAAGACACAAGATTTCCCCACGCTGGAAGAATGGCAGACGCAACTGATAGACTACAAGGAATTGGCAGAAATGACTGGCAGAATCCGGGACCTGGGAGAAGAGACAGTGGAAGAGGACTGGAAAAAGTTTAAGGACTACTTGCAAAAGCATTGTAAATTGTATGAATATTAAGATGATGCAGGATAGAAAATAATCTGGCATTAGGAACTTAGTGGAAAGATGTTTGAAAACAAGCGAACCATGAGAACAAGATTGAAATTCTGTTAATATTATGTCAAACTTAAATATCTAAATATTTGATAATTAAGTTTAAAACCGGAGGCATAATATTTGAAAATTACAAAATAAGACTTGAAAGAAGTGAAGAATTGCTGAACATAACTCTATAAATGGGAACACAGGAAAGGGAGATGTGAGGAAGTCCGAAAGAAAGGTTATGGAATTTTGGTTTTATTGAAATTTAATTATGTTATTTGTTTTGTGTTTAATTTTCTTTTTCTATGTTGGTGATGGTGTTTTATGTGTTTGGTGATGTATTGTTTAAAACCTTTAATAAATATTATTTTAAAAAAATGAACATTAAAAACTTCCTGTCAGGGGCTCAGGGACAGAGGCACAGGGGAGAGAGGAGATGGAGAGCGAAGGGGAAGGATCTGAGGGCAGCATAGGGGAGTATGACAGTGACCCGAGAGATTCCATGAGCTTCTCCAGCGAATCAGAAGATTCCCAGAAGGAGGCGCCGATGGTCAGGGCGAGGGGGGTCCCAGGGGGGACGCACCAGAAACGGGGCCAGCGGGGACTCCCAAAGCAGCAGCTGGAAATCAGGACCAGCTTCCCCACCAGAGCAGAGTGGGGGGGAAGAGTCCCAGGTGTCAGGTCCAGCAACCCCCCCCCCGAAGGGGGAAGCAGTGACAGGAGCAGTGAAACGGTCAGGAGGAAGGTTACCGGCTGGGCGCGCGCGCCAAGTTCAATTGTACAGGCGCGCGAGACAGCAGGCAGCCCGGATCGGGAACCAGGTCCTAAAGCCCGCCGGAGGCAGGGGGAAGAATCAGGGGACTCAGCGTCAGAAGAGTCGAGGAAGGGTGAAACCCCAGCTGACAGGCGGACCCAGCGGAGGAAAGAGCAAAGGAAGAGGTGGAGCAAGGCTAGGGTCTTAAACTGGTGTATGGGGGGCGGAGACTCAGACGGAGCTTCGGCGGTCTAGGGTCTCAGACGTAGAGCTGCACGCTGCTAATGTGAAAGACAAACTGAACTTCAATAAAGACTTTTGTATATAACAACGGACTGGCGTTGGTCCTTTGTGAGCTGGGACCTAGGGCAGCTCTGACAGTAAGCTCCGTCCCACAAAAAAATTTTTTTGCGAGCTCACGAAGATAGGCGACGATGACTACGGAGGAGAAGGTGGCAGCACTGCAAGAAGCAGTCACGAGGCTTTACGCAGAGGTAGAAACCTCCAGAAAGAGAGAAGAGGAAGCAGAAGCCTGCTGCCGAGATCTGCAAACCAGGTGGGAACGTTTGGGCAAAGAGGGGCTGCCAGGACCCAAGCCGGAGGGAGTTGGCCTCGGGAAACGGGGGGGCAGCATCGTAGCCCATTTCGACGGGAACCTGGAGCAGTATCCTAACTTCAGAGCAGACGTAGTTTTCGCGCTCAAATTGCTTCAGAAAGACTTTAGACATGAGGAGGAGAAGGTGGGCTTCATAATAACTCATCTGCATGGGGAAGCTAAATCGTGGCTGCGCAATTTATGGCGCGAAGATGATCCCGCCCTCCATGATTCAAAAGCATTTATCGCGGCTATGGACTCTTGTTTTAAATCAACGGTTGATGTGGATGTGGCCAGGAGGGAAATGCACGGACTGAAGCAAGGCAAAGCCACGGTGAGACAATATCACTCCCGCTTTTTTGCGCTAGTTAATGTGCTGGGCTGGGAGAAGGACTCAGCTGCCGTGAGGGATCTGTTCTGGGAGGGGCTAAATGGAGCCATGAAAGATGAGCTGGCAAGGGGGGACAGACCCAACAGTACCACAGAAGTCGTCCAGAGAGCGCTGGCGGTGGGGGTTCGCCTGGAGGAACGCCCGTGGAGCAGGGATGACGGACGGATGGCACGCACGCCAGCCAGAACAACTCCCTTCCTGCCCAGGGAGACAGGACGCGCGCACTCCATGCCTCCACTGGGGGGGGGGAGAGCCGATGGAGAGAGGTGGTGCTAGGGCTCAGACAGCAACCAGAGCCCAACCGCCAGGAGCAGTCAAGACGAAGGCTCCTAGAGGGCACAGGAAGTGCTATATCTGCGACAGTGCACAGCACATGGCCAAAGAGTGTCCCCAGAGGATCCAGAAGCACACTGCACCCTCAGCAACAGTAAGAGGAGCAGTGAAACAGGGGGAACAGCTGCAGGGAAACGACGAAGCCTGGCTGGAGGCGGAGGCACTGGGGCCCAGCCAGGCGAGTCAGTGAAGCAGTCCCCAGAGATTTTGCAGCCCACGGACCCCCTCCCACCCAAACCAGTGGTGCAACTCACCGCATCACTCCAGCTGCCAAATGGATTCACCCTGGAAGTCCCTATTACCATTGACTCTGGTAGTAATACAGACTTTGTGGGGGTGGATTTCCTCAGGCGACATCGCGTAGAGCTCCTACCAGCCACGGTGCCCCTAAACGTCGTCACGGTCGATGGCAGAGAGCTGTTGGGAGGGCAGGTGCTACAGCAAACACCACCTATGGTGCTGCAAATTGGAAATCACCGCGAAGTCATCAGCTTCAACGTCACCCACCTGTCGGACACGCCCATAGTATTGGGTATGAGTTGGCTGGATTGGCACAGCCCGGCATTAGCGTGGTACCAGCGGCAATTGACCTGGTACCAGCGGTAATTGACCTTCTGCTCCTCCTACTGCGCAGAACACTGCATCCAGCCCGGCCAGGAAGAGGAGGGACAGGAAGATGAACAGCAGCTACACCTAGGCATGGTGCAGGTGGTACCCAACAAGTACAAGGCGTTTTTGGAGGTCTTCTGCGAGAAGGAAGCGGACAAGCTGCCTCCCCACCGGCCCTACGATTGCACGATTGACCTCCTACCGGGGGCGACACTGCCGACTGGAAAACTATATTCCATGTCTGAGGACGAACTGCAGGAACTCAGGGAGTTCATTGATCACAACCTGAAGTGGGGATTCATCCAAGAATCCAAAGCAGTGTGGGGCAGTCCCGTGTTTTTCGTGAAGAAGAAGGACACGCCCCAACGCAGACTCGTAGTTGATTACAGAATTATCAATTCCAGGACAAAGCCCACGGCGTTCCCCATGCCCAAGATTGACGACCTGCTCGCGACGGTGAGGAAGGGACGGATCTTCACCAAGTTGGATCTACGAGGGGCGTACAACCTTATACGCATGCGGGAGGGCGATGAGTGGAAGACGGCCATGTTTACGCCTTTAGGCACCTATGAATATAGAGTTATGCCGTTTGGTCTGCAAAATGGCTCCCATTGTTTCCAAGCCTTCATGCACCACGTGTTAGCGGGCCGCCTCTACAAGAAGTGCGTATGCTTCCTAGACGACATCCTGATCTTCTCGGAATCGCGGGAGGCTCACGAGGGAGACGTCAAGGAGGTCCTGCAGAGACTGCGGGAGCACAGACTTTACGCCAAACTGGAGAAGTGCCAGTTCGATGTGACAGAGGTGGATTTCCTGGGCTACAAGCTGTCCGACAAGGGACTCGCCATGGACAGCACCAAGGTCCGCTCAGTGTTGGACTGGAAGAGCCCGCGCAATCGGAAGGAGGTCCAGAAGTTCGTCGGCTTCGCCAACTTTTACCGCAAGTTCAACAAGGGGTTCGCGAAGGAGACGGCGGCCATCACGGACACCCTCAGCTCCAAGAAGAAGAAGTTCACCTGGACGGACCAGGCGGAACAGTCCTTTCGGAGACTCAAGCGTCTCTTCGCGTCCGAAGAACAGCTGCTACACGTGAACCCCGGCAAACCAATGAGGGTTGAGACTGACGCATTAGACAGAGCGGTGGGGGTGGTCCTGTTGCAGCAAGATCCGCAAGGGAACTGGAGGCCCTGCGCATTCTACTCCAGGAAACTCAGCAAGTCGGAACAGAACTACACCATCTGGGACAGGGAGTTGCTGGCCATTCATGCAGCATTCAAGGCGTGGCGGCACTTCCTCATCGGAGCCAGACACACTGTGCAGGTCCGCACGGACCATAAGAACCTGGAGTACTGGCGCACGGCGCGGTTCCTGAACCAGAGACACATCCGCTGGGCGGAGTTTTTCGCGGATTTCGACTTCAGGATAGAATACATCCCGGGAGACAACAACGTCATGGCGGATGCACTATCCAGGAAACCGCAGTATCTCGAGGAAGCAGCACCGGTGGCGGCCAAACACATTTTCGTACCGACGGCGTGGGCATGCACTTCAGCCACAGTGGACCTGGACGCAGTGCGTCGCATGCTGCAGACGGATGCCTTCGCACAATCCAAGATGGAGGAGGTGAGAAGAGGCACAGCGAAGGACGACGAGTTCCAGATACGCGATGGACTGCTCACCCGCAAAGGAGCTCTCTACGTGCCTGGAGACGACCTCCGAGCGAGGGTCCTGCAGCAGTTACACGACACGCCCACTGCTGGGCACTTCGGCAAGGACAAGACGGCGGAATTGGTGGCCAGGGACTTTTGGTGGCCCCAGATGAGGGCAGAAGTCGCGGATTGCGTCTCTAGGTGTGACACATGCCAAAGGGCCAAGCCAGTGCACAAAAAGCCGGCGGGACTGCTGGAACCGCTACCGACGCCGCTCGAACCGTGGGAGAGGGTGGCCCTGGACTTTGTCACAGATCTGCCCAGCTCGCGAGGCAAAACAGCGGTACTCGTGGTCGTAGACCTGTTCACCAAGATGGCGCACTTCATTCCCTGCGTGAAGGTGGCCACAGCGGAACAGACCGCCAAGCTGTTCATAGACCACGTGTTCAAAGTTCACGGCTTACCACAGTCCATCCTGTCCGACCGGGGTCGCCAATTCGTCTCGAGCTTCTGGTAGAAGCTGCTGGGCATCCTGAACGTCAAGATCAACTTAGCGTCGGCACGACACCCGCAGACCAACGGACAAGCGGAGAGGGTCAACGCCATCATGCAGCAGTACCTGAGATGTTACGCGAATCAACAGCCCTCGACCTGGGTGGACTACCTTCCGTTGGCCGAGTTCGCCTACAACAACACGAAGCACGGGTCTACAGGGGTGACACCGTTCTTCGCCAACAATGGGCGGCATCCCAGAACCTTCCCGGGGTTAGAGACGAAGGGGGAGGGGTAGCCACAGGGAGCAGAACACATGGCAGCAGAGTTGCAGGAGGTCCGCGAGCAACTCCGCAGGAACTTGGAACTAGCAAAACACGCCTACAAAGTGCAGGCAGACAGGCACAGGAGAGTCGGGGAAGACATCCAGGTGGGGGACTGGGTCTGGTTAGCAGCCCAGGCAGTGCCGGTCAGAACGTTAGCTAAGAAGAAGCTCAAACACAAGCAGCTAGGGCCTTACCAAGTCGAGGCACAGATCAACCCAGTGGCCTTCCGGTTAACACTCCCGGAGGGTTCCAGAATGCACCCAGTATTTCATAGGTCAGTCCTCACACCCTACAAGGAACCCCACAGGTTTCAGGCGCCAGGGACCGCACCTCACCCACTCAGGGAGTCGCAAACGGGGGAGGGGTCACCGAGGGCGGCGCCATTCAATGAGGTCACAGAGATTTTGGACTCGAGATGGGGGGAAGAGGGTGTTGAATATCTCCTTGCCAGGGAAGGCACCCCGGCCAGCACCAACAGGTGGGTGCCGGACTATGCCTTGGAGGAGCACTACCTCAAAGACGAGTTTCATGCACTCTTCCCGCACAGACCTATGCCGGCAGATTATTTCGACGACTGGCTTTTCACACCCACACTTTCAACCAGCACGTTCCAGGGGTTCTCATCCACTGAGGAAACGGCGCCAGACCCAAGCTCCCCGGAGGGATCACTCTCGGGGTCTGCCACGGATCGCTCGTACTGGTGGGACACTCAACTGGAGGTGGGGTGGGGCAGGGAATTGATAAGGGGGCCCTGGCACGCAGCATCACCCGAGGTAACGGGGAGAGACGGACATGGACGTGTTGGGGGAGGACCTTGGGTTCGAACACGAATGCAGGGAGATGGAAGCAGAGGAGATCGACGTCGACCAGCCCATTATGGACGGGCCGGATCCGACTGGGCGGTTGCACGCCAGGGGGAAGGAACTGTATACAACACTCACCCCCTCCGCACTGGAGCACCCGGAACCCACACCCGAAGAGAGGGAGGGGGGAAGGGGGGGCTTCGAGGGGGGGATGGATGTCAGGGGCTCAGGGACAGAGGCACAGGGGAAAGAGGAGATGGAGAGCGAAGGGGAAGGATCTGAGGGCAGCATAGGGGAGTATGACAGTGACCCGAGAGATTCCATGAGCTTCTCCAGCGAATCAGAAGATTCCCAGAAGGAGGCGCCGATGGTCAGGGCGAGGGGGGTCCCAGGGGGGACACACCAGAAACAGGGGGCCAGCGGGGACTCCCAAAGCAGCAGCTGGAGACCAGGACCAGCTTCCCCACCAGAGCAGAGTGGGGGGGGGAAGAGTCCCAGGTGTCAGGTCCAGCTAGCCCCCCCGAAGGGGGAAGCAGTGACAGGAGCAGTGAAACGGTCAGGAGGAAGGTTACCGGCTGGGCGCGCGCGCCAAGTTCAAATGTACAGGCGCGCGAGACAGCAGGCAGCCCGGATCGGGAACCAGGTCCTAAAGCCCGCCGGAGGCAGGGGGAAGAATCAGGGGACTCAGCGTCAGAAGAGTCGAGGAAGGGTGAAACCCCAGCTGACAGGCGGACCCAGCGGAGGAAAGAGCAAAGGAAGAGGTGGAGCAAGGCTAGGGTCTTAAACTGGTGTATGGGGGGCGGAGACTCAGACGGAGCTTCGGTGGTCTAGAGTCTCAGACGTAGAGCTGCACGCTGCTAATGTGAAAGACAAACTGAACTTCAATAAAGACTTTTGTATATAACAACGGACTGGCGTTGGTCCTTTGTGAGCTGGGACCTAGGGCAGCTCTGACACTTCCCTATACAGGGCTGCCTTCAGATGTCTTTTAAAAGTAGGATACAGTGGTGCCTCGCAAGACGAAAAGAATCCGTTCTGTGATTCTCTTCGTCTAGCGGTTTTTTCATCTTGCGAAGCAAGCCCATTGAAGGATTAGCGGATTAGCGCTATTAGAGGCATTTAGCGGCTTATCTGCTGATCGGATCGGCTGATAAGCGGCTTAGCGGCTTAGAAAAATATGGGGGAAGGAAAAAAAACCAGCAGGAACTGGCAAGACATTGTCGTCTTGTGAAGCAAGCCCATAGGAGATTTGTTTTGCGAAGCACCTCCAAAACGGAAAACTCTTTCGTCTAGCACTGTAGTTGCTTATTTCCTTTTTTTAATATAAATATTTATTACAGTTTTCACAGTATTACATAATGAAAAAGAAAAAATACAAAATACAAAATAAAAAACAGTTAAAAATAATTCCATCTTTTCGTCACTTATCTTTCATTTACTTGTTTCCCGGACCTCCTCATACCTCCCTTTTTTGTATTCTAGTTCAGCAATTCCTTTCCCTCCTTATTATCCTGATCTTTAATCTTAATATATTGTAGCATTAAATTTTTACCTATTAACAATCCAAATTTTCCATATTCTTTTATACCATTACAGCTAGAAACCACTTAACTTCAATCAAACATCATTCTAACATTCATTAATTTTTCAATATTTCTGTAAATAGTCTTTAAATTTCTTCCAATCTTCTTCCACCAACTCTTCTCCCTGGTCTCGGATTCTGCCAGTCATTTCCGCCAATTCCATGTAGTCCATCATTTTCATCTGCCATTCTTCCAGAGTGGGTAAGTCTTGTGTCTTCCAATACTTTGCAATAAGTATTCTTGCTGCTGTTGTAGCATACATAAAGAAAGTTCTGTCCTTCTTTAACACCGATTGGCTGACTATGCCCAGGAGAAAGGCCTCTGGTTTCTTCAAGAAGGTATATTTAAATGTTGTTGTTTAGTCATTTAGTCGTGTCCGACTCTTCGTGACCCCATGGACCAGAGCACGCCAGGCACTTCTGTCCTCCACTGCCTCCCGCAGTTTGATCAAACTCATGCTGGTAGCTTCAAGAACACCATCCAACCATCTCATTCTCTGTCGTCCCCTTCTCCTTGTGCCCTCCATCTTTCCCAACATCAGGGTCTTTTCCAGGGAGTCTTCTCTTCTCATGAGGTGGCCAAAGTATTGGAGCCTCAGCTTCACGATCTGTCCTTCCAGTGAGCGCTCAGGGCTGATTTCCTTCAGAATGGAGAGGTTTGATCTTCTTGCAGTCCATGGGACTCTCAAGAGTCTCCTCCAGCACCATAATTCAAAAGCATCAATTCTTCGGCGATCAGCCTTCTTTATGGTCCAGCTCTCACTTCCATACATCACTACTGGGAAAACCATGGCTTTTACTATACGGACCTTTGTTGGCAAGGTGATGTCTCTGCTTTTTAAGATGTTGTCTAGGTTTGCCATCGCCTTTCTCCCAAGGATCAGGCGTCTTTTAATTTCGTGACTGCTGTCACCATCTGTACTGATCATGGAGCCCAAGAAGGTAAAATCTCTCACTGCCTCCATTTCTTCCCCTTCTATTTGCCAGGAGGTGATGGGCCCAGTGGCCATGATCTTCGTTTTTTTGATGTTGAGCTTCAGACCATATTTTGCGCTCTCCTCTTTCACCCTCATTAAAAGGTTCTTTAATTCCTCTTCACTTTCTGCCATCAAGGTTGTGTCATCTGCATATCTGAGGTTGTTGATATTTCTTCCGGCAATCTTAATTCCGGTTTGGGAATCATCCAGCCCAGCCTTTCGCATGATGAATTCTGCATATAAGTTAAATAAGCAGGGAGACAATATACAGCCTTGCCGTACTCCTTTCCCAATTTGGAACCAATCAGTTGTTCCATATCCAGTTCTAACTGTAGCTTCTTGTCCCACATAGAGATTTCTCAGGAGACAGATGAGGTGATCAGGCACTCCCATTTCTTTAAGAACTTGCCATAGTTTGCTGTGGTCAACACAGTCAAAGGCTTTTGCATAGTCAATGAAGCAGAAGTAGATGTCTTTCTGGAACTCTCTAGCTTTCTCCATAATCCAGCGCATGTTTGCAATTTGGTCTCTGGTTCCTCTGCCTCTTCTAAATCCAGCTTGCACTTCTGGGAGTTCTCAGTCCACATACTGCTTGAGCCTTCCTTGTAGAATTTTAAGCATAACCTTGCTAGCGTGTGAAATGAGTGCAATTGTGCGGTAGTTGGAGCATTCTTTGGCACTGCCTTTCTTTGGGATTGGGATGTAGACTGATCTTCTCCAATCCTCTGGCCACTGCTGAGTCTTCCAAACTTGCTGGCATATTGAGTGTAGCACCTTAACAGCATCATCTTTTAAAATTTTAAACAGTTCAGCTGGAATACCATCACTTCCACTGGCCTTGTTATTTGCAGTGCTTTCTAAGGCCCATTTGACTTCACTCTCCAGGATGTCTGGCTCAAGGTCAGCAACCACACTACCTGGGGTGTACGAGACATCCATATCTTTCTGGTATAATTCCTGTGTATTCTTGCCACCTCTTCTTGATGTCTTCTGCTTCAGTTAGGTCTTTACCACTTTTGTCCTTTATTATGGTAATCTTTGTACGAAATGTTCCTTTCATATTTCCGATTTTCTTGAACAGATCTCTGGTTCTTCCCATTCTGTTGCTTTCCTCTATTTCTTTGCATTGCTCGTTTAAGAAGGCCTTCTTGTCTCTCCTTGCTATTCTTTGGAAATCTGCATTCAATTTCTTGTATCTTTCATTATCTCCCTCGCATTTTGCTTGCCTTCTCTCCCCCGCTATTTGTACGGCCTTGTTGGACAGCCACTTTGCTTTCTTGCATTTCTTTTTCATTGGGATGGTTTTAGTTGCTGCCTCCTGTATAATGTTGCGAGCCTCCACCCATAGTTCTTCAGGCACTCTGTCCAGCAAATCTAAATCCTTAAATCTAAATCCTTAAACCTGTTCCTCACTTCCACTGTGTATTCATAAGGGATTTGGTTTAGATTGTATCTTACCTGTCCAGTGGTTTTTCCTACTTTCTTCAGTTTAAGCTTGAATTTTGCTATAAGAAGCTGATGATCTGAGCCACAGTCAGCTCCAGGTCTTGTTTTTGCTGACTGTATAGAGCTTCTCCATCTTTGGCTGCAGAGAATATAATCAATCTGATTTCGATGTTGCCCATCTGGGGATGTCCATGTGTAGAGTCGTCTCTTGTGTTGTTGGAAAAGCGTGTTTGTGATGACCAGCTTGTTCTCTTGGCAGAACTCTATTAGCCTTTGCCCTGCTTCGTTTTGATCTCCAAGGCCAAACTTGCCAGTTGTTCCTTTTATCTCTTGATTCCCTACTTTAGCATTCCAATCCCCTATAATGAGCAGAACATCCTTCTTTGGTGTCACTTCTATAAGGTCTTGTAATTCTTCATAGAATTGGTCAATTTCAGTTTCTTCAGCACCAGTAGTTGGTGCATAAACTTGGATTACTGTGATGTTAAAAGGTCTGCCTTGGATTCGTATCGAGATCATTCTATCATTTTTGAGACTGCATCCCAGTACAGCTTTCCCCACTCTTTTGTTGACTATGAGGGCCACTCCATTTCTTTTACGGGTTTCTTGCCCACAGTAGTAGATATGATAGTCATCCGAACTGAATTCGCCCATTCCCGTCCATTTTAGCTCACTGATGCCCAGGATGTCAATATTTATTCTCGCCATCTCATTTTTGACCACATCCAACTTACCCAGGTTCATGGTTCTTACATTCCAGGTTCCTATGTGTCAGGGGTTCAGGAGCAGAGGCAAGGGCAAGGGAGGAAACAGAGAGCGAGGGGGAGGAGGCAGAAGAAAAGATGAGTGATGACGACGACCCGAGATCTCCGAGTCTTTCCAGTGAATCAGAAGATTCACAGAAAGGAGCACCAGTGGCCAGAGCAAGGGGGGAGACTAGGGGGACACCCCAGGGAGATAGAGCCAGAGGGGACTCAGAGGAGAGCAGTTGGAAATCGGGACCAGCGTCACCGCCAGAGAGCAGGGAAGAGGAAGGGAGCCAGGGATCAAACGCTGGCAGCTCACAACAGGGGGGAGGGCATGAGTCAGGAGTGGCCACACCTCCATCGGGGAGCGAAGAGACGGTTAGGTGGAAGGTTGGGCGCGCGCGCCAAGTTCAAATGCGCAGGAAGGTGGCGCAGTAGGCAGCCCGGAGAGGGAGCCAGGTCCTAAAGCCCGGCGCAAGGAGATAGGAGGGTCCGGGGGGTCCGCGTCAGAGGAATCCCGGAAGGAAGAGACCCCGGGGGGCAGAGGGACCCAGAGAAGAACAGTCAGGCGGAAAAGGTGGAGCAGGGATAGGATATTAAATTGGTGCACAAGGGGCGGAGATTCAGACGAAGCTTCGCCGATCTAAGCATAAGACGTAGAGTTGCACGCAGCAGCTTGAGAATGGAAACTGTAACTCAATAAAGACTTTTAATTAATGATCGCTGGCTAGCGTGATCCTCTGTGAGCTAGGATCTGGAAGCAACCCTGACAGTAAGCTTCGTCTCCGTAAATTGTGGGCATCCACGGCCTCGCGGAGAGGAGAGAAAGCAGGTGCCTACTAACGAGCTCACGAACAGCAGACAATATGACGGCCGAACAGCAAATAGCAGAACTCAGAGAAGCAGTATCACGACTGAATGCCGAGGCTCTGGCATCCAGGAAGAGAGAGGAGGACGCAGCTGCCGCCTACAGGGATCTCCAGGTCAGGTTGGAAGTGCTTACGAAGCAAGGGCAACAGACCCCCAAACCGGAGGGGATTGGGTTGGAGAGACGCACAGGCGGTCTGGTCTCTCACTTTGATGGGAATTTGCAACAGTACCCCAACTTTAGAGCAGATGTAATGTGTGCACTGCAACTGCTGCACAAAGACTTTAGAGATGAAGAAGAGAAGGTGGGGTTCATCATGTCACATTTGCATGGAGATGCTAAAGCATGGCTGCGCAATTTGTGGAGAGATAAGGATCCTGCGCTCCAAAATGCGGATGCCTTTATTAAAGCGATGGATGGGTGTTTTTTATCAAGCATTGATGTGGATCTTGCCCGGAAGGAGGTGCATGGACTAAGGCAAGGGAGAGCCAGCGTAAGGCAGTACCATGCCCGCTTTTTCGCTTTGGTCAGTGCCCTGGAATGGGACGGAGATTCGGCCCCTGTAAGAGACCTGTTTTGGGAGGGATTGCACAGTTCGGTTAAAGATGAAATTGCGAGGGGGGAGAGACCCCGGACCACGCAGGAGATCGTTCAGAGGGCGCTGGCGGTGGGGGTGCGGCTGGAAGAACGTCCGTGGAGCAGGGACGAAGGGCGTGGAGGGCGCGAACCAGCCAGGGGCTCCTCCTTCCTTCCCAGAGAAGCAGCGCGTGCGCAATCCACGCCTCCGCCCGGAGGAGGGGCGGAACCTATGGAGGTGGGAGGTGCAAGGGCTCAGTCAGCAGCCAGAGCCCTAGCACCGGCAGCAGTGAAAGCGAAGCCTCCTAGAGGGAACAGGAAGTGTTACATCTGTGAGGAGCCAGGGCATATGGCGAAAGAGTGTCCCCGGAGGCTCCACAAGCACACTGCAGCCTCAGCAATGGTAACTGCAGCAACGCAGCAAGGAGAACCACAGCAGGGAAACGACGCAGTCTGGCTGGAGGAAGAGGCACTGGGGCCCAGCCAGACGTCTCAGTGAAGCAGTCCCCAGAGATTTTACAGCCCATGGACCCCCTCCCGCCCAAACCAGTAGTAAGACTCACCGCATCTCTCCAGCTGCCCAATGGGATCACCCTAGACGTGCCAATCACCATCGACTCGGGAAGCAATGCGGACTTTATAGGGCAGGACTTTGTCGACAGGCACGCTATACAGTTACTGCCTGCCACGCTGCCCCTGCAGGTTGTCACGGTGGATGGCAGGGAGCTGCTGGGGGGGCAAGTGGTGAAGCAAACGCCACCAATGGTGATGCGACTTGGGAATCACAGGGAAGTCATCAGCTTCAACGTCACTCAACTGTCGGACACGCCCATTGTATTGGGCATGAGTTGGCTGGACAAGCACAGCCCGACGCTGGCTTGGTACCAGAGGCAGCTGACCTTCGGCTCTTCCTTTTGCGCTGAACACTGCATCGTGCCCCGGCAGGACGGGGAGGAGGAGGAGTCACAGCTGCAGCTCGGCACGCTGCAAGCGGTTCCCCACAAGTACGCAGAATTTTTGGAGGTGTTCTGCGAGAAGGAGGCAGACAGGCTACCCCCCCACAGACCATATGACTGCAAAATTGACCTGCTGCCGGGGGCGGCGCTGCCCAAAGGGAAGCTGTATTCCATGTCTGAGGACGAACTGCAGGACCTCAAGGAGTTCATAGATCATAATTTGGAGCGCGGTTTCATCCGAGAGTCCAAGGCAGCGGGGGGCAGTCCGGTATTCTTTGTTAAGAAGCGAGACACGCCCCAAAAAAGACTCGTAGTGGACTACCGCATTTTGAACAGTGTGACCAAGCCATCGGACTTCCCCATGCCCCGAATCGACGACCTCCTCGCAAAGGTACGCAAGGGCAGCGTGTTCACCAAGTTGGACCTGCGAGGGGCGTACAACCTCATTCGCATGCGGGAAGGAGATGAGTGGAAGACAGCCATGTTCACGCCCCTGGGCACCTACGAATATAGAGTTATGCCTTTTGGATTGCAAAATGGCTCCCACGTTTTTCAAGCTTTCATGCATCACGTGTTGGCGGAGCTCCTCTACAAGACGTGCGTCTGTTTCTTGGATGATATCCTGATCTTTTCGGAATCGCAGCAGGAGCATGACGGACACGTCAGGGAAGTGCTGAGCAGGCTACAGCAACATAGGCTTTATGCCAAGCTAGAGAAGTGCCAATTCGACGTAACGGAGGTGGATTTCCTGGGCTACAAGTTGTCTGACAAGGGACTCGCCATGGACAGCGCCAAGGTTCGAGCGGTGTTGGATTGGAAAAGCCCACGCAACCGGAAGGAGGTCCAACGGTTTGTCGGCTTCGCGAACTTCTATCGCAAGTTTATCAAAGGCTTTGCTATGCAGACAGCGGCCATCACAGACACGCTCAGCTCCAAGAAAAAGAAGTTCATCTGGACAGCGCAGGCAGAGCAGTCATTTCAGGCACTCAAGCGTCTCTTCGCGTCGGAAGAACAGCTGCTTCATGTCAACCCCAGCAGGCCAATGAGGGTTGAAACAGACGCCTCAGACAGAGCCGTCGGAGCAGTCCTGCTGCAGAAGGACCCGCAGGGGGTTTGGAGGCCGGGAGCGTTTTACTCCAGGAAGCTCAGCAAGTCCGAACAGAACTACACCATCTGGGACAGGGAGTTGCTGGCCATTCATGCAGCATTCAAAGCATGGAGGCACTTCCTGATCGGAGCCAAGCACACGGTGCAGGTCTGCACAGACCACAAGAATCTGGAGCACTGGCGCACGGCACAGTTCCTGAACCAGAGGCAAATACGTTGGGCTGAGTTCTTTGCGAACTTCGACTTCCGAATAGAGTATGTCCCGGGGGACACCAACATCATGGCGGATGCTCTCTCCCGTAAGCCACAGTATCTGGAGGAGGCAACGCCAGCGGCCGCCATGCACATCTTCGCACCGACAGTGTGGGCGTGCGCTGCGGCGACAGTTGACCTGGAGGCGGTGCGACGAGCGTTGCAGGATGACTCCTTCGCGCAAGCAAAAATGGCAGAGGTGCACAGGGGCACGGCGGCGACCGACGAGTTCCAACTGCGAGATGGATTGCTCCTCCATAAAGGGGCCATCTACGTGCTGGGAGACGAACTTCGCGCCAAGGTACTGCAGCAGCTGCACGACGCGCCCACGGCCGGGCACTTTGGCAAGGAGAAGACGGTGGAATTAGTCGCCAGAGACTTCTGGTGGCCCGGAATGAGAGGGGAAGTCGCGGACTACGTGGCGAGGTGTGACACCTGCCAGAGGGCCAAACCAGTACACAGACCGCCGGCCGGACTGCTGGAACCGCTGCAAACTCCGTGCGAACCATGGGAGAGAGTGGCCCTGGACTTTGTCACGGATCTGCCCAGCTCGAGGGGCAAGACGGCTGTGCTGGTGGTGGTCGACTTGTTCTCCAAGATGGCACATTTCATTCCGTGTGCGAAGGTGGCCACGGCGGAACAAACCGCCAAACTGTTCATAGACCACGTGTTCAAGGTTCACGGTCTGCCGCGGTCTATTCTGTCCGACCGAGGGCGACAGTTCATCTCGAACTTCTGGCAAAAGCTGATGGGCTTCCTGAACGTCAAGATCAACCTGGCGTCGGCGAGACACCCGCAGACCAACGGGCAAGCGGAGCGGGCCAATGCCGTCATGCAGCAGTACCTGAGATGTTATGCGAATCAACAGCCGGCGACATGGGTGGATTACCTGCCTCTCGCCGAGTTCGCCTACAACAACACGAAGCACGTGTCCACGGGGGTCACGCCGTTCTTCGCCAACAACGGGAGGCACCCCAGAACCTTCCCGGGACTAGAAAGAATGGTGGAGGGGGAGCCGCAGACAGCAGATGCGTTCGCGTCGGAGTTGCAGGAGGTCCACGATCAGCTGCGGCGGCACCTGGAGCTGGCCAAACACGCATACAAGGTGCAGGCGGACAAACACAGAAGGGTTGGCGAAGAGATCCATGTCGGGGACTGGGTCTGGTTAGCAGCCCACGCAGTGCCGACCAGGTCGTTGGCCAAGAAGAAACTAGGGCATAAGCAACTGGGGCCCTACCAAGTCGAAGAGCAGGTCAACCCGGTGGCTTTCAGGCTGGCGCTTCCGGAGGGTTCCAGAATGCATCCGGTGTTCCACAGATCGGTGCTCACTCCCTACAAGGCACCGCACAGGTTTCAGGAACCCGGAACGGCGCCGAGTCCGCTCAGAGAAAGAACCGGGCACGCGGGAGTGGCACAGGAGGAGCGCATCAACGAAGTCACGGAGATTTTGGACTCCAGGTGGGGGGAAGAGGGAGTAGAATACCTTCTCGCCAAGGAGGGCACCCCGGCCAGTGCGAACAGCTGGGTGCCGGGCTACGCCTTGGACGAACCTCTGCTCAAGGACGAGTTTCATGCCCTCTTCCCACATAGACCAATGCCAGCAGACCTTTTCGACGACTGGCTTTTCACTCCCACACTTTCTGCAAGCACGTTCCGGGGGTTCGACTCGGACGAGGACCCGATACGAGATGCCCGTTCCCCGGAGGGGTCACCCTCGGGATCTGCCTCGGAACCCTCGTATTGGTGGGACGATAGACCAGAGGAGCAGTGGCGCAAGAGGTGGCTGGAAGGTCCCGGACGAGCAACACCGCCAGGAGGCAGTGAGGGAGAGACGGACATGGACGTTTTCGGGGACGACCTTGGTTTCGAGCACGGCGGCACAGAGATGGACGCGGAGGTGACCGTCGTCGACGAGAGCAGGGAGGAAGAACCGGGAGACTTCAAATGGAGGCCCACCACGGGAAGCGAACGGTATCCGACGTTCGTCCCTCTGTCGCAGCAGCACCCAGCTCCCGCACCGGAAGGAGGGGGGAACGGGGGGCTTCGAGGGGGGGATGGATGTCAGGGGTTCAGGAGCAGAGGCAAGGGCAAGGGAGGAAACAGAGAGCGAGGGGGAGGAGGCAGAAGAAAAGATGAGTGATGACGACGACCCGAGATCTCCGAGTCTTTCCAGTGAATCAGAAGATTCACAGAAAGGAGCACCAGTGGCCAGGGCAAGGGGGGAGACTAGGGGGACACCCCAGGGAGATAGAGCCAGAGGGGACTCAGAGGAGAGCAGTTGGAAATCGGGACCAGCGTCACCGCCAGAGAGCAGGGAAGAGGAAGGGAGCCAGGGATCAAACGCTGGCAGCTCACAACAGGGGGGAGGGCATGAGTCAGGAGTGGCCACACCTCCATCGGGGAGCGAAGAGACGGTTAGACGGAAGGTGGAAGGTTGGGCGCGCGCGCCAAGTTCAAATGCGCAGGAAGGTGGCGCAGTAAGCAGCCCGGAGAGGGAGCCAGGTCCTAAAGCCCGGCGCAAGGAGATAGGAGGGTCCGGGGGGTCCGCGTCAGAGGAATCCCGGAAGGAAGAGACCCCGGGGGGCAGAGGGACCCAGAGAAGAACAGTCAGGCGGAAAAGGTGGAGCAGGGATAGGATATTAAATTGGTGCACAAGGGGCGGAGATTCAGACGAAGCTTCGCCGATCTAAGCATAAGACGTAGAGTTGCACGCAGCAGCTTGAGAATGGAAACTGTAACTCAATAAAGACTTTTAATTAATGATCGCTGGCTAGCGTGATCCTCTGTGAGCTAGGATCTGGAAGCAACCCTGACACTATGCAATATTTTTCTTTACAGCATTGGACTTTCCTTTCGCTTCCAGGCATATCCGCAACTGAGCGTCCTTTCGGCTTTGGCCCAGCCGCTTCATCAGCTCTGGATCTACTTGTACTTGTCCTCCGCTCTTCCCCAGTAGCATGTTGGACACCTTCCGACCTGAGGGGCTCATCTTCCAGCGTCATAACTTTTATATGCCTGTTGTCTTTGTCCATGGAGTTTTCTTGGCAGGGATACTGGAGTGGCTTGCCGGTTCCTACTCCAGGTGGATCACGTTTGGTCAAAACCCTCCACTATGACCTGTCCATCTTGGGTGGCCCTCCATGGCATAGCTCATAGCTTCTCTGAGTTATTCAAGCCCCTTCACCACGGCAAGGTAGTGATCCATGAAATACCTTTTTCAATTCTTTATATATCATCTTCCAAAAAGCCTTAATCCTTGGGCACGTCCACCAAAGGTGAAAGAATGTACCTTCAGTTTCTTTACATTTCCAACATTTGTTATCGGGCAAATGGTAGATTTTTGCAAGCTTGACTGGGGTTATGTACAACCTGTATATCATTTTCATAATATTCTCTCTTAAGGCATTGCATGCCGTAAACTTCATACCTGTGGTCCATAACTGTTCCCAGTCAGCCATCATTATGTTATGTCCAACGTCTTGTGCCCATTTAATCATCGCAGATTTCACCGTTTCATCCTGAGTATTCCATTTCAACAGCAAGTTATACATCTTTGACAAAGTCTTAGTTTTGGGTTCTAACAATTCTGTTTCTAATTTTGATTTTTCCACCTGGAAGCCGATTTTCTTATCCAAATTGTATGCCTCCATTATCTGATAATAATGAAGCCAATCACGCACTTTGTTTTTTAGTTTTTCAAAACTCTGCAATTTCAATCTATCTCCATCTTGTTCCAAAATTTCCCAATATTTCGGCCATTTGACCTCCATATTGAGCTTTTTCAGAGCTTTTGCTTCGATCGGTGACAGCCACCTTGGGGTTTTATTTTCCAATAAGTCCTTGTATCTTATCCAAACATTAAACAATGCTTTCCTGACAATATGGTTTTTAAATGCTTTATGTGCTTTGACCTTATCATACCACAAATATGCATGCCATCCAAATACGTTGTTAAAACCTTCTAAATCCAAAATGCCTGCGTTTTCAAGAAGCAGCCATTCTTTCAACCAGCAAAAAGCTGCTGATTCATAGTAAAGTTTCAAGTCTGGCAGGGCAAATCCACCTCTTTCCTTTGCATCTGTTAGTATATAAATTTTATTCTAGGCTTCTTGCCCTGCCAGACAAATCTAGAAATATCTCTCTGCCACTTCTTGAAACAGTCCATTTTGTCCACAATTTGCAATGTTTGAAACAAAAACAACATTCTAGGCAATACATTCATTTTTATCGCAGCAATACGGCCTAGCAGTGAAAGCTTCAAATTTGACCAAATTTATAAAAAAAATTTCACTTCAACCCAGCATTTTTCATAGTTGTCTTTAAATAAATTCCCATTTTTTGCTGTCATGTTAATCCCCAAGTATTTGACTTTCTTAACCACTGTTAAACCTGTCTCATTCTGAAACCTCTCTCTCTCAATTGGTGTTAAATTTTTCTCTAAAACCTTGGTTTTTGACCTATTCAGTTTAAACCCTGCAACCTGACCAAATTCTTGAATCAGTTCTAAAACTCTTTTAGTACTAGATTCTGGCTCCTGTAACGTCAAAACCAAATCATCTGCAAATGCTCTCAATTTGTACTGTTTAGTTCCGACTTGTATACCTTTAACCAATTGGTCCCTTCTTATCATATTCAGCAAAACCTCCAGGACCGATATAAAAAGCAATGGGGAGATTGGGCAACCTTGTCATGTCCCTTTTTCTATCTTAACTTCCTCCGTCACCACATTATTTACAATCAATTTAGCCTTTTGTTCAGAATATATTGCACTTATACCATTTTCAAAGCCTTGGCCTACCCCCATACCCTGTAAGTTTTTTTTCATAAAAATCCAAGAAATGTTGTCAAAGGCTTTCTCCGCGTCCACAAAGATTAAAACTGCCTTAGTGTTTATATTCACTTGTAATTGTTCTAAAATATTAATTATGTTTCTCACATTATCAGATAGATGTCTTCCTGGGAGAAAGCCTGCTTGGTCCGATAGTTGCTTATTTCCTAGACATCTGATGGGAAGGCATTCCACAGGGCAGGTGCCACTACCGAGAAGGTCCTCTGTCTGGTTCCCGTAGCTTTGCTTCTCACAGTGAGGAAACCGCCAGAAGGCCCTTGGCGCTGGATCTCAGTGTTCGGGCTGAACAGTGGGGGTGGAGACGCTCCTTCAGGTATACTGGGCCAAGGCCATTTAGGACTTTAAAGGTCAGCACCAACACTTTGAATTGTGCTTGGTTGGAAATGTACTGGGAACCAATGCAGGTCTCTCAGGACCTGTGTTAAATGGTCCTGGTGGCCACTCCCAGTCACCAGTCTAGCTGCTGCATTCTGGATTAATTGCAGTTTCCAAGTCACCTTCAAAGGTAGCCCCACGTAGAGCGCATTGCAGTAGTCCAAGCGGGAGATAACTAGAGCATGCACCACTCTGGCGAGACAGTCAGCAGGCAGGTAGGGTCTCAGCCTGCATACCAGATGGAGCTGGTAGACAGCTGCCCTGGACACAAAATTGACTTGCACCTCCATGGACAGCTGTGAGTCCAAAATCACTCCCATCCTGCACACCTGGTCCTTCAGGGGCACAGTTACCCCATTCAGGACCAGGGAGTCCTCCACAACAGCCCACCCCCCTGTCCCCCAAGAACAGTACTTCTGTCTTGTCAGGATTCAACCTCAATCCGTTACCCGCCATCCATCCTCCAACCACCTCCAGACACTCACACAGGACCTTCACTGCCCTCACTGGTTCCGATTTAAGAACAAGGTAGATCTGAGTATCATCCACATATTGATGAACACCCAGCCCAAACCCTCTGATGATATATCCCAGTGGCTTCATGTAGAAGCATGGGGAGAGGACGGAACCTTGAGGTACCCCACAAGTGAGAGCCCAGGGGTCTAAATCCTCATCCCCTAACACCACTTTCTGGACACGGCCCAGGAGAAAGGAGTGGAAGCACTGTATAACAGTGCCCCCAGCTCCCAGCCCCTCTAGGCGGTCCAGAAGGATCTTATGGTCAGTGGTATCAAAGGCCGCTGAGAGATCCAGCAGAACTAGGAAACAGGTCTCACCTTTGTCCGTAGCCCGCCGGAGATCATCGACCAGAGGGACGCATTCACCACCCCGCAGAGCCCATCGCCCAGCCCTTTCCGGCTTGCTTTTATTAGCCAGGATAATGTCAAGGAGACAGGTGGTTGGTTTCACTCGTCCAAGCAGCCTGTCCACATTCTTGGAGGTAACAGATTGGAATTAATCCCATATAACATGATTAGACAGGACTCCCGCACTCTCCCGCCCCAGCTCTGCTCCCATGGTGGAGTCTCCCTCCTTCTGAATCTGAGCGACTTTATCTGCAAAAAACTTTGCAAAAGCATTGCAGGAGAACTTGGGGTCCCTACCATGCTCGGGTGACGAAGGTGGTTCCAGTAGATTGCGAACCACCTGAAAGAGTCTCCTGCTGCTGTTTTCTGCAGATTCAATAGAGGCGGTGAAGAAGGTCCTCTTCGCCATCGCCAGTTGGTAGGCTCAACGTTGAGCCCCTACCCATGTCCAGTCCGATTCAGAATGAGTTTTCCGCCACCGGTGCTCTAGCCATCTCAACAATTGTTTCATTGCCAACAGCTCCAGGGAAAACCACAGGGCTGTCCGGGCTCCATGCAATCAGAGAGGGCACTTCGGAGCCAGACAGTCAATAGCCCTGGTTAACTCCACATTCCAACACGACACCAGAGAATCAGCTGAAAGGCCACCAACATGGGATAAAACATCCCATACCACTCTCTGGAAACCAGTTGGATCCATTAAGTGGCAGGGGCGGACCATCCAAATTGGTCCCACCTCCCTGCAGAGGAGAAGGGTCACAGAGAAGTCCAGTTGCACCAGGAAGTGATCTGACCATGGCACTTCTTTTGTTTCACTTTTACTTAGTGTCAGATCACCAGCATCCATAGAGGTGAACACCAGGTCTAAGGCATGTCCATGATTATGAGTTGGGCCAAACTTATTCAGGGACAGCCCCATGGAGGCCATGCTTTCCACGAAGTCCCGAGCGGCCCCTTGTAAGGTCGTGTCGGCATGGATGTTAAAATCCCCCAGGACAACCAAACTAGGTGTCTCCAGGAGCATATCCGCCACAACCTGAAGCAGCTCGGGCAGGGAATCCTTGGTGCAGCGGGGAGGTCGGTTGTCAGGAATCCAGCCTCCAGCTCAACCACACAGGGAGCGTAGTTCAGTAGAAAGGATGATTTATTGACCAAGTACACAGATAACGCAGGACGGCATTAACACAGCTGCTGCCCTCATGAATTATGATGACTCTTCTGCCGAGTCCCTCCCTTTCCCCCAATTTAAATGGAACTTCTGACCCTTACGTTTCTGCTTCCGCATCCTATCACACACACTCCCCCAGCGGTGACTCTGTGGGCTCATTGGATCCCCTCCAATTTCTTCCTGAGAAGACAGGCTGTCAATCTTCTCTTACTCACCTTTCTCTTCCTGCCTACTTCCCTCTCTGAAAGGTGGCTAGGCTGGCTCATTCATGACATTGGTACACCAAAAGGAATCCTGTGCTGCCCTTATTGCCTAACTTCCAGAACATTCACTCAGAAAACTGGGTCTTCCCAACGGGACACCTGGTGCAAACTAATGACTTCCTAGAAATCACTGCAACCCCCCTCCCCGCCCACATGACCTGGGTTGCTGTGCGTAAGAGAAACCTGGTGGACAAGCAGCAGGAAGGACAGGCCCATCTGCTTCATCCAACCAAGTCTCTGTTACACATGCCAGGTCAAGTCCTCCATTCACAGTCAGGTTGTGGATGGCAGTGGTCTTATGAATCATTGACCTGGCATTGCACAGCAACACTTTCAGGTCATGTGGGTTTCCCTTGCTGATTCCAGTATCCTTCCGGTCAGGACCGGACCTGGAGGCAGGGATAGTCCTCAAACAACGACTAAGCCTGCCTCCTCAGTAATGACATGGTCTGGTCTTAGCATAACTCCTCCTCCTGCCCGTGATCACTGAGATTGGGTGTCCTGGTGCTTCTGCCCCTGTGGAACCTGCCCCAGCCATTCTGTTGGCTGAGACCCACTCCCAGGCAGCCCTGACCCTTTCCCCTTAAAAAGCAAAATACAAACTATACAATAACCTAACAAAGCAAGTAAAAGTAAAAACAAAGCAAGAAACAATTATGCTAAAATTAAACTAATCCCCACCCCAACTAAACATTTGTCCCACCCCAAACAGAAAGAAAATAATAAAATAAAATAAATAATAAAAAGCCGCCATTTGAGGTGCAACAAATTAACGCTTTTAAAACACTTAAAAACATTTTCGCCACTTGCTGCAGAGAGCTGCTCAGAGTACATGTGGGCCCTGCCCCCTAGGCCCGATGGAATTGGCTTGCAGGAGGGAGACGTCTTCCTAAACATTCAAAGCAGTCGCAGCAGCAGCAGTTGTTGACGGGGATGTCAAAGAAGCCCTGGGCCAGGAATAATCATCATAATAATTTATTTATACCCCACCCATCTGGCTGGGTTTCCCCAGCCACTCTGGGCAGTTCCCTATTATTATTATTATTATTATTATTATTATTATTATTATTATTATTATTATTATTATTAGGCATCTGATAAAAGCAGTTGAAAAAGGTGAAAAAAAGCAGACCAACAGACAGCCCCATAATAACATAGTCAACGTAATAATACCATATTGGCCCAAATACAAGCCTCACTTTTTCCCCAAATTCCGACCGTTAAAAGTTAAAGCGCAGCTTATTTTCAGGCCAATACGGTAGTATATCTGAAGAAGTGTGCATGCACACGAAGGCTCATACCAATAACAAACTTAGTTGGTCTCTAAGGTGCTACTGGAAGGAATTTTTTTATAGTATTATTATTAGGCATCTGATGAAAGCAGTTGAAAACATCATAAAAAGCACACCAACAGACAGCCCTGTAATAACATAGTCCACTTAATAATACTGTATTGGCCCAAATATAAGTTGCACCTGAATATAAGCCACACCTTTAAAATTCAAGGGGGAAAAATAAAAAAAGATAATACCCGAATATAAGCCGCTCACTTAAAATTCTGCAGGCACTCACACCCGTTCCGTTTTACTGTATGTCTGTTTCAACAGAGATATCGTAAAAGCCAGTTTTTGTAAGGTCGCAAATTTAAGTCGCTCTTTAACTTTTGATGGTCAGAATTTGGGGAAAAAGTGAGGCTTATATTCAGGCCGATACGGCATTGTTGTTGTTGTTGCTATTACTACCACCATTTGTGTCACGTAATGCTCAAATATTTAACAACACCAATTATTATTATTAAAATGAAAAAGTACACCATTAACATAAGTGTTGAATAGTCAAATATTTAGAAAGTCCACACGTGGCCATGCGAGCTGGACTAAATGAGCCCTGGGGGTCTCACCTGGATCTGAGAGGCGTAGTGATGATGTGGTTGGCGCCAGCCACCAAGAGCATGTTGGCGATTAGCTTGGCAGAGATGAGCACCCGGCTCTGCAATGGAAAGTGGGCCATTGAATCAGACGCCATGCTACAACTCCCAGCGTGCCTGGCCGGAAGCAGAACTCCCATCCTGCATAGCCAGCAGGACTCCAACTCCCATCATTCTGGTAGGAAGGACTGTAACTCCCATCAGGACTCTCTGCCCACACTACACTTCCCATCATTCTGTGCTGATAGGATCTCAAATCCAAGCATGTCTATCCGGAAGGACTCCAACTTCCATCATGCCTAGGCAGCCAGACTATACCACCTCTCATACCTAGCTGATACGATCACAAACCCCATCATGCCAAACTGGCAGGACTACAACTCCTATCATGCCCAGCTGGTCGGACTCCAACTTGCCTCATGTCTAGCTGCCAGAACTCTAACTCCCATAGTCCAAAGGCTATTCATCAGGAAATAAGGATTTGTTTTAAGTTTTTCATGTGTGCTAAAACTTAGTCTGTTTTTTTTTTATTAAAAAAATATGTTTAAACACATCAGTTAACAAACATGGATACATATGGTATTGTTTTAATGAAATAAATGGTTTAAATTGTGATTAAGGAAATGATTCTTTTTCTCCTTCCAATCAAGTACAGTCATACCTCGGGTTACAGACGCTTCAGGTTGCGTTTTTTCGGGTTACGGACCCGCCAAAACCTGGAAGTACCGGAAAGGGTTACTTCCGGGTTTCAGCAGTCACGCATCTGCAGAAGCACCAAATCGCAACCCGCATGTGCGCAGATGCGCCGCTGCGGGTTGCGAACGTGCATCCTGCACAGATCACGTTTGCAACCTGAGCGTCCACTGTACAGCAGAAAAGTTGTCCAAATAGAAACAGTTAACTTATTAAACCTTACCATAATTTCATAATTATCTGTCTATGTATTTTTAAGAGTAGAACCAAATCAGTCATTTTTTATTTAACTGTAAAAATGACTCTGGAAATTTATTATTCCAAAAATGATATCTTCGTCTTGCTGTAAATATTAAGATGGTACTGGCAAGAATGAGTCTTTCTGTAAAAAAATGCCTTAAATCAAATCCACTCTGGCGTTAGGATTAATCTTTAGTACATTTGTTTGTTGATTTACCATATATGAAATAGAATAATAAGATTTAGAATTGGAAGGGACACGAAGGGTCATCTAGTCCAATCCCTTGCAATGCAGTAATCAGTGCTGTGCCTTATTACTCCAGTACGTTATAACAAGAGTCAAATTATTGATGAAGGCATTACCCGCTTCAGTAATTGGTGTTGGTGCTGACCTTTAAAGCCCTAAACGGCCTCGGTCCAGTATACCTGAAGGAGCGTCTCCACCCCCATCGTTCTACCCGGACACTGAGGTCCAGCACCGAGGGCCTTCTGGCGGTTCCCTCACTGCGAGAAGCCAAGTTACAGGGAACCAGGCAGAGGGCCTTCTCGGTAGTGGCGCCCTCCCTGTGGAACGCCCTCCCACCAGATGTCAAAGAGAACAACAACTACCAGACTTTTAGAAGACATCTGAAGGCAGCCCTGTTTAGGGAAGCTTTTAATGTTTGATGTATCACAGTATTTTAATATTCTTTTGGAAGCCGCCCAGAGTGGCTGGGGAAACCCAGCCAGATGGGCGGGGTATAAATAAGAAATTATTATTATTATTATTATTATTATTATTATTATTATTATTATTATTATTATTATTATTATTATTATTATTATTATTATTATTACCTTGCTGTCTGTCCTCTCTGGTTCTCACCATATATGCAAGCTTAATCATGTGCAGTACAGTACAGGTGAAACTCGATAAATTAGAATATCGTGGAAAAGTTCATTTATTTCAGTAATTCAACTTAAAAGGTGAAACTAATATATGAGATAGACTCATGACATGCAAAGCGAGATATGTCAGGCCTTTATTTGTTATAATTGTTATATTTGTTATAATTGTTATAATTGTGATGAAAACCCCAAATTAACAATCTCAGAAAATTAGAATATTAAATGAAATCAGCAAAACAAGGACTGCAAATAGAGCCATATTGGACCTCTGAGAAGTAGACGCATGCATATGTACTCAGTGCTTGGTTTGGGCCCCTTTTGCATCAATTACTGCCTCAATGCGGCATGGCATGGATGCTATCAGCCTGTGGCACTGCTGAGGTGTTATGGAAGACCAGGATGCTTCAATAGCAGCCTTCATTATTTTTTTTTTATAAAAATTTTTCATTGGTTTTACAGTTTTTTATGGACAATACGAACAAATAAAAAGACAAACAAACATGTATACTTTCATATCCTTTTTTTCATAACCCTCGCTTCTCAGACTCCCCCAAACCTCCCCTTTCTGCATCCCAAACCTCAAAATTATTTCAGCAAATTCCAAATTTAATCTTGTCAGATATATTCCTTCATTATTCTTTTCCTTGACTTAATCTTTTATCGCTGTAAACTCCTTATCTTTCTAAAAAACCTCAACATTTTAGCATTCATCAATTTTATAATATTTTTTAAGATAGATTTTAAATTTCTTCCAATCTTCTTCCGCCATCTCTTTCCCCTGATCACGGATTCTGCCAGTCATTTCAGCCAATGTCATATAGTCCATCACCTTCATCTGCCTTTCTTCCAGGGTGGGTAGATCTTGAGTCTTCCAATGCTTTGCGATGAGTATTCTTGCTGCTGTTGTAGCGTACATAAAAAATGTTCTATCTTTCTTTGGCACCAATTGGCCGACAATGCCCAAGAGAAAGGCCTCTGGTTTCTTAGGGAAAGTACATTTAAGCACCTTTTTCATTTCATTATATATCATTTCCCAGAAAGCCTTAATCTTCGGGCACGTCCACCAAAGGTGATAAAAAGTACCTTCAGTTTCTTTACATTTCCAACACTTGTTATCAGGCAAATGGTAAATTTTTGCTAGCTTGACTGGGGTCATGTACCACCTATAAACCATTTTCATAATATTTTCCTTTAAGGCATTACATGCCATAAATTTCAAACCGGTGTTCCACAACCATTCCCAGTCTGCAAACATAATGTTATGACCAATGTCCTGTGCCCACTTAATCATAGCTGATTTGACTATTTCATCTTGTGTATTCCATTTCAGCAACAAGTTATACATTCTAGACAAGTTCTTAGCATTGGGTTCTAACAATTCTGTTTCTAATTTTGATTTCTCCACCTGGAAGCCAATTTTCCTGTCTTGTTTATAGACCTCCATTATTTGGTAATAATGGAGCCAGTCTCGTACTTTGGGTTTCAATTTATCATGACTCTGTAACTTCAATTTGTCTCCATCTTGTTCCAAAATTTCCCAATACTTTGGCCATTCGGCTTCCATATTAAGTTTTTTCAACGCTTTAGCCTCCAAAGGTGACAACCATCTAGGGGTTTTGTTTTCCAACAGATCTTTATATCTTATCCAAACATTATATAGTGCTTTTCTAACAATATGATTTTTAAAGGCCCTATGCACCTTAACTTTGTCATACCATAGATATGCATGACAACCAAATGTATTGTTAAAACCTTCTAAATCCAAGATATCTGTATTCTCGAGGAGCATCCACTCTTTCAACCAGCAGAACGCTGCTGATTCATAATACAATTTTAAGTCCGGCAGGGCAAATCCCCCTCTTTCCTTTGCGTCTGTTAATATTTTAAATTTTATTCTGGGCTTTTTGCCCTGCCAGACAAATTTTGAAATGTCTTTCTGCCACCTCTTGAAACAGTCCATCTTGTCAAGAATTTGCAATGTTTGGAACAAAAATAACATTCTAGGCAATACATTCATCTTAATAACTGCAATTCGGCCTAACATTGACAGTTTCAAATTTGACCATATTTCTAGATCTTTTTTAACTTCTGACCAGCATTTCTCATAGTTATCTTTATACAAGTTCAAATTCTTAGGTGTCAAATAAACCCCTAGGTATTTCACCTTCTTAACCACTGTCAAACCTGTTTCATTCTGGAACTTTTCCCTCTCCATGACTGTTAATTTTTCCCCCAAAACCTTAGTTTTTTGTTTATTCAGTTTAAATCCGGCCACTTGATCAAATTCTTGAATTAATTCCAACACCCTTTTTGTACTAGTGTCTGGCTCTTGTAAAGTAAGTACTAGATCATCTGCAAAGGCCCTTAACTTATAATGTTTAGCTCCGACCTGTACCCCTTTAACCTGCTGGTCATCTCTGATCATCTTTAGCAATACCTCCAGAACAGAAATAAAAAGTAATGGGGAGATTGGGCACCCCTGTCGTGTTCCTTTTTCTATTTTAAATTCTTCAGTTATCACATTATTTACAATCAACTTAGCTTTTTGTTCAGAATATATGGCACTCATACCATTCTCAAATCCTTGGCCTACCCCCATCCCATGAAGATTCTTTTTCATAAAACTCCAAGAAATATTGTCAAAGGCTTTCTCCGCGTCCACAAAGATCAGAACTGCTTTAGTGTTTATATTCACCTCTAATAGTTCCAAAATGTCTATTATATTCCTCACATTATCTGATAAATGCCTTTTTGGGAGAAAGCCTGCTTGGTCCCTATGAATCTTCTCCATCAACACTCTTTTCAATCTTTTTGCCAAAATGTCTGCAAAAATTTTGTAATCCACATTAAGTAATGATATAGGGCGGTAGTTCTTAAGTTGAGTCTTTTCAGTCTCTGTTTTTGGTATGAGTGTAATATACGCTTCTTTCCACGATTCTGGTGCCCTTTTCCCCTCTAAAATCTCGTTACAGACTTCCTTTAACGGTTGTACCAACCACTCTTTCAAGGCCTTATAATATCTGGAAGTCAGTCCATCTGGTCCTGGAGATTTGCCCAGTTGCAAGTTTTGGATGGCACCCTCTATCTCTTGTTCTGTTATTCTCTGATTTAGATCCACCTTATTTTGATGAGAGATTTTTTGTAATCCATGTTTTTTAATGAATTCATCTATGTCCTCCTCCTTCTGCGGTCCTTGTGAGTATAATTTTTAAAAATAACTCAAAAAACAATTTCTAATCTCATTGGGTTTGTGTATATTCTTTCCATCCACTTCTAGGCTTGTAACTGTGTTTAGTTTCTGTCTTTTCTTCAATTGCCAAGCCAGAAGTTTGCCGCATTTATCTGCAGACTCAAAAGTCTTTTGTCTCATTTGCTTTATCTTCCATTCAATCTCTTGGTTCATCAATTCCATATATTGTGTCTGATATAACTTAATCTCTCTCAGAATCTCCTGGGACTTTGGTTTTGATCTCAATTTCTTCTCTCCTTCTTTTATCTTTTCCAAAATCTTATCCTTCTTCTCATTTTGCTTTCTTTTTTTTACTGAATTTTGTTGAATTAGGAATCCTCGCATCACAGCTTTACTTGCGTTCCAGATCACTCTTTTTTCTACATCTGTTTTTAGATTTATTTCAAAATAGTCCTTTAAAGTTTTTTTGGCCTTTCTGTGGATCTCCTCATCTCGAAACAGGGTGTCATTCATCCTCCATCTGAATTGACCAGTTGTTGTAAATTTCATTTCCATCTTCACGGCGTTATGGTCGGAGCAAGTCTTTGGGCAGATTTCCACTTTCTTAATCTTTGGAGCCATCCCACTAGTAATCCAGATTTGGTCGATTCTGGTCCAGGTCAACATTGCTTCAGAGAAGAAGGTTCCCTCTCTCTCGAGAGGGTTCCTTGTTCTCCAGTTGTCAATCAAGTCCATATTTTCAGTCATTTCAAAAAATGTCTTTGGTAATCTCCCATCTCTGGAGATTACCTGTCTTTGTGCTTTATCCATATTTGTAGATACTACTCCATTCATATCTCCCATCATAATTAAATTATAGTCCAAATAGTCCAATAATGTCTCATGCAACTTCTTAAAGAATTCTGACTTCCCTTCATTAGGTGCGTAAATCCCTAATATCAAAAAATTTTCACCTTGGACTTGTACTTCAATTGCCAAATATCTCCCTTGTTCATCTTTAAAGATAAATTTCGGTGAAAGTTTTTCCTTTGCATAGATTACCACTCCTCTTTTCTTGACTTTGTCCGATGAAATAAATTCTTGGCCTAATCTCTTATTGACGAGTAGTTTCCTGTGCAATCTTGTTATATGAGTTTCCTGTAAACAAATTAAGTCCAACTGTTCTTTTTTCAATAGGTGAAACACATTTTTTCTCTTTCGTGGAAGGTTAAGTCCATTACAATTCCAGCTTAGAAGTTGCAGGGCCATCTTGAAACTATTTGCCTCCTGTCGCTCCGAGTAGTTGTTCTTCTTCTGTCGGTGATTTCAGTCCAAACGTCAAATTTAAAATGTCTGTTACTTCTTTCGTTTCTGATGTTAGTTCCTCTCCAACTGTTCCTTTCAGAAGGTCTTCCCTGTAGTGATTCAGAAATTGGTCTCGATCTTCTGCTGATCTTATCCTTATTTTCCTACCTTTAAATTTGAAAGATAGGCCTTGCGGGAATTCCCACCTGAATGGTACGTCGTTCTTCTTCAACAATCCAACCAGTTCTTTATAGAGTATTCTTGCATCCAAGATTTCCTTTGGGATATCTTTGAAAATCTCCACAAAAGAATTTTCAATCTCAAGTGTTCTTTGATAATGCAGGCTCAATATTTTATCTCTCTCCTCTCTTGATCCTAAGGTTATCAGGCAATCCCTTGGCTTCTTCCTGCCTTGCGCTCTACCCAGTCTGAAAGCAGTGACTATCTTGATTTCTTCCTTCTCCAGCTCCTGTTGCCAAAAATCTGAAAATTCTTTAGAAAGGAAGTCCGCCAAGTTATCTCCCTCACTTTCGGGCACTGCTCTCAATCTTAAATTCCTATCTCTCCTCTGCAATTCAAGCATAGACAGGGCCAATGTATGGTCTTCTAACTTTTTGCAAACTGGTGCTATTTTTTCCTGTGTAGCATCTGCCGAGACTTTGGCCTCCTCAGCAGAGACTTTGGCTTCTTCTGCAATTTTACGTATGTTGGCAGAGTCCTCTAAAATTTTATTAATAGATTCTGTGTTGGACGTCACTCTTTTCCCTAATTCATTCACACTTTGTGTGTTCTGATCAAGTTTTATTGAGAGTTCTGTCAATTTTTTACTATTTTCAGCTCCCTGCTTTGTCAGAGATTCCAAAGACTCATTTATCTTGACTAGAGCTTGTGTTACAGGGTCTGATGTCATTATTGTTTTTGTCTGGCCAGTTGCAGCTGGTGCCACTGGGATGCCTGAGGCTGAAACTCTACGCTGTTGTGAAGATTTTGTCTTGTATTGTCTCCCAGATCTGGTTGTTGTCTCTTCTGGTGCACCACTCATGCCTAGCCAAGGTCACTCTCCCACCTGCTAGTTGTTTTTCAGAGGAAATTTCCACTGCCTTGGTAGTTACAATCCAAACTGCAACAATTACCAAAATGTCCTCTAGGGGAAAAAAGTTTCCAAAGCTTCTAAAGTAAAATGTCTTACAGTCAATTCCCCTAGAGTTCCCCAACAGTCATTTGTAACAGTTTCCTACGTTTTCAGAATTTAGCAGATCAGTAATTTTTGTAGCTCTCCTGAGCCAAATAACTTAAGACAATGTAACATTCCAAGTAAACTATTAACTCACTGACAGTTCTCTCTCTCCGGCTTTCTCGCTTAGGCAGTCCGTTTCAGGGGTATTTGACACAGCGGTAAAAGTTTTTTTAAGTCTTTTCCCGGCAGGTTCCAGTCACAAATTCCACCCCCCTTTTGCTCCTGCCCGCAGAAGGGGGGACGTTTCACAGTTAATGTCTAGTTCCCTTGGTTCTTTACTATTTCTCAAAGTTGCAGCTTTTTAACCTTCTTTGCTGTGTACTTTTGCAGTCCGGGAAAGGCTGACTTCCTTACTTTAAGCCAGTCCCGTTTTCAGCCAAAATTCTAGATATTTGTAAATCCAAATTGTTTTTCAGTCCTACTCACAGGTTTTAGTTGTAATCCAAATTATCAGGAAGGAATCGGCGCTCTCCAGCTATGGCGATGCGGCTTCGCTTCACGAGCTGGGTGACGACTCTCAGCACCGCACTTTACCCCCGCTGCCTCTCCGGAGCCTTTAAAAAGGCTCTTTCGCGATTTCGGGGGGGCGCAATGGTGCCCACCGAGTCTCCTTGTTTACAGGCTTCCGCGCCTGTAATTTAAAAGGGTCCCCGCTTCGCCGTAGCGGCAGGACCCGAACTCGCAAAGCAGACCCCCTCCGGAGCTCGGAGGGAAATACGCCATTAACCGATGGCGCCGACCGGAAGTCCTCAATAGCAGCCTTCAGCTCTTCTGCATTGCCCGGCCTCATGTCTCTCATCTTTCTCTTGGCAATGCTCCATAGATTCTCTATGGGGTTCATGTCAGGTGAGTTTGCTGGCCAATCAAGCACAGTAATCCCATGGGCATTCCAAATTTTAGTTATCCATTCCTGGATGGTGTTCTCATTCCACCCCAGTCTGATTTTGACAAATAATAATTTTGGTAGCAGTTAAGAGGTGTTGCATTAATTCGCTGTCCTCTATTAGTACAGTTTCTTTAACGTATTCTAATAGTAAAATTAGAGGATCCTTGGATAAACTATAGTCAGTTATTCCTTCAATTTCCATTGCTATACCTTCCCAGAATTTTCTAATTTGGGGACACATCCAGAATATATGCCACATCCCAGCACCACTGGCTGTTCTGTATCTCCAGCAAAGATGTTAACAGTGTTAAAATCATAGAATTGTAGAGTTGGAAGGGACCCCAAAGGTCATCTAGACCAATCCAAGGTACCAACAGAACAGAAACTTAGAGATTATTTTTTTTATTGGGACCCTGTTTGTTGAGGAATTGTTTGTTGAGGCTGCTAGCCATGGTGGCTGTGCTCTGCCTCCATGGTTGCAGGCAGAAATGCTTCTGAATACCAGTTGCTGGAAACAGCAGAAAGGGAGAGTGCTCTTGTGATCAGGTCCTGCTTGTGAGCTTCTCCTAATGGGTATCTGGTTGACCACTGTGAGAACAGGATGCTGGACTAGATGGGCAATCGGCCTGATTCAGCAGGCTCTTCTTAGGTTTATGCCAAATCAAATTCCAGGGGTGTTGGTTTTTTATTTATTCCATACAACAGAGGTTTTTAACCTTTCTGAGTCCATGACTCCCTTGACCAACGGCATTCTTTCTGTGGCTCGCCTTCAGCCTGTTTGTGGGCAGTGCTGTTCCCTCTGAGGCAGAGGCTGGACTCAGGAACTACATTTCCTGTCAGGCATGCTTTGGAGGTGATGCAGCCCTCTCTTCCACCACATGTAGCCTCTTCTATTAATCTAATCTACACAGTCTAATCTATTAGGAGGAGGGAGAGGCGAAGGAGGGTCAGAGGCCAGTGCTGCCCATGGCTTCCCCCAAAATCATTCAAAGTGTCCCAGGGTGCTGTAGCACATTGGTTGAAAACCACCGTACTATGAGGATGGGAAATGAAATGGATCCTGAGATGTGGAAAAAGAAAAGTGGAGGTGGGTAGGCGTGGGTGTGGATGTAAAGCCTAAAGTGCTTACAACAAAAAACAACAGTGGGAATACAGTCTCAGGAATGCTGAAAAAACAAAATTATAGCTGCATCCCCCAATTTAGTCTTTGCAAAGCTGTAGGGAACTAAGGAGGGGAGCCCAGGTGGTTCAACAGGCAAGGAAAAGCAGCCCCAGAGTTGACCACTGGTTCCCAGGCACCCTAGTGCCAGAGAGACCCTGAGGAAAACAGGGAAGGGCCCCTGTTAGTGTGGATGGCCAGGGAGAGCTAAGTGAGGAAACAAGTGCAAAAAAGAAATAGCAGGGGCGGTGGAGGAGGGTGTCTGCAATGTGGCAGAGGAAAGGGGGCATTGGTTCAATAGGCAGATGCAACAGGACTGGTGCTTCCAGGGCGCCATTGAAAAAGACAAAAAGCTTGATGTTGCATAATGGCTCTTCAGGGGGGAGTCATGTGGGTTAGTGGCGGGTTCATGGCTGCTGTGGCTTCTACTGCCTGCTGGTAGAAGGGAGGGAGGAGAAGGAAGTGAAGGGAAAGGAGAGGGAGCAGGCAGTGGCACACTTATTGTTGAGAAACAGGCAGTACTTGGCCCAGGGAAGTGGCACCACTCACACCACCTGCCTGCCAGCTTGCTTACTCTTCTGAGCTGCTTGCTGGGCAAGCAGGAGAGAGGAGGGGAGGCCAGGGCTGCCCACGGCTCTCCTGACAATCCTTCAAGACTCTCCAAGGAGCCACTGCTCACCAGTTGAAAATCACTGTTGTACAGCATTTCTCTCTATTCCTACCTTGACAGCATGCAAGTCTGTTCCCTGTTGAGTTCACATGGATCCCTGTTACCTGACACCCTCTCCTTCCTCCTCCCTTCTTGCAGGCTGTCTACAAGGCTTGGTTGTGCTCTGAGTACTTCAATGTGACCCAGCTGCAGTGCCAGCACCGGATCCCATGCAAGCAATACTGCCTGGAGGTACAAACAAGGTGTCCCTTCATCTTGCCTGACAACGACGAACTGATCTATGGAGGACTGCCTGGCTTCATCTGCACAGGTAAGGCTTAGAATTGTAGAGTTGGAAGAGACACCCAAGGGTCATCTAGTCCAACCCACTGCAATGCAGGAATCTCAACTAAAGCATCCATCCAAAGTCTGTTTAAAAACCTCCAATGATGGAGAGTCTACCACCTTCTGAGGTGGTATGTTTTATTGTCGAACAGCTCTTACTACTTACAAAGATAGGGGATGTACCCCAAAAGCAGAGGCGTAGGAAGGTCAGGTGGTACCCAGTGCGGAAAATTTCTTGTCACCCCCCCATTGATTTATTATTATTTTTTGCCTGCAAAAATGCTTTTACATTATTTCATATTTTCTTACAAAGGAATGTGGATTTTGGGCCTCAGATAACAAGTAGGCAACTATGGGCAGATACTTAAATCTACAGGATGGATTGTGTCTTGGCTTGTGTTTTATTTATATTTATTGTTTATTTATTTAATAAAATCTATTTTTAAAAACCTGCAAAGTGGTTTACCAAAACAAAAAACAAAAAAAAGACCACAGCAGTAAAATCAAGAAAAATTGGCTGCATGCAGGGAGCGAGGCAAAGGTAAGGCAAGGCCTAATCTACTGGGCCTAGTCTCATTTTCTTCACATAGGCTGACTTTCCATGACCCGGGAAGCCCCGCGGAGGGTAGGGCAGTAGGGTGGTTCATAAAAAACTTTTTTTAAAAAAAATCTGCTCCAAAGGTCTTATTTTACTAAACTAGGGATTATATAGCTATATCTGAAATTTCATGCATATCAGTTAATATCTTGACCCTGCTCCACTGAATTGAAATTTCAGGCTTCACGACATAGGAAAACGGCCAAGTAAACAGCTATTTTCATGGAGGAGGGTCAAGATATTAACTGATATGCATGAAATTTTATAAATTAGCTATATAATCCCTAGTGTAGTAAGATAAGACCTTCGGAGCAGGCATTTTCCAAAAAAAGTTATTTTATGAACTGCCCTAGTAGGGCAGTAATTGTTCCTTGATCATTTGTCACCCCCCTCCATGATGGCACCTGGTGCGCCCCCCCCCCTCCTACGCCCCTGCCCAAGAGACAACCCAAAATGTTTTATTAACATAATTAACAACCCAAAAGTGCTATAGCAGGGTATTAAATTGTCTCATATCCAGAGGAATCAAACAATAAATACTGTAAATTGTAAGAGGAAGAAATGGTGAGACACAGCAATATAAATCAAGACATCCGGGAAAGGTCATAGAACAAATACTTCAGCAGTTGGTCTGTGAGCACTTAGGAAAGGAAGCTCTGATTTCTAAGACCCGGCTGTTTGACAGTGGAACAGTCTCCCTCGAGAGGTTGTGGACTCTCCTTCCTTGGAGGTTTTTAAGCAGAGGTTGGATGGCCATCTGTCATGAATGCTTTAGCTGAGTTTCCTGCATTGCAGGGGGTTGGACTAGATGACCCTTGGATCCCTTCCAACTCTATGATTCTATGATACAGCCAAATGCAGATTTTTTTAAGGTTTCCATTGCTGGGCTCTTGAAATCCTAGCAGTGTAAGGAGTCGGACTAGATGACCCTTGGGGTCCCTTAGAACTTTACAGTTCTCTGTTTCTATTATTCTAGCTGCAGCTAACAACAGTGTCAAAAGCTCTGGAGTGACAGGTTTTCGTGTTGTTCGTCCACATATTCAATAATTATAGTTGTGGGAAAGCCTGAACAGGTGATTTACTTATTTTAGGTATTCCTTGATATACTTGGGATCAGAATTAATGAAATGCGAGGACATTTCCACCAAAGATGGAGGAATGTCCCTTGAAACCCACAGTCCCACCAGCAGTCATGTGCTGACTGATGTAATATGGGGCATCTTCATAGGTGTGTTATGCCATCTATGCAGATCTTTGAGGGAATGTTCTCTCACATATGATGGAATCAATTTATATGGCTTATATGACCACAGTGATTTCCTTTCAGATTTCTCTATTTGAACATTTATCTCCTTCTCCCAATAACATTTAAGGCCCACAAATAGACCAGTGACAAACTCCAAAAACTGTGTAAATAATGGAGACCAGTTATTTGCCTCGGTGTCCATGATTCAGTTCAGTAGGTTCAACTAGGCCTGCCTAGTTGAAGGTCCTCTGCCCCATAACAGCATGCCCTTAGAAGGGATGGGGAAGCTATTTGTGTGTATCCAGCACCTCCTAGTGTTCTGGTACATGCCAACCCTTTTCTGGTCTGTCTCTTGATTTTCAGAATATGAGGAAACCACGTCAGCCAACCCTGGGCTCTGCTGCTGCTGCTGCTGCTGGTAGCTAGTGCCAGGTTGGTCCAAAATAAGTCATCTGCTCTCTGTGATTTGATCACAGAGGTGGACTCTCATTCCTTGGAGGTTTTTCAACAGAAGTTGAATGACCACCTTTCAGGGATTTCTTAGCTGTGATTTGTGCATTGTAGGGGGTTTGACTAAATGATCCAGAGGACCTTCCAACTCTACAATTTTGATTAAGAGTGCAAGTTCATCTTGTTGATTTCCCATGCTCTGTGCATTAGTATAGAAACAACAGAAGCCACCAATCATTCCCTCTGGTTGCTTCCTTCTTCCTTTTTCCTGCCCATTAGCGGATTCCTCTAATTCTACCCTGGTTTCATGTATATCAGTGAACTCTCCTGAAGGTAGCACTTAGCAGATCTGACACCACTTCTCTCCCCCCCCCCCCACTTTCTTGTTGTCCTTTTGCCAGGGTTGCTGGAGAGCAATCTGCCTGAACAGGAAGCCAAGTGCTGCGATATGCTGTGGGACTCATGCAACCACCACCCAGACGACAGCTGCAATACATCAGCCAAATCCATCGAGTCAGAGTCATTCCATGACCAACTCCGTGACATCCCCCATCACCACCACCACGTTCACCAGCAGCGGCAGCAGCACTACAACCTTTACTACCACCACACCCAGTACCAGCACCAGCACCATCCATCCCTGCTGCCTGTATCTGCGGGCTCCCACCTCAGCAGCGGCAAGATCCGGTTCTGCGTCCTGGTTATAATGCTCCTCCACACCATGGTGTCCTTCTCAAGCGTGCCCAGCAGCACGGGGCTGAGCCTGGGGGCCCTCCCTGCCATGGACAAGACCCTCACAAGGGACGGGGGACCCTCATTTGCAATGCAGGGAAAAGGCAACTGCCAGCTCTTTTTCACCAGTGGGGGGAAAGGGGCTGGGTGCATAAATGTTCTTCCTCCAGTGGCAGGAGGTGACACAGGATTGGGGGTGATGCACACAGACCCACCCCCATGCAGACCCCCCTCCCACCCCCCAGAGCACCTCATCACAGGGACTGCTTTGCGATGAGAGAGTCTCTGAAGCATGTGAGGCTGTGGGAACAGCTTCTGGGGAAGGAATCATTCAACAGCATGCTTCAGGCTGGGTCTCTGAAGAAAAAGTTTAAATCAGCATCAGGCTTCAGTTAAAAATGGTTCAGTCACCAACAGGCCTCAGGCTCTAAGGCTCTGGTGAAGGCTTCAGTTGGCAGCAGACCTCAAGCTGGGCCTCTTGAGAAAATGGTTCGGTTAGCAGCAGGCCTCAGCTCAGAGGCAGAGGGAAAGCCCACAGGAGTAGCTCTAAGAGAACTGTCTTCTGAGGAAAGGCAAACACAAACACCCCAGCTCCATTGAGGACTGCTTCTTCTCCCCCCCCCCATGTGCCTCGTTTATAGGGCCACAGGGGTCTCTTCCCCATACCAAGTTACTTGCACTAGAGGCAACAGAAATGGCTTGACAGAGATCTGTTACGGATTCCCCGCCCCCCTATCATCTTCTCAGCCCAGCCCAAAACTATAATCATGATGGTGTGATGACCTCCTTCCGCCGCCCACCCACCCAAGTTCAAGGCTCCTCCATCAGTCACTAACTCCTGAGCAGCCTTTGTGTGCTCTTGGTTGAACATCTGTCATTGGTTGGTCCTTCAGCATTGCAGAGTGTTGGGCTACATGACCCTTTGGGTCCTTTCCAACTCTACAATTTATGATTTTGCAAGTTGTATTCTCTTGCTCCTTGAAGGGCTTAAGCTGAGGACACACCTGCATCATCCTTGTCCTCTGGGACATGCCACGAACAGCAGGTCCACTCCTGCTCCTCCCTCTTCCCTGCCCCACCCCGAGGTCCTGTCCCTGGTTAACACTCCAGTATTTTGAATTGCTTTGGCCATAATTGGGAATTTCCTCATAATTCAGCTTCAAAAGAAGAGTTTCATTGGCAGAGCTGCAGCTGGGGGGGGGGACCTTTAGTGTCTGGTCTTGTTCAGTCCAGAAAGAGACGTATTTACCTTTCTGAACCTGGAGTTTCTCCTTGTTATTTGAATTTCCCCATTTTTAAAATATATTTTTATTAGCACTGGTCCCCTAAACCAGAGGTTTTCAACCTCTCTGAGTTCACGACTCCCTTGACCAACTGCATACTTTCTGTGGCACCCCTGTGGGGCTCAGGAGCCCATCTATGTCACCCCTTGCCTGCAGAACTGGCAGCCTCTCACTCTTTTTGAAACACCCTCCCCTGGGGGATGTTCCGTCAGCCTCCTCTCCTCCCCCGTCTCCTTGGGAGTCCTCCGGGCTGCTGCTGCCACTGCCCTGGTCTCTGAGCTGCCCCCTCTGCCCCAAAGAGAGATTCCTACTCACACTGCCCCACAGGGGCCTGGGAAGAGGATGCCCCCAGTCTTAGTGGCCTAGTGGAGACTGGCAAAAGTGAATGTGAGACAAGCACCTTACCTTGGGAGGCAGCAGTGACAGCAGTGGGCACTGCCAGGCCTGCATGGTGAAAAGGCTCCCCTTCAGCACTGGACACTAAGCTACCAGGCAGATCTTGCACACATCAAGCACAAGGAAGGCCAGTTCAGCACCTGCCTGACTGGCCTCCCACTTGTCTGTTCATTCCCAACAAGTGCTGGCAAACTAGCTGGCTGGGCTTCCTCACCTGCTTGCTTGCTTACTCTGAGGCCACCTCAGCTCCTGGCACCCAGCATCCCCTGGCCAGCCCCAGAGGCACCATTTGCCTGCGGAGCTTGTAGCCAGAGCTGTTGCAGCAAATAGCTGCGAAAGACTTTGGGAGGCAGAGATGCGAGAGGGCATCAGAGAAGGGAAGGAAGGAAAGAGAGATGGAGGCCAGTGTTGCCCACAGCACCCCTGACCATCATTCAAGGCACCCCATAGTGCCATGGCACACTGGTTGAAAACCACTGCCCTAAACAGTTTCCTTTCCTTGCCCATGTCAGTTTATAAGATTGCATAGCCGTCCTAATTTTCTCCCTAGCCCACTGGGGATATTCCAAAGGCCCTCTTTTATGTATATCACCTGAGTGTTGCTGGGAGACACAGATGAATCTTAGAAATCATAGAACTGTAGAGTTGGAAGTGACTCCCAAGGTCTGACCCCCTGCAATGCAGGAATCACAGCTCAATAATCATTGACAGACAACTGGTCTCTGTTTAAAAACCTGCAATAAATGAGAGTCCAACACCTTCCAAGGGAGTCCATTCCACTGCTGAACAGCTCTTACTATGAGAAACCTTTTCCTAATATCTCCTTTCTTGCAATTTGAATCCATTGAGTCGGGTCCTCTCCTCTGGAGCAGCAGAAGACAAGCTTGCACCAACTTCCATAGGACACCCCTTCAGATATTTGAAGATGGCTACCATATCACCTCTCAGCCTCCTCTTCTCCATTCTAAACATCCCAAACTCCCTCAACTGTTCCTCATAAGGCTTGGTTTCCAGACCCCTCATCATCTTGGTCTCTCTCCTCGGCACACGTTCCAGCTTGTCAATAGCCTTAAATTATGACACCCAGAACTGGACACAGTACTCTAAGTGTGGTCTCACCAAGACAGAATAGTGCAGGACTATTACTTTCCTTGATCTGAACACTAGACATCTGTTGATGCAGCCTAGGATTGCATTAGGCTTTTTTGCTGCTGCATCACACTGTTGCCTCACGTTAACTTTGCAGTCTACTAAGACACCTGGATACTTTCCACATGTACACAGTTCATGTTTCTTTTAAGGAACTCGTCTGACTCACAGATAATCCCTCAGCCCCAGGAGGAGGAAGGTGATCATTGTGGTCTTGTAGAGACACGATGAGCCTCTCTGTCCATCCAGCCCAGAATTGACCATGCTGATGGGCAGAAACTTTCCAGGGACCCAAGAGAAATAAAGCTTTCCCCAGCCCTGATTATTATTTGTTTGTTGGTTTATTTATCTATACCTCACCTTTTTCTCATGTTGGGACTCAAGGTGTCTTACACAGATCAAAATCACACAGATAAAATTAAGCTAAAAACATATAAAAGATAATTGTTAAAAAGTAGTTCAACTTGAATAAAATTAAAACAATATTTAAAACACCACAAATCTATTAAAATGCAGATAAAAACAGCACAGTAGTATTGAAAGCCCTTTCCTTAAAAAACCCTAAAAAACCAGTCCGTCCCCAAATGCCTGTTGGAATATATCAGTCTTTACCTGCTGATAGAAGGACAGTAAAGAGGGGAGCCAATCTGGTTTCTTTGGGAAGGGAGTTCTAATGTTGTCTGGGAGCAGCCACCACCCTGTCCCACATCCCCACCAAGCAAGCCTTTGAGGATGCTGGAGTAGAGGGAACAGCCTCCCCAGAAGATCTCAGATAGGGTTGTCATATGTCCGGAATTTCCTGGACATATCCGGAATACCACAGTCAGAAGCACTTTCCAGGCAGAAATCGGCCATCCCCAGTGGTTCACCTCTCGCAGGGCGTCCTGTCAACAGCCCGGCCCTTCATGCTTAGCAGCCAAGAAGGCCCAAAAGGCAGAGGTTTGGTTCCAGGCTGAATGGTGAACGTGTCCAGATTTTCACCTTCTGAAATATGGCAACCTAATCTCAGAGCCTGGGCAGGCTCATATGGGAGGATAGAGTCCTTCAGATAGCTTGGTCCTATGTCTGATCTGAGATGCTGAGGTTAGACCCCTGGGGCTCTCTGGATGCAAAAGTATGTTTTTCATTACCGCTCCCCTAAAGGGGCATCAGTAAGCAATAGAAGGAAGAGTGTGGACTTTAAGAACTGCTGGTGCCTACAGGATGTCCCACTACACTTTAGGCCAGTTTGCCACAGGCTTCCCCAAAAGAAGATCCAAGAACTGAAGTTCTGTGAGATGAGAGGAAATCCTCTGTGGTAGCTCCCAGAGTTTGAGGTCCTCCTGGGGAGGATATCAAGCACCTCCACCCACCTGAGCCTGCCTCATAGTCTCATGAAGATGGCAGGGATATCATATCCCAAGGCTCAGGCACAGTGCAAAAAAGATTTCTCCCCATAAATATTTTGGAGATATTTTTTGTCTTTTACACCAAGCTGTGAGGTTAGGGGTGCAATTGGCCATCTTTGGGCTGCTTTAACTATGATTCCTGCATTGCATTTGTGGAATGCTCTCCCCAGGGAGGTTCTCCTGGTGCCTTCATTACATATCTTTAGGTGCCAAGTGAAAACATTCCTTCCAGGCCTTTGGTTAATTAAAACAATCCATGGCCTTTTAACTGGAGTGATTTATTGTTTTGTTTGTTATGACTTATGTCTTTTTCTGTTTTTATACTGTAAACTGCCCTGTGATTTTCCGATGGAGGACAGTATATAATTTTTTTTAAAAATCCACAGGTTTAGACTAGATGGCCCTTGGAGTCCCTTTCAACTCTATAATTCTATGAAACCCAACTTTCTATTAAACCTGCTTATTCAATACCAAAACACCTTTAAACCCCCATCTGTTTTGGCCTCCAGAAGTTGTGCCTGTTCATTTGATGGTTGGAAGCGCAAAGCCAGAATGATTTTGCCTTCCAAGAAGGATGAGGCCATGCCCCCAAGTCCAGGCTGGCTTTACTCCAGTACCCTTCAATCCAAAAACACCGCACTACCACCCCAACAGCGCTGGCAGTACTCTAATTTAGTCTTTAAAATGTTGAATGGATTCATGTTAAATGTTGTTTTACAGTGCTGATTTTTTTATGATTAATTTGAACACACTTTGAGGACCTTTGTGGTAGACAGGTGCCCCCAGCATATTGAAAAACTGCCTGCCTCTTTTTGTGGCTCCACCAAGTGAGATCCAGTGAGGTCAGGGAGCTTGTGGAGGTGGGCAGGGCTTTTTCCAGTCGGAACTCAATGGAATTGAGTTCCGGCACCTCTCGGATGGGCACCATTGCCATTAGAAGAGAACAAGGGAGGCGTTCATGGTGAGTTCTGGCATTTCTTTTTCTAAAAAAATAGCACTGGCAGTGGGGATGCTGTCATTTGGAGACCCAGGCCTGGTTGCTGAACCCTTCCCAAGTGCTTGTGGACACCAAGACCAGACCTGCTGTGAAAAAAGTCAATAATAATAATAATAACTATTACTATTACTATTACTATTATTATTATTACTACTACTACTACTACTACTACTACTACTACAATACATGGTGTTGAGGTTTAAAAGCTAAAAGTCTTGTTGCTGAAGTCAACTTTTAAAAACCTTTCTGCCCTCACTGCCTCATTTCTGTTTCAGTTCCTTCTCTCTCTGAGCTTCTTCACACTTTTGCTCACCCCATGTTTTGATTATATTGTGTGCCAGTTTTGATCGTACCATGTGCCAATTGGATTTTCACAAAGTACAGCCACAGAACAATGAGAAAAGTTCTTGGACCCAAGGGAATTTATCAGGATGCAATACAATCAAAATACTGGTTGAGGAAAAGTGTGGATGAGCCCTTAAGCAAAATTGCACTCCAGGTTTTCTGCATGGATGATAAGATTCAGTATGGCATTTTGGATCGGATTTCCACAAGGTGCAGCCATGGAAGAACAAGAAAAGTCAGACCCAAGAAGAATCCACCGATACACGATACAATCCAAATATGGGTTGAAGGAGATTGCAGATGAGCTCACTGTCATAATAAAGTGGCTTGTGTCTTTGGAAGCAGGCGTTGGTTTTCTTATGCCACTTGACACACTGTGCTTCACCTTTAGAACTTTTTTGCACTAGTTCTTATTACATTTATTTTCCAAAAATGGTTTGGGAGTTGGCAGGGTGGGGTGGGGTGGGGTGGGGAGGTGAGGAAAGGAGAGATTGGGAGGGGGGGGACCAAACAACAAAACGATGCTATAATTCAGTTGTATTGAAACTATTATATTACTCTGTGTTTTCAATAGTCTCTGTACCTGTAATGCTTTCAGTTCCATTGTATTTGGATCAGGGATTTTCTCTGGTCCTTGTTTAACACAGTACATAAATAAAATGTTAAGAATTGATTATAACTTTTCCTTCCAGTGCAATATTTTAGCATCACAGATGCCATTTCCGCTACCATAGATCCATCAGAGGACAAAGGCAATTAATTTCCAATTTCCTATAAGGCTGATCTTCAACTGGTGGGTTGGGACGCAATAGTGAATGACCCTCAAGGTCCCTTCCAACCCTACAATTCTGTGATTCTAAAGACAACCTAGGCAGGGAAACTATCCAAGCCACTCCTCAACCCAGCGGGCTGAGCCAGGTGTACCGCACTACATTTCTCCAAAAGCTGGGCACTTGGCAATCAGTTGCTCTACTGGAGCAGAGGTGGGGCTGAGTTTGCACAGTAAGGCCCCAGCATGCCTCATGGTGGGGTCTTGGCTGACTTTGTATACAGACATGCGCCCACCCTCACCTGATCTTTATCATTTCTGTCATCTGATGTTCTGTAGCTGATGTTTAGTTGGTCTGTTCTACTCAACTAATTAGAGTTATCGAGTTGCTGATACTATAAGCAGAACAACTAGGCTGGGAAAGAATAACATCAATTGCCATCAATGGAGTCTAGTATGAGGCTTGGGATTGCTACCGTGGAGGGGCGAGGGAGGTATGGCACTGGGGGCAGATGTTATAGGCGGAGGGGATCGAGATATGGATATGCTCGTACCCCTTCCAATCTGCGCTCCATCCCAAGGGACAAGGGTAGGGTGAGCAAGGATTACTCACCTCCGTCATTGGTGCTGTGCAATGCCAGGTCTATAGGCAACAAAACCGCCACCCTGCGAGATTTCTTTACCTTGCAGGGGGTCGACCTGGCTTGTGTGACGGAGACCTGGGTACGCGAAGGGGCAACAGTTACCTTACAAGAGATGGCGCCCCCAGGTTTCTCCGTCCTCCACCAGTCGTGGACTGTGGGCCGGGGGGGAGGGGTGGCATTATTAATCCGGGAAGATTGTTCTTTCAGGGCTCTACCATTGCCATCGATCCCCGGCATTGAATGTGTTGGCCTAGTGTGGGGCTCCGAGGAGAGCTTGGCTGTCTGGCTGGTGTACCAGCCACCTAGCGCACCAGCAGCCACCCTGTCAGGCCTACTGGAGGCGGTGTGGGCCTTGGAGTTCCCTAATCTACTGGTATTGGGGGACTTCAACTTCCACGCTGATGCCACTCCCTCCTCACAGGCTCTGGACCTGGTGTCTTCCATGGCGACACTAGGGCTCTCCCAGTTTGTTTCGGGCCCCACACATCAAGCAGGCCACACGCTGGATTTGATCCTTGGCGTAGGTATAGATGTGGTCATGTCTCCTTCGATGAAGGTGCCATGGTCTGATCACTACGCTCTGAAAGCCAGGATTGACTTTCCACCCCCACCCTGCTTAGGTGGCGAGCCAATTTGGGCTCGCCCGCAGAGGCTGATGGACCCTGATAGATTCCGTCAAGCCTTGTGGGACCTTGCTCCCCCTGGCGACCTATTGACTGAGCTTGTTGAGGGCTGGAATACCCAGCTCCTGGCAGCCATCAATGAGATCGCACCTAAGCGCCCTCTGCGACCCCTGGTTTACTGAGGAGCTCCGGAAAATGAAGCGGGACCTCAGACGGCTAGAGTGAGTATGGCGGGGTGCCCGTGACGGAGCCTCCAGAACATCTTATAGGGTTTTTATGAAAACCTACGAGATGGCAGTGAAGGCCTCTAAGAAGCCTCACTTTTCGGCCTCCATTGCATCCGCTAGCTCTCGCCTGGCGCAATTATTTAGTATACTTAGGTCTTTAATGTCCCTTGAGGGACAGCCAAATTTAAATAATTTGACACACAGCTGTGAGGCATTTGCGAGCTTTTTTGCGGAGAAGGTCCTGTTGCTCCGCCATGACCTCCCTGCCAATTTGGATACAATAACGGAACTGGAGGCCCCTCAACTGTCCTCAGGTCCAGTATTGGACCACTTTGACCGAGTATCCCCAGCCGATGTGGACAGACTCCTCCGAGCTGGAAAGCCCACCACCTGTCCTCTTTACCCGTGCCCGTCTTGGCTGATTAGAGCGTGTCCAGACGAGGTGCGGGCCCCCCTAGGGGATATCATCAATTTGTCCCTTGGCACCGGGCCATTCCCAGGGGAACTGAAATCAAATCTTCCATTCTTGGGCAAGGTGATTGAGCGAGTGGTTGCTGAACAACTCCAGGCATGCCTGGAAGAAGCGGACCATTTGGATCCCTTCCAGTCGGGATTCAGGCCTCATCATGGGACTGAAACTGCCTTTCTGTTAGGAAAAGCAGCAATGCGAGAGCGAGCTGCAGGTGGCTGCAAAGCAAAACAGGATGTGAATGTTTGGGACTGTACTGGGGAAACAAAGGGGCAGTCTATTCACTGTACTGAGCACCGGATGTTAGCTCAGAGTGTCATCTGACCTGTACTGTAAGTACAGGGGTGGAGTTTATCTCTCTGCTGTTGGAGTCTGGAGAGTGCAGACGCGTTTCTCTGTACTGCTGCAAAGACAGAAATAAAGCGATGTAAATACATTTCTGTCTGACTCTCCCCTCTCTGGGGGAGGCAGGGAGGGCAGGGAAGAGAGGTGTGTTCTTCTCACGCTTGAGGAGGATCGCCGATAGTGACCTAGCCTGTATCCTGCTGGGAGACGCAGATGGGGAGGTCAACAAGGAGCTTAAGCTGAGTGCCTGGAGAGTGGCCAGTTTTCCTCTGATAAGGCTTAAGTATCCGACATCTGGTAGCAGAGGATGGTTCTGATCCATTGAAATCTGCATGAGAGGTTGATGGATTGTTCTTCATCCTCTGCACCAAGGGAAGGAAGATAAGTCTGCGTGCAGCTGGAAGCTACACAGACGGCTGGGCATCGAGACGAAATGAATGCCAAGCAACGGAGCCCCCAAGGTATGGAGAATTTATGGCTGTAAAGTGAACGCGTAAAAAAGCAATCTTCGGTTCACTAAAGTGTCTGCGTTTGGCTGAAACCAGCACTGGCAAAGAAACAGCAGAATAGTTTGCATACCTAGATAATGCTGGTATGCACAGTTGCTAAGCAATGGGAAGTCAGTGGAGTGGAAACTTACTGGCTGGGGCTGGAACACGGAGAGTGTTTTGACTATCTCGCTGTTCTGTGCAAGGACTTTTAAGCAGCTTGCGGTTTGTCTGCCAAGTGAAGAAGGCAGAAAAACAACCAAGAGTCACTCTTGGAATTTTACAGGCTCGAGAGTGAGAGCTGAGGCTTGGATTCAAAATGGATGCCAAGAAGGGGGGAGACTTACCTTACCCACCTCCCCTGACAAATGACAATTATTCATCTTGGTCTATAAAGATGAAAGCCCTGCTACAGAATCAGAGGATTTTTGGGGTGATTGAGAACCCCATTCCAGCAGCACCAACGCCAGGTTGGAATTCACAGAATGTGAAAGCCAGGACGGCTATAATTCTGTGTGTCTCGGATGAACAACTTGTGCATATCCGGAATTTAGATAACGCGCGAGAGATTTGGGAGACGCTGCGTAGAACACATCAGAGAGATGCTGGTTCTTCAGCGTTGCTGCATTTTGAAAAGCTGACCAATCTGAGGCTTGCGCCTGATGGAGATGTACAAGTGCATTTGACAGAGATGAAGTTCCTGCGCCAGCAGATGGCGGAACGCAATTTCCCTCTACAAGAGGAGGTATTTTGCTTCATGATTATAAACAGCCTTAATCGGACTTATAAAACGGTTGCCAGTCAGCTTGGTTCCCTACCGGCCGCGGACCTGACCGCGGAGAGAGTGTGTGCCGTTGTTCTGAATGAACACGACAGACTTGCTGCACTGGATGTGAAGGACAGGGGGAGAGTAGCAGAGGGTTCTGACTCCCCCACTGCTGTTGCTACTGAAGAGCAGGCTGTAGCTTTGAGCGCTGTCCGATGTTACAATTGTGGACAGACTGGGCATCTTCAGCGGAACTGTAAGAAGCCACGTCAGCAGAAAGGAGCCAAGGGGAGCTCTGCGAAGCCTGAGGCGTCAGGCAAAAGTCATACCAAGTCCCAGGTGAAACCTGCAAAGGCTTTGATGTCGAAAGGAACCACGCCAGAGGTAGAGAACACGTTTGTCATTGACACTGGAGCGACTAAACACATGACCCCACACAGAAGTCTGTTTTTGACGTTTAAGAAGCAAAGCTTCACTGTGAAGCAGGCCAACGGTCAGGAGCTGGAAGCGACCGGGTTTGGAACTGTGTATCTTGAGAGTCTGAACTTGACTATTGACAATGTGTACTTGGTTCCTGAGTTGAAGTTCAATCTGCTGAGTGTTTCGCAGATTGCAAAGAAAGGACTGAAACTGTCCTATAATGATGAAAGCTGCAAGATCTTCAAAGATGGAGAGTTGTATCTTTCTGCCAGAGAGAAAGATGGACTGTATTTGTTGACTTTTGATCAAAGTGATTACGTGAAATGTAATGCATTTGATTCTAACAAAATTTCTCTCGCAGGTGTGACCAAGGACGCCCGGAAGGTGACCAGGGCCGACAGAGCATTTCAGCGGGTGTATGCTGATGTGATTGGTCCTCTAGCACCATCTAGAGGCAATGCAAGATATTATCTTGTGTGTGTGGATTGTTTCTCTCATTATGTGTGGGTATATACGTTAGAGAAACCAAAAGAAGCCTTAGAAAGGTTTAAGGAGTTTTGTGACAAGGTTAAGAATGTGCATGATGCAAACATTGATTGTCTTTTCACAGATGAGAAGCCAATTTTTCTTTTACAGGATTTTCAGGAGTTCCCGCAGAAGAAAGAGATAAGGCACAAGGTTGCTGTTTCAGTGGAAGCGTAGAACAGGGGTGTCTGTGTACGGGTGAACAAAGAATTGCAAAAGGGGGTGAATGCGCAATTGCTTAGTTCACATTTGCCACGTGAGTTCTGGGCTGAGTCGTTAATGTCTTATTGTCACACGTGGTTGAGAAAGGTTTCCAAAGATTTGGGAAGTTCTCCTTTTGAGAAGCTGTTCCATAGAAAACCTTCTGTTGCCTATTTTAAGGTTTTTGGGTCTCAAGTGAGAACAGAAGCTCCAGGTGGAGTAAAGAATGCCAGAGGCATTTTTGTGGGATATGAAAAGGGTCTCTATAGAGTAATTTTGTCTGAATCTGGTCAGGTGATTCTCACAAAATTTCTAGAGAGTGCTCCTGAACAGGAGAGAGTAATTGTTCACACATTTCCCACTGAGGACAATTCAGATGATGATGACGATTTTACTGATTACAGTGGTACTGAGAGTAACAGTGATAGCTCGGAGAGCTCAGTTGACACAGTCATTGAGAGGAAATCTCACACAATGGATAGACCTTCCCAGGTGAAGGATGAACCACTATTTACTATTGGAACTGGTTCTCCAAAGAGTCCTGAGACTGAACCAGTGAGCAGAGAGGATCAGCACCTCATACGCAGGTCCGAGAGAGTTACAAAGGGTGTACCACCCAAGAGGTATTCAAAAGAGTTTGCTAACTCAGCTGTAGCATGTGTTACTATTGTTGACAACTCAAGACAGGTTGAAGCTGTGTCTAAGTCAGAGACAAAGACACAACAGAGAGTTGCTAAGCGTAACACTACATTCCCTAGCCAAGGTAATGTAGATGCACTCATTCCTTGGAAGTCAGACAAGCAGAGAGGTACACTGGGGAAACCAGTGGCGGGTAGTTCCAAGGGTGGAACTGAAACAACAGGGGAGTGTTATATGTATAACAACTGTTTGTTTTCTTCTCTGGATCACGCTTTGCTCGCAGCGCACATTGATTCATATGGGGGGGAGTATGTTACGATAGTGAAGCAATGCAGCCGCGAGCTGCTGGTAGCTTGAAAACAAAACATAATGGGAATGTTGGGACTGTTCCGTGGGAAACAGAGGGACAGTCAATTCACAGTGCAGAGGGCACCGGAATTAGCTCAGAGTGTAATATGAGCTGGACAGGAAGTGTTTGTTCTCTCTCGACTGCAGGAGTATGAAGAGAGCAGTCATGTTTTTGTAACGCTGCAAAGACAGAAATAAAGGCATGTAAATATGTTTCTGTCTATCTCTTTCCCCTGCCCGGGGGGGGGGGCAGGAAAGAGGGGTGTGTTCTTCTCACGCTGACCTCTGCCTGGATCTTGCCGGGAAAGCAGACAGGGAGGTCAACAGGAGATCAAGCCGGGTGCCTGGAGAGTGGCCAGTTTCTCCTGATAAAGGCTTGATTCCCCACAATAACACCGGTATTGAAAGACCTACATTGGCTCCCAGTATGTTTCCGAGCACAATTCAAAGTGTTGGTGCTGCCCTTTAAAGCCCTAAACGGCCTTGGTCCAGTATATCTGAAGGAGCGTCTCCACCCCCATCGTTCTACCCGGACACTGAGGTCCAGCACCGAGGGCCTTCTGGCGGTTCCCTCACTGCGAGAAGCCAAGTTACAGGGAACCAGGCAGAGGGCCTTCTCGGTAGTGGCGCCTTCCCTGTGGAACACCCTCTCACCAGATGTCAAAGAGAACAACAACTACCAGACTTTTAGAAGACATCTGAAGGCAGCCCTGTTTAGGGAAGCTTTTAATGTTTGATGTATCACAGTATTTTAATATTCTTTTGGAAGCCGCCCAGAGTGGCTGGGGAAACCCAGCCAGATGGGCGGGGTATAAATAATAAATTATTATTATTATTATTATTATTATTATTATTATTATTATTATTATTATTATTATTATTGCATGGCTTTGTGGAAGCATCAGATGAGAACCCCAAAACTCTTCGTGAGAATATTATTAGGTTGCTGAAAGAGATAGTTCCTGAAGCTCAATGGGAAGAAATGGACATAGAGCGGATTCACAGTCACTTATAGAAGTACCTTGAGATATAGTCATGAGATTTGCAAGTTATTATAAGAAAGTAATTTTTATGAAAGCAACAAGACAGATCTCTGACCAGCTGATGTAAAAATCAGTACCAATTCAAGTGTTCAATGACTTATGCCTGGAAATTATAAGGTGGAGAAGGAGCGTGAAGTCCTGCACTGCAATATTGAAAAATGCTGGAATTACTTATAGCTGGGGCTACCCAGTAACTCTGAATTTTCAGTGGGCAAGAAAATGGTACAAAATAACAACTTTGTAGCAGGGGATGGACCTACTGCAGGAAATGAAGCTGGAACCACAAAGAGACGAGAAGCAAGGAGAGGAACCGGGGGTGGCAGGAGACAAAAAAATGAATACCAAAGACTGAAAGCAAAGGGTGAACTAAATTATATCAGAGTGAAGACATAAGAAATATAATGGGAGAAGTTCTGCTGTGGCTCCATGATCGGAGGAGCCTCTCCCCCCCCCCCACCTCCTTGAGAGCATTTTTAAATTGTAGATTTCATGTGCCTAATGAATGGAATATCATTCCTTAATACCTATAGGTATTTTATGGTCTTTTTTGCCATTTGAATTCCGTCCTTTTCCTAGAGAACACCATAATCTTCGTTTTATCATAATTAATTTGTAATGTTTCCTTTTTGCAATAACTCTCCAAAGTTCTCAACAAATGCCTCAAGCCCACGCTTGTCAAAGACAAAAGTACTACATTGTCTGCATATAAGAAAATTTGCAGGGGTTTATTTGACAAACTCCCCTTGGAGATAACAAGATGCATGTTAAAGGATGCATCCCTGCTACAGAAGCTGTAGGGAGATGCAGCAAACACAGCAGTGTATCTCCAGAATAGACTGCCAACCAAGGGAGCTAAACGCACACCTTTTGAACTTTGGCATGGGAGAGTTCCCAACCTGTCACACATAGTGTGTATGGAAGTCTATGTTACTACCACATCCCCAAAGAACATAGACACAAGCTTGAATTCAGTATTGTTATGTTCTTATCATTTTAACATCATCTTTGTAAATTCTGTATTCGTGTTGTTAATTTTAAGTGTTTACTCAAATCCTGCTAGTGAGTCCATTTCTTTACATTGTTTCTGTAGATACAACATAAATGGCTCCCAGTCTTTACACCCAGAGTTTGACACTTGTGAGACAGTGTGGTGTAGTGGTTAGGGTGTTAGACTAGGGGCTCAGCTATACAGCTGCAAATAAAACATTTTAAATGTGTTGTAGACTGCAATATACAAATGTGACACTAGATGACGATGATGAGCTATGGCAAATTCAATATATTTTTCAAAATGTCTTTTTTAAAACAAAACAAAAGCATTTTCACAGCATTTCTTATATGTGTGTAGATTCCACACAGGACCTGAGAGACTAGGATTCATATCGCTACTCAGCTATGGGCACCCACCCACCAGTGATTGTCCTTTCCTCCTAAGGCAGGTATAGGCAAACACCAGCCCTCCAGATCTTTGGGACTACAATTCCCATCATCCCTAGCTAACAGGACCAGTGGTCAGGGATGATGGGAATTGTAGTACCAAACATCTGGAGGGCCAGAGTTTGCCTATGCCTGTCCTAAGGTTTTGTGAGCAATTTACTGTGTTCTCCATGTGTTGTTGCACACACAAGCATACACACACAGTGTTAGAGTACTGTTGATGCAAATCAGAAAGCCCTTTCTGCTTTGCAAAGCCCTGAGAGCAACAACAGGCACTCTTAGGCAGAGACGATGTATTTGCGGTCTTCTCAGTCATAACCATACCTGTCAACATTCCCTTTTTTTGTGGGAAATTCTCCTATTTCAGTGCCGTTTCCCGCTGCTATCCCGGATTGTTAGATATCCCGTAGACTGTCCCTGGAATAGGTGAGGCTGCCGATCCCTTATTTTCAAATCTGAAAGTTAATAGCTATGCTGCTGATCCCTTATTTTCAAATCTGAAAGTTGACAGCTATGGTCATAACACTAGAACTCAGGGACATTCAATGAAGCCGAATGTTGGAAGATTCAGGACAGACAAAAGAATGTACCTTTTCACTGTAGCTTTCCATTAAGAACAAGAGTGCACTGTCCACCAAGCACTAATATTTATCCTCCATGTTTGTGAAGGCCTAAGATCATTCCTCCATTCTTTCAGACAGAGGAAGTCTTCCTTTTTGAGTCTAAAAGCCTAGCTCCTTACTGTGGCTTTACAATGTTTATATTAAGCAATATAAGAGAAAATTTTACTTGCAGTGGGCTGCATGAGAGACTGTAGACATATGAAATATGCAAAAAATAAAATAAAAAATGCAGTAGTTTGCAGAATTCACAGAGAACCAAATAATGTACTTCTCTGTCAGTTCTGCAAACTATTGCATATTTCCCCCCCTCCCACTATATCAGGGTATCTTTGCCAATTTGAATACAACATCTCATGAATATTGCTAAATAGTTTTATGATAGTGGTGAGCCCTCTGGCAGTGATTGGTGAACTGCTGTGATACTATAGAGTGTTCATATATGTTTCAGTTGAAGCTCTCAACAATAGGTTTCCAAAGTTTTCAGGGAGGGAAGTGAATCAGCAATTTGGTGGAGGAGAGGGGGCCCTCACCCAGTCCCACAGCCAGATCCAAGGTATGATTATTTTCCACCTAGTCATTTTCACACTTTGGCAACCTATCTGCAAAAATTAACAATTCCAATATACAGATATACTGCCTTCAGTTGTACATGAGGGTTGGTTTCAAAAAATTCCACTGGAAAAACGGTTATGTCCCTGTGGAGATGGCAGTATTGAGTCAGTGGCTCATGTGCTTCTGGCTTGCGCTCTTTATAAAGATTTGAGGAGTGGGGGACTTCCGGGTTGGCGCCATCGCCGAATGGCGGACTCCCTCCGAGCTCCGGAGGGAGTCTGCTCGGCAGGGGCTGGGTCCTACCGCGCCGGCGATGCGGGGACCCTTAAAAACCACGGGCACAGAGCCCGTGACTCGGCTGGCACCGTTAGCGCCCTCCCGACTCATGAAGGAGCCTTTTTAAAGGCTTCGGATCAGGTGCCGGGGAGTGGCGTGGTGCTGTGAGTCCTCTGCTTTCCCTGCTGAGCGAAGCCGCATGCCATTCGACGGAGAGCGCTGACTTCTTCCATTGAAAATTTGGACTATCAACAACAACCCATGAGTAATTGGGAAACCGGGTTTAAAAGGAGAAAAAAAGATATTTTTTTCGGATTTGGCACGAGCGGGGAGTGATCCAAAAAGGAAGTCAGTCCCCCCCCCCTACTGTAAACATTCTAAAACAAGGACTGGGTAACCAAGGTCGAAAAGAGAAGCATATTTTTGATAAAAATTATTAATTCCACGATGGGAAATTATAAGAACTGTGCTGGAGGAGAAGAGTGGAGGGTGAGAAGGAAAAGGTAACCCCCCCCCCTGGGAACCGGGGCGATTTGCAGAGCCTGGTGAAGAGAGACGGAGACTTTGACAGCTGTCAAAGTAGCTGTCAAAGTTGGAGAATATAAAGAGGACTTTGTTATGAGGACTTTGCTGGTTAATTTTGTTACAATTTGCTACAATTTGGATATAAACTGTCGAAAATAAGGAACAACAACTTGACTTTTGGATTAGACGAAACAAAGTTACTACAATCCCCCTAGAGGGGTTTCGGGACATTACAAGAACGGTCGTAAGTGGAAAAATACTCTTGGATTCGCACAGGACTTGTTATCTTCTGGGAAAGCTGCAAAACTGAAACAGTATTTTGTCTACAGAGGTGTTTATATTAAAGGAGACAATAGAATTTTCTATTGAAGAAAGGAAGGGACTGGACGTAAGTTTTTGTTCCTGAACAACAATAACCTCTGTAGAGGTACCAGATTTCTGAATTAGAACGTTTTAGCAGCTGAACAGGACAAGAAACCTGAGAAAGTGAGGAATAAAAAGAACAAAGGACTGAATACGACATGGAAAGAACAATGGGAGGAGCGGTAAAGATCAAGGAAATTAAAGGCCTTTTTTAGATTGGACGTTTGAAGTTAAATACCATTAAAATAAATAAATTAAAAGAAAACCGGCAAGGGGGAATTGGGGAGAAATCTGGCCATGGATTTGAGACCTCCAGGCTGACAACATACAGACTGATGGACATGGGGAATTCAAACCGGGGAAGGGGGGGGGGAGATTTGGAATCCAAAGGCTGTGTAACTATTTCTTGAATTTTTTTTATATCTTTTATGTTCTATATCTATATATAACTCTTGTATATCATTTTATTTTGATTGGACGTGTTTAAAAAAGGGAATTCGTGGAAGGAAACTGGGGTGGATCTTGGGGGAAAATCTTTTTTTCTTTTTCTGTTAATGATGTGGGATGGTGGTAAGATTGTATAATTCAAATTGGATAGTGGGTTAAACAAATTAAGTTTTAAACTGGGAGTGAGAGCTTGTAGAACCAATTAATGAAAGGGGAATACAGTTGGGAGGGGGAGGGGGGAGTCCCAGAAAGTTGGCAATGAAAGTAAGGTTTTAAGTGTATTTTATCTTTTCTTTTTCTTTGTATTTCTATATCTTTTGTGCTCTGGAAAATTTAATAAATATGATTTTTTAAAAAAAAAGATTTGAGGAGTGGGGTCATTACCCCTCTATTACTGTCCATGCTGGGTCACTCAACCATTGATACTGTGTCCTTTCTTTTAGTAGAACAAGATGATCAGGTGACAGCAAAAACTGCAAAGTTTTTAGTGGGGGCAATTAGAATAAGATCTGTTATTTGATTATTGATGTAAACCCCCAAAATGTATTTTCTATAGTTAGGTTTTTACCTCTCTCTTCAGTACATTCTATTTTATTTTATTGCTATGGCTAGTTGGTGACGCAAATAAAGATTCTATCATCTATCTCTATCTATCTATCTATCTATCTATCTATCTATCTATCTATCTATCATCTATCTATCTCACAGCCAGAAGGGTTTGTGTGGGCTAAATACAAAATGCTGAGCAGGAAAAGGTAGCAGGATTTTAAGGAAAATAAGGAGTGCAGAAGTCTGACACAAGGCTGTTGCAGGAAGAGAGAAGGGCAAGCCATGAGCTGAAAAACAGTTTAGCAGGTGCAAATAAAGGAATATAGAGGAGCAGAGACAGCAGAGACCCAAAAATACAGTTAAAATGACACCTAGGGCAATTGAAGTTACACAACAACTCTTTCCACCACATTGGTTCACAACTGATTTTATCCAGAAACTTGCACATTAAGAGAGAGCCTGTATGGTAGAAGTAGTTAATGTGTCACACTAGAATTGGGGAGTCTTTGGTTCAAATTCTCACTTAGTCATAAAGCTTGCTGGGTGATCCTCAACCAAACACTATCTCTCCTCAGTGGTTTCAAATTTCAGCAGCACTTTCTGTGACGCCAAAATTCAGCATACTCCCCCACTCTGGCTCTCGTCTTCCATTCTAAGTCATTGTCGCTGCACCCCCTGCAGCGCCCAGTGTGGGTGACTCAGTTGCACTCCACTGAATCTGCCTCTGCTCCCAGACTTACATATAAGGTTCTTGTGTGAGGATAAAAAGCAGGAGAGCATCTTAGAAGAACAATGGGATAAAATGACAGCTTGAGACGGCTTTCCCAAAACATTTTAATTGAAAGGACTTCTCAGCTTTGGCCACTAGAAACCGGTCAGCATTTACATCAGACATGGGGAATTGTTGGCCCTCCAGATGTTGAGGAGCTACAAAGATGGCCAATGGCCAGGGATGATGGGAGAGGTAGATCAGCAACATCTGTAGGGGACAGAGTTTCCCCACAAATGATTTACATATACGGAGCAGGCTTATGGGTGTAATTGCAATCATTTTTCATGAAATGAATGATTTAGTGGGTGGGAAAATGAATTTTAGGAGCAGTGTGTATTAAGAGAAAAGACCCTTTTCAACCAAGCTGAGCAAGATCATATTAGCATGTGTGTTAGACCTATTTTATTTCACACTTGGAAAGAAATGAGACAATAGTAGTTTAACACTTTCTAAAGTAAAATCATTGTAGTATAGTATGTTTTGCAGGTTAGAAGATTCAGCCTTAACTCAGCCTTAATGATATGTAAAACTCACCGTTAAAAGGTTTCTGCATGGGAGAAGTAACTAAAGGTCTTTGAAAAAGAAATGCATCTAATGCCCTGATTAAAATGAACTGTATTTTTATATGAGCAGTACTCTTTTCACTAGGAATTCAGGGCCTGTCTTCTTTAGGGTGTGTATGGGTGCAGAGAGGGGAGAAAACAGGAACTTGGTTCCTGACGGGGAGCAATTCAACATCACGCTAAGACAAAATGTCAAGGCATTTTGGCTTGCCAGGGGGAATGACACATCCGTTACCACCCCACATCCTGTTCCAGGGGTTCTCCCACTTACCTCAGAAGCCAATTTTGGGGGTGTGCTGGGGGAGGAGAAAGAGAAAAGCACCATTGCACAAGCATTGCTCAGGGCTTCCGCTGACAGGACACATTAGCTGAATCCCACCCTCAGTCTTCACGTTCAGGAACCGAGCCAATTTTAGCACCTGCTCGTTAATTGTTTCAAGCACTATCAGATCAATGAGTGCAACATTTGTCTCAGGTCAAAGACCAGCAGAAATGGTCAATATAGACAACTCAGTCCCATCTCTGCAGAAAGATGTTAAGTTGGCCTGCATTGGAAGTTCCCCCATGGCCCAGACGGTGGGATTGTGGGCCCAATTCTCTGGAAATCCATCCCAGCTGAGTTCTGAAATGTACTATCCCTGTTGAACTTCTAGCACTGCTAAAGATTTTTTAAAAAAACGATTATTCCTTTATTTCAGCAGGCATTTTGAGTAAGTTTTCTGATTTCACAGTTTTAGTTTCAGTTTATTCTAACTTTCTAGCCTTACTCCTTTGAGACTACTGCACGAAGTGGTGTATACATTGCTGAAATAAAGTAAGAAAGATCTGTGGCTCTATTAACAGTTCTGAGGCAATAAATGAAAGAAGGATAATACAGCAATTTGCACTGCAAGCAAATTTTCTTTATACACTGGGATCTCAGGATGGAACAACAGTAACCTGTTCCTAACTGCATCCTGTATTATGAACGGAATCTGTATAATGAACGAAACATGCACTACAAGTACTGAACATGCATTAGAAGAGATAATGTGATGGCCTGGGAATCCGATTCAGAGGGTGAACCGGAGGAATCCCAGCCTGCACAGGAGTCCCTGCCTCCAGGGCCGGCTGAACTGGGGCAGGGCCTTGATTCTGAGGCGCTTGCACCTGTGCCGGATCCTCAGGAGCAGGCACCAGGTGAATCCACTCTGGCTCCAGAGGTGGTTGAGGACTCAGTGCCTACAGGTGAGTCTCCCCCTGGGCCCAGTAACCCTTCAGCCTCTCCTGAACTGCAGAGGCTCAGGGCAGAGAGGCGAAGGGAACTGGTTTCTCCCAAGAGGAGTGCTAGCCTTAAGGCCAGGAGAGGCGGGTCTCCTGGGGGCCGGGACCGTCCCTGGCCTCAGAGAAGATAAAGGCCAGTCAGCCCGGTCCCAGGTTGTGGGAGCAACGTCGTTGTTGAGTACCTGTTCCTGCCCGGACCCAGACCTGACCCTCCAGTGTTCCTGTCCCCGCCCGGCTTCCTGCTTCAGACCTTGCCCCGCTCCTTGTGAACTGTTTCCAGGCTAGTGACCCAGGACCGGACTTTGACTACGCCAACGGTAACCTTCCCCCCGGGACCAGCACAGATAACAGGGAGAACAGCAAAGAAAGAAAAAAAGAAAATAACAGAACACCTCTAGTCATCACATACAGCTCCCAAGTTAAAACAGTACAACGCATCATCAGAGATCTACAACCTCTCCTGGACAATGACAGTTCTCTTTCTCAAGCTCTGGGAGGAAGACCTTTCATTGCCTACAGACAGCCACCCAATCTTAAACAACTCCTAACCCACAATAATACTACAACCAGACTTAACACGGACACTGGCACCAGAGCCTGCAATAAACCCAGATGCCAACTTTGCTGCCACATACACCCGGACAACACCATTACTGGCCCCAACAACATCACACATACCATCTCGGGACTATTTAATTGCTCATCGTCTAACATTGTGTATGCCATCAAATGCCAACAGTGTCCTTCAGCTCTCTATATTGGACAAACAGGCCAAACCTTACGCCAAAGAATAAACGGACATAAATCTGACATCAAGAATCACAAAACAGAGAAACCAGTAGGAGAACACTTCAATCTCCCAGGACATTCTATACAAGATCTCAAAGTAGCTGTTTTACTACAAAGGAATTTCAGAAATAGACTGGAAAGAGAAGCTGCTGAATTGCAACTCATTACCAAACTTAAAACCATGGAGAGACCTGGTCTGAACAAAGACATTGGATTCTTATCTCATTATACATGACTAAGCCATTTCTCACCTTCTCACCCCTTGCCTTTTCCTGTAAGACCTATTACAGTCGTTTAGAGTTGTCAGCAGGCTCATCTCAGCTATCTGCCAATCTCCCATTCTCACCACCCTTCTGAGTAATACCCCCCACCTTCTCACTATATAGAAGGGTCTGACAACTTCTGTTTCAGTGTATCTGAAGAAGTGTGCATGCACACGAAAGCTCATACCAAGAACTAACTTAGTTGGTCTTTAAGGTGCTACTGGAAGGAATTTTTTTATTTTGACTATGGCAGACCAACACGGCTACCTATCTGTAGCAAAGAAAGGGAAAGGGAAAGGGAAAGGGAAAGGGAAAGGGAAAGGGAAAGGGAAAGGGAAAATTTTCGCACTAACCTGATTGACAGGCTGTTTCCCCTTGTTTGGAATTTATTTTATGAAGGCACAGCTTTTCTTTATCTTACTAGCAATTTTCAGGTCATTGTTGAATGTGGGCCAAAACCTGAGTTGCTTGGTAATTTTTGTTGTTGTTAAATTTCTAAGTCACAGTTTAATGTGCATTTATTTCCAACGCAATCAATATGGATGCCATACCAAGTTGGACTCCTTTAGATTTATTTCCTTAGCCTTCCATTGACTCATGCAGATGTGATTTACAGTCCTCAATAAGTTCCTTTCTTTAGTTGGTTCTGAGTGTGCCTCTTTCACTCTCTTTTACCAGCTGAGAGCAGGGTAAAAACAAAGCAAACAAGCCTGACACTCTGAAAGCAAACTGATGTAACACAGGCTGTAATCCTAAACAAAATTAAGAACACAGGAAGCTGCCCTATACTGAGTCAAACCATTGACAATTTTGTAGTCACTTAATGGTTATGAATTTCCAGAATTTCAGACAGGTGACATCCCCAGTCCTACTTAGAGATGCCAAGGATTTAACCTGGGATCTTCTGGATAAAAAGCTGATGCTCTGCCACTGAGCTCCAGCCATTTCCCATGGTTCTTTCTGGTTCAGATGATCTTTCATGGTCACAGAAGACAATGGGACTTTCCGTCAGGTAAACATGCATAGGATGGTGCTAGCATGTGCTAACAGTTCAATCCTAACCAATCCCATGACTATTCCGAAGTCCTAATGAATTTGATAAGGCTAGCTCTTAGTAGGTGGGGTTATGACTGTAGATGAAGATGCTAAAAGAGATGGGGAGATGTGTGTGTAGAGACCTCTGACTTCTGGATGGCTGAAATGCAACCCACTGTACAAGGTTGTCCACTTCTGCCTGGCAGAAGCTCTCCAGGGTTTCAGACAGAGATCTTTTCCAGCCCTGCCTGGAATGAAAACCATGTTGTCTGCCATGGAGCTGTGGCATTTCCTGAATATATTTCAAGCAAAGCTAGCCAGAAGAGCAACTAAAGGCTCACCAAAGCAGGATGGATTTTGCAAGGTGCATAATGTATAGTAATGAAGGGACCTGATGAACATTCCATGTTTTGACATCCAACTGGAAAAAAACCTCTCTCTGATAATCACCTGCTTGTCTTCAGAAGACAAAGAAGAACAGAAAAGGCCCTCTGATAAACATCTGAGTTGACAGGCAGTTGTATAGATATCTCAGCCTGAGGCCATGTAGGGCTTTAAAAAGGTCAAGTCAGCACTATGAACAGAGCTCAGAAACAAACCAGGAGCCAACGAAGACCTTTTAATGCTGGAGTCATGTTCACAGCATTCAGCCGCTTTTTGATGCCTTTGTCCATGTATATGACTGTGCCTCTCTCTAACAAAAAGGATTGCTTCCCCTTGTCTCTCTTAGCTGACCCAACACAGTAAAGCCCAGGAACATGAGCATCCAGGAACATCTATTGGAGGGGATTTTCTGGGAAATTGTTATCCAGCAGTCTGCATACCTCTGAGATTACCTCTGCTGCCTTACAACTATACTTATTTGTGAGAAAGGGCTTCAAGAGTAAACCCCAAGGAAAAATCTGTACCCAGTGCCTTAAGGGGCAACTTTGGGAGAAGAAAAGGCTAAGGAGTAAACCCTACACAAATCCAGAGTGGAGTCCTTAAGACGGTTCGGTGGCATCCTGTTCGCCTCCTTCTGGCAACTGCTGCAACCAAGCTGGTCCCAGATGTATTGCTCTGCTTTCCTTTGAGCCACATCAGTGAGTCTGAAAGTATTATCATCTGGGTAGCCCACGACCTCCATACACACTTCTCAGACCTGCGCCCCAGAAAGGTCACTTTGGTGCTGCTAGTGTAGCAAGGACAGTGTGGGTGGCAGCAGTTATGAGTTACTGGTTTCTGCAGCCACAGCCGGTGCTGTGATTCTCCAGCGGTTTGACTTCACCTTTGGAGATGCACTCCCTTGTCTCTTGAGAGATGCCAACGACGACTGCCTGCATGGATCCTTGTGACCCTCCCAGCCAGCCACTGAAATATCACAATGAACTTCACATCTACAGAGTTCTGCCTCTGTTCCAAATTGACCCAACTCTTAGGCAAGCTTCCAAGTACAGACAAAGTGCAAAGCAAAAACATGCCAACACAATAAGGAAGGCAACAACAACATCCCAAGATAAAACTGTGGAGTAAAAGGCATTTTATCGCAAGGTGCACAGTAAAGTTGGCATTGTGTACTAGAAATGCCTTTAGCAAAACACATCATCACATTTTTACCAACTCCTGTTCAAAGCTGTAGATTGACCTAAAACAACAACAACACACACACGGAATATTAATGCTCTGTTATTAAGCATTTCTAATGGTCTTAACTATGGTTCAATTGCCTTGCTGTGAGTGGGTCACCATCAAAGTATCACCATCCAAAGGGTGGCACCAAAGGAGTTTGTCCTTTAGGGTTGGCACTTTGGAGGGCATGGAAGGTATGGCTGATGCTCCATTTTTGTTTCCGTTCTACTAACTAGCAGTGGTTATGGTATGTTAGCTAACAGGTTAAAACACTGTTCCTTTTTTCCAGGTATGCTGGGGTATATGGTTAATTCTGCAGCACCTGTTCTTATTGGTATGTTGATTCTTAAATTTTGTGACACTTTATCAAACGATTGTTTGAATATTATGAATTATAACCTGTTTTGGGAACCTTATAATCCAGGGGAAAATACTTTAAATATCTAAATATTCAGCAACACTCACCTTCTGATTACTATTTCCTCCCCATATATCTTCTTTGGTAAAGGTGATACGAAAGCAATTTCTTCAACAGAACTCTTCTGTACTTTGTCTATAGCCATATATGAACAAAGATGTTTACGAACTAAAACAGAATGATAGCTCACTAGGGTTAAATCATTAGATCAAAGAGATACGAATAGTTTCCCAAGAATTTCATCCAAATACTTTTAAATATCAACTGCAAGGACAATCTTATTACATTTCTATGCCCAAAATTCGTCTATCTATCTATATGTATAAATCCCTGTCTGCTATTCATAATTCAACTGTATTTGCATATGGAAAAGAAGGTTTGTTTAATCTTTTGCCAAATACTTAATCTTTGAAAAATATTTGCTGAGTCTATTTGAATACTGAGAGCAGCTGTCTACCATGGTAAAGCTGATGAGCCCCAAGCAAAATATCTACATGTTAAAAAATGTGTGCACGAACTCCACTATGCTAGTGGAAGTTGAGATAAACAGCTGGCATGAAAAAATATACCAGCAGAACTGCCCAGATATGCTGGCAGAATACTCTGCCAGTTCAGCTGTTTTGCCAGCCAAGATGTATCTTGTCAGAATTATATTGCACAAACACCCTTTTCCTCTACCCCAGCAGTGAGGAAAAGCATCTCCCATACAGGTGATATGCTCAATCCTTTCTGCAGATAAGTCCCACTTTACCCCCATAGAGCAACTTCCGAACTAGAGAGGAGGTGGGGTTGCGGGCTTCACACCCTCTCCACGTGCACGGGGGCTGGACCTCAGCCTCCATGTGATGATGATGATGATGATGATGATGATGATGATGATGATGATAATAATAATAATAATAATAATAATAATTTATTATTTATACACCGACCATCTGGCTGGGTTTCCCCAGGCACTCTGGGCGGCTTCCAACTGAATATTAAAAACAGTACAGCATCAAACATTAAAAACTTCCCTAAAGAGGGCTGCCTTCAGATGACTTTTAAAAGTAAAATAGTTGTTTATTGCTTTGACATATGCTGGGAGGGCGTTCCACAGGGCAGGCGCCACTACCGAGAAGGCCCTCTGCCTGGTTCCCTGTAACCTTACTTCTCGCAATGAGGGAACCGCCAGAAGGCCCTCAGCGCTGTATCTCAGTGTCTGGGCTGAACGATGGGGGTGGAGATGCTCCTTCAGGTATACTGGACCGAGGCCGTTTAGGGCTTTAAAGGTCAGCACCAACACTTTGAATTGTGCTTGGAAAAGTACTGGGAGCCAATGCAGATCTCTCAGAACTGGTGTTATGTGGTCCCGGCGGCCACTCCCAGTCACCAGTCTAGCTGCCGCATTCTGGATTAATTGCAGTTTCCGGGTCACCTTCAAAGGTAGCCCCACGTAGAGCGCGTTGCAGCAGATCTACAGGGCTTTGCTCAAAGGCAGCGAGGGCAATACTGAACTAGGTATCATGCCCAGATATATCGTGGTTTTCAAGCAGAGGGCTGTGTGTGGTATGGCTTTCAGGGGAAGTCAACAGGCACCCTCTCACAACGGAGGTGGGTCTGGCACACAAGGCGGGTCTCAAATGCCTGCGATGCCATGCAACCCTCAGGCCTTTGCTCAGTTTTTCTCTGCTTTCGAAACATTCAGGCCAATGGTCACTGGGTCCCCTGCAGCATTAGCAGGTTCTCAGGATTGCATCCCATACACCCTCCCCAGCAACCAGGAGTGCCCCGGCACTTCAGCTTCTTACTCTGGTGCTGCACAGCCCGGAAGCAGCACATCTAACTGCCCCCACACACGTTCACAGTCTTCGCATGCCCAAAAGTCCAAATCTGGTTCCGCAGGTGGCAAGGCTCCTTCTGGTAGGCCTAACAGTTCTAATTCACAGCAGGTCGTAGATGTTCCTAGTATATTCCAGGAGCCACTACTTCAGCTTACACCCACAGAAGGTGGATCAGGAACCTCTTCAGAGGAGGAGGTGCAGGTACAACAAGGAACTCCCACAGCCGCCGACCAGATCCCGGCCACCAGTGATGGACAGGGGGAAAGAGAAAGGCAAAGAAGAAGCACACATTAAAGAAGAATAAGAAAAGTAAGCCTTCCGACACCGAGGATGAATCAGGTACTTCTTCATCAGATTCGGATAGCGACACCCCTTTGGATGGGTACTGGGGCTTTGGGAAGAAAAGTTCCAGGCTTCCATTATGGGTACATGAGAGGAGGGCTAATTCCCATCGTAAGACTTTTAATGGGTCTCTGGAATGGAAAGGGTGTGTGTTAGTTGAAGACGTGAAAACGTCCACTAATGTATCCACTGATTTCATCTTGGGAAATCACCTTTCCCAAAGAAAAAAGAGCAAAGATTCTTAATGGGGATTATGGGGATATTTTCACCTTCCTGCCACCGGCAAAGATCTCATGGAAGGGAGAAAAGAATCGTTCCTATGGAATCGGAGGTATAGGACACCGCGGGCTGAGCGCACTTTTGAAAATTGGCTGGATGGGTTCCAGGTCTTCATGGTAGTGGTTTGCGCTGCTTACTCCAAATGCGCCATGCACTTAATAGCTCATGTCTCATGTGAGAAGGGCATTTGTGCTGGCCGGGGAGTCTGCCACATTAATGTATGATGAAGATTTTCGTAGAAATGCTTCCTTGCTGCCCACCACCTGCTGGGACCTGAGGGACCAGAATTATTGGATGGAGCATGTGGGTCCCTACGTGGAAAAGAAGCCGCAGGACCCCTATAAGTTTGGCAAGGTCGAGTCAAAAAGTCGGAGGCAGTGCTGGGAATACAACAGGGGGGCTTGTATAAGGCCAAACTGTAAGTACTTACACGAATGTGAGAAGTGCCTAGGCAACCACCCGACAACATCATGCTTCAAAGGTAAACAGCCCTTTCGGGGTGGCAGGGGGCACTTCCACCAGCGAACACAGGGTGCCCCCGGACCCTCCCAGGGTGCTGCCGGAAACCACTATTAATATGACCCTCGGCATGGCCGTCTCACCTGTTAAGTTGCAGCCTCTAAAAACCCTTCTTGACTTATACCCAAACAGAAAAGCCGCAAAGTACCTTTGAGAAGGGTTTTCCCTCGGTTTTAGGATCCCACCTAACTCAGGTTTCTTTCCCACCTAACTCAGGGGACTCCCCTAACCAAAAATCTGTTAAGGAAAGGCCAGATCTTGCTAAAAAGAAAATACAGAAAGAAATCATGGCCGGAAGGGTGGCGGGCCCATTCAAAGAACCCCTATTGTGGATCTACATATTTCACCATTAGGTATCATCCCTAAGAAGGCCCCTGGCGAGTATCATGTGATACACAACCTTTCCTACCCGAGAGGGAGTTCTGTCAATGACGCGATACCTCAGGAGCTTTCTTCTGTGAAATATGCCTCCTTCGACCAAGCGGTGAAGGCGGTGGAAGACAGGAGTGCCTGGCGTGCTCTGGTCCATGGGGTCACGAAGAGTTGGACACGACTAAACAACTAAACAACAATTAAAAGCATTCACCCCCCTGGCTGAGGAGCTCGGTGTACCTTTGGCCGCGGACAAAACTGAGGGCCCTGTCACAACCATGTCTTATCTGGGCATAGAATTGGACATTATCACACAGACATCCCGCTTACCAAAGGAAAAGTTAACTGCACTTAAGGAACTAATCATACAGCTTCTCCCTCTCAAAAAGGTCACCCTGAGTCAGATTCAGTCGCTTCTGGGTCACCTCAACTTTGCCTGCCGAGTAGTATCCCCTGGCTGTCCATTTTGTGGGCGCTTGGCAAAGTTGTCAGCAGGACTACGAGCGCTCCAACACAGAGTGCGCCTTTCTAAGGCGGTCAAGTCGAATCTAGAGGTGTGGTTAAAATTCCTGGACAAGTACAATGGCATTTCATTGTGGCAGGATCATCTGTTGCTTCATGCAGACTTTCAGGTGCAGTTGGACACGGCCGGTTCCTTGGGGTTTGGCGTTTACTTTAAAGGGCAGTGGTGTGCTCAGCCTTGGCCCCTGGCCTGGCAGGGAAAGCCTATCATGCACGATCTCACCTTCCTAGAATTTCCCCCTATCATAGTTGCGGTGCACGTGTGGGCGGAGGAGTTTAGGAACCACCGGGTATGTTTTTGGACAGACAAACAAGCAGTTGTCACCGTCCTGTCAAAGCAGTCATCGCGCTCCCCCAGGGTGGCTAACCTGCTCTGGTCCTTTGTCCTTTTGTGCCTGGAGAACGAGATGTCATGGGAACGAGATGTCATGAAGGGAGTATTGGTATCGGTGGCCCCGTCCACGCTCAGATCATATAAAAAGGCCTGGTTGGACTTTATGGAGTTTAGAAATAAGATAAAGAATGTTAGCTTTGACATAGCCACTCCCGACATAAGGAGGAGGGGGGGTTGCAGGCTCAAGCCCCCACCTACATTCTCGCGGGGCTGGCTGCAGCCCCGCAGGACTCAGGAATTTCCCAGGGTCATTATTATTCATCACCCACAGTGGCCAGCGAATCGGCTGGCAGTAGGGGCGGGCTTACTAGGGGGAACTTAAGGTCGGGGCAGCCCTGGCTCGCCCCTTTCTTTCTTCTCAACAGCTGCGGTTTGCTTCACTGCCTTCCATCGCTGCGAGTTTGTTTTTTCTTCCATTGTTTGCCGGTTGGCACGTGTTTTCTCCCTTGGAGCTGTATTTCACAGTTGCGTCGGATTTTATCCCTTCCCTTTGCTGGAGCGCCAAAAGCCGCCTTTAGAGTGGTGCCGTAGCGTGTCCAGCCGTCTCCCCCCCCCCCCCGTTTGCTTTTCTCTTGCGTCATTTCGTGGACTTTGAACGCAGCGCAGGGACCCTGTTCATCCGGCTACCGTTGTTAGCCGCGTCACCCTTTTGGCTGCATCGACACCCTTCGGGACGGCAAGAAGCGGATGACCTCCACGGATCTTGCGCCCCATCCCTGTGCTGGTCGCCCCGCTGTCGTAACGTCTTCGGTTCATCTGCTGGGGCCGCGAAGTTGGATTCCAGTCGTGAGCTGCCTCAGCACTCACGAAGGTTTTTAGAACCCATTTTGTGGATCTGTCTGGGAGGAGGGGATAAAATCGCTCGGGTTCTCTGCATGCTAAGCGGATCCCAAGGGGGTAGGGAAGGACGTGCCCTTGTTTTGCTTTGCTTTAGCATCTTGGAAACCCTTTCGGCACTAGTTTGTTTGCCTGTAGCTTAGCCTTAATTTAGCATGGAATTATTCTGGTGAGCACAGGGGTTTGCCACTTCGGGGGGGGGGGGTTCTCTGCGCGCATACTGTGCTTGGTACTGAAGGGTTTTGTGAGCTGGGGGAGCCGCTCCACACGCACGGGGAGCTTTGATTCACCACAATTGCTTCTGGTGGGCCGTACCTTTACTTTGGGGGACTTTTGAACAGCTGGAAGCTGCATTAGCCGAACCCCCCCCCCCCCCCGCGTGTGCGCTTCAAGCTAACAGGGCGTCCGCGGTTGCCCTGACTATGCTCGGGACGCGGTCGCCATTTTGTGCGGACCACGTGGTCAAGGGGCAGTGGCCATTTTCGGTGAGGCATCTGCCTGGCTGCAGGCGACCTGCTGCTACTTTCAGCCTTAAGAGTTACTGTATCTTCGCGTAAAGTCTACATTCTAGCTTACTAAGTTACCTTTGCAGAGCAGATTACAGTTGCTTTGGGTAGCTAAAGGGCTGCTACATTTAATTCACCGCGCTACCCATTTTATCAATAAGTCACTGGTGGTTATTCTTGAAGCCTTGTGGCTGCCAGCTCTTCAATTGAAGCCTCGAGGCTGCCGGCGCTTTACGCTTTATCTGCAATTCATAGCGCTGCTGGATTTATTTAAAATCATTCCCCGGCTGAAATTAATAATTCATTCAGGGTTCTTAGGAAGAACTTGTCCTTGCGTTTTAATTTAAAATAATTCATTGTACCTTGGTATAATTCATTGGAAGTTTTTGGCGTAATTCAGGCTGGTGCATTCATTGCTGGATTTATTGGAAGCCTGCGCTTTTTAATCCTCCTATTGCCCCGGTTTTAACAGTAGTTATTTACAGCAACAAATAAACAGATACGATCTATTTAGATATTGAAATATTCCGTTACATTATTAACAATTGATAATTATTAATAATAAGGTTAGGATAAATATTAGTAATATAAATAAATAAATAAATTCAAAAATAATAATAACAGTTTTAATAACACTTTTTTTAAAAAAGCAGAAATCTACAGAAGTGAATAGACAACTACATACATACATACACATTCTTACATTCATACATCCCTGCGCAATAAGGTGCGATACCATGGCAAACAGGGAATCCCCAGTCATCCCATGCGGGTACAGCGCTGGTGCCCGTCGCGCCATGTAACCCTCAAGCTTTGCCTCAACTCTTCTCTGCAATTCAAACCTTTTATGCTCAATGCAGTGCTCCGGCGACGGGGTCTGCTTCAATAGTGGAGCTTTCTCAGGATTGCATCCCAGACACCCCTCCCAATGACCAGGAACGGGCAGGCCCTTCTGCAGCTTCATCTATGAGGGTGGGGCATCAAGGCCTAGGGTCGTCCGATCGGCGGCTGACCCGCTCGCAATCTGCTGCCGCGCAGAAGGCTAAGGCTGGAGCACAAAAAAAACAAGCCCAGCGCACAGAAGGACAGGGCAGGTGCACAGAAGTCTAAGTCCAATCCACCGCGGTCCACCCGGGCTAATTCAAGTCAGGAGGTAATCGGTATTCCTAGTGTCTTTCAGGATCCTCCGGCTCAGCACAGCCCGTCTGAGGGGTCATCCTCTGATGAGGTGTTACCCCCCCCAGCAGGCGGCTACAACATCCAATAACCCAGCCCCGCAGGACAGCAGTACCCGCGGAGGGAAGCGTAAAGCGAAGAGGAAGCACGTGTCCAAGAAGAGCAGGAGGAGCGACCCATCTGATTCCGAGGATGAGACAGGTACCTCTTCTTCAGAGGGTGATAGTGATGCTCCCATGGAAACGTACTGGGGGGAGGGCCAACAGACTGGTGCTCCCTTGTGGATGCATGAGAGGAGGGCCAATTCTCACTGGAAAACCTTTAACGGTACCCTTGAATGGAAGGATGGGGCCCTAGTGGAAGATGTTAAAGTTTCAACTCACTTGTCTACTGACTTTATCTTGGGTAATCACCTCTCTAAGAGAAAAAGGGATAAGATTCTGAAAGGGATTTCATAGATATGTTCACGTTGCTACCGCAGGCACAAATAAAAGGAAAAGGGGAGAAAAAGAGGTATTATGGTAAGAAAAGATATAGGTCCCCGCGGGCGGAGCGTACATTCGAGAACTGGCTCAACGGCTACCAGGTATTCATGGGGATAGTGTTAGGATGTTATCCAAAACGTGGGTTGCACCTTGCATCTTATCTGGCGCACGTGAGAAGGGCTCGTGAATTAGCGGGAGATGGGGCTGCCATCTTGTACAACGAGGATTTTCGTAGGAATGCCTCGCTGTTGTCCTCCACGCGCTGGGATCAGAGGGACAATAACTACTGGATGGAGCACGTGGGGCCTTACATCGAAAAGAAAACACACGACCAAGCTAAGTCTGGTAAGGTGGACACAAAACGTCGTAAGCAATGCTGGGGTTTCAATAAAGGGGTCTGCCAGCGTACCGCTTATAAGTACTTGCACGAATGTGATAAGTGTTTAGGCAGCCACCAGGCTATTAACTGCTACAAGGGTAAACAACAGCCCTTTCGAGGCGGTAGGGGTCACCTCCACCAGGGAAACCGGGGTGCCCCCTCTGGTGCTTCAGGAACCGCCCAAGGGACAGCAGCGAATCGCTACTAATTTGTCCTTTGTTCTAGCTCACTCTCCGATTAAGCTCCAACCCCTAAGAACCCTGTTAAACCTATATCCTAATAGACAAGCCGCCCTTCTTTTAGGGGAAGGGTTTTCCCAAGGGTTCAGAATTCCAGTTGCTTTCACTCCCAATTCCGGTTGCCCCCCCCCCAATCAGAAATCAGTTTTAGAGAGACCTGACATTGCTATGAAAAAGATTCAGAAAGAAATTTTGGCCGGGAGGGTGGCTGGCCCTTTTGCGGAACCTCCCATTGATCAGCTGCATATTTCACCGCTCGGCATTGTCCCAAAAAAGGCCCCTGGGGAATTCCAGATGATACACAACCTTTCTTACCCCAAGGGGGCCTCAGTTAATGATGCTATCCCACAAGAACTGTGCACGGTGAAGTATGCATCTTTTGATCAAGCAGTGAAGTTGGTCCGGGGATTCGGTAGGGGCGCTTTTCTGGCCAAATGCGACATCGAATCTGCATTTCGCCTTCTTCCAGTTCACCCAGAGGACTATCGTTGGTTAGGTTTTAAATTTCAGGGTGCTTATTTCATTGATAAAGCAATGCCTATGGGCTGCTCAATCGCCTGTGCCACTTTCAAGACTTTTAGCACCTTCCTGGAAGGGTCGCTGAAATTTAAAACTGGTTCCGAAGGGGTGGGGCATTACTTGGATGACTTTATTTTGGTCGCAAGTAATGCAAATGACTGCATGGCCTTGCTACAGGCCTTCAAGTCCATGGCTGAGGAGCTGGGTGTCCCTTTAGCAAACGAGAAGACGGAGGGCCTGGTCACCACGATGACTTACTTGGGCATTGAACTCGACACAGTGGCCCAAACTTCTCGCCTACCTACCAAGAAGTTGGTTGCCCTAAAAGAGCTTATTTCACAGATATTGCCCCTAAGGAAGGTTACCCTGAAGCAAATTCAATCACTTTTGGGTCACCTCAACTTTGTGTGCCGTGTAGTGTCCCCAGGTCGCCCCTTTTGTGGTCGGTTGGCAAAGCTGTCAGCAGGTTTATGGTTGCCGCATCATAGGGTGCACCTCTCAAAGGCAGTAAAATCGGATCTCCAGGTTTGGCTGCAATTCTTAGATGGCTTTAATGGTATTTCACTTTTGCAAGATAGCATGGCCCTGCAAGCTGATTTCCAGGTGCATTCAGACGCAGCTGGTTCCTTGGGATTCGGCGTCTACTTCAGAGGTCAGTGGTGTGCACAACGATGGTCCTCTTCATGGCAGGGAAAACCCATACTACGCGATTTAACATTCTTAGAATTCTTCCCTATTGTAGTTGCAATTCATCTATGGGCTGAGCAATTCAAAGACCACAGGGTCTGCTTCTGGACAGACAACCAAGCGGTGGTGTCGGTCTTAAATAAGCAATCTTCCCATTCCCCCAGAGTAGCATCGCTTTTACGATATTTTGTCCTTTCCGCACCTTCGTGGTGCGGAAGATGCTGGAGGGCTGGCGTAGGTCTCGGCCTCCTAGCTCTGACAGCAGAAAACCTATAACTTATGACATACTCATACAAATACGCAAGAAACTCAAGGCCATCTGCTGGTCTAGGTATGAGGCCAGGTTATTTTCCACAGCCTTTTCATTCACCTTCTTTGGCGCCTTGCGCATAGGCGAGGTGGTCTGTGAGGAACAACCAGAGAGTAACAACAGGGGCCTCCTCTTAGAGGATGTGACCTGGTCATCATCAGAGGTAATCCTAAAAATTCGCAGCTCAAAGACCGATCAGCTTGGCAGAGGGGCACTAATCCGCCTGCAAGCTACTCAGAAGGCGCGCCCCTGCCCAGTAAAAGACTCAAGAAAGTTTTTGTGTTTAAGGCCTAAAACAAGTGGCCCCTTTTTCATACATGCAGATGGCTCTCGCCTGCCTAAGCACCAGTTCACGAGGGTTATGCGCAAGGCGATCGCGGCCATGGGGCTGCCACCTGAGGAGTATGCTGCGCGCTCTTTCCGCATTGGGGCTGCGACCACCGCAGTGCATATGGGTTTACCGGCTGAGAGGATAATGGACATGGGACGTTGGAAGTCGAATGCGTACAGGGGTTATATCCGGAAACTGTGCTAACACCCCCCCTTCCTCATCAGCCCCCCCCTGATCCGGCTCTCTTGCTCTTTCATTTTCAGGTGTCGGTGCGGTGCGTCTGTGGTTCATTGGCCACAGCATTGTTCACTGGGCGAGGTTGCGAGCAGATACCAGGGAGTGGTACGGCGATCTGCAGCTCCCAAACAATGTTGAAGTTTCCTGGATTACACGTCGTGGAATGCGTTGGGAGGAATTCCTCCCAGCAGTATCAAAAAGAATTGCAGTTGATGGCCCACCCGATGCGCTGGTCATCCAACTGGGCGAGAATGATCTGGCTTATAGAAAAGGATTGGACTTGAGGTGGAATATTTTCTCTGAGCTGGAGGACTTGCTGGCCTCCTGTCCGAATCTAACAATTATATGGTCATCTTTGCTTGAGAGGCGCTGTTGGAGGGACGCCGCAAATCCCGTGGCTGTCAACAGAGCCAGGAGGATCCTGGAGCGCTCGGTGGCGCGTAGAGTGGTTGCGTTGGGCGGATGGGTCATCGGGCACCCACGCATCCAGTTTAGCATGGAAGCACTCTACCGCGGGGATGGCGTGCATCTATCTGATTCTGGGAATGATATTTGGCTTTCGGACATTTTTCAGGGGATCAGGGATTGGTTACAGGTCTGAGGGTATTGGCGGCGAGCCTGGCTCGCGTGGCGGTTAGGCATTGGCAGGGGTATTGTTATGCAAATGAGTTGGGGGAGGAGCGCCATCACCTCCCCCAAGATCTTGAAGGGTAGTTTGCTAAAGAACTCCGGGGGGCGTCGCCTCGTCCGAAACCTATGGAGGCTAGGGCCTAAAGCGCGCTCCCGAGCGGTAACCCCTCGGGGAGCGCCTAGGGATGTGCATCTCGGGGGCTCCCCCTGTTGGTGCTTAACCCTTCCCGGTTTTACCGGATACTCTGATAGGGCCAATGCCTGAAGCCAATACCGCTCTTACCTGTAATGTTGGGCTTGGAACTTAACAGGTTAAGTTGTTCCCATGATGCCACACCATTCTGACGTCAGTTTTCGAAGCTGGGAGGAGATTGGGAGGAGTTTTGCCATTCTCACTCTATGCTGTGAGGGGAAAAGAGCAGTCCTATAATGGCTGCAAGCAGTCCTGGTTTTTCCGGAGATTTGTTGGAATAAACAGCTGTAAATAGACAAACCGGTGCTGTGTGTGTTTGTCTGGATGCTAAGCCAAACTACGTGACAGTTTACACCGCTGTGTGAAACTCTGCTGAGACGCGACTGAGAGCTGCGCAAGAGGAAGTGTGCCGGGCGGCCATAAATCGCTAATTGGAGTCGCAAATCAATTAGCGGGGACCGCGGCTGACCAACAAAGTTCAATAAAGTTGTGGCCATTTACGCCCATTAACCTAAATTCTGGTGTCCAGTGTCTTTATTTCATCTGGAGGAGGGGGCGGGAATCGCCACGCAACCCCCCCACAAAGGCCGAAGTGCTGCAATATCTTGTACATTTGAGGGGGTTGGGCCGTGCAGCAAAGACACTTAACATACAATCTGCTGCAATCTCCTTCTTCTGTAAGGCCATTTACTCCATAGACCCTTGTGCGGACTTCCTGGTGAGAAAGGCACAGGCTACATCCTCCCTGCAGTGATGGTAGAAGACCCATAACTTACGATATTCTATGTCAAATTCATAAAAAATTAAGAAGCATTTGCTGGTCGAAGTATGAGGCGCATCTATTTTCAGCTGCTTATTCCATTGCCTTTTTTGGCGCTTTGTGCATTGGCGAGGTGGTTTGTGAGGGTCAGCCAGATTCTGCATTCCAAGGAATCCTATTAAATCCTGCTCAGATTTAATTCTGCATGTACGAAGCTCAAAAACTGATCAGTGGGGGAAAGGGGCCCTTATTTGGCTTCAAGCAACACAAAAAAGGGGGCCACGCCCAGTAAAAGACACCAGGCGCTTTTTGTATTGACCAAACATTGCGGGCCCATTCTTCATACATGCAGATGGCTCCCGACTAACAAGGCATCAGTTCACACAAGTTATGCGTAAGGAAATTGCTGCTTGTGGTCTTCCCCCGGTGGAGTACGCAGCTCACTCCTTTCGGATAGGGGCTGCCGCTACTGCAGTGCATTTGGGTCTCTCGGCAGAAAGGACAAGGACTTGGGTCGATGGAAGTCAGATGCATTTAAGGGGTACATTCGTAAGAATTTATGACTGGTCACAACATACCTGACCTGGGCTTGTTGCGTTCTTTTCCTTTCAGGAGACGCGGTCATGTGCATTTGGATCATAGGCCACAGTATTGTCCACTGGGCCAGAAACCGTGCCATCAGCTGTGGCTTCGGGTGCAGGCTGGATCTACCACCAAACGTTGACATTTCTTGGATTGCACAGAGGGGAATGCGCTGGGCTGAGTTCATGCCAGCAGTGAAAGCCAGAGTCGCTTTGGAAGGCCCCCCGAATCCCCTGGTCATTCAGCTGGGTGAAAATGATTTGGCCTATCGGAAAAGAGTGGACTTGATGCGGAGTATTTACAGTGACTTTGATGATTTGATTGCCTCATTCCCAAACGTTGCCCTAATTTGGTCATCGCTGCTGGAGAGGCAGGTTTGGAGGGACTGCCGGTGCCCTATTGCAATAAACAAAGCCAGAAAGATTCTGGAGCGTGCGGTGGTGTGTAGAGTGGCAGCACTGGGGGGGGGGGTCATTGACCACCCCAATATCCAGTTCAACAAGGTGGCCCTCTACAGAGAGGATGGCGTGCATCTTTCCGATGCGGGAAATGATGTCTGGCTGGCTGACATATCATCTGGGATTAGGGATTGGTTGCAGGTCTGAGGGTATTGGTGGCGAGCTTTTGCTCAAGTGGCGGTTAGGCATTGGTATGGGTATTGTTATGTAGATGAAGGGGGGAGGAAGCGCCATCACCTCCCCGCATACTGAAGGGTAGTCTGATAAAGGATTCCGGGAGGCGTGGCCCTGTCCGAAGACTATAGAGGTGAGGGCCTAAGGCACGCCCCCAAGCAGTGGCCCCGGGAGAGTTCCTAGTTGATGTGCATCAGCAGGACTCCCTCTACTGGTGGTTAACCCTTCCCAGACTTCAAGCAATCAGGCTGAAATTGGGTAGTCGGTTAGGACCAATGCCTAAGCCAATACTGCTCATCGCCTGTAACCAATAAAGTAGTGGCCATTTTTGCCCATTTTACTATGTTTTTATCACTGAACTTTTGTAATGTGTTTCTAATGTTGTACGCCGCCATGAGATCTTTTGATAAAGGGCAGCATATAAATTGAATAAATAACAATAATAACAATAACAATAACCAAGGGAAGGGGAAACGCTTGCTGTAAAGTAGAACTAACTGATGATTCTGTACTGTGAGAGGGATTGCACTAGCAGGACAACGTGCAATAAGTCCTGCTAGTGCAAAAAAGTGTTCCCACTTCTTCTTACCCTGTGCCTCACCCTCAAAAAAAAAAAAAAAGGCTCTAGGGAATTGGGAGAACCTGAGAACCCTCAGAACAGTGCAGAGAACATGGAGGTGGGGAGAGATGGGAAATCATTCCATCTGGCAAGCAGAAATGCTTGCATGGGCAGAAAGATCATAATAGCATGAGGTTGAATTCTGCTCAGTGTCTCTTTCCCACCCTCCCATGGACAAGCAAGCTCTGGGGAAACAGCTAGATGAAAACAAATTGCAGGTAGCCCCTGGTATGTCTGTCTCTCTCTCCTCCAGCTCTCTCTCACATGCACTTCTATATGTGGACAAGAGAAACGGGGTCTGGACCGCTGCTGGCATCCCCTCCTGCTACAAGGAGGCAGGCAGCCACCTGGCAGGGTGGGGGCAGAGGTGGAGTCTACTCAGGAAGGAGCACTGCAGCCATGAACTCCTGAGGAGACAACATTTGTGAGGAGATTTCTGTTAGGATATTTCCGTTCCTTGGGTTCTCCTGAGTGCATCTTTCACTGTGCGAACTCTGCTGAAAGGGCGTGAACTAGTCTTGGAATGTGGGACAGCTGTTTCTGAGGCTTGTGTCGCTAATTGACTGATACTGCGTATCTACAGGAGGTTGATGGATCGTCCGGAATCAACGTGGAGGCATGATGGCCTTTGTCTCCCTGGCAGTATCCCAACAACAGGTTTCAGGCCCAGATTCACAACACTTACAGGAGAGTAAGACTGTGACAGACTGCTGTGAGAGGTATGTGGAGAAAAGTAAGGCTTTTCGTTGCCGCGGCAGAGCCTTTGATGTCCGGCTGGCTATTTATTTATTTTTTAAATCATCTTTATTAAAGTTTCAAAAGGTTACATATAACAAAACAAGACAAACAAAGAAAAACACAAAAAACAACAAAAAAGATTCCACCTTTTAAATCTCATTTTCAGTAACTTCTTTTCAAGACTTCCCCACACCTCCCCTTATTGTATTCCAACTCCAGTTGTTTGTTCAAACAAGTTGTTATCCTTAATATCTTAACCATAAAGTGTTAATTTGCTTAGCCATAATTTGTTAATATGATTCTATAGTAAATTTAGGTCTTATCATCATTATCCTTATCCTTAATTTAATTTATTCAACAAATTTTAAAATATATACCTTAATCATATATGAAGGAAGAAATAAAAAATATAAAGACAAAAAAGAGACACCTTTCCTAAAGTTGTCCTTAATTCCCATCCACGGATTCCCCATTTTTATAATAATAAAAAACATATAGTTTTTACACTGCACTGTGAAAATCAGGCCGCTTTTGGACTTCTAAACCCCCACCCTTCTCTCCCCGGTTTCAGTCCCAAACCAAAGTCCAGTTAGTCCATCTTTTTAGCCTGGCAATCTTATGTCCGAGGCTCTCAAGTCTCTCTCAGTCCCTTCCAACCGGCTTCTTCGGAAGTCTCTCGTGCTGAACATCCAGGGTTGAAAAGGTACCTTCTCAATGTTGGTCATGCTTCTTCCAGCTATGCCTGCTTGTTTGAGGATGGAGCTCCAGCTCTGCTTCTTAAGTCTATATGTCCCAAATGGTCCTGCTTTCGCTTTGGTCGAATTAGAGTTCATCTTAGCAGATCTCCGGCTCTCTTTTATCTTCTGTGGCCTTTCAGCCACCCCTTCTTTCTGCTCCTCTTGTTTTGAACATCAAGTCCCTTTCCAACTCAATGGGTGTATTTTCTGTTAACTTCGGTTTTGTGGGGCTTGTAGACAAAACAAGGCCTTTCTTTCTCGTCTCTCGCAGCTTTCCCACGAGAAAAATAAGTTCTTGCAAATCAGCTCGTATTTCCCGACCTAGTTCCTCTCGCAACCTTAGATGACAGATCCTTGCTTTAAACTGTTTACAATAGGGGGGAGGCGGACTTCCTTTTTTTTCACCTCCCCCGCTCGCACCAAATCCAAAACCGAATTATTTGTAATCCAATTTCCAAATTACTCACGGGTTGTTGCTCTTGATTTTAAGTCCAAATTTTGATAGGAAGAAGTCAGCGCTCTCCGACAAACGGCATGCGGCTTCGCTTGGCAGGGGAAGCGGAAGACTCACAGCACCACGCCGCTCCCCGGCACCCGTTCCGTAGCCTTTAAAAAGGCTCCTTCGCGAGTCGGGAGGGCGCTAGCGGTGCCTGCCGAGTCACCATGTCCACGGGCTCCGTGCCCGTGGTTTTTAAGGGTCCCCGTGTTGCCGGCACGGCAAGACCCAGCCCCTTGTCAAGCCGATTCCCTCCGGAGCTCGGAGGGAGTCCGCCATTAGTCGATCGCGCTAACCCGGAAGTACCCGATGTCCGGCTGGCTAATTGGCCTGGAAGTCGCACCAGAGGCTTCGTGATTTATGAGCTGCCGAGATAAGGAGTTTTTGAAGGCATAAATGCTCAAGGCTCAAGTAAAACCCTGGAATGGAATTTTTACAAGCCTCAGATGATGGCCCTCAGTGCCCACAATTATGAGAACTGGGCAAGTTGCTGTGAGAGCTTGCTGCGACAGTTTGGAGTGTGGCATACTGTGTGTGAAGCCCCTCCAGTTCCTCTGACAGATAGATGGAGGGCCCAAGATTCAAGGGCCATAGACGTAATAGTCTTATCCGTCTCTCTGGAGAAAATATCAACACTGGCTGGCAACACGACAGCAAGTCAGATGTGGAATGCTTTAAAAGTAGCCCATCTGCCGGTCATCCCAGCCCAGAGTTTGACTGCGTCGGAGGTCCTGGCTGTTTCCCAGATCGAGAGTGATTGCAGGGATGCCGAGGGCACCGGTTGCAAGCTGCAGGGGGAGCTGACTGTGATGTCATCCCAGGCAGCATTCCAGCCTCCAGGGGGAGCCAAGGAGTCGGCAGCTGAGAGCTCTGATTCCCATGAGAGCCAAGGTCATCTTTGCAGAGGCCGGAAGGCCAGAAGTAAACAGAGACAGAACCCTGCAGATGGCCCGAAGCAGGGGAGGGTGGAAAGCCCACGCTGGTGGAAAAGAAGGTTTTGTTTGCTGGCACAGCTTCACCAAAGGCTAAAGGAAAGTTTGATGGCCAGGAGCAGGGGGGCAAGAAGCAGGACCCCAAGCCAGTGGAAAACAAGTTTCTGTTAGCTGGCACTGCTGCTCCAAAGGCCAAAGCCAGATTTATTGTTGACTCTGGAGCTACTCGCCATTTATCAAAGGATCGAAACCTATTTATCTCCTTCACACCTCAAGATGGAGAGATCCACCAGGCTGATGGAAAGACGTCGCAGGAGTCGGGAATGTGAGACTGGCAAGTCTGCACACAACCATCAGAGATGTACTTTATGTTCCACATTCTGCAGACAATTTGCTCAGTGTCCCACAGCTGACTGGGTGTGGCTTTGAGATTTCCTTCAAGAAGAGGGTCTGTGTCCTCAGGAAAGGCAAAGAGGACATTTTGCATGCAAAGTTTATGGATGGCTTATTTTGTATAACTTATGATGACAATGCTGTTGCTATGTCTAATGTTGATTCTTGTTGTGTTGCACAAACTAACAAAGTTCTTCATGCAGGATGTATTCACGAGGCACACTGAAGATTTGGTCCCATGTCTTGGCAGGCACTGGCCAAGATGCCTGAGTTGGTTCAGGGTTTGAACATCAAACCCTGTAAGTTTCACATGAAATGTGTATCTTGTGCAGAGAACAAGGTGAAGGTTGCTCCGAATGGCAAGGTGTCTAGCAGACAGGCTTCCAAACCCTATCAGCAAGTCCATGCAGACCTGGTTGGCCCACTTGCGCCCTCTTTGGGTGGAGCAAGGTACTTCATGGTTCTAATTGATTCTTTTTCCAGGTACATTCATGTGTTTATGCTCCAACAGAAGTCAGAAGCGTTTCCTAAGTTCAAGGCGTTCTGTGCTTGGTTGGAGAATGCTCACAGTAAATGCATTGGCTGTTTGTTTACTGATTGAGGCGGTGAATTCACTTCTCATCAATTTGAAGCTTTCCTGACTGAGAAGGAAATCCAGCATAGCCTCTCAAGTCCTAAATCTCCATGGGAGAATGGACTTTGTGAGCAAGCAAACAAAACTTTGCTGCAAGGCCTAAAAACCTTGTTGCATGATGCCAATCTCCCTGAAAAATATTGGGGCGAAGCTTTATCATGCTTCCTTTATTCCCTATAACAGGAGACTGTCATCACCTATTGATTGTACTCCCTATGAGAAGATGTTTGGTAAGAAACCTTACGTCAAGCACATGCGAATTTTTGGTTGTGACATGTGGGTCCACACCCCACAGAGCAGCAAGCTTTGGAAGCGTGGGGCACATGGTTTGTTCATAGGGTACGAAAAAGGTTCATACAGGGTATGGATGACTGACTCTAAGTCCATTAAGTTCACAAAGAGTGTTGAGTACAATCCTAAGTGGGGGGGAAATGTGGGAATTTTCCAGAGTTACCCAGAGGAAGATGAAGATGATGTGAAAAAAACAGATAATGTTGAGGTAAAAGAGGAAGCTGAGGATGATGATGATGATCAGAGTTCGGATTCCAGCTCAGTGGGCAGCGCTGCTGCTGGTGTCAGCGACAGTGATGACTCAGCAGACTACAAGAGCGCAAAGGCCTCAGTCAGACCATCTGATGCGTCTGACAATGAACTGGAAGAACCACTGTTCACTATTGGTCACTTTTCTCCTAAGAAGGAGGAGATGAGTGAAGAAGACTTGCGTCTAGTACGCAGATCTGAAAGGGCCACCAAAGGCAGACCTCCAAAGAGATTTGCTGATGAGTTTGCTAAGACGGCAACTGCTGTTCTTAGTAGCTCAGAGAAGGTGTGGGAACCATCAAGCTTCAAAGAGGTTCAGGAGTTAACCTCTAAAGATGCTGAGCCTTGGCTTAATGCCATGAAGGCTGAAGTTGATTCCTTGAATAGGAACCAAACTTGGGAGCTGGTACCGGTAGTCCCAGGAATGAGACTGGTTGGCAGCAAATGGGTCTTCAAGGCCAAGACAGACCAGAATGGCAAGGTTGTCAGACACAAAGCCAGATTGGTTGCCAGAGGTTTTTCACAGGTACCAGGACAGGATTACCACGAGACCTACTCACCCACAGTCAAGTATAAGAGCATTCGGCTAATGCTCAAGATTGCTGCAGAGGAGAAACTGCACGTTTCCCATCACAACATTAATACAGCTTTTTTGTACGGGGTTTTGGGGGAGGAGCTGTATATGCTTCCACCTGATGGAATGCAGATACAGAAGGGAATGGTCTGTAAACTTCGGAAGTCCTTATATGGTCTCAAGCAGAGTGCCAGGTGTTGGAACACAAAACTCACTGAGACATTGCTTTCTCTAGGTTTTCACCAGGGCAAAGCTGATCCATGTGTGTTTGTCAAGGAGGAGGGGCAAAACAAACTGTATTGTTTATGTTTTGTTGATGATCTTCTGATGTTTTGGAAGAATCAGGCTTTCTACCAAAGCACCCTAGCTCAGCTGAAGGAGCACTTTGACATGAAGGATCTTGGTGAGGTATCCAACTATCTTTCTCTGCAGGTGGAGAGGGACCAAGCAGGTAATTTTATGGTACACCAAACACAGAAAATTGCTGATGTATTAACCAGGTTGAATTTGGTTGATGCAAACCCAGCAGACACACCGATGGTGACAGGTTACCAGGTAGATAGTACTGCTGAAGCGTTTTCTGACACCACGCTGTACAGATGGATTCTAGGCAAGCTGAATTTCATTGCTAGATGTTCAAGACCTGACATAGCTGTAAGCACTAACCTGCTTAGCAGACATGCCAACAATCCTACTGTTCAGGATTGGAAAGCTCTGAAGTGCATAGCCCACTATTTGAAAGGGACTATGCACTACAGGCTGAGGTTCACCAGTCAGAAGACTGGAGGTCTTGAAATCTTTGCAGATGCAAGTTTTGGAAGTGACACCACGGATGGTACGAGCACTTCTGGAGTATGCTACATATACAACCATTGTCTGTTTGACTGGCTGTGCAAGAAGCAGACGACAGTAAGCCTAATTTCCTGTGAAGCAGAACTCAATGCTCTGTCATTTTCACTCATGGATTGTGAATGGTTGATGCAACTGTTTCAGGACATCAGAGTTTCTGTGAAATGTCCTATACAAGTGTATCAAGACAATAGATCCTGTTTGGCTTTGCTGAACTCAGAGAGTTGCAAGCAAAGAACCAAGTACTTGCAGATTAAGCAACATCGTGCAAGAGAGTGTGTTCAGAAAGGACTCATTCAGGTGTCCTACATGCCAGGAAATGAAATTCCTGCTGATCTGCGTCGGGCTGCCGGAGAGAGAGACTGTGCTAAACTGCGGAAACAGTTGCAAACTTTGTAAAAACTTTGCTGGAGTATAATTGATACATTTGAGCAGGAAAGTTTGGATGTGATATTGTTGCAAGCACCCCCTGTGAAACTTTGTTGAACTTTAAAAGGTGCTCTGGGGAATTTTGAATCTTTGAAGGGACTGTTGGATACTGAGCTTACTGAGTTAAAAAAAAAAAATTTGGAACTTTAATGGCGGACTACTTCCTTCTTTGTCTTTGAAACTTGGTGGCACTCCCCCTACAGGGCTTTCGGATTATAAAATCCTGGGAACTGACTTTTGTTTTGAATTCCACTTTACCGGTTGTTTATAATTGAATTTGTCTTTCCCATGGAACAATAGACAATTTGACCTTGAACACTGACAGATGTGTAATGAGTGGTGCAGGGAGAACAAGAGCATCTAAAGCTAAGGAATCTAAAGAGGCCAAGGAGAAAGAAAAGGAAAGAAAACCAACACAATTTGTACAAACAAAACTGACCCAAGGACGCCGATCGTCGGTCCCAGCTGTACTGGTGACCCAAAGGGAACAAGGGGAAACAACTGAGAAGTCCACTGAGGAAGATATGGCAGCAGGTGGGTCAGATACACTACTTAAACAAATATTGGAGCAACTATCAAGTTTAAACCAGAAGGTGGACGACCAGTCTTTGAAGATAGATAAAGCAACTTCCTCGATTCAAAAATTGACTGATCAAGTTTCCCAGCACACACAAGCCATAGAGAATTTGCAAGGAGCAACAGCGGAAAATCGGGAATTGGCTGGAGAAGCAATTCAGAAAGTGGGAGCTTTACAAAAAGAAGTGGAAGAAATAAAAGGAGAAGTTAAGCCCCTGCACAAACAGGTGGGTGAACAACAAGTTTATCTGTCAATGGTGGAACTGAAAAATCGCGAGAATAACATCAAATTGAGAGGCATCCCGGAACTAGAGCAAGGAGATTTGATTGGATACTTAACACAAGAATTTTCGAAGTTCTGGGGTTTAAAGGAAGACACAGATTTTAAGATTGTCTCGGCATATAGACTGGGAAGAGTGGTAAAGAAAGATAGATCCAGAGACTGTTTGATAATTTTAAGATCAAAGGAAGAGAGGGATAAGATCCTAGGTCTTCATTTCAAAAAAGCAATTGAAATACAAGACAAAAGGGTGGAAATCTATAGAGATATACCGAGACAGCTGTTGGATCTTAGAGCCACCTATTCAGAATTAGCAAAATTGCTGAGATACAATGCAATTCCCTATAGGTGGGAGTTTCCACAAGGACTATCCTTCACCTACAAAGAAAGGAAGGTTAAAATTAGAACACCTGAAGATAATCAAAAGTTCCTTCACGACCACGGAGAAGATCTCCAAAAAGGAGTGGATTGGCTTCCAGCTGTACCAGCACCAATATTGCCTGAAAGCGGGCCAACGCCTGCACCCTCGGGATCTGAGCAAAAGGAAGGCACCCCATCTTAAGAACGTTTAAAATAGAACAGGATGTCTCTGCAGCTACTTAGCTGGAACATAAATGGCGGGAATTCTCCGGAAAAAAGAAGGAGGATATTCCATATTTTGAAAAAAGAACAATTGGATATAATATGCCTTCAAGAAACACATGTGACTAGGCTCCACAGGAAAGTATTAATTAATAAAAGACTTGGCCAAGAATTTATCTCATCAGACAAAGTCAAAAAAAGAGGTGTTGTAATTTATGCAAAGGAGAACCTATCACCAAAATTTTTATTTAAAGATGATCATGGAAGAATTCTCGCAATTGAAATCCAAACACAAGGGGAAAAGATTTTGATATTAGGAGTTTATGCGCCAAATGATGGAAAATCAGAATTTTATAAGAAGCTGCATGAGACAATGATGGATTATTTGGACTATTCTAATATTATCGTGATGGGAGATATGAATGGGGTGGTGTCTACAAATATGGACAAATCCCAAAATCAAAATTTAACAACAGACGGCAGACTCCCTAAAACCTTTTTTGAAATGACAGACAATATGGACTTGATTGACATTTGGAGGACAAGGAACCCCTTGGGTAAAGAAGGAACCTTCTTTTCTGAGGCCCACTTGTCATGGACACGAATCGACCAAATTTGGATATCTAGAGGACTGGCCCCGAAAACGAGAAAAGTGGAAATCTGCCCAAAAACCTGCTCCGACCATAATGCCTTAAAAATGGAATTGAGACTTTTCCCAACTGGATCCTTCAGATGGAGAATGAATGACACCTTGCTAAGAGATCAAGAGATTGTTAAGAAGGCCCAAAAAACGCTAAAGGACTACTTTGAAATAAATTTGAACACTACGGTGGAGAAAAGAATAATCTGGGACGCAAGCAAAGCTGTAATGAGAGGGTTTCTGATACAACAGAATACAATAAAGAAAAAATTTTGGAATGGAAAAAAGGAAAAAATTCTAGAGAAAATAAGTGAAGGAGAGAAAAAGCTGAGAACTAATCCGAAGTCAAAAGAGGTGCTAAGAGAGATTAAATTCCATCAAGCACAATATTCGAAATTGATTAATCAAGAGATTGAGTGGAAAATTAAACAAATGAAGCAGAGATCGTTTGAATCAGCAAATAAATGTGGAAAGTTGTTAGCTTGGCAATTGAAAAAAAGACAAAAGCTAAACACAGTCACAAACCTGGAGATTCAAGGAAAAATAGTTCAGAAACCAGAAGAAATAAGAAAGTGCTTCCTCAGATACTTCAAGGAACTTTATGCACAGGGGCCTCAGAAAGAATCGGAAATAGACCAATTCTTGAGGACAAATGGACTATCTAAAATAAGTCAAGATAAAAGATCAATTCTCAACAGTAAAATAACTCAACAGGAAATTGAAGGTGCCATCCAAAATATGCAACTTGGCAAATCTCCAGGCCCAGATGGTCTCACCTCCAAATATTATAAGACTCTGAAGGATTGTTTGATACAACCGTTGTTGGAGGTTTGCAACCAGATTATGGAGGGGAGAAGGGCACCGGAAACGTGGAAAGAAGCATTCATCACACTGATTCCCAAGTCAGAGAAGGAAAAGACTCAGCTTAAGAACTACCGTCCCATCTCACTCCTGAATGTGGATTACAAAATATTTGCAGACATTTTAGCAAGTAGACTTAAAAACGTTTTAAACGAAGTAATTCACAAGGATCAAGCAGGCTTTCTCCCTGGTAGACACATGTCTGATAACACCAGGAATATTATTGACATATTGGAGCTGTTGCGAATTAGAAACACAAGGGCTGCTTTAATCTTTATTGATGCGGAGAAAGCATTTGACAACATTTCTTGGATGTTTATGAAGAAAAACCTGAAGGGGATGGGAGTGGGACGGGGGTTTGAAAATGGACTAGAAGCAATTTATTCAGAGCAAAAAGCCAAGTTGATAGTGAATAATGTGGTGTCGGATGAACTTCTAATTGAAAAAGGGACACGACAGGGGTGCCCTTTATCCCCTCTGCTATTTATTTCTGTTCTGGAGGTACTGCTGAATATGATTAGGGAGGACCAGTTGGTGCAAGGTATAGAGGTCGGAGCGAAACAATACAAACTGAAAGCCTTTGCAGATGACCTAGTCTTGACAGTACAGGAGCCAGTATCTAGCACAAAAAGAGTTTTGGAACTTATTTTGGAGTTTGGTCGGGTGGCGGGATTCAAGTTAAACAAACAAAAAACTAAGGTTTTGGTCAAAAATTTGACACCTACAGAGATAGAGGGGTATCAGAAAGAGACAGAGCTAAGTGTGGTCAAAAAAGTGAAATACCTGGGGGTATACTTGTCCACCAAAAATTTAAACCTTTTTAAAGATAACTATGAAAAATGTTGGTTGGAAATTAAAAAAGACTTGGATATCTGGTCAAGATTGAAACTTACCTTGTCAGGCCGAATCGCAGCTATAAAGATGTGTGTTTTGCCAAAAATGCTATTCTTATTTCAAACCCTTCAGGTCGTGGACAGAATGGAATGTTTTGGAAAATGGCAGAAGGATATTTCTAAGTTTGTCTGGCAGGGCAAAAAGCCCCGAATAAAATTTAAAATACTAACCGATTCAAAAGAAAGAGGGGGGTTTGCCCTGCCGGACCTAAGGTTGTACTATGAAGCTGCAGCCTTCTGCTGGTTGAAGGATTGGTTCCTGTTGGAAAACACTGATGTCCTAGATCTGGAGGGGTTTGATAATGTGTATGGTTGGCATGCATACTTGTGGTATGACAAGGCGAAGGTTCATAAATTGTTCAAAAACCATATTGTCAGAAAATCAATTTTTGCCGTCTGGATGAAGTATAAGGATTTATTAGAAAACAAGACCCCGAGGTGGTTATCACCTGTGGAAGCCAAGATTTCTAAAAAAAAAGCCCAATATGGAGGCCTATTGGCCAAAATATTGGGAACTGATTGAAAGAGTTGGAGACAATTGGAAGCTCCAAAGCCAGGACAAATTAAAAGGTAAGGTGCGAGATTGGTTACATTATGCTCAAATTCAAGAGGTATTCAAAATGGACAAAAAAGTGGGTTTCCAGTTGGAGAAATCGAAACTGGAGACGGAGTTACTAGAACCAAAGACTAAGGTACTTTCGAGGATGTATGACTTGCTGCTTAAATGGAACACACAGGATGAGACAGTTAAATCTGCTATGATAAAATGGGCACAGGATGTAGGACACAACATTATGTCTGAGGACTGGGAAAGGTTATGGAACACCGGTATGAAATTCACGGCATGTAGTGCCTTGAAAGAGAACATTATGAAAATGGTATACCGGTGGTACATGACCCCAGTCAAGTTGGCTAAAATATACCATCTTTCTGATAATAAGTGTTGGAAATGTAAGGAGGCAGAAGGGACATTCTTTCACCTCTGGTGGACCTGCCCGAAAGTAAAGGCCTTTTGGGAAATGATACATAATGAGTTGAAAAAGGTATTCAGATATACCTTTTCTAAGAAACCAGAGGCCTTTCTTCTGGGCATGGTGGACCGGAAGGTGCCAAAGAAGGACAGAACCTTGTTTATGTATGCAACCACAGCAGCTAGGATTCTTATCGCAAAGTTCTGGAAGACACCAGATTTACCCACACTGGAGGACTGGCAGACGCAGCTGATGGACTACATGGAGTTGGCAGAAATGACCGGCAGAATTCGAGATCTGAGCGAAGAAACAATGGAGGAGGACTGGAAAAAATTTAAGGACTATTTGCAAAAACATTATAAGTTGTTTGAGTGCTAAGATTGTGCACGATTAAGAAACGTTATGCTTCTGCAATTTATTTTAAGTAAATGATAAAGTAAGTATTGATGGGAAAAAATGAGACAAATTAGAAACAAAATATTATGTTTATTAAGAGTGTTAAAATTAAATTACAAATTTTTGAAATTGGTAACATAATAAATACAAAGGTATAATAAGTTGGGAATAAGATAATAAATTGCTGAATTGGTTAGAATGATGAACGCAATGCTGAGAGGATGCGAGGAGGTCCAAAAAGTTGTCGGAAAAATTTTATAATGATCTTTTCTTTTTTCTATGCTTTTCTTTATATATATGGAAAATGTTTCTTGTATATTGTTGTCCAAACAAATTTGTTCACTTATGGAAAGAAACGCAATAAAAAAATTTTATAAAAAAAAAAAATGAAATTCCTGCTGATCTGTTGTCTAAGGTTGTTAACAGAGAACAACTTAAGGTTTATGTACAGAGGTTGCGATTGGGTTGAACCGCAGGTACTATAGGTTACACGGAAAGGGGGAGGATTGTTAGGCTATTTCCGTTCCACCTTAAAAAGGGAGCAGGTTGTTGTATCACAGCCTGCGTATTTCCTGTTCACAGGAAGTTTCTCTTTTGTATATAGCTGTTGTTTTCCTCTCTCTGTGTCTGGACATCGAAGCAGGCAGTCATGTTTTTTTCTTTGTTCTGACCAACGCTGAATAAAGTTGTAAATAATGCTTTTTTAAAAAAAGGATTCCCATGATCCCCCTCACTCATGGGAATCAGAGCTCTCAGCTGCCGACTCCTTGGCTCCCCCTGGAGGCTGGAATGCTGCCTGGGATGGCAATTTCACCCCTCCCATTGCAAGAATCTGCTGATTTTCCAGAGAGGAGGGGGCGGATTTTGCTCCAGTACTTATTCCGCTCCAGCCTCACTTCAAAGGGGGAGACTGAGTGTTATCTCTGTATAGATAAGGTCGCTGCAGAAAGCAGCTGTAACACTCAGTGCAGTCCAGCGTCTCCATTTGTATATAGTTTGTATAGTACAGTAGCTGTAGTGAATAAAAGAAGATATTCTTCAGCGCTGTCGTCTGAGTGATTTATGCTCTGCTGTACTCTGCTGTGCACGGCTGTCTTCTGGAAGTGAGTTCGATACTCACAGCTCTGAGTTGTGAGTCCACAGCACTTAGACCTGTTCCTGCAGAAGAAGGTCTCTGGAAGTGCTACCCCAGCTCGCCTGGCCCAGTCGGGGCTGAAGTGGTTGAGCCCAGTCGGTGGCACTGGCTCAAAGGCGAAGCTGACATCGGTTATGGGCCCAGTTGTCTCACCAGTCATCTCACCAGTCGTCCCAGTCGCCGGCGGCTTCTGATGCTGATTGGCGGATGGCAGAATGGAGGCTGCGTGCTGGACTGATTTGCGGTGCCCAGGAGCAGAGCTGTTTCAGAGTTGTTCAAGCTATTGCTGCTGCTGCTGCTTGATTTATGGAGGTATGTTGCTGGCTGGCAAGAAAAGAAGATAGCGTCCCTGTTTGCCTGTTAATTGCGCTCTGAGTGGGAGAGAGAGTGTCTGAAGGAGTCCAAGGCTCTATCTGTGTTGCACGAGGGAAGTGTCTTGCTTTAATTAGTAGCAGACATGACCTGTGCACATTCTGGCCAGATGGCTCTGTCCTTTCCTCTCCTCACGCCCGAGACCTATGCAACGTGGCAGGTCAAAATGAAAGCGCTTTTGCAGAGGGAGAAGTTATTCTACACTATAGAAGATGACCCTCCCGAGAAGGATGCAGATGAATGGCCTGAGTGGCATGCTGCAGACATGAGAGCCCGGGGGACAATTGTTTTGAGTGTTTCTGACCACTTGTTGGTGAATTTAGAGGGTCAAGAGACTGCACGAGCTGTTTGGCATAAACTGAGAGATATGCATTTGAAGCAAAATGCCGGTTCCAGTGTGATTTTCTTCAAGAAGCTCTGCAGGTTGCAGTTGGAGAAGGGTGGTGATTTGCCTAGCCATCTGTCTCAATTAAAACGCCTCAGACAGGACCTTGTTCAGCGAGACCTGAATATTTCAGAGGCTGTGTTTGCAATGCTGATGATAAATAGCCTAGACGATTCCTACGACGGAGTAGCTGCTCAGATTTCTACCATGCCTTCTGACCGGCTAACAGAAGATTGTGTCTAGTGTGTTGGCTTGTTGCAGTATGGTAGCGCTGCAGAGAGCTTGCTGGGGAGACCATGCATTAAAAAGAGACTCAAAAATAACTTAAACAAGGTTTTAATAACAAAAACAAAAACTCCATTTACACTAAATACATTAACAAACCAGACCCAACCACCAACCCATCCCCCAGGGTAATGGGAGAGCTAGGTGCTGCTCCTTATATACTCTACCCAATTGCTGACACAGTTTAATCAGTACAACTCAGCAGCACCTGCTATGTTTCACAGCTGTAAAGCTGGGTCTCGTTAGTTTGCTCTGACCCTTGCTCTGGCCCCTTAAAGACACATACATCGGGTGGAACAATGATGAACCTTTACATGTAAAGAAACCATTCAACAATGCTGAATGATAAATAGCCTAGACGATTCCTACGACGGAGTAGCTGCTCAGATTTCTACCATGCCTTCTGACCGGCTAAGAGAAGATTATGTGTCTAGTGTGCTCTTGAATGAGTGGGATCGCAGACAGGCTGTTAGAGAAAGCCGGGACAACGGTGGTGCTGCAAATGTGCCTAAGCCTCCAGCAGGGGAAAGTGAAACTGCTGCTAAAGCTCTGAAATTGCGGCGGTGCTTTTTGTGTGGAGCCCAAGGCCATTTGAGTTTCCAGTGCAGCAAGAAAACTTCAAAGAAGAAGGGAAACTTCAAAGGCAGAGGGGGAGGAGGACGAAATCCCCAAGCACCTGCTACTTCAAAGACTTTGATCTCTCGCTGCTCCCATCAACGTGGGTGGAGTTTCTTTGTGGTCGACTCTGGCTGTACCAACCACTTGGCAAATATAAGAATCTCTTTGTTCAGCTTGAGAAGCAAGAGAAGGCAATTCATCAAGCTGATGGGACTGTTCTCACGAGTTTGGCTAAGGGAACTGTGTTCTTAAAGAGCCTGAATGCAACAATTAAGAATGTCCTGTATGCTCCTCATCTTCAGGACAATCTTTTGAGTGTTTTGCAGCTTGATGATCAAGGGTTTAAGGTGGTTTTTGCTGGATCTCGTTGTGAAATTTGTCGAGATGGCAAGCTCATTCTGTATGCCAAATGTGTTGATGGTTTGTACCAATTGCCTTTTGTTACAGGTACTGCTGAAGCAACTGAGAAAGCATGCTGTAACATATCTGTAGATAAGAATGAGAAGCTGCATGATCAATGCATTCATGATTACCACTGTCTTTATGGTCATTTGAATTTTCAGGCTGTGGCAAAAATGCCAAATATGGTTGAGGGCATGAAGCTGAAAAAGTGTTCTTACCATATGAAATGTGTTTCTTGTGCTGAGAATAAGGCAAGGCAAGCTCCCAAAGGTGCAAAATCTGGGAGAGAGGCCAAGGAACCATATGAAGTCATTCATGCTGACTTAGTGGGGCCTCTAGCACTCTCTAGAGGTAACTCAAGGTTTTTCATGGTATTGATAGACTCCTATTCAAGATATGTTTGGGCCTATATGCTACAGAAAAAGTCTGAAACTTTCACTAAGTTTCGCCAATTTTGTACATGGCTCAGGAATGTACACAATGAGAGCATACGTTGTCTGTTCACTGACAGGGGTGGAGAGTGATGTTCAGAAGAATTTGAGAGTTTTCTTGCTGAACAGGGCATTGAGCATATGACTGACACGCCCAGATCACCCTGGCAGAATGGTTTATGTGAGAGAGTAAACCAAACCTTGCAACAAGGTATCAGAACTCTGTTGCACGATTCGGGCCTGCCCAATCCCTTTTGGGCCGAAGCTCTTTCGTGTTTCTCTCACGTGTACAATTGAAGGTATCAGTCTGCTATAAATTGCACCCCATACGAGATGCTTCACAAAAGAAAGCCGTATGTAAAGCATTTCAATTTTTTTGGTTCGGAGGTATGGGCACACCTTGCATGATAACAAACTGAGCAAGCGTGGTGAACATGGTGTTTTTCTAGGGTATGAGAAGGGTTCTTATCGTGTCTTGATCACTGACACGAAAACAGAGTTGGCATTTTTCAATGTCATCCCATTTGTGATGATGGTGCAAAAACAGTTAAGAGGGAGGCAAGTTCTGTTGTGGTTGATGATAATTCTGATGTCGATGTAGATCCTGATGATGACACAGATTATCAAAGCCCAAAAGCCTCAGATGGGTCTGACGCTGATTCAGACTCAGCACCTTCATTTTCTTTAGGTCACCATTCTCCCAAAGAGGAGGAGACACCAGACTCAGAGGATCAGAGAGTTTTGCGTAGATCCGAAAGAACTACGAAGGGTGTACCACCTAAAAGATTCTCTAAAGAGTTCAGTAAGGCTGCGGTCACAAGCAACTCTGGTGCGGTTTTCGAACCAGCCAATTATAAGGAAGTTAAGAACCTGTCTGCAAAGGATGCTGAACCTTGGCTGAATGCCATGAAAGCTGAATTGAATTCCCTAAAACAGGATGATGCTTGGGAGTTGGTTCCAGCAGAACCAGGCATGAAGTGTGTAGACAGTAGACTTAAAATTGTACTATGTAGTGTGTAATTGTACTATGTAGTGTGTAGACTTAAAATTGTACTATGAAGCAGCAGCGTTTTGCTGGCTGAAAGAGTGGATGCTCCTCGAGAATACAGACATTTTGTATTTGGAAGGTTTTAATAATGCATTTGGCTGGCATGCATATCTATGGTATGATAAAATCAAGGTGCATAGGGCCTTTAAAAACCATATTGTCAGAAAAGCATTGTTTAATGTCTGGATAAGATATAAAGATCTGTTGGAAAACAAAACCCCTAGATGGGTGTCTCCCGTGGAGGCTAAGGCATTGAAGAAACTCAATATGGAGGTCGGATGGCCGAAGTATTGGGAAATCTTGGAACAGGAGGGAGATAAATTGAAATTACAAAGTCATGAGAAATTGAAACCTAAAGTACAAGATTGGTTTCAATATCACCAAATAATGAAGATCTTTAAACAGGATAGGAAAATTGGCTTTCAGGTGGAAAAATCAAAATTAGAGACTGAATTGTTAGAACCCAATACTAAGAATTTGTCAAGAATGTATAACTTGCTGTTGAAATGGAATACACAAGATGAAACAGTTAAATCGGCTATGATTAAGTGGGCACAGGACATGGGTCATAACATTATGTTTGCTGACTGGGAATGGTTGTGGAACACCGGTATTAAACTCACGGCATGTAATGGCTTAAAGGAAAATATCATGAAAATGATTTACAGGTGGTACATGACCCCAGTCAAGCTAGCAAAAATCTATCATTTGCCTGATAACAAGTGTTGGAAATGTAAAGAGACTGAAGGTACTTTTTATCACCTTTGGTGGACATGCCCGAAGATTAAGGCTTTCTGGGAAATGATATATAATGAAATGAAAAAGGTACTTAAATGCACTTTCCCTAAAAAACCAGAGGCCTTCCTCTTGGGCATTGTCGGCCAACTGGTGTTAAAGAAGGATAGAACTTTCTTTATGTATGCTACAACAGCAGCAAGAATACTCATCGCAAAGTATTGGAAGACACAAGATCTACCCACCCTGGAAGAATGGCAGATGAAAGTGATGGACTATATGACACTGGCGGAGATGACTGGCAGAATCCGTGATCAGGGAAAAGAGACGGCGGAAGAAGAATGGAAGAAATTTAAAACTTATCTCAAGGACTACTACAAACTTGATGAATGCTAGAATGTCGAGGTTTACAGAAAGAAAGGGTTACAGTGATATAAGATTAGATTAAAGAAAATATTAAGACGATAGAGGTTGGAAAGAAACACTTAGAAGTTGCTAAAAAATTATGGACATTGGGATGCAGAAAGGGGGGGTATGGGGGAGTCCCGGAAAAGAGGTTTATGAAAAAATGTTATAAACCTATACGTGTTTGTTTGTCTTTTTATGTGTTTGTTTGTTTTTTAAAAATACTTTGTAAAACCAATAAAAAATTTTATAAAAAAAAAATGAAGTGTGTAGACAGTAGGTGGGTCTACAAGGTAAAAACTGATCAGAGTGGAAAAATAGTCAGACACAAAGCCAGACTAGTGGCGCGAGGTTTTTCTCAGACACCTGATCAGGATTACCATGAAACGTATTCTCCAACAGTAAGATTTGAAAGTGTTAGCCTGTTGTTGAAGATAGCTGCCGAAGAGGGGATGACAATTTCCCATCATGACGTTAATACTGCACTTTTGTATGGCGTTCTCAATGAGAATATATGTCACTGCCAGATGGTGTGCAGATAAAAGAGGGAATGGTTTGCAAGCTGAAAAAATCCCTGTACGGTTTAAAACAGAGTGCATGATGCTGGCACACCAAGCTGACTGAAGTGCTGTTCTCCTTAGGTTTTGTGCAAGGAAAGGCTGATTCGTGTGTTTTTGTTAAAGAGTCAAATCAGCACAAGCTTTATTGCATTTGTTTTGTAGATGACATATTATTTATGTGGAAGAATGAAAACATCTACAAAAGCACTCTGGCAAAGTTGCAAAAGCATTTTGACTTAAAAGACCTAGGAGAAGTCAGCAATTATCTCTCGCTTGAGATTGAGAGAAATGCACAGGGGGATGTTTTGCTACATCAGTCACATAAGATCACTGATGTCATAGAGAAGTTGAACCTGAGTGACGCCAATCCTGTAGATACCCCCATGGTTGCAGGTTATCAGCATGATGCCAAAGCTGATGTGTTTCCTGATGCAACACTTTTCAGAAGTGTGTTAGGTAAACTTAGTTTCATAGCAAAATGTTCAAGGCCAGACATTGCTGTGAGTGTAAATTTGATCAGCAGATATGCAAATAAACCCACAGTTCAGGATTGGAAAGCGCTAAAACGAATAGCAAGATATTTGAAAGGAACTGTGAATTACAGATTGAAATTTACTAGTCAAAATTCTGGAGGTCTTCAGATCTATGCAGACAGCAGTTTTGGTAGTGACACAATTGATGGCAAAAGCACATCAGGAGTGTGTTATCTGTATAATCAATGTCTTTTTGATTGGTGTTGCAGAAAGCAAGCAATGGTAAGCTTGAGCTCTTGCGAGGCAGAACTGAATGCTTTAACTCTTTCCCTGATGGACATAGAGTGGTTGCAGCAACTGTTTGAGGATATAAAAGTGAAGGTCACTTTTCCTGTTCACTTGTATCAGGATAATAAAGCATGTATATCATTGCTCCACTCAGAAGGATGTAAGCAGAGGACAAAATATCTGCTAACCAAGCTTCATCGAGCTCGGGAATGTGTCCAAAGTGGTGTTGTAAAAGTGTCTTATATGCCGGGGAAAGAGATACCTGCAGATGTTTTAACAAAGGTGGTTAGCAAAGAACAACTTTTGGAGTGCGTACGCAAGTTGCAGTTATGCTAGATTCTGCAATGGTTGGAATGAAAGGGGGAGGATGAGGAGATTTCACCCCTCCCATTGCAAGAATCTGCTGATTTTCCAGAGAGGAGGGGGCGGATTTTGCTCCAGTACTTATTCCGCTCCAGCCTCACTTCAAAGGGGGAGACTGAGTGTTATCTCTGTATAGATAAGGTCGCTGCAGAAAGCAGCTGTAACACTCAGCTCGCCTGGCCCAGTCGGGGCTGAAGTGGTTGAGCCCAGTCGGTGGCACTGGCTCAAAGGCGAAGCTGACAATTTGGACAGTGCTTGGGAGCTTCACCTGTGTTGCAGGTGGGAAGGGGAACAAGGGCTCTGGTCCCCCATGGCTGACACAGCTCGGATGGCCAACTTTGCCACTTCCACTACTTAAGGCAGTTGACCCCCCCCCCCGCACTGGAGTTGCTGGGAAATTGCAGCAGTCTTTCCTGGTGTGGCCCAGGGCCTGTAGGGTATGGACCAGCTGATGACCTAGGCCTTCCATGTGGTTCTTAGCACTGAGCAGGGCTCCTGGACCTGGAAGGGACCCCTAGGGTCATCTAGGCCAACCCCTTGCAATGCATGAATCTCAACTAAAGTATTCATGACTGATGGTTGTCCAACCTCTGCTTGAAAGCCTCCAAGGGAGGAGAGTCCACAATTTCCCAAGGGAGTCTGTTTCAATGTCAAACAGCTCTTACTCTCAGTCTTCTCTTTTCCAGGCTAAACATACCCAGCTTGTGGTCTACAATTACAATGTCTCAGAACGGTCATGTTTTTCTTTGTTCTGTTCTACGCTAAATAAAGTCTGTAAATATGCTAAATATGCTCTTCTGCGGTGCAGCTTTCTGCCTGTGTTTCTGCTGATAAACATTGTGCACAAGCCTGGAATGTGGCAATCTATTTCGAGGCTTTGTGTCGCTAACTGCTGGATCTGCCTGTCTACGGGAGATCGATGGACGTCCGGCAGCCGGCTTGGGGCCATGATGGACAATATCTCCCTGGCAGTTTCCCAACAGGAGAGTCCACAATTTCCCAAGGGAGTCTGTTTCACTGTCAAACAGCTCTTACTCTCAGTCTTCTCTTTTCCAGGCTAAACATACCCAGCTTGTGGTCTACGATTACAATGTCTCAGTGCTCAAGGGAGACACAGTATTGTGTTTTATTCTACCTTGTCTTCTCATCCCCACCCCCATAAATTGAACAGGTATTCCATCTGGTAGAATTGTTCCAAAATTCATTGCAGTATACCCTCGAGGGTGCATTCTGGAGCCATAGGAACACAGAAAGCTGCCTTCCACTGAATCAGACCATTTGTTCCCCTATCTCACTATTGTCTACACTGACTGAACCTGGGAAGCAGAGGCTGCATCACTGAGTGACACCCCTTCGCCCATTTTCCTCATCTCAGTCACTGAAGCAGATGCCAGCCCTAGCATATGAATATCAAGATGGCAGTCTTATATACACACACTTTGGAGTTAGGCTTATTGAAGTCAATGGGACATACATCTGAATAAACACAGAGGAGCGGAAGTGGGCTTCACAGCACTTAAAAATGGAGCCCCAAACCATTGCACCCTTTGCTGCTTTTCATCTGCCTTTGACCCAAGCCCCTTGTGTTACTGCAAGATCCTTTGAAAATACTTTCTTCTTTTAAATAATAAAAAAAACCCTAACTGTGTAAATGCTTTCTCATGTGATCCTTCTGATGTGCCAGTTAGAGTTACCATATAATGTTTCTTCTGGGGAATGCGAAGGGTCTGAAAAGGAAATGTTTTGAGCAAGTAGCTAGGGTGAGGATATTGTAGCCAATATCTCAGCTCTCTATCTGTCGGACACAATTTTCATTGGGGGAGTCAGATTGAAAGAGATGGGTCCAAGGGACTGCTCTTTCAGGAAATTAAATTATTGTCCTGATAACGTTGCAAACTGTGACTAGAAAGGCTGCATGCTTCACGACACAGAAGTATTCTCCCGTACAAAGCTGAGAAAGATGAATTGTGCTGGCTTCAAACCTAACTCCCACCTATTGAGTGTTGGGAAATAAACTACTGGAGCAAAATCAGAACACCCAAAATGACAACGGAGATGCTTCTTTAGCTTATTTAATACTCCTACGTAGCCGGGGGCATCTACTTCTACATTGGTCTCAACCTACATGGATAAGTCACAAAATCAAAATCTAACCAAGGACGGCAGACTACCAAAAACTTTCTTTGAACTAACCGACAATATGGACTTGATTGATATTTGGAGGACAAGAAACCCCTTAGGTAAAGAAGGAACATTCTTTTCTGAGGCCCACCTGTCATGGACAAGAATCGACCAAATATGGACAACTAGAGGGCTGGCACCTAAGACTAGAAGAGTGGAAATCTGCCCAAAGACTTGCTCCGACCATAACGCTTTGAAAATGGAATTGAGACTTACTCCAGCCGGTTCCTTCAGATGGAAAATGAATGACAATCTACTAAGAGATCAAGAGATTGTAAAGAAGGCCCAAAAAACTTTAAAGGACTATTTCGAAATTAATTTGAACACCTCAGTGGAAAAGAGAATAATCTGGGACGCAAGCAAAGCTGTAATGAGAGGGTTTCTGATACAACAGAATACGATCAAGAAAAAACTCTGGAATGGAAAAAAGGACAAGATATTAGAGAAGATAAGAGATGGAGAGAAAAAATTGAGACTAAAACCAAAATCCAAAGAGATTCTAAGAGAAATTAAATTCCACCAAACACAATATGCGAAACTGATAAATCAAGAAGTGGAATGGAAAATTAAACAAATGAAACAAAGATCATTTGAATCGGCGAACAAATGCGGAAAACTGCTAGCATGGCAGTTGAAAAAGAGACAAAAATTGAACTTTGTTACTAATCTAGAAGTTGAAGGGAGAAATATTCAGAAACCAGATGAAATTAGAAAGTGCTTCCAGAAATATTTTTAAAAATTGTATACGCAAGGGCCTGAGGAAGTGTCCGAGATAGACCAATTCCTAAAAGTTAATGGTTTACCAAAACTATCTCAGGAGAAGAGAACAATCCTGAACTACAGAATAACACAACAGGAAATCGAGGATGCCATTCAGAATATGCAACTAGGCAAATCTCCAGGCCCAGATGGACTTACCTCCAAGTACTATAAGATATTAAAAGACTATTTGACACAACCACTAATGGAGGTTTGTAATCAGATTATGGAGGGAAGGAGGGCACCGGAAACGTGGAAAGAAGCTTTCATCACATTGATACCCAAATTGGAAACTGAAAAGACCCAGCTTAAGAACTACCGTCCCATCTCACTCCTAAATGTGGATTACAAAATTTTTGCGGACATTTTGGCAAGTAGACTCAAAAAGGTATTAAATGAAGTAATTCATAAGGACCAGGCAGGCTTTCTCCCAGGCAGACACTTGTTTGACAATACTAGGAATATCATTGATATTCTGGAACTTCTGCAAACCAACATAAACACTAAAGCAGTGTTAATTTTTATTGATGCGGAGAAGGCCTTTGACAACATTTCTTGGAAGTTTATGAAGAAAAACCTGGAAGGGATGGGAGTGGGACGGGGGTTTGAAAATGGTATAGAAGCAATTTATTCAGAACAAAAAGCTAAGTTGATAGTGAACAATGTGGTGACAGAAGAGTTCAAAATTGAAAAAGGAACACGACAGGGGTGCCCTCTCTCCCCCCTTTTATTTATCTCAGTCCTGGAGGTGCTTTTGAATATGATTAGGGAGGACCGGCTGGTGCAAGGAGTACGGGTCGGAGTGAAACAATATAAACTGAAAGCTTTTGCAGATGACTTGGTTTTAACACTACAGGAGCCAGAACCTAGTACAAAAAGAGTTTTAGAACTGATTCATGAGTTTGGTCGGGTGGCGGGATTTAAGTTGAACAAACAAAAAACTAAAGTTTTGGGGAAAAACTTGACACCTTCAGAAACAGATGGGTTTCAGAAGGAAACAGAGTTAAATGTGGTTAAAAAAGTGAAATACCTGGGGGTCAACTTGTCTTCCAAAAATTTGAACTTATTTAAAGATAACTATGAAAAATGTTGGTCAGAAGTTAAAAAGGATCTAGAAACTTGGTCAAGACTGAAACTTTCCTTGTTGGGCCGAATTGCAGCTATAAAGATGAATGTATTGCCAAAGATGTTGTTTTTGTTTCAAACCTTACAGATCGTGGACAGAGTGGAATGTTTTGGAAAGTGGCAGAAGGATATTTCAAAGTTTGTTTGGCAGGGCAAAAAGCCCCGAATAAAGTTTAAAATACTAACTGATGCAAAAGAAAGAGGGGGGTTTGCCCTGCCAGACTTAAGGTTATATTATGAAGCTGCAGCCTTCTGCTGGATGAAGGATTGGTTACTTCTAGAGAACACTGATGTCCTAGATCTGGAAGGTTTTAATAATTCGTTAGGATGGCATGCATATTTGTGGTACGACAAGGTAAAAACTCATAAAATGTTCAAAAACCCTATTGTCAGAAAAGCAATATTTATGGTCTGGATAAAATACAAAGACTTACTAGAAAGTAAGACCCCGAGGTGGTTATCACCAGTGGAGGCCAAGGCTCGAAAAAAACCCAATATGGAGGCCAGCTGGCTGAAATATGGGGAAATAGTAGAAAAAATTGGAGACAATTGGAGGTTACAGAGCTATGAAAAACAAAAGAATAAGGTGCAATATTGGTTTCATTATGCTCAAATTCAAGAGGTTTTTAAGTTGGATAAAAAAACAGGATTCCAGGTGGAAAAATCGAAACTAGAGACAGAACTGTTAGAACCAAAGACTAAGGTATTATCGAGAATGTATAACTTGCTGCTTAAATGGAACACTCAGGATGAGACAGTTAAATCAGCCATGATAAAGTGGGCTCAAGACATTGGGTACAACATTATGTTTGAAGACTGGGAAAGGTTATGGAGCACCGGTATGAAATTTACGGCATGTAATGCCTTGAAAGAAAACATTATGAAAATGATATACAGGTGGTACATGACCCCAGTCAAGCTGGCTAAGATATATCATTTGTCTGATAATAAATGTTGGAAATGTAAGGAGGCTGAAGGGACATTCTTTCACCTCTGGTGGACCTGTCCAAAAGTGAAGGCCTTCTGGGAAATGATTTACAATGAGTTAAAAAAGGTGTTTAAGTACACCTTTCCTAAGAAACCAGAGGCCTTTCTCTTGGGCATTGTCGGCCAAAAGGTGTTAAAGAAGGATAGAACGTTTTTTATGTATGCAACTACAGCAGCAAGAATTCTTATCGCGAAACATTGGAAGACCCAAGATTTACCCACACTGGAAGAGTGGCAGACGCAATTGATGGACTATATGGAATTGGCCGAGATGACTGCCAGGATCCGAGATTTGGGAGAAGAAGCAGTGGAGGAGGACTGGAAAAAATTCAAGGAGTATTTACAAAAATTTTATAAGTTATATGAATTATAAGAATTCACATGATTTGGAAAGGTTAGCTCCAGCAACGAGATTTGACGGTATATGAAACTAAGTTATATTAATGAAAGGACTAATGTTTAAAATAACATTATATTTGTTTTTAGAGTAAATTGATAATAAGTAATTTAAACTTAAAAGGCAACTATCTGAAAGTACAAAAGAATGCATGAAACAAGGTTATAATTTGCTGATATTTTTATTGTTGAGAATGCACGGTGAGGGAGATGTGGGGAAGTCCGGTAGAAGACTGAAAAAGTTCTGAAAGGATGAATTTTTCTTTTTTTCTTTTCTTTCTATTCTTGTTTCTTTGTATATCTGACTTTGTGTCTTTATCTGGAAAAAAATGCAATAAAAAATATTATAAAAATAAAAATAAAAACGGAGGTTGGTCCCTTCCGCTGAATGAAAGTGAAAGCAGCTATCGTAACCAAAAGCCGCAACTTAAAACTTCATTTTTTCAGAAAACTTTCAAGTAAACTTAGATCCCCCCTTCTAGCAGGGGGAAGGGGGTAAAAAGATAAAAAATTAACTTCCCTGCTGAAAACTGCTTGAACTATTATATCTTCTTTGTGGAAGCGGACTCCCTGGTGGGGGGAGGCTAGACTCTATTGTGACGTCATAAAGGAATCAGATACTTTTCAACTTTCGTTTTCCCCTTTGGGAAAAACAAAGTAACTACAGGGGCCAGAACTCTAAAAACACTATTAACAGTATCTTTACCCTCGGATATAAATTATAACTTTGTAACGAAACTCTTGGGAACTTACTTAAAGGTGTAAAAAGAGGATAAAAAAGACTGAGGAAAGGAGAGACTCTTATTTTGCAGTGGGACTATTGAAGAGGCTGGGAAGGGAACTTGTTTGCTTCACTATCTCCCCCTTGCGACTGAGGCTGACCTTGGGGAAAATAAAAAATAAAAAAGCATGGATGCGGGAGACAAAGGAGAGAAGGCAGAAAGACCAGAGAAAGCAAAAATCAAAGCAAGGAGGGACTCTAGATCACCAACATTTGAGGAGTCTGTGATGCAAGTCCTTCAGGAAATTAAAGAAGAAGTAAGAGGCAATCAAAAATCTATTCAGGATTTTAAAAATGACTTTGTTGAGTTGAAGCAAGATTTAAAAGAGGTGAAGACAGACGTATCTGCACATGAAGCAAGACTGATACAATTGGAAACTGTAAGAGTCCCTGATTTGGAAACAATTCAGCAGGAAGCTCAGAACTCAATTGCGTTTCTTCAACTGAAAAAGAGGGAAACCCATTTGAGATTGAGAGGGGCACCCCAGAAGCAGCAAGAGAATTTAAGGGGTTGGCTCATTGATGAATTTGCAGCCTACTGGGATCTATCAAAAGAAGAACTAAATTTCTGGATTGATAAGGCTTATAGATTTGGACCAAAAAAAGACTAAGATCACACATGATTGTATGGTGATTTTTAAAATAAAAGAACAAAGAAACACCATTCTAGGGCATCACTATAAAAAAAGTTTAAAGATAGATGGGAAGGGGATAATTTTATTTAAAGAGATCCCGAAACACTTTCTGGCCATGAGAAATAATTACACAGATTTGGTGACCGCTTTAAGAAAAAAAACCCATTTTTTTCAGGTGGGAGTTCCCAGAGGGCCTCTCTTTCAAATTTCAAGGGAGAAAACAAAGAATTAGAACTGTTGGAGAAAAAGAGAGATTTCTGGAGAAAAACGCAAAAGAGCTTGGAGTGGAAAGTCCCTCTCCATTGGTGGAGGCAGGGGCAGTAGGCCCCTACAAAATTAGGATGTCTCTAAAAATTTACTCCTGGAACGTGAATGGTTTGAATTCTCGGCAAAAAAGGAACCATGTTTATCATGTTTTGGCAAGACAGAATTTGGATATAATTTGTTTACAAGAAACACATGTTATTAGACTTCATAGAAAGATCCTACAGAATAAAAAACTTGGACAGGAATTTATTTCATCAGATAAAGTCAAAAAAAGAAAAATGGAATCCTAAGTTGATGTTTAAGGACGAAGAGGGGAGATACATTGCTGTTGAAATTACTGCACAAGGCAACAAATTTCTTTTATTGGGAATCTATGCACCAAATGATGGGAAAGTGGAATTTTTTAAGAACATGGACCTAAAACTTAATGATTACACTGGGCAACAATTTTTTACTTCATTTTCACTTACTTTTATTGCCTTGGCTATATATTTTTGTACTTTTACAAGTTAATGCATTTGCATTTAAATTCCAGTGATTTCTGCACTTGTTTCTTTCTTAGAAGTCAAATATTGCCTATATCCTGGTCATACTAGTTGACTAAATATTGTTGTTTCAGGAGGAGACTGAAGGTAATTTGAAAAAGTTAATGTTGTGACACAAGAAGACTTCATTTACCAACGGTCAAAGTACTCCTAGCTGGTATTTTCCCAGGTCGTGAGTGGCTTGTACCATACCAAACAAAACAAACCAGAGGCAGAAAGTCTGTGTTTTTCTGGAGAGAGGGGAAATGGGGGGGGGGATATATTTAGTTCTATTTATTGGGTTGGATTGTTGCTATAGAAGATTTTCCATTTTCTCTTGTATAAAAATGCTTGAACTGCGTCTGTAAAAGTAAAACACTTACTGCAGTCGGAAAACCTGATTGAATGACACACTTTTGAGAAGACCACAACCACCTTAAAAAAAGTACCCATCAGGTTTATTTCCAGCTAGTTGTGTGTTATTGAGAGAATGGTGGCCACAACTTCCTCTTTACAAAGGGTTCAGGTATGGCAACTAGGTAAGAGTACTTAGTGCTAAGAGAGGATTCCATCATTTTTTTGGAGGCCAATAAACAAAGATGTTCACACATTGTTTAATTACAAAGGAGGAGTAGAGCAACCCTGAATTACATATTAGTTGTTAAGGGATTCAGAATTTACAGGGTTAAGGAGTTCTGAGTGACGTTCTGAAATGACGTCTCACATTCCTGAGGCGTGGCCACAGACTCATTCGGGGAGTGGTTTTTGCTCTGAGTGTTCTCAGTCTGTGTTTTGCTCGGAAGGAAGGCGAGAGAGAAATGTCCGCGCTCTCACCAGGAAATTTATGAGCTGTCTTACTGCACGAATAAAGACTTGGAGATAAGCAAGACAAGCTGCGTCAAGTCTGACTCTTTATTACCCACACACTGCTTTGCTTCTGCCGCTGTGATTACTCTGCTAAGCCAGCCAAGGAGGGCACAGAGGACGTTGCCGTGTCCGGAGGGAGCTGGGGTGCACAGTGGAAGCGTGCAGGACTCCATGTTGGCCCTCTTGGCGGCCACAAATCTTGGACAGGTTATGGCACTTCTGTAACGCTTTCAAGCCTTTGCAGAAGGAACGTTTTTGCAGAAGGAGTTTTTCAAGCAAAAGGGAATTCGTCACCAGGTGACGGGTGCAAAGTCTCCTCAAGAGAGAGGCGTGGCAGAGCACAGGAGTGAAACACTGGCTGAAGCTGTCAGGGTTTTACTGTGTGACTCTGGGCTGCCTCAGAGCTTTTGGAGTGAAGCTTGGAAATTTGCCAGCTTTGTTTTTAACAGGTCCTACAATCACGCTGTAGGTGACACACCGTTTTTTCTGTTGCACAAGAAGAAGCCACAGGTGCATTTCTTCCGTGCATTTGGTTCCAGGGCTTCAGTGCCAATTCCAACAGCTCAAGGGAAGGAGGGTGGTCCAAGGTACCAGGAAATGATCTTCTGTGGGTATGATCCTGCAACAAATGGGTGGAAGTTTGCATACCCAGAGGGTGATCAGACCAAGCTGCTGGTCAGCAAGCATGCTGAGTTCTTTGAGCAGGGTGGTTGGTCACGACCTAAGGTTGGTTCTGATTTTCTCTCAGAATGCTTGTCCGATTCTGAGGGGGAGGAAAGGGAGGAGGAAAGGGAGGAAGGAGAAACAGAGGCGGAGCCTGTTGCTGAAGACCACGTTGCTGATGATGGTCAAGCACAGGGGTGGGTTTCTCCACAGGTTAAGATGGAACCCAAGAGCGAGCCTTCATCTCCTGTTAGCCAAGTGCAGAAGGCCCGAAGACGCAGCAAGTCAGAGGGGGAGTCTTCTGAGCTTGCTGGAGACACACTTGCTGACCCCAGTGGGTCAGGAGGAGCGCCCGAGGTTGTGCTCCGGCGGTCAACTCGGACCACAAAGGGGATTCCACCTGAGAGGTTTCAGGTCACCAGTGCGTGGGTTGGTTTCGCACAGTGTGATTCTGGGAGTGTGGAAGGGATTCAACAATTGCCTGGGACTGATGCCAGTGGGAGGCAAAAGGCAATGGGAGGTGAGTTGAGCTCAAAGAGGTCTGTACATAGGTGTCCTCAGTTTCCCTCAGGGTTCGAGACGAGAGGGGGTGTTCAGGGATTCAGAATTTACAGGGTTAAGGAGTTCTGAGTGACGTTCTGAAATGACGTCTCACATTCCTGAGGCGTGGCCACAGACTCATTCGGGGAGTGGTTTTTGCTCTGAGTGTTCTCAGTCTGTGTTTTGCTCGGAAGGAAGGCGAGAGAGAAATGTCCGCGCTCTCACCAGGAAATTTATGAGCTGTCTTACTGCACAAATAAAGACTTGGAGATAAGCAAGACAAGCTGCGTCAAGTCTGACTCTTTATTACCCACACACTGCTTTGCTTCTGCCGCTGTGATTACTCTGCTAAGCCAGCCAAGGAGGGCACAGAGGACGTTGCTGTGTCCGGAGGGAGCTGGGGTGCACAGTGGAAGCGTGCAGGACTCCATGTTGGCCCTCTTGGCGGCCACAAATCTTGGATAGTATTGGCTATCAGAAAACATAGAATCATAGAATCATAGAGTTGGAAGAGACCACAAGGGCCATCGAGTCCAACCCCCTGCCAAGCAGGAAACACCATCAGAGCACTCCTGGCAGATGGTTGTCAAGCCTCTGCTTAAAGACCTCCAAAGGAGGAGACTCCACCACACTCCTTGGCAGCAAATTCCACTGTCGAACAGCTCTTACTGTCAGTATGTTCTTCCTAATGTTTAGGTGGAATCTTCTTTCTTGTAGTTTGGATCCATTGCTCCATGTCTGCTTCTCTGGAGCAGCAGAAAACAACCTTTCTCCCTCCTCTATGTGACATCCTTTTATATATTTGAACATGGCTATCATATCACCCCTTAACCTCCTCTTCTCCAGGCTAAACATGCCCAGCTCCCTTAACCGTTCCTCATACGGCATCGTTTCCAGGCCTTTGACCATTTTGGTTGCCCTCCTCTGAACACGTTCCAGTTTGTCAGTGTCCTTCTTGAACTGTGGTTCCCAGAACTGGACACAGTACTCCAGGTGAGGTCTGACCAGAGCAGAATACAGTCGCACTATTACTTCCCTTGATCTAGATCCTATACTCCTATTGATGCAGCCCAGAATTGCATTGGCTTTTTTAGCTGCCGCGTCACACTGTTGCCTCATGTCAAGTTTGTGGTCAACCAAGACTCCTAGATCCTTTTCACATGTACTGCTCTCAAGCCAGGTGTCCCCCATCTTGTATTTGTGCCTCTCCTTTTTTTTGCCCAAGTGCAATACTTTACATTTCTCCCTGTTAAAGTTCATCTTGTTTGTTTTGGCCCAGTTCTCTAATCTGTCAAGGTCGTTTTGAAATGTGATCCTGTCCTCTGGGGTGTTAGCCACCCCTCCCAGTTTGGTGTCATCTGCAAATTTGATCAGGATGCCCTTGAGTCCATCATCCAAGTCGTTGATAAAGATGTTGAATAAGACCGGGCCCAAGACAGAACCCTGTGGCAACCCACTAATCACTCTTCTCCAGGATGAAGAGGAACCATTGATGAGCACCCTTTGGGTTCGGTCAGTCAGCCAGTTACAAATCCACTGAGTGGTAGCATAGTCAAGACCGCATTTTACCAGCTTCTTTACAAGAATATCATGGGGCACCTTGTCTAATGCCTTGCTGAAATCAAGGTAGGCTACATCCACTGAGTTCCCTTCATCTACCAGGCTTGTAATTCTGTCAAAAAACGAGATCAGGTTAGTCTGACAGGACTTATTTTTCAGAAATCCATGCTGACTATTGGTGATCACAGCATTCCTTTCTAGGTGCTCACAGACTGTTTGCTTAATGATCTGCTCCAGAATCTTCCCTGCTATTGATGTCAGACTGACTGGGCGGTAATTATTTGGGTCCTCTCTTTTCCCCTTTTTGAAAATAGGGACAACATTTGCCCTCCTCCAGTCTGCCGGGACTTTGCCTGTTCTCCAGGAATTCTCAAAGATGACTGCCAGTGGTTCTGAGATCACATCTGCCAGTTCTTTTAATACTCTTGGATGCAGTTCATCTGGCCCTGGAGACTTGAATACATCTAAACTAGCCAAGTATTCTTGTACTATCTCCTTAGTTATTCTGGGCTGTGTTTCCTTTGCTGAATCATTTGCTCCAAATTCTTCAGGTCGGGCATTGTTTTCTTTATCGGAGAAGACTGAGGCAAAGAAGGCATTGAGGAGTTCAGCCCTTTCTGTGTCCCCTGTTTGCATTTCACCATCTTCTCCTCTGAGTGACCCCACTGTTTCTTTGTTCTTCCTTTTGCTACGAACATACCCATAAAAGCCTTTTTTGTTGCTTTTAACCTCTCTAGCAAGCCTGAGTTCATTCTGTGCTTTAGCTTTTCTGACTTTGTGTCTACACGTGCCGGCTATTTGTTTGAATTCCTCTTTGGTGGTTTCCCCCCTTCTCCATTTTTTGTACACATCCTTTTTAATCTTAACTCAGTTAAAAGTTCTTTAGATAGCCACCCTGGCTTCTTTAGGCACCTTCCATGTTTCCGTCTCATTGGTATTGCCTGACGTTGTGCTTTTACTATCTCCCTCTTCACAAACTCCCAGCCATCATGCACTCCCTTTCCTTTTAGTATTACTGTCCATGGGATCTCACCGAGCACTTCCCTAAGTTTTATGAAGTCAGCTTTCTTAAAGTCAAGAAATTGAGTCCTAGTATGCTTGGCTGCTCCTTTCCGCTGTATAGTAAACTTCAGAAGAGCATGATCACTCGTGCCTAATGATCCTTCCACTTCTACCCCACTAACCAGGTCATCAACATTGGTTAGGACCAGATCTAAAATGGCTGTTCCTCTTGTTGCTTCTCCCACTTTCTGGACAATGAAGTTGTCTGCAAGGCCAGTGAGGAATCTGTTTGACCTTATGCTCTTGGCTGAGTTTGACATCCAACAAATATCCGGGTAATTGAAGTCCCCCATTACTACTATCTCCCTTCCTTTTGCATGCTTGGCCATCTGTTCCAGGAAGGCATCATCTATGTCCTCCGTTTGGCTTGGGGGTCTATAGTAAATTCCCACAATGAGGTCACTGTTATTATTTTCTACCTTAATTTTGACCCAAATGCTCTCACTTTGGCTTTGAGGTTCTAAATCTTGGATCTCTTCACAGGTATACACATCCCTGACATATAACACCACTCCTCCTCCTTTCTTGTCTGGTCTGTTTCTCTGAAATAGATTGTATCCCCCCATTATTACATTCCAATCGTTGGACTTATCCCACCAGGTTTCAGTGATGCCTATTATGTCATATTTAGTTTGCTGTACCAAAAGCTCAAGCTCATCTTGTTTATTTCCCATGCTTTGCGCATTAGTGTACAGACATTGAAGTCCATTAATCATTCCCCCAAGTCTCTTATTTAAGGATTTTTTCCTCCCACCACTAGGTTCCCACATGAACCAAGAGGAAGGGGTATTTGTCAGTGGGCTTTATGATTCCTTGCAGTCATTCAGTTACATCTTGGATCTTAGCCCCGGGGAGACAGCACACTTCCCGAGACATCTTGTCAGGCCCACAGATCACTGCTTCTGTTCCCCTCAGTAGGGAATCCCCTATCACCACTACACGCCTCCTCTTAGGTTTGGTCGGGGTTCTTCCGTGAGCTGTCCATTCCAAGGTCACCTGCACATTCCCTGAGGACTGACTTTGCTGCTCGTCTTCATATATGATTAAGTTATACCCGAAAATCAAGCAAGGAGACTTATTCACTAGATACACTAGCTGGCCTTCTGCAGTTTCACAGCTTCCAATCTTGTAAAAACATTGCCTTTCAGGGCTCGGTTGTTTAATCTCTCAGAGCCAAATACCTCCTGCTACAGTCTTTTCTTCCAGCTTGTAAGAATTAATGGCTTCTGTGATCTCCCACTGATCTTCCTTCTGTATTCCAGTCTTGACACATTTGTATGTATGTCTTTGTTAAGGATTCATTTCACTGGGCAACAATTTTTTACTTTTTGAATGTTGTCAAGATTTCTACAACTGATTTAGGGTATTTTTGCACTGCTGAATCAGGAAATGGCATCCGTTTCTCTCCATCAGGTCAGGTTTTTGTGCTATGTTGATTTGAAAAAAAAATCAGATCTTGTGACAAAATCAATTACATTTTTGTGGCATTATCAGCTGATTTTTGTCAACACATATCCTAAATATGTTTTTAAGAGAAAAAAATGTTTTTCCAACAACATATATTGATTACCTGATAGAAACATCGATTACTGTAAACTGAATGGTGGGCATTGATAAAGATAAGTACATGTAAATTGCATGTTGCTTCACCATTTTTCAAACTTCAGGGCTTGAACTTCCGTTTCTTGGAACTCCTGGAATGCTCAGTGGCAGGGAGGTCTCTCTTCAGAGGCCAACAGTAGTCAGCCATCATGACTGCATCCCAGCGACCCTGATACCTGGTCTCCATCTCTTTCATGTCCTGATGGAATCTCTCCCCCTGCTCGTCACTCATTGAACCCAGGTTCTCAGGAAACAGGTCCATATGTGAAAATAGGTAGTGCATCTTGACGCTCATGTTGCAGCCCAGGTTTCTGAAAGCAGTCAGCATGTTGTTGACAAGTTCTGCGTAGTTTCTGGCCTTATTGTTGCCAAGAAAGTTCTTCACTACCAGAACAAATGCCTTCCACGCTTCCAGTTCCACTTCGTTCATTGAGTTTCCCAACTCTGGATCTCTGATGAGCTGACAGATCTGAGGACCGTCAAAGATGCTAGCTTTCAACTTCTCCATGGTCAATCCTGGAAAAGCCTGGCACAAGTAAGTGAAGCAGTCACCATCCTTGTCCAGAGCCTTGGTGAACTGCTTGATTAAGCTGAGCTTGATGTGCAGCAGTGGGAAGAGTATTCTGTCTCTGTCCACCAGAGGGTCGTTGATGACGTTCCTTTTTCTGCAAGGCACCAATTCCTCCTGCACAGGCCAGTCCTTCTTTGTGTAATGCTGAGCACGGTCCCTACTATTCCACATGCACAGAAAACATGGGTACTTGGTGAAGCCAGACTGTTGTCCCAACAAAAAGTTCACCATCTTCAGGTCAACACAAATAAACCACTTATGCTGATCATAACCAATTTTCTCCAGCACATACTTCACCGCTTCATAGTTCTCCTTCAGTGTAGTCAAGTGAGCTAGGGGTAGAGAGGCTAACTGGTTGCCGTTGTGTAGCAGAACACATTTCAGTGATCGCTTGCTGCTGTCAATGAACAGCCTCCAAACTTTGGGTCCGTACTGTGGCACTCCAAGCTTGAGCAGAAGCTGCGCAATATTTGCACAGTACACCAAGTCCTTCTCTTCCGAGAAAAAATGGAGGTACTCTTGATGCATGTTGCGGAAGAAGCTGATGCGAGCACAGTCAGAGAGGAGGTTTTTTTCCTTCAATCTGGATGCCAACAGTTCGACAGAGTCCTTTGACAAGCTGAGGTCGCGAACTAGATCATTCAACTCCTTTTGGGAAAATGGATGTGGAGCATCATCTTCAAGAACCACTTCTTCTGTTATGATATAGAAGCAATGCAGTTGCGAGCTGCTAGCTTGAAAACATCACATGACGGAATGTTGGGACTGTTCCGTGGGAAACAGAGGGACAGTCAATTCACAGGGCAATGAAAAGGGAGTTTGTTAAGAGGGAGATAGTAAAAGCACAACGTCAGGCAATACCAATGAGACGGAAACATGGAAGGTGCCTAAAGAAGCCAGGGTGGCTATCTAAAGAACTTTTAACTGAGTTAAGATTAAAAAAGGATGTGCACAAAAAATGGAAAAGGGGGGAAACCACCAAAGAGGAATTCAAACAAATAGCCAGCACATGTAGACACAAAGTCAGAAAACCCTAAAGCACAGAATGAACTCAGGCTTGTTAGAGAGGTTAAAAGCAACAAAAAAGGCTTTTATGGGTATGTCCGTAGCAAAAGGAAGAACAAAGAAACAGTGGGGTCACTCAGAGGAGAAGATGGTGAAATGCAAACAGGGGACACAGAAAGGGCTGAACTCCTCAATGCCTTCTTTGCCTCAGTCTTCTCCCATAAAGAAAACAATGCCCGACCTGAAGAATTTGGAGCAAATGATTCAGCAAAGGAAACACAGCCCAGAATAACTAAGGAGATAGTACAAGAATACTTGGCTAGTTTAGATGTATTCAAGTCTCCAGGGCCAGATGAACTGCATCCAAGAGTATTAAAAGAACTGGCAGATGTGATCTCAGAACCACTGGCAGTCATCTTTGAGAATTCCTGGAGAACAGGCGAAGTCCCGGCAGACTGGAGGAGGGCAAATGTTGTCCCTATTTTCAAAAAGGGGAAAAGAGAGGACCCAAATAATTACCGCCCAGTCAGTCTGACATCAATACCAGGGAAGATTCTGGAGCAGATCGTTAAGCAAACAGTCTGTGAGCACCTAGAAAGGAATGCTGTGATCACCAATAGTCAGCATGGATTTCTGAAAAATAAGTCATGTCAGACTAACCTGATCTCGTTTTTTGACAGAATTACAAGCCTGGAAATCATCTACAATGAGCTAAAAAAGGTATTTAAATATACCTTTACCAAGAAACCAGAGGCCTTCCTTTTGGGCATAGTCGGCCAGAAAGTGCTAATAAAGGACAGAACATTTTTTATGTACGCGACTACAGCAGCAAGAATACTTATTGCAAAACATTGGAAGGCACAAGATTTGCCCACACTGGAATAGTGGCAGACGCAACTGATGGACTATATGGAACTGGCTGAAATGACTGGCAGAATCCGAGAGTTGGGCGAAGAAACAACAGAAGAGGACTGGAAAAAATTTAAAGACTATTTACAAAAACAATATAAGTTATATGAATGTTAAGAAATTGCATGGTCTAGAAAAATATGGCTCCAGTAATTTGATTGTGAGATATAGAAACTAAGTTATAAGTAAGATAAGGTCGAAGTTTAAAGTAATACAATGTTTAATTTAAGGTACAAATAACTGACAAAAACTACTTTAAAATTAAAAATATAACATTTGAAAAGTACAAAATAAGATATGAAATAAGGTAACAATTTGCTGGTATTTTCTATTATAAAGAACGCAGGGTAAGGGAGATGTGAGGAAGTCCAGTTAGTTATATAAAAAATCTTTTGAATATTTATGTTTTTGTTTTTCTTCTTTCTTTTTTCTATTTATCGTGTTTGTTTGTGTTCTTGCATTTGGTGTTTTGTTTGTTATTCTGTTTGGTGAGGGGATTTTGTGTGTTTACTCTTTATTGTGTGTTTTAAAACTTAATAAAATATTTTATATTTTTTTTTAAAAAAAGGGTTTATATGATAGCCATGTTCAAATATATAAAAGGATGTCACATAGAGGAGGGAGAAAGGTTGTTTTCTGCTGCTCCAGAGAAGCGGACACGGAGCAATGGATCCAAACTACAAGAAAGAAGATTCCACCTAAACATTAGGAAGAACATACTGACAGTAAGAGCTGTTTGACAGTGGAATTTGCTGCCAAGGAGTGTGGTGGAGTCTCCTCCTTTGGAGGTCTTTAAGCAGAGGCTTGACAACCATCTGTCAGGAGTGCTCTGATGGTGTTTCCTGCTTGGCAGGGGGTTGGACTCGATGGCCCTTGTGGTCTCTTCCAACTCTATGATTCTATGATTCTATGATTCTATGATTCTAACTCTTAAGGACCATCTGCTTTCAGAATTCCCTGATAACATTGAGGAACATTGGGCCAAGCTAAAAACTTCCATTATTGCAGTCTGTGAACAAACTATTGGATACCAAACCAAGAAACACCAGGACTGGTTTGATGAGAATGACAGTGAGATTGAACGCATGATTGACAAGAAAAGGAAGGCATTTCAGATCTGCCAAAGAGAAAAAAACTGTGCCACTAAGAAAAAAAACCTATGCCAATGCTAAGAACCAGAGAACTAAAACAAACCTGGTGGATAAAAAAAGCTCAAGAGATCCAGCACTTAGCCGACACTCATGATGCACAGAGTTTCCTTAAAGCCACAAAGACCATCTATGGACCAATAAATCATGGCATATGCCCCCTACGCTCAGCAGATGGTACCACACTTCTAAAAGATAAAGAAGCTATTGCACTGTGCTAGAAAGGGCACTACCAACATCTCCTTAACCACAACTCCCCCATAGCTGCTGAAGTCCTCTCACAAATCCCGCAAAAACAAATTAGAGATGAGCTTGCAGTATCTCCAAATCTGGGAGAGTTGTGCACAGCTATTAACCAAGTGAAAAACAACAAAGCCAGTGGACCTGATGGGATACCTGCTGAAATCTTCAAAGTGGGTGGAATTGAACTTACACAACAACTTCACAAGCTCATCAAAAAAATCTGGGAGAGAGAAGCGATCCCAGCAGACTTCAGGGATGCCGAAATTATCAATCTCTTTTTTAAAAAGGTGACAGAACTGATTGCAGAAACTATCGAGGCATCTCTCTATTAGCTGTGGCCGGCAAAATTCTTGCAAGGATCTTTGCAAGCCGTCTCTTAACATTATCCGAGGTGACCATTCCTGAATCCCAAAATGGTTTTCAGCCTTCTAGGGGGACAGCGGACATGATTTTCTTTTTTTTTTTTTAAAAAAAATGATATTTATTAGAGGTTTGAAAGTTACAGAAAAAAGAAGAAACAATAAAAAATTAAACAAAACAAAACAATACCTTACAATACATCAAAATAATAATAATAAAAAACAATACAGAAAAACAACCAGAAAAACAAAAACATTTAAAAACACATCCAATATTTCCGTGTCTTTACCTTTCATTTACTTGTTTCATCGACCTCCTCACACCTCCCTTTTTTGTATTCTAGTTCAATTAGCTATTTCAGCAAATCCTTTCCATCTTTCTCAATTTTCGTTCTATAGTTTATCTTAAGACAATCTAACCTTAAATTTTCCACTTTGGTCCATTAACAATCTATTTTTACTTAATTCTTTATAACCTTTCTGCTAAAGCCATATAACTTCATTCCAGCATCCTTCTAACATTCATTAATTTTGCAATATTTCTTTAAATATACTTTGAATTTTTTCCAATCTTCTTCCACCGACTCTTCTCCCTGGTCTCGGATTCTGCCAGTCATTTCCGCCAGTTCCATATAGTCCATCAGCTTCATCTGCCATTCTTCCCGGGTGGGTAGATCTTGTGTCTTCCAAAGCTTTGCGATAAGTATTCTTGCTGCTGTTGTAGCATACATAAAGAAAGTTCTATCCTTCTTTGGCACCAATTGGCCGACCATGCCCAGGAGAAAGGCCTCTGGTTTGTTCAGGAAGGTATATTTAAATACCTTTTTCATTTCATTATAAATCATCTCCCAGAAATTCTTAATCCTTGGGCATGTCCACCAAAGGTGAAAGAATGTACCTTCAGTCTCATTACATTTCCAACATTTATTATCGGGCAAATGGTAGATTTTTGCAAGCTTGACTGGTGTTATGTACCACCTGTAAATCATTTTCATTAGATTCTCTTTTAAGGCATTACATGCCGTAAACTTCATACCTGTGGTCCATAACTGTTCCCAGTCAGCCATCATAATGTTATGTCCAACATCTTGTGCCCATTTAATCATAGCAGATTTCACCGTTTCATCCTGAGTATTCCATTTCAACAGCAAGTTATACATTCTTGACAGATTCTTAACTTTGGGGTCTAACAATTCTGTTTCCAATTTTGATTTTTCCACCTGGAAGCCTAGTTTTTTGTCCAAATTATATGCCTCCATTATTTGATAATAATGGAGCCAATCTTGCACTCTATTTTTTAATTTTTCAAAACTCTGCAGTTTTAATCTGTCTCCCTCTTGTTCCAAAATTTCCCAATACTTCGGCCATTTGGCCTCCATATTGAGTTTTTTTCTGATCCTTTGTGTCACGGGAATTGGGGTTGCTTGTGTGTAAACCTCTAGCTGTTCCAAACTGCTTAGGGGCGGTTGTGTCTTTCCCTGACTGAGCAGCCTTGGCGCTGCTGCTCAGTCGCTAGCAGAATCCGTGAGTGGGCGTCTCCTAAATTTCCTCCAGCATAAGAATTCCTTAACGGACAACCTTCGCCTCGCCTCTCTGCGCAGAAGCCTTCTGCGCAGAGTGGGCGTGCCTAGTGGTGGTCCTCCACCCTCCTCACTGACTTCACTGGAAGAGTCTCGGAGCCTCACCTCCGAGATGCTCTCTGCCTCTCCCTTCTTCCTGGTGTCACCTGGACTTCCTTCCCCAGATGACGTTCTCTCTCTACCCTTACTCGTTCCCTCTCCTGCAGAATCTGGAAGCCACGCCTCCCCCCTCTGCTCTGATGTCAGTTCCCTGACACTTTGCTTCCATTGGTGACAGCCATCTTGGGGTTTTATTTTCTAACAAGTCCTTATATCTTATCCAGACATTAAACAGTGCTTTTCTGACAATATGGTTTTTAAACGCTTTGTGTGCTTTAACCTTATCATACCACAGATATGCATGCCAACCAAATACATTATTGAAACCTTCCAAATCCAACACATCAGTGTTTTCAAGAAGCATCCATTCTCTCAGCCAACAAAAGGCGGCTGATTCATAATAAAGTTTAGGGTCTGGCAGGGCAAATCCACCTCTTTCTTTAGCATCAGTTAATATCTTAAATTTTATTCGAGGCTTCTTGCCCTGCCAAACAAATCTAGAGATGTCTCTCTGCCACTTCTTGAAACAGTCCATTTTGTTCAGAATTTGCAATGTTTGAAACAGAAACAGCATCCTTGGCAATACATTCATTTTTATCACAGCAATTCGGCCTAACAGTGATAACTTCAAATTTGACCATATTTCTAAGTCCTTTTTCACTTCAGTCCAACATTTTTCATAGTTATCCTTAAATAAATTCACGTTCTTAGCAGTCATTTTAACCCCTAAATATTTCACTTTCTTAACCACTGTTAATCCTGTCTCGTTTTGAAACTTATCTCTCTCGGGACTTCCGGAGGCGGCGCCATCGGCAATGGCGGATTCCCTCTAGCCTCGAGGGAGTAGCTCCGCGGAAATCGGGTCTTGCTGCTACGGCGAAGTGGGGACCCCTTCGGAAACCACAGGCGGGTGAAGCCTGTGACCGTGGGACTCGGCGGGCACCCTTAGCGCCCCCCAATTTGCGAGGGAACCCTGTAAAGAGTTCCGGAGCGAAATGGGGAGTCTGGCGCGGTGCTGAGAGTCAACTGCTTCTTCCGTGGAGTGAAGCCGCGCAGCTGTTGCCGGAGAGCGCTGACCTTTTTCCTGTGACAATTCGGCTAACAAACAACTACCCGTGAGTAGGTTAAGTTTGAAGATTGGGAAATTTAAGGGAAAAAGGACTAATTTGGCACTGAAGCGGGAAGGCGTAAACAGGAAGTCCGCCTTCCGTTTTTCTGTAAATAGATCAAAGCGAAGACTGTCTAAGCTAAGACCCTGAAAATCGTGGTGAAAAAGACTTAAATCTTAACATCAATTAAAAGAGAACTCCCTCCCTGAGGTGCAGGAGAGGGGAGGGAGAAGGGGAAGTATTTTTTGCCTGCAAAAAAGAAGAGAGAAAGGGAACAAAGACCACCACTTAATGCCTGGGAACGGACTGTCAAGGGACAATGGAACTGCCGTATTGTGAATCGCGCTGTTAAAGGATAATGCAACTTTTTGACAGCTAACTCTGTAAGAGAGATACTTTGACACCGAAGGGTCTCTCCGGACTTGAAATTGTTGATTTTCTTGGTTAAAGGGAGGATTTCTGAAAGTTGGAAAAGTTACTTTATTGTTACAAGTCTGGACTGCTACTGTGTCCCCCTAGAGGAACTTTGAAATTGCTACAATTGGCCAGGGAATTTTCCACTATAAGACCATGGGAAAAATTAAGCAAACAAGTTGCTGAAGTGACAACTAAAATTGATCAAAACACGTCAAGCATCAATAACTTAGGGCAGAAGGTGAACTCAAATACAGAATCTATTGAGAAACTGCTGCAGGAATCTACTTTGAACCGAAAAACAGCTGAAGAAGCCAAGGAAAAAGCATTGGCTGTAGAGGAAAAGATACCACCGATATGTAGACAGCTGGAGGACCACAAGTCATTGCTGTCTATGATAGAATTAAAAGAAAAACAGACAAATCTAAGGATGAGGGCAGTACCTGAACTTGAGAAAGATCCTCTGATTGACTTTCTTACGCAGGAATTTGCAGACTTTTGGAACTTAGACTCAGACAAGTTAGATTTTAAGATAGTAAGTGCTTTTAGACTTCGAAGAGGGGGGAGAAAGAACAGGGTGAGAGACTGTTTGATTACCCTCCGATCAAGAGAGGAGAGAGACAGAATATTAAGTCTGCACTTCCAGAAGACCTTGGAAATAAGTGAATCAAGAGTGGAGATATTAAAGGACATCCCTAAACATCTTTTGGATCTCAGGTCCAATTACGGAGATCTAGTGGCCCTGTTAAGAGGAAACAGAACCATTTTTAGGTGGGAATTCCCCCAAGGCCTATCTTTTACCTTTAAAGGGAAAAAGTTTAAAATAAGATCAGTGGAAGATAAAGAAAAATTTCTGAAAGAACACGGAGAAGACCTGCAAAAATAAGCCGAAGAAGAGCCAAGAGCCTTAAAACCAGGAATACAAGATATAGTACCACTACCTTTGGGATTGGACAAGTTAGAGAAGGTGATACCACCGACAGAACAAGAACAATTACTTGGTGCAGTTGGAGGAAAAGCAAAATAAACACACCATGTCCCTGCAACTATTAAGTTGGAATATTCATGGATTTAACTCCCCGGAGAAAAGGAAAAAAGTATTTCATCTATTGAAAAAGGAACAATTGGACTTGATTTGCTTACAGGAAACACATGTGATAAGGCTTCATAGGAAAGTATTGATTAATAAAAGATTGGGTCAAGAGTTTATTTCATCGGACAAGGTTAAAAAGAGAGGAGTAGTAATTTATGCGAAAGAGAGCCTATCACCGAAATTTATTTTTAAAGATGACCAAGGAAGATATGTGGCAATTGAAATCCAAACACAAGGAGAAATTTTTTTGATAGTAGGAGTATATGCACCAAATGAGGGGAAATCTGAATTTTTTAAGAAGTTGCATGAGGCATTGTTAGACTATATGGATTACAACATTATCATGATGGGAGATATGAATGGAGTGGTATCTACAAACATGGATAAGTCGCAGAGACAGGTAGTTACTAAAGATGGCAGACTACCAAAAACCTTTTTTGAGATGACTGACAATATGGACTTGATTGACATTTGGAGAATAAAGAATCCCTTGGGCAGAGAGGGAACCTTCTTCTCTGAAGCCAAAATGACATGGACAAGAATTGACCAAATCTGGATAACTAGAGGACTGGCACCTAAGACTCGAAAAGTGGAAATTTGCCCTAAAACTTGCTCCGACCATAATGTTGTGAAAATGGAGATGAAATTAACATCCTTCAGATGGAGGATGAATGACACCTTGTTTAGAGATCAAGAAGTTACCAAGACGGCCCAAAAAACTTTGAGAGACTATTTTGAGATAAATATGAACACTACCATTGAAAAAAGAGTAATCTGGGACGCAAGTAAAGCAGTTATGAGGGGGTTTCTAATCTGTGGAGTTTGGAGTTTACAGGGTTAAAACTCCTTGGTGTCCTGTATCTGGGGAGTGGCCTGATGCAGGGCCGTACGTCACAGGCTTTGTCTGTCTTTGTCTGTGAGAGTTGGTTTCACTTTAGACTGAGAGATGCTGCAAGAGAGACTGTGTGTGCTTTTAGCACGGGAAAGATGCCAGAAAGTTCCGATGGAATGTGACTGATTTATGGCTTGTAAATAAACGCTTTTTAAAGATAGCAACGAACTGTCTCTCGACTTGATTTATCCCTCTTTCTCACACGGACGGCAGGACCGCTGCGACTCTGTCTTCCTGCTCAGGTCGGCCTCAAGCCCCAAGCAGAGCTGCGCAGGGGAAGCGCTGACTGGACGGCAGGATTTAATTGCCAAAGGTTATGGCTCTTCCGTGTTTCCTGCCAAGTGTGAGGAGGGAAGAAGGCTGCCAGCTTTGAGCTCCTGCCACGAAGGGCAGTGGGAGACGCTGGTGGAGAGCGGAGCCAAGAGGAGGCTGCTGCTTCGGAGGACCGGCTAGCTGGCAACTCGTGAGTACACTTAAGCCCCGGGGGGAGGAAGATGGCTGCTGCTCAGCAACAGCAAGGCCATGAGAGCTACCCCGGTGAAAGACTGAATGGGGCCAATTGGGAAGCCTGGAGTAAGCGCATGTACTACTGGCTGGCAGAAAGGCAGCTTTGGGAGTGTACACAAGCCGAACCAGTCCTTGCCCAGTCCGGTGCTGCAGCTGCAGAGGTTGAGAGGTCTGCAGGAGCAGTGGAAGCTTGTGAAGCAGACGTGGCTGCTGCTCTGGAGAGAGAGCAAAGGGTGCTAGCCATTTTAAGGGCCAGCGTTGATGCTTGGCTGTTGCCAAAGCTCCAAGGGAAGAAGCCCTGGGTCACATGGCAGGCACTGAAGACGGCATGTCAGGCCGCAGTGGGAGCCAGACCAGGGGGGGCTAGAAGATGCCCAGAGAGAGCTGTAAGCCCAGAGGGGGCTGGGACTGTTTTGGGAAGCTGTTTCTATGCTTCGACACGTCTGTGTGATGGTCCGGGAGAGAGGCTGAGAGCTGGGAAGAGGAAGGCAGTAGCAGACCGTTCCTCAGGCAGCTGGGCACCCGGTGGGGGTGCAGGCCGTGCAGGCCATTCCAAGAGCTCTGGGAAAGCCAAAGTCTCCAAGAGTTGTTTGTGCTCTGAGGCGAAGTCCAACAGCGAAGGGCATTGTTCTGCAGAGGCGTTGGAATGCAAGGTCAGCCACCTGCTAAGGCAGATAAGCAACGGTTCTCAGATGGCGAAGCGTGAGAACACCAGCAGAGGCCTTGCAGCAACCATGGCAACCAGGAAGGACACTGGCAGAGGCCCCGGTGGGGGTGCGAGCGTCGCCATGGCAACCTTGGAAGACAGCCAGAGAGCCACTTTATCTCTTGTTGTCGATACGGGAGCCACCCACAGCCTGGTGCCATCAGGTGGGCTCCTGAGAAATTGCAAGACAGTTAAATCTGGACGTTATGTCACGATGGCAGAAGGGTCTAAGAGACAGCTAACTGAAACTGGTTTCTTATACTGTCCCTTTATAGATCATGAGGTGCAAGCTTATGTGGTCCCCAACCTTGCTCATTCTCTTTTAAGTGTATCAGCTCTTGTTGCCGATGGGTTTGATGTGTTGTTTACTTACAATACGTGTTATTTTTACAGGGATGGGAAGAAGCTCTACAGTGTTGAGGGGAAGGACAGGCTCTTTCTGGTGCAGATGCCTGTCACTGATGCTACTGTTGCAGAGTCCCCTGAAGAAGCACAAGTGCAGTGTGCAAATGTACCACCACACCATGATTGTTTACACCTCTGGCACAGACGCTTCGGACATGCAGGGTGGTCATATGTTAAAAGAGCCGCAGAGAACACAATTGGGTGTGGGTTCAAGGCATGTGATAAATACTTAGATTGTCAAGCTTGTAAGCAATCGAAGGTCACGACATGCACATATCCCAGGTCAGAAAGGAGGACCACCAAATCCTTTGAGCTGGTTCATGCAGATTTATGTGGTCCGATGCAGGTAGCTTCTTTAAGTGGATCGAAGCATGTTTTGGTTCTGATTGATGATTTTTCGAGACACACCTGGCTGTTTACACTTAAACACAAGTGGGAGGCGGCTGCACTGATCAGGGACTGGATCACAGCGGTGGAGCTGCGTTTCTCCGCCAGGGTGGTTTCCTTTCAATCTGATTGGGGGCGGAGTTCACAGGTTCTGCGCTGCAATCTTTCTTCAGGCAGAAAGGTATCAGTCATCGATTGACTCCCCCCTACTCTCCGCAACAGAACGGAATTGCGGAGAGAAAACATCGCACCCTGCAGGAAGCAGCGAATGCTATGCTGGCAGACTCAGGTCTGCCACAGCGCTTTTGGGCCGAAAGTTATAAGACGGCATGCTTTGTTCAGAACAGGGTGTTCAATTCAAGTGTGGGAGACACACCCTATTTTCTGCTGCATGGGAAAAAACCCAAAGTGGATTTCTTGCGTGTGTTTGGCTGTGAGGCTTGGGTCCTCATTCCAAAGGCCACTCGCAGAAAGGGTGAACCAAGATCTAGGAAAATGATCTTTGTAGGCTATGAGCCGGGCTCAAAGGCGTGGCGTTTCGCATACCCTACTGGCAACCAGTCTAAGCTGCTTATTAGCGGCAGTGCTGAGTTTTGCGAGCAGAGTGGGTGGAAACGTCTTCACGGGAACCCGGATGTTCTGTTAGACTCAGATGAGGAAGAGGAGGACGATGAAGCTGAACCTGTTGCTGAGGTGGACAGTCCACAGCCACAGAGTCCAGAGCCGGGATCTCCAAGGCAGAGGCTCCGAACCTCTCCAAAGGGGAGTCCCAAGACCCCTCCACAGGTCTCTGTCAAGTCTGAGCCGAGGAGTGAGCCATCCTCGCCAACAGACCCAGCTGTGAGGCCTAAAAGGCGCAGCAGGTCAGAGGGGGAAGTTTCTGACACAGGGGATGGTGTGGCTGGTTCAAGTGAGTCAGGCGCAGTTCCAGAGTTCACGCTGAGAAGGTCAGCAAGGTCAACCAAGGGAAAGCCACCAGAAAGATATGAAGCCACTAGCGTGTGGGTGGGTGTGGCTAGATGTGAACCTGAATGCTTTGAGGATGTTCAGAAGTTGCCTCAGGAAGAAGCTAGCAAATGGCATGAGGCGATGCAGAAGGAGATGAACTCAATGGAGTCTCTTGGTGTGTTCTCACTCACACAGCTGCCGGCTGGAAAGCAGGCTGTGAGTTGCAGATGGATTTACCGTCTTAAACCCACAGAAGCTGGAGAACCACAGTATAAAGCTCGGTTAGTAGCTCGTGGATTCACACAGAAGAAGGGTGTCCACTTCACGGCGGTCTATTCACCGACCTCGAGGGCCGAGACTCTGAGAACGCTTTTAGCTTGTGCTGCACAGAGAGGATGGAAGGTGAACCATTTTCATGTGGATGTTGCCTACCTGAACTCAGACCTCCAGGAGGAGTTGTACATGCTTCCTCCTCCAGGGTTTGGAGTCAGTGTGCCAGGCACCGTGTGGCGGTTGCACAAATCCATCTATGGATTACGCCAATCTGCCAGAAATTGAAACATGTGTCTGAATGAAGCCTTAGAAGAGCTAGGTTTCAGGAGAAGTGTTGCGGACAGCTGTCTTTACCTTAGAGGTTTAGGTGAGACACAGCAAGCTGCTCAGATTTTTGTTATAGAATCATAGAATCATAGAATCATAGAGTTGGAAGAGACCACAAGGGCCATCGAGTCCAACCCCCTGCCAAGCAGGAAACACCATCAGAGCACTCCTGACATATGGTTGTCAAGCCTCTGCTTAAAGACCTCCAAAGTAGGAGACTCCACCACACTCCTTGGCAGCAAATTCCACTGTCGAACAGCTCTTACTGTCAGGAAGTTCTTCCTAATGTTTAGGTGGAATCTTCTTTCTTGTAGTTTGGATCCATTGTTCCGTGTCCGCTTCTCTGGAGCAGCAGAAAACAACCTTTCTCCCTCCTCTATGTGACATCCTTTTATATATTTGAACATGGCTATCATATCACCCCTTAACCTCCTCTTCTCCAGGCTAAACATGCCCAGATGATATCTTGATCATGGCACAAACAGGTAAACAAGTGGAGAAGTTTGCTAGGGAGCTTGGAAAACGGTTCAAGATCAAGCAGCTTGGAGAGGTCAAGTCGTATCTAGGCATAGAGATAACGAGAGCAAGAGATGGAAGCTTTTTGCTCAGCCAGAAAGGTAAGATTGAGCAGTTGCTCGAGAAGTTCAGAATGTCTGAGTGTGCAGGTGCTAAAACTCCCATGGAGGCTGGTTACGTGAAAGAATGTCAGCAAGTAGAATGCGTTGTGTTCGAAAATACTGAACTCTTTCTCTTTTTTTTATAACATTTTTTTATTGGTTTTACAAATTTTTTTAAAACAATACAAACATATAAAAAGACATACAAACACGTATAGTTTCATAACCTTTTTTTCCTAAACCATGTTTCTCAGACTCCCCCATACCTCCCCTTTCTGCATCCCAATGTCCAAAAGTTTTTAGCAACTCTAAATATTTCTGTCACTCCTCTGTCCTCTTAATCTTTCCTTCAGTCTATTCTTATATCGCTGTAACCCTTTCTTACTCGAAACCTCGACATTCTAACATTCAGCAAGTTTATAATAGTCCTTAAGGTAGATTTTAAATTTCTTCCATTCTTCTTCCGCCGTCTCCTTTCCCTGGTCGCGGATTCTGCCAGTCATCTCGGCTAATGTCATATAGTCCATCACTTTCATCTGCCATTCTTCCAGGGTGGGTAAATCTTGTGTCTTCCAATACTTTGCGATGAGTATTCTTGCTGCTGTTGTAGCATACATAAAGAAAGTTCTGTCTTTCTTTGACACCAATTGGCCGACAATGCCCAAGAGAAAGGCCTCTGGTTTCTTAGGGAAAGTACATTTAAGTACCTTTTTCATTTCGTTATATATCATTTCCCAGAAAGCCTTAATCTTCGGGCATGTCCACCAAAGGTGATAGAAAGTACCTTCAGTTTCTTTGCATTTCCAACACTTATTATCAGGCAAATGGTAGATTTTTGCTAGCTTGACTGGGGTCATGTACCACCTATAAATCATTTTCATGATATTTTCCTTTAAGGCATTACATGCCGTGAATTTAATACCGGTGTTCCACAACCATTCCCAGTCAGCAAACATAATGTTATGGCCAATGTCCTGTGCCCACTTAATCATAACCGATTTAACTGTTTCATCTTGTGTATTCCATTTCAGCAGCAAATTATACATTCTTGACAAGTTCTTAGTATTGGGTTCTAACAGTTCAGTCTCTAATTTTGATTTTTCCACCTGAAAGCCAATTTTCCTGTCCTGTTTATAAATCTCCATTATTTGGTAATATTGAAGCCAGTCTTGTACTTTAGGTTTCAATTTCTCATGACTTTGTAATTTCAATTTATCTCCCTCCTGTTCCAAAATTTCCCAATACTTTGGCCATCCGACCTCCATATTGAGTTTCTTCAATGCCTTAGCCTCCAAGGGTGACAACCATCTAGGGGTTTTGTTTTCCAACAAATCTTTATATCTTATCCAGACATTAAACAATGCTTTTCTGACAATATGATTTTTAAAGGCCCTATGCACCTTGATTTTATCATACCATAAATATACATGCCAACCAAATGCATTATTAAAACCTTCCAAGTCCAAAATGTCTGTGTTCTCGAGGAGCATCCACTCTTTCAGCCAGCAAAATGCTGCTGCTTCATAGTACAATTTTAAATCCGGCAGGGCAAATCCCCCTCTTTCTTTAGCATCTGTCAGTATTTTAAATTTAATTCTGGGCTTTTTGCCCTGCCAGACAAATTTCGAAATGTCTTTCTGCCACCTCTTGAAACAGTCCATCTTGTCAAGGATCTGCAAGGTTTGAAACAAAAATAACATTCTAGGCAATACATTCATCTTGATAACTGCAATTCGGCCTAACATTGACAGTTTCAAATTTGACCATATTTCTAGATCTTTTTTAATTTCTAACCAGCATTTTTCATAGTTGTCCTTATACAAGTTCAAATTTTTTTTTTATATATAATAATTTTTATTACGTTTTTTTCCAAATTACAGATAAAACATAGAGAAGAAAGAACATAGACAGTAGAAAGAAAGAAAAAACAGAAAATCTCAACCGTTTCAGCAACTTATTTCAGATTTCTATCGGACTTCCCCACATCTCCCACATAATGCATTCTTAACAATAAAGTTATCAGCAAATTATAACCTTGTTTCATGTGTTTCTTTTTACTTTCAATTGCAGTTTAAGTTTAAATCTCTTGTTTTCCATTTACTCTTAAAATATAACACATTGTCATTTTTACCCATTTAAACCTTGATTCTTTCATAAAAATTATCCAATTTCTTATATAATCCACTTTTGTTGCTGGGGCTAACATTCCAAATCATACGGCGTCTTAAGATTCATATAACTTATAATGCTTTTGCAAATAGTCCTTAAATTTTTTCCAATCCTCCTCCATTGCTTCTTCTCCCAAATCTCGGATCCTTGCAGTCATCTCGGCTAGTTCCATGTAGTTCATCAGTTGCGTCTGCCAGTCCTCCAGTGTGGGCAAATCTTGAGTCTTCCAATGCTTGGCGATAAGAATCCTTGCTGCAGTAGTGGCATACATAAACAGAGTTCTATCCTTCTTTAACACCTTCTGGCCGACCATGCCCAGGAGGAATGCCTCCGGTTTCTTAGGGAAAGTGTATTTAAACACCTTTTTTAACTCGTTATATATCATTTCCCAGAAGGCCTTCACTCTTGGGCAGGTCCACCAGAGGTGAAAGAATGTCCCTTCAGCCTCCTTACATTTCCAGCATTTATTATCGGACAAATGGTAAATCTTAGCAAGCTTGACTGGGGTCATGTACCACCTGTATACCATTTTCATAATGTTTTCTTTCAAGGCATTACATGCCGTAAACTTCATACCGGTGGTCCATAACCTTTCCCAGTCCTCAGACATGATGTTATAACCAATGTCCTGAGCCCATTTTATCATGGCTGCTTTAACTATCTCATCCTGAGTGTTCCATTTAAGCAGCAAGTTATACATTCTCGATAATAGCTTGGTCTTTGGTTCTAACAATTCTGTCTCAAGTTTCGATTTTTCCACCTGGAATCCTGTTTTTTTATCTAGCTTAAAAACCTCATTAATTTGGGCATAAATATACAAGTTCAAATTTTTAGATGTCAAATAAACCCCTAGGTATTTCACCTTTATGACCACTGTCAAACCTGTCTCTTCTTGAAATTTCTCCTTCTCCATAACTGTTAAATTTTTTTTCTAAGACTTTAGTTTTTTGTTTGTTCAGTTTGAATCCGGCTACCTGGCCAAATTGTTGAATTATCTCCAACACCCTTTTCGTACTAGTGTTTGGCTCTTGTAGGGTCAATACTAAGTCGTCTGCAAATGCCCTTAACTTATAATGTTTAGCTCCGACCTGTACACCTTTAACCTGCTGGTCATTTCTAATCATATTCAGCAACACCTCCAGAACAGAAATAAAAAGCAATGGGGAAATTGGGCATCCCTGTCGTGTTCCTTTTTCTATCTTAAGTTCCTCAGTTATCACATTATTTACAATCAGCTTGGCTTTTTGTTCAGAGTATATCGCACCCATACCGTTCTCAAATCCTTGGCCTACCCCCATCCCATGAAGATTCTTTTTCATAAAACTCCAAGAAATATTTTCAAAGGCTTTCTCCGCGTCCACAAAGATCAGCACTGCTTTAGTGTTTATTTTCACCTCTAGCAATTCCAGAATGTCTATTATATTCCTTACATTGTCTGATAGGTGCCTTTTTGGGAGAAAGCCTGCTTGGTCCCTATGAATCTTCTCCATCAACACTCTTTTAAATCTTTTTGCCAAAATGTCTGCAAAAATTTTGTAATCCACATTAAGTAATGATATTGGGCGGTAGTTCTTAAGTTGAGTCTTTTCAGTCTCTGTCTTTGGTATGAGTGAAATATACGCTTCTTTCCACGATTCTGGTGCCTTTTCCCCCTCTAAAATCTCGTTACAGACTTCCTTCAACGGATGAACCAACCACTCCTTCAAAGATTTATAATATCTGGAAGTCAGTCCATCTGGCCCTGGAGATTTGCCCAATTGCATGTCCTGAATGGCACCCTCTATCTCTTGTTCTGTTATTCTCTGGTTTAAATCCACCTTGCTTTGATGAGAGATTTTTTGTAATCCATATTTATTAAGGAATTTATCTATGTCCTCTTCGTTTTGTGGTCCTTGAGAATAAAGTTTTTTAAAATAACTCAGAAAGCAGTTTCTAATCTCATTGGGTTTAGATATGTTCTTTCCATCCACTTCTAGACTTGTAACTGTATTTAGTTTCTGCCTTTTCTTCAATTGCCATGCCAGAAGTTTGCCACATTTGTATGCCGATTCGAATGTCTTTTGTTTCATTTGCTTTATCTTCCATTCAATCTCTTGATTCATCAATTCCATATATTGTGTTTGATATAACTTAATCTCTCTCAAAATCTCCTGGGACTTCGGTTTTGATCTTAATTTTTTCTCTCCTTCTTTTATCTTTTCCAATATCTTTTCCTTCTTCTCATTCTGCTTTCTCTTTTTAATTGAATTTTGTTGAATCAAAAATCCTCGCATCACAGCTTTACTTGCGTCCCAGATCACTCTTTTTTCCACATCGGCCTTTAGATTTATTTCAAAATAGTCCTTTAAAGTTTTTTGGGCCTTCATGTGGATCTCTTTATCTCGAAACAGGGTGTCATTCATCCTCCATCTGAATTGACCAGTTGTTGTAAGTTTCATTTCCATCTTCAGGGCGTTATGGTCGGAGCAGGTTTTTGGGCAGATTTCTATTTTCTTGATCTTTGGAGCCATCCCACTAGTAATCCAAATTTGATCAATTCTGGTCCAGGTCATCATTGCTTGGGAGAAAAAGGTTCCCTGTCTCTCCAGAGGGTTCCTTGTTCTCCATATGTCTATTAGGTCCATATTTTCCGTCATCTCAAAAAAGGTCTTCGGAAGTCTCCCTTCCTTGGAGATTGACAGTCTTTGTGCCTTGTCCATATTTGTAGAGATTACACCATTCATGTCTCCCATGATTATCATATTGTAATCCAGATAGTCCATCAAAGTTTCATGGAGTTTCTTGAAAAATTCCGCTTTGCCTTCATTTGGTGCGTAAATTCCAACTATTAAGTATTTTTCTCCTTGTACTTGTATTTCAACTGCCAGATATCTTCCTTGTTCGTCTTTAAACATCATTTTTGGGACCCATTTTTCTTTTACATAAATCACGACTCCTCTTTTCTTAACTTTATCCGATGAGATGAATTCTTGTCCTAATCTTTTATTTATAAGTAGTTTCCTGTGTGCTCTGGTTATATGGGTTTCTTGTAAACAAATCAAGTCCAATTGTTCTCTTTTCAAGATGTGGAATACTTGGCGTCTCCTCAAAGGCATGTTCAGCCCATTACAATTCCAGCTAAGGAATTGCAGGGCCATCTTGTTATTTTTCTGTTACTCCTCCAACCGCTCCAAGTTGTTGCTCTTCCTCTGATGGTGCTGGGTTAAGTCCATACGATAAGTTAAGAGTGTCTAGTGCTCTCCTTTGTTCTGCAATTGGGTCCACAGTTCCCTTCTGTAAGTCCTCTTGATTTCTTTCCAGGAATCTTTCTTTGTCTTGTATTGTCTTTATTTTCACCTTCTTTCCCTTATAGTCAAAAGACAGTCCTTGTGGGTACTCCCACCTGAAAGGGATGATGTTCTTCTTCAACAGATAGACCAAGTCCTTATAGAAGGTTCTCAACTCCAAGATGTGTTTAGGGATATCTTTAAAAATCTGTATAGATGAATTTTCAATTTGCAAGGCCCTTCCGTAATGTAATTTTAGTATTTTATCTCTTTCTTCCTTCGATCTAAGGGTAATCAAACAGTCTCTCGGGGTCTTTCTGTTCTGTCTTCTGCCCAGTCTAAATGCTGTTGTTATTTTAATTTCTTCGTCCTCCAAGTCTTCCCAGAAATCAGCAAACTCTCGTGTTAAAAACTCCGCTAGGTTGTCTCCTTCGCTCTCGGGAATCAGTCTTAATTTCAGATTTCTTTCCTTTCTCTGTAATTCCCACAAAGCCAGAGTTGTATCATGTTCATAAACTTTTTAAGCAATCGGTTCCAAGTTCTGTTGAGTCTCTCCAGCAATAGTTCTGGCTTCCTCTGCAATCTTACGTGTTGCGGAATTTTCTTGGACCAGCTTGTTTATAGATTCTGTATTCAAATCCAATCTTGCTGTTAGTTCTGTTAATTTCTGTGTATTTTCTGTACTCTGCTTTGTCAAGTTCTCCAAAGACTGATTTATCTTGAGAAGCGCTTGTGTCACTGACTCCATGGAAGCAGCTGTCACTTTTTCTTGTCCTGTTGTTCCTGTAGGAGTTGCACCAGTAATTGAGCCTCTTTTCTTTTGTTGCTGTTGCTGGTATTGTTGTTGCTTAGCCTTAGCTCTTGTGGTTATCTCTTCTGCTGGGCCACTCATGTCCCAAGGTCGTTCCCAGGAAAACAGTCCCCTAATGGAAAATTCCACTGTCCTAGACTATTACAGCCGTTACTTTAGCCCTCTAGGGGGAGCAGGCCAAAAAGTCCAAGTATAGAGACAAAGAAGTTAAATAAAAAAAAAGGAAAAAAAGTATATCAGGAGGCTTGTAAAAGTCTTTTACAACACTTTTTCCAGTAAATACAATTTCAACATGCTCCAGTATACTGTAACAACAGAGTCCAAGAACTTTGTATCAAAAGAAACTTCAACTATGTAACTTTCCCAGGAGTTAAAGACAGTTCAGTGCTTTAATGTCTTATTTGGCAGTCCGTTTCAGGGCATTGAGGCAGCAGAAGGGTTTTTCCTTTTTTAAATAAATCATGCAGTTCTTAATGTCCTTTTTTCCTCCCCTCTGCCCTGCTTGCTAGAGGGGAGATCTAAGTTCAATGTCAGGTTTAAGTAATCAAAAAATATCTCATACGGATGCAGCTCTAAATTTCCGTTGCTTTAGCTGTCATGCAGTCGGGGGAAGGCAGACTTCCTTAATTTTCACCTTCCCCGTTTTCAGCCAAATTTTCTTTAAAGAAGTCCCAAATTAACGTTCAATCTTACTCACGGGTTTTTTTAGTTTCAGATTTACAGGAAGGAATCGGCACTCTCCGTCAATGGCGACACGGCTTCACCCTGCGGGCTGGGTAGCGACTCTCAGCACCGCGCTCTCCCGATGCCGTTCCGGAGCCTTTAAAAAGGCTCTTTCTGCAGTAAGGGGGGGCGATTCTGGTGCCCACCGAGTCTCCTTGTTCACAGGCTTCAGCACCTGTGATTTTAGGGGTCCCCCGCTTGCCGTAGCGGGTCAGACCCGAACTCGCAAGGCAGTCCTCCTCCGGAGCTCGGAAAGAGGACCGCCATTAACGCTGGCGCCGACCGGAAGTCTCCGAAAATACTGAACTCTTTCAGTCAGCTCTGGGTAGTCTACTGTATCTGTCACAGTGGAGCAGACCAGACATAGCGTTTGCTGTCAATCTGCTCAGTAGAGAGGCTTCAAGTCCTAGTGTGCAGGCCTGGAATGGTATTAAACGGGTGCTACGTTACCTGCAAGATATCAAAGACTTTTGCCTCAAGATGTCAGCTGAGGGCGGTGTCAAGCTGACCGCATGGGTGGCTTCAGATTGGGCTAACCTTGAGGACCACAAGTCAGTGTCAGGCCTAGTGGTGAAGTTTGGGAACTCAGTAGTTGGGTGGAGGTCCCGGAAGCAAAGTCTCATAGCGCTTTCATCTACCGAAGCTGAGTTCAGTGCGCTATCAGAGGTTTGCAGAGAGCTGGAGTTCTATGTATGTTTGGTCGAGGAAATCTATGGAGAGAGTTGTCTGCCCGTTGTGGTGCATGAAGACAATCAACCATGCCTCAAATTGGCCGAGACGGGGCAATTCAAGGCGAGGACCAAACATTTGGACATACGTTTCCGGAATGTATGTCAGAGTGTTCATGAGGGGCTAGTTGCTCTGAAATACTGTCCCTCAACCAAGAACCTCGCTGATGGTTTCACAAAACCGTTAACCTTCCAGAAGCACGAGGAGTTCTGTGAAGGTCTGTGTTTGGGGTGAGCATTGTTGCTTATTTCCCCAGATGCAGGGCAAGAGGGGGTGTGGAGTTTGGAGTTTACAGGGTTAAAACTCCTTGGTGTCCTGTATCTGGGGAGTGGCCTGACGCAGGGCCGTACGTCACAGGCTTTGTCTGTCTTTGTCTGTGAGAGTTGGTTTCACTTTAGACTGAAAGAAGCAGCAGAGAGACTGTGTGTGCTTTTAGCACGGGAAAGATGCCGGAAAGCTCCGATGGAATGTGACTGATTTATGGCTTGTAAATAAACGCTTTTTAAAGATAGCAACGAACTGTCTCTGGACTTGATTTATCCCTCTATCTCACACGGACGGCAGGACCGCTGCGACTCTGTCTTCCTGCTCAGGTCGGCCTCAAGCCCCAAGCAGAGCTGCGCAGGGGAAGCGCTGACTGGACAGCAGGATTTAATTGCCAACAGAATGTAATAAAGAAGAGAACTCAAAATGAGAAAAAAGATAAAATTTTGGAAAAAATAAAAGAGGGTGAGAAGAAACTGAGAGCGAAACCAAAGTCACAAGAGAGTCTGAGAGAGATAAAGTTATACCAAGTTCAATATATGAAGATGATGAATCAGGAAATAGAATGGAAAATTAAACAGATGAGACAAAGGACATTTGAATCGGCTAATAAATGTGGAAAACTGTTAGCTTGGCAAATGAAAAAAAAAGACAAAAACTTAGCACCATTACCAACTTGGAAGTGGAAGGAAAGAACATCCAGAATCCAGTGGAAATTAGAAAATGCTTCCAGAGGTACTTCGAACAGTTATATACACAAGGGCCACAGAAAGAGTTTGATTTAGACCAATTCTTAAAAACAAATGGACTTCAAAAAATCTCTCAATGACTTCCGGGGTGGTGCCATCGGCAATGGCGGACTCCCTCTGAACCGGAGGGACCAGTTCCGTGCACGGGTCTTTTCCGCTGCGGCGAAGCGGGGACCCTCTCAGAAATCACAGGCGGATGAAGCCTGTGACTGTGGGACTCAGCGGGCACCTTTAGCACCCCCCAACCCGCAAAGGAACCCACTAACGGGCTCCGATGCGAAGAGGGGGAAGTGGCGCGGTGCTGTGAGTCAACTGCTATTTCCGTGGAGCAAAGCCGCACAGCCGTTGCCGGAGAGCGCTGCCTTTTTCCTGGGAAAATTTGGCATCTAAAGTAATCACCCGTGAGTACTCAAACACTGAATAATTGGACTTCAAACAAGAACTGGCGGTTAGAAAGGAATTGGACTTAAAAATTTATCTTAATTTGGTACTGAAACGGGAAGGTCTAAACAGGAAGTCAGCCTTCCGTTTCCTTGTAGCTAGAAGAAAGCAAAGACAACGTAAACTAGAGCTTAGAAAATTACTTTTAAAGGATTGTTTCACCATCTAAAAGCGTTGAACCCCCCTTCGGTAGCAGGAGAAGAAGGGGGATCTTTTTTGGGGGGGACTGTTTAAACCTGCAGAAGTGAGTTTAAAGTAAAGTAACTTTCCACCGTCCTGACCCTGGAGCGGGGTGTCAGAATTGACGTTTTGAAGCTCATTGACCAGAGACAAATGTTTTTGACAGATAGTTAAAAGAAGAGTAACATTGTGATTCCACTGTTTCCTTTCGCATTTTAAAGGAACAAATATTGACAAAATGTTTTTTTAAAAAAGAAACTTTGTTGCTATTGTTCTTAAAAGAAAGAAAGAACAACCAGAAGTTTCCGCCTAGAGGGGGACTGGGAAACTGTAACCAAGTTTAGGGAGCTTGCAGCTGCCTGATTACAACCGTGGGAAAGGACTTGTGACCTTGCAGGACAATGTTTTCAGAAGCACTGTTGGGTTCTTTCTGTAAAATGAATGCCCTATTGGATCAGTTAAGTCAGAAGACGGATTTGATGACTAATGCGGCCAGAACATTTGAACAGGTAGTGGGAAATTATATGGAGCCCACCCAGGAACTTAAACAGGAGTGTGTCCTGACAGAGCAGATGATAGAAGAGGATGTTGCAGAATCTTGGGCGCCAGAGATGGAGGGACTTTTGGCCCAGCAGGAAAATGAGCCTTTGGATTTGACAAATGAACTTGGAAAAAAACAGATTTGGAAAGACAAAGTTTGGATTGACTTGGAAATGGGGGGTTGGACTGACCACCCTTTTGCAGGGATGTTTGGACTTTCCGAGTCTGGCAATGGGCCGTCAGAGGTTTGGAGCTGTTGGGACTTCCAATTTTGGAGGGAATTTGAAACATGTCCTAAAATACCACATGGAGTCTCGTCTGGACTATGGGAAAGGGGCTGATTTGTTGAAAAGGGTAAAAAACACTACCAAGCTGGAGTTCCCACGAGTGAAAGGAAAATATGAAGAAGAGCTGCGGAAGGGACATGGAAGAGATTTGAAGGCCTCGGATATAAGATCACCAGGTTAATGTGCCAGACTAATGGGATAAAAAGGACTGACAATCCCGGGACCGGGGGGAGAGGATGCTGGAAGAAGATTGGATTGTTTTTATTCTCTTTTTTATCATTAGAAATGTTTTATGAACATTGGAAAAATGTTGAAATGAAATTACTTGGCTCTTCTAAAAATGCTTAAAGAATTAGGTAAAAAGGTAATGGTTATGAGAAGCTGGTAAAAATAAGATTTAAGTTTTAAGGTTTAAGGTTTTTTTTATAAGATAAGATGAAAATAGAGTAAGGTAATGTAATGACGGAATATTATGAATTATGGAAAGGATTTGCTGTAACAATTATTAATCAAGATACAAGAGATGGGAGGAGGAGGAGGTCATGGAAAGAAGGTAATGAATGTGGAGAATTTGAAAATGATGGTTTTATTTTTTCTTTTTCTTTTTCTGTTTTTTGCTTTTGTCTTTTTTTCTTTGTAATTTTTTTAAACAATTCTTTTTTCAATAAATATCATTTTAAGAAACAACAACAACTATTTTGAGATAAATATGAACACTACTGTGGAAAAAAGAGTAATCTGGGACGCAAGCAAAGCGGTTATGAGAGGATTTCTGATACAACAGAATGCAATTAAGAAGAGAATTCAAAATGAGAAAAAAGATAAAATCCTGGGAAAAATAAAAGAAGGAGAGAAGAAACTGAGAGTGAAACCAAAGTCGCAGGAGATCTTGAAAGAGACAAAGTTATATCAAGTACAGTATATGAAAATGACGAATCAGGAAATAGAATGGAAGATTAAACAGATGAGACAAAAGACATTTGAATCGGCAAATAAATGCGGAAAACTGTTGGCTTGGCAAATGAAAAAAAGACAAAAACTTAATACCATTACGAATTTGGAAGTGGAAGGAAAGAATATACAGAATCCAGTGGAAATTAGAAAGTGCTTCCAGAGGTATTTTAAACAACTATATACACAGGAGACGCAGAAAGAAATGGACATTGATAGATTTTTCAAAACTAATGGACTACAAAAAATCTCTCAAGAAAATAAGTTAATGTTGAACTACAAAATAACAGAACAGGAGGTGGAAGGTGCCATTCAGAACATGCAGTTGGGCAAATCAGTTGGGCTGCACGGGAACTCCTTGAGCGAGCGGCTCAGCTGCTTGCCTTTGCTGCGGAAAACCTCGCGCTTGTAGGTGCCACTGGCTTGCGGCGTCGGCGCCGCGCTCTTGGGCAGCGGCTGCAGCGTGCGCTCCGTCCTGCCGGGCTCGTTGCTGAAGTGGACGGGCCTCAGGAAGCAGATGTCGATGCTGGACTCGGACGAGGCCGGCGAGCACGCTTCGAAGGCGGGCAGGTTCCGCAGCGGCTCCACCTCCTCGTAAGGGTCGCCCCGGTACTCGAAGCCCTCGTAGTCCGGCGCGAAGCCGGAGCTGTCCTGCAGGAGGTCCGCCGCCGAGGCCCGCCGACGGGGCCGCTCGCTGTTGCCGTCGGGGCCCGTCGAAGGAGGCGCGCTGCTGCCGCCGTACTCCAGGTCCGGGAGGGCGTGCAGGGAGGCGGCCAGAGCTTTCAGGTCGTGCTCGCTGAGCTGAGAGGGCGCCAGGTCGTGCTCGGGCCGCCGCCCGTCCGTTTCCCACTCGCAAGGGGAAGCGCCTTGCAGGCCGTCGAGGCCTTGCTGGGGGCTCGCTTTCATGTGGGACCTCGAGTGCCTTGGAAGGGAGACCAATCAGTGTCGGATTTAGGTATAAGCTAAACAGGCTATAGCTTACCATTACCTTCTATGCTGTTACTATTTTTTTTTTTTACATAGGTAAAAAGTGACCTTTCCCCATCTGGCATGGTGGTGTGCCTCGAGATTTTTTTCATGAAACAAGTGTGCCTTTGCCCAAAAAAGGTTGGGAAACACTGCACTAAAGGAGGTTTGTAATGAAATTTTGGAGGGGGAAAAAGCGCCAGAGTCGTGGAAGGAAGCTTATATTACACTAATACCGGAAAATGAGTCTGAAAAGACACAACTTAAGAATTACCGCCCCATATCCCTGCTTAATGTGGATTACAAAATTTTTGCAGATATATTGGCTAAAAGATTGAAAAAAGTTTTAGTAGAGGAGATACACAAAGACCAAGCTGGCTTTCTCCCGGGCAGACACTTGTCTGACAACACGAGAAATATAATTAACATTTTAGAGAAGCTGCAAGTTAATATTAATACTAAAGCTGTTTTAATTTTTGTAGATGTGGAGAAAGCCTTTGACAATATTTCTTGGAGTTTCATGAAGAAAAATCTTCAGGGGATGGGGGTTGGTCAAGGGTTTGAAAATGGTATAAGTGCAATTTATTCAGAACAAAAGGCTAAACTAATAGTTAACAATGTGGTGACAGAGGAATTTAAGATAGAGAAAGGGACACGACAAGGCCGCCCAATTTCCCCATTGCTCTTTATTTCGGTCCTGGAGGTTCTGCTAAACATGATCAGAAGGGACCGTTTGATTAAAGGTATACAGGTTGGAGCTAAACAGTACAAATTGAAAGCTTTTGCAGATGATTTAGTATTGACGTTACAGGAGCCAGAATCTAGTACTAAAAGAGTATTAGAATTGATTCAGGAATTTGGTCATGTGGCAGGATTTAAGTTGAACAAGTTAAAAACTAAGGTGCTTGAGAAAAATTTAACACCGATTGAGAAAGAGAGGTTTCAGAAGGAGACAGGTTTAACACTGGTTAAGAAAGTAAAATACCTGGGGGTTAATATGACCGCTAAGAACTTATTTAAAGACAATTATGAGAAATGTTGGTCAGAAGTGAAAAAGGACTTAGAGATATGGTCAAACTTGAAGCTTTCCTTGTTAGGTCGAATTGCTGTTATAAAGATGAATGTATTGCCAAGAATGTTATTTTTGTTTCAATCATTGCAAATCTTGGACAAAATGGACTGTTTCAAGAAGTGGCAGAGAGACATTTCTAGATTTGTCTGGCAGGGCAAGAAGCCCAGAATAAAATTTAAAATATTAACTGATGCAAAGAACAGAGGTAGATTTGCCCTGCCAGACCTTAAACTTTATTATGAATCAGCAGCATTTTGCTGGCTGAAAGAATGGCTGCTTCTTGAGAACACAGACATTTTGGATTTAGAAGGTTTCAATAATGTTTTTGGGTGGTGTCACGGGAAATGGGGTTGCTTGTGTGTAAACCTCCAGCTGTTCCAAACTGCTTAGAAGTTGGTGGTGTCTTTCCCTGACTGAGCAGCCTGGGTGCTGCTGCTGCTCAGTCGCTCGACGAGTCCGTGAGTGGGTGTTTCCTAAATTTCCTCCAACATAAAAGCTCCTTGACAGACACCCTTCGCCTCGCCTCTCTGCGCGTAACCCTTCTGCGCAGAATGGGCGTGCCCAGAGGTGCCCCTCCACTCTCTTCACTGCCTTCAGTACCAGCGTCTCGGAGCCTATCCTCCGAGATGCTTTCTCCCTCTTCCTTCTTCCGGGTGTCACCTGGACATTCTTCCCCAGATGACATTCTCTCTCTACCCTTACTCGTTCCTTCTTCTGCAGAATCGGGAAGCCCCGCCTCTCCCCTCTGCTCCGATGTCAGTTCCCTGACATCCACCTCCCTCCCAGGGCCCTCCCCTCCCCCCGTCCTTCCCTCTGACAGTGACGCAGGAAACCCTCAGAAAGAACTCTCCTCTCCATCTGACAATTCAAACACCCCTCTCCATTTGCTGCTGTCTCTCCCCTCTTCCCAATCTTCCCAGTCGGATTCTTCTTCGGGCCAACCCCCTCCCTCCTCTTCGGAGGCGGGAAAACCCTCAAACTCTTCCTCCTCATTGGTGGTGCCAAATTGCTCCCTCCAGAATCTCTCTAGCAGTAAATATGGCGAAAGAAAATGCCCACCCTCCCAAACTGGCAGGTATTCCCATCCCGGTGCTTCTGTATGCGGACGACGCAGTCCTACTCTCCTTTTCCTGCGTTGGCCTGAGGAAGCTTCTGAGATCACTTGCTGACTATTGTCAAGCGGAACAACTATCAATAAATTACAGCAAATCTAAAATTATGGTGTTTTCAAAAAAAAGAAGGAAACACAAATGGAGAATTAATGGTCAACCTATTGACCAGGTAGCAACTTTCAAATACCTGGGAATAACTTTTCAGGAAAGGGTCTCGTGGCACCAACAGATGAAAAACGCCATTGCCAACGCAGGAAGGGCCAATAAAGCCCTTACAAGATTTTTTCACGGGAAAGGGGGTAAATACGTTCCGGCGGCCTCCCAGGTTTTTGCTGCAAAAATACTCCCACAACTCACTTATGGATCCCAGGTTTGCAGTTTTAAAAATTTTGCGCCTATGGAGGCATTTCAAACAAAATTCTATCGGTGTTTATTGGGGATCCCCCCCTGTGTATCTAATATAGCTGTCCGCTTAGAAGTTGGACAACCACCCGTTAATGCGCGGCTGTGGATTCTAAAGATACACTACTGGTTAAAACTTATTTTTTCCCCGGCCGGCTTGGCTCCTTTAACACTCTTAGACACCTTTCATTCCACCTGGAAAGCTTCCCTGTTTGAAAAGATAAGAAGCTTGGGATTCTCCCCACAGATCTTGATAGCGGCAGGATATGAGAGAGCCAGAAGTCAAGTGCTCCAACGCATTAGGGACATAGAGCTGCAATGTCATATGGGCAAAATGGATAAATATGCCACAATTAGAGACTTTGGGAGAGGGTTCTCACCCGCAAATTATTTGGCTGATTTACAAATACCTAAGTACAGACACTCCTTTACCCTGGCCAGATTTAACGTTCTGCCCTCTGCCCTGCTGCTAGGCAGATATGAGGGCAAACCATATGAGTCACGTGTTTGCCCATGTGGCTCATCGGAAGTGGAAACAAGTCTGCATGTATTGCTGCACTGTAGTTACTATGAGGATCTACGTTTGACCTTTATTGCCCCAATTCTACAAAAGCTTAAAAATGAACCAGAACTCCAACGTATGAGAGCCTTGGTAGAACATAAGGTTCCTGAAATTACGATCAATGTGGCCAAATTTTGTGTAGCCGCTATTAGGCGCAGGAAACAAGAGCTTTCCAATGTCAATATGCAGGCGAAGGCAAATACTTAATTTTATTTATGCTGCCTAATTTTAAATTGCAGTTATGTATCGAAATTGTCCTTTGTTTTTTCCGGTGTTATGCTTCGCTGACTAGCTGTACGAGTTAATCTGGTCTGTGACCGTTTAATAAAATTTGATTTGATTTGATTTCTCTGGTGGTTTGGGCTTTCTCGGGTACCTGCTATGAAACTCCTCCTGCAGGTACTCATCCCTCATTTCTTCTGCTGGGACCCATGCGTTTTCCTCAGCTGGCTCCCCCTCCCATGCCACCAAATACTCCCCCCTCCCCCCTTTCCACCTGGAATCGAGAATCTCAGCTGCATGTCCACTGAGTTCCCTTTCCTCCATCTGTGGATGCCGGGGTGTTTCATTTTGCTGACCCAGACATTCCCTCCCTTCCCTGAACGGTGAAAGTAAGGACCTGTGAAACACAGGGTGCAGCTTCATGTGAGATGGCAATTTGAGCCTAAAGGCCACCGGATTAACTTGCTGGGCTACTTCGAAAGGTCCCAGCCTCTTTGGCCGTAGCTTCTTGCACCCTCCTTTGAACGGTAACCCTTTGGTGGACAACCACACCTGGTCCCCCACTCTTATGTTTTCTCCCTCCTTGCGGTGCCGGTCTGCCTGCCTCTTGTACTCTTCCTTGGCTCTCTCCAGGTTTAACTTAAGCTGTTGGTGTAAAGCCTGCATCTCTTCCACAAACTTTTCCGCTGCGGGAACACTCCAACTTCCCTCCCCTTCCCCGGGGAAAGCCCTGGGGTGACACCCGTAATTTGCCATAAACGGGCTCATCCCTGGGGACACATGTTCTGTGTTATTGTATGCAAACTCAGCCAGCGCTAGTTTGTCCACCCAATCATTCTCCCTCTCGTTGATGTAGCAACGTAGATATTGTTGCAGCACACTGTTCGCTCTCTCTGCCTGTCCGTTGGTCTCCGGATGCCTGGCCGTTGAGAACACCACCTCCACGTCCAGCAGACTCATAAGCTTTCTCCAGAATCGGGACGTGAACTGCCGGCCTCTGTCGGATAAAATCCTCAAGGGGGCGCCATGCAACCTGAAAACATGCTCTACAAACAACTTGGCCGTTTCTTCTGCAGTCACCGCATGCGAGCACGCAATAAAATGGCACATTTTTGTCATCAAATCAACTACCACCATTACTGCCGTTTTCCCCCTGGCTTTGGGTAAATCAGTCATAAAGTCAATTGATACCACCTCCCATGGTCTCTCTGGTGTGGGTAAGGGTTCCAGTAACCCCGCAGGTGCCGACCTCTCCCCCTTCGCTCTCTGGCAGACCTGGCACCCTCGTACATACTGCTTCACATCCTCTCTCACCCGTGGCCACCAAAACTGCCTGGTGACCAGTAGCATAGTTTTATGTTGTCCAAAATGTCCTGCCGTGGGGTTGTCATGCATCTGTTTGAGTATTCTGTTTCTCAATTCCCCTTCAGGTATGTACAAGGCCCCCCTATAGTACAATGCTCCGTCCTTAACTTCAAACCCCCCCCCCCCGGAGTTTCCCCGGTGATATCAATTTCTCGCATTTTGGTTTGTGCATATTGATCATCCCTCGTCAACCCGGCCAGCTCTTGCCTCCCTACGAACACTCCCCCACACACCCACCTGTCCTCGGGTATGACATAACGCGCTTCTGGCCCTCCCTCCCCTTCCTCATATGCGGGCTTGCGGGAGAGGGCGTCTGCTCTTGACATTTTCCTTCCCAGGCACGTACCTAATTTCAAAATTAAACTTGGAAAACTCCTGAGCCCACCGCACCTGTCGTTGGTTCAGCACTCTCGCCGTTCTCCAATATTCCAGGTTCTTGTGGTCAGTACACACCAGGACTTTGTGCTGTGCGCCTATGAGAAAATGTCTCCATCGTTGAAAGGCTTCATGAATTGCCAGTAATTCCCGGTCATACACTGTGTAGTTTTGCTCCGACTTGTTAAGCTTCCTGGAAAAGAAGGCACACGGTTTCCACTCCCCATTTGCCTGCTGAAGCTCTGTCTGATGCGTCCGTCTCTAGCCTTATCGGCTTCCGCAGATCCACGTGCAGGAGCTGCTCTTCCGACGCAAACGCCCTCTTGAGCTTTTCAAAGGAACTTTGGGCCTCCTCCGTCCATACGAACTTCTTCTTGCTGCTGAGACAATCTGTTATGGGTGCTGTTAAATGAGCGAAGTTCTTGATAAACGTCCGGTAAAAATTTGCAAACCCCAAAAACCTCTGTACATCCTTCCGGTTCTTGGGAGGCTGCCATTCTATCACGGCCTGCACCTTGCCTGGGTTCATTGCCAGACCCTTCGCTGACAACCTGTAGCCCAGGAACTCCACCTCTCGTCCATGGAATTGGCATTTCTCCAGTTTGACCCACAGCTGGTGCTCCTGCAGCCTTTTCAGCACTTCTCTGACATCTTTCACATGCTGCTCCTCATTCTCTGAATAGATGAGTACGTCGTCCAGGAAAGCCACACAATTCTTGTACAGCAAGGACCCCAGCACGTGGTGCATGAAAGCTTGAAAGGTGCTCGATCCTGATTGTAATCCGAAGGGCATAACTAAGTACTCAAAGGCTCCCAGAGGGGTGAACATGGTGGTTTTCCATTCATCCCCCTCCCTCATCCTTATCAAGTTGTACTCCCCCCGAAGGTCCAGCTTAGTAAAAATCTTCCCCTTCCTCACCCTGGCCAAAATGTCATCAATCCTGGGCATAGGGAAGGTCACAGGTTCTGAGACACGGTTTACGGACCTGTAATCTACGATCAAGCGTAATTCTTTGGAGTCTCTTTTGTCCACAAAGAACACTGGACTGCCCCCCACCGCCCTTGATTCTCGTATAAAGCCCCTCTTCAGATTCTTGTCAATGAACTTCCGCAACTCCTGCATCTCCCTGTCTGACATGGCATACAGCTTACCCACTGGTAACTGAGCCCCTGGGAGTAGGTTGATTTGACAGTCAAAGGGCCGGTGAGGGGGTAGTCTATCCGCCTCTCTCTCGCTGAAGACTTCTTCCAGGTCTGCATACTGAGGTGGTACTCTCCCTTTTTCCCCCACCACCATCCCTGCCACCCTGGCTACTGCCATCCTCGAGGTTTCCCCTCCGTGGCAATGCTCTACGCAGTGAGCTGACCCAAAGGTGACTGTCCGCTGGTGCCACCCTACTACTGGGTCGTGCAGTGCCAGCCAACTCATTCCCAGTATGATGGGTGGTCCTGCTAGGGTGGCTACGTGAAAGGCAATTGTCTCAGTGTGTCTGGAAACTGTCATTTTCATGGGCGGGGTCTGGTGGGTCACTTCCCCTCCCAAAAGTTCTCTCCCATCTATTGTGGTTACTTGCAGGGGATGTTCTAAAGGCACCACCTGGAGCTGGTGTTTTAGCGCAAAATCCTTGCTAAAGAAGTTGCAAGAGCTGCCTGAATCCAGCAGCACCTTCACTTTGATGGGGTGTCCGTTTGGGAGTTCTAGCACCACCTCTATTGCGATGGCTGCTCGGGGGGGTCTGGTTTGGGCACTACTACTGGTTGCTCGCCTGGCTGCTGTGCCCTCTTTCCTGCAGCCAAGCCTTGCCGTTTCCCGGCTCCTCCTTCTTTTCCTCCTCACTCCCCACTGCCCCCACCATTGCTTGACACGCCTTCTTCTGAGGGCATGCTCTGGCAAAATGTCCCGGCTGCTGGCATAGGAAACACCTCTTATTGGTTTCCCCCTCCTTCTTACGCACCTCGCTGGAGTTTGAAAATCCGTGTGCGCTCACTCCTCCAATCTCCATTGGCTCCTCGGGCGGCACTGCCGACGCTGGCATGTCTGGAATCCGGTTCTCCTGCCAACGCTCAGCTCTCCCTTCCCGCCTTTCCAGCGCGCGCGTCTCTTGTCTGACTCCCACAGCGAGCGCCAACTTGGTCAGCTGGTCCATCGATTGAGGGCGGGGCGAGCGGGAAAGTTCGTCTCTCACCCAAGGGGATAAGCCCTCCTCAAACAACATTTGAAAAGGTTCCGAACTCAGATCCCACCCAAGTTTATGGATCAGCATAGCAAATCTCGACCAGTACTCTCTCACTGACTGGTTCCCCTGTTTGCACCCCATCAGTTCTTTGCGTGTCACACTCAATTCCACATCGCTCGAAAACATGTGATCCATCGCGGAAAGGAACTTTCTCAGGTCCTTTAAGGCAGCGTTCTCCGCTGCCATTAAGGGTCGAACCCAATCTCTGGCGCGCCCCTCCAGGTGCCCCACCACGAAAGCAACTCTTCCCCCATCGTCGGCAAAGTCATCATACTGCAGCTCCAACGCATACTGCACTTCTGTTTTAAAAGCGTTGTAATCTCTGGGGTTGCCCCCAAACTTCTGCACAAGTCCCGGTACCTTTCTTGCGATGGGGGTAATCTTCCCCTGGGCGTAATGCGTCCTCCTTTCATCCAGCCGCGCCGCTAGTAGAGCCAGTTGCTTCTCCAGATCTCGGTTTCTCTCCTCAAGACTCTGTCCGCCTCTGGCTCCCTCTCCTGCGCCTGCTCCTTCTGTTTGACTCATGACTGTTCCCCAGTGCTCTTGCACACAAGCAACGTAAGGGACTCACGGACTGCTGTCACAGGAAATGGGGTTGCTTGTGTGTAAACCTCCAGCTGTTCCAAACTGCTTAGAAGTTGGTGGTGTCTTTCCCTGACTGAGCAGCCTGGGTGCTGCTGCTGCTCAGTCGCTCGACAAGTCCGTGAGTGGGTGTTTCCTAAATTTCCTCCAAGATAAAAGCTCCTTGACAGACACCCTTCGCCTCGCCTCTCTGCGCGTAACCCTTCTGCGCAGAGTGGGTGTGCCCAGAGGTGCCCCTCCACTCTCTTCACTACCTTCAGTACCAGCGTCTCGGAGCCTATCCTCCGAGATGCTTCCTCCCTCTTCCTTCTTCCTGGTGTCACCTGAACATTCTTCCCCAGATGACCTTCTCTCTCTACCCTTACTCGTTCCTTCTTCTGCAGAATCGAGAAGCACCGCCTCTCCCCTCTGCTCCGATGTCAGTTCCCTGACAGGTGGCTTGCATATTTGTGGTATGACAAGGTTAAAGCACATAAAGCATTTAAAAACCATATTGTTAGGAAAACATTGTTAAATGTCTGGATAAGATATAAGGACTTACTTGAAAATAAAACCCCAAGGTGGTTGTCACCGATGGAAGCAAAGGCTCAGAAAAAGCTCGATATGGAGGCCAAATGGCCGAAATATTGGGAAATTTTGGAACAAGAAGGAGACAAATTGAAACTGCAGAGTTTTGAGAAATTAAAAGATAAAGTGCGAGACTGGCTTCATTACTATCAGATAATGGAGGCATACAATTTGGACAAGAAAATTGGCTTCCAGGTGGAAAAATCAAAATTAGAAACAGAACTGTTAAAAACTAAAACTAAGATTTTGTCAAAGATGTATAACTTGCTGTTAAAATGGAATACTCAGGATGAAACAGTGAAATCTGCTATGATTAAATGGGCACAAGATGTTGGACATAACATTATGTTTGCTGACTGGGTACAGTTGTGGACCACAGGTATGAAATTTACGGCATGTAATGCCCTAAGAGAGAATATTATGAAAATCATATACAGGTGGTACATGACACCAGTCAAGCCTGCAAAAATCTATCATTTGCCCGATAATAAATGTTGGAAATGTAATGAGACTGAAGGTACATTCTTTCACCTTTGGTGGGCGTGCCCAAAGGTTAAGGCTTTCTGGGAGATGATTTATAATGAAATGAAAAAGGTATTTAAATATACCTTTTTAAAGAAACCAGAGGCCTTTCTCCTGGGCATAGTCGGCCAATTGGTGCCAAAGAAGGATAGAACTTTCTATATGTATGCCACAACAGCAGCAAGAATACTTATCGCAAAGTATTGGAAGACACAAGATCTACCCACCTTGGAAGAATGGCAGATGAAGGTGATGGACTACATGGAACTTCCAGAAATGACTGGCAGAATCCGAGACCAGGGAGAAGAGTCGGTGGAAGAAGATTGGAAAAAGTTTAAAGACTATTTGCAGAAATATTGTAAACTTAATGAATGTTAGAATGATGTTGGATAGAAACTAAGTGGTCTCTAGCTGTAATGTTATAAGGGAACATGAGAAAATGGACTATTAATGGGTAAAAATCTAATGTTACAATATTTTAAGATTGAAGACTAGGATGAACAAAGAGGGGAGGGATTTGCTGAACTAACAAACTGAACTGGAATACAGAAAAGGGAGGCGTGAGGAGGTCCGGGAAATAAGCAAATGAAAGAGAAGTGATTGAAAGACTGAATTGTTTTTAACTATTTTTATTTTTATTTTGTATTTTCCTTTTTTTTTGTTTTGTAATATTTTGAAAATCTTAATAAATATCTTTTTTTTTTTAAAAAAATGAAACTTATCTCTCTCAATCACAGTTAGATTTTTCTCTAAAACCTTAGTTTTCATCTTGTTCAACTTAAAACCTGCTACCTGACCAAATTCTTGAATCAATTCCAGTACTCTTTTAGTGCTAGATTCTGGCTCCTGTAAAGTCAATACCAAATCATCAGCAAATGCTTTCAGTTTGTACTGTTTAGCTCCCACTTGTATACCTTTAACCAATTGGTCCCTTCTAATCACATTTAGCAAAACCTCCAGGACCGATATACAAAGCAATAGGGAGATTGGGCAACCTTGTCGTGTTCCTTTCTCAATCTTAAGTTCTTCCGTCACTACGTTATTCACAATTAATTTAGCCTTTTGTTCTGAATAAATTGCACCTATACCATTTCCAAAACCTTGACCAACCCCCATCCCCTGTAGATTCTTCTTCATAAAACTCCAAGAAATATTGTCAAAGGCTTTCTCCGCGTCCACAAATATCAGAACTGCTTTAGTATTAATCTTCACTTGTAGTTTTTCTAAGATATTAATTATGTTCCTCGTATTGTCAGACGCTTGATCTTTATGAATTTCTTCGGCTAGCACCTTTTTTAATCCTTTAGCCAAAATATCTGCAAAAATTTTATAATCCACATTAAGCAGTGATATGGGGCGGTAGTTCTTGAGCTGTGTCTTTCCAGTCTCTGTTTTCGGTATAAGTGTAATATAAGCTTCCTTCCACGACTCTGGTGCCCTTTTCCCTTCCAGTATTTCATTACAGACTTCCTTTAAGGGTTGTATTAACCATTCTTTCAGAGATCTGTAGTATCTTGAAGTCAATCCATCCGGTCCTGGGGATTTACCTAATTGCATATTCTGAATGGCATCTTCTACTTCCTGCTCCATTATTTTGTAATTCAGCATTAACTTATTTTCCTGAGAGATTTTTTGTAGTCCATTAGTTTTGAAAAATCTATCAATGTCCATTTCTTTCTGCGTCTCCTGTGTATATAGTTGTTTAAAATACCTCTGGAAGCACTTTCTAATTTCCACTGGATTCTGTATATTCTTTCCTTCCACTTCCAAATTCGTAATGGTATTAAGTTTTTGTCTTTTTTTCATTTGCCAAGCCAACAGTTTTCCGCATTTATTTGCCGATTCAAATGTCTTTTGTCTCATCTGTTTAATCTTCCATTCTATTTCCTGATTCGTCATTTTCATATACTGTACTTGATATAACTTTGTCTCTTTCAAGATCTCCTGCGACTTTGGTTTCACTCTCAGTTTCTTCTCTCCTTCTTTTATTTTTCCCAGGATTTTATCTTTTTTCTCATTTTGAATTCTCTTCTTAATTGCATTCTGTTGTATCAGAAATCCTCTCATAACCGCTTTGCTTGCGTCCCAGATTACTCTTTTTTCCACAGTAGTGTTCATATTTATCTCAAAATAGTCTCTCAAAGTTTTTGGGGCCTTCTTAGTCACCTCTTCATTCCTAAACAAAGTATCATTCATCCTCCATCTAAAGGAACCAATTGGCGTCAGTTTCATTTCCATCTTCACAGCATTATGGTCGGAGCAAGTTTTGGGGCAGATTTCCACTTTACTAGTCTTCGGAGCCAGTCCTCTAGTTACCCAAATTTGGTCAATTCTTGTCCATTTCATTTTAGCCTCAGAGAAGAAAGTTCCCTCTCTTCCCAGGGGGTTCTTCATTCTCCAGATGTCAACTAAATCCATATTTTCAGTCATGTCAAAGAAAGTTTTTGGTAGTCTACCATCCTTGGTGACCACCTGTCTCTGTGCCTTGTCCATATTTGTAGACACCACTCCATTCACATCTCCCATCAGAATCATATTGTAATCCATATAGTCCATCAGGATCTCATGTAACTTCTTGAAAAATTCCGATTTTCCTTCATTTGGTGCATATATACCTATTATCAAAAATTTCTCTCCTTGTGATTGAATTTCAATTGCAACAAATCTTCCTTGGTCATCTTTAAATATAAATTTCGGTGATAGGCTCTCTTTTGCATAAATGACTACTCCTCTTTTTTTAACTTTATCTGATGAAATAAATTCTTGGCCCAATCTTTTATTACCGTATTTTTCGCCCCATAAGACGCACCGGCCCATAAGACGCACCTAGATTTTTTGGGGGGAAATAAAGGAAAAAAATTTTATTTCCCCCACAGGTGCGCTGCGCTACACCAGGAGCTTGGGGCGTGCGGAGCTCAGCGCGCCCCAAGCTTCTGCGTGCCGGCAAGGTCTCCACTAGCGTGGGAGAGCCGGGCGCCTCTCCCAGGGCTAGCGGACCCCTGCGCTACACCAGGAGCTTGGGGCGTGCTGAGCTCAGCGCGCCCCAAGCTTCTAGGTGCGCGCAAGCAGTCCGCTGCCGCCCCAAGCCTCGCGCACCCGGTGGGACCTCCTGCCGGGTGCGCGAGGCTTGCAGACACTCCCCCGAAGCAGGGGGAGCCCTCCCGAGGGCTCCCCGTGCTTCGGGCGACAGGCTGCCGCCCCAAGCCTCGCGCACCCGGTGGGACCTCCTGCCGGGCGTGCGAGGCTTGCAGGCATTCGCCCCATAAGACGCACCCCGATTTCCCCTTCATTTTTGGAGGGGAAAAAGTGCGTCTTATGGGGCGAAAAATACGGTACTCAATATCTTACTATGTAGCCTTATCACATGTGTTTCTTGCAGACAAATCAAGTCCAGTTGTTCTTTTTTCAGTAAATGAAAGACTCTCCGCCTTTTTTCCGGGGAGTTCAGACCATTAGCATTCCAGCTTAATACTTGCAGTGCCATGATGTAGTTACTCTGATTTTCCTCCAACTGCACCCAATGCCTGCTCTTCTTCTGTTGGTAGTGTCGGTGTCACGTTCACTAGGCGGTCCAGTCCAAAAGGTAATGTTGCTATGTCCACTATTCCTCTTTTTGGTGATCTTCTGTCCAGTGCTCTTTGCTCTAATCCTCTATCTGGCGATCCTCTGTCAGACCCTTTTGACTCTTTTCCAAGTTCCTTCTGCAGATCTTCCTTGTAGTTGTTCAAAAACTTTACTTTGTCTTCTATTATCTTATTTTTATTTTCCTTCCTTTAAAGCTGAAGGATAGGCCTTGGGGGAATTCCCACCTGAAGATGATTTTGTTCCTTCTCAGCAGGGCAACCAAGTCTCCGTAGTTGGACCTAAGGTCCAAAAGATGTTTCGGGATGTCTTTAAATATTTCCACTCTTGACTGTTGTATTACCAAAGTCTTCCGGTAATGCCAACCCAAAATTATATCTCTTCTTTAGATCGGAGGGTAATGAAACAGTCTCTTGTTCCGTTCTTCTCTTTCTTCCCTCCTCTTCCAAGTCTAAAGGCCCTCACAATTCTAAATTCCTCTTGTTCCAAATCCAGCTCCCAAAAATCTGCAAATTCCTGCGTGAGAAAATCTATCAAACTGTCCTTTTCCAGTTCAGGTACAGCTCTGATCTTCAAATTTATCTGTTTTTTCTTGAACTCAATCATAGAAAGCGTCAACTTGTGGTCCTCAAGTTGCCTCTGTAGGTCTGGAACTCTCTCTGTTTCCAATTGAATTACTTTAGCTTCTACAGCAATAACTTTTTCCTTGGCTTCCTCTGCGGTCTGTCATGTCGAATTAGATTCCTGTATCAGTTTTTCAATAGTTTCTGTATTGGTATTAACCTTTTGTCCCAAGCTATTTATACTTTCTGTGTTCTGATCAATTTTAATATTTGCAGCATCTACTTTTTTATTAAGTTGTTCCAATGATTCATTTATCTTACTTAATGCAAGCGCTAAAGCCTCTTCTGATGACATTCCTCTTGATTTAGAGTGAGTTAGTACAGCCGCAGATGGGGCAGGAGGGCCAGATGTAGAGGCTCTTCGCTGCCAAGACTTCCCAGACCTTGTTGTTTTGTCTTGAATTGACGGATCTATTTTTTCTTTTCCATCTGCCATAACACTTAAGTATTTCAAGGTCAGCCCCACAGTCCCAAAGTCTTATCTTACAGTTGGAAAATTCCAGCTCTTGTAACAATTTCAGAAACTTCCTCTAGGGGGATATAGTTGCCAATTGTTTTTGTATTAATCCAAAATATCACCTTTTAAAGCACAGTTGCAAGAATAAAACTAGTTTCACAGTTACTTTTACTCCTTTTACTCTTTTTTTTAAAAGTCAGAAGAGAATAGTTGAAACAATGTCTCTTATTTAACTGACTGTCAGCGAACGGTCTATTCACAGTCAAAGCACGCTCCAAAGTACAGCAGTCTTAATGGCAGCCCGTTTCCAGGTTCTGAGTGGTGGCGCTTTAGCTCCCTTCCCTCTCTTTTGCAGGCAAATACAGTCCAAAACTCCCCCCCTTCTCCTGCTTCCAAGGGGGGGGGGTTCACTATTTTTAATGCTGGAAGTTTAGACCTTTACAATAGACTTTCCAGGGCTTTAGCTTGAGTCTATTTGCTTCCGTCTATTTACAAAAGAGGAAGGCGGACTTCCTGTTTTGAGCCTCCCCCGTTTCGTTGCCAAATTCAAACTTTTAAAATTCCAATTCTTCACTCTACTCATGGGTAGTTACTTTTAAGTCCAATTGTCCACAGGAAAAAGTCAGAGTTCTCCGGCAACGGCTGTGCGGCTTCACTCCGTGGAAGTAGCAGTCGATTCAAAGCACCGCGCCGCTCACCCCACTTCGCTCCAAATCCCTGAAAACTGGTTTCCCCGTGAGTAGGGGAGGCGCAAAAGGTGCCAACCGAATCCCACGTTCACAGGCTTCACCCGCCTGTGATTTTTGAAGGGTCTCCGCCTTCGCCGTGGCGGCCATACCCGATTTCCACAGAGCTGATTCCTCTTGTTCAGAGGAATTCCGCCATTACCGATGGCGCTAACCTGGAAGTGTAGCGGACATGATTTTCACAGCTCAACAACTTCAGGAAAAATGCAGAGAGCAAAACCAACCTTGGTACTCACACCATGCCACCAGTTCTAGTGGTGCATCCAGCACTTCAGGGGCTCCCCTTGCTTGCTTATGAGAGGAACTGGCTCTGCATTCCATACAAAATGTTGTTGTGCCTGCTGTTTGCTACAGAGACTGAAGATTCCTTCCCCCAGGTTTTGGCCCTGCTCAAGAACCAGTTAAGCACTTCCATGCCCCATTCATTTAAACTGCTGAATAAACTTGGCCCTTCCATGAATCCCATTGAAATCTATAACATTATTCGGTTGTGTCTCAGCATATTTATGGGAAATGTCACTATTACAAAGAGTTTGGAAGAAGAGTTTGGACTTGATATTCCGCCTTTCACTCCCCTTAAGGAGTCTCAAAGCAGCTAACAATCTCCTTCCCCACAACAGACACCCTGTGAGGAGCTGCATGTGGAGGAGTGGGGAAGCAAACCCAGCTCACCAGATTACGAGTCCACTGCTCTTAACCACTACACTACACTGGCTCAAAGACTAATAGATTGTTAGGATATTTCCGTTCCACCTTAAAAGGGAGCAGGCTTTGTGAATAACAGAGTCTGTGCATGTCCTGTTCACAGGATGTTTATGTTTGATGTTCCTTTCGATTTTCCCAGTCGGTCAGAGACGCTGACTGAGAACGGTCATGTTTTTCTTTGTTCTGTTCTACGCTAAATAAAGTCTGTAAATATGCTAAATATGCTCTTCTGCGGTGCAGCTTTCTGCCTGTGTTTCTGCTGATAAACATTGTGCACAAGCCTGGAATGTGGCAATCTATTTCGAGGCTTCGTGTCGCTAACTGCTGGATCTGCCTGTCTACGGGAGATCGATGGACGTCCGGCAGCCGGCTTGGGGCCATGATGGATAATATCTCCCTGGCAGTTTCCCAACATAGATGACAGCTATACATAACCTTTAGCTTAAAAAATAGCAACAATATCTATCTAATGGAACAGTGCAGTGTACTAGCTAGTGTCATAGAATCATAAAATCATAGTGCTGGAAGAGACCGCAAGGGCGATCTAGTCCAACCCCCTGCCATGCCGGAACACACAAGCAAAGCACCCCTGACAGATGGCCAGCCAGCCTCCACTTAAAAATCTCCAAAGAAGGAGACTCCACTACTCTCTGAGGTGGCATATACCACTGTCCAACAGCCCTTACTGACAGAAAGTTCTTCTTAATGTTTAGGTGGCATCTCTTTTCCCATAGTTTGAATCCATTATTCTGCATCCTAGTCTCTAGAACAGCAGAAAACAAGCTTGCTCCTTCTTCAACATGACATCCCTTCAAATATTTAAACATGGCTATCATGTCACTCCTTAATCTTCTCTTCTCTAGATTAAACAAATCCAGCTCCCTAACTCTCTCCTCATAGGGCTTGGATTCCAGACCTTTTACATTTTGGTCACCCAAATCTGGACATGCTCCAGCTTGACAATATCCTTCTTCAACTGTGGTGCCCAGAACTGGATACAGTATTTCAGGTGTGGTCTGACCAACCAGAATAGCGTGGTAGCATTTCTTCGCTTGATCTAGACACTATACTCCTATTGATGCAGCCCAGAATATCATTGGCATTCTTAGCTGCCACATCACACTGTTGACTCATGTTCAGCTTGTGGTTGACTAAGACTCCCAGATTCCTTTCACAAGTACTGTTGTCAAGCCAAGTGTCCCCCACCTGTGCATTTCATTTTTTCTACCCAGGTGTAGTACCTTACATTTCTCCCTATTGAGCTCCATATTGTTGGTTTTGGCCCAGCTCTCTAAGCTATTCAGGTCATTTTGAATTCTGACCCTGTCCTCTGGGGTATTAGCAACCCCTCCCAGTTTGGTGTCATTTGCAAATTTGATTAGTATGCCTTCTATTCCATCATCCAAATCATTTATAAAAATATTGAATAGCACCAGGCCCAGGACAGAACCTTGTGGAACCCCAATAGTCATTTTTTTCCACCATGAAGATGAGCCACTGATGAGCACTCTTTGGGTTCGGCCCATCAACCAATTACAAATCCACCTAACAGTAGCTTTGTCTAGCCCACGTTTTACTAGCCTTTTTGCAATAATATCATAGGGGACCTTTTCAAAGGCCTTACTGAAGTCAAAGTAAGCTGGTACAAGGGAAAGCAGGGGACGCGGGTGGTGCTGTGGGTAAAACCTCAGTGCCTAGGACTTGCTGATCGCATGGTCGGCGGTTCGAATCCCCGCGGCGGGGTGAGCTCCCGTCGTTCGGTCCCAGCTCCTGCCCACCTAGCAGTTCGAAAGCACCCTTAAGTGCAAGTAGATAAATAGGTACCGCTTTATAGTGGGAAGGTAAATGGCGTTTCCGTGTGCTGCTCTGGTGCTGGCTCGCCAGAGCAGCTTCGTCACGCTGGCCACGTGACCCGGAAGTGTCTCCGGACAGCGCTGGCCCCCGGCCTCTTAAGTGAGATGGGCACACAACCCTAGAGTCGGACACGACTGGCCCGTACGGGCAGGGGTACCTTTACCTTTTACCTTTTTACAAGGGAAAGCAGGATTGTAATTACCGTAAAAATTACTGATCACTTTGGATCAGCAGTCTCAACCTAACCCACTATGTGGGGAGAGCCACGTGTTCCTTTGGAAGGCAGGTGGAATACAGTGTGATATACTGACAGCTATTTTAAAAGATGTAACTGTAACTTAAAATCCAGTATCAGAAAAAAAGAAAAAAAGATTGTCCCTGTGTGGATAGTCAAGTCTGCATGATGGGGCCACCTCCAGTGACCATGTGGCCTGATATAAGAGGATTCTAAAATCAGTCCTGAAAGTAGACTGATTGAGAATGACACATGCATAGCTTTTGCTCTTCCGTTAACAGGGTGAGCTGAAGCAAATTCTTGCCTCCCTTTGGGCTTAGCAATATTTCCTACAGCATTCTTGTTGAAGGGCACTGGAGAGTTAGGTGAGGGTCACTTTTCTGTTTTTCCATCAAGCCCCCAGACAAGAATGCTACAGCATCAGCCCCAAACACTCAGTCTCATAACAAAAAATACTCAACGGAGTTAGGGCTGAGGGTAGGGGAAGTACAATCATCATCTTTCCAGTCCTCTAGAAGCTGACCCTTTTGATCATTTTGGTCATGGAGCCAAATATCTGTTCCCAAGTTTAAAGAGTCTATACAAGTAAAGAACAAGCTTGCCCTTTACATGCAAAAGCCCTGAAATTCAGCCCATTGTAGTGGATGGGAAAGAAACAGATAATCCGAAAGAAATTAAAAAAGGGTTCGTAGATTTCTATAGACACTTATATAAAAGAACTGAGAAAAGTGATATTAGAAAAATAGAAGAATTCCTGAGGAAAAAGGATATGCAAAAAATCCCGACTGATAAAAAAGACAGACTGAACGACCAAATTGAAATAGAGGAGAGCAAAGAAGCTATAAAAGAATTGAAAAGTGGGAAGACACCGGGACCAGATGGATTCACTGCAATATACTATAAAGAAATGAAGCACATCCTTTCTGGGCCGATGAAAGAAGTTATGAATAGTATATTAAAGAAGGGAGAATTACCTGAAACTTGGAAGGAAGCATATATTACATTTATTCCAAAGCAAGATTCTGATTTAATGCAACTAAAGAATTATCGGCCAATTTCGTTGTTGAATAATGATTATAAATTATTTGCAAGCGTATTAGCGAGCAGGATGAAAAAAATACTGAAAGAAATTATACATAAAGATCAGGCAGGTTTTCTTCCTGGCAGACAGATGAAAGAGAACATAAGGAACATAGTTAATATTACTGAATATCTGACAGCCAGGAATGAAAAACAAGCAATGTTAATTTTTGGCTGAAAAGGCCTTTGATAATATATCTTGGAAATTTATGCTTAAAAATTTGGAATTGATGGATATGGGTCAATCCTTCCTTAATGGTTTAAGAGCTATATATACTGAGCAGAAAGCAAAATTGATTGTAAATAATATAACAACAGACAATATTGTAATTCCTAAAGGCACAAGACAAGTATGCCCCCTTTCTCCACTATTATTCATATCGGTACTGGAAGTACTTCTAAGGTCGATAAGGAAGAATGAGCTGATAAAGGGGGTTACAGTCGGTCGGAATGAATATAAGGTAAAAGCCTTTGCTGATGACTTGGTATTAACAATTGAGGAACCACCAATAAGTATTAAGGAAGTAATAGATGAGATAGAACAGTTCGGTCAAGTGGCAGGTTTTAAATTGAATAAAAGGAAGACTAAGATATTGGTTAAAAATACGGAACAGGAACTGGTTAAAACATTGCAACAACAGATAGGTATAGAAGTGGTTGAAAAAATTAAATATTTAGGAATTTGGTTAACTCCAAAAAATATTGATCTGTTTCAAAATAATTATACACCAATGTGGAATAGTGTGAAAAGAGACTTAGAGGTATGGGGAAGGTTGAAATTGTCATTTTGGGGAAGGATATCAGCAGTAAAGATGAATGTGCTACCAAAGATGTTATTTCTGTTTCAGACAATTCCAATAATCAAAGGGGCAGCAATATTTAAAGAGTGGCAGAAGATAATTTCAAGATATATCTGGCAGGGTAAGAAGCCGAGAATACAATATACAGTGGTGCCTCGCAAGACGAAAAGAATCTGTTCTGTGATTCTCTTCGTCTAGCGGTTTTTTTGTCTTGCGAAGCAAGCCCATTGACGGATTAGCGGATTAGCGCTATTAGCGCTATTAGCGCTATTAGCGCTATTAGTGGCTTTTAGCGTCTTATCTGCTGATCGGATCAGCTGATAAGCGTCTTAGCGGCTTAGAAAAAGGGGGGGGAGGGGAAAAAACCAGCAGGAACTCGCAAGACATTGTCGTCTTGCGAAGCAAGCCCATAGGAGATTCGTTTTGCGAAGCACCTCCAAAACGGAAAACCCTTTCGTCTAGCGGGTTTTCCGTCTTGCGAGGAATTCGTCTTGCGGGGTACCACTGTAAGCTATTAACAGACGCTAAAGAAAGAGGAGGCTTCGCCCTGCCAGACTTGAAATTATATTATGAAGCGTCGTGCCTCTGTTGGTTGAAGGAGTGGATGAAATTGGAAAATACAGAACTGTTGGATTTAGAAGGTCATGACAATAGATTTGGTTGGCACGCATATTTATGGTATGACAAGAAAAAGGTCCATAAAGGATTTGGAAACCACATATTTTGAAGTTCTCTTATTGAAATCTGGGATAGGTATAAAAACCTATTGGAACCAAAAACACCGCATTGGTTGTCTCCATTAGAAATGATGTGTGTAAAAAAGGTCAATATGAGTGGGAAGTGGATAACATATGGGGAATTAGCAATTAAAGAAGGAGGAAAATGGAAATTGAAACCATATGAAGAAGTGAAAGGGTATGTTAATGATTGGTTACATTATTATCAGGTGAATGACGTGTTTAAACAAGATATCAAAGAAAATGGTTTCTGTGAAAAAGAATCGAGGTTTCAAGAAGAAATATTGAATAATGATTTTAAAATTCTGTCAAAAATGTATAAATTACTGCTTGAATGGCACTTGAAAGATGAGGAGGTAAAATCAGTTATGATTCATTGGGCAAAAGACTTAGGATATAATATTCAGTTAAGTGATTGCGTCAAACTATGGAAAGAATGTTTGAGATTTACTGCATGTAATACATTAAAAGAAAACGTGATGAAGATGATGTATAGATGGTACATCACACCAGTTAAGTTAGCAAAAATGTATAAAGTCAGTAATAAATGTTGGAAATGTAAAGAAAAAGAAGGATTATTTTATCATATGTGGTGGGAATGTAAAAAGGTGAAATGCTTCTGGGAGATGATATATAATGAGTTGAAAAAAAATGTTGAAATACACTTTTATTAAAAAACCGGAAGTATTTCTTTTAGGTATTGTTGGAAATGATATAAACAGGAAAGATTGTAAGCTGTTTTTATATGCAGTAACAGCAGCAAGAATATTATTGGCCCAAAAATGGAAGCAAGAACTACCAACATTAGAAGAATGGAGGATGAAATTGATGGACTACGCAGAATTAGACAAGCTAACAGGAAGGATCCGAGACCGGTGGGACCAGAGGTTTACCGAAGACTGGACTAAATTTACTGAGTATCTGAAAAGTATTTGTGATCTTCAGATTACATTTGTAGGACTACAAGAAGTTCTGTGAGGAGTAATTTAAGAAATATTGTAAAAATGGAAAGGGAGAAATGATTTGTTAGAAAAGGTAAAGGCAATATTAAGTTAAGAATTGCAGGAGAAATAATCAAGACGGAAGGCTATCAGAGATGCTGAAGGAAGTCCAAACAAGGACATAATTTGTGTGGTATGTCTTTAAAAAAATTGTATGCTAAAAATTAATGAAAAATATTACAAAAAAGAGAAATTCAGCCCATTGGGCAACTGATAATGAGGCTGGGAGGAGGGAGGTAAGAACTAGCACCTTCTCTGCCTCCACCTCCAACAGCTACACCTGAAAGTTTCATGATGGGGTTCGATTTGAGGAGCTGAATGTTTATAAAGGCACTTAGCCAATTTTTGCCATGGAAACTCTGAACAGAAACACTCTGCAGTTTCAGTCCCCAAAAGAAACTGCTCTATGGTCTCTGTGTTGGGAAATGGGAACAGATCTTGCTCATCACCAACCTTCCCTCCGCAAATCAGAATCACTATGAGGCTGAACTGAACAGCTTGCTCCAGAGTTTTAAGAGATATGTTTCTGTGGTGTAGTGGTTAAGAGCGGTGGACTCTAATCTGGTGAGCTGGGTTCGCTTCCCCGCTCCTCCACATGCAGGCTGCTGGGTGACCTTGGGCCAGTCACACTTCTCTCTGAACTCTCTCAGCCCCACCTACCTCACAAGGTGTCTGTTGTGGGGGTGGAAGGGAAAGGAGATTTTTAGCCACTTTGAGACTCCTTCAAGTAGAGAAAAGCAGGATATAAAAACCAACTCCATGAATAAGAATTCTATGGAAAAGGACCATCCCTGCCATGATGATGAAAACTATATGTTTGGATTTTGCTGTATTATACCAACCTGTGGAATATGACAGTTCGCAGTTTCAAAATCTATTTGGCCACAGTGGATTGACAATCTGGACACACGAAAACCTCTGGAAGATCTTTTGAATCAATGCCTATGCGAAAGCAGTGGTATCAGCCCTTGCAGTCTCCTTCACAGTAAACCATAGTTAGGTTGCTACTGGGCCTCGTGCACCCTTCCTTCAAAAAACATAGTGACCAGCAGCCTTCAAACAAGGAAGGTAAAATATCTGAGCAATAGGTTAGTGTATCCTTCCATCCCTCTGGGCATGACCGAGACACAGTAATGTGACTCTCTTTCAAGATTTGTCTCTTCTTGGGAGGTTTTCCCACTGTACTCTATTATTTCTCTTGCAATCCAGGGTCTAATGGCAGCCATATCCTTTTGTATGAACTGTAATTGGGCAGCAGAAGCAATCAGATGGGCAATGGTACATGTGAAAGGACCGTAGTCACTGGAATTACCTTGCCTGGGTATATCAGCTGGTGCAAAAAATGACCAGTCCGCAAAACTATAGGGATATTTTGAATCCATCTCATACAGACATGCTAAGAAGGATGTTATTGCATCAATCACAGAGTGGTTCAATCCATATTTGAAATCTAGGTAGAGCATGGTCTTCCTTTTAAAAATGCAAAAAGCGTGAGGATCCATGAGGATCCGTGCTTCAAAACCACGTTTTTGGGCCATGGAGTGGCCAGGAAGCCGTGGATCCGTGATTTTTATGGTGCAGGCTGTGCCCCTGGCCATGATATGTGATCTAATGGTGACTTTGGGCTGATCTAGTGCAAAAATCATGAGGATCCATGAGGATACGTGCTTCAAAACCACGTTTTTGGGCCATGGAGTGGCTAGGAAGCCGTGGATCCTAGTTTTTTTGTCATGCAGGATGTGCCCCTGGCTATGACATGTGATTTGACGTTAAGTTTGGGTTGGCCCAATGCAAAAAGCGTGAGGATCCATGAGGATCCGTGCTTCAAAATCACGTTTTTGGGCCATGGAGTGGCCAGGAAGCCGTGGATCCGTGATTTTTATGGTGCAGGCTGTGCCTCTGGCCATGATATGTGATCTAATGGTGACTTCAGGCTGATCTAGTGCAGAAATCATGAGGATCCACCAGGATCCGTTTTTTTTAACCATGTTTTTGCGCCATTGCGGCACCACAAAACAGTGGATGCGTGATTTTTTTTGTTCTGCCTACAGACTAAGATGTGGTCTAGAGTATCATGGTGTTTTTATTTTGTTTCAATATAAAAATCATATGAATTCATGAGGATCCATGGCTTGGATCCATGTTTTTGTGGTGCTGCAGCGCGGCAAAGTGTTGGATCCACGTTTTTTATAGTCCAGTTTGTAGGCGTGCCTTCCAGGTGTGATTTGACACTGGATTTGTTGGAGTTATTTTTAAAAAAGTGGAGGATCCATGAGGATCCGTGTAGATCTGCCTTTAACCCAGACCCCTCACAGGACTAGGTAAAGGGGCCCCGGACCATTAGGTCCAGTCGTGGCCGACTCTGGGGTTGCGGCACTCATCTCGCTTCTGGGTCATGTGGCCAGTGTGACTAAGCCGCTTCTGGCAAACCAGAGCAGTGCACAGAAACGCCATTTACCTTCCCGCCGGAGCAGTACCTATTTATCTACTTGCACTTTGACGTGCTTTCAAACTGCTGGGTTGGCAGGAGCAGTGACCGAGCAACAGGAGCTCACCCCGTCACAGGGATTCGAACCGCCAACCTTCTGATTGGCAAGTCCTAGGCTTTGTGGTTTAACCCACAGCGCCACCCGCGTCCCATAGCTCACAAGACTAGTGGTACAATAAAATACAATACAATAAAATGGCAGCAAACGTCACTATAACGCACGAGGCTACAACAAAGGAAGTGAGGGAAGGTATTGAGGACTGGCAGTTTATTGCAGTTTATTCAGCTCATAACAATCTTTGGTGGTTTATTTTCTTATAACACTAGTAAATTAAGCGCGAGAGCCCGTGCGGCAGAGTTTGAGCAGAACAGCAAATATCAAGCCTTTGGAAACAAACTTGGTCCCTGGCATGCATATTTATGGTATGACAAGGTCAAAGCACATAAAGCATTTAAAAACCACATTGTCAGGAAAGCATTGTTTAATGTCTGGATAAGATATAAGGACCTACTTGAAAATAAAACCCCAAGGTGGTTGTCACTGATGGAAGCGAAGGCTCAGAAAAAGCTCAATATGGAGGCCAAATGGCCAAAATATTGGGAAATTTTGGAACAAGAGGGAGACAAATTGAAATTGCAGAGTTTTGAAAAATTAAAAACAAAGTGTGAGACTGGCTTCATTACTATCAAATAATGGAGGCATACAATTTGGACAAAAAAAATTGGATTCCAGGTGGAAAAATCAAAATTGGAAACAGAACTGTTGGATTCCAAAACTAAGATTTTGTCAAGGATGTGTCAGGGAACTGACATCGAAGCTAGAGGCGGAGGAAGGCTCTCAAATGATGCTGGAGAAGGGCCCAGCAGGGAGAGATGCAGCTCCGCAGATGGGGAAGCAAATCAGCGCAACACCAGGGATAGAGAGGGGCTGATGGGGGAATCGGCGAAAGGGCTCCAGGACTCTTCACCGGACACCAGCGGGGAGAGCACGGGTCCTCCGCTACCCACGCCCACCCTGCACAGAAGACTTCCGCGCAGAGAGAGTAGGAGGAGACTGGGTGTCAAGCAACTTTTATGTTGGAAAAGATTTAAGAAACACCCACTGACTGATTCTGCTAGCGACTGAGGCGTGAAGGGCTGCCCAGACTGAAAGGTTTAGCAAGGCAACAAAGCCTGGAGAGGTGGCAACATACGCACGAGCAACCCATACACATTACAGGATGTATAACTTGCTGTTGAAATGGAATACTCAGGATGAAACTGTGAAATCTGCTATGATTAAATGGGCACAAGATGTTGGACATAACATTATGATGGCTGACTGGGAACAGTTATGGACCACAGGTATGAAGTTTACGGCATGTAACGCTTTAAGAGAGAATATTATGAAAATGATATACAGGTGGTACATGACACCAGTCAAGCTTGCAAAAATCTATCACTTGCCCAATAATAAATGTTGGAAATGTAAAGAAACTGAAGGTACATTCTTTCACCTTTTGTGGACGTGCCCAAGGATTAAGGCTTTCTGGGAGATGATATATAATGAAATGAAAAAGGTATTTAAATATACCTTCCTGAAGAAACCAGAGGCCTTTCTCCTGGGCATAGTCGGCCAATTGGTGTCAAAGAAGGCTAGAACTTTCTTTATGTACGCCACAACAGCAGCAAGAATACTTATTGCAAAGTACTGGAAGACACAAGATTTACCCACCCTGGAAGAATGGCAGATGAAGGTGATGGACTATATGAAATTGGCGGAAATGACTGGCAGAATCCGAGACCAGGGAGAAGAGTCGGTGGAAGAAGATTGGAAAAAGTTTAAAGACTATTTACAGAAATATTGTAAACTTAATGAGTGTTAGAATGATGTTGGATAGAAATTAAGTGGTTTTTAGCTGCAATACTATAAGGGAATATGAAAAATTGATTACTAATAGGTAAAAATTTAATGTCACAATATTTTAAGATTAAAGACTAGGATAAACAAAGAGGGGAAGAATTTGCTGAATTAACAAACTGAACTGTAATACAAAAAAGGGAGGCATCAGGAGGTCCGGGAAACAAGCTAATGAAAAATAAGTAATGGAAAGATTGAGTTGTTTTTAACTATTTTTATTTTGTATTTTTCTTTTTTCTTTTTTCATTTTGTAATACAGTGGTGCCCCGCAAAACGAACACCTCGCGAGACGAAAAACTCGCAAGACGAAAGGTTTTTTCGTTTTCGAGTTGCTTCGCAAGACGAATTTCCCTATGGGCTTGCTTCGCAAGACGAAAACGTCTTGCAAGTTTGTTTCCTTTTTCGTAAAACCATTAATACCCAGGGTGCATTGCTGGAAGAGGTGCAGTTGCGACTTGACTTTGAGGAGCAACACATTGCACGCTGTGTGGTGGCCTTTTTGAGCTTTTTAAAGAGTTTGCTGAATTTTTGTAGCTTTTCCAAAACTTCTTTTGCAGCTGTTTGGTAAGTTAAACTTTTAAAACTTTTTTTTTGGGGGGTTGGATTTTGGGTTGGGGTGTTTAGAATTCAAGGACTTGGTGTTGGGGAGAGGTTTGCAAGAATCTGGGAGCTTGTGTGGTTTTTTTCTGCATTTTTATGGTTTTCTGTGACCATTGGGCTATGTTGTGTTTTTTTTTTTAAAAAAAAATCTGGGTTTGAATTTCTGTGTGCTGGGTGGCTGGGGGAACAGTTCAGGAGGGGTTTGCAAGAATCTGGGAGCTTGTGTGGTTTTTTTCTGCATTTTTATGATTTTCTGTGGCCATTGGGCCATGTTGTTGTTTTTTGAAAAAAAAGTTCTGGGTTTTGAATTTCTGTGTGCTGGGTGGCTGGGGGAACAGTTCAGGAGGGGTTTGCAAGAATCTGGGAGCTTGTGTGGTTTTTTTCGAATTTTTATGGTTTTCTGTGACCATTGGGCCATGTGGGTTTTTTTTGAAAAATTTTCTGGGTTTGAATTTCTGTGTGCTGGGTGGATGGGGGAACAGTTGAGGAGGGGTTTCCAACAGCTGGGGAGGGGTTTGCAACAGTTGGGGAGGGGCTGGGGGAACAGTTGAGGTTTTTAAAAACTTTGGTGATTTTTAAAGCTTTCCCAAAACTTATTTTGCAGCCATTTGAGGATTTTGAAGACTTTGGTGATTTGCAGCCATTTCGTAAGTTAAACTTTTAAAACTTTTTTTTGGGCTTTCTGGATTTTGGGTTGGGTGTTTGGAATTCAAGGACTTGGTTCTGGGTTTGAATTGCTGATTTTTCTTTTTTTCTTTTTCTGAGTTTATGAAGGTAGGAGCTGTGCTGCCATGGGACCCAAGAAGACTGCTGCTGCAGAGGCCGGCGAGGGGAAGAAGGCGAAGGTTACGCTGGAAATGAAGAAGGAGATCATCCGGAAGCACGATGGTGGAATGCGTGTGACAGACCTCGCCAGGGAGTACGGGAGGAATCCATCGACCATCGGGACCATCCTGAAGATGAGGGAGAAGATCCTTGCGACTGATGCAGCCAAGGGAGTCACCAGGATCGTGAAGAACCGCCCAGCTGTTCTGGAGGAGGTCGAGAAGTTGCTCCTCATCTGGATAGAAGAGAAGCAGCATGCAGGGGACACAGTGACTGAGGCCGTGATTTGTGAGAAGGCCAAGGCCTTGCACACAGACCTCATCCGGGAACAGCCAGGAACCTCAGGCGAGCCAGAAGTCTTCAAGGCAAGCAGAGGCTGGTTTGACCGGTTCAAGGCAAGATCTGGAATCCACAGCGTGGTCAGGCATGGAGAGGCTGCCAGTTCTGATGTTCCTGCGGCTGAGGACTTTGCAGCAGAGTTCCTGGAGATTGTGAAGACGGAGGGCTACGTTCCACAGCAGGTCTTCAACTGCGACGAGACCGGGCTGTTTTGGAAGAGGATGCCCAAAAGGACTTTCATCACTATTGGCAAACGGAGAGGCCAATAGTGCCTTGAGTGCCAAGGAAAACAAACATGGAGCCTGGCACGTTTCCCTGCGCAGCTCTGCTGCCTGTCCGTCTGTTACAAAAGACCTTCCTGCCTCTCCCTCTTGCCGGTAGCAGAGATAAACACAGCGGTGAAGCAATTGCAGCTTGTGTTAATAAATCCAAACACACAGGCGTTTCTTATCTTCTTAGCCTTTAATCATGAAGTTTAACAGCGTAACTTCAAACCTGGTGAAAGCTCACCCATTGCTCCCTTTCGGTAGCGTTCCCGAAAGCAGACTGAGACCCTCAGAGTCAAACCACTCCCAAGCTCCTCCCAGCTTCCAAAACTGACGTCAGAATGCTGAGGCATCATGGGAACAACTTAACCTCTTAAGTTCCAACTCCCATACCCCCTCTGCCACACATTCTGACAAGACCTTTTTTGAGCTCAACACCTTTCCCTTTGCCTTGTGCCCCTTCCCGGCATCTTTCCCAGGCACCTGTTGAACCCCTTCAACATTCCCAGAATCACACTGTGCGACACTTTCCCACGCACCCGTGACCTGAAACCCCTCTGACCCACTTGGGCCAGCAGTTGTGTCTTCTCCGTCAGACTTTTCCCCCTCTGACTTGACAACCCGTCCGTGAGCTTTCTCCATTACGCTTACCGGAGATGAAGCCTCACACCTGGACATTCCTTTCACAACCCTTGGAGATGCCCAAACCTGCCCTGACCCCTGACCCTGGAACTGGTCCCCATCACCGGGTTCTGAACCCTGATCCTGGACCTGGTCCCCATCACCGGGATCAGCCTCTGCCTCCCTCTCCTCCCCTTGAGAAGACTTTGCACCCGTCACCTGGTGACGTATTCCCTTTTCCTTGAAAAACTCCTCCAGAGCAGACCCAGTAAACTGTGACCCTCGGTCGCTCTTGAACCCTTGCACCCTGGTGGAGAAACTTCGTTCCACCTCTGCAACCCAATCCTGGATCAGTTGCGCCACCTCCCCCTGTGATTTGAGAGAGAAACACCAGCCAACCTGGCTGTGGTGATCTGTCAGCGACAGCACATACCTGGCCCCACCCAGACTCTCACACCTCATGGGTCCTGACAGATCTGTGTGAACAAGCTCAAAGGGCTCTTTGGCTACCCTCCCAAACCCGGGAAAACCAAGTACCTTTGCACCTTTGCATGCCCTGCACCCTTGGGACCTCCTCCCACATTGTGTGATTTTACACCCTTTTGTGCACCTGTGCAACTTTTGCACATGACTGAGAACCTTAGCACACTGCACCTGTGCTTTTCCAGCATTCCCACCACCCTCCAGAGGTGACTCCAGAACAAAGAGATTGTTCTCCCTCTGCACGTTGACCAGTTGTCTCCCTCCTCTGAAAATGGAACAGGTGTCATTTTCAAAACAAACATTGTATCCCTGCTTCATTAGAGCTGATACAGATAACAGACAACAATTCAGTCCCGGCACAACGTAGACCTTTAGCTCCTCCTGTAACGGAGAGAAAAACACGTTAGCCACATCACAGACTGATTTTCGTGTTCCGTCTGCGAACATAACAGTCATTCCAGTTGAAACAACCCTGCAGTTCCGCGTTTCGCCAGCAGGTTCGCTTATCAGGTGACGACTGACAGTAGTATCCAAAACCCAGCACGTCACCGTGTCCTGGCTGGAGTTGTTCTTCACAGTTGCCATAGAAGCAGTGATAAGAAAACAACCCTCCCCAGTGTCTGAACCACGTCCTTCCCTTGCGTTCCCACGCTGGCCTCCTCTTCCAGACTGGTTACCATGGAAACCCAGCTGGCTGACCTTGGCAAACTTGGCAACATCCTGTCTTGCCTCTCTGCTCCGGTGGGGGCAACTGCCACGCAGATGTTGAACTCCAGTGGAAAAACACTGCCCGGGGCTCCTCCCAGCTGGTCTCCTTCTCCTTCTTCTTCCGGAAAAGCACTCCTTGCCAGCTTTGCCCCCTCTGAACCGCCATCTCATTCCAGCAGGCTTCTTAAACTTGCCTTTGGAATTTTCCGCCCCCCCGACTTGCTCACTAGCGCTCCTTGAGGCTAACACATCAGGAACAGGGGCTACAGCCATCTCTAGGCTTTTGTATTCCTTCCCCAGGGCTCTGGCCTCCTGCTGAAGCTTCACAGCAAACACAGCAGTACATCCCCAGACAGCCCTTGCTGACTTCACGTCCTTGCCCAACTTCTTAGAGTGAGCTTTCCAGACGGAATGTCCTCCAAGACCTGGCTGCCTGCCATTGTCTTCCGTTCTCCCAAGGGTCCCCAAGCTTACTCACAGCTTATCCAGCACCCCGTCCGGAGAGACGATTTCCTGCTGCTCTCGAACTCCGCAGCAACACAGCACAGGCAAACCTTTGCGTCTTTCAGCTAGCCGCTTGCCTCAAAACTCCGGCCACGTTTGGATTGTTAACTTTTCACATGGCAGCTTAAGCTCAAAGCCATGTTCCTGGGACTGAGCCATCTCCTCCTCCCCCGGGGTAAGCGTACTCACGACAGCATCAGCTTCCTCCGGCCTCCGGCCTCCGGCAGATCGGCTTCTCCCCAGCGAGCTCCTTCCAGCCTCAAAGACAGCTCCGGCTGGCCCAGCAACTTTCCTGCTGGCATCCCCCACATGTGGGACGTTCCTGCAATGCTTCAAAGCTTTGGCAACCACCCATAACCTATTGGCAAACGGAGAGGCCAATAGTGCCTTGAGTGCCAAGGAAAACAAACATGGAGCCTGGCACGTTTCCCTGCGCAGCTCTGCTGCCTGTCCGTCTGTTACAAAAGACCTTCCTGCCTCTCCCTCTTGCCGGTAGCAGAGATAAACACAGCGGTGAAGCAATTGCAGCTTGTGTTAATAAATCCAAACACACAGGCGTTTCTTATCTTCTTAGCCTTTAATCATGAAGTTTAACAGCGTAACTTCAAACCTGGTGAAAGCTCACCCATTGCTCCCTTTCGGTAGCGTTCCCGAAAGCAGACTGAGACCCTCAGAGTCAAACCACTCCCAAGCTCCTCCCAGCTTCCAAAACTGACGTCAGAATGCTGAGGCATCATGGGAACAACTTAACCTCTTAAGTTCCAACTCCCATAATCACACAGGAGGAGTCCAAGTTGCCTGGCCACAAGCCCATGAAGGACCGTCTGACCCTGCTCTTCTGTGCCAACGCAAGCGGCGACCTGAAGATCAAGCCCCTGCTGGTGTACCACTCGGAGAACCCACGGGCCTTCAAGAAACACAAGGTCGACAAGGAGCAGCTGAGTGTCATGTGGCGATCCAACAGCAAGGCTTGGGTCACACGTGTGCTGTTTGTGGACTGGGTCAATCTTGCTTTTGGCCCTGCTGTCAAACAGTACCTGCTGGACAACGACCTGCCGCTGAAGGCTTTGCTTCTGATGGACAATGGTCCTGCTCATCCTAAAGGCTTTGAGGTGGACTTGTTGGAGGAGTTCAGCTTCATCAGCATCATGTTCCTGCCGCCTAACACCACGCCACTGCTCCAGCCGATGGATCAGCAGGTCATCGCCAATTTCAAAAAACTCTACACCAAGGAGCTTTTCAGGCGATGCTTCGAGGTGACTGATTGCACCACCATCACCCTGCGGGAATTCTGGAAGGACCACTTTGACATCGTCACCTGCTTGAAGATGATCACCACGGCCTGGAACGGGATCAGCCAGAGAAATTTGAATTGCGCTTGGCGCAGCCTGTGGCCGGACTGTGTGGCACCAAGTGACTCTGATGCACCAGAGTCAACAGTGGTGCAGGACATTGTTGCCTTGGGGAGGACCATGGGCCTGGAGGTCACAGAGGAGGACGTCAGCGAGCTGGTGGAGGAGCACGACCACGAGCTGACCACCCAGGAGCTGGTCGAACTGCAGGCAGAGGTTGCGCAGGAGCAGGCCTCGCTGGAAGAGGAGGAAGCAACTGAGGAATGGCCGTCCTCCAAAGAACTGAGGGACATTTGCCAGAAGTGGAAGGAGGTGCAGGCTTTTGCAGAGCGGCACCACCCTGACAAGCACGTGGCACATGACGGTCATGTTGCCTCTCAGGGAGCTGCTGAAAAGGCGGATGAAGCAGCAGACCATGGACAGGTTCCTCAGCAAGAAGCAAAGAGTGGAAGAGGAACCTTCTTCGAGTGGTCCCCCAGAGTCTTAGAAAATGTAATGTACCCTTTTTTGATTTTTAAATGTTTTTCCTGTCATGTTTAGAAACTTAATTTATTGTTCCTTCAATTTTTGATATGCTCTTTAAAGTATGTGTGACTTTAAAGAGCAGTTAATAAACTCTTTTTGTACCAAATTTGGCTTTGATTGGACTTTTTTTGACCATAGGAACGCATTAATTGATTTTCAATGCATTCCTATGGGAAACCGTGCTTCGCAAGACGAAAAATTCGCTAGACGAAAAAACTCGCGGAACGAATTAATTTCGTCTTGCGAAGCACCACTGTATTTTGAAAATCTTAATAAATATCTTTTTTTAAAAAAGGTCCCATTATTTTAGGACAGGGACGTCCAACTCCCAGTAGACTGTGATCTACCCACAGTGTAAAAAAACTGGCAGTGATCTACCCATTGTCGTTGGATGGATCAAAGTTGTGGAGCTTTTTTGTGGAAGCCAAGGTGGTTGAGCTTTGTTTTAGGGAGGAAATGAATGTATGGAATGGAATATTTGAATGAATGGAACGGAATAAGCATTGTGAGATACACAGAGCATAATCAAAAGTTGATTATATAAAACACAGTGGAGGGTCTTCAATCCACAGTCCGACAGTGGAACTTAATCTGATGGCCCACTTTTTGGTTAGGAACCAAAAGTGGCTGAGCTTTTTTAGGAAAGCCAAAGTTGGTGAGCTTTTCTTTAGGAACCAAAGTTGTTGAGCTTTTCTTTGGAAAGGCAAAGTTCTTGAGTTTTTTTGGGGGGAGTAGATCACTGAGGGGCCAGAGATCTACCAGTAGATCGTGATCTACCTGTTGGACGTGCCTGTTTTAGGAAATGGGGGGGGGGTGCTGCTCTTATCCTAAGGCTTAGAAAGAACCCACAGCTCACACTAAAAGAAGCCGAAAAGTCACGGAGTATAGAGAGCAGATTTTAAAATTCTTTGTCAAATATTTAGACAGAGGCCTCTGTAAACAGGATTAATCCCCCCCCCCCAATTTTGGTATTTCTGCCAAAGTTTCCCCCATAAATTCCAACCCGATTTCTTCTTCCCCATCCTTGGTGGCGCCAAACCCCTTTGCAAAACAGGAAGCTGCTGCTGTCAGAAGTTGCCATATTTGGTTGCAGTCTCCCAACTTGGTCTGAAATGTGCGAGTTCCTTCACTTTTAAGGTGATGTGTGAAGGTTTTCAGCCCTGCGAATGCAAAAAGCAAAAGATAACAAACCTGCAAGTCCAAAACCTTCCAGCTTTGCTCGCTGTCTCGGCTTGTTCTTGCAGCCGCTGGGAGAGATCACCAGGGGGTTTGGGGCAGGGCATTCATCAGTATGAGGGTGATACCCTCTTTTTCAAATCGGAACCAGTGAAGGTGGTGAAGGTCCGGTTCCTGGAGGTGGTTGGGGGATGGATGGCGGCTAATGGGTTGAGGTTGAATCCTGACAAGACGGAAATCCTGTTTTGAGTGCGCAGGTGAGGAGCACCCCCTGATCCTAAACGGGGCAACTGTGCCCCTGAAGGACCAGATGCGCAGCCTCATGGTCATTTTGGACCCATGGAGGCGCAGGTCCATTCTGTGTCCAGGGCAGCTCCATTTGGGATGCAGGATGAGACGCTCCCTGCCCAGAGCGTGCTTGCTCTGGTTATCTCCCGCTTGGACTACTGCCATGCGCTCTACGTGGGGCTACCTTTGAAGATGACCTGGAAACTACAACTAATCCAGAATGTGGCAGCCAGACTGGGGACTGGGAGGGGCCACCGAGACCACATAACACTTGAAAGACCTGCATTGGTTCCCAGTACTTTTTCAAGCACAATTCAAAGTGTCGGTGCTGACCTTGAAAGCCCTAAACGGCCTCGGCCCAGTAGACCTGAAGGAGCGTCTCCACCCCGGACGCCGGGGTCCCTTTCCCAAGGGAACCAGGCAGAGGAGCTTCTTGGTGGTGTCACCTGACCTGTGGAACACCCTCCTGTCAGATGTCAAGGAAATAAACAACTATCTGGCTTTTAGAAGACATCTGAAGGCAGCCCTGTTTAGGGAAGCTTTTAATATTTGATGAATTATTCGCAGGGGTGGCCAACTCCCAAGAGACTGCAATCTACTCACAGAGTTAAAAACTGGCAGTGATCAAAGTTGTTGAGCTTTTTTTCGGGAAGAGGAGAGCCCCATTTCGGGGGATTCAGGTCTAAGTTGTTGAGCTTCTTTGGGGGGAGCCAGTGATCTACCACAGACGCCCAGTGATCTACCAGTAGATCACTATCTGCCTGTTGGGTTATCTGCCTGTTGGGTTTCCAGAGGGCTCTGATCTGGCAACATCCTGATCCCTCTCGACCCTTTGTGGTAGAGACCGACGTCTCCAGCACAGCACTCGGTGCCGTCTTGTCCCAGCAGCACGGACCTGATGCGCCACTGTTACCCTGCACCTTCTATTCCCGCCAGCTCCTTCCAGCGGAGCGTAACTATACCGTGTGGGAGCGGGAACTGCTGGCCATCAAGGTGGCCCTTGAGGTCTGGCGCCATCATCTTGAGGGGGCATGACACCCGGTGGAGGTGAGAACCGACCACCGGAACCTGGAGTACCTCCAGACCACCCGCAAGTTGAATCAAAGGCAGATCCGGTGGGCATTGTTCTTCTCCTGGTTTCAGTTCCGGATCCGCTACATCCCTAGCTCCCCAAACCAGAAGGTGGATGCCCTGTCCCAGAAACCCGAAGACATCGCAGACACGGTACAGCTAGCAGTACCAACAACGATTTTACCACCAGCCACATTCCTGGCCACTCAGGAGGCTGAGCCACTGCGGGCTCGGGTGCGGGAACAGCAGAGGGTTGATGCTTGGGCCCAAGAACGACTCCGGGAACTGGCCAAAGGGTCATGCCCTCAGTACACCAGGTCTTACACCAGGGCCTACTGCTGCACCACAGTCGCACTGTACATCTCGCCAGGGCCACTGCGGGCTGAGGTTCTCCGGATGACCCATGATGGGACACTTTGGGCGGTATCGGACCACCCATCTGGTAAGACGGGAGTTTTGGTGGCCCCGCCTGAAGCCTGACGTGGCTTGCTACGTCGCTGGTTGTGATGTCTGCCGGCGGGCCAAGGGTCCTACCGGCCGACCCCCCGGCCTACTTCAGCCGTTACCAGTCCCACCACATCCTTGGCACACGGTCTCGCTGGACTTTATGGTGGACTTACCCCCGTCTTGTGGCTGTACCTACCATTTCACTAAGATGGTGCACTGTGCCCCCTGCCCATCTGTACCCACGGCTAAAGAAACTGCTCAGCTATACATTCAGCACATCTTCCACCTGCATGGCCTTCCCGAGCGTGTGGTTTCCGACCGGGGCGTCCAGTTCACATCCCACTTCTGGGGAGCGTTGCATCAGGCCCTCGGGACAGAGGTCTGTCTATCGTCAGCCTACCACCCGCAGACCGATGGTCAGACAGAATGGGCAAACGCGGTGCTGGAGCAGTATCTCCGGTGTTACTGCAGCTTCCAGCAGGACGACTGGGTTGACCACCTAGTGTTGGCAGAGTTCGCTTACAACAACATGGTGAACGCCTCCACCCAGCAGACCCCGTTCCAGGCCAATTACAGTTACCACCCGCGGTTATTCCCAGATGTGCTGCCGGTATCTGCGGTCCCTGCGGTGACAGAGTGACTTCAGGAGCTCCAGTCTCAGCAACAACTATTGATGGAGCAACTGAGCCAGGCCAAGGAGGCATACAAGGTCCAGGCCGACCGCCACCGCCAGGTGGGGCCGGAACTCCACATCGGTGACCTGGTATGGCTCTCCACTTGCCACCTCCACCCCTCTCAGCCTTCGCAGAAGCTGGACGCCCGCTTCACCGGCCAGTTTCCTATCTTGGAGCAGGTCTCGCCTGTGGCATTCCGTCTCCGGTTACCCCCAACCCTGAAGGTTTATCCGGTATTCCACAGGTCCCTTCTGAGTCCGGTGGCCCCTCCCGATGAGTTCCACCTGAACCGTCTCTGACCGCAGCCAGTTTTGGTTCAGGGGGAGCCCGAGTACGAGGTGGAACGCATTCTGGACTCACGATACCGCAGGGGAAAGCTTCAGTATCTCATAGACTGGAAGGGGTATGGACCTGAGGACTGTTCCTGGGAACCAGCAGCCAACATCCACGCGCCTGCCTGCCTCCGTGATTTCCATGCGGCGTACCCCAACAAGCCGGGTCCGGACCCTCGGTTGAGGGGGGGCTGGGGGGGATAGTGTGATGGCCTGGGAATCTGATTCAGAGGCTGAACCAGATGAATCCACTCTGGCTCCGGGGGTGATTGAGGACCCATTGCCTGCAGGTGCTCCTCTCCCAGCCCTGTCAGGGGAAGGTGAGGCAGCCTTTGGGTCCAGTAACCCTCCAGTCTCTCCTGAGCTGCAGAGGCTCAGGGCACAGAGGCGGAGGGAACTAAGTTCTCTCAGGAGGAGTGGTCGCCTTAAGGCCAGGAGAGGCGAGTCACCTGTGGGCCGGGACTGCCCTAGGCCCCAGAGGAGATAAAGGCCAGTCAGCCCAGTCCCAGGTTGTGGGAGCAACAGCACTGGTAACCTGTTTCGGCCGCCGCCCAGACCTGTTTTTCCGGAGTTCCCGACCACGCCCGGCTTCTTGCTTTGGACCCTGCTTCGCCCTTGGTGGACAGTCTCCAGACCCTCAACCCAGGACCGGACTCAGACCATGCCTCACGGTAACCCCCCCCCCCCCGGACCAGCACAGCCACCCAGAGTGGCTGGGGAAACAGTTTCCTTTTCTTTCCTGTTGCAACCGTTTGATAAAGATCAGGCTTCCTAGCTGCTTTGCTTCTCAATATTCTCTGCTTGGTGTTAGAAATGAAATAATGGCCCCCAAGTCTTAATGCCTTGAGAGTCTTAAAAAGAAAATAATCTTGGACAATCTTGGTAAAATCAGATTTTATTAACACATTTGCAATTGAATGCTTGCTGTAGCATGGGATGCCAACCAGCAGCATGAATCAGAAAGATTACGCACAAATTTTAAAACCTCATAGCCCCTTTTTCCCATTCCTTCACAGAGAAGGCATGGAAAAATCCCAGCTGGGAATGTTATTTGTAGCTGCAGCTAGTCTCCTGTCCATGGGACTGGAGAGATGAGCTCTTTCAGTCCAGATCTTTTATAGCCTGTAGTCACTCTCCCTCCTGCTTCACAGAGTAATCGTGGAAAACTCTTATTGGTCAAAAGATAAGCCATATATGATGTGGGAAGCCGCAATTGGTCAAAAATAAGACGTCTATGACGTAGGAGCAATTAAAACAACCGTTCTGATATGACACAAGATGCACATGCTTGCAAGTATACAGTGCTAGTTTCTCACATGGCTTCCATCATTCCTTTAGATCTTTTGTCAAGAGATTACACACTTCTCTAGTTGACAGCTTCCCAGCTTTCTTGGGTCACACTGACCTGACCCTGAGCTAGCATGTGAGGACGTCAATCGCTTTGTTATATTTCAGCTACACTTCAGTTGGGAGCTTGCCAAGATTCTTAGCTGATCTGCCTCGGTTAGCTTCTAGCTTGCAAGTCTCCCTATTTGGAGTTTCCCTTGTTTAAATGTGTTCCATGCTCAGCATTAGGCCTTGGGAATTCTTTTATTCCTTTGGTATATTTCAGCTTTATTTAAAACTAACTTACAGCAAAAACTTACAAGCTCTCGAAGCAGTTCATGAGCTATAGCTATTTTTAGCTGCCCCTCATTAGCAAGCTCTGCCTGGTAACGGTTTGATTCCTATCTCCCGTCAAGGTTTCTACAGGAATGCAGCTGTTTGTTGGCTCACATTAGCCTTACAAGCAGTTTTCAGGGTTTTTACTTAGCTGCATTGTTTATTCTATACTCAGCTTGATTACCTTCAAAACATTATCTAGCCTACATTATACATATACCTTTTTAATTGTTATTAACTTTAAAATATAATGCTATCTACGGTTAGCTGGAAATATGTTCCATAAATCTCAGAAGAGGTATCAAATTAGAGTCACTAGGTGTTGTTCTCCACCCATATTTTAACTTTCTGTTTCTTCTGAAGAACATAGCTGGTGTACAGGTGAAACTCAGAAAATTAGAATATCATGGAAAAGTTAATTTATTTCAGTAATTCAACTTAAAAGATGAAACTAATATATGAGATAGACTCATGACATGCAAAGCGAGATATGTCAAGCCTTTATTTGTTATAATTGTGATATTATGGCACACAGCTGATGAAAACCCCAAATTAACAATCTCAGAAAATTAGAATATTAAATCAAATCAGCAAAACAAGGACTGCAAATAGAGCAACATTGGACCTCTGAGAAGGAGAAGCATGCATATGTACTCAGTGCTTGGTTTGGGCCCCTTTTGCATCAATTACTGCCTCAATGCAGCGTGGCATGGATGCAATCAGCCTGTGGCACTGCTGAGGTGTTATGGAAGACCAGGATGCTTCAATAGCAGCCTTTAGCTCTTCTGCATTGCTCGGTCTCATGTCTCTCATCTTTCTCTTGGCAATGCCCCATAGATTCTCTATGGGGTTCAGGTCAGGCGAGTTTGCTGGCCAATCAAGCACAGTAATCCCATGGTTCCAGTAGTAGATAGGTAGCCGTGTTGGTCTGCCATAGTCAAAATAAAAAAAATTTTCTTCCAGTAGCACCTTAAAGACCAACTAAGTTAGTTCTTGGTATGAGCTTTCGTGTGCATGCACACTTCTTCAGATACACTGAAACAGAAGTTGCCAGATCCTTCTATATAGTGAGAAGGTGGGGAGGGGTGTTACTCAGAAGGGTGGTGGGAATGGGAGATAGGCAGATAGCTGGGAGAGCCTGTTGACGACTCTTAACGACTGTAATAGGTCTTACAGGAGAAGGCAAGGGGTGAGGAGGTGAGAAATGGTTTAGTCATGTATAGTGAGATAAGAATCCAATGTCTTTGTTCAGCCCAGGTTTTTCCATTGTTTTAAGTTTGGTAATGAGTTGTAATTCAGCAGCTTCTCTTTCCAGTCTGTTTCTGAAATTCCTTTGTAGTAAAACAGCTACTTTGAGATCTTGTATAGAATGTCCTGGGAGATTGAAGTGTTCTCCTACTGGTTTCTCTGTTTTGTGATTCTTGATGTCAGATTTATGTCCATTTATTCTTTGGCGTAAGGTTTGGCCTGTTTGTCCATGGGCACTGAACCAGGTTTTGGTACTTTTGGCAGTGTGGGCAGGTGCCAATTCCTGCTGGAAAATGAAGTCAGCATCCCCATAAAGCTCGTCTGCAGAAGAAAGCATGAAGTTCTTCAAAATCTCCTGGTAGACGACTGCGTTGACCCTGGACTTAATGAAGCACAGTGGACCAACACCAGCTGATGGCATGGATCCCCAAATCAACACTTCACACTGGACGTCAAGCATCTGGCATTGTGTGACTCCCCATTCTTCCTCCAGACTCTGGGTCCTTGGTTTCCAAATGAGATGCAAAAGTTGCTCTCATCAGAAAAGAGGACTTGGAACCACTGAGCAACAGCCCAGTTCTTTTTTTTCCCCTTTAGACCAGGCAAGATGCTTCTGACGTCGTTTCTTGTTCAGGAGCGGCTTGACAAGAGGAATACGACATTTGAAGCCCATCTCCAGGATCCGTCAGTGCATCGAGAGCTACCACACACAAACTCCAGCCTCAGTCCACTCCTTGTGAAAGTCCCCAACACGTTTGAATGGTCTTTTCCTGACAATCCTCTCCAGGCTGTGGTCATCCCTGCTGCTTGTGCACTTTTTTCTTCCACACTTTCCCCTTCTGCATAACTTTCCATTAACGTGCTTCGATACAGCACTTTGGGAACATCAAACTTCTTCTGCAATTACCGTTTGAGGCTTTCCCTCCTTATGGAGGGTCTCAATGATGGCTTTCTGCACAACTGTCAGGTCAGCAGCCTTCCCCATGATTGTGCTTCCTACTGAACCCATTGCAGGTGTTATGGGTTGAATAGCTACTGCACCTTTTCACAATATTCTAATTTTCTGAGATTGTTAATTTGGGGGTTTTATCAGCTGTACCCCATAATCGTCACAATTATAACAAATAAAGGCTTGACATATCTCACTTTGTATGTCATGAGTCTATCTCATATATTAGTTTCACCTTTTAAGTTGAATTACTGAAATAAATGAACTTTTCCACGATATTCAAATTTTTCGAGTTTCACCTGTATATCCTGGCTTACTCTGGGTCAGCTTGACCAAATGAACTCCTAATGAACTGCTTATTTTGACAAGCAGAGGAGTACTTAAAAGGAAACCGCCAAACTCTTGTCTTCAAACAATTGGCTGCCTGCCAACCTGCTCTCCTGTGCTGCTTTGGATAGCCCATTCTTCTCTGAAACTTGCTAACAGGCTAAATGCATTTAGAAAGAAGGAAGGAAATTCTCCATTTGTTTCCAGACTTTGAGCACATTTGTAGACAAACAAACAAACAAACAAACAAACAAACAAACAAACAAACAAACAGTTAATTGCCTTTCTACATTATTTGGGGTTTAGAATATGTCTATGGGAGCATTCTAGTGCAATCTCCCTATAAACATGAATATATAAAATTGTGAAGAGGCGACAATATATGTTTCTGACAATTGGCCTCTTGGATACCCCATAAGGGGAAAGGAGCAGATTTTGTTTACAACAATAGCAAAGGTGGTGCCGCCGCTGAGAAGGCCTTGCTGTGTATAGTAGCCCCACTGGGCTATGCTCATTTCCTTTATGGGGTATCCAAGAGCCTGTCTAGAGTCCTTAAGTGGGTTCCCTATCGGTCGGAGAAAATAACAGAGGCCAACCAGAGAATATTGAGAAGCAGAGCGGCTAGTAAACCTGATCTTTATTGAACGGTTGCAACAGGGTCCTCACTCCCCACATGCAGGAGGGAGGAGGAACCCAGAACATGGGTGTGCAAGCTCTTATATAGACTTTTGAAATTGCCCACCCTGTAGACCAAGGACCACTCCCCAATACATCATACATACATCACAGAAGAGGCGGTCTCCAGCAGAAAACCTGTTTACCAGGGTACCTGATAATGGTCACTGATTGCTTTTACTGGGGCAGCCTGGCCATTCTTTTGTGATGACAAATCCATACTTCCCCAAGTCCAGGTCCCAGGCTCACCCTATTCACATCTTAAATGTGCCCTTAAGGCACATTCATGAGCACAGAGACAGTGGGGAGGTTTTCCCCATTGCCTCCCTCCTTGCAGAGAAACATTTGAGGTCAACTGGGGAGAGTCCAAATGGTTTCAGGAAGGTCTTCCCATGTTGTTTCAGACACGTGGTTTATATCTTTATGTATGTGTTTGCCTTGTACGTTTATGAACATTGAATTTATATCTTGGAGGCCTTCAGTTCTTATAACACTCTTAAGGAAGTAGACAATCCCATGTCTGATGCTGAGGAGGAGCTTTCTAAGCAAGCGTCTAGAGTGAAAGTTGTCGCCTTCTTCCAAACATGCTTTGCAGAGAAGTGGCCAAAACCCTCCCATTTTGTGTCCCTCCATTTCCAACATTTCCAAATAAAGCTCTTTCTTTTTTTTAATAAATATTTTATTAAGTTTTCACAATAGACAAGCATACATAGACAAAAAGAAATACAAAATCACAAAAAACAATACAATACAAAAATACAAACATTAAACACATCAAGGAAAAAGAAAAAAAGATAAAAACACATATAGTAACAAAAAACAAAAATTCCCTCTTTCTTAATTTCTCATTTTCAATTAGCTTATTTTCCCGACTTCCTCACGTCTCCCGTTCTTGTATCCCTTTTTTAAAAATTAATTCAGCAAATTCATATTCTATTAATTTATCTGTTGTTAGTCCAATCTTACATTTTACTTTGTTGCTAAAGCCCCTGCGATTCATTTCAATGTCCTTAACATTCATAAATTTTACAGTATTTCTGCAAATAAATTTTAAATTTCTTCCAATCTTCCTCCACCGTCTCCTCTCCCTGGTCTCGGATTCTGCCAGTCATTTCCGCCATCTCCATGTAGTCCATTAGTTGCATCTGCCAATCTTCCAAGGTGGGTAGATCTTGTGTCTTCCAATGCTTTGCGATGAGAATTCTTGCTGCTGCTGTAGCATACATAAAAAAAGTTATATCCTTCTTTAACACCGATTGGTCCACTATGCCCAGGAGGAAGGCCTCTGGTTTCTTCAGGAAAGTATATTTAAATACCTTTTTCAGTTCATTATATATCATTTCCCAGAAGGCCTTGATCCTTGGGCACGTCCACCAAAGGTGAAAGAATGTACCTTCAATCTCTTTACATTTCCAACATTTGTTATCGGGCAAATGATATATTTTTGCAAGCTTGACTGGGGTCATGTACCACCTATACATCATTTTCATTATATTTTCTCTTAAGGCATTACATGCCGTAAACTTAATCCTGGTGGTCCACAACTTCTCCCAGTCAGCAAACATGATGTTATGACCTATGTCTTGTGCCCGTTTTATCATTTCCGATTTTACTGTTTCTTCCTCAGTATTCCATTTCAACAGCAGGTTATACATTCTCAAAAGTATCTTTACATTGGGTTCTAGCAGTTCTGTTTCCAACTTTGATTTTTCCACCTGGAAACCAATTTTTTTATCCAAATTATAAACCTCTCTTATCTGAAAATAATGTAGCCAGTCCCGCACCTTCTCCTTAAGCTTGTCATAATTCTGCAATTTCAGTTTGTCACCCTCCTGTTCTAAAATTTCCCAATATTTTGGCCATTTGTCTTCCAAGTTGAGTTTTTTCAAAGCTTTCGCCTCCATAGGTGATAGCCACCTTGGAGTTTTATTCTTCAAAAAGTCTTTATACCTTATCCAGACATTAAACAGTGCTTTCCTGACGATGTGGTTTTTAAATGCCTTATGCGCTTTTACCTTGCCGTACCAAAGATATGCATGCCACCCAAATACATTATCACTTCCTCCATGTTCCAAAACATCTGTATTTTCCAGAAGTAGCCATTCTTTCAGCCAGCAGAAAGCTGCGGCCTCATAATAAAGTTTTAAGTCTGGCAGGGCAAACCCCCCTCTGTCTTTAGCATCAGTAAGAATTTTAAATTTTATTCTGGGCTTTTTGCCCTGCAAGACAAATCTAGATATATCTCTTTGCCACTTCTTGAAACAGTCCATCTTATCAATAATTTGCAATGATTGGAATAAAAATAACATTCTAGGCAATACATTCCTCTTAATAACAGCAATTCGACCCAGCAAGGAAAGCTTCAAGTTCGTCCAAATTTCCAAATCTTTTTTCACCTCTGACCAGCATTTTTCATAATTATCTTTAAAAAGATTTACATTCTTAGATGTCATGTTCACCCCCAAGTATTTTACCTTCTTTACTATTGTTAAATCTGTCTCATTCTGAAACCATTCTCTTTCTATCTGTGTTAAGTTTTTCTCCAAAACCTTGGTTTTCAATTTGTTCAATTTAAAGCCTGCCACTTGACCAAATTCCTGGATTACTTCTAAGGCCCTCTTAGTACTAGGTATCGGCTCCTGTAGTGTCATAACAAGATCATCTGCAAAGGCTTTAAGTTTGTATTGTTTAACTCCGACCTGAATACCCTTGATCAGCTGGTCCCTTCTAATCATATTTAAGAGAACCTCCAGGACTGAAATAAAAAGCAATGGGGAAATTGGGCAACCTTGTCGTGTCCCTTTCTCTATTTTAAACTCTTCAGTAACCATGTTGTTAACTATCAATTTAGCTTTTTGTTCAGAGTATATTGTACCTATACCATTTCCAAAATTCTGTCCAACCCCCATCCCCTGAAGATTTTTCTTCATAAAACGCCAAGAAATGTTGTCAAAGGCTTTCTCCGCATCTACAAAGATCAAAACTGCTTTAGTATTGATGTTCAGCTTTAACTTTTCTAGAATATTAATAATGTTCCTTGTATTGTCCAATAAGTGCCTTCCAGGGAGAAAGCCAGCCTGGTCTTTATGTATTATCTCTGCCAAAACTTTTTTCAATCTTCTGGCCAAAATATCAGCAAAAAATTTGTAATCCACATTAAGCAGGGATATGGGGCGGTAGTTCTTAAGTTGTGTCTTCTCAGACTCAATTTTCGGTATAAGTGTGATATAAGCTTCTTTCCACGTCTCAGGTGCCTTTTTCCCTTCCATAATTTCGTTGCAAACCTCCTTCAAAGGTTGAATTAACCAGTCTTTCAAAGTTCTATAGTATTTGGAGGTGAGTCCATCAGGTCCTGGAGATTTACCCAGTTGCATATTTTGAATTGCGCCTTCCACCTCTTGTTCAGATATTTTATGATTCAGAAAGTCTTTATTTTCTTGAGAAATTTTTTGTAATCCATTGGTGTTCAAAAATTGGTCAATTTTCGATTCCATCTGCGGCCCTTGTGTGTAAAGCTCTTTGAAATATCTCAGGAAGCAGCTTCTAATCTCCTGTGGCTTCTGAATGTTTTTTCCATCCACTTCAAGATTAGTTACAGTATTTAATTTTTGTCTCTTCTTCAATTGCCAAGCTAACAGTTTTCCACATTTGTTAGCTGATTCGAAGGTTTTTTGTCTCATCTGCTTAACTTTCCATTCAATGTCCTGGTTTATCAATTTCATATATTGTACTTGATGTAGCTTAATTTCTCTCAAGATCTCTTGGGATTTTGGTTTAGTCCTAAGTTTTTTCTCTCCTTCTTTTATTTTCTCCAAAATCTTCTCTTTTTTCTCATTTTGAATTTTCCTTTTTATTGAATTTTGTTGTATCAAAAACCCTCTCATTACAGCTTTACTTGCGTCCCAGATTGTTCTTTTTTCCACTGTAGTCTGCAAATTTATCTCGAAGTAGTCCTTTATTGTTTTTTGGGTCTTCTTGATAATTTCTGAATCTCTAAACAAGGCGTCATTCATCCTCCATCTGAAGGATCCAGTCGATATTTGTTTCATTTCCATCTTCACAGGGTTATGGTCGGAGCAGGTTTTTGAGCAGATTTCTACTTTTCGAATCTTGGGAGCCATTCCTCTAGCTATCCAGATTTGGTCAATCCTTGTCCATGTCTTTTGGGCTTCAGAAAAGAATGTCCCTTCTTTGTCTAGGGTGTTCTTTGTTCTCCAAATATCAATTAAATCCATATTGTCCGTCAGTTCAAAAAAAGTTTTCGGTAGTCTTCCATCTTTTGTCACCACTTGTCTTTCTGACTTGTCCATATTTGTCGACACCACACCATTCATGTCTCCAAGCATAATAATGTTTAAGTCCATAAAGTCCAACAATGTCTCATGCAATTTCTTGTAAAATTCTGATTTCCCCTCGTTTGGTGCATATATCCCTACTAACAAAAATTTCTCACCTTGATGTTGTATTTCAATAGCCACGAATCTTCCTTGTTCATCCTTGAAGATAAATTTAGGTAATAGGCTTTCTTTTGCACAGATCACAACTCCTCTCTTTTTAACTTTATCTGATGAGATAAATTCTTGTCCTAATCCTTTGTTAATTAAGACTTTCCTGTGTGTTCTAGTAAAATGGGTTTCTTGCAAACATATCAAGTCCAATTTTTCCTTTTTCAATAAATGAAAGATTTGTTTCCTCTTGTCCGGGGAGTTCAAACCTCGAATATTCCAGCTTAATACTTGCAGAGACATTGTGAAGTTATTCTGCTTCTCCTCCAGTTGCTCCCAATGTTTGTTCTTGGTCTGTGGGCGGCGTCGCTTTTGGTTTATCCTCCAGTGTTGACTTTGTTAGGTCTAGAATTCCTGGTCTCGGCCTTTGTTCTCTACTGTCCACTTCCTTGTACAAATCTTCCTCATGCACCTTCAAGAACTTCTCTTTATCCTCTTCCGATTTTATTTTCACTTTTTTTCCCTTTATAGGTAAAGGACAGTCCCTGTGGGAACTCCCACCGGAATACAATGCTGTTTCTTCTTAGTAGGGTCACCAAGTCACTATATTTCACTCTAAGATCCAGCAGGTGTTTTGGGATATCTTTGTAAATCTCAATCCTTGAACCCTCTATTTCAAGTGGTTTCTGATAGTGTAGGCCTAGTATTTTATCTCTCTCTTCTTTGGATCCAAGTGTTATTAAACAGTCTCTTACCTTGTTCTTTCTTCCCTCTTTGTTCCCTCTGCCAAGTCTGAAGGCTGTCACTATCTTAAAGTCTTTATCTGGATCAAGGTCTCAGAAATCTCCAAATTCCTGTGTAAGAAATTCAGAAAGATTACCTTCTTCTGATTCCGGTACCGCCCTGATCCGCAGGTTAGCCTGTTTATCTCTCAATTCCAGTAGGGACAGTTGTGCCTTATGCTCTTCTATTTGCTTGTTGATTGGTTGCAATTTTCCTTCAACCACGAGCACCTTCTCTCTAGCTTCTTCAGCAATTTTCTTTGTTAATTTAGATTCCTGTACCAATCTGTCGATAACTTGCGTATTGGAGCTAATATTTGTAGTGTTTAAGTCGATTTTAGTTGACAGTTTTTCCAAAGCTCCAAATATTCTATCCAGTGATGCACTTAGATTTTCTTCAGCACCTGAACTTTTTGCAGAAGTTTGTCCAGTGTCCTCCTTTTCCACAGCAGGCGGTGCTGCTACTGATTGTCTTCTTTGTTGTTGTAATTTAGTTTTACTTCTTGTTGACTGCAGCTGGGGCTTATCCTGATCCATTGCTTTGTTGTTCGACATCAAGGTCACTTGCGCAGTTGAAATTCCTTTCCGATGGGAAGAATTTCAGACCTTGGAGTGGAAAGTCCCCAGCTATATTCCAAACCTCCTCTAGGGGAGTACTTTTGCAACAATGTTACTTTCAAAACAGTTTTCCAAAGGCAGTCCTGTCCTACAATCACTTTCCAAATAAAGGCAACAATTACAGAGAGTTCTTCCAATTCCAACTCCCACTGTTACAAAGAGTCCCTTCCAGTTCAAAAGCAGAGTTACTTCAGACAGTTACAAATGTTTATAAATGGTGCAACACTTTCTTAATGTCTCTGGCAGTCCAAAATCAGGGGTTAGGCAGTGGTTTCTCCCCCCCCCTTCTTCTCAAGCTCAAGTCCACAAAATTCCCCTCTCCCCTCACTCCGAGGGGGGGGGGTTCTTACTTCAGACATTGAAATCTGAGCCTTTTCAATTTAATTTCTATGGCTCTAGCTTTAAAAGGTCTTTGCTTTGTTTCTATCTACAAGAGCGGAAGACGGAATTCCTTTTTACGTCTTTCCCACTTCAGTGCCAAGTTCAAAATCTTTTTTTCCGATCAAAGGTAATCCAATCCTTTGATCTCTTAATTTAAAAGTCTTACTCACGGGTTGAAGTTTGTAATCCAGATTTCAAAGGAAAGAGTACAGCACTCTCCGGCAACAGCTGCACGGCTTCACTCCAAGGAAGTAGCGATCGTCCCTCAGCGCCGCGCTACCCCCGCTCGGCTCCAGAGCCCCTCGCGGGGTTCCCTCGCTAAAAGGGGGAGCGCTTCTGGCGCCCGCCGGGTCCCACGGCTGCAGGCTTCTCCCGCCTGCAGTTTTTTCGGGTCTCCGCTGCGCCGTAGCGGCGAGACCCCTTTAATTCCTCGGAGCTTCTCCTCCTACTCAGAAGGAGACCGCCATTGCCGTTGGCGCCGCCTCCGGAAGTCCCAAATAAAGCTCTTTCTCCCTGCGGCTTCTTCTCCACTGACTAATATACTGGAAACCTGTTCCGAGGCCCCATGCTTATACTTTGTTCCTGTTTGGAAAAGCCAGCCAAGTTTCCACTTGTCTCCGTTTTATTACGCTTGCCAGGAACTGATATACGCAACACTATCAAACCTACAGCTATGTAAATCCAACTAACAAGCCCAACAGATTCTTATGCAGAAAGAAACTACCGTATTTTTCGCTCTATAAGACGCACCTTTTCCCTCCTAAAAAGTAAGGGGAAATGTGTGTGCGTCTTATGGAGCGAATGCAGGCGGGAGGCTCTGCTCAGTGCTCCCTTTAAAGAGCCATGTGGAGTGTGTGTGGCCCTTCTCCCTCCTCAGGGAAAAGTGCCCAAGAGCCGCACACACACTCTGCGCACTCTTGGGGGAGCCTTAGCCGCACACAACCTCTCCCGGGCAGGGGATGAAGGCTCCCCTTGCCCGGGAGAAGCTGCGCGCGGCTATCCCATAAGCCAGGACAGCAAGCGGGACCGCTGTGCAGCAATCCCGCTTGCTGTCCTGGCTTCTGAGATTGAGAATATTTTTTTTCTTGTTTTCCTCCTCCAAAAACTAGGTTCGTCTTATGGTCTGGTGCTTCTTTGCATCCCTCAGGTTCAAATACAGAAATAGATTATAATTTTTTTATGAGTTATCATTAATATCTTGATATACAATTGATAACCTTGAAAATCTACGTTGAATATGGTGGTTTCAAAGGGGTCACTTTAAGAGATAAAAAAAACTTTGCTGTAGATTGCTGCCACCTGTAACTAGAATTAACACTGTGTCTCTCTATAAAAGTAAACATGGGATTACTGGTTGTTTACTGCAGAATCCGCCATGACACTTGTTCCATGTCTCTGATACACAAAATATGGTATGTAGATCCATTGTTCAATATGCATGTTATATGTTTTATTTCCTAATTTGTTAAAAAAACTACAGGCAGCCCTGTATAATCCTTTTGCAGGAAACTTGGTCTCTTAAACTTTTAGATATTCCTAATTTTATTACTTATAATTTACCTGCCATTAAAATGTCAAGAAAAGGACGTCCCAAAGCCAGTTTCATCTGTGGTATTAAACAGTCTTCTAACCTTAAAATTAATTACATTAGAAATATTGGACAGTATGCACAATTGTTATCATTTTCCAATGTTCACAAGGAAATTCTTCTTTTAAATATATATTTCCCTCCCATAGAGTCGGAAGCTAGACCAGATTATTGTTGGAATATAGTCTCTGAAGAGCTGTAAATTTCCAAATATCACAGTAAATTTCCAAATATCCCCCTGATTGTAATGGGGGACACTAATGCGCGAATTGGATTAGATAACACAGCTCTCTATAAATGCTATGTCTCAACTCTAGCCGAAGATGCTCCACTTCCGTTGAGAATAGGGAGGAATTCAAGGGACGTTACTATTAATAAAGCGGGAGGAAAACTCTTACACTTGGTTTTATAATTTAATCTTGCATTTTTGAATGCCTCAATATGGCCTGACATTCCAGGAGATTTTACCTTCTGCTCCAAAAGGGGCAGGAGTGTAATCGACTATTCCTTAGTTTCCTTAGAAATGATAGATGAAGTTGCCTCTTTTACAGTAGTACCCCGCTCTGAGAGTGACCACTTTGCAATTGTTTTAGAGATGTACAGAAACTCTAGAAATAATGACCCTTGTTGTCCTATTGGTACCAATAAGACTATTTATGCCAAAAGAATTTATATAAGTGATAAAAATAGGGAGGATCTATTAGCAGTATTTGAAAATAACCCAGTTATTCTCAAACCTTTGGCTAACCAAAATCTGATGCCTTTGGCAGACATTGATTATTATTATAATACTATTCAGGAATTATTTTCTTCTTTTTTAAATCTCCCATTCAGCAACAAACCTTCAAATGAGTATAATTGGTTTGATATCGAATGTATCAACCATAAGAAAGAACTTAGAACCTGTCTAAAAGAAGCCTCTATCACTAACTCCCAAGGACCTATTTTGAAATGAAAAACGCTTTTAAAAACATGCTCCTGGAAAAAAAAATCTGTGTTTTCACAAGCAAAATGGTCCAATATTGTTACTGCATTAGAAATTAAAGATACCAAAACCTTTTGGTCACTCTTTTCAATAAAAGCTACCACTGATTTTCCTAATATAAGTGAAGAAGCTTGGATTACGCATTTTACCGCTGTTTTTTATGATTCCCAAGTTTTTAAGATGGAAAATTTTAAATCTTCTTCAGCAATAACCACACAATTTCAAATTACTGTTGAGGAGATGAAAAACATAATTCTTTCGTTTAAGCAAGGAAAATCCCCTGTTATGGACGGCATTTCAATAGATCTCCTGAGATTAAATGTGGAATGGTGGGCCACTAATCTTGTCCCGCTCTTTAACTCTATTAATCACTTAGGCCTTGTACCTAAATCGTGGAATAACTCAATAGTGGTGCCGATTTTTTAAAAAGGTGATAGGAATTGCCAAGAGAATTACAGGCCTATTAGTTTGTTACCATGCATAAGTAAAATCTATGCCAAATTCCTGCTTATTAAACTGGAAGAATGGATGCTTACAAAAGGTCTACCTGGTAAGGAACAAGCTGGTTTCAAGGCAGGTTCTTCAACTCTTGACCAGTGTCTAGTGTTAAGTCATCTTGTGGACAAATATGTCCTGAGAAACAAATGAAGACTTTTTGTGGCATTTGTAGTTTTAAAAAGTGCCTTTGATTTGGTCGATCCTAATAAACTGTGGACCAAATTAGAACACCTCGGTATTGATCCATACCTGCTTGCTGTTGTTGTTTAGTCGTTTAGTCGTGTCCGACTCTTCATGAGCCCATGGACCAGAGCACGCCAGGCACTTCTGTCTTCTACTGCCTCCCGCAGTTTAGTCAAACTCATGCTGGTAGCCTCGAGAACACTATCCAACCATCTCGTCCTCTGTCGTCCCCTTCTCCTTGTGCCCTCCAACTCTCCCAACATCAGGGTCTTTTCCAGGGAGTCTTCTCTTCTCATGAGGTGGCCAAAGTATTGGAGCCTCAGCTGTCCTTCCAGTGAGCACTCAGGGCTGATTTCCTTCAGAATGGATAGGTTTGTTCTTCTTGCAGTCCATGGGACTCTCAAAAGTCTCCTCCAGTACCATAATTCAAAAGCATCAATTCTTTGGCGATCAGCCTTCTTTATGGTCCAGCTCTCACTTCCATACATCACTACTGGGAAAACTATAGCTTTTACTATACGGACCTTTGTTGGCAAGGTAATGTCTCTGCTTTTGAAGATGCTGTCTAGGTTTGTCATTGCTTTTCTCCCAAGAAGCAGGCGTCTTTTAATTTCGTGGCTGCTGTCACCATCTGAAGTGATCATGGAGCCCAAGAAAGTAAAATCTCTCACTGCCTCCATTTCTTCCCCTTCTATTTGCAAGGAGGTGATGGGACCAGTGGCCATGATCTTCGCTTTTTTGATGTTGAGCTTCAGACCATATTTTGCGCTCTCCTCTTTCACCCTCATTAAAAGGTTCTTTAATTCCTCCTCACTTTCTGCCATCAAGGTTGTGTCATCCACATATGTGAGGTTGTTGATATTTCTTCCGGCAATCTTAATTCCGGCTTGGGATTCATCCAGCCCAGCCTTTCGCATGATGAATTCTGCATATAAGTTAAATAAGCAGGGAGACAATATACAGCCTTGTCATACTCCTTTCCCAATTTTGAACCAATCAGTTGTTCCATATCCAGTTCTAACTGTAGCTTCTTGTCCCACATAGAGATTTCTCAGGAGACAGATGAGGTGATCAGACACTCCCATTTCTTTAAGAACTTGCCATAGTTTGCTGTGGTCGACACAGTCAAAGGCTTTTGCATAGTCAATGAAGCAGAAGTAGATGTCTTTCTGGAATTCTCTAGCTTTCTCCATAATCCAGCGCATGTTTGCAATTTGGTCTCTGGTTCATCTGCCTCTTCTAAATCCAGCTTGCACTTCTGGGAGTTCTCGGTCCACATACTGCTTGAGCCTTCCTTGTAGAATTTTAAGCATAACTTTGCTGGTGTGTGAAATGAGTCCAATTGTGCGGTAGTTGGAGCATTCTTTGGCACTGCCCTTCTTTGGGATTGGGATGTAGACTGATTTTCTCCAATCCTCTGGCCACTGCTGAGTTTTCCAAACTTGCTGGCATATTGTGTGTAGCACCTTAACAGCATCATCTTTTAAAATTTTAAATAGTTCAGCTGGAATATCATCACTTCCACTGGCCTTGTTATTAGCAGTGCTTTATAAGGCCCATTTGACTTCACTCTCCAGGATGTCTGGCTCAAGGTCAGCAACCACACTACCTGGGGTGTATGAGACATCTGTATCTTTCTAGTATAATCCCTCTGTGTATTCTTGCCACCTCTTCTTGACGTCTTCTGCTTCTGTTAGGTCCTTACCACTTTTGTTCTTTATTATGGTAATCTTTGTACGAAATGTTCCTTTCATATCTCGAGTTTTCTTGAACAGATCTCTGGTTTTCCCAATTTTATTGTTTTCCTCTATTTCTTTGCATTGCTTGTTTAAGAAGGCCCTCTTGTCTCTCCTTGCTATTTTTGGGGAATTTGCATTCAATTTCCTGTATCTTTCACTATCTCCCCCGCATTTGGCTTGCCTTCTCTCCCCCGCTATTTGTAAGGCCTCGTTGGACAGCCAATTTGCTTTCTTGCATTTCCTTTTCACTGGGATGGTTTTAGTTTCTGCCTCCTGCATAATGTTACGAGCCTCCATCCATAGTTCTTCAGGCACTCTGTCCAGCAAATCTAAATCCTTAAACCTGTTCCTCACTTCCACTGTGTATTCATAAGGGATTTGATTTAGATTGTATCTTACCGGCCCAGTGGTTTTTCCTACTTTCTTCAGTTTAAGCTTGAATTTTGCTATAAGAAGCTGATGATCTGAGCCACAGTCAGCTCCAGGTCTTGTTTTTGCTGACTGTATAGAGCTTCTCCATCTTTGGCTGCAAAGAATATAATCAATCTGATTTCGATGCTGCCCATCTGGTGATGTCCATGTGTAGAGTCGTCTCTTGTGTTGTTGGAAAAGAGTGTTTGTGGTGACCAGCTTGTTCTCTTGGCAGAACTCTATTAGCCTTTGCCCTGCTTCGTTTTGATCTCCAAGGCCAAACTTGCCAGTTGTTCCTTTTATCTCTTGATTCCCTACTTTAGCATTCCAATCCCCTATAATGAGAAGAACATCCTTCTTTGGTGTCATTTCTAGAAGGTGTTGTAAGTCTTCATAGAATTTGTCAATTTCAGTTTGACTATGAGGGTCACTCCATTTCTTTTACGGGATTCTTGCCCACTGTCAGGGAACTGCCATCAGCTCAGAGGCGAGAGGTGGAAGGGCAGTTAGGTTACAGGGAGCCTCCAAAGACTGTGAGAAGCAGCACTACCTCTGCAGAGGAGGGAAGCCACGCCTCCAGTGGGGAAGGGGTGCAGGTCTCGGATGATGCAAGGGAGAGACACAGCACCGGCATGAACAAAGCCGGGGGGAGGCAGGTCCCCCTCTGCCCACGCCATCTTTGCACAATTGGTTTACACGCAGAGAGGGGAGGCGTGGGGGGGAGGGTCAAAAGACTACTCTGCTGGGGAAAGTTTAAGGACCGCCCACTCCCAGATTCTGGTAGTGAGTGAGCAGACATGGAATTGAGTTGATCTGCATTGTGAACGTTTTGGGCAGATAATAAAGCCTTGAAAAGACCAACAGGGAGTCTTGCCTGTTTGCTCTCGAGCAACCACGCCGGCATACACAACACCCACAGTAGTAGATATGATGGTCATCTGAACTGAATTCGCCCATTCCTGTCCATTTTAGTTCACTGATGCCCAGGATGTCAATATTTACTCTTGCCATCTCATTTTTGATGACATCCAACTTACCAAGGTTCATGGTTCTTACATTCCAGGTTCTGCCATCAGCTCAGAGGCGAGAGGTGGAAGGGCAGTTAGGTTACAGGGAGCCTCCAAAGACCTTTCGGCTTTGGCCCAGCCGCTTCATGAGCTCTGAATCTACTTGTACTTGTCCTCCACTCTTCCTCAGTAGCATGTTGGACGCCTTCCAGCCTGAGGGGCTCATCTTCCAGCATCATAATTTTTATATGCCTGTTGTCTTTCTCCATGGAGTTTTCTTGGCAGGGATACTGGAGTGGCTTGCCGGTTCCTGCTCCAGGTGGATCACGTTTGGTCCAAACTCTCCACTATGACCTGTTCATCTTGGGTGCCCTGCTCGGCATAGTTCATAGCTTCTCTGAGTTTATTCAAGCCCCTTCGCCACGGCAAGGCAGTGATCCATGAAGGGGCCATACCTGCTTACATTGATTCAAAGTTTACACTCCAATAACCAAATATATGTTAAAGTTTCAAAAGATGGTAGACTTGTAGGCCCAATTCTGAATAACCGAGGAGTTAGGCAAGGCCCCTACCCTATTCAATCTCTTTTTATCTGACCTTACTGAGACCCTGAAAGAAGATATATATATATATATATTAAAATCCTTTTTAAGCATCGTGATTATTACCGGGGGAGTGCCAGAGCCTCTGCGGTAATCACTTTGCAACAATTGAAGAAGTAAACTCACCCTTGCTTCTTCACCACGTTGTCTTTCTTCTCTTTTGCAATTACCTCCTGTCTATTTATCTCGGTCAATGCATTGTAGCGTATTTATTACAACAAAAAGAAATAATTTACAACTTTAAAGAAACAATGGTGACGACCAGGAGTGGCTGCAAAACCTCAGGCTTTTCTCTGAAGGCTGTAAGACCCACCTTTAAAAGAGCCACTCTAAGGAAAGCACAAACAAAAATCACTTGCTTCTACATGAACAGAGTAAAATGTGAGACAAATGAGGAAACGACTGAAATGAATGAGAATAAGAACAAGAAGGGAAGTGAAATATACTCAGAGTCGCAAAGTGATTTCATGCTCTTTATTCAGCTCATAGTGGTGAGGAGGAATGAATGAATGTCCCCTCAAAGTATCTGCTTTATATACATTATTTACACAATGGGCTGCACATGATTGGTTAATTCTGGAATTCTACTGTAAGCCAATCAGGTTGTGGATTCACTTATATCTGGAGCATGATTGGGTGGTTCCTGCCAACCAATCATACTGCTGCATTGTTCTTGGACCAATCAGACTGCTGCATTCTGAATCCTATTGTTCTAGGACCAATCAGACTGCTGCAATTTGGATCCTATTGTTCTAGGACCAATCAGACTGCTTCAGTTTGGATCCTATTCAACTCAGTACATAACACCCCTCCCCTCTAAGTTCCAGTCCTGCCCGGGAGGTCGCATTCATAGTCCTCGAGGTACGCCGGCGGCCTACGTGTGCGTTGCGGCCTGTGGTGTTCCCTGGTCCAGGGTTCAGGTTCTGGCTCGTGTTCCAAGGATGCTGGCTGTGATGGGCCTGTTTGGTTTGGCGCAACCGGCTCGCTCAGTCGTGGTTCTGGTTCCGGTGTCCTTTCGGCTTCACGGGTCCTCTCTGTATTTACTGATTCTGCCTCTCCTGCTGGCCCCTCCTGGTCTATGGGCCTCACTGCCCCTCTGTTCCCTTGGGACTCCTCTGACCTTTCCTCCTCCTGGTTTTCTCCTGGGAATCGTCGCCGTATCTGGTTGCAGTGGCGGCGCCAGCATTGCCCCCCATCCATTAGCACCTCGTACGACACGGGGCCAGTGACCCTGGTGACTGTGGCGGGTACCCATGCTGGGCCTGCCCCAAAATTCTTTGCGTACACTGGGTCCTGGGCCTCGAAGGTCCGGGGGTTCCTGCCTTCCCCCCCCACTACCTCATCCTGAGCTCTATCGGGGTGAAGGCGGTCCAATCTGATTGCAAGGCGCCGACCCATTAGTAGTTCAGCAGGGCTCCGGCCAGTCGTTGAGCTGGGGGTGCTGTGCTGTGCTAGGAGGAATGTGGCAAGGCGGTACTCCCAATCCCCTTGCGTCATGCGGCGAAGGGTGTCCTTGGTGGTCCGCACCATGCGTTCTGCTTGGCCATTGGTGGCAGGGTGGAAAGGCGCCGAACGGATGTGGCGGATGGCGTTCTGCGCTGTGAAGGTTTGGAATTCTCCTGACGTAAATGCAGTCCCGTTGTCTGAGATGAGAGTGTCAGGGAGCCCATGGGTTGCAAACAGCCTCCGTAGTACCCGGATGGCTGCGGATGTAGAAGTGGATGGTACCAGTGCGACTTCCAGCCATTTGGTGTAGGAGTCCACCACTATGAAGAATGTTTTCCCCTGAAAGGGGCCAGCGAAGTCCACATGCAGGCGTGACCATGGTGCTCGGGCGGACTCCCAGGACTGGACTGGCGCCCTTGGGGGATCTGGGCGGGATTCTTGGCAGGCCTGGCAGTGTTTGACCCAGGCCTCTATCTCTCCATCGATCCCTGGCCACCACACATAACTCCTGGCAAGGGCCTTCATTCTTACTACCCCTGGGTGTGTCTCCTGTATGGCTGTGAGGACCCTCTTGCGGAGGGGCTGGGGAACAACGACCCTGCTTCCCCATAACAGGCACCCCTTGTGGGCCGACAGTTCATGTTTGCGGGTTGTGTAGCCAGAGAATTCTGGCCCAGGGCTGCTGCTGGGCCATCCCCTCCACACCCAGTCCAGGACCCGGGAGATGACCCTATCTTTCTTGGAATGGTGTGCAACTTCTTGTGCCTGAATGGGGCGGTCGGGAAGCAGCTCCAGGCTCATAACCTCTTGTGCAGGTGCTGGGTCGGGGCCTGTTTCCGGTAGTGGTAGCCTGCTGAGGGCGTTCGCATGGCCCATCGCCTTCCCCGGGCGGTGAATCAGTGCATACTGGTAGCTGGCAAGGAAAATTGACCACCTGAGGACGCGAGGAGACAGCACTTGGGGGGTCTGCTTTTCAGGGGCAAACAAGCCAAGCAACGGCTTGTGGTCAGTCACCACGGTGAAGGGCCGCCCGTACAAGAAATCATGGAATTTTTTTACTCCCTTCACGATTGCCAGACCCTCCTTGTCTATTTGCGAGTAGTTCTGCTCAGTTGCGTTGAGTGTCTGGGAAAAGTATGCCACCAGTACCTCTCTTCCATCCGGGAGTTGGTGTCCCAGGACAGCGCCAATGCCATAGAGCGAGGCGTCGCATGCTAGCACCACTGGCAGCCTCTCGTCGAAGTGTGCCAAGACCGAGTTTGAGACAAGCAAGTCCTTGACTGCCTGGAATGCGGCCTCCTGGCGCTGGCCCCACACCCAAGGGGCCCGCTTGTCCAGGAGTCTGTGTAGGGGCTCTGCTACCGCCACCTTGTGGGGAAGGAAGGAATGGTAAAAGTTCAATAGTCCCAAGAAGGCCTGAAGTTCAGTCTTGCTCTTGGGTGCTGGGGCATCACAGATGGCCCGTACCTTGTCCCCAGTCGGGTGGACCCCTTCTGCGTCCACCATAAATCCCAGAAAGTCCACCTGAGGCACTCCTAGTAGACATTTTCCCCGCTTCACCTTGAGACCCGCCGTCTGGAAACGGTGCAGAACGGTGTGGAGGCGGTCCTCAAACTCCTCTGGTGTGGGCCCGGCAATCAACACATCATCGAAGAAGGGGGTGACGCCAGGAATCCCTTTAAGGAGCGAGTCCATTAGATTCTGGAATATGCCTGGTGCCACACTGACACTGAATTGCAGCCGCTTTACTCTGAATGCTCCTCTGTGCGTCACAATCGTCTGTGCCTCTGCTGTGGCCTCATCTACTGGCAGCTGTTGATATGCTTGGGCCAAGTCCAGCTTGCCAAAAAATTTCAACCCAGCCAGGGTGGCAAGGACATGGCTGACCACTGGCACTGGGTATGCATGGGCCGTGAGGGCCTTGTTTATGGTACATTTGTAGTCTGCGCAGATGCGGACCGAACCATTAGGCTTGACGGGTGTAATGATTGGGGTTTCCCAGGGGGCATTAGGCACTGGCTCCAGCACTCCTTGCTCCACGAGCCGGTCCAATTCCTCGTCTATACGGGGTTTCAGGGCGAACGGGACCCGGCGGGCCTTGAGCCTGAGTGGTCGTACTGCGGGGTCAAGCTGTAGAGCAATGGGGGGGGGGCGTATACTGTCCCAATTTCCCATCGAAAACCCCTGGAAATTCTTTGCAGATGGCGTCCACGTCCACTTGTAAGCTAGTGTGGTTCACCCCGGTGATGGCTAGCCCCAGTGGTCCAAACCATGCCAATCCCAGTAAGCTAATGTAGGGGCCCTTGACCACGAGCAAGTCCAGTTGCCGAGTCCGCCCTCGGTATTGCACCCTGAAGGTCCCCACCCCCATTGTGGGGACCTTAGGTTTCTGGAAGTCCCGGAGGGTGAATGGGGCCGGCCTGAGTTTGGGACCCCCAGTAGGACACAGTTTCCTTAATGTCCTTGCCAAGATTATGGATAGAGTTGAACCCGTGTCAAGCTCCATGCGGCATGGGGCCCCCTCTATCTGTACCTCTACATAAATTTTCTCTACGTTGGGGTGGGGCAACTGGTATACCTGGAAGTCCGTGAGCTCCGTAGTGTTGCCTTGGTGCGTTGGGCCCCGGGACCTGGGGCTCTTGGATTGGTCATCTGATGCCTGGCGTCGGGTGGGCCGAGCTTGACACACCCGGGCGATGTGTCCCAATTTTCTGCACTGCCTGCACTCTGCGTTGCGGAAACGGCAGGTCCTCCTCTCGTGACTTTCCCCGCAGCTTGCGCAGTTCCCTCCTTCTCGTCGAGGCAGCTGTGGTATGTGGGCTGCTTGAGTGCGCTGCTGTACTCGGTGCACCTCCTCCCTGTCAGATCCTGAGTCGTCGGTGAGGTCTTCATGGTGGACCCTCGGTTGGGGTGGCAGGCTCGGCCGTGCCTCTTGCGTCGACCTCTTGGCAGCTTCCGTTGCCAGGGCCTCCTCCAGAGCGACCTGGAACGTTAGGTCCTTCTTGGCGTAGAGGCGTCGTTGCAGCTTCTCATCCTTCAGGCCACCGACGAGGCGGTCACGAAGCATGTTCTCCAGCTCTGAGAAGTTGCAGAACCGGGCAGCTTGGCGGAGAGAGGTCACAAACCCAGTTATGGTTTCCCCAGGGGTTTGCCGCTTTGCGTAGAAGGCATTTCGACGAGCCACCACTGAGGGCTGCGGCGAAAAGTGCCCCTTCAGCTGTTCCATTATTGTTTTGTATGGAACAGTAGCGACGTCTTCAGGTGCAAGGAGAGCCCGGGCAATTTCAAATGTCTCCTCTCCGCAGATGCTGAAGAATATCACCCTCTTCTTGGCGTCTTCTTCATCGGTGACCCCTTTGGCTTCTAGAAGGAAGGTGAAACGGGAGGCATATGCTTCCCAGTCTCCAGATGCTGGGTTGAACGGCGAGAAGCTGCTGTCGGTTGCCATTCTGAGTTCCTTGTGTCCCGGAGCTGAAGCCTGGATACACGGTGCGAGGCAGCGGTGCGGCAGGTGGCGGTGCTGTGTGTGGCAGTCAGCTCAGCGGGATCCCACCTTCGTCGCCAGTGAAATATACTTAGAGTCACAAAGTGATTTCATGCTCTTTATTCAGCTCATAGTGGTGAGGAGGAATGAATGAATGTCCCCTCAAAGTATCTGCTTTATATACATTATTTACACAATGGGCTGCACATGATTGGTTAATTCTGGAATTCTACTGTAAGCCAATCAGGTTGTGGATTCACTTATATCTGGAGCATGATTGGGTGGTTCCTGCCAACCAGTCATACTGCTGCATTGTTCTTGGACCAATCAGACTGCTGCATTCTGAATCCTATTGTTCTAGGACCAATCAGACTGCTGCAATTTGGATCCTATTGTTCTAGGACCAATCAGACTGCTGCAGTTTGGATCCTATTCAACTCAGTACATAACAGGAAGAGAAATTCTACTCTCTCCTACCAACCTCTCTTACAGCCATAGTGAAGGACTGGTTATGCAAAGAAAGGAGTGTACTAAAAGCAGTGATAAAAGCCTAAATATAATGGAAGCAACACAAAATATATTTGATACAGCCGACGAAGCATCCCCGAAACCGAAAGCCAAATCCCAAGTTCCCCCCGAACCATCGTTAGATCAAAAAATGGAGAAACCTAATGTTAAAACAATTTTCGGAATTGGCCTCGGGAAATATTAAACCTTCGAAAGACTCTTATCCTCATTCTCATGAGACAAATGAAGAGGGTCTCTCAATCATCAAATGGCTAGTGCTCCTTACTGAGGACATTGAATCCATAAAGTCCTACTTGGACACGTGCACAAAAATCCTTACCATTATGGTTGACTCCTGTAAAATTCTCTGGAGAAAACCCAGAATGCCCGCAGAATTGGAAAATAATCATGGACTCGCCTCCACCCTATGGAGGAGTGACCCATTAAGGAAGGGTAAGAAAGTCTGCAGAGCTAATGCTTGTAAAAGGAGATTCACAGCTGTAAAAAATGTTTAAAAAAGTAAAAACATAAAAAATCTTAAGACAGTGTATTATAAAAAAATGGTTTTTAAAAAGCTTTTTAACCTACTCAAGAGCACAACAGCCTCTGGGACTAGAGGGAACCTGGTGAAGTCTTTAGCCAAGAAGTCAGTTAAACAGGACTTGCCCTCAAACGTCTGTGCTGATAAAGCTCTGGATTGTCTAAAACCTTCAGCGCTTGCTCCACCACCAAGCTCTAAGCAAGATTTACTGCCCCAAGATCCATGGGCCTATGTTTTAACCATAGACAACTCCAAATCCAATAAGGAGAGCATTCCAACAAATAAGAACTGGAAACTGGTGTTGCTTCAAAATAAGCTTGTTTTTTCAAGCTATCCTAAGCCCCCAGGATTTTTATCTCAAGAGGATCGCAAAGTCCATCTACTGAACTTCCTTAAGGCATACATGCCAGGTACTTTGAGTAATCCCTTGGAGTTGGACCAAGTGGAATATCTATATTTCGATGGCTTGCTTGCCAGGTTACATTCCATGATCAGAGATTGGCAAAACTGATATATAAACACAGAGAACACCTAAAGACAAGTGGTGTAAAAATATCAAGGTACTTTAAAAATGAGGCCTCTCCTATCCCACTAGTCCCCAGTTCTGCAATCTCGGCTGTAGCACCTCATCAAAAGGCTGAATACCACACTTTAATTGATATAAAAGTCACTGAGGACTCGCCTAATCATCACCCAGAGTTACTTACTAATGATCTTCAAAGACCAGACTCTCCCGGGACTTTATATGAGGCAAACCAAGGTAACGGGTTCGAAAGTTTTAAAAATAACTTAATTTATTCCTTTTTTTATAAATATTTTATTAAGTTTTCACAATAGACAAGCATACATAAACAAAGAAAATCACAAAAAACAATACAATACAAAAAAGATACAAACATTAAACACATCAAGAAAAAAGATAAAAACACATATAATAACAAAAAACAAAAATTCCCTCTTTCTTAATTTCTCATTTTCAATTAGCTTATTTTCCCGACTTCCTCACCTCTCCCGTTCTTGTATCCCTTTTTAAAAAATTAATTCAGCAAATTCATATCCTATTAATTTATCTGTTGTTAGTCCAATCTTACATTTTACTTTGTTGCTAAAGCCCCTGCGATTCATTTCAATGTCCTTAACATTCATAAATTTTACAGTATTTCTGCAAATAAATTTTAAATTTCTTCCAATCTTCCTCCACCGTCTCCTCTCCCTGGTCTCGGATTCTGCCAGTCATTTCCGCCATCTCCATGTAGTCCATTAGTTGCATCTGCCAATCTTCCAAGGTGGGTAGATCTTGTGTCTTCCAATGCTTTGCGATGAGAATTCTTGCTGTTGCTGTAGCATACATAAAAAAAGTTCTGTCCTTCTTTAACACCAATTGGTCTACTATGCCCAGGAGGAAGGCCTCTGGTTTCTTCGGGAAAGTATATTTAAATACCTTTTTCAGTTCATTATATATCATTTCCCAGAAGGCCTTGATCCTTGGGCACGTCCACCAAAGGTGAAAGAATGTACCTTCAATCTCTTTGCATTTCCAACATTTGTTATCGGGCAAATGATATATTTTTGCAAGCTTGACTGGGGTCATGTACCACCTATACATCATTTTCATTATATTTTCTCTTAAGGCATTACATGCCGTAAACTTAATCCCGGTGGTCCACAACTTCTCCCAGTCAGCAAACATGATATTATGACCTATGTCTTGTGCCCATTTTATCATTGCCGATTTTACTGTTTCTTCCTCAGTATTCCATTTCAACAGCAGGTTATACATTCTCAAAAGTATCTTTACATTGGGTTCTAGCAGTTCTGTTTCCAACTTTGATTTTTCCACCTGGAAACCATTTTTTTTATCCAAGTTATAAACCTCTTATCTGAAAATAATGTAGGCAGTCCCGCACCTTCTCCTTAAGCTTGTCATAACTCTGCAATTTCAGTTTGTCACCCTCCTGTTCTAAAATTTCCCAATATTTTGGCCATTTGCCTTCCATGTTGAGTTTTTTCAAAGCTTTCGCCTCCATAGGTGATAGCCACCTTGGAGTTTTGGTCTCCAAAAAGTCTTTGTACCTTATCCAGACATTAAACAGTGATTTCCAAATTTCCAAATCTTTTTTCACCTCTGACCAGCATTTTTCATAATTATCTTTAAAAAGATTTACATTCTTAGATGTCATGTTCACCCCCAAGTATTTTACCTTCTTTACTATTGTTAGACCTGTCTCATTCTGAAACCCTTCTCTTTCTGTCTGTGTTAAGTTTTTCTCCAAAACCTTCGTTTTCAATTTGTTCAATTTAAAACCTGCCACTTGACCAAATTCCTGGATTACTTCTAAGGCCCTCTTAGTACTAGGTATCGGCTCCTGTAGTGTCATAACAAGGTCATCTGCAAAGGCTTTAAGTTTGTATTGTTTAACTCCGACCTGAATACCCTTGATCAGCTGGTCCCTTCTAATCATATTTAAGAGAACCTCCAGGACTGAAATAAAGAGCAATGGGGAAATTGGGCAACCCTTTCTCTATTTTAAACTCTTCAGTAACCATGTTGTTAGCTATCAATTTAGCTTTTTGTTCAGAATATATTGCACCTATACCATTTCCAAATTTCTGTCCAACCCCCATCCCCTGAAGATTTTTCTTCATAAAACGCCAAGAAATGTTGTCAAAGGCTTTCTCCGCATCTACAAAGATCAAAACTGCTTTAGTATTGATGTTCAGCTTTAACTTTTCTAGAATATTAATAATGTTCCTTGTATTGTCCGATAAGTGCCTTCCAGGGAGAAAGCCAGCCTGGTCTTTATGTATTATCTCTGCCAAAACTTTTTTCAATCTTCTGGCCAAAATATCAGCAAAAATTTTATAATCCACATTAAGCAGGGATATGGGGCGGTAGTTCTTAAGTTGTGTCTTCTCAGACTCAATTTTCGGTATAAGTGTGATATAAGCTTCTTTCCACGTCTCAGGTGCCTTTTTCCCTTCCATAATTTCGTTACAAACCTCCTTCAAAGGTTGAATTAACCAGTCTTTCAAAGTTCTATAGTATTTGGAGGTGAGTCCATCAGGTCCTGGAGATTTACCCAGTTGCATATTTTGAATTGCGCCTTCCACCTCTTGTTCAGATATTTTATGATTCAGAAAGTCTTTATTTTCTTGAGAATTTTTTTGTAATCCATTGGTGTTCAAAAATTGGTCAATTTTCGATTCCATCTGCGACCCTTGTGTGTAGAGCTCTTTGAAATATCTCTGGAAGCAGCTTCTAATCTCCTGTGGCTTCTGAATGTTTTTTCCATCTACTTCAAGGTTAGTTACAGTATTTAATTTTTGTCTCTTCTTCAATTGCCAAGCTAACAATTTTCCACATTTGTTAGCTGATTCGAAGGTTTTTGTCTCATCTGCTTAACTTTCCATTCAATGTCCTGGTTTATCAATTTCATATATTGTACTTGATGTAGCTTAATTTCTCTCAAGATCTCTTGGGATTTTGGTTTAGTCCTAAGTTTTTTCTCTCCTTCTTTTATTTTCTCCAAAATCTTCTCTTTTTTCTCATTTTGAATTTTCCTTTCTATTGAATTTTGTTGTATCAAAAACCCTCTCATTACAGCTTTACTTGCGTCCCAGATTGTTCTTTTTTCCACTGTAGTCTGCAAATTTATCTCGAAGTAGTCCTTTATTGTTTTTTGGGCCTTCTTAATACTTTCTGAATCTCTAAACAAGGCGTCATTCATCCTCCATCTGAAGGATCCCGTCAATATTTGTTTCATTTCCATCTTCACAGGGTTGTGGTCGGAGCAGGTTTTTGAGCAGATTTCTACTTTTCGAATCTTGGGAGCCATTCCTCTAGTTGTCCAGATTTGGTCAATCCTTGTCCATGTCTTTTGGGCTTCAGAGAAGAATGTCCCTTCTTTATCTAGGGGGTTCTTTGTTCTCCAAATGTCAATTAGGTCCATATTGTTCGTCAGTTCAAAAAAAGTTTTCGGTAATCTTCCATCTTTTGTCACCACTTGTCTTTCTGACTTGTCCATATTTGTTGACACCACACCATTCATGTCTCCAAGCATAATAATGTTTAAGTCCATAAAGTCCAACAATGTCTCATGCAATTTCTTGTAAAATTCTGATTTCCCCTCGTTTGGTGCATATATCCCTACTATCAAAAATTTCTCACCTTGATATTGTATTTTAATAGCCATGAATCTTCCTTGTTCATCCTTGAAGATAAATTTAGGTGATAGGCTTTCTTTTGCATAGATCACAACTCCTCTCTTTTTAACTTTATCTGATGAGATAAATTCTTGTCCTAATCTTTTGTTAATTAAAACTTTCCTGTGTGTTCTAGTAAAATGGGTTTCTTGCAAACATATCAAGTCCAGTTTTTCCTTTTTCAGCAAATGAAAAATTTGTTTCCTCTTGTCCTGGGAATTCAAACCTCGAATATTCCAACTTAATACTTGCAGAGACATTGTGAAGTTATTCTGCTTCTCCTCCAGTTGCTCCCAATGTTTGTTCTTGGTCTGTGGGCGGCGTCGCTTTTGGTTTATCCTCCAGTGTTGACTTTGTTAGGTCTAGAATTCCTGGTCTCGGCCTTTGTTCTCTACTGTCCACTTCCTTGTACAAATCTTCCTCATGCACCTTCAAGAACTTCTCTTTATCCTCTTCCGATTTTATTTTCACTTTTTTCCCTTTGTAGGTGAAGGACAGTCCCTGTGGGAACTCCCACCGGAAGACAATGCTGTTTCTTCTTAGTAGGGTCACCAAGTCACTATATTTTACTCTAAGATCCAGCAGGTGTTTTGGGATATCTTTTTTTTATATATATTAAATTTTATTTAAGAAAGATACATAACTCACATTATATTACATATATATACATACAAGAAAAAATCCATCAAAAAGAAAAGAAAAAAAAAGAAAAGAAAAGAAGAAGCAAAGAGCAAAGAAAGAAGAAAGACACACAAAGCATAAACACTTACAGATAAAAAACTTCCGTCCAACTCGGTCTTGGATTACATATCCTTATATTACTTCTACAGTATTACTGAAAAATTACATTATACATCGAAGGTTTTAGTTATCGTCTACTGATAAATTCTTAATTCCCATGATAGTCTCAAAGTAATTTAAGAATTTAGTCCATTCGTCTTTGTGTTTAACTGTATTGTTTTGTCTTATTTTTTGTGTTAATCTTGCTAATTCGATATATTGATATAGCCTCATTTGCCACTCTCCGATCGTTGGTAAGTCAGGGGATTTCCATTTTTGTGCTATTAGAATCCTCGCCGCGACCATGGCATATTGAAAAAAGGTTTGATCTATTTTTTTTATTTCCTCGCCAATCATACCTAAAACAAACAACTCAGGGGTTTTTGGGAAATTATACTTCAAGATTTTTTTCAATTCGTCATAAATTTGTCCCCAAAATTCCTTCACTGCATCGCAGGTCCACCAGATATGGAAAAAAGTCCCAACCTTGTCTCTGCATCTCCAGCAGGTATTATCGACAGTTTTATACATCTTTCCTAGCTTTGCTGGAGTCAAGTACCAGCGGTACATCATTTTCTCTAGATTTTCACGAAGGGTTGCACAAGCTGTGAATTTTATACCTTTCCTCCAGAGTGTCTGCCATTTATTATATTCTATATTATGACCAAGATCTCTGTCCCATTTCACCATTGCTCCCTTCACCAGATCCTCTTTGGTATCCCATTCCAATAATTGTTTGTACATTTTGGAGAGGAGTTTGTCATTACTCTCTAAAATTTCCACCTGGAACCTTGATTTTTTTTCGTTCATCCCCAATTTCTTATGCTCACCCCATAATGCGTTAATCTGGTGGAAATGAAGCCATTCTTTTATCTTGCCTTTCAACTCCTCATAGGGCTTCACCTTCCATCCTACTTCTGTCTTTACTAAGAGATCCTCATACGTACATCTTTCACCTGTCATATTTATTTTTTTTATTTTAATAATATCGGTTGGGGAGAGCCACCATGGGATGCCTTTTTCGATCATTTTTTTATACCTGTTCCACACTTCTAATAATGAACCTCTAACTATATGATTAGAAAAACCTTTGTGGACCTCCCCTTTCTCTTGCCAAAGGTAGGCATGCCACCCATATCTGATATTGAAACCCTCCAAATCTAAAAGATCTGTGTTTCTAAGGGTAGCCCAGTCCTTTAACCAACATATACAAGCTGCCTCATAGTAAAGCCTAATGTTCGGGACTGCGAAGCCACCTCTCTCTCTTGAGTCTGTTAAGTATTTAAACTTTATTCTGGCTCTCTTCCCCTGCCATATAAACTTGGTCAGGATTTTTTGCCAGTTCCTGAAGAGGGAGGTACCTTTGATTATCGGAATGTTTTGAAACAAAAACAGTAGTCTCGGAAGAATACACATTTTAATTGCAGCCATCCTCCCTGTCCATGAAAGTTTCAGTCTATACCAGGTGTCTAAGTCCTTTTTAATTCCCTGCCATACCTTATTATAATTATCTTCAACCAGGTTTATATTTTTTGGTGAAAGCCAGATTCCCAAGTATTTTACTTTATTCACAATTTTAATACCAATCTTTTTTTCCAGCTGGATTTTATCCTGTTCAGCCAGATTCTTTATTAAAAATTTTGTTTTTTTCCTATTTAATCTGAAACCAGACAATCTGCCAAAGTCCTCCAGTAGTTCTACCACCCTACTGGCGCTATCCACTGGGTTCTCCAAGGACAGGACCAGGTCATCGGCGTACGCCTTCAGCTTAAATTCTTTCTTCCCGATTCTTATCCCCCTCACGTTTACTGCCTCTCTTATTCTATTTGCAATTACTTCTAATACCATTATAAATAACAGGGGGGACAATGGGCAGCCCTGCCTTGTACCTTTCTTAATCTTAAAGGGTTTAGTCAGATTGTCGTTTATAATCAGCCTGGCCTGTTGTTCTGAATATATTGCCCTAATACCTTTCATGTAAGGACCTTCAATGCCTGCCTTTTCCAAACATTGTAATAAAAATTCCCATGAGACATTATCGAAGGCCTTTTCAGCATCTATGAAGATTAATGCTGCTGGAATATCTATTCTCATATCTAAATATTCAATGATGTTTAATATATGGCGAACGTTTTCTTTCTGATGTCTATTAGGGAGGAATCCCACTTGGTCTTTATGTATATATTTCATTAGAAGTTTCTTAAGTCTACTTGCCATAATATCAGCGAAGATCTTATAATCGTTATTGAGCAAAGAGATTGGTCTATAATTTTTTATATCTGTTTTTTCATTCTCTGTTTTTGGAATCAAGGTTATATATGCCTCTTTCCAAGAACCAGGGATCTTCCCTCCCTGGAGGATGTTGTTAATCACATCTTTAAGCACAGGGGCTAGGTATTCCTCTAGCGTTTTGTAATATTTTGAGGACAGACCGTCCGGCCCGGGGGCTTTCCCATTCTTCATCCTACTAATGGCCTCCTTAATCTCATTTACTGTGATCTCCTTATTCAATTGTGCTCTATCCTCCTCTATTATGTATTTCCCTCCGCTTTGATCCAGATAGTTCTTAATTTCTACGCTGTTTTCCCTTCCTCTTTCATACAGCTTTTCAAAAAATTGAATAAACCTTTTTTCTATTTCATCTGGGTCTTCTATGATGTTATCCTCCATTATTATTTTATTTATCACATTTTGTTTCTTTCTTTTTCTTAGCTGCCATGCGAGTAACTTCCCCATTTTTATTTGCTGACTCGAAATACCTCTGCTTCATAAATTTAATTTTCCATTCTATCTCTTGATTTAGTATCGCTGAGTATTGAGACTGGAGCACTTTGGAGACTCGGATGGTGTCAGGGGTTCAGGAGCAGAGACGCAGAGAAGGGAGGAGACAGAGAGCGAGGGGGAGGAATACGAAGGAAAGATGAGTGGGGATGATGAACCGAGATCGCCGAGCTTATCCAGTGAGTCCGAGGATTCCCAGAAGGGAGCGCCAGCGGTCAGAGCAAGGGGGGAAAGCAGGGGGACACCCCAGGAAGAAGGGTCCAGGGAGGAATCAGAGAGCAGCAGTTGGAGATCGGGACCCACGTACCCAGCCGGGAGCAGCGGGGAGAAAGGGGACCAGATATCGGGTTCCGGAGGCTTTCAGAAGGAGGGAGGGCATGAGTCAGGAGTAGTCACGCCCACCTCGGGGAGCGACGAAACGATCAAGAGGAAGGTTGAGAGTTGGGCGCGCGCACCAAGTTCAAATGTAGCGGAAGCTGGCGCAGTAAGCAGCCCAGAGAGTGAGCCAGGTCCCAAAGCCCGCCGCAAGGAGGCGGAAGGGTCAGGGGGGTCCGCGTCAGAAGAGAGTAGGAAGGAAGAGACCCCGGGGGGCAGAAGGACCCAGAGACGGAAGGAAAGGCGCAGGAGGTGGAGCAAGGCTAGGGTATTAAGCTGGTGTGCTAGAGGCGGAGACTCAGACGGGTCTTCGCCGGTCTGACCTAGAAGAAGTAGGGCTGCACGTTGCAGTTTGGAAATGGAACCTGTAATCCAATAAAGACCCTTTTAACCTGAACGCTGGCTAACGTGGTCCTATGTGAGCTGGGACTGAGTGGCAGCCCTGACAGTAAGACCCGTCTCATTAAAGCTTCGGACACCTGATACCTCGCAGCGGAGGCAGAAGCAGCGAGAGGAGGAAATTGGTGTTTGGGAGCGAGCTCACAACGGTTGGCAGAGATGACGGAAGCAGAGAAAATTTCAGCGCTGCAACAGGCAGTGACCCAATTGAACGCGGAGGTACAGGCATCCAAGAAAAGGGAGGAGGATGCGGCAGCCGCCTACAGAGATCTCCACGCCAGGTTTGAAGCATTGGTTAAGCATGGGCAGCCAGGACCCAGACCGGAGGGGGTTGGGTTGGCACGGAGAGCAGGAGGGCTTGTGGCTCACTTCGATGGGAATTTACAACAGTACCCCAATTTTCGAGCAGACGTAATGTGCGCACTGCAACTGCTGGCGAAAGACTTTAGGGATGAGGAAGAGAAAGTGGGGTTTATACTATCCCATTTGCATGGGGATGCTAAAGCGTGGCTACGCAATTTGTGGAGGGATAAAGACCCGGTGCTTCAAAATGCAGATGCCTTTATCAAAGCGATGGATGCGTGCTTTTTATCTACCATTGACGTGGATCTTGCCCGACGGGAGATTCATGGACTGAAACAAGGGAGGGCGAGCGTACGCCAGTATCACGCCGGCTTTTTTGCGCTGGTCAGTGCCTTGGAATGGGACCGGGATTCGCCCCCAGTCAGAGACCTATTCTGGGAGGGTTTGAGCAGTGCTGTTAAAGACGAAATTGCGAGGGGGGAGAGGCCCCGGAGCACGCAGGAGGTGGTCCAAAGGGCGCTGACTGTGGGGGTGAGGCTGGAAGAACGTCCGTGGTGCAGAGACGAAGGACGTGGAGGGCGCGAAGCAGCGAGAAGTTTCTCTTTCGTTCCCAGGGAAGCTGCGCGTGCGCAATCCACACCTCCGCCAGGAGGGGGAGTGGAACCTATGGAGGTGGGAGGCGCCAGGGCTCAGTCAGCTACCAGAGCCCCTGCACCGGCGGCAGTCAAGACTAAACCTCCTAGAGGGACCAGGAAGTGTTATATATGCGACAGCTCTCAACACTTGGCGAAAGAGTGTCCCCAGAGGAGCTCCAAGCACACTGCAGCCTCCGCAACGGTGAAAGTGGCCACGCAACACAGCGAACACCAGCAGGGAAACGACGATGTCTGGCTGGAGACAGAGGCACTGGGGCCCAGCCAGACGCATCACTGAAGCAGTCCCCAGTGATCTTGCAACCCACGGACCCCCTCCCACCCAAACCAGTAGTGCAACTCACAGCATCTCTCCAGCTGCCCGATGGCGTCACTATCGAAGTGCCGCTTTCTGTGGATTCTGGAAGCAACGCAGACTTTATAGCACAGGATTTTGTGGAGCAGCACGCTATACAGCTATTACCGGCCACTCTGCCCCTGCAAGTCGTCACAGTGGATGGCAGGGAGTTGCTGGGGGGGGCAGGTGGTGAAGCAAACGCCGCCAATGGTGATGCGCCTTGGCAACCACAGGGAAGTCATCAGTTTTAACGTCACCCGACTGTCGGACACACCCATTGTGTTGGGCATGAGTTGGCTGGACAGGCACAGTCCGACACTGGCTTGGTACCAGCGACAGCTGATCTTCGGCTCCTCTTACTGCGCAGAACACTGCATCCTGCCCGGACAGGAGGGAGAGGAGGAGGAATCACAACTGCAGTTGGGAACGTTGCAAGCAGTCCCCCACAAATACGCAGACTTTCTGGAGGTCTTCTGCGAGAAGGAGGCAGACAAGTTACCACCGCACAGGCAATATGACTGCAAGATTGACCTCCTACCAGGGGCGACGCTACCGAAGGGGAAGCTGTATTCCATGTCTGAGGATGAACTACAGGAACTCAAACAGTTCATAGATCACAATTTGGAGCGCGGTTTCATCCGGGAGTCCAGAGCAGTAGGGGGCAGTCCTGTTTTCTTTGTGAAGAAGAAGGACACGCCCCAAAAAAGGCTGGTGGTGGATTTTCGCCTCTTGAACAAGATGACCAAGCCCTCTGATTTCCCCATGCCCAGGATTGACGACCTACTGGCGACGGTGCGCAAGGGACGCGTGTTTACCAAGTTGGACCTGCGAGGGGCGTACAATCTCATCCGCATGAGGGAGGGCGATGAGTGGAAGACAGCCATGTTCACGCCTCTGGGCACCTACGAGTACAGAGTGATGCCGTTTGGATTGCAAAACGGTTCTCACTGTTTTCAAGCTTTCATGCATCATGTGTTGCCGGGACTCCTCTACAAGAAGTGCGTCTGCTTTCTGGATGACATCCTGATATTCTCCGAGTCGCAGCAAGCGCATGACCAAGACGTTCGGGAGGTGCTGGAGAGGTTGCAGCAGCATAGACTGTACGCCAAACTGGAGAAGTGCCAGTTCGACACGACGGAGGTGGATTTCTTGGGTTACAAGTTGTCGGACAAGGGGCTAGCCATGGACAGCGCCAAGGTTCAGGCGGTGTTGGATTGGAAGAGCCCGCGCAACCGGAAGGAGGTCCAGCGGTTTGTCGGCTTCGCCAACTTCTATCGCAAGTTTATCAAAGGGTTCGCGATGCAGACGGCGGCTATTACGGACACGCTAAGCTCCAAGAAAAAGAAAATTATCTGGACGGAGCAGGCGGAGCAGTCCTTTCAGGCACTCAAGCGTCTCTTCGCGTCGGAAGAGCAACTGCTGCATATCGACCCCAGCAGACCGATGCGGGTAGAGACGGACGCGTCCAATAGAGCAGTGGGAGCTGTCCTGCTGCAGAGGGACCCACAGGGGGTCTGGAGGCCGGGAGCGTTCTACTCCAGAAAGCTCAGCAAGTCGGAGCAGAACTACACCATCTGGGACAGGGAGTTGCTTGCCATTCATGCAGCCTTCAAGGCGTGGAGACACTTCCTGATCGGCGCCAAGCACACGGTGCAGGTCTGCACGGACCACAAGAATCTGGAGCACTGGCGCACGGCGAAGTTCCTGAACCAGAGGCAGATACGTTGGGCGGAGTTCTTTGCTGACTTCGATTTCCGAATAGAGTACGTCCCAGGCAACACCAACATCATGGCGGATGCACTGTCCCGAAAACCGCAATACCTCGAAGAGGCGACGCCAGCGGCAGCCATGCACATCTTCGCGCCAACAGCGTGGGCGTGCGCTTCAGCCACAGTAGACCTGGATGCGGTGCGGCGGGCGTTGCAGGACGACTCATTCGCGCAGGCGAAGATGGCCGAGGTGCACAAGGGCACGGCGAAGAGCGACGAGTTCCAGATACGGGACGGCTTGCTCTTACGTAAAGGGGCCATCTACGTGCCGGGAGATGAACTTCGCGCCAAGGTACTGCAGCAGTTGCACGACGCACCCACGGCCGGGCACTTTGGCACGGAAAAAACGGTGGAATTAGTCGCAAGGGACTTTTGGTGGCCCAGACTGAGAGGGGAAGTCGCGGACTACGTCGCGAGGTGCGACACCTGCCAGAGGGCCAAGCCGGTGCACAAACCACCGGCGGGACTGCTGGAACCACTGCAAACGCCGTTTGAACCGTGGGAGAGGGTGGCCCTGGACTTTGTCACGGATCTACCCAGCTCGAGAGGCAAGACAGCTGTACTAGTGGTGGTGGACTTGTTCACCAAGATGGCACACTTCATACCGTGTGCGAAGGTGGCCACGGCAGAACAAACAGCCAAACTGTTCATAGATCACGTGTTCAAAGTGCACGGGCTGCCGCGGTCTATACTGTCCGACCGCGGTCGCCAGTTCATCTCGAATTTCTGGCAGAAGCTGATGGGCTTCCTGAACGTCAAGATCAACCTGACATCAGCGAGACACCCACAGACCAACGGGCAAGCGGAGAGGGTCAATGCCATCATGCAGCAGTACCTGAGATGCTATGCCAATCAACAGCCGGCGACGTGGGTGGATTACCTGCCGCTCGCCGAGTTCGCCTACAACAACACGAAGCACGTGTCCACAGGGGTGACGCCGTTCTTCGCCAACAATGGGAGGAATCCCAGAACCTTCCCGGGACTGGACAGAGTGGGGGAAGGGGAACCGCAGACGGCAGACGCTTTCGCGTCTGAGTTGCAGGAGGTCCACGATCAACTCCGACGGCAGCTGGAGCTAGCGAAGCACGCATACAAGGTGCAAGCGGACAAGCACAGGCGGGTTGGCGAAGAGATCCGAGTGGGAGACTGGGTCTGGTTGGCAGCCCACGCAGTGCCGACCAGATCGTTAGCCAAAAAGAAGTTGGGGCACAAGCAACTCGGTCCATACCAAGTCGAAGCGCAGATCAACCCAGTAGCTTTCAGGCTGGTGCTACCGGAGGGTTCCAGGATGCATCCGGTGTTCCACAGGTCGGTGCTCACTCCCTACAGGACACCTCACAGGTTCCAGGAACCAGGAACAGCACCGAGTCCGTCTCAGGAGCGGACGGAGGCGGGAAGATTGCCACAGCAGGACCCCATCAACGAAGTCACGGAGATTTTGGACTCCAGATGGGGGGAAGACGGAGTGGAATACCTCCTAGCCAGAGAGGGCACCCGGGCTAGTGCTAATAGCTGGGTGCCAGACTACGCTTTGGAGGAACCCCTGCTCAAGGACGAGTTTCATGCCCTTTTCCCACACAGACCCATGCCAGCAGGCTTCTTCGACGACTGGTTGTTCACGCCCACACTTTCCTCCAGCACGTTCCATGGCTTCGACTCGGACGGGGAGCCCGCACAGCGCGCACGTTCCCCAGAGGGGTCACCGGAGGGTTCGGCGTCCGACACCTCGTATTGGTGGGACGATCGGCCAGAGGAGCAGTGGCGCCGGAGGTGGCTGGGGATGCCAGGTCCAGCGACCGACGCAGAGACTGACATGGACGTGTGCGGGGAGGATCTCGGTTTCGAGCACGGCGGCACTGAAATGGAGGCGGAGCAGCTCAACGTTGACGAACGCGAGGAGGAAGACTCGGAGGTATTCAGTTGGCGGCCAGCGACGAGGAGCGAACTGTATCCGGCATTCACTCCTGTGATGATGGAGCACCCAGCAACCACCCTTGAAAGTGGGGAGGGGGGAAGGGGGGGCTTCGAGGGGGGGATGGATGTCAGGGGTTCAGGAGCAGAGACGCAGAGAAGGGAGGAGACAGAGAGCGAGGGGGAGGAATACGAAGGAAAGATGAGTGGGGATGACGAACCGAGATCGCCGAGCTTATCCAGTGAGTCCGAGGATTCCCAGAAGGGAGCGCCAGCGGTCAGAGCAAGGGGGGAAAGCAGGGGGACACCCCAGGAAGAAGGGTCCAGGGAGGAATCAGAGAGCAGCAGTTGGAGATCGGGACCCACGTACCCAGCCGGGAGCAGCGGGGAGAAAGGGGACCAGATATCGGGTTCCGGAGGCTTTCAGAAGGAGGGAGGGCATGAGTCAGGAGTAGTCACGCCCACCTCGGGGAGCGACGAAACGATCAAGAGGAAGGTTGAGAGTTGGGCGCGCGCGCCAAGTTCAAATGTAGCGGAAGCTGGCGCAGTAAGCAGCCCAGAGAGTGAGCCAGGTCCCAAAGCCCGCCGCAAGGAGGCGGAAGGGTCAGGGGGGTCCGTGTCAGAAGAGAGTAGGAAGGAAGAGACCCCGGGGGGCAGAAGGACCCAGAGACGGAAGGAAAGGCGCAGGAGGTGGAGCAAGGCTAGGGTATTAAGCTGGTGTGCTAGAGGCGGAGACTCAGACGGGTCTTCGCCGGTCTGACCTAGAAGAAGTAGGGCTGCACGTTGCAGTTTGGAAATGGAACCTGTAATCCAATAAAGACCCTTTTAACCTGAACGCTGGCTAACGTGGTCCTATGTGAGCTGGGACTGAGTGGCAGCCCTGACAGATGGTATCATCATCTGTCGGGTTTATAATCAATTTTCTCTCGCAGTTTCTCAATTGAGTGAGGATATCCTCTTTCTTACGTTCCCTTAATTTCCTCCTATGATTGTTTTGCTGTATTAAGAGGCCCCTCAGAACCGCCTTACTGGCGTCCCATACCATATCTATGGTGGTTTCCTTGTTCAAATTTAAGTCCAGATATTCTTTTAGGGTGCCTTTAACTCTTTTCCTCCCCTTTTCACTATCAAGTAGATTCTCACACATCCTCCACCTGTATTGTCCCTTCACTTCATTTTTTATTTCCATAACCAGGGCACAATGATCAGATATTGTCCTAGGTTGGATTTCACATCTCTTTACTCTCAGCGAGAGTATTCTTGTCATCCAGATCTGGTCGATTCTGCCCCAGCTCTGATGGGGTTCGGAATAATGAGTAAACTGTTTGGAAGTGGGGTTTTTATGCCTCCAGATGTCGATTAGGTCTAAATTTTCCTCCATATCACTAAATGATTTCGGGAATTTTCCCCTATTCGATTTCCCCCTCTTTTCACTCCTGTCCAGATCCGGTGCCGGAACACCGTTCATATCCCCGAGCAGGATTAATTTGTGTGCTTCTAGCTCTAGTAGCATACATTCAAGTTTCTCAAAGAACTCTGCTCTGTTTGTATTCGGGGCGTATACCGTCACAACATTAATTCCCCCCCCCCCCGGAAATTTAATTGAATCCCTAAGATTCTTCCTTCCTCATCTTTGCAGATCAGTACCGGCTCCCACTTCTCTTTAACATATATTACTACTCCTTTTTTTTTTTTTGTTTGCTTCCGAATTAATAAACTCTACTCCGAGTTTTTTATTCACCAGGATATGTTTGTGTTTCTTAGCAATATGAGTTTCCTGAAAGCAGATTACGTCATAATTCTTATTTTTCACAACTTTCTCAATTTTATTCCTCTTAGCTTTCTTGTTCAGCCCATTTACATTCCAGGATAAAAATTTTAATGTATGTGTCATTGTTTACCTTTATCTGTTTCGGTACCTTTGGCCGGGTTCACGAACTATAATCTACCGCCTTTGTTTCCTGAGTGCTCCCCCTCCTCTGCCGTCTCCACTCCCACTACGGCCTCATCGTCATCCTCATCTGTTTCCACTACCCCCTCCCCCACTCCCCTCTCCTCCTCCTGTCTGCTCCTTATCTCCCCTTCCTCCTCCTCCTCTCTAATCCTTGGTCTATTCTCTGCCTTTCCCAAGTCTTTTTCATATCTTCTCAAAAACTTCTCCGCCTCCTGTGTGTCCAGCAATCTAAATTTTTTCTCTTTATAGAAAAAAACAATCCCTTCCGGGAACTCCCATCTAAATGGTATCCCGTTTCTCTTCAGAGCTGCTACCACTTGTTTGTATCCATCTCTTTTGCGTAGTAACCTAACCAGTATTTCTTTGTAAATAATAATAGGCCTTCCATTAATTCTTAATCTATTATTATAGCTCTTTCTTAAAATTAAATTTTTCATTTCCAGAGAGTTGAAGATCACCAAGCAATCCCCCAAGAATTTATTCGTTTTCAGATGTTTGGGCCTTGTCATCCTAAATACATTATCTATAGTAGGTGCCATCTCTTCCTCACTTAAACCTAGCCAATTAGAGAGTTCTTTAATCATTTTCCCTCTTATATCTTCATTTCTTTCCTCTGCTACTCCCCTAAATTTAAGATGAAGCTGTTTTTGCCGCATATCTGCCATGGCTAGATTATCCCAAATCCTGTCTTGAGAGTTGCTTAACTCTCCCAACTCTTCTTTTACCTTCATTGTCTCCTTTTTCTGTTCCCTCATCTCTTTCTGCAGCTTTTTATTAGACTCTTCAATCATTTTGGACTTAGCAGAGAGATCTTGAATTTTAGTTGAGAGTTCACCAACTGCTCCTTCTATCTTTTTATCAATCATCTCCTGTGCCTCTCCTAATTTACTTTCCATATATAATACATTTTGCTTAAATTCCTCCTTTATTTTTGCCCACAAATTGTCTAAGTCTTTGATTTCTTCCTGACGCGACAGCTTTCTTTCTCCCGGGGTCCCACCCCCTTTCTTCCATTCTCTTCCATCCTTTCCCGTCATTTCCAAATCCCTCCCCCCACAAATTCACTTCACCCCTGCCTTTACTTCCTTCCCCTTTAAAGCCCCCAATTATCAACAATTATGAGCAAAAATTATCAATGGTAATCAACAGTTATAAGCAAAAGAAAAGGCGATTTTCTAAACAGAATTAAACAGTCCCTTCGGAGCGATGTCCAGACGTAATCCCAAAACAACCCGGAGCAGAGGTCCTATGATAAATCCAGGGGGAAAAGCCAAGGAGGGAGTGCAGGGTGACTCCACCCAGTATCCTGGCGTTCTCTTTCTCTACACCCTCGCCAGTCCAATTATCCCGCCAGTCCTGAGTCACGGAGGCGGAGAATTAATTATCCACAGTCAAGCCTTAAAGATGTATAGTCCAGGTTAGTCCAATTTTATCCAGTTTAGTCAGGGTCCAGGTTCTGGAAACCACGGTCGGGATCCAGGTCGGGGTGGTATACACCAATCTCTCTAAGCCGCGTGAAGCTGAATAAGACGCCACGCCGCCTCGTCTGCTTTAAATCCCCTTGGTCCGAATCCAACCACCAAGAGATGTCCTCTCAGAGAGAAGAGGGGAGGCAAGAGAAAAACGGAGTGTGGCGGCAAATGCAGGGGCTTTAAAGTCCTCTCACTTTAAGCCTCTCTCTCTCTTCTTTGCTGTGAGTTTTACTGTAAGTTTTACTGCCACCTCTCTCCTAACATAGTCCTTCAACTCCCCAAGATTCTTCAACAGTCTATAATCCTTCCAGAGGGCGCATAGGCGCACCAGGCATTAATTGTAAAATATAAACACCAAGAGCAGCTTGTACCTACGTAGAGGCATAACACCACTTAAACAACGTAAACAGCACAAAAAACAAACTGTAGAACTCACCAAAGTCCGGTTGGTCCTTAATATCCAGTTCTATAAATTCTTAAATCCTCTTACTCCAATTATTCTCAGTCCGCAACAAATTGTTCTTACTCAAACAGACTCTCCAAGACTTCCTTATACCGCCGACTTTCCATCTGCGCCATCTTAAGTCCTCCACCGAGTGAACTCCCAAACACAATTCAAAACCAACCAGGCACCACCCAGCTCCACTACTGGCTTTGCGCTTTGCTCATTGCGTTTTATATAAAAAAACACGTTAAAAACGCTGGGGGTCCCGTTCTTTTCTTAAGGAAGCCCGTCGCCTATCCCGGCTGAAGCTCGAGGCGTCACTCTGCAGAGTCGGTGCTTTCCCAATTCGCGCTCGCGGTCCTTCGTCTTCTCGTCGTATCAGCTCGGAGAGACGGCACGACCGCTTCCACGCTGCTGGGTACCTATCCACTAAGGGTACCCCCCTTAGGGTTTTTGGGGTGCGCTGCGCCCTGGCGTCTCCCCCCAAGCCTCCACAGAGCCCAGAAAACCGGGAGCAAGTTCTCCGCGCTTCCTCGCTGGTTGCGACCGGAACCGGAAGTCCTCTACAAATCTTCCTCATGCACCTTCAAGAACTTCTCTTTATCCTCTTCCGATTTTATTTTCACTTTTTTTCCCTTTATAGGTAAAGGACAGTCCCTGTGGGAACTCCCACCGGAATACAATGCTGTTTCTTCTTAGTAGGGTCACCAAGTCACTATATTTCACTCTAAGATCCAGCAGGTGTTTTGGGATATCTTTGTAAATCTCAGTCCTTGAACCCTCTATTTCAAGTGGTTTCTGATAGTGTAGGCCTAGTATTTTATCTCTCTCTTCTTTGGATCCAAGTGTTATTAAGCAGTCTCTTACCTTGTTCTTTCTTCCCTCTTTGTTCCCTCTGCCAAGTCTGAAGGCTGTCACTATCTTAAAGTCTTTATCTGAATCAAGGTCCCAGAAATCTCCAAATTCCTGTGTAAGAAATTCAGAAAGATTACCTTCTTCTGATTCCGGTACCGCCCTGATCCGCAGATTAGCCTGTTTATCTCTCAGTTCCAGTAGGGACAGTTGTGCCTTATTCTCTTGTATTTGCTTGTTGATTGGTTGCAATTTTCCTTCAACCACTAGCACCTTCTCTCTAGCTTCTTCAGCGATTTTCTTTGTTAATTTAGATTCCTGTACCAATCTGTCAATAGCTTGCGTGTTGGAGCTAATAGTTGTAGTATTTAAGTCGATTTTAGTTGACAGTTTTTCTAAAGCTCCAAATATTCTATCCAATGATGCACTTAGATTTTCTTCAGCACCTAAACTTTTTGCAGAAGTTTGTCCAGTGTCCTCCTTTTCCACAGCAGGCGGTGCTGCTACTGATTGTCTTCTTTGTTGTTGTAATTTAGTTTTACTTCTTGTTGACTGCAGCTGGGGCTTATCCTGATCCATTGCTTTGTTGTTCGACATCAAGGTCACTTGCGCAGTTGAAATTCCTTTCCGATGGGAAGAATTTCAGACCTTGGAGTGGAAAATCCCCAGCTATATTCCAAACCTCCTCTAGGGGAGTACTTTTGCAACAATGTTACTTTCAGAACAGTTTTCCAAAGGCAGTCCTGTCCTACAATCACTTTCCAAATAAAGGCAACAATTACAGAGAGTTCTTCCAATTCCAACTCCCACTGTTACAAAGAGTCCCTTCCAGTTCAAAAGCAGAGTTACTTCAGACAGTTACAAATGTTTATAAACGGTGCAACACTTTCTTAATGTCTCTGGCAGTCCAAAATCAGGGGTTAGGCAGTGGTTTCTTCCCCCCCCCCTTCTTCTCAAGCTCAAGTCCACAAAATTCCCCTCTCCCCTCACTCCGAGGGGGGGGGGTTCTTACTTCAGATGTTGAAACCCGAGCCTTTTCAATTTAATTTCTATGGCTCTAGCTTTAAAAGGTCTTTGAGTGGACTGCGTGCTGCTTGCGGCCTGCTGCCCAGGAAGACTCCCTGAGTGAGTGCTTGAGGGCCCTGCTCCTTCCTGCCACTTACCATCTGGCCTGGGGCGGGGCCTGGGGCCTCATAAGGACTGTGTGCTGCTTGCTGCCTGCTGCCCAGGAGGATTCCCCTGAGTGAGTGCTTGAGGGCCCTGCTCTTGCCACTTACCATCTGGCCTGGGGCGGGGCCTGAAGCCTCATAAGGACTGCGTGCTGCTTGCGGCCTGCTGCCCAGGAGGACTCCCCTGAGTGAGTGCTTGAGGGCCCTGCTCTTGCCACTTACCACCTGGCCCAGGGCGGGGCCTGGGGCCTCATAAGGACTGCGTGCTGCTTGCTGCCTGCTGCCCAGGAGGACTCCCCTGAGTGAGTGCTTGAGGGCCCTGCTCTTGCCACTTACCATCTGGCCTGGGGCAGGGCCTGGGGCCTCATAAGGACTGTGTGCTGCTTGCGGCCTGCTGCCCAGGAGGACTCCCCTGAGTGAGTGCCTGAGGGCCCTGCTCTGTGGGAACCAATTGACGGAAACCAGCCGTCATTTTGGGGTGCAAGGCAAAGAAAAACACACACAAAGGCAAATATTTCCATGGACGGAGGGTAAAAAGCTCCTTCCTCTCTCTCCTCCGATTTTATTATCCTTTGTTCTCTCCAGCCGCATGGCTGCATTCCAATGTCTCACGTTACCTCATCCGGTCAAGCTTTAACCCACCCACAAACCATATAGGGTTACACTGCCCAGAGGGGGGAACATAACTCCTTATAGGGTCAATACATTCTAATACATTGTAAGCTCAGAGTGCTGGTCACCGAGGTCAGCAAGGCACCAGGTGGCACTACAAGCCTTTTCCATGACTTCCTGGCTCCCACATGCCCTCTTTCTTTATTTATTTAATCAGAGTCATATATGTCAGTACCAATACGGTTATATCGAGCGCGATAGGCGACTCTTGTGAGACCGGAAGCGGGCCGCGGACTGGAGAACCATGCAGTACATACAGAAATTAAAGAAGGAATACATTGTATACAGCAACACAAAATAATGCAAATAACTACTATAATGATCACTAAAATCAATAAATGTCGAAGCCAACTTCCATCCGGAAGCCAAGAATATAACCATGCCCATGGATCAACGGAAGGAGGGGGGGCAAACGGATTGTGGGCTACCATGGTTTCCATATGGTCGATTGTCGCAGATATGCTGACATTATTATCAGGAATAAACATGCAACAGTGAGAATGAACAAGCGCACAAACTCCTCCTTTTGAAGCTAAAATCACATCCAAAGTATAACGATTCTGTAAAACCACTTCTCTCATTGCAGACACCTCCTGGTTGAGTTCCTTCAAAGCTTTTATGGTATCATTGAATAATCCTTCAGTCCAATTTGCTAGCCAATGGAGGTCCCTATAGTTCATTGCTGCACCCACTGAGGGCAGCAAGGCCCGAGAGACCTGGGTACCGATATATTGATTTATGGGTGAATTTACCTCCCGACGATTTCGTAGTCTAAGAGAAGATGGTAACTTATCAACCTTATACAACAACGGAACCACGAGACCCAATGTACATGTGCCTGTGAGGTTTCAAGGAATGGCTTTGTATGCTTTTTCGCCACAAAGCAACCATAACTCTCTTTGGAGTAAATAGCTGATATTACTACTCTGTTGGGACCAATTAAAGGCTTCAGTAAATAAGGAACTGATATGAAATTGCTCATCTGTGGCATTTGCTAAGCCAGGGATAGAAGAATTCAGACTCCAATTTGCATGGTAGGTTTCTTTCCTAGTTTTTAGCCATGCACTGGTATCGCTTCTAAAGCACTGAGATTGGTCACTGTATGTTCCTGTAAGAGAACAAGAGCTATTAAACATGAATTTCAATGTATATTGACAGTTTGGATATATGCCCCATGATTCTTCCCCCTCTTTAATTTGAAAACAAATGGGGGCAGGCTCATGGAGGGTCAATTGTACTGGAGGCCAAAAAGTTTGCTTAGGGGATATAATATTAGTAAATTGAAAAGATCCATTGACAGGCACGCCATGAAGCATTATGCCTGAATGACTGGCAAAGGGCGGCATGTGCATACATAACCAACATTTAGAAGCATGCAATAAACTGGTAAACTTAATCATATCTTGTACAAAAATATTATTCCTCCATATCTTATGATAATTTTCTACCCTAAAAGTCTTATTCAACAATGCTGTTCTTATAGTTCGAGAGTGACTGAGCCGTGGATACTGCCAGCCAGAGTAGGATTCAGGTGACAGCTGCTTGCCAGCCGATAAGGTGAAATATGGTGGCTGCAACTGGATTGTGTCGTCTGCTTCTCTTCCTTGTATAATGGTGCAGCAAAAGATGGCAAGGCAAATGGTTAGGAAGGCACTTCCACAGTTGAAGGGACTCGCCATGGCCGCACGCATCGAGCTGGAACCCACAAAGGCTTGTCCTCGACGTCCACTGCCGCGTACCCTCGTCCCCACGTGATCAGCGGGACAGGTCCATGCCACGGGGGATCAGGCAAGCGTCGGTACACCTCCAAGGGGTGGGGGAGTGCCTCCTCCTTCCTAAAATGCAATTCAGTGGGGGTATGGGTCCTAAGATATGGATATAAAGGGATGGTTAGGTACAAAAAGAACTTGGTGAACAGCCGAAGGGATATCTGCTGTTGGTATGCTTCGGCCGCCAAGCTGTTTAAGCAATAGTGTTTTGAACGTCAGGTGCGCTCTTTCCACTATAGATTGACCTGTGGAGTTAAAGGGTATGCCATGAGTTAATTTCACATTCCACAACATACAAAATTCTGAAAATGTTTTAGAAATATATGCTGGACCATTATCAGTTTTGATACGCGCAGGTTTACCCATGACTGAGAAACAGCGGATAGTGTGCTGAATGACATGCCGAGCTGTTTCCCCCCTCATGGGCGTAGCCCATATGAATCCAGAGTGGGTGTCCACCATGAGGTGAACCTTGGAGAGTGGAGCCAACACAGGTGTGTGTGTGACATCCATCTGCCAACACGCCAATGCAGACGTGCCCCTAGGATTGACAGCATCAAAAGGAATGGCCAGCTGAGAAGCACATGGGGAAACTATATCCCTTGCTTGGGCCAAGGGAATAGAAAAATGCTTTGCCAATGCTTTCACAGGAAGGTGAAAGGTGTTATGGCATAGTATAGGATCAGAAAAGAGAGAAAAGGCAGAATGTCCCTCAAAGCATCTGCTCTTTCATTGCCCTCTGCTAAATACCCTGGGTGCAATGTGTGGGAGCGAAGATGTGCAACGTAATAAGGGAACTCTCTATGCTGAAGTAAGGCCTGCAGGGCAAGAAACAAGGAAAACAAGTCAGAATCCAAGGAAGGAGTTATACAAGATATTGGTAAAATAGCAAAAATGCGATATACATACTGAGTATCCACAATAAGATTGAGAGGTTGAGTAGGAAAGGATTGAAAGGCAAGAATCACAGCCGCTAGCTCGGCTCGCTGGGCAGAGGACTGTGGAGGGGTAAATAAGCATTTCCATTTTCTTCCCTCCTCCCATGTCACCACCCCCCTACTTTTCGTTCCATCCGTGAAGAGGGTTAGTGCAGAGGGGAGAGGTGTGAGAGACAAGGAGGTAGCCAAAACATAGGTGACCTGTGCCAGAAATGTCAAACGGTCATCCTTTGGAGGATTAAAAATGATGACACCTATAAAATCGGCCAAAGCAATTTGCACGGCAGCATTTGTGATCAATAAATGCTGCTGTTCAGTCTGTGAAAAAGGCAAATAAATCGATGCAACATCAAAACCGCTCAAAGCTATTGCTCGTGAACGTCCTTTGATAACAATGTCTGATGTGGATTCAATTACTGAATAAATGTTCTTCGGAGGGGTATGAGGTAAATGTAACCATTCTATAATGCAGATAGTCTTCTTCTTGTCCGTCTGAGCATATAAAATTCCTGTTGGCAACAATGGTGTAGCAAATACGGCCAGGTGCAGCTCGTGTGCAGAGGCCTCTGTGATTCTGTCCACGAGAACAGATCGCAGGTGCTGATTAACAGTTTGTAATGCAGTGATCATTGCCGAAGTGACCTGGATTACATCTGCTGGATCCTTGTGTCCTGCGAGCGCTGAAAACAATGGTGATAATGTGCTGGTAGGTAATGCAAGGAAGGAGCGAGCCCAATTCAAATGCCCAAGAAGTTGTTGTAATTGCACAAGCTTCATGTTTGAAGGGATAGTCAGTTGGGGAACAATAGGCAGCGCTGCTTGTGCAGAGACTTTATGTCCCAAGTAGGTGGCAGGCAACGTCAATTGAATTTTTTCCGGCGCTATACAGAGTCCCGCTTCCGCTAATGTGGCAGAAAGTTCTTGAAAAATGCCAGGCGGGAGTTCCTTAGCAGCGATTAAAATGTCATCCATGAAATGATAGCACAAAAGCTCTGGGTAGCGCCTGCGGAAAGGTTTCAATGCTTCACTCACAAAATGTTGACAAAGTGTAGGGGAGTTCCGCATGCCTTGAGGCAGGACAACCCACTGATATCTCTGGGTGGGTTGAGAATTGTTATAAACTGGCAATGTAAAAGCAAACCGTTCCCTGTCTGCGGGATCCAGTGGGATAGAAAAAAAACAGTCCTTTAAATCAAGTACAGCCAACTGATATTCTCGTGGGAGCATATTTGGATTAGGCATGCCAGGTTGTAAAGTTCCCATTGGCTGTATCTGTTGATTAATTCTCCGCATATCCTGTAAAAGACGCCATTTGCCTGATTTTTTCTTAATAACGAAAATTGGGGAGTTCCAAGGAGATGAGGACGGTTCAATGTGGCCAAGGGTCAATTGTTCAGAAATAAGCTGGGCCGCCGCTGCTAATTTTTCTTTTGGTAGAGGCCATTGTTCCACCCATACTGGGGTAGAGGTGATCCATCGTAACGGCAGTGCGGTGCGTGGAAGTGCAGGGGCGGCCCTTAGAATAAATTTGACTCCAATTTGGTGTCTGCAATAGCCAAAATATCGCGCCCCCATAAGGAGACTGGAATGTCCATTATTAATGGATAGAGGGTGATCTGCACCCCGCTATCGCTTTGGATGAGTATTGGGTGGAGACTGCACCGTGCCTGTGATTCACCTCCCACACCAATAACTTGTGAGGCTGGACAGGTGGGCCAACTGGATGGCCAAGCAGATTTTGCCACGACTGTTACATCCGCCCCTGTGTCCAGAACTCCCACAATGCGTCGACCTCCCACTGTCAGAGACACAGAAGGGTGCGAGGCTGTAATGTTCATGGCTGCTGCAATTAGGGGCAGTTGTTCAGATGGGGGAAAAATAATAATCTTCGCCACTGAAGTATTTGATTGTATTCTGCATGGACGATCCGCATATAGCGTGATCTCAGGGAAATTCACATATGGTCCGTGTGTTAGCATCGGTACCGCATGAATTCCTGTTGCTTGTGCAGATAATAAAGGCAATACAAGACAAGTGGCATGATTGTCTAACCCTGCTTCAGTGAGAACATGAGTCTTTAAAGGGCAGAAAGGCAAATGGAATTCCACGTCCTGAGTCAGGCGAAGTTGTGGTGCTGTTTCTCTGGACTCTGGGGGGTCCCCTATTGATTTGTCTGGGCCCGGGGTGGGCCCTGCTGCCAGTTTCCCTGCTGTTGTCCTTGCTGATTTTGGGCAGTGTGCTGACCCTGCTGTTGGTTTTGAGGAAGCGATCTGCATTGATTGGCCCAATGAAAGCCTTTTCTGCAGATTGGACATTTGGTAGAAGGACGCTTAGGCTGTTGTGTGGATCTACATTGCGCCTTAAAGTGTCCTGGTTTGCCACACTGGAAACAAGTTTTATCGATGGCTACAGGCTGGTTTTTATTTAGCCCTGCTGCCAGCAAATGGGCCTTATGAGTAGCTGTACCAACAGACTGACAAATGCGAAGCATGGCTGCTGTGTCTGTGGCAGGATTGTGTATTATCGGTCTTAACGCAACCTTACAATCCTCATTGGCATTTTCAAAGGCCAATTGTTTGATAATAATTTGTTTGGCTTCAGGATTTTCAATTTGGCGACTCACTGCTGTAATCAGCCTGTCCATAAAGGAAGACTATGATTCTCTAGGTTCTTGTCTGATTGAACCCCACCTCGACTGGATACTGGTGGGTTCCGGGATTTTTCTCATTGCTTGTTGAGCAGCAAGAGCAGTATCCCTCAATAAAATCTGCAGCAGTGTGGCTTGTACTGAAGCCTGAGCAAAGGGCCCACGCCCCATCATAGCATCCATCACATCTGCGAGGGTAATATTAGGATTATTCCCTCTTGCTTGTTGCAGTAAGGCAGGAGCATAACCACGACAGGCGATTTCCCATTCATGAGCAAATAATACACCAGCTGATGGGGGTAGAACTGTACGTGCCAAAAGCTTGATGTCATCTGGCACCAACAGCTGGGCTAATGTGGCTTCCAAAAGCGCCTGTGTGAATGGTGCTTGAAGTCCATTTGTCCTGACTGACAATTGGAGCTCTTTCAAGATTTTAAAGTCAAAAGGTTGGTGCTGGGCTTGAGTTCCTGCTGGAGTACCAGCAGGGGGCACAATAACAGGGAATGCCATGGTATCCTGAGATAAGGAACAGGCAAGGGCTGCACGTTGAAAGGGGGTAGCTGGTTCTGCTGCTGAAAGAGCAGGGTCATTTCCAGCCAGACCACGGTATTTTTGCAGGATTGGGTCCTCTGGTGAGGAACTGTAATCCGGAGGTTTGGGTTCTAGAGCTGCTGGCAGGGCAAGGATTGGGACAGATGGCAGAACAGCAGACTGAATTAAAGAAGCTGAAGGTTGTGCTGGCAATGCAGCCAGGGAGATATTTTTTGGTGATCAAGAGCCCATAGCATATTGAACCTTGCACCATGCATTTAAAATTCGAACACCTATGGAGGGATGCCCATGAAAATGTGTCCCTATTTTGTCCCAAAGTTTCAATTCCCAAGTCCCATTTGCAATTACACCCAAGTCCCAGGGAGAATGTTCATCAATAGCCAGAATGAGCTGTATCAAATCACCCTCTGGAACTTCCAATTTGTTGGAGGAGAGGAGAAATTTTAAGTCTTTTAAAAATTTCTGTTGGGGAGTAGTCAAAGAGCTGCCCATTTTTCAAAAATCAATATAATAGAAGGGATCGAACTCACCGGGATCTTTTTTTAAAGATGTAAAGCGCTTTGCAATCCTTGCCGGACGTAGTGAGTCGATGATAACCACTGCTTGGATCGAAAATCCTCTCACAGTTTCTTTTAAAATCCTCTTAGTCTGCCTCAGACTGTTTTCTTCAAGTTTGCCTCTTTTCTTTAAGTTGCCTCACACTTTTAAGTTTGCCTCAGAGAGGGCACCACTTGTGGGAACCAATTGACGGAAACCAGCCGTCATTTTGGGGTGCAAGGCAAAGAAAAACACACACAAAGGCAAATATTTCCATGGACGGAGGGTAAAAAGCTCCTTCCTCTCTCTCCTCCGATTTTATTATCCTTTGTTCTCTCCAGCCGCATGGCTGCATTCCAATGTCTCACGTTACCTCATCCGGTCAAGCTTTAACCCACCCACAAACCATATAGGGTTACACTGCCCAGAGGGGGGAACATAACTCCTTATAGGGTCAATACATTCTAATACATTGTAAGCTCAGAGTGCTGGTCACCGAGGTCAGCAAGGCACCAGGTGGCACTACAAGCCTTTTCCATGACTTCCTGGCTCCCACACTGCTCCTCCCTGCCACTTACCACCTGGCCCAGGGCGGGGCCTGACAGGCCTCACTAGGACAGTTGTTACTGCCGGAGAGGCACAGAGTGTTTTTAAAATGTTTTAAAAAAATTTCTTTGGATTTTTTGTATGTGGGGGGTGGGGGTGGGATGGATGTTTGGTTGGGCTTGGGGAATTATTATTTTTTTATTTTGATGTTTTTGTAATTTTTACATTTTTTGTTTGTATTGTTTTATTGGTTTTGTTGTTTGTTTAAGGTGTTATTTTGTTTTTAGGGGGAGGGTTCAGGGCTGCCGGGGAGTGGGCCCCAGCCCATAAAATGGCTGGGGCATGTTCCACAGGGGGGGATGCACTGGGACAACCGATCTCGGTGATCACGGGTAGGAGGAGGAGTTACGCTAAGACCAGACCATGTCATTACAGAGGAGGCAGGTTTAGTCGTTGTCTGAGAACTATCCCTGCCTCCGGGTCTGGTCCTGACCGGATGGATACTAGAATCAGCAAGGGATACCCACATGACCTGAAGGTGCTGCTGTGCAATGCCAGGTCAATGATTCATAAGACCACTGCCATCCATGACTTGATCATGGATGGAGGATTTGACCTGGCATGTGTAACAGAGACTTGGTTGGATGAAGCAGATGGGCCTGTCCTTGCCGCTGCTTGTCCACCAGGTTTCTCTTACGCACAACAACCCAGGTCATGTGGGCGGGGAGGGGGGGGGTTGCAGTGATTTTTAGGAAGTCATTAGTTTGCACCAGGCGTCCTATTGGGAAGACCCAGTTTTCAGAGTGCATGTTCTGGAAGTTGGGCAATAGGGGCAGTACAGGATTCCTTTTGGTGTACCGACCTCCCCGCTGCACCAAGGATTCCCTGCCCGAGCTGCTTCAGGTCGTGGCGGATGTTCTCCTGGAGACACCTAGCTTGGTCGTCCTAGGGGATTTTAACATCCATGTCGACACGACCTTACAAGGGGCCGCTCGGGACTTCGTGGAAAGCATGGCCTCCATGGGGCTGTCCCTGAATAAGTCTGGCCCAACCCATAGCCGTGGACATGCCTTGGACCTGGTGTTTACCTCTATGGATGTTGGTGATCTGACACTAAGTAAAAGCGAAACAAAAGAAGTGCCATGGTCAGATCACTTCCTGGTGCAACTGGACTTCTCTGCGACCCATCCCCTCTGCAGGGAGGTGGGACCAATTCGGATGGTCTGCCCCCGCCACTTAATGGATCCAAATGGTTTCCAGAGAGTGGTAGGGGATGCTTTATCCCATGTTGATGGCCTTTCAGCCGATTCCCTGGTGGCCCGCTGGAATGTGGAGTTAACCAGGGCTATTGACTGTTTGGCTCCGAAGCGCCCTCTCCGATTGCATGGAGCCCGGACAGTCCCGTGGTTTTCCACGGATCTGAGGGCAATGAAACAATCGTTGAGACGGCTAGAGCGCCGGTGGCGGATAACTCATTCCGAATCTGACCGGACACAGGTTAGAGCTCAACGTCGAGCCTACCAAGTGGCGATAGCGACGGCGAAGAAGAATTTCTTCAGCGCCTCTATTGCATCTGCAGAAAACAGCAGCAGGAGACTTTTTCAGGTGGTTCACAATTTAGCAGAACCACCTGCAACATCGGGGCCCAGTACGGGCCACATGTTCTCCTGCAATGATTTTGCAAAGTTTTTTGCAGATAAAATCGCTCAGATTCGGGAAGAAGTAGACTCCACCGTGGGAGCAGGGCCGGGGTGGGAGAGTGCTAGAGTTCTGTCTAGTCAAGTTGAGTGGGATCAATTCCAATCTGTTACCTCCGAGGATGTGGACAGGCTGCTTGGACGAGTGAAACCAACCACCTGTCTCCTGGATCCTTGCCCATCCTGGCTTATAAAAGCTAGCCGGGAAGGACTGGGCGATGGGCTTCGTGGGGTGGTGAATGCTTCCCTCCGTGAGGGAGCCTTCCCAGACCCGCTGAAAGAGGCGGTTATTAAACCGCTTCTTAAAAAACCATCTTTAGATGCGGCCACGATGGCCAACTATCGCCCAGTCTCAAATCTTCCATTCCTGGGCAAGGTGATTGAGCGAGTGGTTGCCGAACAACTCCAGGCACGCCTGGAAGAAGCGGACCATTTGGATCCCTTCCAGTCGGGATTCAGGCCTCATCATGGGACTGAAACTGCCTTGGTCGCACTGGTTGATGATCTCCGGCGGGCTAGGGACAAAGGTGAGAGCTGTTTCCTAGTTCTGCTGGATCTCTCAGCGGCATTTGATACCATCGACCATAGCATCCTTCTGGACCGTCTTGAGGGGCTGGGAGCTGGGGGCACTGTTATACAGTGGTTCCGCTCCTTCCTCCTGGGCCGTGTTCAGAAAGTGGTGTGGGGGATGAGTGTTCAGACCCCTGGGCTCTCACTTGTGGGGTGCCTCAGGGTTCTGTCCTCTCCCCCATGCTTTTCAACATTTACATGCGGCCGCTGGGAGAGATCATCAGGAGGTTTGGGCTGGGTGTTCATCAGTATGCGGATGATACCCAGCTCTACCTCTCTTTTAAATCAGAACCAGTGAAGGTGGTGAAGGTCCTGTGTGAGTGTCTGGAGGCGGTTGGAGGATGGATGGCAGCTAACAGATTGAGGTTGAATCCTGACAAGACAGAAGTACTGTTTTTGGGGGACAGGAGGCGGGCAGGTGTGGAGGATTCCCTGGTCCTGAATGGGGTAACTGTGCCCCTGAAGGACCAGGTGCGCAGCCTGGGAGTCATTTTGGACTCACAGCTGTCCATGGAGGCACAGGTCAAATCTGTGTCCAGGGCAGCTGTTTACCAGCTCCATCTGGTACGTAGGCTGAGACCCTATCTGCCTGCAGACTGTCTCGCCAGAGTGGTGCATGCTCTGGTTATCTCCCGCTTGGACTACTGCAATGCACTCTACGTGGGGCTACCTTTGAAGGTGACCCGGAAACTACAACTAATCCAGAATGCGGCAGCTAGACTGGTGACTGGGAGCGGCCGCCGAGACCATATAACACCGGTCTTGAAAGACCTGCATTGGCTCCCAGTACGTTTCCGAGCACAATTCAAAGTGTTGGTGCTGACCTTTAAAGCCCTAAACGGCCTCGGTCCAGTATACCTGAAGGAGCGTCTCCACCCCCATCATTCTGCCCGGACACTGAGGTCCAGCGCCGAGGGCCTTCTGGCGTTTCCCTCATTGCGAGAAGCAAAGCTACAGGGAACCAGGCAGAGGGCCTTCTCGGTAGTGGCGCCCACCCTGTGGAACGCCCTTCCAGCAGATGTCAAAGCGATAAACAACTACCTGACATTCAGGAGACATCTTAAGGCAGCCCTGTTCAGGGAAGTTTTTAACGTGTGATATTTTATTGTATTTTTGGTTTTTATGGAAGCCGCCCAGAGTGGCTGGGGAGGCCCAGCCAGATGGGCGGGTGTCAGAGCTGCTTCCAGATCCTAGCTCACAGAGGATCACGCTAGCCAGCGATCATTAAGTAAAAGTCTTTATTGAGTTACAGTTTCCATTCTCAAGCTGCTGCGTGCAACTCTACGTCTAATGGCTAGATCGGCGAACTCCCGTCTGAGTCTCCGCCCCTTGCGCACCAACTTAATACCCTAGCCTTACTCCACCTTTTCCGCCTGACTGTTCTTCTCTGGGTCCCTCTGCCCCCCGTGGTCTCTTCCTTCCTGGATTCTTCTGACGCGGACCCCCCGGACTCTCCTGTCTCCTTGCGCCGGGCTTTAGGACCTGGCTCTCTTTCAGGGCTGCCTACTGCGTCACTTCCCTGTGCATTTGAACTTGGCGCGCGCGCCCAACCTTCCACTTTCCGTCTGACCGTTTCTTCGCTCCCCGATGGAGGTGTGGCCACTCCTGACTCATGCCCTCCCCCCTGTTGTGAGCTGCCAGCGCTTGATCCCTGGCTCCCTTCCTCTTCCCTGCTCTCTGGCGGTGACGCTGGTCCCGATTTCCAACTGCTCTCCTCTGAGTCCCCTCTGGCTCTATCTCCCTGGGGTGTCCCCCTAGGCTCCCCCCTTGCCCTGGCCACTGGTGCTCCTTTCTGTGAATCTTCTGATTCACTGGAAAGACTCGGAGATCTCGGGTCGTCGTCATCACTCATCTTTTCCTCTGCCTCCTCCCCCTCGCTCTCTGTTTCCTCCCTTGCCCTTGCCTCTGCTCCTGAACCCCTGACAGCGGGGTATAAATAATAAATTATTATTATTATTATTATTTGCTTTGTTTCTACATGAGCGGAAGACGGACTTCCTTCTTACGTCTTTCACGCTTCAGTGCCAAGTTCAAAATCTTTTTTTCCGATCAAAGGTAATCCAATCCTTTGATCTCTTGATTTAAAAGTCTTACTCACGGGTTGAAGTTTGTAATCCAAATTTCAAAGGAAAGAGTACAGCGCTCTCCGGCAACAGCTGCGCGGCTTCACTCCAAGGAAGTAGCGATCGTCCCTCAGCGCCGCGCTACCCCCGCTTGGCTCCGGAGCCCCTCACGGGGTTCCCTCGCTAAAAGGGGGAGCGCTTCTGGCGCCCGCCGGGTCCCACGGCTGCAGGCTTCTCCCGCCTGCAGTTTTTTCGGGTCTCCGCTGCGCCGTAGCGGCGAGACCCCTTTAATTCCTCGGAGCTTCTCCTCCTACTCAGAAGGAGACCGCCATTGCCGTTGGCGCCGCCTCCGGAAGTAACTTAATTTATTCCTACTGCGCTCTCCCCCAAGAAACTCAGAACAAAATACTTTATAGACTGAATAACCTTCATTCTTGTCTGACAAATCTGACGAAGGACCGACCGGGACCACACAACCAAAACATATTTGATTATGTCCCAGATCAGGCTTCATGCTTCTATCGTCACGAGCTGGATTTATGGGTCGGGAAACCCTTCGTTCCCCCAGGCCAATTGGTTGCTGCGGAGATGAACCCATCCTCTCAGATCTTGGAGCCGAAACGCCCCTCCTATAATCCAGCTCGTATGCAATCCATCCCAGAGGCAAACCTGGTCATTACATTAGCATGGGATAAAATGAAAGAATTAGATGTGACTGAATTGGGTTCCCCAAATAAAGTGCCCAGCATGGGTTTGCCAGGTTGCAACCCTAGCATTCCACCCTCCTCAAATGTGAGCATACTGAATACATCTTTAAGCATCATTGAATTAGCATCTGAACTATCTGAACCCGCTGAAAGTGCTAATAGTAAGAACCAGAGAACTTTGGTGTGACATCCGGAATGCACCACGCATACCGCACTAACACCCTTAAATCAAAGATCTCTCCAAACTCTTTCTATTATGTCCTGGAATGTAGCTGGACTCTCATGTAAATTAGCTGATTCTGATTTTATAAATTTTCTTGAGTCTTATGCAGGAAACCTGGTCTCTTAAACCTTTAAATATTCCTAATTTTATTACTTATAATTTACCCGCTACTAAAATGTTAACAAAAAGGTCGCCCAAAAGCCGGTTTGATTTGTGGTATTAAACAGTCTTCTAACCTTAACATTAATTATATCAGAAATATTGGACAGTATGCACAATTGTTATCATTTTCCATTGTTTACAGGGAAATTCTTCTTTTAAATATATATTTTCCGCCCACAGAGTTGGAAATTAGACCAGATTATGGTTGGAATATAGTCTCTGAAGAGCTGAATTTAATACATAGTAAATCTCCAAATATCCCCTTGATTGTAATGGGAGACACCAATGCTCGAATTGGATCAGATAATACAGCTCTCTACAAACGCTATGTCTCAAATCTAGCTGAAGATGCCCCACTTCCATTGAAAATAGGGAGGAATTCAAAGGACATCATTATTAATAAAGTGGGAGGAAAACTTTTACAATTGGTTTTACAATTTAACCTTTTATTTATGAATGGCTCAATGTGGCTGGATATTCCAGGAAATTTTACCTTCAGCTCCAAAAGGGGTAGGAGCGTAATCGACTATTCTCTAGTTTCCGTTGAAATGTTAAATGAAGTTGCCTCTTTTACAGTTGTACCTCGCTCAGAGAGTGACCATTTCCCAATAGTTTTAGAGATGCACAGGAATCCTAGAAATAATGATATCAGTCCTCTTATTAATAATGATAAAACTATTTATGCCAAAAGAATTTATATAAGTGATAAAAATAGGGAGGATCTATTAGCAGTATTTGAAAATAACCCAGTTATTCTCGAACCTGTGGCTAACCAAAATTTGATACCCTTGGAGGACAATGATTGTTATTATAAGACTATCCAGGAATTATTTTCTTCTTTCTTAGACCCTCAGTTCTGCAACAAACCTTTAAATAAGTATAACTGGTTTGATAAAGATTGTATTACCTATAAGAAAGCACTGAGAACTTGTCTAAGAGAAGCCTATAGTACCAACTCTCAAGGTCTCTGGATGACTTATTTTGAAATGAAAAATGCTTTTAAGAACATGCTCCTGGAATAAAATCTGAGTTTGCACTAGCCAAATGGTCTAAAATTGTTACTGCATTAGAAATTAAAGATACCAAAACTTTTTGGTCACTTCTCTCAATAAAAGATATCACTGATTTCCCTAATATAAGCGATGAGGCTTGGATTTCACATTTTACTGCTGTTTTTTATGATCACCAAGTTTGCAAAAAGGAAAATCTTAAATTTTCTCTGGCAAAAACCACACAATTTCAAATTACTGTTGAGGAGATGAAAAGGATAATTTCTTCGTTTAAGCAAGGGAAATCACCTGGTATGGATGACCTGTTGAGATTAGATGTAGAATGGTGGGCCATTAAACTTGTGCCGCTTTTTAATTGTATCTATCACTCAGTCCTTGTACCTAAATTGTGGAACAACGCAATAGTGGTACCGATCTTTAAAAAAGGTGATAGGAATTGTCAAGAGAATTATAAGCCTATAAGTTTGTTACCGTGCATAAGTAAAATCTACGCCAAATCTCTGCTTATTAAACTGGAAGAATGGATGCTGACAAAAGGTCTACCTGGTAAAGAGCAGGCTGGTTTTAAGGCAGGCTCGTCAACTCTTGACCAGTGTCTGTTGGCTTTTTGCAGTATAGTGACGCTGCAGAGAGCTTGCTGGGGAGATCATGCATTAAAAAGAAAGGACTCAAAAATAACTTAAACAAGGTTTTAATAAGAAAAAGAAAAACTCCATTTACACTAAATACGTCAACAAACCAGACCCAACCACCAACCCATCCCCCAGGGTAATGGGAGAGCTAGGTGCTGCTCCTTATATACTACACCCAGATGCTGACACACCTTAATCAAATACAACTCAGCAGCACCTGCTATGTTTCACAGCTGTAAAGCTGGGTCTCGTTATCTTGCTCTGGCCCTTGCTCTGGCCCCTTAAAGACATACACATGGAGTGGAACAATGATGAACCTTTACATTTAAAGAAACCATTCAACATTTCCCCTGCGGTTCATCATTGTGGAACAAAAACATAAAGCATACTTTGTACATGTCTTTCATGTGTAACCTTTGTCAATACTTGATGTAAACTGCAACCTATAATGTTTGGCATGTTTAAGGTACATTACCACTCTCCTAAGAGCAGAGAAACATTGCGTAGTGGGTTTTTCCACATTGTGATGCATCTTTTAACAAAAGCTTAACTGTTTCATATTTTACACTTAGTGAATAACACAAATCATAATCTTCACCTGGAATTTGTTGAAAACCCTTAGCAACTAGTCTTGCCTTGTACCTTACAACTTCATTTTTGTCATTCATTTTAACTCTATAAACCCATTTTGAATCAATAAGTCTCATATCTGGGGTTTGTGGTACGAGAGACCAAGTGTTATGCTCTTTTAAAGAAGCTATCTCAGAGTTCATAGCTTTATACCAATTTACAGCTTGGTGCTTAGGTAAATTCTGAACATCATTGTAGCTTTTTGGCTCAAAAACCACCTTATTGGCATACACAGTATTAAAATGTTCATCTGCGAAACGTTGTGGCTTCTGCCTCTTTCTATCTGAACGTCTCAGTCCGGAAGGAGAGTCAGACTCCTCACACTTAATGGGACTGAGTGAACTACTAGTTTCAGGTTGTAAATCATCATTGTCAGACTGAAGAGGTGCCTGTAGGCTAAGCTCACGGTCAGAAAACTCAAGAGAATCTAACCTCCCCTCGGGTGCCTGTGACTTTAAATCCTCAAACAAATTATCAGATTCAACAGGCTTTTTGTCTTTCCCCATTAATTCAGAAGCACCATTTTCTCCTGCTGCTGCTGCTGCTTCTTCCTCTTCTTCCTCAGTATCATTTATACCATCAGTATCTTGGAAAACAGCAACCCCATTCCAATTTACAGTTTGTATCATGCTTCTGGTAATATGAAATTTGCCAGTTGCTGGTATGTAAATTCTGTACGCTCCCTGCTGGTAGCCCATTAATTTTCCCTGAACACTACGTTCACCCAATTTCTGCTTTGCAGGATAATGCATAATTACATCTGAACCCCAAATGCGTAGGTATTTCAGATTAGGGCGTTTTTTAAACAGCTTCTCATAGGGGGTGACATCTAAACCAGAATGATAACTGCGATTTCTAACATAACAAAAGGCATGGAGCGCTTCAGACCAAAAGTCTTTGGGCAGATTAGCATCGTGCAGATAAGTTTTAACCCCTGCCTGCAGGTCACGCTGCATAACTTCAACAAGCCCATTTTGCCAGGGACTTCGGGGGCAAGATAACTCATGAGTAGTCCCCTGCGCTTCCAGGAATTTCTCAAAATCCTCAGAAACAAATTCCCCACCCCGGTCAGAAAACAGGTTCTTAATTGGTTTGTTAAAGTGTGTTTTTACCCAGTTGCAAAAAACCTTGTACTTCTCAAATGCTTGGGACTTCTCAGCTATTGCATAAGTCCAACAGTATCTACTATACTGGTCTATCAGGGTAAGCCAATACTTTGAACCTCCTAATGATGGTGGGAGTGGCCCAACTAAATCACAATGTACACGCTCAAATGGCTCAGTTACTTTCCTATCTGAGCACCTACCCTTGCGTGCAACCTTAATCTTATTCTTGCAACAGGATAGACACTGCATAAAGAATTTACATGGTTTTAAATTGAGGCCATTGACAATATTCTGTGTCTTAATTACATCAGCAAAATTCAGGTGTCCCAGAATTCTGTGCGCCATGTGGACACACCCAGAATGTGGTCTTACATTCCTCAACCCCTGGCTTGACTGTGCTGCTCTGCAATTTATAGACGATTGTGAGTAGGTGCGAAAATACAGTCTATATAAACCATCAGATTCCCGGGCATACAATAGACGTTTGTTCCCCTCGAAAAACTCACACATAGACTTTAAGAAACGCACAGTTATGCCTTGACGGGCAAAACACCTTACAGACAATAAATTGTCCACTGACGGGCAGTAAATGCAGTTCGCTATTGTAATGTTTAAAGAGTCAAGTTTAACAGTACCCCTGCCAAGCGACTGCAGGACTTGTGAATTGGCTAAATGTACATTACCAATTTCCTCTTTGAAAGAAATAAACAAGCTTCGATTGTTGCAGATATGCTGAGATGCACCTGAGTCGACAATAAAAGAATTCCACTTGGCACCTTTAATTCTTTTACGATCTTTAGTCCGAGCGTGAAAAGCTCACGGCTCGTTTCTGTCTCTACTATACGATGCCGGCTGCTGGGCTGACGACTGTGATTGACGAACAGAAACAGTCTTGGGAGTACTTTGCTTTCTTTTGGCTCTGCAGTCCTTTGCAAAATGTCCTTGCTTACTGCAGAACCAACAACGCTTTGCAGCTTTAAATGCAGTTGTATCACCACAGGTTTGCATATGGCGTTCCTCATTCTTTCTGGAAACAGGAGTGCTTATGGCACAAGCCTCCCTTCTATCCAACTCGCCCATTAATCTTGCCGTTACCCCTTCCACAGTTAATTGTGCTGGTGGAACGGCAGATATCTGGCTAGCTATACCATCAAAGTCCTCATTAAGGGAACATAGAATGATAAAAACATACTGAATATCAGGTATCTCCATGTCCCTTCGAATTAACTCGCCGCGTATTGCCTCCAGACGTCTCAAGTGTGCTGCCAAATCACCACCAGGCTGCAACTTCGTCTGGTACAACTGCTTGAAAAACGTCAATGCAGACGCTGACTCTTTTCTAACATGCACTGCTGCAAGACTGTCCCACATTTCTTTGGCAGTTTTCTTATTTCTTATATAGACTACTTGCTGGTCGCTGACTGCCAAATTAATTATCGCCCTGGCTTTTGCATCTCCTTTCGACCAAGCATTAGTTACAGGGTCAGGAGGGTCATCAGTTACATAGGTCCATACTTCTCTAGAGGTCAAAAGCGCCTCCACCCGAAAAGACCATAAACTATAGTTCTCATCTGTTAGCTGTGGGAAGACCAGAGCCTTCTCAGCTTCAGGAACCCGGTCAACCATTCTGGAACTCTTCCAGACCCACAAAAACTACGCTAACAGGAGAAGGAGTTTTCAAACCTTTCTCAGAGTCCAAAAATATGCAGTCATCCACTCAGCAGCTGGGCCCATAACCAAAGATGTTGGCTTTTTGCAGTATAGTGACGCTGCAGAGAGCTTGCTGGGGAGATCATGCATTAAAAAGAAAGGACTCAAAAATAACTTAAACAAGGTTTTAATAAGAAAAAGAAAAACTCCATTTACACTAAATACGTCAACAAACCAGACCCAACCACCAACCCATCCCCCAGGGTAATGGGAGAGCTAGGTGCTGCTCCTTATATACTACACCCAGATGCTGACACACCTTAATCAAATACAACTCAGCAGCACCTGCTATGTTTCACAGCTGTAAAGCTGGGTCTCGTTATCTTGCTCTGGCCCTTGCTCTGGCCCCTTAAAGACATACACATGGAGTGGAACAATGATGAACCTTTACATTTAAAGAAACCATTCAACATTTCCCCTGCGGTTCATCATTGTGGAACAAAAACATAAAGCATACTTTGTACATGTCTTTCATGTGTAACCTTTGTCAATACTTGATGTAAACTGCAACCTATAATGTTTGGTATGTTTAAGGTACATTACCACTCTCTTAAGAGCAGCCACTCATACTCCTTATTTAAACAATAGCCCACTTTTTTTATTACTTTACGCAGATGATGCTGTAATTATCTCACTCTCTGTTTTGGGTTTAAAAAAATTATTTAAGAGTTTCTCAAACTACTGCTCTCTCAATAATCTCAAAATTAATTATGATAAGACAAAGATTATGCAATTTAGAAAGAGAGGGAACCCAAAAGGCTGTATAATTAATGGACATTTATTACAGGAAGTTAAGCACTTCAATTATCTGGGAATCACATTTAAAAATAATATGAATTGGAATACACATATATGTGCTGCAATAGTTAAGGCCAAAGTGACAGCCCACCATATTAAATCCTACTATTTTTCTCCAGTAGGAAACAGATTTATTCCAGCTGTATTGCAAGTGATTGACATGAAACTTTGTGCCCAACTTCTATACGGCACACCAGTGTGGATTTCAGGTGACCTCAAGAGGTTGGATAAATTTCACGCATCCCTTCTGAGGTCATTACTAGGACTTGCAAACTCTGTAAAATATGAAACAATATGTTATGAGCTGGGAATATTGCCTTTATCAGTAAGAGCATGGTTGAGGACCTTGAACTATTGGATTTTCCTCCATTATAGAGCCCTATCCCCTAATTCTCCACTTTACAATCTTTTGAGTGATAGTGCAATCTACAATCTATCATTGATTTGTAAGAGAAAACTGGATTCGATAGGGCTCACTCTAACTGACTTTGAAAGCTCTGATCCCAAAGATACATGGGAAATTATCAGAAAGACTCTCACAGAAAAAAAGTGTTCTCGCCATGCTTGAGGTTGCAAAGCACAGCACCTGCTCTCCTATCCACTTAAATCTCCCTTTGTGTAGAGATTTCCAAAAGGGATACATGACAAATCTGAAGAAACATGAATCGTGTAGGCTGTTTATGTTGGCCAGATTCAACATGTTTCCCTCGATGGTAGTGAGAGGAAGATACTTAGCTATCCCAGAATTAGAGCGTCTCTGCAAATGCAGAAAACAGGAACCCGATACTCTAGAGCATATATTCTTTTCCTGTGATTTTGGCAGTTATGCCAGAAAACAATTATTTGAGGCCCTAAAATTTAATAGACAGATTTTTACACAACCAACTGTTCAGGACCTGCTGGCGGACAGCGATGATCAAATTACTTTAATAGCGGCTGAATTTTTAAGTGCTGTCCATGAAGAAAGAATGGGCCATGATAAAGAGACTTACTGGTTTTAATGGTAGGTGATGTTGCTGTGTTGTATTATATTATCTTTGTACATCTATTCATTTCTTGGAGTTAAGAATAGGACTAGGATAAATTGTGTTCGCTGAGCCCGTATTTTATACAGTCTGTATATGATGTTTGTTTGTTAATGTGTGGTGTGTTATGCCTAATAAAGGATTTTGAATTGAATTGAATTTATCTGACCTTACATTATTTCTTCAAAATGTAACCACTCATATTCCTTATTTAAATAATATCTCAGTTTTTTTATTACTTTGTGCAGATGGTGCGGTAATTATCTCACTTTCTTCTTTGGGTTTAAAAAAAATATTTAAGAGCTTCTCAAACTTTTGCTCTCTTAATAACATCAAAATTAACTATGATAAGATAAAAATTATGCAATTTACAAAGAGAGGGAACCCCAAAAAATGGATAATCAATGGACATCTAATACAAGAAGTTAAGCATTTCAGTTATCTGGGAATTGTATTTAAAAATAACATGAATTGGAACACACACATCTGTGCTACAATAGCTAAGGCTAAAGTGACAGCTCACCATATTAAATCTTATTTTTTTTCTCATGTAGGAAATAGATATATTTGTTGGTCCGGTACGTTTCCACAGCAAAAGAATTCCTGGACTTGTAGCAGAGCCTCACAGCGAATGCTTCTTGTGTGAGTGAGTTTGCAGAAGAGAGAGTCCACAAGCTGTTGTTCTTCTAAACTAACAGCTTTATTTACACCAGACAGATAAAATAACAAACAGACCATCAGAGACAGCCAGCATGGCTTCTGCTTCTTTCGGCAGAAAAGTGAAAGTAACTCACAGACAAAGAACTCAGCTTTCTGGTATGTAGAGAAAGCTCCTCCTCAGATGCAGGACACACAAAGATGTTAACACAGTAAACTCCAAACCTCACAATATTCCAGCTGTATTGCAAGTGATTGATATGAAACTTTGTGCCCAACTTTTATATGGCACCCCAGTGTGGATTTCAGGTGACCTTAAGAAGTTGGATAAATTTCATGCATCCCTTCTGAGGTCATTATTAAGGTAAAGGGACCCCTGACCATTAGGTCCAGTCGTGGCCAACACTCGGGTTGCGGCACTCATCTCGCTTTATTGGCCGAGGGAGCCGGCGTACAGCTTCCAGGTCATGTGGCCAGCATGACTAAGCCGCTTCTGGCGAACCAGAGCAGCACACGGAAACGCTGTTTACCTTCCCTCCGGAGCGGTACCTATTTATCTACTTGCACTTTGACATGCTTTCGAACTGCTAGGTTGGCAGGAGCAGGGACCGAGCAACGGGAGCTCACCCCGTCGCAAGGATTCGAACAGCCGACCTTCCGAACGGCAAGTCCTAGGCTCTGTGGTTTAACCCACAGCGCCACCCGCATCCCCTAAGGTTATTATTAGGACTTGTAATTTCTGTTAAATATGAATCAATATGTTGTGAGTTGGGAATACTTCCTTTATCAGTAAGAGTATGGCTGAGAACCTTGAAATATTGGATCTTCCTGCATTATAGAGCTCTATTTCCTAACTCTCTCCTTTACGGCCTCTTAAGTGATAGTGTAATTTACAATTTATAATTGATTTGTGGGAGAAAATTGAACTCAATAAGGCTTCATCTAATTGACTTTGAAAATTCTGACCCCAAAGATACTTGGGAAATTAGCAGGAAGAATCTTACTGGAAAAAGTGTTCTCTCCACTCTTGAGGTTGCAAAGCACAGCACTTGCTCTTCTCTCTATTTAAATCTCCCTTTGTGTAGAGATTTTCAAAAGGGTTACATGACAAATCTGAAGAATCATGAATTGTGCAGGCTGTTTATGCTAGCCAGATTTAATATGTTTCCCTCGATGATAGTGAGAGGAAGATATTTAGTCTGAAGATTTATTGCTCAAAGAGAAAAGGTCCAGCAGGCTTCTGCTGTGCAGCACGCATTCCAAAGCTCTGAGCAAAGCAGAGTCACACAGCAGAATTATTTACAGCAGAACCTAGCCATTATCCAGCAATGCACGGAACATCGCACAAACGTGTCTGTCCTGGACAAAAGCGAAAGCAGACAGAACAAAGAACTGAGACTCTTGGAAGTGAGAGTCTCTCCACCCCACAATAGGCAGGATGCACACTCTGAGCTGTTTAACCCTGTAAGCTCAGGTTCTCCTCACATTTAGCTCTCCCAGAAGCAGAGCGCCTCTGCAAATGTGGTAGGCAGGAACCTGATACTTTGGAGCATATTTTCTTTTCTTGTGATTTTGGCATTTATGCCAGAAGACAATTGTTAAAGGACTTACAACTTAACAGGCTCGGTTCTATGCCGCCAAAGGTTCAGGACCTGCTCTCAGACAAGAATTATCAAATAACTTTAATAGTGGCTAAATTTTTGAGTGCTGTCCATGTGGAAAGTCTGGGCCATTACAGAGCGATTTAGTGGTTCTTGATGTGGCAGTGTTATACTGTATTATTTATGCAAATTGATTTTCATTGGAGTTGAAGATCTGTCTGGGACAAACCTTGTTATGCTGAATTTGTATTTTCCACAATTTGTATACGGTGTTTGTTTGATAATGTGTGGTTTGCTATGCCTAATAAAGGACTGATTGGAAAAAAAAATAGATCCATTGTTCAATATGCGTCTTATATGTTTCATTTCCTAATTTGTTTAAAAAAACCCTACATTATTATGTATTGTTGTAATTGCAGAGTCCTGTGCACAACGGAATGATGAGCAGTACGTGCCACATGCTTAATGTTGCTTTATTTTCAGTTCAATGTAGAGAAATTACAAACATGCATCTTGCCTCTGCGGGAGCAGAGAAGCAACCGTCCTTCTCCTCGGAACAAAGAACACCGAGAGAACAGTGAAAAACAGGAAACCAGTGTACGTCACATCCAGCTTCCCATTCCCGTGGGAAAACCCAAAGTACTCTGACTGTGGAATGTAAACATTGTCTTGTGACAAGCACTTCGCTGCACAGTGAAGAGAGCAGAAACCAACATGTATATCTGTATTATTTAGAGTATGCATGGCTGACGAAGCCCAGCAGGGAGAAACAAGGTATTATTCCAGGAATCCTTGTCTTAAGTTCTTTCATCTGATACCTGCATACAGCAACTATATTTTGCAAAGGCATATGTTAAGATCTTTCATATCGTTCATCTGATACCTGCATACAGCAATTGCATACAACAACTATACTTTGTGGTTCGAGGACCCGAACCCCGCGCAGTGGAATGAAACACAAGGACACGTGATATAAGGTTAATGGGCAAGAAAAGGCCACAACTTTATTGATTACAGCAAGTGAAAAGGTATTGGCTTAGGCATTGGATTACGTGAGCTGACTCCACCCCACTCGGAGAGGGGTGAGTCTAAAAACCAAAGGGGGTTTATTCACCAGTAGGTGGAGCCTGTTGATGCTAATCCAACTATAAGCTCTCCCCTGATGTCACCGAGGGTCGTGCCATGGCCTCCCGCCAAGCAGGCATCGGACAGAATACACGACCGCCGGATTCCTTTAACGGAATACCCAAAAATTGAAGGCGCAGGCGATGGCCACACCTAGCCCTTCGACACCACAACACATTATTCCAATGCCTAACCACCACCCGAGCCCAAAATGGGCTCGCCGCCAATACCCTCACAGCTGTAACCAATCCCTGATGCTGCTGATGATGCTAGTTAACCAAATGTCATTCCCTTGGTCTGAAAGATGAATCCCATCATTCCGGTACAAGGTTTGGACGCCAATCCAGGTACGGTCATGAGAGATGACTCGGCCATACATAAAGCGCACCCAACGGGCTATTGCACGATTTAAGAGTTTCCTGGATTTTTCAATGGCCATACAGTTCTGCACACCGTGCCACACAATTCTCTTCAGGAAGGAGGACCAGAACACCGTTGTTCCGGGACACAAGGCAGCAATCTCATCCAAATCTCTTTTTATGTGCCACGACAAGTCCACACTTCTGCTAACAAGGTCATTTCCCCCTAATTGAAGGATAAGGATGTCAGGAGGGCCAAACGCGGCAACTCTCCCTCTCAGCAATGGCATAAGCTCTTCCCAACGCATGCCTCGTCTCGAAAACCAGGAAACTCGCACTCCAGGTGGCAATCCAAGGTTAGGGGTGAGGCCACAGCTAACCGACCGTACGCGGGCCCAATGGACTATACCATGGCCACAAATCCAGACACTTCTGAGAACGGCTGAGAATAAAGGAAAGAAAAATACGGGTAAGTAGAGGTAAAGGAGCAGAGCACATTCTAACGAATGTAACCTTTATAAGCATCAGATTTCCACCGGCCCATTTCCTTAATCTTATCCGCTGGCAGGCCTAAGCGTGCAGCTGTTGTGGCGGCGCCAATTCTGAATGAGTGTGCTGCATAATCCTGGGAAGATAAACCACAGGCATCAATAGCTTTGCGGAGTGCCCTTGTGAATTGGTGTCTCTGTCACGGCTAAAATGGCCGCTGTTTCTTTAATGCGAATAAAGCTGGGTCAGCATGACTCAGCGGTCTGCACCAAGTTGTATATATAAGTGAGAAATGTTAGTTTGGGCTGGTGGCTGGTGTTTGGGTTGGTTGGTGCTGGTGTGTATAGTTATTCAGTTGTGTTTTGCACAAAGACTTTTAATAAAACTCTGCAAGGATATTCCCGTGGACTCTTTTTGTGCCGACAAGGAGACTGAGAAGATAAAGGGAGGTCAGAACCCTTTCCTTCTTTTTTTGCTTTTTACAAACACTGACAGGTTATGGGCCCAGTGTTTCTGAGCATGTGCAGAGTGCAAAACGACTGACAGCATCTCAGCAGGGAGCTGGTGAGTCCTGGTGGTGTACGGAGACAGTGGCTGTGCGTTGGAGCAGTTGGTGGCAAACTGTAACTGTCTGCAGCGACGCTGGAGCGGCTAGGATCTGAGGATCAGGAAAGCACTCAGTGTCGGCTACTGGAACAGTTTGAACTGCTAGAGGACCACAGTAGGCGACTCACAGAGCGGCTACACCAGTTGCAGAGCCAGGCGGGACCTGAGGGTCAACAGAGGCAGCAGCTAGAAGCCGGTGAGTGCCAGCCAGGACCATCCAGTTGGACTCTAAAGAGAGAGTCAGGAGAGATTGCTGGAGACCCCACAGAAGGGGCTCAACAAGCACCAGCAGAGATGGCAGATTTCCAGTCTTCCCAAGTTGTAAATATTGGGGGAGGCATCCCTTTTGAACTTCTCTCAGAAAACAACTGGCTGAGTTGGTCAATTAAAATGCAGCAGTTGTTAAGGAGAGATGGACTATGGGACTGTGTTGAAACTGAGGTTTTGAGAACTGACTCTGCTGAGAAAAAACGGCTAGATGAGAGGGCCCGTGCCCAAATTATGCTGTGTTTGAGCAACTCTCAGTTATTGCATGTAGCAAATGCCAGCACAGCGTTTGAGTGCTGGAATTTATTAAGGGCAATGCATGTCAGAGAAACTGCCGGAACTATCATTTCTCTGACCAGAAGGCTGTTCAGGACTGTTATGAAAGAAGGTGAGAGTTTGGCAACTCATCTTCAAACGCTGAAATCTCTGTTTCTTCAACTACAGCAGAGAGGTAAGCGTTATGATGAGACTGACCAAACCTACATTATACTTTCAAGTTTGCCTGAAAGCTGGTTGCCTGTGATTAACAGCATGGAGAGTATGCGTCCCCGAGATCTGACCCTTGAGTATGTGGTTGGCAGATTGACCGAAGAAGCAGAAAGAAGGTCAGATAGACAGGCTGAACTCCAAGAACGGAGGAGTTACAGTCGAGGGGGCCAGCAGCAGAATCTGCCAATGGAGCAATGCCAAGGTTTGGACTTGGCCATGGCGGTGAGGAGATGCTATAGATGCAACCAACCCGGGCATCTCCAACGTCAATGCAGGGCAAGACTTCCAGGAGACGACATGGAGCAGAGACAGCAATTGATGCAGAAATGTAAGCAGAAGGGGTTCTCTTCAGGGAAGAAGAACACGCGTTCTGCTCAGTTTGTGTCTGCGTTTTCTCGAGAGGAGAGAAAGATACCTCGAGGAACATGGTTGCTGGACTCTGGCAGCAGCAGGATTATCTGCAATAGTCGGGAGGACTTTAAGACCCTGGAGAAGCCAGCTGATGGAAAAGACTCAATTTATCTTGCTGATGGTCGTAGAAGCAAGATTGATGGCCAGGGAACATGTTTCCTGCAGTGCTTGAACACTACTCTACCAGAGACTCTGTTTGTCAGCAGTTTGGACTATTGTTTACTGTCTGTAAGCTGTTTGATTAATGCAGGGTATAGTGTTAAGTTCACGCAGGATGGCTGTCTGATAAAGAATGGAACTCAGGTATGTGGCCATGCAAAGTTGGAAAATGGGTTATATGTAATGCAGGACAAACCTGTTAAAGCAGCCCAGGTGGTTCAGGATAATTTGCCAGTTCATAAGGGGTGTGTACATCAACTGCACAGAAAACTGGGTCACGCCAATTTCCGTGTGCTTTCAGAGATGCAAAAGGTGTGCAAGAACCTAAAAGTAAATAGCTGTAACTGTTTCCTAGATTGCAATGTATGTAAAATGGCCAAATCTAAGAGGAAGCCTGTGGCTTCTAAAAGCGACAGAGTATCTAAAGAGGTTTTAGAACTTGTCCATTGTGACGTGATAGGCCCTTTTCCACAGAAGACTGAAGGGGGCGCCAGATATGCTTTTCTGGTAATAGATGACAAATCACGTTTTAGTTGGCTGTTTTTGTTAAAGCAGAAATCTGAGTGTTTCCCCACATTCAGAGAATGGGTTGCCCAAGCTGAAAAGCTCTTCGCTCGCCCTGTTGTGCAGTTGCAAACAGATAGGGGCGGAGAATTTCTGAACAAACAATTTGGGGCATGGTTGCGACGTAAGGGGATCACTCACCGTTTGACTAACCCTTATAGCCCTGCTGAAAATGGTCTGTGTGAAAGACGTGGGGCTGTGATACAGTCAGTAAAGGACTGCCTGTTGGTGGATGCAGGATTGGGCCACAACCATAGGCTGTGGGGCGAGGCTTTTCTGACCGCGAACTTTTTGATTAATAGAACCTGGTCTAGCTCTATAAAAGATATACCATATCGTGTGTTGTTTGGGAAAGAACCAGAGTGGACAATGCTCCATAATTGGGGTTCTTGGGCACATGTAAACATTCCCAAAGCTCAGCGCCAGAAAGGGGGCGCTAGAGCGCAGAAACTGCGGTTTGTGGGATATCAGTCCTATGGCAAAGGGTGGCGTTTCAATTTACGCCCAGGACGCGTGGTTCTGTCACGAAGTGCAGACTTCGCTGACCAGGACAGATGGACAGCGATCCATGCCAACCCTGACTGCCTACTGCCCCTGCAAGTAAGAGAAGAGGCTTCTTCTCAGCCATTGGCAACACAGGAGCAGAATGAGGAGGAGGCACAGATTTCCCCAAAAGATGTGGCAATAGATAATACTTCTCTAGAGGAAGAGGAAGAAGAGCCAGAGATAAGGGGGGAAGAAGAAGTAGTTGTGCCTAGGCGCTCCCAGCGTTTAAACAAGGGTGTACCTCCTCAGCGTTTGACCCTAGGAGGAGTGAGAGTATGCAATGTGAGTTGTGTGGAACCACAAAGTTATAATGAAGTCTTAGACTTACCCCCTGGGGAACGTGCTTTGTGGGAACAAGCTATGAAAGAAGAAATGGACTCTTTTAAACGTAACAAAGTGTTTGAGGTCATAATGCCACCCCCTGGTGGCAGAGTGGTGTCATGCAAGTGGGTTTACAAAAGGAAAACCCTTGCATCTGGGGAACCACGTTTTCGAGCCAGATTAGTAGCCAGAGGGTTCACTCAGATTAAAGGGGAGAGTTATGATGAAGTGTTTTCTCCCACGGTAAAGAGTGAAACTTTTCGTTTAATGCTTTCCATTGCTGCTGTAAGACAACTAGCAGTGCACCATTTTGATGTTGATGCTGCATATCTGCATGCAAATTTAGACCATGAAGTGTTAATGAGACAACCCCCTGGGTTTGAAGAGGAGAATGGTGCAGTCTGGCGTTTGAGAAAGGCTGTTTATGGTCTCAAACAAAGTGGAAGGTGTTGGAACCAGTGTTTAAATGAAGCCCTTGTAAAACTTGGTTTTAAAAGGAGTGTGGCTGATCCATGCTTGTACACCAAGGGGACAGGCAACAAATATCTAATGCTCTTAGTCTTTGTTGATGATTTGCTTGTGGCAGGGAGTTCCACAGATGAGATCCAGAAGCTCACAAGTCAACTAGAAAAGAGGTTTAAGCTTAAAGCCTTGGGGCCTGTAAGCAATTACTTGGGAGTAGAAGTAAGGCAGGAAGCTGATGGAAGCTTCCTATTGAGCCAGAAAGAGAAAATTCTTCATTTAATAGAGCAGTTTGGCATGGAAAACTGCAAGCCAGTTCAGACTCCTATGACACCAGATTTCCCAAAGACACTGTGTGATGATGAATTTGATCAGCCTGAGTTGTATCACTCAAAAATAGGATCACTGTTGTATTTAAGCCAGTGGTCAAGGCCAGACATTGCATGTGCTACAAATGTTCTGAGCCAACGTGTATCTAAACCCAGTACTGCCGATTGGTGTGCTTTGAAAAGGCTTATCAGATATCTAAAGGGGACATTAAATGTATTGTTGTATTGTTGTAATGTATTGTTTCTGTTGGGGTTTTTCGCATTTAAGAAACAGAAGGGGTGTCACGGCTAAAATGGCCGCTGTTTCTTTAATGCGAATAAAGCTGGGTCAGCATGACTCAGCGGTCTGCACCAAGTTGTATATATAAGTGAGAAATGTTAGTTTGGGCTGGTGGCTGGTGTTTGGGTTGGTTGGTGCTGGTGTGTATAGTTATTCAGTTGTGTTTTGCACAAAGACTTTTAATAAAACTCTGCAAGGATATTCCCGTGGACTCTTTTTGTGCCGACAAGGAGACTGAGAAGATAAAGGGAGGTCAGAACCCTTTCCTTCTTTTTTTGCTTTTTACAAACACTGACAGTCTCAACAAAGGTGACCCATCCTCGTGAACCAGGAGCGGGCCAGGACCGGGCAGTCTGAGGTAAAGGTACCATCTAGTGTCTTTGACCGGGCATGGGCCCCGCTGCGCTGAAGCTGTAAGTTTTACGAGGGAACCCCTACCTGCCTGGTCCGTTATGGATTGACGTATCTGCACAGTCATGCTAGCTTCGGTCAACTGCACTTCCTCCCACTTGCGTTAACCTCGGCTACCACTTCACCAACCCTCAAGGCGCCAAAGAAGGTGATCGCATATGCTGCGGAAAAGAGGCGGGCCTCGAACTTGGCCCAGCAGATTGCCCTAAGCTTTGTGCGTATCTGAGATAGCTTACGGCTCTAGGGGCGTTGTAGCCTGCCCCAACCCCCAATAGCTCTGCAGATCAGGAAGTCACTGCACGGGTCAGAGGAAAACATGGCTTTAGCAACGAAGCTGATGGCGGCTACGTGTATCTTTAAAGTTTTTGGGGGCCCGTCCCAAATCGTCAAGATGGGAAAGGTATTGCAGAACGTCATCCGTGGTGGGTGGCACGCTAGGCGAAAGCCCCAATATCCCTGACCTGAAGCCCATGAAATTGCACCATGCTTTTTTGTAAGATCTAAGGGTGGAGGGTGCGACCTATGCTAATACTCCCTTAATCACTTTGCATATCCAAGGTTCCACAGGTGCTCCGGAAAGGGTTCAGGCAACAGTTGAGTTCCAGGTGCTAGCAACCGGAAGCGAGACATCTGAAAGCGAGACCCTTAGGGTAAGAAAGGTTGTGGATTAATTTGAACTCACCATGGGTCTTTTTGGGTACAATACCAAGGGGCGAGATGTGCAGGTTTGGGATAGGGGGGTGTACGAATGGACCAGCCACCCTCCCTGTGGCCACTTCCTTAGCTATTTTCTTTTTCTGCAACCTCAAGCCTTTCCCTTACTGACATCTGGTTAGCGGAAATCCTTTGCAATTAAAGAGTCAGTTACTGGTATTGTGAAACCCTCTGACAAAACCCTTCCAAGGAAAGGATGCTGTGCTTTCGTCTGGATAGCTAGACAAGAGTTTGCGGAGAGGAGGGAGTTGGATCAGTGAAAATGCTAGACCCGGAGGGTCCCTATCGTCTGTTCCCTGCTCCGGGGGCTCCACTGGAGCTAGAATGGTGGAACCCCCGACCTCCCTGAAAGGGCTGCTTCTCTTTGTAACACGCTGCGGCTGGGTGTACCCCTGCACACCTCTCGCACTCGTGCGGATACTTACAAGACTGCCTTTGGCATGACCCCCCCTTTTTTTAATATATATTTTATTCAGGATTTTCTTGTTTTACAGAAATGTAGTGCATCGTAATTTTTTTTCCATGTAACATTTTTACAAATCCGTTTCATTTGTTGAGGCATTAGGGGGAGAAGAAAAGAAAAAAGAAAAAAGAGAGGGGGGTGGAGAGAGGGAGGATGGATAGGGGTGGGGTCGGGTGGCGGTGTTTCTATTATGTTTAATGTATGTAGAGTTTGGTGTCAGCGTTACTTGTGTTGTTCACTTGTGTTCCTTTGGTGGTGAGAGAGGTTGGGGTTGGCCTAGGGTGTGATTGTTTGCTTGTGATTGGCTGTGGTGATCTTTGTTTTCGTGTGTGGGTGAGGTGGGTGGGTGTTTTGGATCAGGTTAGCCATATTGATTTGTATGCTGTTGGTGGATTATTGTCACTGTCCTGTTGGGCTGTGTATGTGATAAAGGGGAGCCATACCGGGGTGAAGGCGTCTTCTTCTGTTTGTCCCCGTGTCAGTTTCAGTTTGTTAGTTAATTTTTCTAGTAGGGCTGTTTCCCATACTATTTGGTACCATTGGTCCATGCTTACTCCTGACAGGTCTCTCCAGTGTCTGGTTATGGTGTTTCTGGCTGCTGAGAGCAGGTGGGTTATGAGTTCTTTGTGGTGTAAATGGGCATTGTTGTCTTGGAAGATGTTTAGTAGGGCCAATTCTGGGGTGAAGTCTATTACTTGCATAGTTATTTTACATATTTCTTGTATGGCTGTTGTCCAGAATAGTTGGACTTTGGGACACTCCCACCACATGTGGAGGTATGTGCCTATGGAAGTGCACCCTCTCCAGCATTTTGGTGAGGTTCCTGGGTGTATTAGCGCTAGTTTCCTTGGTGTTAGGTACCACCTGTAGGTGAGTTTCAGTGTGAGGGCATGACCCCTTATTGAATTCTGGGATCAATTTGAAAAGGGCATCTGGTCTGTGGCGGTCATCCCATATGTTGAGAAGAAGCCATTAGATTCTTATCGCATGGGTAAGCCAGACTTAAGAAGGGAGCCAAAGCGCAAGGTGTGTTGGGAATTCAATAAGGACCCCATGGCTTACCCATGCGATAAGAATCTAATGGCTTCTTCTCAACATACGGGATGACCGCCACAGACCAGATGCCCTTTTCAAATTGATCCCAGCGTGCTAGCGGGATCCTGGAAGCCTTCCTTCAGAACTTTTATCATAGCTAATGGTGGCGGCCCCCCAGAAGACACATAGGCTGTTCTGACTCTTCATCCGTGTTGCCCGTTTTCAACCTGCTCTTCTTACACACGTGCTTCTTCTTGGTGCGTCTTTTGCCTGACGGTTTGTCCCCCTCAGCTGTCTGAAGCTCCCCCTCCAGCTGCTGTTCCTCCTCACCGGCCGACGAGGTGCCCAATTCTGGAAGCTGGACCCTGGGCTGCTTATTCTGCGAAGGACTGGAAGAACTGGACGCAACAGGGTTATTGACACAGGCCAGCGGCCTCCTCGCAGGCGACCCAATGCGGTTCTGAGGACTAGATGATGCCAAGTGAGCCCGAGACCTAGTTTGCACTGCCTCAGTTACTGTCCAAGAGCTTGGGCCTGCACCTGAGAACTGAGAATCGTTGAAGAGGGCAGCAGAGGTGCCTGGGAGGTCATCAACCTGGGTGAGAGGCGGGCTCTCCGGGACCACCTGGGTATCTGGTATCATATCAGGGGTAGCAGCGGAGGGCATGGGGTTAGGGGATTGATAAGAAAGAAAGAAAGAAAGAAAGAAAGAAAGAAAGAAAAAGAAAGAAAGAAAGAACGCTGCTCATAATCATCAATGAATGATCTAAATGCATTTAGGCAGTGTTGTTACCGGAAAATCCGAGGGCTCCCTTGGACGAAACAAAGACACCAGCCAGAGCAATTCAGAGCAAAACAGCAGCCAGTAGGCTTGGTCTTTATTAAGAAAAGACTGTCGCGACAGGACTCCCACCGCCCACGAAGTGAAGCAAAATGGAAGCCCCGAACAATGGGAGACCCTAACTTTTATTAGTTGCTAATCCCCTAAGCTACACCCTCAGAATTACATCATATTTACATCATGATTATATTAAAAATAGGAGGAGTCGAGGAGGGGCTGCACAGGTAATCCGAGTGTCCTGACACCTGGCCGGAGCCTCCTCTCCCCTCCCCACATGAGTCATGTTTAAGAACAAAGGAAAAGGGCGAAGTTTCCTGCCCCCTGAGGGGAATCCGGCCACAGTCCTTTGTGAGAGTCCGCGCGGAATACACTAAAATATGCAGTTCATTGTATCCTTGATAGCCTTCTGTCTGAGCCCATCACGATGGCTATCAAGGTTGTCACGTCAACTTGGAAAGACCGCAGAGTATGTGACTGCTCGGTTTAGGGATTATGGCCGCCTGCTATCAGGTCACCCCCCTTTGATAGTCCTTGTAATATACAGCAGAATAAAAGTGGTCCGGTGAGAATCCGAGGTATGGCTGATTTTTGGTGAATTTATAAAGAATACTGTCCTTGAAGTTCAAAGCACTTTCGCCTTCAGGAAGCAGCTTGCAACATTTTGATTAAATCAGTCACGGTCAATTGAACTCGGAAACTTTGTATTGAGAGCTGTCAAAGCAAGGGGAGAAAACGCCAGTAGCCTGCAGTACCTGCGTGGCCGCCGCAAGGGGCGCTGTTCAATAACGCTGATTGGCTGAGGCGGCCGCCGATTGACCCAGAGTTCGGGCGACCGGTCTACCAATGTCAGGGAACTGCCATCGGAGGAACAGGTGGGGAGAGGGCTCACGGAGGCTGGGAGGGACTCAGCAGCGGAAGCAGGGACCAGCAGGGGGAGAGATGGGTCTCTGGAGGAAGGTCTCATGAATGCTGAGAGAGACGCGGCAGCTAAAGCAGGAACTAGCAGGGAAAGGGGAGGATCTCTGAGGGAAAGCGAGCAAGAGGGAGGGCTCAGGGACACGTCCAGCGAGAACAGTGGAGAGGTGTCAGAAGCTCCCATAGGGAGACCCATTCCTCGCCGGAAGCTGTCACGTCGTGAGTCCAGAAGACGTGTTTCCGTTAAGGAGCTTCTATGCTGGAAGCGCTTCCGAAAACAACCACTGTCGGAATCTGCAAGTGACTAGGGCAGACATGTCTGAGGAGCTCTGTCACACACAGAGGTTTGTGGAATTGCACAAACTCTGAGGGACTACGATTTTACGCACAAGCAGCTAATCATCCCATCACAGCATTCCGACAGTCTTTGTAACCTGCCTGTGCAGGAGAAGGCATCATGAGCAACCCAGCCGGAACCGGAGAAGCAGGAGTTGGAGCGGGTCCAAGCTTGGAAGAAAGGTACCGAGCGTTGGAAATCCAACTGGCGCTGCAGACGGCGAGGCTTGAGGAGAGAAGGGCTCAGGATGCAGACAAGAAGGGGAGAGCCACCCAGTTCACCAGAAAGGTACCAGGATTGGTGCAGAAGTTTGGGGGGGACCCCAAGGACTACCATGCCTTTAGAACAGAGATGCAATATGCCCTCAATGTGCAGTTTGATGAATTCCCTGACGAGGAATCGCGAGTGGCTTTTGTGATTGGGCATCTTCAAAAAGGGGCGAGGGACTGGGTTAGACCCCTGATGGCAACGCACAATGACGTCCTAAAGGACACCATGAAGTTCTTTCGTGCAATGGATCTCATGTTTTCCAGCGATATTGAGGAGGGAGTGGTGCGCAGACAGCTAATGGCTTGCAAGCAGGGAAGCCGATCTGTCCGTGAGTACTGGACTGAGTTCACCATGCTGGTTCACAGATTGGGGTGGGACTTATCGGCGGCACCCATTCAAATGCTATTTGAAGAAGGCCTTGCTTCGGCTGTGAAAGACGAACTTTCCCGGGGTCCTAGGGCGGATTCTATGGATCAGCTGACTAAATCTGCGCTGACCATAGGAGCGCGCCAGGAGGCGAGAGCTTTGGAGAGGCGGGAAGGGAAGGGGGAACGCTGGAAGGAGTTCCACATTCCTGACATTCCAGAGACAACTTTCCCGCCGGCAGAGCCGATGGAAATCGGAACAGCGCGCGTGCGCGCAGTTTCAAAGCCCAGTGAGGGGGGAAAGAAGGAGGGAAAAGGCGCCCGGAAATGCTATCTCTGCCAACAGCCAGGTCACTTTACCAGAGTCTGCCCCCAGAGGAAGGAATGGCAAGGGATGGTGGGAGCTGTTGAGGGAAGAGAGGAGGGAAAACCGGAGCAGGTAAAAGCCAACGCCTGGTTGCCACAGTCGGGGCACAGCAGCCAGGCCAAAGAGCAGTGAAAGTGCCCATGCCAGAAGCTCCTCAACCTGCCCTAGTGATTGAAGTGTCGCTAGAGCTGCAAAATGGACACCCCCTAAAGATAAAGGCGCTGTTGGACTCAGGCAGCTCCTGCAATTTTATGAGCAAAGAGTTTGCAGCTGAACACCAGATACAGACTATCCCTTTAAGCAACCCCCTGCAGGTGACCACGATCAATGGCAGGGAGTTGTTGGGAGGAGAAGTCAGCTTGCAGACTGTCCCAATGATAATGAAGGTGGCAAGGCACACAGAACTGATAGCGTTTAATGTGGCCACCTTGGGAGGAGCTCCTATTATTTTGGGGATGAGCTGGCTAGCGTTACATGATCCGCTGGTGGGCTCGCATCAGAGAGTGGTTTCCTTTGGTTCAGCACATTGCTTAGAACACTGCAAAGGGGGAAAGGGTTCAGCAGGGGCCCAAGCCACCCTAGCAGGGACGGAAGTAATGGAGAAGGTGAAGGTACCACCACAATACGCAGATCTCAGCAACGTGTTCAGCGAGAAGGAAGCTGACCAACTACCCCCGCATAGGCCCTTTGACTGTCAAATCAATTTACTGGGGCACAGCTTCCTGTAGGCAAGTTGTATGCCATGTCAGACAGAGAAATGCAGGAGCTAAGAGAGTTCATTGACAAGAACCTGAAGAGAGGCTTCATCAGAGAGTCCAAAGCAGTGGGGGGTAGCCCAGTGTTTTTTGTGGATAAAAAAAACACGGACAAGCCGAGACTTGTGTGTGACTTCAGGGCGTTAAACGCAGTGTCAGAACCCTTGGCTTTCCCTATGCCCAGGATTGACGACATTTTGACCAGGGTGCGGAAGGGAAAGATTTTTACAAAGCTGGACCTAAGGGGGGCGTACAACCTGATACGTATAAGGAAAGGGGATGAATGGAAAACCACCATGTTCACCCCTTTGGGGGCATTTGAATATCTTGTGATGCCATTTGGCTTACAAGCAGGCTCGGCGTGCTTCCAATCGTTTATGAACCACGTACTGGGGCCTTTGCTTTACAAGAATTGTGTGGCCTTCCTAGATGACGTGTTGGTGTATTCTGAGAATGAGGAGCAGCATGTGAGAGACATCAGAGAAGTGTTGAGCAGGCTGCAAGCCAACAGGCTGTGGGTGAAACTGGAGAAGTGTCAGTTTCATACCAAGGAGGTGGAATTCCTGGGGTACCGCCTGTCAGACAAGGGATTGGCCATGGATCCCGGCAAGGTCCAGGCAGTGCTGGAATGGAAAACACCCAAAACCAAGAAGGATGTGCAGAGGTTCCTAGGGTTTGGGAACTTTTATCGTAAGTTCATCCGAAACTTTGCACACCTGACGGCGCCCATTATGGACTGTCTCAGCAGTAAGAAGAAATTTGTTTGGACTGAGGAGGGGGAGCGAGCGTTTGAGGAACTGAAAAGGGCCTTCGCCTCTGAAGGACAACTTCTGCATGTGGATTTACAAAAAAAGCTGAGAGTCGAAACAGACGCATCAGACAGAGCCATAGGGGCGGTGCTTCTTCTGCAGCCAGGGAAGGAGGAGTCAGAGTGGAGACCGTGTGCCTTTTTTTCGCGAAAGCTGAACAAATCCGAGAGGAACTACACGGTGTACGACCGAGAACTTCTTGCTATTCATGAGGCTTTCCGGAGATGGAGGCACTTGCTAATTGGTGCACAACATAAGGTGCAAGTGTGCACTGACCATAAGAACCTAGAGTATTGGAGAACGGCGCGAGTGCTCAACCAACGGCAGTTGAGATGGGCCCAGGAGTTCTCCAAATTTAACTTTGAGATTTGTTACGTGCCAGGCCCAGAGAACGTTAGGGCGGACGCTCTCTCACGCAAACCTGAATATTTGGAGGGGGAGGGAGCACCCGAAGAAAGACATGTCATTCCAGAGGACCGCTGGGTGTGTGGGGCGGCATTGGTGGGGCAAAGGGAACTGGTAGAGGGAACGGTGCATGATGAATACGCCCAGGACAAACTCAGGGGTCTCAGGAGGGAGGGAGACAAACCTGGGGGTTTTGAGGAGAGAAACGGGGCGTTGTATTACAAGGGAGCGTTATATATACCTGAAGGTGATTTGAGGGAGAAGGTACTCAAGCAGCTGCACGATAGCCCCACAGCAGGGCGTTTTGGGCAACACAAAACCATGTGGCTGGTTACCAGGGAATTTTGGTGGCCCAAGGTCAGGGAAGATGTGCGGGAGTATGTGAGAGGGTGTGACCAATGCCAGCGAGCCAAGGGGGAGAGGCGGGCACCGGCAGGGTTATTAGAACCGCTACCCACACCTGAAAGACCATGGGAAGCAGTGGCAATAGATTTCATGACTGATCTGCCAAAGTCCAGAGGGAAAACAGCCATCATGGTTGTGGTAGGCCCACTTTATAGCCTGCTCACATGCTGTCACGGCAGAAGAAACCGCTAAATTGTTTGTAGAAAATGTGTTTAGGTTGCATGGCGCCCCCTTGAGGGTGGTTTCAGACTGAGGGAAACAATTTACTTCCAGGTTCTGGAGGAAGCTCATGAGCTTACTGCATGTAGAGGTCAATTTTTCGACTGCCCGGCATCCTGAAACCAACGGGCAGGCGGAAAGAGCCAATGGCATCCTCCAGCAATATTTGAGGTGTTATGTGAATGACAGAGAGAATGATTGGGTGGAGAAGCTGGCGTTGGCAGAATTTGCCTACAACAATGCGGAGAACGTGTCCACGGGGATGAGCCCCTTTTTGGCTAATTACGGGTGCCATCCCCGGGCTTTCCCGGGGGGGGAAGGGGAGAACTGGAGCGTTCCAGCTGCCGAACAGTTCGCAGAAGAAATGGAAGCGATCCATCGCCAGCTCCAACTTAACTTAGACAGGGCCAAGGAGGAATATAAGAGGCAGGCTGACAAAAACAGAAGAGAAGGTGAAACCATTAGGGTGGGGGACCAGGTGTGGCTGTCAACCCAAGGGTTACCATTCAAAGGGGGCTGTAAGAAGTTAAGACCCAAAAGATTGGGTCCATTTGAAGTCACGCAACAGGTCAACCCAGTGGCTTTCAGACTCCGGTTACCGAACCACATGAAGCTGCACCCAGTTTTCCACAGGTCGTTGCTGTCACCGTATAAAGGGAACAGAGAAGGGAGGGTCACTCGGGGACCAGCAATGGAGGAAAGGGAACACAGCTACCATGTAGTGGAGATCCTCGATTCCAGGTGGAAGGGAGATCAAGTAGAGTATTTGGTAACGTGGGAAGGGGAACCGGAGTCGGAAAACACCTGGGTCATGGCAGAGGATGTCAATGACGAGGTTTTAATAGAAACTTTTCATCAGAGGTTCCCACGTAAACCTCAGCCTGTGGCGAGGTTCCGGAGGGAATACTTTGCCACCACCGACGAAGAAGAAGAGTTGGAGGGGTTCACAGATTCCGAGGAGGAGGAGGATTCAGCGAGCCGGAACGGCGACCGATGGAGGGAAATGTTTGAGACGTCTGAAGATGAAGAGGATTCTTTTCGGGGTTTTACCTCCTCACCGCCCAGAGGAGAGGGAATGGGCGGGGGTGAAGGGGGTCCTGGAGGGGAGGTGGATGTCAGGGAACTGCCATCGGAGGAACAGGTGGGGAAGAGGCTCACGGAGGCTGGGAGGGACTCAGCAGCGGAAGCAGGGACCAGCAGGGGGAGAGAGGGGTCTCTGGAGGAAGGTCTCATGAATGCTGAGAGCGACGCGGCAGCTAAAGCAGGAACTAGCAGGGAAAGGGGAGGATCTCTGAGGGAAAGCGAGCAAGAGGGAGGGCTCAGGGACACGTCCAGCGAGAACAGTGGGGAGGTGTCAGAAGCTCCCATAGGGAGACCCATTCCTCGCCGGAAGCTGTCACGTCGTGAGTCCAGAAGACGTGTTTCCGTTAAGGAGCTTCTATGCTGGAAGCGCTTCCGAAAACAACCACTGTCGGAATCTGCAAGTGACTAGGGCAGACATGTCTGAGGAGCTCTGTCACACACAGAGGTTTGTGGAGTTGCACAAACTCTGAGGGACCACGATTTTACGCACAAGCAGCTAATCATCCCATCACAACCAATAATACAGATAGGGTGATGCGGAGCGTTATGGTAATACAGGGTTTTTTCTCAATGGGGAGCTGTCAGGCTAGCGCTTCTTTATTTACGGAAGGCTTTAGGGGGTGTCCCTCTAAAAGGGGCACCTCCAGGGTCGGGATGGTGATGTGTGTGTGTGTGTGGAGCTTGTGTATAACAGTGTGATGTGAGGGGGGGGGGTGTCTCCGGCTACAGTGTGAAATAGGTTTGGGGTTATTATCCCGTCCATGTGGCACCCCCGATGAATTACAGCTATTGGCACCCATGCAGCCTGAGGTGTGAGCTGATTCCGTTGCAGAGCGCTTCCTCTTAGGCGCCATGGATAACATGCTAAAGCTACTGCCACAAACACGTGCTACCGCTTACAAGCAGTTGTACAGGGACGTGTTATTGATTCTGAAACGAATATACTAATTAACGATTGTTTTACTTATAATAAACAATGATTTCCCAAGCATTCAGTTAAATATTTAATTGTTTATCCCATTAGTATGTGTGTGTGTGTGTTATTTATTACTCTCTCTATATATATTAATATTTATTATTATTATTATTTATTCATTTTTATTTTTATTTTTATTTTTATTATTTTAAAAAGATGCTTCCTACTTCATGTTATAATATCTCATTCAATCCCCTGCAATGCAGTAATATACCGGGGTCCCGTACAGGGGTTAAACCAGCAACCTTGGCATTATCGGCACCATGCTCTAACCAGTTGAGTTATCCAGGCTCTCTAGAATTGTGTGGTACCCCAAGGGTCATTTAGTCCAACCCCTTGCAAAGCAGGAATATGTAATTGTTCCATACAGGGATCAAACCTGCAACCTTGGCGTTATTGTCACCACGCTCTAACCAACTGAGGGTTCCGAAATATATGTAAATTATTTATTATTAATGAATTTTATTCTATTTTTTATTTTATTTGTTTATTTATATATTTATCTATAGATTTGTTTAACTAATTAATCAATTTAATCTTGGTATGTGATGTCATTCCACTTATTCTCTTTTATTATTATTAATGTATATTTATCATTATTTATTTATTATTTATTATTATTTTTTAAAAAATTAATCCACTTATTTTATTTATTATTAGTAGTATTTTTATTCTATTATTTATCTATTCATTTTTATTTATTTATTTATGTATTTGTTATTATTATTCTATTATTTATTGTTATTGTTATTGTTATTTATTACAATCTATTCCAGTATTATTTGTTCAATTAATTACCACTGTAAGTAGAATTAATTGATGATGCTATCAATTGTCTACCATAACTAATGATGATATGAAATAATTATTCTTCACTTGACTGTTTGGTTTGTATTTGCCTATAAATTTATTTATTTGCCACCAAGCAAAGGGTCAGGCAGATAGACACAGCTAAATAACTGACAAGCATATAGGGATGGAACAATAGGCAGCCCCCACACTGCAATCAAATGGAATTAAAGAAAATCGCTCTCTTGGAAATGTCCCTTTAACTAACACTTCGAAAACAAAAGGTTATGCTGGAGGCCCAGCAGAAGGAAAATGCTGCCAAAGACAATGTATCCTTGATTGGCCATCCGCCAGGTACCTGAATTAACAATGTACCACGAACTGCCTGTCTTTAAGCGACAATGTATCCTGCTATCCTGCCTGGAAGCCGGGACAATTGTGAAGGGATTTCTTAAGCCAGGCAGCCGAATGAGTCAGACTGAAAGAAGGAAATAAAACTCTTCTGAAGGCTGGGGGGACTGTGGGGGGGGGAGGGGGGAATAAATCAGGAAATAAGGCTCAATGTCAGAAACAGAAAGCGGGTAAAAAGCTGCTGAATATAAGGCACAAGGCAGGCTAACAAGGAGATAGCTACTAGACCGGCTGCCCGTTATAACTCACTAAACGCAGCCGACATGCTGAGTCAAAAGGGGGCGGCATTCTTATTTAAAACAATATGGGACATCGTCTGCTGCCCGCAGAAGGCTCAGGCGTAACTCCTAGGGCTATCTGCTTTAGCGAGATTCACAAAGATCTGCTTGTATGCTTCTATCCCCCAAAGCAAGCCCCTGGATTATTGAAACAAGTTGGAAACAATAACAACAACAAACAAACAAAAAACAAAACTGGTTGGGACTTGAAGCTTTCTCCCCGAACACTAACGCTGATTAGTCGATTGGGGGAGGAGCAGAAACAAAAATGCAGCAGCTGCAAGCCAATAAACGGCAGGACAGAAGAAACGGAAGGCAGGGACTTTTTAAAGAGGCAGCTACAGGCACTAAGAATGGCAAGCAGGGACTTATAAAGAGCGCAGTCTTCAGCTGTGCGTAAGGGCACAAATTGTACCACACAGTAGGCACACACGCATAGGGAATCACGCACACTAGTGCCCCAGTTGGCACTCAAAATGTAAGAGGAGGGAGCTACAAACTAGAGGGGGGTGGTAAGGAGCCAGGGAAGTGTTCAGCGCACACACAGGGCAAAGCTCAATCTTTCTTTCCCAATACCCCTTAGCTAGATAACTGAAAGGCAGACCGAAACGCTCTGCCTATCACTTATGTCATCAGAGACAAAGGGTAACCCTGAGAATGCAGCTGCAGAGAACGCTGCCTCTTTACAAATGGGAAGGCTGAAGAACAATGCCCTTAACTATCGCTTGTTAGCTACTAAGTTTCCTGCTGGACGGCAGCAACAACAGCGGTTCTGTGGAAAACAGGGGGAAAAGGTAAAAGGCGGATCTAGACGGATCCTCGTGAATTCATATGATTTTTTCATTCAAATTAAATAAAACCACCATGATACTGTAGACCATGTCTTACTCTGTAGACAGCATCAAAAAAATCAGGCATCCACTATTTTGTGGGGCCGCAGGGGCGCAAAAACATGGTTAAAAAACACGGATCCTCATGATTTTTGCACAAGACCAGCCCAAAGTCACCATCAGATCAACCATCATGGCCATGGGCACAGCATCCACCACAAAAATCACGGATCCACGGCTTCCTGGTCATACCGTGCCCCAAAAACATGGTTTTGAACCACGGATCCTCATGGATCCTCACGCTTTTTGCACTAGATCAGCCCAAATTCACCGTCAAATCACACATCATGGCCAGGGGCACAGCCTGCACCACAAAAAAACTGAGATCCACGGCTTCCTGGCAACACCGTAGCCCAAAAATGTAGTTTTGAAGCACGGATCCTTGTGGATCCTCACACTTTTTGCACTGGGCCACCCCTAAATCACTATCAAATCACACTTCATGCCATGGGACACAGCTTGCACCACAAAAACTCGGATCCACGGGTTCCTGGCCATACCAAGCTTAGTACATAACAGGGAAGGAGTTAGACAAAGAATGATCCAAGAAGTCCTGAACGGCAGAACAGGCGGGTGATAACAAGCAGTGTGTTACAACGGCTCTGAAGGCGGATGAAGGCTGCAGCAGATAGGATCCACCAGTTTGTCGTAACTACTCATGCCATCAGAACAGAGCCCTACTGCGAAGACTGTGCGTTGGTCAGCATGCACTGATCTACACACATAAAACAAATTCACGCACAGGCGTCTTCCAAAAACCAAACCCAACCTCCCCAAACCCTCGCCCCATGGCCATCACTAAATGGCTACGGGGGCAGGAATGTGAAGCCCCTAGTCACGAACTGACACATGGGCGGTCAGTCGTTCTGACTCAAGGAATGAGGCAGTTGAGCAGCTCAGCAGCTGTATCCATGACTGAGCAGCCCTTTTTAGGATCCACTATGCTCACCCCGAAAAGGGGAAGGGGCTGGAAATGGTGCCCTAAACATAGTATGCCTCCCTTTCTCCCTGACTGGATTACCGCGCCCAGGTGGAATCTCTTTTCCCATAGTTTGAATCAATTATTCTGCATCCTAGTCTCTAGAACAGCAGAAAACAAGCTTGCTCTCTCTTCAACATGACATCCCTTCAAATATTTAAACATGGCTATCATGTCACTCCTTAATCTTCTCTTCTCTAGATTAAACAAATCCAGCTCCCTAACTCTCTCCTCATAGGGCTTGGATTCCAGACCTTTTACATTTTTGTCACCCTCCTCTGGACATGCTCCAACTTGACAATATCCTTCTTCAACTGGACACAGTATTTCAGGTGTGGTCTGACCAACCAACCAGAATAGTGTGGTAGCATTCCTTCACTTGATCTAGACACTATACTCCTATTGATGCAGCCCAGAATTGCATTGGCATTCTTAGCTGCCACATCACACTGTTGACTCATATTCAGCTTATGGTCGACTAAGACTCCCAGTGGTACCAGTCCTTGCAGTTTCCTTCACAGTAAACCATAGTTAGGTCACCACTGGGCCTCCTGCACCCTTCCTTCAAGAAACATAGTGACCAGCAGGCTTCAAACAAGGAAGGTAAAATATCTGAGCAATAGGTTAGTGTGTCCTTCCATCCCTCTAGGCATGATCGAGACACAGTAATGTAACTCTCGTTCAAGATTGTCTCTTCTTGGGAGGAACAGCATCAATTTCCACTTGAAAATATTTGTCTTGTCCTTCAAAATAGGTTTTCCCACAGTACTGTATTATTTCTTTTGCAATCCGGGGTCTAATGGCAGCTATATCCTTTTGTATGAACTGTAATTGGGCAGCAGAAGCAATCAGATGGGCAATGGTACCTGTGAAAGGACCGTAGTCACTGGAATTACGGTACCTTGCCTGGGTATATCAGTTGGTGCAAAAAATGATCAGCCGCAAAACTATAGGGATATTTTGAATCCATCTCATACAGACATGCTAAGAAGGATGTTATTGCATCATTCACAGAGTGGTTCAATCCATGTTCGGAATCTAGATAGAGCATGGTCTTCCTTTTAAAAATGATCACTATCAGTATCCAGTGGACTTCTCTGTCATTTACTGGAATAATCAAAACATCTTTCTTTAGCACTCTAAATCTCAAACAGTTCTTCAGAGCTTGCACTGGCAATCTTTGACATATCTGCATGAAGTGGCAAGTACGGTAAGTGGGAAAATTGTGACCTAGCTCTTTGGCCATGATCACCCTGGAGGCAAGAAAGGCATCTATTATGCGATCATTTATCCAGTTTGATCCTTTCAGTGTGTTTATGTCATAGTCATACACACAGATGTTGCCAACTGAACCCAAGTCCCATGGTTTGTAGACTGAGTGTGGGGAAGGTACAGTTGTGCCATGGGGGAACTGATGTACAAATCAGTGATTTCTCCAAACACTTCTCACTTTGTGTTGAGAATATGGGGCTGCTATCAAAATAATCAATATTGGTCACTGTCAAATCCTCTTTCCCACCTTTTGGAGTGGAGGTCATCTGAGGCTGAGTGCTTTCCAGGTGTCTCATAGTCAGTTGGTGATCTTAAGGAGTCAAACCCCTCAGCAGCCTGCACTGAATCAGCTGCTAGAGCTACTGTTATCTTTTCCTGCAGTCTGGGGAACTTTCTTTCCGATCTACTCTTTTATTTCACTTCAACTGTGTGAGCTGCAACTGGCAAGGCTTCCCTGGTTCTGGTGGCATGCCGATAGATTTTGTGGCAGCTATAATATGGAAACAAGTCCTGGATGATGTCCTGTACGGACTGTGCATGCATGGCTGCCCGTATGGTCACCAGGAGAGCAGCTGCCCATACAGCTTGTACGGCCGCCGTGAGAGAGGCTGCGTGTATGGACGCTACGCAAGCAGCAGCCTGTACAGTCGCCGCGAGAGCAGCTGCACGTATGGCCCATACGGTTGCTGCGAGAGGGGCTGCCTGTACAGTTGCCGCAAGAGCGGCAGCCAGTACAGCGACCTTACTGTCACTCTCCCCCCAGCAGGGCACCCTGGGGCACCATCACCCCGCTGCCCCTTCATATGCCTCTGTAGTCAATCAAATGTACTATGAACAATCTGAAGTCATGCTGGGCACAATTCACCACTAATCCTGTTCTTTTTCTAAAAACACGTGGTGGACTCCAGGAAAGCTGTCAGCAGGCAACATGATTCCCATGGGCACCACGTTGGAAACCCCCTATTTCAAAGTTTGCACTGACAAAATCTGTTCTCAAGAAAACTTGCAGTTAAACCTCCATTTATAATTACTACCCCCGCAAAGCTACCAACTTTTGTCCCAAAACCATTTGTAGCTGTATTGACACAAGACAGGTGATTTTTTTTCATGGTTACTTTGGTGGTCTCCATCTAGTTGGTTTGATAATTTACATTCACAGGTAAGATCATCACATTCTCTGCCTTAGACATTCTTGGGGTTTAGCAGCGTCAAAAATTTCCAGGTGCAGTTCTTCACAGTGGAAGCTATGAATATGAATGTCATTTTATTTCAATGTTCTTGCTAATGCAGAACCATTTCAGATAGCGTTTGTATTTCGGTCATTCCATGGACATTGGTGTGATCTTACAATATACCGTATTTTTCGCTCTATAACACGCACCAGACCATAACACGCATGTAGTTTTTAGAGGAGGAAAACAAGAAAAAAAATATTCTAAATGAAACAGTGGATGTATGATTTTTGTGGTTCATGCTGTGGCCACAGACATGTGATCTGACGGTGAGTTTGGAGTAGCCCAATGCAAAAATCCTGAGGATCCATGTGGATCCATGCTTTGTAACCACGTTTTTGCACCACTGCGACCCTAGGCAACAGTGGGTGCGTGATTTTTTTGGTGCAGGCTGTAGCCATGGACATGCTATGTGATCTGATGGTGAATTTGGGGTGACCCAATGCAAAAATCCTGAGGATCCATGTGGATCCGTGCTTTGTCACCAAGTTTTAAATGGGGAGGGAAGGAAAGCAAAAGTCCCCACCCCCCCACCCAAGCCAGACAGGATATACGAAGTATGATTTCTTTTTTATTTACAGTATTTCTTTTTTGGCCACCTCTGTCACTGCAACCTTTGCTCTGTGCTTGCACACTTTTGGGCAATAGGGCATGTAACACACTTTTTTTCATCTGCCAAGATGTAGAAAATCAATTTTAATGTGCCTATATAAAATGCCTAGTGAAGCAGAAGGGTATTACATCAGCCACTGTATTAAGGCTAAACGTTTGAAGAACAGCTCTCTATGGGGCGGGGGGGAGACTAAATTCCATTTTCAATCAATTGTTATTGTGGCAGCAATTATCAGTATATAGCGCTCAATGAGGAAAAGAACTTTAAAAATATATATATATAAAACATCCTCACGTTATACTTCTTCAAAGAAGAGTATTAGGCTTTTAATGAAGGAGAGGAGAGATGCTGTAATCCTCCTGGCTCAGGAGATTCTGATTTACCAGCTGCGTGTAGAAAGTATAGATTAAGATATTTGATATACAGCATATAAATCCAGAGATTTCCATGTCTCACTCTGCAATCCAGCCTGCTGTTACTTACGAGCAGGAAAGCAGGGTTTCTCTTCCAAACAAGCATACTGTCTCCCTCCAGCAGTACATTGCTTGGAGAAGCTGTAATTTGGAGGGGGCCTGGGGGCAGGGCTCTCTGCTTTTGGAAAAGAAATGAGAAACCTACCATTGTAAAGCAAAAGTCGTTCCCCCACCACCACCACCCAAGCCAGCCCTCTCTCTCTCTATCTCTCTCCCACCTGCATGCTTTTCGGCTGCCTGCGAGTCCCTAGAGCACGGAGAGGAGGAAGTGGTGGGCTGGAGCCTGCACGCAGTGTGACTAGGGAAGAATTAGAAGGAAGGACGGGATCATTTCCTTAACCCTCTGCTTGCCAGGAGGGCAGGGGATTCCCTGCTCTTTGTTGAGTTTGAGCAAACGCAGCAACAGAAGCGGGCGGGCAGTAATACCCTGAGGCAGAATGCAGGAAAGCTTCTGACTTCCCTCTTCCCTCCCTCCGCATGCCCGCCCGATCTTATTTTTGCCTATTTTGCCCCTGCGCTCCAGCGAGTCAGCTCCAGGGACCACACATTCGCTCAATAACACGCACAGACATTTCACCTTACTTTTTAGGAGAAAAAATCTGCGTGTTATAGAGCGAAATTTACGGTAATTTGGTGGATCGATGAGGATTAAAGTATTTAATATACTGTTTGTTCCTTGGCTGTGCTCTGTGGTTTTTGTGGTTCATTCTGTGGTCATATACATCATGTGTGATTTGATAGTGATTTCAGGGTGACCAAACATAAAAAACCTAAGGATCTATGGGGATCTGTGCTTCATGAGAATGCCACTACCGAAATTCAGGAGGGGGTGGGGTTGCGGGCTCACGACCCCGCCCACACTCCCGCGAGGCTGGCCCCAGCCTCGCGGGAGCCGGGGATTCCCTTTATTAGCATACCCACGCCCTGCCAGCCAATCGGCTGGCGGCGGGGGTGGATCTTCTAGGGCCATTTAAGGTTGGGGCAGCCCTCGGCTCGCCCCTTTTTCCTGCTTTTCCCACGCGGTTTCCCACCCTCCCGCCCTTTAGGTTTGCCCTTGACTTTGCTATGGGTTTAGACTGGTCGCCGCAAGGGGCCTGGTAGGACTTTTTCCATTTGGCTAATTGGCTGGAATTTGAAGCCACTTGGTTTTTTCGCCTACCTCGTAGCAAAACGTCACAACTCTGGGTGTTGGCGGTAGGCATTGGCAGGGGTATTGTCATGCAGATGAGATCGGGGGGGGGAGGAGCGCCATCACCTCCCCCCAAGGCTTGGAGGGTAGTTCGTTAAAGGACTCCGAGGGGCGTCGCCTCGTCCGAAACCTACGGAGGCTAGGGCCTAAAGCGCGCCCCCGAGCGGTAACCCCTCGGGGAGCGCCTAGGGATATGCATCTCGGGTGGCTCCCCCTGTTGGTGCTTAACCCTCACCGGTTAGACCGGTTAGTCTGGTAGGGCCAATTCCTAAAGCCAATACCTCTCTTGCCTGTAATCAATAAAGTTGTGGCCATTTTCGCCCAATTAACCTAAATTCTGGTGTCCTGTGTCTTCATTTATCCATATGTGGTGGGGGAGGGAATAGCCACACAATCTTTTTACAGCATGGCAGTGCCCCAAAGTGATCTGGCCATGAGCAGCATAGGTGGTTGGGTAATGAATATGGGGCGACCCAGAAAACTGTGGAGCCGTAAATTTTAAATATATATATATATTCAATTTTATAAGGATAGGGAAGTACAGAAAGGGAAAAGGGGGAGGGGATAGATAGATAGATAGATAGATAGATAGATAGATAGATAGATAGATAGATTAGAAACTTAAAAGACCTATAAAGATTATCAAATCCTACAAAGTACTACTACTACTATTACTACTACTACTACTACTACTACTACTACTAGTAGTAGTAGTATATTTGTACCCTGCCCATCTGGCTGGGTTTCCCCAGCCACTCTGGGTGGCTTCCCAAAAAATGAAATAAAAATACATAAAAAAGTCACACATTAAACACGTCCCTAAACAGGGCTGCCGTCAGATGTCTTCTAAATGTCAGGTAGTTGTTTATCTCTTTGACATCTAATGGGAGGACATTCCACAGGGCGGGCGCCAGTACCAAGAAGGCCCTCTGCCTGGTTCCTTGTCACTTTGCTTCTCACAGTGAGGGAACGACCAGAAGGCCCTTGGTGCTGGACATCAGTGTCTGGGCAGAATGATGGGCGTGGAGATGCTCCTCCAGGTATACTGCATCGAGGCTGTTTAGGGCTTTAAAGGTCAGCACCAACACTTTGAATTGTGCTCAGAAATGTACTGGGAGCCAATGTAAGTCTTTCAGGACATGTGTTATATGGTCTTGGTGGCCACCCCCAGTCACTGGACTAGCTGCTGCGTTCTGGATTAGTTGTAGTTTCTGGGTCACCTTCAAAGGTAGCCCCACGTAGAGCACATTGCAGTAGTCCAAGCGGAAGATAACAAGAGCATGCACCACTCTAGTGAGGCAGTCTCCAGGCAGGTAGGGTCTCAGCCTGCGTACCAGATGGAGCTGGTAGACAGCTGCCCTGGATACAGAATTGACCTGTGCGTCCATGGACAGCTGTGAGTCCAAAATGACTCCCAGGCTGCGCACCTGGTCCTTCAGGGGCACAGTTACCCCATTCTGGACCAGGGAGTCCTTCACACCAGCCCACCCCCTGTCCCCCAAGAACAGAACTTCATTATTGTCAGGATTCAACCTCAATCCACTAGCTGCCATCCATCCTCCAACCGCCTCCAAGCACTCACACAGGACCTTCACCACCTTCACTGGTTCTGAGTTGAAAGAGAGGTAGAGCTGGGTATCATCCGCATATTGATGGACACCAAGCCCAAACCCCCTGATGATCTCTCCCAGCAGCTTCCTGTAGATGTTAAAAAGCATGGAGGGGAGGACGGAACCCTGAGGCACCCCACAAGTAAGTCTGAACACTCATCCCCCACCACCACTTTCTGGACACAGCCCAGGAGGAAGGAGCAGAACCACTGTATAACAGTGCCCTCAGCTCCCAGCTCCTCTAGACGGTCCAGAAGGATGTTATGATCGATTGTCGCGACCAAGGCAGTTTCAGTCCCATGAGGAGACCTGAATCCCGATTGGAAGGGATCCAAATGGTCCGCTTCTTCCAGGCGTGCCTGGAGTTGTTCAGCAACCACCCGCTCAATCACCTTGCCCAAGAATGGAAGATTTGAGGCTGGGCGATAGTTGGCCATACTGGCCGGGTCTGAAGATGTTTTTTTAAGAAGCGGTTTAATGACCGCCTCTTTCAGCTGGTCTGGGAATGCCCCCTCACAGAGGGAAGCATTCACCACCCCGCAGAGCCCATTGCCCAGCCCTTCCCGGCTTGCTTTTATTAGCCAGGATGGGCAAGGATCAAGGAGACAGGTGGTTGGTTTCACGCATCCAAGCAACCTGTCCACATTCTCGCGGGTAATGGATTGAAATTGATTCCATGCAACTTGACCAGACAGGGCTCTAGCACTCTCCCGCCCCGACCCTGCTCCCACGGTGGTGTCTACCTCCTTCCGAATATGAGCAACTTTATCTGCATAAAAATTTGAAAAATCGTTGCAGGAGACCTTGGGGTCTTTACAAGGCCCCGGTGGTAAAGGTGGTTCCGTTAAATTGCAAACCACCTGAAAGAGTCTCCTGCTACTATTTTCTGCAGATGCAATAGAGGCGGTGAAGAAAGTCTTCTTTGCTGTTGCTATCGCCACTTGGTAGGCTCGACATTGAGCTCTAACCTGTGTCCGGTCCAATTCAGAATGAGTTTTCTGCCACCGGCACTCTAGCCGTCTCAGCGATTGTTTCCTCACCCGCAGCTCCAAAGAAAACCACGGGGCTGTCAGGGCTCCATGCAGTCGGAGAGGGCGCTTCGGAGCCAGACCGTCGATAGCCCTGGTCAACTCCGCATTCCAGCAGGCCACCAGGGAATCAGCTGAAAGGCCATCAACATGGGATAAAGCACGCCCTACCACTCTCTGGAAACCATTTGGATTCATTAAGTGGCAGGGGCGGACCATCCGCATTGGTCCCACCTCCCTGCAGAGGAGAAGGGTCACAGAGAAGTCCAGTTGCACCTGGAAGTGGTCTGACCATGGCACTTCTTTTGTTTCGCTTTTACCTAGTGTCATATCACCCACGTCACTAGAGGTGAACACTAGGTCTAAGGCATGTCCATGACTATGAGTTGGGCCAAACTTATTCAGGGACAGCCCCATGGAGGCCATGCTTTCCATGAAGTCCCAAGCAGCCCCTTGTAAGGTCATGTTGGCATGGATGTTAAAATCCCCTAGGAAAACCAAACTAGGTATCTCCAGGAGAACATCGGCCATGACCTGAAGCAGCTCGGGCAGGGAATCCTTGGTGCAGCGGGGAGGTCAGTACACCAAAAGGAATGCTGTACTGCCCCTATTGCCCAGCTTCCAGAACATGCACTCAGAGAACTGGGTCTTTCATATGCGCAGAAGCGCCAAATTGCACCGGTGCCTGTGCAGACGTAGCGCTTCAGGATGCGAACGCTGTGGGTTGCGGACGTGCCTCAGTCACGGGTTATGTCTGCAACCCGAGGTTCCACTGTACTAATTTTGTTTTAGGGCTTAATTTGCAGTAAATTTTATTCCTTTATTCATAATTGTTCTCACTGTTCTACTGTGAACTGCTCTTAAAATTTTTGCATCCATTTTGTCATATAAGGTTTTGCTTGTTCGGGCTTGGTGTCATATTTGAGTAATAGTTTATAAATTTTACCCAGAAGGTAGAACTCTGTTATGATGGACTCAAATTCTATCTTTTCACTGATTTAAATGTTTGCCATACAGTCTTTCTTGAATCTGGATATTAGTTGACAGTATGTAAGCAGTTTCATATTTTTTCTCCTCTTTAATACTTTGGCATGTATTTGATCTGTTCTTGAAGATGAACCATATCTTGGTACAATATATACCGTATTTTTCGCTCTATAGGACGCACCGGACAATAGGACGCACCGAACCATAGGAGGGGGAGAACAGGGAGAAAAAAATTCTCCCCCTCTCCGCTCAGCGCCTTTTCAGTGAAGCGGGATGAGAAACGGAGCCCCTTCCATTTCTCCTCCCGCTTCACTGAAGGGGCGCTGCGCAGAGAGGGAAAACAGTGCAGCGCCTCTCCAGCGAAGCAAAGCCTGGAGAGCAAGAGAGATCGGTGTGCACCAACCCCTCTCGTTCTCCAGGCTTCAGGCGGCTTACCATAAGCCTTCGGAGATCAGCGGGAACTTACGCTACGCTCCAAAGGCTTCAGGCAGCTATCCCTGAAGCCTTGAGAGCGAGAGGGGTCGCTCCCTCTGCGCTTCGGAGGCTTCGTGTTGCTATCGCTGAAGCCAAGGAGCCTGCATTCGCTCCATAGGACGCACACACATTTCCCCTTAATTTGTGGAGGGTAAAAAGTGTGTCCTATAGAGCGAAAAATACGGTAGTCATATATTCTCCTATCGGCTCTAATAATAATATTGCAGTGGTGACATTAACAGTGCAGGTAAGGGGATTTTTGTAGTGCAAAACAGTGCAGGTAAGGGGATTTTTTGTAGTGGCTATGATGTGTGTCAGGGAACTGCCATCGGAGGAACAGGTGGGGAAGAGGCTCACGGAGGCTGGGAGGGTCTCAACAGCTGAAGAAGGGACCAGCAGGGGGAGAGATGGGGCTCTGGAGGAAAGTCTCACGGAGGCTGAGAGAGACGCAGCAGCTAAAGCAGGAACTAGCAGGGAGAGAGGAGGATCTCTGAGGGAAAGCGAGCAAGAGGGAGGGCTCAGGGACACGTCCAGCGAGAACAGTGGGGAGGTGTCAGAAGCTCCCATAGGGAGACCGATTTCTCGCCGGAAGCTGTCACGGCGCGAGTCCCGAAGACGTGTTTCCGTTAAGGAGCTTTTATGCTGGAAGCGCTTCCGAAAACAACCACTGTCGGAATCTGCAAGTGACTAGAGCAGACATGTCTGAGGAGCTCTGTCACACACAGAGGTTTGTGGAGTTGCACAAACTCTGAGGGACTACGATTTTACGCACAAGCAGTTCATCATCCCATCACAGCATTCCGACAGTCTCTGTAAGCTGCCTGTGCAGGAGAAGGCATCATGAGCAACCCAGCCGGAACCGGAGAAGCAGGAGTTGGAGCGGGTCCAAGCTTGGAAGAAAGGTACCGAGCGTTGGAAATCCAACTGGCGCTGCAGACGGCGAGGCTTGAGGAGAGAAGGGCTCAGGATGCAGACAAGAAGGGGAGAGCCACCCAGTTCACCAGAAAGGTACCAGGATTGGTGCAGAAGTTTGGGGGGGACCCCAAGGACTACCATGCCTTTAGAACAGAGATGCAATATGCCCTCAATGTGCAGTTTGATGAATTCCCTGACGAGGAATCGCGAGTGGCTTTTGTGATTGGGCATCTTGAAAGGGGGGCGAGGGACTGGGTTAGACCCCTGATGGCAACGCCTAATGACGTCCTAAAGGACACCATGAAGTTCTTTCGTGCAATGGATATCATGTTTCCCAGCGATATTGAGGAGGGAGTGGTGCGCAGACAGCTAATGGCTTGCAAGCAGGGAAGCCGATCTGTCCGTGAGTACTGGACTGAGTTCACCATGCTGGTTCACAGATTGGGGTGGGACTTATCGGCGGCACCCATTCAAATGCTATTTGAAGAAGGCCTTGCTTCGGCTGTGAAAGACGAACTTTCCCGGGGTCCTAGGGCGGATTCCATGGATCAGCTGACTAAATCTGCGCTGACCATAGGAGCGCGCCAGGAGGCGAGAGCTTTGGAGAGGCGGGAAGGGAAGGGGGAACGTTGGAAGGAGTTCCGCATTCCAGACATTCCAGAGACTACTTTCCCGCCGGCGGAGCCGATGGAAATCGGAACAGCGCGCGCGCGCGCAGTTTCAAAGCCCAGTGAGGGGGGAAAGAAGGAGGGAAAAGGCGCCCGGAAATGCTATCTCTGCCAACAGCCAGGTCACTTTGCCAGAGTCTGCCCCCAGAGGAAGGAATGGCAAGGGATGGTGGGAGCTGTTGAGGGAAGAGAGGAGGAAAAACCAGAGCAGGTAAAAGCCAACACCTGGTTGTCAGCGTCGGGGCACAGCAGCCAGGCCAAAGAGCAGTGAAAGTGCCCATGCCAGAAGCTCCTCTACCTGCCCTAGTGATAGAAGTGTCGCTAGAGCTGCAAAATGGACACCCCCTAAAGATAAAGGCGCTGTTGGACTCAGGCAGCTCCTGCAATTTCATGAGCAAAGAGTTTGCAGCTGAACACCAGATACAGACTATCCCTTTAAGCAACCCCCTGCAGGTGACCACGATCGATGGCAGGGAGTTGTTGGGAGGAGAAGTCAGCTTGCAGACCGTCCCAATGATAATGAAGGTGGCAAGGCACACAGAACTGATAGTGTTTAATGTGGCCACCTTGGGAGGAGCTCCTATTATTTTGGGGATGAGCTGGCTAGCGTTACATGATCCGCTGGTGGGCTCGCATCAGAGAGTGGTTTCCTTTGGTTCAGCACATTGCTTAGAACACTGCAAAGGGGGAAAGGGTTCAGCAGGGGCCCAAGCCACCCTAGCAGGGACGGAAGTAATGGAGAAAGTGAAGGTACCACCACAATACGCAGATCTCACCGACGTGTTCAGCGAGAAGGAAGCTGACCAACTACCCCCGCATAGGCCCTTTGACTGTCAAATCAATTTACTGGGGCACAGCTTCCTGTAGGCAAGTTGTATGCCATGTCAGAAAGAGAAATGCAGGAGCTAAGAGAGTTCATTGACAAGAACCTGAAGAGAGGCTTCATCAGAGAGTCCAGAGCAGTGGGAGGTAGCCCAGTGTTTTTTGTGGATAAAAAACACACGGACAAGCCGAGACTTGTGTGTGACTTTAGGGGGTTAAACGCAGTGTCAGAACCCTTGGCTTTCCCTATGCCCAGGATTGACGACATTTTGACCAGGGTGCGGAAGGGAAAGATTTTTACAAAGCTGGACCTAAGGGGGGCGTACAACCTGATACGTATAAGGAAAGGGGATGAATGGAAAACCACCATGTTCACCCCTTTGGGGGCATTTGAATATCTTGTGATGCCATTTGGCTTACAAGCAGGCTCGGCGTGCTTCCAATCGTTTATGAACCACGTACTGGGGCCTTTGCTTTACAAGAATTGTGTGGCCTTCCTAGATGACGTGTTGGTGTATTCTGAGAATGAGGAGCAGCATGTGAGAGACGTCAGAGAAGTGTTGAGCAGGCTGCAAGCCAACCGGCTGTGGGTGAAACTGGAGAAGTGTCAGTTTCATACCAAGGAGGTGGAGTTCCTGCGGTACCGCCTGTCAGACAAGGGATTGGCCATGGATCCCGGCAAGGTCCAGGCAGTGCTGGAATGGAAAACACCCAAAACCAAGAAGGATGTGCAGAGGTTCCTAGGGTTTGGGAACTTTTATCGTAAGTTCATCCGAAACTTTGCACACCTGATGGCGCCCATTACGGACTGTCTCAGCAGTAAGAAGAAATTTGTTTGGACTGAGGAGGCGGAGCGAGCTTTTGAGGAACTGAAGAGGGCCTTCGCCTCTGAGGAACAACTTCTGCATGTGGATTTACAAAAAAAGATGAGAGTCGAAACAGACGCCTCAGACAGAGCCATAGGGGCGGTGCTTCTTCTGCAGCCAGGGAAGGAGGAGTCAGAGTGGAGACCGTGTGCCTTTTTTTCGCGAAAGCTGAACAAATCCGAGAGGAACTACACGGTGTACGACCGAGAACTTCTTGCTATTCATGAGGCTTTCCGGAGATGGAGGCACCTGCTAATTGGCGCACAACATAAGGTGCAAGTGTGCACTGACCACAAGAACCTAGAGTATTGGAGAACGGAAGGTACTCAAGCAGCTGCATGATAGCCCCACAGCAGGGCATTTTGGGCAACACAAAACCATGAGGCTGGTTACCAGGGAATTTTGGTGGCCCAAGGTCAGGGAAGATGTCGGAATCTGCAAGTGGCTAGAGCAGACATGTCTGAGGAGCTCTGTCACACACAGAGGTTTGTGGAGTTGCACAAACTCTGAGGGACTACGATTTTACGCACAAGCAGTTCATCATCCCATCACAATGTGTGATTTGATGGTGAGTTTGGGGACCCCAATGTGAAAAGAGTGAGGATCCTTGAGGATCCGTGCTTCAAAACTACGTTTATGGGCCATGGCGTTGCCAGGAAGCCATGGATCCATGATTTTTATGGTGCAGGCTCTGCTCCTGGCTATGACGTGTGATTTGACAGTGAGTTTGGGTTGGCCCAATGCAAAAAGCGTGAGGATCCGTGCTTCGAAACCACGTTTTTGGGCCACGGTATGGCCAGGAAGCCGTGGATCTCAGTTTTTTGTGGTGCAGGCTGTGCCCCTGGCCATGTGTGTTTTGACGGTGAATTTGGGCTGATCTAGTGCAAAAATCATGAGGATCCATGAGGATCCGTGGTTCAAAACCACGTTTTTTTGCCACGGTATGACCAGGAAGCTGTGGATCCATGATTTTTGTGGTGCAGGCTGTGCTCCTGGCTATGACATGTGATCTGACGGTGAGTTTCGGTTGGCTCAATGCGAAAAGCGTGAGGATCCATGAGGATCCATGCTTCAAAACCACGTTTTTGGGCCGTGTTATGACCAGGAAGCTGTGGATCCTAGTTTTTTGTGGTGCAAGTTGTATCCCTGGACATGATGTATGATTTGACAGTGAGTTTGGGCTGGCCCAATGCGAAAAGCATAAGGATCCATGAAGATCCGTGCTTCAAAACCACATTTTTGGGCAGTGTTATGACCAGGAAGCTGTGGATCCTAGTTTTTTGTGGTGCAAGTTGTATCCCTGGACATGATGTGTGATTTGACAGTGAGTTTGGGCTGGCCCAATTCAAAAAGCGTGAGGATCCATGAGGATCCGTGCTTCAAAACCACGTTTTTGGGCCATGGATTTGCCAGGAAGCCGTGGATCCATGATTTCTGTGGTGCAGGCTGTGCCCTTGGGAATGATGTGTGATTTGACGGTGAGTTTGGGCTGATCTAGTGCAAAAAGCGTGAGGATCCATGAGGATCCGTGCTTCGGAACCACGTTTTTGGGCCATGGAGTGGCCAGGAAGCCGTGGATCCGAGATTTTTGTGGTGCAGGCTGTGCATCTGGACATGATGTGTGATTTGACGGTGAGTTTGGGGTGGCCCAATGCAAAAAGCGTGAGGATCCATGAGGTTCCGTGCTTCAAAACCACGTTTTTGGGCCATGGAGTGGCCAAGAAGCCGTGGATCCGTGATTTTTGTGGTGGATGCTGTGCTGCTGGCCATGATGTTTGATCTGATGGTGACTTTGGGCTGATCTAGTGCAAAAATCATGAGGATCCGTGCTTCGGAACCACGTTTTTGGGCCAGGGCGTGGCCAGGCAGGCGTGGATCCGAGTTTTCTGTGGTGCAGGCAGTGCCCCTGGGAATGATGTGTGATTTGACGGTGAGTTTGGGTTGGCCCAATGCAAAAAGTGTGAGGATCCATGAGGATCCGTTCTTGAAAACCACGTTTTTGGGCCATGGTGTGGCCAGGAAGCCATGGATCCGTGATTTCTGTGGTGGATGCTGTGCCCCTGGACATGATGTGTAATTTGAAAGTGAGTTTGGGCTGATCTAGTGCAAAAATCATGAGGATTCATGAGGATCCGTGTTTTTTAACCATGTTTTTGCGCCACTGCGGCACCACGAAACCGTGGATGCGTGATTTTTTTGGTTCTGCCTACAGTCTAAGATGTGGTCTATAGTATCATGATGTTTTTATTTTGTTTCAATATAAAAATCATATGAATTCATGAGGATCCGTGCCTCAGATCCATGTTTTTATGGTGCTGCAGCGCGGCAAAGTGTTGGATCCACGTTTTTTATAGTCCAGTTTGTAGGCGTGCCTTCTAGGTGTGATTTGACACTGCATTTGTTGGAATTATTTTTTTAAAAGTGGAGGATCCATGAGGATCCGTGTAGATCCGCCTTTTATGCAGACCCTTAAAATTGCTCCCATCACCTGTTTGGCGGGAGGCTTAAAAGTAGCTGGCGAATAAACGGTAGTGGCCACGTAGGCTAAGGCAAACGGAGGGTAAGGTAATAAAAGAACGGGTTAAGACGGTTTTGCGGTAATATTAGTAACTCTGCTGCAGCGGAGCGCAGGGGATCACAAATAGACACACACTCCCCCAGCACACACAGTGGCGAAACCAACTTCGGACTGCTTGCACTTGCGCGCGAAATTAGCGGGGCTAGCCAGGAAAGGATACTTTTTGTGTTTGTATGTGTTTCTGTGTGTGTGCACTAGGAGTGCGGAGAGACAGCAGACTAGCAGATTTCGAAATAGAAAATTATGAACCCCCTGCTTAACAACCCTGAAATTAAACCGAACACCGGAAGTGGGGGGGAAAGAGGGAAGTTAGCCCAACGAAAAGTATACTGAAGCAATTTACATCCAAGGAAAGATCCAAACTCTCCCAGTACTCCAATCATAAGGAATTAGCTCCGATAGCAATAAACAGCCCCCCTCCCCACTCTAAGCCTTGCGAAATACTTCCCTGACTTCTGCAGACAGCAAGGATGTTAGACCTGTTGACTCGCAATGTGACGACAAAAAGTGAGGGCTGGAGGCTGGCGCCACAGCAATTTAGGCTGCAGTACATGCCCCCTTCAAGGCACCTGGTTGGGTGCCTGGCCAAGGGCGTGGGCGCCAGCCAGGTGGGTGGGAGGCAAGGGGCAAACGCCCCCTGCTTGAGGCGGAGTCCGGCTCCCGGCCACAACCACTCCCCTCTCTTGCAGGGAATCATAGAATCATAGAATCATAGAATCATAGAATCATAGAATCATAGAGTTGGAAGAGACCACAAGGGCCATCGAGTCCAACCCCCTGCCAAGCAGGAAACACCATCAGAGCACTCCTGACATATGGTTGTCAAGCCTCTGCTTAAAGACCTCCAAAGTAGGAGACTCCACCACACTCCTTGGCAGCAAATTCCACTGTCGAACAGCTCTTACTGTCAGGAAGTTCTTCCTAATGTTTAGGTGGAATCTTCTTTCTTGTAGTTTGAATCCATTGCTCCGTGTCCGCTTCTCTTGAGCAGCAGAAAACAACCTTTCTCCCTCCTCCATGTGACATCCTTTTATATATTTGAACATGGCTATCATATCACCCCTTAACCTCCTCTTCTCCAGGCTAAACATGCCCAGCTCCCTTAGCCGTTCCTCATAAGGCATCGTTTCCAGGCCTTTGACCATTTTGGTTGCCCTCCTCTGGACACGTTCCAGTTTGTCAGTGTCCTCCTTGAACTGTGGTGCCCAGAACTGGACACAGTACTCCAGGTGAGGTCTGACCAGAGCAGAATACAGTGGCACTATTACTTCCCTTGATCTAGATGCTATACTCCTATTGATGCAGCCCAGAATTGCATTGGCTTTTTTAGCTGCCGCGTCACACTGTTGGCTCATGTCAAGTTTGTGGTCAACCAAGACTCCTAGATCCTTTTCACATGTACTGCTCTCAAGCCAGGTGTCCCCCATCTTGTATTTGTGCCTCTCATTTTTTTTTTGCCCAAGTGCAATACTTTACATTTCTCCCTGTTAAAATTCATCTTGTTTGTTTTGGCCCAGTTCTCTAATCTGTCAAGGTCGTTTTGAAGTGTGATCCTGTCCTCTGGGGTGTTAGCCACCCCTCCCAGTTTGGTGTCGTCTGCAAATTTGATCAGGATGCCCTTGAGTCCATCATCCAAGTCGTTGATAAAGATGTTGAATAAGACCGGGCCCAAGACAGAACCCTGTGGCACCCCACTAGTCACTCTTCTCCAGGATGAAGAGGAACCATTGATGAGCACCCTTTGGGTTCGGTCAGTCAGCCAGTTACAAATCCACTGAGTGGTAGCATAGTCAAGACCGCATTTTACCAGTTTCTTTACAAGAATATCATGGGGCACCTTGTCAAATGCCTTGCTGAAATCAAGGTAGGCTACATCCACTGCATTCCCTTCATCTACCAGGCTTGTAGGGAGGAGAGTCTTTGCAAAGGCATATGTGGAACATTACAAAGAACAAGTTCATTTTCTGCAATTACTGCTTCTTAAAGTTGTCACGTCTGACACTTGTATTTGTAAAGTCATACATGAAACACAAAAAAGCTTCTATTTGGACATTACGTACGTATATAAGAACTGATCTATTGTATTTCCTGTTCAAAATGTTTGTCTTTAATTGCTTCTACTTAATTTGATAATGTGAAAAGAGGTGTGTTTATATGATGTATAAATAATTCATATAGTTAAACACAGCCAGGAACTGATATACACCTGAATAAATTTGCTTTATTTCCTGTTGGGCAGCGGCCGCAGACACATTGCAGGCTCAGAATTCTATCCCAGCCAATGTCAAGCAATGTGGCCTTTTCTGAAAGTGAGCCTCCATGGTTTTACTAGCGCTCCTTGCCTCGATTTTCGAGGTGCCTTGACTCCTTGCCTTAGTCCGCCGCCTGGTTTCTGATATGCTTTCCAACATCGCCCCAAAGCAATTACTTTGGCAATACCACCAACTGCCCCAAACAGAGGGTTGTGATGAGTTAATCTCACACCTTTAAGCTCGAAAGGGGGGGGGGTGGCCCAAAGGGCCAAAATAAATGTGTTAATGTGTACCTCTTGAAATCCTTCAGTGCGCTTCTAATAGGTAATTTATGGTAACCTGTTGCTTTATGAAACTGAGGATTTTGCAAGTTGCCCCCCGCCATTGGGGCATGAATACAGTCGTACCTCCGCTTATGTATCCCTCTGGATACGTAAACTTCGGGATGCGAACACGGCAAACCCGGAAGTATTTTTACAGGTTTCGCCGCACACAAATGTGCAGAAGTGCTAAACTGTTCCTTGCGAATGCGCAGAAGCGGTCTTCTGGTTGCGACTTCCTTGGAATGCGGCCAGACCTCCAGAATGGAACCCTTTCACAACTGGAGGTACCACTGTACAGCTAATTTAGGGTTGCCAGACGTCCTCTGTTATGTACTGAGAACAATAGGATCCAAATTGCAGCAGTCTGATTAGTCCTAGAACAATAGGATTCAGAATGCAGCAGTCTGATTGGTCCTAGAACAATGCAGCCGTATGATTGGTTGGCAGGAACCACCCAATCCTGCTCCAGATAGAAGTGAATCCACAACCTGATTGGCTTACAGTAGAATTCTGGAATTAGCCAATCATGTGCATCCCATTGTGTAAATAATGTATATAAAGCAGATACTGTGAGGGGACTTTCATTCATTCCTCATCACCACTATGAGCTGAATAAAGAGCATGAAATCACTTGCGACTCTGAGTATATTTCACTGGCGACGAAGGTGGGATCCTGCTGAGCTGACTGCCACACACAGCACCGCAGCACCGCCACCTGCCGCACCGCTGCCTCGCACCGTGTATCCAGGCTTCAGCTCCGGGACACAAGGAACTCAGAATGGCAGCCAACAGCAGCTTCTCGCCATTCAACCCAGCATCTGGAGACTGGGAAGCGTACGCCTCCCGTTTCACCTTCCTCCTAGAAGCCAAAGGGGTCACCGATGTAGAAGACGCCAAGAAGAGGGCAATATTCTTCAGCGTCTGCGGAGAGGAGACGTTTGAAATCGCCCGGGCTCTCCTTGCGCCTGAAGACGTCGCTACTGTTCCATACAAAACAATAATGGAACAGCTGAAGGGGCACTTTTCGCCGCAGCCCTCAGTGGTGGCTCGTCGAAATGCCTTCTACGCAAAGCGACAAGCCCCTGGGGAAACCATAACTGGGTTTGTGACCTCTCTCCGCCAAGCCGCCCGGTTCTGCCACTTCTCAGAGCTGGAGAACATGCTTCGTGACTGCCTCGTCGGTGGCCTGAAGGATGAGAAGCTGCAACGACGCCTCTACGCTAAGAAGGACCTAACGTTCCAGGTCGCTCTGGAGGAGGCCCTGGCAACGGAAGCTGCCGAGAGGTCGACGCAAGAGGCACGGCCGAGCCTGCCATCCCAACCGAGGGTCCACCACGAAGACCTCACCGACGACTCAGGATCCGACAGGGAGGAGGTGCACCGAGTACAGCAGCGCACTCAAGCAGCGCACAGACCACAGCTGCCTCGACGAGAAGGAGGAAACTGCGCAAGCTGCGGGGAGAGTCACGAGAGGAGGACCTGCCGTTTCCGCAACGCAGAGTGCAGGCAGTGCAGAAAATCGGGACACATCGCCCGGGTGTGTCGGGCTCGGCCCACCCGACACCAGGCATCAGATGACCAACCCAAGAGCCCCAGGTCCGGGGCCCAACACACCAAGGCAACTCGACGGAGCTCACGGACTGCCAGGTATACCAGTTGCCCCACCCCAACGTAGAGAAAATTTATGTAGAGGTACAGATAGAGGGGGCCCCATGCCGCATGGAGCTTGACACGGGTTCAACTCTATCCATAATCTCGGCAAGGACCTTAAGGAAACTGTGTCCTACTGGGGGTCCCAAACTCAGGCCGGCCCCATTCACCCTACGGGACTTCCAGAAACGTAAGGTCCCCACAATGGGGGTGGGGACCTTCAGGGTGCAATACCGAGGGCGGACGCGGCAACTGGACTTGCTTGTGGTCAAGGGCCCCTACATTAGCTTACTGGGATTGGCATGGTTTGGACCACTGGGGCTAGCTGTCACCGGGGTGAACCACACTAGCTTACAAGTGGACGTGGACGCCATATGCAAGGAATTTCCAGGGGTTTTCGACGGGAAATTGGGACAGTATACGGGCCCCCCCATTGCTCTACAGCTTGACCCCGCAGTACGACCGGTCAGGCTCAAGGCCCGCCGGGTCCCGTTCGCCTTGAAACCTCGTATAGACGAGGAATTGGACCGACTCGTGGAGCAAGGAGTGCTGGAGCCGGTGCCTAATGCCCCCTGGGAAACCCCAATCGTCACACCCGTCAAGCCTAATGGTTCGGTCCGCATCTGCGCAGACTACAAATGTACCATAAACAAGGCCCTCACGGCCCACGCATACCCAGTGCCAGTGGTCAGCCATGTCCTGGCCACCCTGGCTGGGTCAAAATTTTTTGGCAAGCTGGACTTGGCCCAAGCATATCAACAGCTGCCAGTAGATGAGGCCACAGCAGAGGCACAGACGATTGTGACGCACAGAGGAGCGTTCAGGGTAAAGCGGCTGCAATTCGGGGTCAGCGTGGCACCAGGCATATTCCAGAATCTAATGGACTCTCTCCTTAAAGGGATTCCTGGCGTCACCCCCTTCTTCGATGATGTGTTGATTGCCGGGCCCACACCAGAGGAGTTTGAGGACCGCCTCCGCACCGTTCTGCACCGTTTCCAGACGGCGGGTCTCAAGGTGAAGCGGGAAAAATGTCTACTAGGAGTGCCTCAGGTGGACTTTCTGGGATTTATGGTGGACGCAGAAGGGGTCCATCCAACTGGGGACAAGGTACGGGCCATTTGTGATGCCCCAGCACCCAAGAGCAAGACTGAACTTCAGGCCTTCTTGGGACTATTGAACTTTTACCATTCCTTCCTTCCCCACAAGGCGGCGGTAGCGGAGCCCCTACACAGACTCCTGGACAAGCGGGCCCCTTGGGTGTGGGGCCAGCGCCAGGAGGCCGCATTCCAGGCAGTCAAGGACTTGCTTGTCTCAAACTCTGTCTTGGCACACTTCGACGAGAGGCTGCCGGTGGTGCTAGCATGAGACGCCTCACCCTATGGCATTGGCGCTGTCCTGGGGCACCAACTCCCGGATGGAAGAGAGGTACCGGTGGCGTACTTTTCCCAGACACTCAATGCAACCGAGCGGAACTACTCGCAAATCGACAAGGAGGGTCTGGCAATCGTGAAGGGAGTAAAAAAAATTCCATGATTTCTTGTATGGGCGGCCCTTCACCGTGGTGACTGACCACAAGCCGTTGCTTGGCTTGTTTGCCCCCGAAAAGCAGACCCCCCAAGTGCTGTCTCCTCGCGTCCTCAGGTGGTCAATTTTCCTTGCCAGCTACCAGTATGCACTGATTCACCGACCTGGGAAGGCGATGGGCCATGCGGACGCCCTCAGCAGGCTACCACTACCGGAAACAGGCCCCGACCCAGCACCTGCACAAGAGGTTATGAGCCTGGAGCTGCTTCCCGACCGCCCCATTCAGGCACAAGAAGTTGCACACCATTCCAAGAAAGATAGGGTCATCTCCCGGGTCCTGGACTGGGTGTGGAGGGGATGGCCCAGCAACAGCCCCGGGCCAGAATTCGCCGGCTACACAACCCGCAAACATGAACTGTCGGCCCACAAGGGGTGCCTGTTATGGGGAAGCAGAGTCGTTGTTCCCCAGCCCCTCCGCAAAAGGGTCCTCACAGCCCTACACGAGACACATCCAGGGGTAGTAAGAATGAAGGCCCTTGCCAGGAGTTATGTGTGGTGGCCGGGGATCGATGGAGAGATAGAGGCCTGGGTCAAACACTGCCAGGCCTGCCAAGAATCCCGCCCAGATCCCCCAAGGGCCCCAGTCCAGTCCTGGGAGTCCGCCCGAGCACCATGGTCACGCTTGCATGTGGACTTCGCTGGCCCCTTTCAGGGGAAAACATTCTTCATAGTGGTGGACTCCTACACCAAATGGCTGGAAGTCGCACTGGTACCGTCCACTTCCACGTCCGCAGCCATCCGGGTACTACGCAGGCTGTTTGCAACCCACGGGCTCCCTGACACTCTCGTCTCAGACAACGGGACTGCATTTACGTCAGGAGAATTCCAAACCTTCACAGCGCAGAACGCCATCCGCCACATCCGTTCGGCGCCGTTCCACCCTGCCACCAATGGCCAAGCAGAACGCATGGTGCGGACCACCAAGGACACCCTTCGCCGCATGACGCAAGGGGACTGGGAGTACCGCCTTGCCACATTCCTTCTAGCACAGCACAGCACCCCCAGCTCAACGACTGGCCGGAGCCCCGCTGAACTACTAATGGGTCGGCGCCTTGCAATCAGATTGGACCGCCTTCACCCCGATAGAGCTCAGGATGTGGTAGTGGTGGGGGAAGGCAGGAGCCCCCGGACCTTCGAGGCCCAGGACCCAGTGTACGCAAAGAATTTTGGGGCAGGCCCAGCATGGGTACCCGCCACAGTCACCAGGGTCACTGGCCCCGTGTTGTACGAGGTGCTAACGGATGGGGGGCAATGCTGGCGCCGCCACTGCGACCAGATACGGCGACGATTCCCGGGAGAAACCCAGGAGGAGGACAGGTCAGAGGAGTCCCAAGGGAACAGTGGGGCAGTGAGGCCCATAGAGCAGGATGGGACAGCAGGAGAGGCAGAATCAGTAAATACAGAGAGGACCCGTGAGGCCGAAAGGACACCGGAACCAGAACCAAGACTGAGCGAGCCGGTTGCACAAGACCAAACAGTCCCATCACAGCCAGCATCCTTGGAACACGAGCCAGAACCTGAACCCCGGACCAGGGAACACCACAGGCCGCAACGCACACGTAGGCCGCCGGCATACCTCGAGGACTATGAATGCGACCTCCCGGGCAGGACTGGAACTTAGAGGGGAGGGGTGTTATGTACTGAGAACAATAGGATCCAAATTGCAGCAGTCTGATTAGTCCTAGAACAATAGGATTCAGAATGCAGCAGTCTGATTGGTCCTAGAACAATGCAGCCGTATGATTGGTTGGCAGGAACCACCCAATCCTGCTCCAGATAGAAGTGAATCCACAACCTGATTGGCTTACAGTAGAATTCCGGAATTAGCCAATCATGTGCATCCCATTGTGTAAATAATGTATATAAAGCAGATACTGTGAGGGGACTTTCATTCATTCCTCCTCACCACTATGAGCTGAATAAAGAGCATGAAATCACTTGCTACTCTGAGTATATTTCACGGTACGTATATAAGAACTGATCTATTGTGTTTCCTGTTCAAAATGTTTGTCTTTAATTGCTTCTACTTAATTTGATAATGTGAAAAGAGGTGTGTTTATTATATGATGTATAAATAATTCATATAGTTAAACACAGCCAGGAACTGATATACACCTGAATAAATTTGCTTTATTTCCTGTTGGGCAGCGGCTGCAGACACATTGCAGGCTCAGAATTCTATCCCAGCCAATGTCAAGCAATGTGGCCTTTTCTGAAAGTGAGCCTCCATGGTTTTACTAGCGCTCCTTGCCTCGATTTTCGAGGTGCCTTGACTCCTTGCCTTAGTCCGCCGCCTGGTTTCTGATACGCTTTCCAACATCGCCCCAAAGCAATTACTTTGGCAATACCACCAACTGCCCCAAACAGAGGGTTGTGATGAGTTAATCTCACACCTTTAAGCTCGAAAGGGGGGGGGGTGGCCCAAAGGGCCAAAATAAATGTGTTAATGTGTACCTCTTGAAATCCTTCAGTGCGCTTCTAATAGGTAATTTATGGTAACCTGTTGCTTTATGAAACTGAGGATTTTGCAAGTTGCCCCCCGCCATTGGGGCATGAATACAGTCGTACCTCCGCTTATGTATCCCTCTGGATACGTAAACTTCGGGATGCGAACACGGCAAACCCGGAAGTATTTTTACAGGTTTCGCCGCACACAAATGTGCAGAAGTGCTAAACTGTTCCTTGCGCATGCGCAGAAGCGGTCTTCTGGTTGCGACTTCCTTGGAATGCGGCCAGACCTCCAGAATGGAACCCTTTCGCAACTGGAGGTACCACTGTACAGCTAATTTAGGGTTACCAGACGTCCTCGTTTCCCGGGGACAATTCCTGGATTTGCGAATAAGTCCCCGGACAAATTCCATCCCTGGAATGTCCCCGGATGTCATCTAATGTCCCCAGGAAACGCAGCTGCAGCAGTCTCAGCAGCCTGGAGCAGTTGGCTCTGGCTGGCTTCAGGAGCTGCTCGGAAGTCCCCATATGATGGTGGTGCAAGGGCTCTAAGATGAAGCTTCTGGGCTGCCTCCACCTTCCCTGACCCCAGCAACTAAGCTGTGAAGGGAGGCTTCACACTGCCTATCAGAGTTTGCATGCAAGCAGGAGGGGGCAGGGATCTCTCAGTTAGGCAACGGGAAGCCTCCCTTCCCAGCTGAGGGATCCCCGCCCCCTCCTGCTTGCACGCAAGTAGGAATGGGATTGGGGCTGCTCCGATGGTAAGGGAGGCATCGCGCTGCCCGAGCCTCACGGCTGCTGCCACTCTCGGCCCTCCTTCTCCACCTTCCATGCCTGACCCACCGTGCACCACTTCCCCACCACCACTGAAGAACCAATAACTCAGGGGCTGCCTAGGCTCATGGAGAAAGGAGATGGAAGCCTCGGAGGAAGCGGAAACATGGCGGTTGAGGTCAAGGCGGCAGCCATCCCTTTGCCACCTCCATCACTGCAGCATCAACGTCCAGAACGTGTAGTATTTATTTATTTACTTATTTACTTATTTACTTATTTACTTATTTACTTATTTACTTATTTACTTATTTACTTATTTATTTACTTATTTACTTATTTACTTATTTACTTATTTACTTATTTAATTAAAGTGTCCCCGGATTCATTGGAGAGAAAAAAAAGGTAACCTTAATTGTGAATCACAAAGATGCAGCTCAAATCTAGAACATAAGTCGCTACATGGTGCAAATGGCGACACGTAACACAGGTTCCCGACATGCACACTAACACAATGTAACAGTACACGGGAATCCAAGCTTAGTCGACAGAAATGGGTGAGCATCAAACGTGAATCGGCACAAAGGGCCAGTCCTTATTGTGCATGTGTATTAAACATAAAATGAGGTGATGATGTGCACCAGGCATAGGCAAACTCAGCCCTCTGGACGTTTTGGGACTACAACTCCCATCATCCCTAACTAACAGGACCAGTGGTCAGGAGTGATGGGAACTGTAGTCCCAAAACATCTGGAGGGCCGGAGTTTGCCCATGCCTGATCTAGGGCACAATGATCTTTGTTTCTTTTTTTTCTTTTTTTGAAAAAAAAATTATTAACAATTTCAACATAGCAAATTATCCAAACAAATCATCTTCCTTGTTCCCCCTCATTTCCCCCCACCTTCCCAACAAACCCTCCCTCCCTCCCTCCACCCACCCTACCACTTCCCTCAGCTCCTCTCTGATTTCTTATCCAATGTTAACTTCTGCATATTATAAAACTGTATACATCCTTATATTATCTATCTTCTATGTTATCCCTCAATAAATTTGTGTATGTTTATTCAAAACCTGCCAGGGATTCCAATTCATTTTGGGGTTTTTTTTAGATAATTTGTAAAAGGTTCCCATTCTTCTTTGAAGTCACAGTTGTCATTGTCTTGTAGTTTGCATGTCAATTTCGCCAGTTCTGCATAGTTCATCAATTTCTCGTGCCACTGTTCTTTTGTCGGGGTTTCCTCATTCTTCCATCCTTGTGCAATCAAGACTCTTGCCGCTGTTGTAGTATATATACCGCTAAATAAATTCTTTATTTTCCTTGGCAGGTCTTTTCCTACAATTCCTTACAAAAATGCTTCTGGTTTTTTTACAAATGTTAATTTAAACATTTTCTTCAACTCATTATATATCATTTCCCAAAAAAAATTTATTTCTCTGTTATTTCTTGTTCCTTATAGGTGTTTATTATCTATAACTCTAGGGAGAATATTTTTTGGATCTTCCACTGTAATCACCAAATCATCAGCATATACTTTCAATTTAAACTCTCGTTTCCCAGTTTTTATCCCAGTAATCTCTTTATCTGCTCTTATATTTCTGGCAAGTACTTCCAGCACCAGAATGAACAACAGCGGTGATAATTGACAACCTTGTCTGGTTCCTTTTTGTATCTTGCACTCATCCGTTATCACCTGATTTACAATTAATTTTGCTTTTTGTTCTGAATAAATTGCTTGTATTCCTTTTAAAAATTTAGATCCACATTTTATTTCTTCAAATAACGTTGTCATAAATTTCCAAGAGACATTGTGAAAAGCTTTTTTGACATCTATAAACATCATTACTGCTTTATTTTCATTTTTAACCTCCAGGTACTCTATTACATTCAAGATGTTTCTTATATTATCCTTCATTTGTTTATCTGGAAGGAAACCTGCTTGATCCTGGTGTATATACTCATTTATTATTTTTTTCAATCTATTAGCTAAAATGTTTGCAAATAATTTAGAATCATTGTTTAACAATGAGATAGTAATAATATAATAATAATAATAAATTTTATTTATATCCCGCCCTCCCCAGCCGAAGCCGGGCTCAGGGCGGCTAACAACAATCAAATAATCCAGCATTATAAAAACATCTCATTCTAAAAATTAATTAAAATCAAATTGATGGCGACCGTTAAGCAAAATTCTGTGCAGATTGCCAGTGGAGGGAGTCAGGCTGCGCCCTGACCAAAGGCCTGGTGGAACAGCTCTGTCTTGCAGGCCCTGCGGAAAGATGTCAGGTCCCGCAGGGCCCTAGTCTCTTGTGACAGAGTGTTCCACCAGATTGGAGCTGCAGCCGAGAAAGCCCTGGCTCTAGTTGAGGCCAGCCTAACCTCTCTGAGGCCTGGGACCTTCAAGATGTTTTTATTTGCAGACCGTAAGTTCCTCTGTGGGACATACCAGGAGAGGCGGTCCCGTAGGTACGGGGGTCCTAGGCCGTATAGGGCTTTAAAGGTTAAAACCAGCACCTTAAACCTGATCCTGTACTCCACCGGGAGCCAGTGCAGCTGGTACAGTACCGAATGAATGTGATCTCGCAGCGAAGACCCCATAAGGAGTCTCGCCGCGGCATTCTGTACCTGCTGGAGTTTCTGGGTCAGTCTCAAGGGCAGCCCCATGTACAGCGAATTACAATAATCCAGTCTGGAGGTGACCGTCGCGTGGATCACAGTGGCTAGGTCAGGGCGAGAGAGATAAGGAGCCAACTGCTTAGCTTGGCGGAGATAAAAAAATGCCGCCTTTGTTATAGCTGTAATCTGCGCCTCCATAGAGAGAGAGGTATCGAAGATTACACCCGAACTCTTAACGGATGGTGCTGGCACTAATTGCGCCCCCGCAAGAGATGGGAGTTGCTCCCTCAATCCCATATTGTCCCGTCCCAGCCAGAGGACCTCTCTGTTCGAAAGATTTAACTTCAACCGGCTCCCATCCAGCCACAGCTTCTAGACATCTGGTCAGTGTGTCTGGGGCCGAGTCAGGATGGCCATCCATCAACAGATAGAGTTGGGTGTCATCGGCATACTGATGGCAACCCAGCCCAAAACTCCGGACAAGCTGGGCGAGGGGGCGCATAAGGATGTTAAAAAGCATCGGGGAGAGTATCGCACCCTGAGGCACTCCACACACCAAGGAGTGGCACGATGACAATTCCCCCCCAGGCGCCACCCTCTGTCCCCGACCAGAGAGAAACGAGCGCAGCCACTGAAGGACTGTGCCCTGGATCCCCACGTCGGCAAGGCGGTGGTCCAGGAGTTCGTGATCGACCATGTCGAAGGCTGCTGACAGGTCTAGAAGAATAAGCAGCCCCAACCCGCCTCGATCCAGCTGCCTGCGGAGATCATCTGTTAGGGTGACTAGAGCCGTCTCGGTCCCATGACCAGCGCGGAAGCCGGACTGGAATGGATCCAGAGCCGATGTTTCATCCAGAAACCTGCCAAGCTGTTCAGCAACCGCTCTCTCAATCACCTTACCCAGGAATGGAAGATTCGAAACCGGGCGGTAATTGGATAGATCTAAGGCAGGGGTCTGCAACCTTTAAGACAAAAAGAGCCACTTGGACCTGTTTCCGAAGGGGGAAAAAAACTGGGAGCCGCAAAACAAGCCAAATGTAAATAACCACACATTCTTCCCCTTCCCCCATTCTCTCTCTTTTCCCTGAGTCTATTTCAGATAGCAAAGAGGGGTATGGTACCTCTCATATCCATTTTTTGCAAAGCACCATGTGCATAGAGGGCATTATACAAATTAATACATAGAAAAGTGTCTGTCCCTCCCTGCAGTTCAACTCCCTCTCTTTTTACTAACAGCACATAGCCATTCCTTCTGCTGGTGCAATTCCTTCTGCTGGTGCAACTTTCTCATCATTTCTACATAGCAGCATTCATAAACCAGTGCCAGAGAAACTGGGTGAAAGGAAGGTGAGAGGGAAGAGATATGGATATTTATGTGTGTATATGTATACATACATACACCTACACAATTACAGGTTTGAAGCCAAATTAAAATAAAAAGAGCTGGTAAGCAAAGGAATCTGTGGTGCTTTCCATGGGATCTGGGGACATGTCAGCTAATACTCTTCCCTTTCTTCTTCATTTGCTTGTCTCTGCAGCAAATCTCGAGGGGGAAGGGAGAAGGGCAGGAATTGCATAGGCACGAGAGAACGGGGAAATCCCGCATGCAGGATTTTGGTGCCTAACAGCCCCCCCTCCCTCTGCAATTGCTCTCGTGCTCCCCCGCCTCTCCTGCTGGCTACCTCTGGACCCCCTTCTCGTCACTGACGTAATTCACCCCTTCCTCCCTGACAGGGAGGGCGGGCCCATTTTGTGCTTCACCTCAGGTGCTCTCCCTCAACTCAGCGGCCACTCAGAAGCAAGTCACTCAGCGGCCACTCAGAAGCAAGGATCCCGAAGCACCACCGCCACCCCTCACACACACACACACAAAAAAAACCCCACCCCGCCATTTCCCTCGAGCGCCCGCGTGCTCTCTCTCCCTCGCCTCAGGTGCCTCGCGCGCGGGGCTGAGGAAAGCATGGCCTGGGAGAGCGTTCCCCCTCGCCGCTGCTGCCGCCCGTCCTACCCCGGGGGAAGCTATGAGCCAAGAAGCCGCCTGGCAGAACTTCCCTCCGGCGGCAGGAGCAGCAGCAGCAGCAGCAGCCCTTCTCCGGCTGCCGCTGCCTCCTCCTCCATCCCAGCAGCCGCCGCCTCTCGAGCTCCGCTGCCGCTGCTGCTGCCGCCGCCGCCTTGCTTTGCCCGGCTCGGCTGCCCAGCTCCACCCCCTCCTCTTTCTGGCACTTCTGCTTTTCTGGTCAGGGTCCCTGAGGATCTGCGGAGCCGTGGCAAAGGTGTAAAAGAGCCGCATGCGGCTCCGGAGCCGCAGGTTGCCGACCCCTGATCTAAGGGATCTAATGATGTTTTCTTTAAGAGTGGGCGCACCACTGCCTCCTTCAGTTCCCCTGGGAATATCCTGGTGCCAAGGGACAAATTGATGATATCCCCCAGGGGGGCCCGCACCACGTCTGGACATGCTCTAATCAGCCAAGACGGGCACGGGTCGAGAGGACAGGTGGTGGGCTTTCCAGCTTGGAGGAGTCTGTCCACATCGGCTGGGGATATCCGGTCAAAGTGGTCCAATACTGGACCCGAGGACAGTCAAGGGGCCTCCAGTTCCTTTATTGTATCCAAATTGGCAGGGAGGTCATGACGGAGCAACAGGACCTTTTCCGCAAAAAAGTTCGCAAATGCCTCACAGCTATGTGTCAAATTGTTATTTAAATTTGGCTGTCCTTCAAGGGACGTTAAAGACCTAATTATACTAAATAATTGCGCCAGGCGAGAGCTAGCGGATGCAATGGAGGCCGAGAAGTAAGACTTCTTAGCGGCCTTCACAGACATCTCATAGGTTTTCATAAAAGCCCTATAAGATGTTCTTGAGGCTCCGTCACGGGCACCCCGCCATACTCGCTCTAGCCGTCTGAGTGTTAGGATATTTCCGTTCCACCTTAAAAGGGAGCAGGCTTTGTGAGTCACAGAGTCTGCGTATTTCCTGTTCACAGGAAGTTTATGTTTTCTGTTGCTTTCGTTTCTCTCTCTCGGTGCCTGAACACTGAAGCAGGCGGTCATGTTTTTTCTTTGTTCTGACCAACGCTGAATAAACTTAAATAATGCTCTCCTGCGTGCATCTTTCACTGTGCATTATCTGCTGATAAGAGCGTGCATCAGCTCTGGAATGTGGCAAGCTATTTCTGGAGCTCGTGTCGCTAATTGCTGATACTGCGTGTCTACGGGAGATCGATGGACGTCCGGAGGCGACTGTTGGTTTCTGCTCTCTTCACTGTGCAGCAAAGTGCTTGTCACAAGACAATGTTTACATTCCACAGTCAGAGTACTGTTGGGTTTTCCCACGGGAATGGGAAGCTGGATGTGACGTACACTGGTTTCCTGTTTTTCACTGTTTTCTCTCGGTGTTCTTCATTCCGAGGAGAAGGATGGTTGCTTCTCTGCTCCAGCAGAGGCAAGATGCATGTTTGTAATTTCTCAATACTGAACTGAGAATAAAGCAACTTTAAGCATGTGGCACGTACTGTTCGTCATTCCGTTGTGCACAGGACTCTGCAATAACAACATTTTGGTTCCGGGCCCAGAAAGACGTAAATCAAACTGAGGAATGCCGGCAGAGGTACAGAGGAACGGATCACGTTATCTGCTCTGCGCGTCAAGTTTGATTGATGAAGGTATGTGCTCATGCTCCGGGAAGCCTGCCAGTTTATGGCTGGACTTTGAACTTTTAAAGCCGTTTTGCCGCGATAAAGGCTTTAAGGCACAAGCTCACAGGCTTGGATGACTGGGAAAGCGAAAGTACTTTTTACAAGTGCTTTTGGAAGCTGCAGGACTGTGACGCAGCTCGTTTAAAGCAGCAGAAATGGCTGATGCAAAGCTGGTTGATGCTTTTGGGATTCCTAAGCTCAATAAGAAAAATTACACGGAGTGGGTACTTTATGCAGAGGCAATTCTGCGGAAAGAAGGTCTGTTTAATGTTATTACAGACAACCCCCCAGCTCCAATTACAGCTGAATGGAATGCTAAGGATTCCAAAGCAAGGGGAACGCTTACGTTGATAGTATCCCCAGAAGAGCTCTGTCTGTTGCGTGGCAAGACCACAGCCAAAGAAATTTGGAACTCTTTAAGAGAGGCTCACTTGAGGACAGAAGCTGGTTCCTCAATGTATTATTATGCCAAGCTGCATAGTATGGCTCTTGCTGAAGGTGGAGATGTGCGTAAACACCTGATGGAGATGCAGAATCTGAGACACGAGCTGCAACAGAGAGGACTCAACTTTCCAGAGGCTGTGTATTCCTTCATGATACTACATTCTTTGGGTCCAAGTTGGGAGTCCGTTGCCACTCAGATTGCTGTTCAACCAACTGCTCAGCTCACAGTAGCCTATGTTACTGCCGTGATCCAGAATGAAGCAGATCGCCGGGGTGCTAGCTGCATGGGTAAGGGGAAGTCTTCACAGACGTCATCCCAGAGTGCAGTGGAACCACCAGAGGGCGCCAAAGCTTTGAAGGCAGTGAAATGCTACTCGTGTGGACGTCTAGGCCATATGAAGAGGGAATGCAAATATCCCAGGGCCAAGACAGAGCAGCGCAGCGGAAGCTCATCGCGTGGAAAAGGCCAAAGCAAAGGCAAAGGTCCGGTGTCCAGGACAGCGCAGCACAAGGCAATGGTCTCACGCTTCACTCCAAACGTCGCAAAGGTCCAGAAGACGTCTAGATCTTTCTTCGTTGTTGATTCAGCAGCTACCCACCATATGTGCAACGATAAGAGACTGTTCGTGTCTTTTACACCGCAGGAAGGTGCGATTCACCAGGCGGATGACCACACGATCCCCAGTCAAGGCTACGGAACTGTTGTACTTCACAGTTTGGACTTATCGATACAGGATGTACTTTATGTTCCAGATGCAACACACAATCTTCTCAGTGTGATGCAGCTGAATGAACGGAACATTGACGTTTCCTTCAAGAACAAGAAATGCACCATCACAAAGAAAGACGATTATGTTTTGCATGCTGAATGTGTTGATCGTTTGTTTGTTTTGTATTATGATGATGTTGTGCAGAATGATACTTGTTGCATTGCAGGTTCTAACAAAAGTTTGCATGCAGGATGTATTCATGATTTTCACAGGAAATTTGGTCATTTGCATTTTGAGGCAGTATCTAAAATGCCTACCTTGCTTGAAGGTATGACTATTAAACCCTGCAGGTACCACATGAAGTGCAAGGCATGCGCAGCAAACAAGGTGAAAATGGCTGCGAAAGGTAAGGTGTCTAGTAGGCAAGCTACAGAACCATACCAAATTGTTCATGCTGATTTGGTTGGTCCACTATCGCCCTCTTTGGGTGGCAATAGGTTCTTCATGGTTCTCATTGATGCATTTTCCAGGTATATTTACGTGTACAATCTCAAGCAGAAATCAGAGGCTTTTCCAAGGTTTAAGGAATTCTGTGCTTGGTTGGATAATGTGCATGGTAAGAAGATAAAGATTCTTTTCACAGATCGCGGGGGAGAATTCACTTCTCAGCAGTTTGAAGCTTTTCTGACTGAGAAAGGAATTCAACACGATTTGTCCAGTCCTCGCTCGCCATGGCAGAATGGACTTTGCGAAAGGGCAAATCAAACATTGCTTCAAGGGTTAAAAACCTTGCTGCATGATGCTAATCTTCCAGAGAGTTATTGGGCCGAAGCTCTCTCGTGTTTTATTTACAGTTACAATCGCAGGTTATCTTCAGCGATTGGTTGTACCCCGTATGAGAAGATGTTTGGCAAGAAACCATACATCAAACACATGAGAATATTTGGTTCTGACATGTGGATTCATTCACCACAAAGCTCCAAATTAGACAAACGTGGATTGCATGGTATCTTTCTAGGTTATCAGAAAGGTTCTTACAGAATAATGATGACTGACTCTAAGACAATTAGGCTCACAAGAAGTGTTGAGTACAATGCCAAGTGGGGGGAGAATGTGGGAATTTTTCAATGTTATCCTGATGACAGTGATGAGACTGAGGATAAGCAACAACAACCCACACCCACTGATGAAGGTTCTGATTCTGAGTCTGAAACTGAATCGGATAATTCAGAGGATTTCAAGAGTGCGAAAGCCTCTATGCGACCCTCTGAAAGCTCTGATCAGGAATTGGAAGAACCATTGTTCACAATAGGTCACTTTTCTCCTAAGAAGGAAGAGGAAAGTGTTGAAGACCAAAGGCTAATTCGCAGGTCACAAAGAGCCACAAAAGGCAGACCTCCAAAGAGATTTGCTGATGAATTTGCTAAGACAGCAGTAGCAGCTGTTAAAAGCTCCAAGAAGGTATTTGAACCTTCAAGTTTCCAAGAAATCCAGGATTTGGATTCTAAGGAAGCTGAGCCATGGTTAAATGCCATGAAGGCTGAGCTTGATTCCTTAGAAAAGAACAAAACTTGGGAGCTAGTTCCAGTAGTTCCAGGAATGAAATTGCTTGGAAGCAAATGGGTCTTCAAAGCAAAGACTGATCAAAATGGCAAGATAGTCAGACACAAAGCCAGATTGGTAGCCAGAGGTTTTGCACAGGTACCAGGTGAAGACTATCATGAGACCTACTCACCCACGGTGAGATATGAGAGCATAAGGCTTATGCTCAAGCTAGCTGCAGAGGAGAATCTACACATTAGTCACCACGATGTGAATACAGCATTTTTGTACGGATCTCTAGGTGAATCACTTTATATGCTTCCACCTGATGGCGTACAGGTAAAACAGGGATTTGTTTGTGCTCTGAAGAAGTCCCTTTATGGTCTCAAACAAAGTGCACGGTGTTGGCACACAAAACTCACTGAAGCATTGTTTTCTCTAGGTTTTCAACAAGGGAAAGCTGATCCATGTGTGTTTGTCAAAGAGGAGGGGCAAAAGAAGCTGTATTGTTTGTTTTATGTTGATGATATTTTATTCTTTTGGAAAGATGTCACAATGTACAATAATGCCCTAGCTCAACTGAAAGAGCACTTTGACATGAAAGATTTTGGTGAGGTAAACAACTACCTATCTCTGGAAATAGAGAAAGATCAAAGTGGTAACATTCTAGTACACCAGTCACGGAAAATTGCTGATGTGTTAAGCAAACTAAACCTGATGGATGCTAACCCTGTAGATACACCGATGACAACAGGTTATCAGGTAGAAGACACTGAAGAAGCATTTTCTGACACTACACTGTACAGAAGTGTGCTAGGTAAGCTAAACTTCATTGCCAGATGTTCAAGACCTGACATTGCTGTTAGCTGTAATTTGCTAAGCAGACAAGTCAACAATCCTACTGTTAAGGATTGGAAAGCTCTGAAACGCATAGCACGCTATTTGAAAGGCACTATGCATTACAGACTGAGATTTAACAATCAGAAGTCTGGTGGTCTTGAGATTTTTGCAGATGCAAGTTTTGGAAGTGACACTAAAGACAGGAAAAGTACGTCTGGAGTTTGCTACATGTACAATCAAGGTCTATTTGATTGGTCATGCAAGAAGCAAACAACAATTAGCTTAAGTACTTGTGAAGCTGAACTGAATGCACTGTCTTATTCACTTAAGGATTGTGAATGGTTGTTACAATTGTGCAAAGACATGAAAATTCCTGTCAAATGTCCAATCCAGGTTTACCAGGACAACAAAGCATGTTTGGCTTTGCTAAATTCGGAAGGTTGTAAGCAAAGCACGAAGCACTTGCAGTTGAAGCTACAACATGCTAGGGAACATATTCAGAAGGGACTCGTAACGGTGTCCTATATGCCAGGTAATGAAATTCCTGCTGATGTATTGTCCAAGATTGTATCAAGGGATCAACACTGTACCTATGTACAGAAGTTGGGTTTGTACTGATGTTGTACGAACACGCTGCCCAGTGATGTTCACAAAAAGGGGGAGGATGTTGGTTTCTGCTCTCTTCACTGTGCAGCAAAGTGCTTGTCACAAGACAATGTTTACATTCCACAGTCAGAGTACTGTTGGGTTTTCCCACGGGAATGGGAAGCTGGATGTGACGTACACTGGTTTCCTGTTTTTCACTGTTTTCTCTCGGTGTTCTTCATTCCGAGGAGAAGGATGGTTGCTTCTCTGCTCCAGCAGAGGCAAGATGCATGTTTGTAATTTCTCAATACTGAACTGAGAATAAAGCAACTTTAAGCATGTGGCACGTACTGTTCGTCATTCCGTTGTGCACAGGACTCTGCAATAACAACAGCGACGTGGGGCCATGATCAGTGGCCGTGGCAAAGTTTCTTTGGGAGATGATCTTTGTTTCTTATAACCAGGGCTGTCTTGAGCACATGAGCTGCCGGGGTGCAAAGATCTGCCCAACGTCCCCAAATTTAGTTTTGTTGTTTAGTCGTTTAGTCGTTTCCGACTCTTTGTGACCCTGTGGTCTAGAGCACACCAGGCACTCCTGTCTTCCACTGCCTCCCGCAGTTTGGTCAAACTCATGTTGGTAGCTTCGAGAACACTGTCCAACCATCTTGTCCTCTGCCGTCCCCTTCTCCTTGTGCCCTCCATCTTGCCCAGCATCAGGGTCTTTTCCAGGGAGTCTTCTCTTCTCATGAGGTGGCCAAAGTATTGGAGCCTCAGCTTCAGGATCTGTCCTTCCAGGGAGCACTCAGGGCTGATTTCCTTCAGAATGGAGAGGTTTGATCTTCTCACAGTCCATAGGACTCTCAAGAATCTCATCCAGCACCAGAATTCAAAAACATCAATTCTCCAGCGATCAGTCTTCTTTGTGATCCAGCTTTCACTTCTCACTGGGAAAACCATAGCTTTAACTTAGGGGTCAGCAAACTTTTTCAGCAGGGGGCCGGTCCACTGTCCCTCAGACCTTGTGGGGGGCCAGTCTATATTTTGAAAAAGAAAAAAAAATGAACGAATTCCTATGCCCCACAAATAACCCAGAGATGCATTTTAAATAAAAGCACACATTCTACTCATGCAAAAACACACTGATTCCCGGGCCCTTCTCAGGTCAGATTGAGAAGGTGATTGGGCCGGATCTGGCCCCCGGGCCTTAGTTTGCCTACCCATGCTTTAGCTATATGGACCTTTGTCTGTGCTTTTTAAGATGCTGTCTAGGTTTGTCCTTTAGTTTAGTCACCCCCCCAATTTTTTAGGGGGGGGGACTCAAAATTGTTGAGCTTTTTTGGGGGAGGGAGGGAAATCGCTCACCTGTAACAGCAGCTTTTGCTTTCCTGACTCGCCGGGAATATTTGCCGCCACGGAATGACAGAACGGCGACCGGGCCAGGGTGGGGACTTTCGCTCCCTTGCTTTTCACTGCCGCCGATCGAGAGGGACCAGCACAGTGGCACCTCCACTTGCAGGCGGGATCTGTTCCAGAGCTCTTGCCAGATCCCGAGGTTTCTGAAACCGGACGCGCCTGTTATGCACACGCGCGGGGGGGGGGGGGCGAAGCCCGGAAATATCCTTCCGGGTTTGCCATGCACGTATCCCAAAGAATACATAACAAGAGGGGCGTGTAAGTAGAGGTACCGCTGTATACAGTAGGTATACATTGGGCGCCCCCCAGAATCTGGTGTCTGGGTGCCTCACATCCCCTTGTACCCCCGGGTCAAGACGGCCCTGAGTGTAACGCTCAAAACGGAGCACGTTCGGCTACCGGGAAAAGTTTGCAAACCGGAACACTTCCTTCAAGGTTTGCAGTGTTTGGCTTCCAAGTTGTTTGAGTCCCAAGGCGTTTGAGAACCAAGGTCACGCCGTATAGTAGCATTTAAAAGGCACTTTGCTCCTTGTTTTCCGAAGGAGCATTCGTCTCTCTCTCCTTCCCCCGCCCCACATGCAGTCTGCCTCTCGATGTGAAAAATTCCTCAAAGCTTCAGTCATTTCCCCTTTGTGCAGTTATCTAAACTGTGTACACACACAGCGAGGAGATAATTTTGAATTACGACAATGGAAAACAACCAGAAAGCTGCCTGGGGCTGGAATTGTGAGCCATATACAGGATCCAGATTAGTTTTCACAGGGTGTTGGCTGACTTGATGTGAAGGGCCACCACACCTTCTCCTGCTGGATTTCGCCAAACTTAATTCCAGAATCGTGGCTAAATTTACTGAAAAAATACAAGAATTATAGATCTGCCAATTTACCCCAACTCCCCACGGGCTGGTTTGAAGATAAACGAAATTATAAAACTTTGATCAAAAACAAAAAACTCCTGGCACAGAAAAGAGAATGGAAATGCCTAATAGATGCATCCAGAGAGAGAGATTCGGCCACCTTCTGGAGACTGGTAGCAAATGGAGTGCGATCTACTTCCTTAGAAGTGGAGTATACTATACCTGCAGGGACTTGGGAGGCATTTTTCCAATCTTCATATTCAGCTCTGCCTTTGACACAGCCACTAATACAGTGTGCGGCAGGTGATGAGTGGCCTCCGGTGTCGGTCACGGAGATTAGGAGGCTTATTCAGGCACTCAAACACAGAAAAGCCCCGGGAGCAGATAACATCTCTCCTGAACTTCTCAAAGCCAATATTGACTGGTGGGCCCCAGTCCTTGCCACCCTTTTCACCAGCATAGATCAAACAGCAATAATACCAGAGGACTGGGGACTGGCAATCATCGTTCCCATATTCAAGAAAGGCTGCAAACTTGATCCAGCCAATTACAGACCAATCAGTCTCTTAAGCATCATCAGCAAACTTTATGCAACCCACTTACGTGAAAAGTTCGCGGACTGGCTGGAACAGGAGCACATCCTAAAGGAAGCCCAGGCTGGTTTCAGGGCACATAGATCAACTCTAGATCAAGGATTGGTATTGCAACATCTAGTGGAGAAATACACCTCAAAGAAAGGAGGCTCTCTCTATGTAGCCTTTATAGATTTCAAATCAGCCTTCGACTCGATACCCCGGCACAGACTTTGGGAAAAACTAAAGGTCACAAACATCGATAGACGTCTTTTGCTTCTTATCCGTAGACTACATGAAAATACTCGGATCCGTGTTAGATGCGACCGTTATGGGAACCTATCAAAGGAAATCCAAAGTTTCCATGGTGTTAAGCAAGGCTGTGTTCTTGCCCCTATTCTTTTTAACTTCTATATAAACTCCCTAGTCGGAAAGATGGAGGAAGCAAGTACTCATTCCCCAAACCTAAATAATACACCAATCCCGGTCCTTTTGTACGCAGATGATGCGGCACTTATTTCCTTCTCTTGTGTGGGTCTAAGAAAACTTTTACGAGCTCTTACAGAGTATTGCGAAGCTGAACACCTAATAATAAATTACACTAAATCAAAAATTATGGTGTTCTCCAAGAGAAAACTCCGACATAAATGGAAAATTAATAACCAATCTATTGAGCAAGTAACATCCTTTAGATATCTTGGAATAATTTTTGATGAGAAGGGATCTTGGTGCCATCAGATTAAGAATTCCATTGTAAATGCGCAAAGATCTTCCAGAGCTATCATAAGATTCTTTTACAGAAAAGGAGGTCAATATGTTCCTGCTGCCTCCCAGGTCTTTGTTGCAAAAATACTTCCACAATTGATGTATGGCACCCAGATATTTAATTGTCAAAAACTCAAGTCCCTGGAATCTGTACAAACTAAATTCTATCGTTCCCTACTAGGGTTACCTACCTGTGTCTCTAACACTGCCATTAGGCTGGAGGTAGGTCAACTCCCTATTAATGCCAGGATATGGATCCTGAAGATTCACTTCTGGCTAAAACTCATATTTTTCCCAGTGGGAGTGGCTCCATTGACTCTACTAGACCCGTTCCAGTCTAAATGGAGATTGTCGCTTTATGAAAAACTGAGGGGCCTGGGGCTTTCCCCACAAGAACTCATAGCCTCAGGTTTTGAAAAGGCTAAAATGATGGTGAGCCAGCGAATAGGAGATGTAGAGCTTCAGGACCATATGAGCAAGATAGATAAATACCCAGCTATCCAAGATTATGGAAAAGGGTTTAATCTAACCCCATATTTGCTGGACCTACAAATCGCAAAATATAGGCGGGCGTTTACCCTTACCAGATTTGACGTATTGCCATCTGCCTTACTAAAGGGCAGATACGAGGGCACACCCTATGCTGAACGAGTTTGCCCATGTGGCCTGAAGGAGGTGGAAACGGCTTCACATGTGTTGTTACACTGCGACCTTTACGGGGATATCAGGTTACTGTTTATCTCCCCTATCGTTCAGAAATTTCCAGGTCGATCTGAATCTCAGCGGCTGAAAATCCTACTAGGAGATAAAAACCCAGAAGTAACACTGAAAGTGGCCAAGTTTTCTGCGGCCGCGATCAAGCGGAGGGCATCAGCTGTAAAAAAGTAAAAGATCTGACCCCTGGACAAGCCCCCCCCCCTTTTTTTTAAGCCCATACATATACTGTAGTGCATATATGAGTATGTATATGGGTGTGTGTGTGTGAGTGTATATGTGTATTGTTTTTATGTATAATTTTACAACTTTTAATTGACACCATCATTCCCTCGTAAATTATTGCTGCCTTTTATGTTTTTTCTTTTCTTTCTGGTCTATGACCGTAATAAATTCATTCATTCATTCATTCATTCATTCATTCATTCATTCATTCAGAATCGTGACCTTTCCTTGTTTTAGCTTGCGTTGCCTGTGACCTGGAGCGGACTGTGCATTAACAGGACAGCTTTGGGGTGAAGAGTATTGTTTCTAGGACAGTTCCCTAGGAGGAACTGTTTTATTGCTGTTGTTTCGTCATTTAGTCATGTCCGATTCTTACAATATTACAATATCCAGCTCAAAGGGCTAGCAATTATTTCCAATGGCTAGTTTGTTTTCATTTAAAACATTTCTAAACCAGAGGACAGGCCACCCTTAGCGTGATCTCCAGATCCTTATCCTCGATCCAGAATTTTAAGCACTGAGGTTCAGACCCACTTGGAATTTTCTATATAACAGGGGTGATCAAATTCTCATAGAAAAGACATTGTAGCAAGACATGAGAGATGGTTTCCGCCTCCGTCAGGCCGCAGGGGCAGACTGGCTCCACATACGGTTTACCCACATATCTGCCCTGCAATAAGGCAGATGGCAGCATGTTGAATCTAGCGAGGGTGAACGAATGTCTATATTTACATACAGGGCCATCTTAAGAGTATGCGGCGCTGGGGTGCAAAGATCCGCCCGGTACCCCTAGGTTGCTCAAAGTTGTTGACCTTCTTTTTAGGAAATAGTTGTTTACCTTTAGAATGCTTGCGGGATGCAGGGACTCACAACGCCAATCAACGGGGCTGCCAACGCTCCACGCACAGGGGCATACAAAGGTAGGTGCGGGTTCCATGCTGGGGGGGGGGATGTCGGGCGGCACAGTTGCTGCACTGTCCGCCCGCTGCCTCCCCCCCCCCCCAGCTGCATGGCGGCTAACTGTTTTGGCTGTGTGTGCAGTGCCCAGAGCGCCATGTAATGTTGTAGGCACTGCATGACACATCCTGTTGTGTGCGCTGAGCTGTGGGTTCCTGAAATGCCCAAGCAGATGCTGCCTTGCGAGAGTTAACTGTAACTTCCTCATTCTTAGACCCAGTGGATGCTACATGTTTTTTCCTCAATCTGAAAAGGTTCTAGCAAAACAGTTCAAACTGGCTCTTTGCACAGGCGCAGGTTTTAGTTCGCACCTGTCCTCACTGTTCCAAAATGCCTCAGTCATTTCCTCATGCAGTTGTGGCAAATGGCTGTGACTTTTGTAACACATTTTAAGCCCCAATTCTGTGGTTCACGTCACCGTAGATACCCTCTCTGGTTTGATCTGGGCTACCGCCAGTGATCCGAAGTTGCAGCGAAGGGGAATTCAACAGGTCAAGCCATTGTGAAACCTGCCAATCGCTCCCTGGAAGGCACCTTTTGGAAACATTAGGAAATGGGGAGAAGTGCAGGACCCTAGGTGAAATCCAGTGTAAATTAAACATTTTGTTGTTTTCAATTAACCATCTTGCTTCTAATTCAGATCAGCTTGCACCAGCAGACAGGCATTTCTGCAAATCCAAGGACCTCGAGCTTAACAACCTATTTTGTCAACAGCTACTGGATCTGCAGTGGCATGGCCCTGATCACTTGGGGGCAGGGCTATGTGTTGAATGGTCTCTTTAAATTTGAAGGTCCGTTATTGTTCCACAAGATGTGTATTTCTTTAAGGGCTAGAGCAAATAACGTGACCTAGTTTTACAGCTGTGAAGCAGTATAGCAGGTGCTGTTAAGTTGTGGTAATTAAGCTGTTGGGTATGGTATATAAAGAGCAGCATGTAGCTCTCTCGGTACCCTGGTGGATGGGTTGTGCTTATTGATATATTATAATTAATGTAAAAGGAGTTTTTGTTATTGTTATTAAAACTTAGGAAAAGTTATTTTTGCATTCCTTGTAATGTGTGGTCTCCCCAGCACGCCTTCTGCAGTGCAACTAATCTGCAAATAGCCAACAACTTTGGTTATGGGCCCAGCTGCTGAGTGGATGACTGCACATTTTTGGACTTTGAGAAAGGTTTGAAAACTGCTTCTCCTGTTGGTGTGGTTCTGTGGGTCTGGAAGAGTTCCAGAATGGCTGACCGGGTTCCAGAATCTGAGAAAGCTCTGGCCTTCCCACAGCTGACAGATGATAACTATAGTTTATGGTCGTTTCAGGTGGAGGCACTTTGACCTCTCGGGAAGTGTGGACCTATGTAACTGATGACCCTCCTGACCCTGTGCTTGGTCAAAAGGAGATGCGAAAGCCAGGGCGACAATTAATTTGGAAGTCAGCGACCAGCAAGTAGTCTATATAAGGAATAAGAAAATTGCCAAAGAAATGTGGGACAGTCTTGCAGCAGTGCATATCAGAAAAGAATCGGCATCTGCATTGACTTTTTTCAAGCAGCTGTACCAGACAAAGTTGCAGCCTGGTGGTGATTTGGCAGCACACTTGAGATGTCTGGAGGTGATACGCAGTGAAGTGATTCAAAGGGACATGGAGATACCTGATATTCAGTATGTATTTATCATTATTTGTTCCCTTAATGAGGACTTTGATGGTGTAGCTAGCCAGATATCTGCCTAAAACAACATTCCATATATTTTTAAAATCTGTATCTGTTTTGCATAACAGAAAAAAGGAGAAAGAAGAAAACAAGAAGAAAGAAAGAAAATAGAAAAGAAGAGAAAAATGGAAAAAAAGAAAAAAGAAAAATCATGAGAAAAATAAATGTGACTTCCGATTAGACTCATTGTACAGTACTGTTGTTCCTATTATTGTTTTACGCACACTTTCAAATTACCATTTTATTTTCTCTGTCCTTATCAGTAGTAGGGTTAAGGGTGCCAACTCAACAGGAAAAAAGACGAGTTTTATCCAGTAATGGATCTTCAGGATCCATATCTGAGTGCTTACAGGGATTTGACTGACCTCCAAGCAGACAGCTATATTTGCCACGCAAGAAGGGATCCCATAGAAGGGAGCAATAAAACTTGGTTTGAAAGCTTTCTAAGGGAACAAGGTTTTGAAAGCTGCAGATCTGGAAGCCATAAGTCCATTGTGATAGTACCTTTGCAGCAAAGACCTGGGAGGCTGCCATAATATATTTGCCACCTTTTCCATAAAAAAATCCTTATGATAGCTTTAGAGGATCTTAGGGTGTTGGCAATAGTGTTTTTAACCTGACCATTCCACGAACCCTTTCCCTGGAAAGTTATGCCCAGATATTTAAAGGCTTGTACCTGCTCAATGAGTCGATTGTCAATTACCCATTTGGGTCTCATTTTTTTTTTTTTTTTTGGAAAACACCGTAACTTTAGATTTGGTATTTTTTTTATGTTAGGGAGGGTGGTTTACAAAGGTTTTCAAATAAAAACAAACTAGCCATTGCTAGCACTTTGAACTGGATTTTGCAACGAGCCAAAAGGCAGTGAAGGCATTTCAATGAACGGAACAAGATATTGCCGCGGGGTGGGGTGGTGGAAGGTTGCACTCTGCATGTGATCAGAGGACATGTCAACTACAACTGCGGCAAGGATTTTACTCGCCCAAAGATGGAAAAGTGATGAAATACCAACGAAAGGACAATGGCAAGAAAAACTGGTGGAATATGCTGAATATGCTGAAATAGCAAAATTAACTGAAAGACTTTGAGTCAAGTTTGGAAACCATTTATGTTGTATATACAGAATCAATCTAAACAAATGGACTTGCTTGCTTCTATGTTAACAAACATAGAAATGATAGAAAGTCAGGATAGAACAACATTTCATTTAAGGATATATTACTGAAGTATAGTATTGTAAGCAGAACCATTTTTTTTTCATGAAAAAAACCAGAAGGGGAAGTCATGGGAGGGGGAAAGAGGGGAATTTAATCTGTTGCTGATGTATTAACCAGGTTGAATTTGGTTGATGCAAACCCAGCAGACACACCGATGGTGACAGGTTACCAGGTAGACAGTACTGCTGAAGCGTTTTCTGACACAACGCTATACAGATGCATTCTAGGCAAGCTGAATTTCATTGCCAGATGTTCAAGACCTGACATAGCTGTAAGCTGTAATCTGCTTAGCAGACATGCCAACAATCCTACGGTTCAGGATTGGAAAGCTCTGAAGCGCATAGCCCGCTATTTGAAAGGGACTATGCACTACAGGCTGAGGTTCACCAGTCAGAAGACTGGAGGTCTTGAAATCTTTGCAGATGCTAGTTTTGGAAGTGACACCACGGATGGTACAAGCACTTCTGGGGTATGCTACATGTACAACCACTGCCTGTTTGACTGGTTGTGCAAGAAGCAGACAAAAGTGAGCCTAAGTTCCTGTGAAGCAGAACTCAATGCTCTGTCATTTTCACTCATGGATTGTGAATGGTTGATGCAACTGTTTAAGGACATCAGAGTGTCTGTGAAATGTCCTGTACAAGTGTATCAAGACAATAGATCGTGTTTGGCTTTGCTGAACTCCGAGAGTTGCAAGCAAAGAACCAAGTACTTGCAGATTAAGCTACATCGTGCAAGAGAGTGTATTCAGAAAGGACTGATTCGGGTGTCCTACATGGCAGGAAATGAAATTCCTGCTGATCTGTTGTCTAAGGTTGTTAACAGAGAACAACTTAAGGTTTACACACAAAGGTTGCAATTGGGTTGAACCACAGGTACTACAGGTTACACGGAAAGGGGGAGGATGTTAGGATATTTCCGTTCCACCTTAAAAGGGAGCAGGCTTTGGGAGTAACAGAGTCTGCGCATGTCCTATTCACAGGATGTTTATGTTCTGATATTCCTTTCGTTTTTGCCAGACGGTCAGAGACGCTGACTGAGAATGGACGTGTTTTCTTTTGTTCTGTTCATGTTCTAAATAAAGTCTGTAAATATGCTCTTCTGCTCTTCTGCGGTGCAAGCTTTTGACTGTGCTTTCTGCTGAAAGAGGGTGCACCAGCCTAGGAATGCAGCCTGTCTATTTCCAAAGGCTTTGTGCCCCTAACTGTTGGATCTGCGTGACTACGGGAGGCCGATGGATCGTCCGAACTCCGGCTTGGGGGCCATGATGGACGTTATCTCCCTGGCAGTTTCCCAACAACAATTCCTTACCATCTAATCCATCAATGCTGGAACTGGAGTCCCCTTATTCCCCTGAGCGGCATAGACCCGACATACAAACGGTACCAGTACGCCGAGCATCCCCTGTACCTTCACCAGCATCAGGTCATGGGAGTGCTCCACCTACATCAAAAAATGGCCCGGTTTTGATTGAAGACCCGGCCGGTCATATAAACCAAATGGTTTCATCGGCGACCTTCAGCCCTTGCGGTGGGGCAGTCTCAGCAAATCCAGTGGAGTTTCCCACTGAAGTGTCCGCCCTTGGGTTAGCCAGCGGGAGACCCGTTTTGTCGCCTCAGTCAGAATACTTCACTACCAACTTCAAGACTAGGTACCTTCAGCAGGTGCCTGCCATGCAAAGTAAAATAACTGACTTTTTTGTGGGGTCTGCCCTGCCTCCAAAGGACTCACATCTCTCCCTGAAATGACAGCGAATTGGGCACAACAGGAACTCCCCCCTATCAGTCCTCAGCTGGAACATTGCGGGCTGGAGGGGGGAAAAACTTGACCCAGAATTCTTGGAGTATATTAACCTGTTTCATATCATCTTGTTCCAAGAATCGTGGGAAGTAGAGAAAATTGCCCTAAATGGCTTTGAGCTTCTAGAACTCCCTGCCTGCCCCTCCCTGAAAGGAGGCCGCCCTAAAGGGGGCCTAATAATAGGCATCTCCCTCAACCTACATTCTAAACTTACTCTAGTACAGGCCTTGCCTCCTTACGCCCTCACCGGACTGATTGCGGGGGAAAAGATCTCACTTCTAGTTACAAATCACAAATCAAAATGTTTATTCGGCTTTACGCCCATCATATAACACAACACAGCAAAACAAATCAAAACAAATCAAATCAAATAAAACAGCGGACTCGTACAAGCCACAAGCAGTACAACACAGTTCTCAACTCAGAAGGACAGATATTAATCATTCACAAGAAAAGTTTAAAAATTAAGATTAAAAAAAAACTTTAGGCACTACACTAAAATCAATATCTGATGTAATTATAGAAAATTCTTATAACTATTAATAATCAGCTAACATTCCATTCCGTCTCTTGTACGATAGGACAGCTGTTAGGAATTTAGCAACCTGTAGGGTAATATAAGGATCCACATCTTGAAGAACCCAGGCCAGCTGTGGGTCTACTGATTTGTCAGCCATAGGCTGGATTATGGAGTTAAGTATACTAGCACGGGCTGAACTGTACAAAGGGCAGATAAACATAACATGATGTAGAGATTCAGATGTTTTCATTTCACACGCACACATTGAAGGGACTTGGCCCTTAGTGAATCTATGTCTCAGCACGTTTGTTGGAAAGACATTAAACCTAGCTCTAATGAAGGCATATCGGTGAGACGCGGCCGTAAGCGATGTTAAGTAGGACGGAGCGCGGTAGATAGGGGTTATGCCGAAATTTAACGGTGAGCAGACTCCACCACCAGCTACGAAATTTTGGTATAGCTCCACATCGTCCAGCCTTTGATTTATACACCTTTTTGCCACATTTAGATCCAGTTTGAGCAATTCAGTGGGCGAGATCTCATAGGACAGCAATTTGGCATGGATTTTTCTTGACCACAAATTGGTGAAGTCATCTCGCCACATGCATTGAATGAGATAGTGGTTCGGGAGTTTATGCCATAGGGATATCCAATAAATCAAAACTCTCCTCCATATAACTAACTCCACTGAGGGGATCTTCATTTCCAAGCGGATAGCCGCATTACTTACGCATGTTGGTAATTTTAGAAGTCGGCGTAAGAATTGGCTTTGAAGTGACTCTAAAGGTGAGAGGTTTGCAAAGGCAGCCCATAAAGGTGCAGCATAGGCCATTGTGGCCATCACTTTGATGCTATACACTTTCAAGGCCGCAGGGATGAATAAGGCCCCCTCAGAGTAGAAAAAACGGAGGAGGGAGTGTGATAGGGCTTTTGTCTTGTTTTGAAGATATTCAATGTGCGCTTTCCACCCTAAATTATATTGAAAATAAATTCCTAAATATTTAAATTTATGTACTTGTTCGATTTTCGTGCCCTCTAGTTTCCATGAATAAAGTTTTCGACTCCTTGAAAATATCAGTACTTTGGACTTGGAATGGTTGTGTCAGGGAACTGCCATCAGAGCATCAGGTGGTGGAGGGACTCAGGCAGGATGAAAGAGACTCAACTGCTGAAGCAGGGACCAGCAGGGGGAGGAGTGGGTCTCTGAGGGAATGCGAGCAGGAGGGAGGGCTCAGGGAGGCTTCCAGCGAGAACAGTGGGGAGGTATCGGAGTCTCCCATAGGGAGACCCATACCTCGCAGGAAACTGTCACGCCGTGAGTCCAGGAGACGCGTTTCCGTTAAGGAACTTCTTTGCTGGAAACGCTTCCGCAGGCAGCCACTGTCGGACTCTACTAGTGACTAGAGCAGACATGTCTGAGGAGCTCCGTCACACACAGAGGTTTGTGGGGCCGCACAAACTCTGAGGGAGCGCGTTTTCACGCACAAGCAGCTAATCAAACCCTCACAGCAGTCCGACAGTCTTTGTACGCTGCCTGTGCAAGAGAAGGCATCATGAGCGAACCAACCGGAACCGGAGGAGCAGGGGCTGGAGCTGGTCCAAGCTTGGAAGATAGATACCGAGCGTTGGAGGTTCAACTGGCCCTGCAGACGGCGAGGCTGGAGGAGAGAAGGGCTCAGGATGCAGACAAGAAGGGGAGAGCCACTCAATTCCCCAGAAAGGTACCAGGATTGGTGCAGAAATTTGGGGGGGACCCCAAGGACTACCATGCTTTTAGGACAGAGATGCAATATGCCCTTAATGTGCAGTTCGATGAGTTCCCTGATGAGGAATCGCGAGTTGCTTTTGTAATTGGGCATCTTGAGAAAGGGGCTAGAGACTGGGTTCGACCCCTAATGGCAACGCACAATGACATACTAAAGGACACAATGAAGTTCTTTCGTGCAATGGATATCATGTTTTCCAGCGATATTGAGGAAGGGGTGGTGCGCAGACAGCTAATGGCTTGTAAGCAGGGGAGTCGATCTGTCCGTGAATATTGGACTGAGTTTACCATGCTGATTCACAGACTGAGTTGGGATTTATCGGCGGCACCCGTTCAAATGCTATTTGAAGAAGGTCTTTCTTCGGGGGTGAAAGACGAGCTGGCACGGAGCCCCAGGGCGGAGTCTATGGATCAGCTGACCAAATCTGCGCTGACCATAGGAGCGCGGCAGGAGGCAAGAGCCTTGGAGAGGCGGGAAGGGAGAGGGGAACGTTGGAAGGAGTTCCGCATTCCAGACATTCCTGAGCCAGCTTTCCCGCCGGCAGAGCCGATGGAAATCGGAACAGCGCGCGCGCGCGCATTTTCAAAAACCAGCGAGGGAGCTAAGAAGGAGGGAAAGGGCCCCCGGAAATGCTATCTCTGCCAACAGCCAGGCCACTTTGCCAGAGTCTGCCCCCAGAGGAAGGAATGGCAAGGGATGGTGGGAGCTGTTGAGGGGGGAGAAGAAGGGGGAGCGGAGCAGGTAAAAGCCAACGCCTGGTTGCCACAATTGGGGCACTGCAGCCAGGCCAAAGAGCAGTGAAAGTGCCCGTGCCAGAAGCTCCTCGACCTGCTCTAGTGATTGAAGTGTCGCTAGAGCTGCAGAATGGGCACCCCCTAAAAATAAAGGCGCTATTGGACTCAGGCAGCTCCTGCAATTTTATGAGCAAGGAGTTTGCTGCTGAACACCAGATACAGACCATCCCTTTAAGCAACCCCCTGCAGGTGACCACGATTGATGGCAGGGAGTTGTTGGGAGGAGGAGTCCGCTTGCAGACTGTCCCAATGATAATGAGGGTGGCAAGGCACACAGAACTGATAGCGTTTAATGTGGCCACCCTGGGGGGCGCTCCCATTATTTTGGGAATGAGCTGGCTAGCTCTACATGATCCGCTGGTTGGCTGGCATCAAAGAGTGGTGTCCTTTGGTTCAGCACATTGCCTAGAACACTGCAAAGGGGAGAAGGGTTCAGTAGGGGCCCAAGCCACCCTAGCAGGGACTGAAGTAATGGGGAAGGTGAAGGTACCACCACAGTATGCAGATCTCAGCGACGTGTTCAGTGAGAAGGAAGCTGACCAACTACCACCTCATAGACCCTTTGATTGTCAGATCAATTTACTCCCTGGAGCACAGCTTCCCGTGGGCAAGTTGTATGCCATGTCAGACAGGGAAATGCAGGAGTTGCGAGGGTTCATTGACAAGAACCTGAAGAGAGGCTTCATCAGAGAGTCCAAAGCAGCAGGGGGGAGCCCAGTGTTCTTTGTGGACAAAAAAAATGCGGACAAGCCGAGACTTGTATGTGATTTTAGGCGGCTGAATGCAGTGACTGAACCGGTGGCGTTCCCTATGCCCAGAATTGATGATATTTTGACCATGGTGAGGAAGGGAAAGATTTTCACAAAGCTGGATCTAAGGGGGGCGTACAACCTGATACGCATAAGGAAAGGGGATGAATGGAAAACCACCATGTTTACCCCTTTGGGGGCGTTTGAATACCTCGTTATGCCATTTGGATTACAAGCAGGCTCCGCGTGTTTTCAATCTTTTATGAACCACGTGCTGGGCCCTTTGCTCTACAAGAATTGCGTTGCCTTTCTAGATGATGTGTTGGTGTATTCTGAGAATGAGGAGCAACATGTGAGAGACGTCAGAGAAGTGTTGAGCAGACTGCAAGCCAACAGGCTGTGGGTCAAACTGGAGAAGTGTCGGTTCCATACCAAGGAGGTGGAATTCCTGGGGTACCGCCTGTCAGACAAGGGATTGGCCATGGATCCCGGCAAGGTACAGGCAGTGCTGGAATGGAAAACACCCAAAACCAAGAAGGATGTGCAGAGGTTCCTAGGGTTTGGAAACTTTTATCGTAAGTTCATCCGCAACTTCGCCCATCTGACGGCGCCCATCACTGACTGTCTCAGCAGTAAGAAGAAGTTTGTATGGACGGCGGAGGCGGAGCGAGCGTTTGAGGAACTGAAAAGGGCCTTCGCCTCTGAAGAACAACTTCTGCATGTGGATTTACGAAAGAAGCTAAGGGTTGAAACAGACGCATCTGACAGAGCCATAGGGGCGGTGCTTCTTCTGCAGCCGGGGAAGGAGGAGTCGGAGTGGCGTCCGTGTGCCTTCTTCTCGCGGAAGCTGAACAAATCCGAGAGGAACTACACGGTGTACGACCGAGAACTGCTTGCTATTCATGAGGCGTTCCGGAGATGGAGGCATCTGCTAGTTGGTGCACAACATAAAGTGCAAGTGTGCACGGACCATAAAAATCTAGAGTACTGGAGAACGGCGCGAGTGCTCAACCAAAGGCAGTTGAGATGGGCCCAAGAGTTCTCCAAATTTAACTTTGAGATTTGTTATGTGCCAGGCCCAGAGAATGTTAGGGCGGACGCTCTCTCACGCAAACCTGAATATTTGGAGGGGGAGGGAGCACCCGAAGAAACCCATATCATTCCAGAGGACCGCTGGGTGTGTGGGGCGACTTTGGTGGGGCAAAGGGAATTGGTAGAGGGTACGGTGCAGGATGCATACGCCCAGGGGAAACTCAGGGATCTCAGAGGGGAGGAAGACAAACCCGGTGGTTTTGAGGAGAGAAATGGGGCATTGTATTATAAGGGAGCGTTATATATACCTGAAGGGGAATTGAGGGAGAAAGTACTCAAGCAGCTGCACGATAGCCCCACAGCAGGGCACTTTGGGCAACACAAAACCATGTGGCTGGTTACCAGGGAATTTTGGTGGCCCAAGGTCAGGGAAGATGTGCGGGAGTATGTGAGAGGGTGTGAACAATGCCAAAGAGCCAAGGGGGAGAGGCAGGCGCCGGCTGGTTTATTAGAACCACTGCCCACACCTGAGAGACCGTGGGAAGCAGTGGCAATAGATTTCATGACTGATCTGCCAAGGTCTAGAGGGAAAACAGCCATCATGGTTGTAGTAGACTTGTTAACTAAAATGGCCCACTTCATAGCCTGCTCACATGCGGTTACAGCAGAAGAAACCGCCAAATTGTTTGTAGAGAATGTGTTTAGGTTGCATGGCGCCCCCTTGAGGGTGGTTTCAGACCGAGGGAAACAATTTACTTCCAGGTTCTGGAGGAAGCTCATGAGCTTACTGCATGTAGAGGTTAATTTCTCGACGGCCCGTCATCCTGAAACCAACGGGCAGGCGGAAAGAGCAAATGGGGTTCTCCAACAATATTTGAGGTGTTATGTTAATGACAGAGAGAATGATTGGGTGGAGAAGCTGGCGTTGGCAGAATTTGCCTACAACAATGCAGAGAACGTGTCCACGGGGATGAGCCCCTTTTTGGCTAATCACGGGTGCCATCCCAGAGCCTTCCCAGGGGGGGAGGGGGAGAACTGGAGCGTTCCAGCTGCAGAGCAGTTCGTGGAAGAAATGGAAGCGATCCATCGCCAGCTCCAACTCAACTTAAACAGGGCTAAGGAGGAATATAAGAGGCAAGCAGACAAAAACAGAAGGGAAGGTGAAAGCATCAGGGTGGGGGACCAGGTGTGGCTGTCAACCCAAGGGTTGCCATTCAAAGGAGGTTGTAAGAAATTAAGACCCAAAAGGCTGGGTCCGATTGAAGTCATACAGCAGGTCAATCCAGTGGCTTTCAGGCTCCGGTTACCGAACCACATGAAGCTGCACCCAGTTTTTCACAGGTCGTTGCTGTCACCGTATAGAGGAGACAGTGAGGGGAGGGTCACTAGGGGACCAGCAATGGAGGAGAAGGAACACAGCTACCATGTAGCGGAGATCCTCGATTCCAGGTGGAAGGGAGATCAAGTAGAGTATTTGGTAATGTGGGAAGGGGAACCGGAGTCGGAAAACACCTGGGTTAGGGCAGAGGATGTCAATGACGAGGTTTTAATAGAGACTTTTCATCAGAGGTTCCCACGTAAACCTCAGCCTGTAGCGAGGTTCCGAAGGGAATACTTTGCCACCACCGACGAGGAAGAGGAGTTGGAGGGGTTCCCAGATTCTGAAGAGGAGGAGGATTCAGCTGGCCAGGACGACGATCGATGGAGAGAATTGTTCGAGACGTCAGAAGATGAGGAAGATTCGTTTCGGGGTTTTAGCCCTTCACCTCCCAGGGGGGAGGAATTGGGAGGGGGTGAGGGGGGCCCTGGAGGGGAAGTGGATGTCAGGGAACTGCCATCAGAGCATCAGGTGGTGGAGGGACTCAGGCAGGATGAAAGAGACTCAACTGCTGAAGCAGGGACCAGCAGGGGGAGGAGTGGGTCTCTGAGGGAATGCGAGCAGGAGGGAGGGCTCAGGGAGGCTTCCAGCGAGAACAGTGGGGAGGTATCGGAGTCTCCCATAGGGAGACCCATACCTCGCAGGAAACTGTCACGCCGTGAGTCCAGGAGACGCGTTTCCGTTAAGGAACTTCTTTGCTGGAAACGCTTCCGCAGGCAGCCACTGTCGGACTCTACTAGTGACTAGAGCAGACATGTCTGAGGAGCTCCGTCACACACAGAGGTTTGTGGGGCCGCACAAACTCTGAGGGAGCGCGTTTTCACGCACAAGCAGCTAATCAAACCCTCACAGGTTGATAGTCAGATGATTAGAATGGCAATATGTCGCAAAAATCTTTAGTGCCCTCCTTAAACCCACTCTGGAGTAAGAGAGTAGTACCGCATCATCTGCGTAGAGAAGTAAAGGACAGCGGTAATCTGCTATACGAGGGGAGTGGATAAATTTTTGTGAGTCGGCTAATGGGTTCCTCATATCACTGATAAATAAATTAAAAAGAAGAGGCGCTAAAATACAACCCTGGCGTACACCCTTATTTACTGGCACTGGGTTAGTCAGATCTCCAGCAGGGGATAATCTCACCCTGGCCACGGACCCGGCATGAAGTTGGGAGATAAGCCACAATAGCCTTCTATCTATTCCCCAACAGGCAAGTTTATCCCATAGTAATTTTCTCGGAATACTATCAAACGCAGCTTTCAGATCTATGAAAGCTGCGCAGAGTTGGCCCCGTTGAGGTGTCGAGTATTTCCGGGCTAAGTGATAAAGAATAATTGCCTGGTCTGTTGTGGATCGGTTTAATCTAAATCCTGCTTGCTCATGTCCAATCAGGTCAGCCTCAACTGACCACTTCAACAGCCTTGCCAGCAAAAAACGGGCATATATTTTCCCAATGGACGATAGCAGACTGATATTCCGATAATTCCCTGGGTCACCGGGAGGGCCTTTTTTGTAGATAGGAATTATAATGGCCTCCTTCCACATTCCTGGTATTAAGCCCGTGGCATTTATTGCGTCGAACGTTTTAGCTAAAATCCCTGCCCACCATGCAGAATGAAGCTTTATAGCCTCAACAGGGACCAAATCTGGCCCAGGGGCCTTGCCAGTTTTCAGCTCAGCTATCAATTCTAGGATTTCAGCAGGGTCAGTATTAGGCCAGATGGGAAGGGGATTAGAAGGTCTCCAATGAGTGGCCGGAGCTTCTGCCACTGAGAAATATTTTCTCAGGAACTGCTCCCATGTAGGGGCTGGGATCCTCGTTAAGGGATATTTCGTGTTTCTTCCCTTTATTAAGGACCAAAATTTCCGGGAGTTATGAGATTTTGAGGCAGAGATTATAGTCTGCCAACGATTTAAGTACCACTCCCGTTTGGCCGATTTCTGGGCCTGTTTGTATGCTTTTTTAGCCAGGGGATAAGATGGAGGTAAGGCCGGAGCGCCGGAAAGTTTATAGTCATTATATATTGTATGTAGATGGAGTCTGGCTTGTTTGCAAGCAGAGTTGAACCAAGGGGCGCCAAATTTAAAATAATCGTTTTTAGCTCCATAGGTTGTAGAAGTAAAAAAGCGAGTTAAAACTTCTATCAAGCAAGAAAAACAATTCATACAGGTAATAGGATCGCGCGAGACTATTCCTATGTCCATCTGATCGCCAGGAAACTTTTCTCAGATAAAATCCGTATATCTGTGAGCGAGGGCAGGGGACCATTTGGTCCCCTTTATTTTAGTGGACGACTCCACAATCACCGGGATTGGGTGGGAGCGGTCGAGCAACTGCCAGTCAACACATAACTTGGTTGTCAGGGGAAGATGGTCACTAAATTGGGCATTATCAATTTTAAAAGAGGTGACATTCAAAAATAGATCCCGGGAAACCAATACATAGTCGAGAACACTGTTTGATTTTAACCCCAGGTGGGTGAATTCTCCTGGTATGTCTGGAGGACACCTGCCATTTAATATAATTAAATTAAGGCGTAGAGTCATCTGATAAAGCATCACTCCCGCCTTATTGACTTTTACATCCTTTGATATTCTAGTGGGGGTGTATACTAGATCGTAGGTTTGAACGCCGGGGTCAACCCACCACTTGGACTTTTTAAGTGCCTCCCGATTTGATGCTATCCGAGCGTTAAAATCGCCTCCAGTAATGGAGGGAACATTGGGATACTTAAGATAACAAGAAAGTAAAAAATCCTCTAGGGATTCCCATCTAGAAGTAAGATCAGCTGCTAACCCTCCCGGAGGGAAATAGACATTTGTAACCAATAAAGTGAAGTTTCCACCAGAGATCAGTCCGGTAATAGCATAAGGCGGAAATGCATGCACTAGTGAAAGTTTAGCCCGAAGTTTGAGGGAGATACCAATTGTAAGGCCACCTTTAGGGCGGCCACCATTCATTGACGGGCTAGCAGGCAGACATATAAACTCAAAGCCATTTAACTCAATTTCCTCCTCCACCCAAGTTTCTTGTAATAGTATGATAAGAAAGGAATTAATATATTTTTGGAATTCTGGATCTAATTTTTTGCTTTTCCAACCAGCAATGTTCCAACTTAATATTGAAGGCTGGGGTTTCCCCGTTCCTCCAATTGACTGTCATTCGGAAAATTGGCTCAACTTTAATGCGGGAAGAGGGGAGCCAATAAAGAAGTCAGTTATCTTCCTCTGATGAGAAAACTCTCGTAAAGGCTGAGTGGGATTTACAAGGTCATCTGACTGATGAGCTTGGCCCCTCGATCTACTAGGAGTAGGACTTTGAACAGGGGCGGACCCCTTTTCCAAAAGAGTTTGGTGGGCCACCCGGGATGGACCAGCTATCTCGTCAGTTTGGTCTCTCTGTAGCCTGCTACTGGTCTTTTGGGCTACTTGATTTATGTGGCCTGTTGGGTCTTCAATCAGTTCCGTCACTGGTCTTGTTGTTGAATCCGTAATATTCCGCAAAAAGGGATAAGGCTGGGCGAGAGGGCTTTTGGGGAGGGTTTGCAAAGGCACCTCTTCTCTTGATTGGTCAGTGCTATAAGAAGGCTCCAGGTCTGGCATTGATGAATGTGTAGAAGGGGATTTTTCCTGTTGTGTGCTGCATTCTTCAGGTGTGTTTTTCAATGGACGGTCATGTAAATCTATTAAGAGCACAGAGGATTGTTCTGCTTGGAGGAAAGGACTGGTAGTTGCTTCTTGGGGTTGAATCTTATCCTCCATTGCCGACATACATTTAGCATTAGATATTGAGAGATCCATATGATCTGGTTCTTCTGGTTCTTCATGTTCGCTGTACGTGAGTATTCTGGTGCTGAGTTTCCTCGTAAGTTGGGTTTTAAGCGATTCCAGTCTATTAATAATTTCTTTTTGTTCCACCACTGGTAAATCAGCAAAGGAGGCAATGAGTTCGATCTCTTCTGGTGGTGTCATGCCACTTTTCGGTTGGTCATTGTTCTTTGCTAGGGGAGTGGAGGCCACATAACTCTTCTCCTGGGGTAGAAGACCCACTGGTGGATCGGGTTTAGCAGATTTTGAGCCCTCTTTGGTTATTGCCTCCAACAATAGGGGTTTAGGCGAAGGGTCTATAAATGTTCTCGTTGGTGCTATCCCACAGCGAAACAAAAATGCTTTCTTTCGTAATATGATAGTGGGAATTTTTGTGGATTGGAACGCAAGCAGGACTCTCTGGAATTTATGATGATGGACAAGGGGGAGGACTGCACAGAGGTCAATTTGTGTTGCTTCCATATTTAAAAGCACCTTTAGGAGTTCCTTAGCACCACCCAGAGTTCTCCATCTTGGGTCCCCATTTTGTATAGTTAGGCTCACTTTCCTTGGAGTTAAGATCAAGGATTGATGACCTAATTGAAGGTTAAGGTTGTATTTAAATTTGTCAGTACGTTTGTTATTTAAGGACAAACTCCTCGTCCCCTTCCTCTCTTCAAGGGACTTAACACCGACTGACGCTGGGGAAGTAGTAACTAGCTTTTGTTGGAGGCTGTGCAGCTGGGACGAAAGATCATCTAATCTTTTGAATATACAGTGCAAGGTTTTGATTATCAAATGGGATTGTTCAAATGTCATATGATTGGCCGTGCCAAGGGCCAATTCCTCCTTCTGAGGCGAGACTACACTCTTACTGTTGGCCACATCGCTTGTTATTTGTGGAATTATTTGCTCTTCGTCTTTAAGTGCTGACGCGCAATCAATCAGTGGGTTGAAGCGGTTCTGAGTTTCTACCGTGTAGGAGCAATCCAGTAAATTACTCCCTTCTTTAAAGTGACCTGGTTCAACCCTTGTTTGCTTTGGTTTCGGAAAGGGAGCATGGACTATCTCCTCGGAATCTCTAAGGCGTTTCCCATATCCCATAATTCAGATGTCAAGAAGGGGGGCGGGGATAGTATTTCAAATTCGGCGTCTTCACCTTCACCCTCACAAGCCGGCAATTTAGGTCTATAAGGAGACTACCGGTAAGCAACACAGACCGTTCCTTTGAAGTCCTACTCCCACCAGGACTAAGACTAATATAAGTTTCTCCTTTGAAGCTTATCGCAGGGCCCACCGCGGGTCGGTCTCGGATGAAAGGGGAACTCCCAAAGGCCTCACCTTAAACAGGGGAGTTTCTCTTCGTGCCGGAGGTGCAGGTCCGAAGGATCGTTGTTCTATGAAGCAAACAAGTTTGGCACCACCCAGATCAATCCGAAGCAATCCTCCTTAGTCAAACTTAATTAAAATCTGGCATCACACCAGTGGAGAGTCCAGCAATTACTTGTCTAGCAAAATGCAAAACTAAAGTAAATAGCTTACTCCAATGGTTGTAAAATCCAAGTCAGGAGAAGAGGTCGGAGAGAACTGGAAGGAGGAACCTTACACGGTGGCCATCTTGAAACTGACCCACAATGGCCTGAGGACCTAGCTCAAGTTACAAATGTTTACTTGCCACCTGGGGGCTCTTCCTCCGAACTGGGCTCTAAATGGGGCTCGCTAGAAGAGCATTTGCTCTCATGTTATGTTAAGTTTCCTAACACCCCGGCCATAATAGGTGGCGATTTTAATGCCCGCACAGCAGCAAATTGGGACTCGCTAACCAAAGCCAAATGGTGGGTTACCCCAAACCTTGATAATTATGAGCTGGAACATATCATGAGGAGAACTTCTAAAGACCAACGAGTTAACGAGGCTGGAGTACTCCTCTATCAAATGGCCATCCGTTTAAATCTGGTCCCCCTAAATGGAACATGCCTCCCTGATATTCCAGGGGATTTCACTCATCTGAGCGTTAAATCAAACAGCGTTCTCGATTACCTGCTGGTTTCCAGCGATCTACTTAAGTGTATCTCCACCTTTAAGATCGAGAATGTACAATCTAGTGATCATCTTCCCCTTGTAGCCAAGCTTTCCCTGAACTGGCAGTCGGAGGCCCATAGACATGCGACCCAGATGGTAACCAACGAATCTCTCCAAGTAAGAGGAATCAAATGGTCGGAGACCCAGGCTCAAAGATATCAGGAATTCTTTCAAAAAGAAATCCTCGGGCCCCATTCCAACATAGACTCTGCCTCAGACGAGTATAGCATAGTGTTGAAACGCTTCCACCACCATACGACCACCCAAAATTTTAAATCGAAACGAGTATACTTACGGTGCCCCCTGGTATAATTCTCAGTGTAAACAAGCAAGACAGCGCCTCCGTGCTATATATAATGAATACAAGACCTCCGATGCATCTACTCTGCCAGCTAGTTATGCACAAGCCAAGCAAGTTTACAAACGCACGCAGAAAACTGCCAAACGCGAGTGGCAACACAATCGCTGGCAGGCCTTGATTACTGCTTCAAAACCACATAGATCCAGGGAATTCTGGTCTTTGATTAACAGAAGGGCGAGGAAATACCCAAGGGCAGTCATCCCAGCACCGACATGGGAATTGTTCCTGAAGAAATGTTTCTCACAGGCAGATGCTCCCTCCGACCACCTGATGCATCTGTTTTCCCTCCTACCTATCTGGCCTCCCACCGATCCGGACGAAAATGGTGGGCTGACATCTTGGCCAAAACCTTCGACGCAATCAACGCTTCTGGTCTCATCCCCAAAATATGGAAGGAGGTCATTATAGTACCAATTCATAAAAAAGGTTCTCCAATGGAGCCGGAAAACTACCGTAACATCAGCCTCCTTTCGATCATAGGGAAAATTTATGCCAGCTTTTTGCTGACTAAACTATTGCGATGGGCAGATGAGACTAATCAGATTGGTCACGAACAAGCAGGGTTCAGAATTAAACGTTCTACAACTGATCATGCGATAGTTCTTTACCATCTGGCACGGAAGTACTCGTCCCCCCCCCCCCCCGGGCTACCTTTGTGCTGCCTTCTTAGATCTAAAGGCAGCCTTTGACAGCGTTCCTAGAAATATTCTTTGGGAGAAACTTGCGAAACAGGGCATCGATAGAAGACTCTTATGGCTTATAAGCCAGCTCCACGAAGGTACCCTTGCCAGAGTGAGACTTACTCCTGCGGGTGACCTCACAAATTCGATTCCAATAAACAAGGGAGTGCGCCAAGGATGTATATTAGCTCCCTGCCTATTCAACCTATTCATCAGCGACATGCGAGCACCCCTAGTCAACTCATCTCCAAGTACACACGCGCCTAGACTAGCGGATTACCGCTGTCCACTCCTTTTATACGCGGACGACGCGGTAATTCTATCTTATACACGTGTTGGACTAACCAGAGCTCTGAAGATCTTTGCCACGTACTGTCAACTCAACCAATTAACCATCAACCATGCTAAATCTAAGATTCTGATTTTCGCCAGAAGTCGGAGATTATACGAATGGAAGCTTGGTGGAGCAAAAATAGAGCAAGTCCTAAAATTTCAATACCTAGGAGTTATTTTTCAATACAATTTGGGGTGGAAAGCACAAATTCAACACCTACTCAACAAGGCCAAAACTCTGTCATATGCGCTCCTCCGATTTTTCTTTTCGGATGGAGCTTTGCATGTTCCCTCGGCCCTAAAGGTGTTCAAGGCAAAAGTGGTTCCCTTGCTTGCTTATGCTGCCCCGCTCTGGGCCGTGATGACAGATCTTACTCCTCTTGAGACTTTGCAAAACCAATTCCTACGTCGGCTCCTAATGCTCCCCCTGTGCGTAAGCAACGCAGCCATCCGATTAGAATTGAAGATCGCATCCTTAGAAACTTGCCTGTGGAAGCAAGTCTTCAATTATTGGTTATCATTGTGGCACAGATTACCAGACCATTACCTTGTCCAATGCTTATGGCGAGATGAATTCTCCAGCCTTTGGACTAGTAGAATTCATGCCAAACTCCTGAGTTATGGAATCTCCCCCCTAGATTCCCTAAAACTAGATCAAATCACTGCTCAAAGACTGATCCGCCAAAGACTGGACGACATCGATTTACAGCGAAATTATATGCTGGGGGGAGGTGTTTGTTCGCCCCAGAACATTGGTATCACTTTAACTTACTGCGTTCCATCATACCTCTCCTCCCTTTCGACTGTTGCCCATAGGCTGGCCTTCACCAAAGCGAGGTTTAACGTTTTTCCCTCCAATGTCCTGAGACATAGATTCTCAAAGGGCCAAGCCTCCGCCATGTGCGAATGTGATAAGGAGACGCCGGAGTCGCTTCAGCACATTATGTTCACTTGCCCCTTGTTCAATGTGCCACGGGCAAATTTGTTGGGATTAATCATACAGAAGCTAGAGGGTACCCCACCAAAATTCCACCTTGCCCAAATCTTGCAGGATAAGGATATCCATACGACACTGAAAGTGGCTAGGTTTCTGGTCGCTGTCCTTACCCAAAAGCGCTGCCAAGGAGCACTACAAGTTAATTAAGGCGCAGCATGTCATTCCTTCCTTCCATTCCATACTACAGTATTTTATTGTTATAGTGGTGTTTTAGCGGCTGTTTTTTCCCACGTGCAAAAACTGTTATTTATGTCTTGTTTTTATCTGTATGGGCCTACGGCCGCAATAAAATTTCTCAAATTTCAGACCTCGTAAGCAGTCTCGCTGCAGCATTCTGCACCCACTGGAGTTTCTGGGTCAGTCTCAAGGGCAGCCCCACGTAGAGCGAGTTACAATAATCCAGTCTGGAGGTGACCGTCGCGTGGATCACAGTGGCTAGGTCCGGGCGAGAGAGGTAAGGAGCCAACTGCTTAGCTTGGCGGAGATGGAAAAATGCCGCCTTTGTTATAGCTGCAATCTGCACCTCCATGGAAAGGGAGGTGTCGAAGATTACACCCAAACTCTTAACGGACAGTGCTGGCACTAATTGCACCCCCGCAAGAGATGGGAGTTGCCCCCCCAATCCCATATCGCCCCGTCCCAGCCACAGAACCTCTGTCTTCGAAGGATTTAGCTTCAACCGGCTCCCACGTAACCATCCAGCCACAGCTTCCAAACATCTGATCAGTGTGTCTGGGGCCAAGTCAGGATGGCCATCCATCAACAGATAGAGTTGGGTGTCATCGGCATACTGAAGGCAACCCAGCCCAAAACTCCGAACAAGCTGGGCAAGGGGGCACATAAAGATGTTAAAAAGCATCGGGGAGAGTATCGCACCCTGAGGTACTCCACACACCAAGGAGTGGCGCGATGACAATTCCCCCCCAAGCGCCACCCTCTGTCCCCGACCAGAGAGAAACGAGCTCAGCCATTGAAGGACTGTGCCCTGGATCCCCACGTCGGCAAGGCGGTGGTCCAGAAGTTCGTGATCGACCATGTCGAAAGCTGCTGACAGATCTAGAAGAATCAGCAGCCCCGACCCGCCTCGATCCAGCTGTCTACGAAGATCATCTGTTAGGGCGACCAGAGCCGTCTCGGTCCCATGACCAGCACGGAAGCCAGACTGGAATGGATCCAGAGCCGATGTTTCATCCAGAAACCTGCCAAGCTGTTCAGCAACCGCTCTCTCAATCACCTTACCCAGGAACGGAAGATTCAAAACCGGGCGGTAATTGGATAGATCTAAATGTGGGATTTATTGATCAGGGCGTGACCTGCTAATTGGTTTACGATCCAACTTAGCTCTTTACAGCGGTCCGGCTCGCTTCCAATCAGCTGCACATTCTGCTCCGTTCAGTCACGCCTAGCAGAGTAAAACACAGCGGCAAAGCTGTCACTTAGCTTCAGACAAATACACAGAGTACCGGATTGTCCATTTACAGTTGTTTATTGCGCCATTTCTCAGAAAACTCCTGGACTTCTCGCAGCCTTGACAAACTGCGTCCTTCTCCCTCAAAGACCGAGAGGAACAGAGAAAAACTCCTCCCAGCTTCCAAAGCTGACGTCAGAATGTTGAGGCATCATGGGAACAACTTAACCTCTTAAGTTCCGACTCTAACACTAAAGGATCTAATGATGTTTTCTTTAAGAGCGGGCGCACCACTGCCTCCTTCAGTTCCCCTGGGAATGTCCCCGTGCCAAGGGACAAATTGATGATATTCCCCAGGAGGGCCCGCACCTCGTCTGGACACGCTCTAATCAGCCAAGACGGGCAAGGGTCAAGAGGACAGGTGGTGGGCTTTCCAGCTTGGAGGAGTCTGTCCACATCGGCTGGGGATATCCGGTCAAAGTGGTCCAATACTGGACCCGAGGACAGTCAAGGGGCCTCCAGTTCCTATATTGTATCCAAATTGGCAGGGAGGTCATGGCGGAGCAACAAGACCTTCTCCGCAAAAGTACAAGAGGCAGGCGGACAAGCACCGCAGAGAAGGGGAAACCATAAGAGTGGGGGACCGAGTGTGGTTGTCTACCCAAGGGTTACCGTTCAAAGGGGGGTGTAAGAAACTACGGCCCAGACGATTGGGACCTTTTGAGGTAACACAACAGGTGAACCCTGTCACTTTTAATAATAATAATAATAATAATAATAATAATAAATTTTATTTATATCCCGCCCTCCCCAGCCGAAGCCGGGCTCAGGGCGGCTAACAACACTAAAATAGTGCAACATTATAAAAACATCAAAGAATTAATTAAAATCAAAATTGATGGCAACCATAAACTAAAGTATTGTGAAGATTGCCAAAGGAGGGAGTCAGGCTGCGCCCTGACCAAAGGCCTGGTGGAACAGCTCTGTCTTGCAGGCCCTGCGGAAAAATGTCAAGTCCTGGAGGGCCCTTGTCTCTTGTGACAGAGTGTTCCACCAGGTTGGAGCCGCAGCCGAAAAAGCCCTGGCTCTAGTTGAGGCCAGCCTAAACTCTCTGAGGCCTGGGACCTTCAAGATGTTTTTATTTGAAGACCGTAAGTTCCTCTGTGGGGCATACCAGGAGAGGCGGTCCCGTAGATACGAGGGTCCTAGGCTGTATAGGGCTTTGAAGGTTAAAACCAGCACCTTAAACCTGATCCTGTACTCCACCGGGAGCCAGTGCAGCTGGTATAGCACCGGATGAATGTGATCCCGCAGCGAAGACCCCATAAGGAGTCTCGCTGCGGCATTCTGCACCCACTGGAGTTTCTGGGTCAGTCTCAGGGGCAGCCCCACGTAGAGCAAGTTACAATAATCCAGTCTGGAGGTGACCGTCGCGTGGATCACAGTGGCTAGGTCAGGGCGAGAGAGGTAAGGAGCCAACTGCTTAGCTTGGCGGAGATGAAAAAATGCCGCCTTTGTTATAGCTGCAATCTGCGCCTCCATGGAGAGGGAGGTATCGAAGATTACACCCAAACTCTTAACGGACGGTGCTGGCACTAATTGCACCCCCGCAAGAGATGGGAGTTGCCCCCTCAATCCCATATCGTCCCGTCCCAGCCAGAGGACCTCTGTCTTCGAAGGATTTAACTTCAACCGGCTCCCACGTAACCACCCAGCCACAGCTTCCAAGCATCTGATCAGTGTGTCTGGGGCCGAGTCAGGATGGCCATCCATCAACAGATAGAGTTGGGTGTCATGAGCATACTGATGGCAGCCCAGCCCAAAACTCCGGACAAGCTGGGCGAGGGGGCGCATAAAGATGTTAAAAAGCATCGGGGAGAGTATCGCACCCTGGGGCACTCCACACACCAAGGAGTGGCGGGATGACAGTTCCCCCCCAAGCGCCACCCTCTGTCCCCGACCAGAGAGAAACGAGCGCAGCCATTGAAGGACTGTGCCCTGGATCCCCACGTCGGCAAGACGGTGGTCCAGAAGTTCGTGATCGACCATGTCGAAGGCTGCTGACAGGTCTAGAAGAATCAGCAGCCCCGACCCGCCTCGATCCAGCTGCCTGCGGAGATCATCTGTTAGGGCGACCAGAGCCGTCTCGGTCCCATGACCAGCGTGGAAGCCGGACTGGAATGGATCCAGAGCCGATGTTTCATCCAGAAACCTACCAAGCTGTTCAGCAACCGCTCTCTCAATCACCTTAGCCAGGAATGGAAGATTCGAAACTGGGCGGTAATTGGATAGATCTAAGGGATCTAATGATGTTTTCTTTAAGAGCGGACGCACCACTGCCTCCTTCAGTTCCCCTGGGAATGTCCCGGTGCCAAGGGACAGATTGATGATATCCCCCAGGGGGGCCCGCACCTCGTCTGGACATGCTCTAATCAGCCAAGACGGGCACGGGTCGAGAGGACAAGTGGTGGGCTTTCCAGCTCGGAGGAGTCTGTCCACATCGGCTGGGGATATCCGGTCAAAGTGGTCCAATACTGGACCCGAGGACAGTCGAGGGGCCTCCAGTTCCTTTATTGTATCCAAATTGGCAGGGAGGTCATGGCGGAGCGACAGGACCTTCTCCGCAAAAAAGCTCGCAAATGCCTCACAGCTGTGTGTCAAATTATTATTTAAATTTGGCTGTCCTTCGAGGGACGTTAAAGACCGAATTACACTAAATAATTGTGCCGGGCGAGAGCTAGCGGATGCAATGGAGGCCGAGAAGTAGGACTTCTTAGCGGCCTTCACTGCCATCTCGTAGGTTTTCATAAAAACTCTATAAGATGTTCTTGAGGCTCCGTCACGGGCACCCCGCCATACTCGCTCTAGCCGTCTGAGGTCCCGCTTCATTTTCCGGAGCTCCTCAGTAAACCAGAGAGCCCGGTTTCTCCGGGGTCGCAGAGGGCGCTTAGGTGCGATCTCATTGATGGCTGCCAGGAGCTGGGTATTCCAGCCCTCAACAAGCTCAGTCAATGAGTCGCCAGGGGGAGAAAGGTCCCACAAGGCTTGACGGAACCTATCAGGGTCCATCAGCCTCCGCGGGCGAGCCCAAATCGGCTCGCCACCTAAGCAGGGTGGGGGTGGAACATCAATCCTGGCTTTCAGAGCATAGTGATCAGACCATGGCACCTTGATCGAAGGAAACATGATCACATCTATACCGACACCAAAGATCAAATCCAGCATGTGGCCTGCTTGATGTGTGGGGCCCGAAACAAACTGGGAGAGCCCTAGTGTCGCCATGGAAGACACCAGGTCCAGAGCCTGTGAGGAGGGAGTGGCATCGGCATGGATGTTGAAGTCCCCCAATACCAATAGGTTAGGGAACTCCAAGGCCCAGCCGGCCACCGCCTCCAGCAGGCCTGACAGGGTGGCTGCTGGTGCGCTAGGTGGCCGGTACACCAGCCAGACAGCCAAGCTCACCTCGGAGCCCCACACTAGGCCAACACATTCAATGCCGGGGATCGATGGCGATGGTAGAGCCCTGAAAGAACAATCTTCCCGGATTAATAATGCCACCCCTCCCCCCCGGCCCACAGTCCGTGACTGGTGGAGGACGGAAAAACCCGGGGGCGCCATCTCTCGTAAGGTAACAGTATCCCCTTCGCGCACCCAGGTCTCCGTCACACAAGCCAGGTCGACCCCCTGCGAGATGATGAAATCTCGCAGGGTGGCGGTTTTGTTGCCTATAGACCTGGCATTGCACAATACCAGTGACGGAGGTGAGTAATCCTTTTAAACTCAGACTGCCTAGCAACATGAAATTGCACCCGGGTTTCCACAGGTCCTTACTCTCACCGTACAGGGAAGGGAGGGAGTTTATGGGACAAGAAAGAGAAACACCCATGCATCCATGGGTGGAGGAAAGGGAACTCAGTAGTCATGCAGCGGAGATCATTGATTCCAGGTGGAGAGGAAAGCGGGTGGAATATCTGGTGGCTTGGGAGGGGGAACCCGAATCCGAGAACACATGGGTTCCAGCAGAAGAGATCAGGGATGAGTATTTGCAGGAGTTGTTCCATCGCAGGTTCCCAAGAAAACCCAAACCTTAAGAAGGTTCTGGGAGGAGCAATTTGGTGACACGGAGGAGGAAGAAGAGTTTATGGGATTTCCCCCCTCTGAAGAGGAGGAAGGGGGAAGATCCAAGGAGGAGGAAGATGAGTGGGCAGAGGAGGATGCGGAAAGAGACGGCAGCAGGTGGAGAGAGGTGTTTGAATCCTCTGAGGAGGAGGACAACTCCTTCCAAGGTTTTCCAGCTTCACCGTCCCAGGAACGGACGGGGGAGGAAGGGGGGTCTGGGAGGGAGGTGGATGTCATGGAACTGACATCGGAGACCAGCAGAGAGAGAAGTTGCCCCGATAGTGCAGGAGAGGGAACCAGCAAGGAGAGAGAGAGGGTTTCCGAGGGGAAAGGGAATCAAGGTGACACCAAGAAGGAAGGAGGGAATGAGAGCACTTTGGAGGGAAGGCTCAGGGACTCTTCCAGTGAGATCAGCGGGGAGAGTGCCGGACCACCACTGGGCACGCCTACTCTACGCAGAAGGCTTCCGCGCAGGGAGGCTAGGCGGAGACTGGCTGTCAAGGAATTCTTATGTTGGAAAAAGTTTAGGAAACACCCACTAACGGATTCTGCCAGCGACTGAAGCAGACGCACAGGGGTGCACTTCAGTTAGGGAAAGGTTTAAACAAACAAGCAGTTTAGGGAAGTCGGTGACTTACACACAAGCAACTACAATTCCCATTACAATCAGCAAAGATTTTGTAATCCACATTTAATAAGGATATGGGACGGTAGTTCTTAAGTTGAGTCTTTTCAGTCTCTGTTTTCGGTATAAGTGTAATATAAGCCTCTTTCCACGTTTCTGGTGCCCTTTTCCCCTCCAAAATTTCATTACAGACTTCCTTCAAAGGTTGTATTAACCAGTCCTTCAAAGGGAGCCAAGCAATCCTTTGAAAGACTGAAGAAGGCGTTCGCTTCGGAAGAGCAGCTCCTGCACGTTGATCTGGAGAAACCCATGAGGCTAGAGACCGACGCGTCCGACAGAGCCATTGGGGCGGTTCTTTTGCAGCCAGGGAGGAGCAAGCAGGAATGGAAACCGTGTGCCTTTTTCTCGAGAAAGCTGAGCAAGTCGGAGCAAAACTATACTGTTTAGGACCGCGAACTGCTTGCGATCTATGTGGCGTTTCGTCGATGGCGACATCTGCTAATAGGGGCACAGCACAAGATCCAGGTTTGTACAGATCACAAGAACTTGGAATACTGGAGGACTGCACGAGTACTCAACCAGAGGCAGATTCGATGGGCACAGGAGTTCTCCAAGTTTTCCTTCGAAATCCGATACATGCCAGGAGAGGAAAACGTAAGAGCAGATGCTCTCTCCCGGAAACCGGAGTACATGGAAGGAGAGGGACCGCCGGAGATCCGACACGTGATCCCCGAGGACCGATGGGTGGGGGGGAGACCTTGGTGGGGAAACGAGAACTGGCCGGGCTTACTAGAAACGACTTGTTCACACAAACTAAAATCCGGGAACTCCGAGACGGAAGAGAAAACCAAGGGGGTTTTGAGGAAAAAGAAGGGGTGCTGTATTATAAGGGGGCGCTGTATGTACCGGGGAAGACCCTGAGGGGGAAGGTACTCAAACAACTCCACGACAACCCCACAGCTGGGCACTTTGGACAGCACAAAACCATGATGCTCGTCAACAGGCAGTTCTGGTGGCCAAGGGTGAGAGAGGTTGTACGGGAATATGTACGGGGGTGCGACCGCTGCCAAAGGGCAAAGGGGGAGCGGGCTGCCCCCGCAGGATTACTGGAACCCTTACCCACACCGGGAAAACCCTGGGAGGTGGTGTCCATTGATTTTATGGCCGATTTGCCCAAGTCCCGGGGGAAGACAGCGGTCATGGTAGTAGTCGATCTACTGACAAAGATGTGCCATTTCATAGCTTGCTCACATGCGGTGACCGCTGAGGAGACAGCCAAGTTGTTTGTGGATCACATCTTCAGGTTGCATGGGGCTCCCTTGAGAGTAATTTCGGATCGCAGGAAACAATTTACTTCCCGGTTCTGGAGGAAGCTCATGAGCTTGCTGCAGGTAGAGGTGAGCTTCTCGACGGCGAGACATCCGGAAACCAACGGACAAGCAGAAAGAGTGAACAGTATACTCCAGCAATACCTACTCTGCTACGTCAGCAAGAGGCAGAACGATTGGGTAGAGAAACTAGCGCTGGCTGAATTTGCATACAATAACGCTGAACATGTGTCCACGGGGATGAGCCCGTTCATGGCCAATTATGGGTGTCACCCCAGGGCCTTCCCGGGGAGGGGGGAGGAAGGATGAAGTGTACCTGCGGCAGAGCAGTTTGTGGAAGAAATGGAGGCCCTGCACCAGCAACTTAAGATGAACTTAGAACGGGCCAAGGAAATTTACAAGAGACAGGCAGACAGGCACCGTAGGGAAGCGGAGACCATACGGGTGGGGGACCGGGTGTGGTTGTCAACCCAAGGGTTACCCTTTAAGGGGGGGGTGCAAGAAGTTGCAGCCAAGGCGGCTGGGGCCGTTTGAGGTAACACAGCAGGTGAACCCCGTGGCGTTCAAGCTCAAGTTGCCTGACAGCATGAAGATACACCCGGTGTTCCATAGGTCCCTACTCTCACCGTACAGGGAGGGGCGGGAATTCCCGGGGCGAGAGGGCGAAGTCACCACACACCCGCAGATAGAGGAGAGGGAACACCACAACCGCGCCACGGTTCAAGGTGGCGAGGGCGCCAGGTGGAGTACTTGGTAGCTTGGGAGGGAGAACCCGGGTCGGAAAACATGTGGGTTCCTGCGGAGGCAATCAATGACGGGTATCTTGTGGAGGAATTCCACAGCCTGTTCCCGGACAAACCCAAACCACTAGCAAGATTCTGGGAGGAGCAATTTGGAACCACAGACGAGGAAGAGGATTTTGTGGGTTTTTCTGCCTCCGAAGAGGAGGGAGGAGAGGCTTCGGAGGAAGAAGAATCAGAATGGAAAGACCACCCAGCGGGGAGAGATCGGAGCGGGTGGGAAGCGGGTTTTGAATCCACAGAGGATGGCAACAGCTCCTTCCGAGGATTCCCCGCATCGTCGGCCAAGGAAAGGGACGAAGTTGGATGGAAAGGTCGGGCCGGGGGTGGAGGGGGTCCTGGGGGGGGAGGTGGATGTCAGGGAACTGACATCGGAGCCAGAGGCGGAGGCAAGGCTCTCAAGCGATGCTGGAGAAGGGCCCAGCAGGGAGAGAGGCAGCTCATCAGCTGGGGAAGGAAATCAGCGTAACACCAGGGATAAAGGGAGGCAGATGGGGGAATCGGCGAGGGGGCTCCAAGACTCCTCGCCGGAGACCAGCGGGGAGAGCACGGGTCCTCCACTACCCACACCCGCCCTGCGCAGAAGACTTCCGCGCAGGGAGAGTAGGAGGAGACTTGGGGTCAAACAGCTTTTATGCTGGAAAAGGTTTAAGAAACGCCCACTGACAGATTCTGCTAGCGACTGAGGCAGCCACGAAGTGAAGGGCTGTCCAGACAGAAAGGGTTTAACAAGGCAACATAGCCAGGAGTGGCGGCAACTTACGCACTGCTTGCACCCCCCTTAAAGGGTAACCCTTGGGTTGACAACCACACCCGCTGTCTGGTCATCTATTTATGGCTGATATGCGGAGGAGAGTCGCCTTTCGATACCCAGTCCCTTGAGAAAGGCCGTCCAGAACTGGGACGTGAACTGGGTGTTAGTATCTCAGCTTACAGTCAGAGGTAACTGGCCTCCCCCAGGCAATTAAGCTGGATACTTGATGACCTCTCCGCTGCGTCTCCCGGCAGGCTAGGTCATAACTCCGGTGATTCTCCTCATCAATCAGACGTGAAGAACACACCCTCTGCTACTTTGTTTCTCTCCTCTCCCTCCCTGCATTACCCCAGGGAGGGGAAATGAGACAGACAGAAGTCCTTTTACATGTTTTATTCCTGTCACTCAGCAGTACATAGAAATGCAACTGTTCCCTTCAGACTCCATCAGAAGAGACTCAACTCCTCCCCTGTACTTCCAGCACAGGTCATATGACACTCTGAGCTAACATCCGGTGCTCAGTACAGAGAATAGGCTCCACCTTTTCTCCAACAGTACATCTGCAAAACATAACATCCTGTTTTGCATTCCAGCAATCTGGAGCTGGCTTTTGCATTGGTGCTTTTTCCCAACATCCTCCCCCAAAAGCATCAATAGGCAAAACATGATCCAGAGAAGAGAACAAACAGTTGTTATACATATAACAGTCCTCTGTTGTTTCAGTTCCACCCTTGGAACTCCCCACCACTGGTTTCACCAGTGTACCTCTCTGGTTGTCTGGCTTCCAAGGAATGAGTGCTTCTGCATTACCTTGGCTAGCTACTCTCTGTTGTGCCTTTGTCTCTGACTTAGACACTGCTTTAACCTGCTTTGAGTTGTTAACAATAGCAACACATGCAACAGCTAAGTTAGCAAACTCTTTTGAGTACCTCTTTGGTGGTACACCCTTTGTAACTTTCTCAGACCTGCGTACGAGGTTCTGATCCTCTGTGCTCACTGGTTCAACCTCTGGACTCTGTTGAGAACCAGTAGCAATCAGTGGTTCTTCCTTCACCTGTGAAGGTTTATCCATTGTGTGAGATTTTCTCTCAATGACTGTTACAACTGAACTCTCTGAGCTATCAGTGTCATCTTCATCAGTACCACTGTAATCTGTGACATCAGAAAAATCATCATCATCATCATCATCTGAATTGCCACCTGTGGGAAATGTTTGTTCTACAACCCGCTCTTGCTCTGGAGCAATCTCTAGAAACTTTGTGAGAATCACCTGACCAGATTCAGACAAAATTACTCTGTAGAGACCCTTTTCATATCCCACAAAAATGCCTTTGGCATTCTTTACTCCACCTGGAGCTTCTGTTCTCACATGAGACCCGAAAACCTTAAAATAGGCAACAGAAGGTTTTCTATTGAACAGCTTCTCAAAAGGAGAACATCCCAACTCTGTTGAGACCTTTCTCAACCACACATGAAGATAGGACGCTAGCGATTCGGCCCAATATTCATGTGGCAAATGTGAACTCAGCAATTGCGCATTCATCCCCTTTTGCAATTCTTTGTTCACCCTCACACAGACCCCCCTGTTCCACGCTTCGGTCGAAACAGCAATTTTGTGGTCTATTCCTCTTCCATCCAGGAACTTCTGAAACTTCTGTAACAGAAAAGCTTGTTTGTTATCTGTGAAAAGACAATCAATGTTAGCATCATGCATATTTTTAACCTTGTCACAAAACTCCTGAAACTTTTCTAAAGTTTCTTGCGGTTTCTCCATCATATAAACCCAAGAATATTTAGTAAAACAATCAACACACACAAGGTAATATTTTGCACCGCCCCTAGATGGTTCTAGAGGACCAATCACATCAGCATACACCCGCTGAAATGCTCTGTCGACCTTCGGCACCTTCCGGGCGCTCTTGGTCACACCTGCAAGAGAGATTTCGTTAGAATCAGAAGAATTACATTTCATGTAATCACTTTGATCAAAAGTCAACAAATACAGTCCATCTTTCTCTCTGGCAGTAAGAAACAGTTCTCCATCTTTGTAGATCTTGCAGCTTTTAGCATCATAGGACAGTTTCAGTCCTTTCTTTGCAATCTGCGACACACTCAGCAGATTAAATCTCAGATCTGGAACCAGGTAAACATCACTTATAGTCAAGTTTAGACTTTCAAGATACACAGTTCCAATTCCGGTCGCTTCCAACTCCTGACCGTTGGCCTGTTTCACAGTGAAGCTTTGCTTCTTCAACGTCGAAAACAGTTGTCTGTGCGGGCATAAATGTTTTGTACATCCCGTGTCGATTATAAAGGCGTTCCCAACATCTGGCGTGGTTCCTTTCGCCATCATAGCCTTTGCAGGTTTCACCTGGCACTTGGTACGGCTTTTGCCTGACGCCTCAGGCTTCGTATAGCTGCTCTTTGCTCCTCTTGACTGGCGCGGCTTCTTACAGTTTCGCTGTAGATGCCCAGTCTGTCCACAATTGTAGCATCGGACAGCACTCAATGCTATAGCATGCTCTGCAGTAGCACCAGCAGTGGGAAGATTTGAACTCTGTTCTACCCTCCCCCTGTCCTTCACTTCCAGTGCAGCAAGTCTGTCGTGTTCGTTCAGGACGACGGCACACACCCTTTCCGCGGTCAGGTCTTGAGCCGGAAGGGAACCAAGCTGACTGGCAACAACCTTGTAGGTGCGATTAAGGCTGTTTATCATCATGAAGCAAAACACTTCCTCCTGAAGACGGAAATTGCGTTCCATCATCTGTTGACGCAGAAACTTCATCTCTGTCAGGTGCGCTAGAACATCTCCATCAGGCGCAAGTCTCAGATTGGTCAGTTTCTCAAAATACAGCAACGCTGAAGAACCAGCATCTCTCTGATGCGTTGTACGCAGCGTGTCCCAAACCTCTTTCGCATTTTCTAAATGCTGGATATGCACAAGCTGCTGATCTGAGACACACAGAATTATAGCAGTCCTGGCCCTCACGTTCCGTGATTCCCAACCTCCAGTTGGTGCTGCAGGGATGGGGTTTTCAATTACATAAAAAAGCCTCTGATTCTGCAGCAGGGCCTTCATCTTTACAGACCAAGATGAATAATTGTCATTGGTTAAGGGAGGTGGGTAAGGCAAACCTCCTTTCTTGGCATCCATCTTGAAGCCAAGCCTTCAGCTCACACTCTCAAGCAAGCTGTAAAATCCAACAGTTATTTTTTCCTTTCTCAGGCAGGCAAACTGCAAGTTGTTTACGCTCTTTGGCACCTGGCAGCTAAACTCTGGCTGCTATGGAAAGTCCCTTTCCAAGAGCACGGTAAACTTGTAATCAAAACACTCTGTGGCTTAGTTTCGCTTTCCCAGCCTCACAGTCCATCTGCGTAGCCAGTAACTTTCCAGGATCGTTACTTTGCAACAGTGCATAGAGGACTTCTTATCTTAAAACCACAAGAATTTGTGGAATGCAGGCTAAGCTTCCAAGCTGCAGGCCTTTCTCCCGGAGCTGTATTTTTCCAACGCAGCTCCCCCGTGAACCAGGGAATTAATCAACCTGCGTTCACACTTTTAGCCCGAAATGCAGCAGCATACCTTGATCTCCGTTGCTTGGAAACACTTTCCTCTGGGTCTGTTCAGCCTCTGGCTTCTCTCAGACGCTTGCCTTCTCCCTTGGAGCAGAGGAGGACATTCCACCAGCCTCTCATGCAGAGGTCGATGGATCGAAACCATCCTCTGCTACCATATGTTAGTATCTCAGCTTACAGTCAGAGGTAACTGGCCTCCCCCAGGCAATTAAGCTGGATACTTGATGACCTCTCCGCTGCGTCTCCCGGCAGGCTAGGTCATAACTCCGGTGATTCTCCTCATCAATCAGACGTGAAGAACACACCCTCTGCTACTTTGTTTCTCTCCTCTCCCTCCCTGCATTACCCCAGGGAGGGGAAATGAGACAGACAGAAGTCCTTTTACATGTTTTATTCCTGTCACTCAGCAGTACATAGAAATGCAACTGTTCCCTTCAGACTCCATCAGAAGAGACTCAACTCCTCCCCTGTACTTCCAGCACAGGTCATATGACACTCTGAGCTAACATCCGGTGCTCAGTACAGAGAATAGGCTCCACCTTTTCTCCAACAGTACATCTGCAAAACATAACATCCTGTTTTGCATTCCAGCAATCTGGAGCTGGCTTTTGCATTGGTGCTTTTTCCCAACACTGGGGGCCTTTCTGAGATCACCGTGTCCAGGAGCCCATGTAGCCGGAATACGTGTTCAAGAAACAGATGGGCCGTCTGTTGCGCTGTGGGGAGGCTTCGGACCGGGATAAAGTGTGCCGTCTTGGTGAGTGAATCCACCACCACCAGAATGTCCCTTGGACACCGGCAGGTCCACGATGAACTCCATAGAAAGCGTTGACCATGGTCTGTGGGGGGTGGGTAATGGCTGGAGGAGTCCCAAGAGTCTCTGTCCCGGCACCTTGGTCCGAGCACAAATCTCACAGGACCGCATATATTTCTTAATGTCCAACCGAACCCCTGGCCACCAGAAGGCCTGGGACAGTAGCTGCAGTGTTTTTGCGTACCCGCGATGTCTGGCGATTTGTGCGTTGTGGCACTGCTCAAGGACCTGGGTCCGGAGCAGCCCCTCCAGAATGTAGAGCCGGCCGTAATGGTACACACACCCATCCCAAACATCAAGCGGTGCACCCCCCGGTCCCGAAGGCACCGGGACGGTATCTAACCGGTCCTTGGCAAACGGATCCTGGCACACAGCTAGGCAAACCTGTCCCTGAAAGTCCTGCTCCCAGGTTCCTTGGAGGATTTTTTTTTTTTTGAATTATATTTTTATTGGTTTACAAATAATAAAAAAAGAAAACAAAGTTGTACATTCAAACTTCTTAATTACCTCTTAATTCCATTTTTTTTGGCTTCCCTCAATTTGTCTGAACTTCCTTCATTTTATAACTTTTAACACAATCCTACTTATTGTTATTTATTCTGGTAGCTTCAATTTCATCGTTTATACTTATTATTAGATTTTCACATCACAGAGCTTCCTTAAAACTTACAAACGTAATCTGGTTATCACTTAGTTTTTGCAAATATTGAATAAACTTCTCCCAATCTTCTGTAAATCTTTGATCTCGTCGATTCCGAATCCTTCCTGTCATTCTGTCCAATTCCGCATAGTCCATCATTTTGGCTCTCCAATCTTCTATCGTAGGCAGCTCCTCTTGTTTCCATTTCTGGGCCATCAATATTCTTGCTGCAGTCACTGCGTATAAAAATAACTTCTTCTCTTTCTTGTTTATCTCATTCCCTGTAATACCTAGTAAAAACGCTTCTGGTTTCTTAGTAAATGTATATTTCAACATTTTCTTCAATTCATTATAAATCATTTCCCAGAAGCATTTTACCTTCTTACACTCCCACCACATATGAAAAAAGTGCCTTCCTTTTCTTTACATTTCCAACATTTGTTACTTATCTTATACATTTTTGCTAACTTTACGGGGGTTATATACCATCGATACATCATCTTCATAACATTTTCTTTTATAGCAGTACATGCAGTAAATCTTAAACCATCTTTCCAAAGTCTTTCCCATTCCTCCATTTGTATATTATGTCCTATATCTTTGGCCCAATCAATCATCACAGATTTTACCTCCTCATCCTTCGTATACCATTCCAGCAATATCTTATACATTTTTGCTAAGATCTTACAGTCATTATTTAATATGTCAGTCTGAAATTTGGATTCTTTATCAGCAAAGCCCCTTTCATTTAAATCTTTTCTAAACATCTCATTAATTTGAAAAAAATGCAGCCAGTCATTCACATGATTCTTAACTTCTTCAAATGGTCTCATTTTCCATTTCCTTCACTTTTACATATTAATTTCTCATATGTTACCCAACCCCCTGTCATATTGACTTTCTTCACGCTCATCGCTTCCAGTGGTGATAACCAATAAGGAGTTTTTTGTTCCAACAGATTTTTGTATCTTTCCCATACTTCAATCAAGGACCTTCTTATAATATGATTTTCAAAACCTTTGTGGACCCGCTTCTTATCATACCACAAGTACGCGTGCCACCCAAATCTATTATCAAAACCTTCTAAGTCTAACACATCCGTACCTTGTAATTTTATCCATTCCTTTAACCAACAGAGGCAAGATGCTTCATAATATAATTTCAGGTCTGGCAGGGCGAAGCCTCCTCTTTCTTTTGCATCTGTTAAAATCTTAAATTTTATCCTCGGCTTCTTACCGGCTTCTTTCCTTGGAGGAAATTGGTCGGGGTCAACATGGGCGCTGGCTCTGAACCGTCATCCTCGGAGCCCGAATCCCTCCGGGAGAGAGCGTCGGCCTTCCCGTTCTGGGCACTGGGACGATAGGTGACCTGGAAGTTAAAGTGCCTGAAGAGCAGGGCCCAGCGCGCTTGGCTTGGCTTGAGGCATTTCATGGCTTGGAAATGTTCGAGGTTCCGATGATCCGTGAGGAGCTGAACCTGGTGCCGGGCCCCTTCCAGCAAGTGACGCCATTCCTCGAATGCCACTTTAATGGCAAGGAGTTCACGGTCCCAAATATCATAATTCCGCTCCGCAGAAGTAAGCTGATGGGAGAAGAAAGCACAGGGGTGAAGCAACTGCTGTGGCCCCTGCCTTTGAGACAGCACGGCCCCTATCGCCCGGTCTGAGGCGTCCACCTCCAGCACAAAGGGGAGCTGTGAGTCTGGAAGGGCCAGGATGAGGGCAGAGGTAAAAGCCTCCTTCAGGAGCTTGAAGGCCTCTTGCGCAGCTGGCGTCCACTGGAACATGGCGTCCTTCAGGGCCAGGACGCAGATAGGGGCAACCAGATGCAAAATTCTTTGAATGAAGTGGCGGTAGAAGTTGGCAAACCCGATGAACCATTGTACCCCCTTTACATCCCTGGGGGGGGGGGCTCCAGTCCAGCACTGCCTGCACCTTTCAGGAGTCCATCTGGAGGCCTGTAGGGGAGATGATGTAACCCAGGAACTCCATGCACTCCTGGTGGAACACACACTTTTCCAGCTTGGCATACAGCCGGTGCTGCCTAAGACGCTGCAGGACCAGACAGACATGCTGGTGATGCTCCTCTGGGGACGTTGAAAATATCAATACGTCATCCAAGTACACGACTGCTGTGGTTCTAGACAGTCAAGAGTTAACACTCCTGGAAGCCTTCTGATTCACTGGGTGCACTGCCTGTTAGTTTCTGTTTCCCCACTGAGCAGCTGCTTGCAGTCCCAGGACTGTTTACATTCCACAGAGTCCAGATACTGTTGGATTCTCACGGGAAAGGGAGACGGGATGTGACGTTACTGGTTTCCTGTTTCCTTTGTTCTTTCGTTTCCTTTGTTCAGTTGCTCTCTGCTTCTCACAGAGAGGAGATGTGTTTTTCTTTGCGCTCTGCATAGCTTAGTAATAAAGTATAGCAATGTAGCCCGTACCTGTCTCATCCTTCTGCTGTGGCATTGTTTTAATGCTCTGCTGGGCTCAAAGGAAGATGAGCCTTATCAGCTTGGACGACCGGAGCTGAAATTCGAATACTGCCTACATGATCTGGGCATTTTCCTTTGATCTGTGCTCTGTGGGGGGCTGAGCTCTCTCTGGAGAGCAGTCTGAGAATGTGGGCGAGGTAGTTTCGTTTTTGTTAGAGACAGGAAGCTGCGAACATGCAGCTAGATTCTGTAGGTTTTCTTTTCTGTTTGTTATGCTTCTAAATAAAGAGTGATAGATTAGAAACACTGGTGTCGCACTGAGTTATTGAAGACACCACGTCGACACAGACAAGCCATTTTATGCTGTGTGTGAACTCTGCTATTATCCGGCAACTGAGAAGAGTGGCAGCACGCGAGTTGTAGCGTGTGGGTGCCACTGAAGTTTGTCGGAGTGCCAATAAATCAGATTTATTGCAGGGCCGTTGCAGCAGACTCAGTGGGTCAAAGGATTTGTGACCCAGAAACTTTAACAATGACCATGAATCGTTCCAGTAAGTCACGAAAAACATCATTTACAAAGTGCTGGAACGTGGCCGGCACATTGCACAGTCCAAAGGGCATGACCCGGTACTCAAACTGGCCGTACCGGGTTCGGAACACTGTTTTCCTCCCGGATCCGAGCCAGGTTGTACGCCCCGCGTAGATCCAACTTGGTAAAAGCCTTCGCATCCTGCAGCCTCTCGAACAATTCAGGAATTAAGGGCAGGGGGTAGCGATTCTTGATGGTAACTTGGTTCAGCTTTCGGTAGTCGATACATGGACATAGCCTGCTGTACTTCTTTTTAACAAAGAAGATGGCGGTCCCAGCAGGGGACGTGGAGGGGCGTATGAAACCCCTGGCAAGGTTGTCGTCTAGGTACTCTCGAAGGGCCCCTAGCTAAGGAGCCGGCAAGTCATAAATGCGGCCGAAGGGAATCTCTGCTCTGAGCTGCAAGTCAGTAGGGCAATCATAAGTCCGATGGGGTGGCAACACCTCTTTTTTATAATAATTTTTATTAAGTTTTCCATTTTAACAATCCAATCCAATCATATTAAATATTCCAAATTATGCAAATACATATAATAAAGTCCAAATATTTTGCCAAATTATAAATTTTTGTTGGGGCTTCTCATGCTTCAAGTTCAGTGGGGTCCAATCATCTTATGTTTCTACTGCTTTGAGTGTCCAATAGTTCCTTCTTTAAATGTTCCTGCTGTTATCCTTCTTTCTTTCATAGCCTCTGAGTTGTTTCCACAGGCGAGCTGAAATGAGCAATAATATGCTTCTGTGTGGACTTTGTATGACTCTCTTTTTCCCCCTGCAGTTGGTAAGTCTTTTATTTGCAGTATGTCCTCACATGCTGGTGTTTATGTCAAATCAATCCAAAAGTCCTTCTCTAGTGGCAGACACCATCTTCTCTCAATTCTGATGAAATAAAATCTAGGCGTTTGCTCATTAATTTTCTGAGACAGGTTGCACCAAACATTAGACTTTCCAGGGGAGGTCTGCCAAATCGGACTTGAAATACAGATATAATAACAAAGTAAGAGCTCGCCTCCCCCTATGACTATTAATCTCTGCAACTCAGTCTGTCTCATAATGGCGGATCCCGATTAAAAGTGTGTCACAGACATAAAATTATCATAGTCCTTAATTTCCTTCCCCTCTTTCCTATTTTCTTGTCTGGATGGTCTCCTTTCAACAGGTGTTCCCATTCCCTTCTTCATTTTGTATTTCTGTTGGTCTTAATTAACTAAGAGAAAGAGAAAGAAAGGGGGGGAAGGAAAAAAGAGAAAAATAAAAGAAAGAAAAAGAAGAAGCAAAGAAAGAAAAAGTTCTTTCCCACCCCTAGGGGTCGCTCAACTGTAATTTAGGAAATTTCTTTGTTTTCCCAATATAATACCTTTCTGGCCCCACACAGTGGTGCTTTACTTGCATTCACTCTTTTAGTTCTTCAGTATGCAGTCTCTTTCCGCTCACCACTAGGGGGTCAGTTTGGTGAGTCGTTTACAGTCACAAAAAGCAAATGAGGGAAGTAGAAAATTCTCAAGGTTTATTTAAACCCCGCCACCCGACCAAATTCATCAATTAATTCTAAAACTCTTTTCGTACTAGATTCTGGCTCCTGTAATGTTAAAACCAAGTCATCTGCAAAAGCTTTCAATTTGTATTCTTTCACTCCGACCTGTATTCCTTGCACCAACCGGTCCTCCCTAATCATGTTCAAAATCACCTCCAGGACTGAAATGAATAACAAAGGGGATATAGGGCAACCTCGTCGTGTTCCTTTTTCAATTTTAAACTCTTCTGTCACCACATTGTTAACTATCAATTTAGCTTTTTGCTCTGAATAAATTGCCTCTATTCCATTTTCAAACCCCCGTCCCATTCCCATCCCTTCAAGGTTTTTCTTCATGAGCTTCCAAGAAATGTTGTCAAAGGCCTTCTCTGCATCAATAAAAATTAACACTGCTTTTGTATTTATATTAGTTTGTAAAAGTTCCAAAATGTCAATAATGTTCCTAGTGTTATCAAACAAATGTCTGCCTGGGAGAAAGCCTGCCTGGTCTTTATGAATTACTTCATTTAACACTTTTTAAAGTCTGTTTGCCAAGATATCTGCAAAGATTTTATAATCCACATTTAGGAGTGAGATGGGACGGTAGTTCTTAAGTTGAGTCTTTTCAGTTTCCAATTTGGGTATCAATGTGATGAAAGCTTCTTTCCACGATTCCGGCGCCTTCTTCCCCTCCATGATCTGATTGCAAACCTCCAATAATGGTTGTATCAAAAAATCTTTCAATGTCTTATAATACTTGGAGGTAAGTCCATCTGGCCCTGGAGATTTGCCTAGTTGCATATTCTGAATGGCACCCTCGATTTCTTGTTGTGTTATCTTGTAATTCAGGATTGATCTCTTTTCCTGGGATATTTTCGGTAGCCCATTAATTTTTATGAATTGGTCTATCTCCGTCTCCTCTTGCGGCCCTTGCGTATAAAGTTGTTTGAAGCAAAAAACCAAGGTTTTGGAAAAAAACTTGACAATTGAGGAATCAGAAAGGTTTCAGAAAGAGACAGACCTAAAAGTTGTAAAGAAGGTGAAATACCTAGGGGTAAATTTGACTGCCAAAAACCTGAACTTATTTAAGGACAATTATGAAAAATGTTGGTTAGAAATTAAAAAGGACCTAGAAATTTGGTCAAGATTGAAACTTTCCTTGTTGGGTCGAATTGCAGCTATAAAGATGAATGTATTGCCAAAGATGTTGTTTTTGTTTCAAACCCTACAGATTGTGGACAGAGTGGATTGTTTTGGAAAGTGGCAGAAAGATATTTCTAAGTTTGTCTGGCAGGGCAAAAAGCCCAGAATAAAATTTAAGATTCTAACTGATGCAAAGGAAAGAGGGGGATTTGCCCTGCCGGACTTAAGGTTATATTATGAAGCTGCAGCTTTCTGCTGGATGAAGGATTGGTTATTGTTAGAGAACACTGATGTCCTAGATCTGGAAGGGTTTAATAATGCTTTTGGATGGCATGCATACTTGTGGTACGACAAGGTTAAAGTTCATAAAGGATTCAAAAACCATATTGTCAGGAAAGCAATATTTATTGTCTGGACAAAATATGAAGACTTACTAGAAAACAAGACCCCGAGATGGTTATCACCAATGGAGGCTAAGGCCCGAAAGAGACTCAATATGGAGGCCGGCTGGCCGAAATATTGGGAAATAATAGAAAAAATTGGAGATAATTGGAGGTTGCAGAGCTTGGAAAAATTAAATGATAAGGTGCGAGACTGGTTACATTACGCTCAAATTCAAGAAGTTTTTAAACTAGACAAAAAGATAGGATTCCAGGTGGAAAAATCGAAGTTAGAGACAGAACTGTTAGAACCAAAGACTAAGGTACTTTCAAGAATGTATAACTTGCTGCTTAAATGGAACACTCAGGATGAGACAGTCAAATCAGCCATGATAAAATGGGCCCAGGATATTGGGTATAACATTATGTTTGAGGACTGGGAAAGGTTATGGACCACCGGAATGAAATTCACGGCATGTAATGCCTTGAAGGAAAATATTATGAAAATGATATATAGGTGGTACATGACCCCAGTCAAGCTTGCAAAAATATATCACCTGTCTGATAACAAATGTTGGAAATGTAAAGAGGCTGAAGGGACATTTTTTCACCTCTGGTGGACTTGTCCAAGGGTGAAGGCCTTCTGGGAAATGATTTATAATGAGCTAAAAAAGGTATTTAAATATACCTTTACCAAGAAACCAGAGGCCTTCCTCTTGGGCATTGTCGGCCAGAAAGTGTTAAAAAAGGACAGAACTTTTTTTATGTATGCGACTACAGCAGCAAGAATAGTTATTGCAAAATATTGGAAGACACAAGATTTGCCCACGCTGGAAGAATGGCAGACGCAATTGATGGACTATATGGAACTGGCCGAAATGACTGGCAGAATCCGAGATTTGGGAGAAGAAACAATGGAAGAGGACTGGAAAAAATTCAAGGACTATTTACAAAAACAATATAAGTTGTATGAATGTTAAAAAACTGCACGATTTAGAAAGATATGGCTCCAGTAATTTCATGGTGAGATACAGGAAACTAAGTTATAAGTAAGAAAAGGTTGAAATTTAAAGTAATATTATGTCTAATTTAAGGTATAAATAACTGATAAAAACTATTTAAATCTAGAAACAAAACATTTGAAAAGTACAAAATAAGACAGGAAACAAGGTAATAATTTGCTGGTATTTTTTATTATAAATAATGCAGGGTAAGGGAGATGTGAGGAAGTCCAGTTAGTTATATTCTTTATTTTTTCTTATCTATGTTGTTTGTTGGTATACTTGTATTCATTTCTATGTATGTTACTTTTTTGGTGAAGGGATTTTGTGTGTTTACTCTCTATTTTGTATTTGAAAATTCAATAAAATATTTAAAAAAAATTAAAAAATTCTCAAGGTTTAGATCAGGAAATGGGGATAATATGCGAGGCGGGTTCAAAACCGGGGCAGAACAGGTGGGAGGGGGAGTCAAAGGCAAACCAAAAGATTATCATGGAGAATAATAATAATAATAATAATAATAATAATAATAATAATAATATCTTTATTGTCATTGCCCCCTCTCGGGGACAATGAAATTACGAAGCAACAGGATCCAGCGAGAGCGTAAAATCTTGCCATGATACTGTGTTTAAGTCTTCTTTCTTTCCTTTTCTTTCCACTTAACTGTTTACTCCCCGTTTTCTGTAGCAATAGGTTAAATATTTAAGGCACCCAGGTTATCTTCTCCTAGATGATTTCAGCTGTGCACCACTTTAAGAGGAAAACGGGAAGCTGATCACCCAATGGCGTCGGGAGGTACCACTCTTTTCCAAATTTCTCCTCTTGCAATTCACTTTCTACTCCCCAAACCTCACGCCGTGTCCGCCCCTCTCAATAGCAAACTCAGCTTTCAGTCAATTAAGCACCAAGTAACAAAGGGAAACAGTTTCAGCTTGAACACATTATATGGTGGGGGGTATATACAAAATGCCGTAACTCGATATAAAGTCTCATTTAAATATCCTAGACTGGGTTAAAAATTACCATCCCTTTCAGTTGCTGGCGTAGCGCACGCCGACCAGGGTAGAGCAGAAATGTTTCTGTCCGCTTTTCTAATATACAGCTATTTTCAATCAGTCCCTTGCCTCAGAGTTTTACACTTTGTATCTGAGGACTCTCCGCAATGCCCACTCGGCAGTTACAGTCTTACTCCCTCTCCTCTCCCAGTCTTCCGTTACACGCCCATTACTCTTACCGCTAAAGCAAATTCCTTCTTCTATCATATCATAATATCTTTGTTACGCTGATTTCTTTAACTTAAATTCAATCCGTTATTGTTTTAGTTATGGCCCAGCTTCTTAATTGTTGTTGGAGGCTTGCCACTTTCACTCGGAGCCTGAGGCTTCACAACACGGGGTCTGTTGCTTCCCTTTCATGCTGCAGCTCCAGTCCTGTTCTCAAACTCGATTTAAAATGTCCGAAACAGGAGAGCACCGGCAGCACCGCCAGGTACCTGTCCCCCAAGATAATCCTCTTGGGGTTTTGAGGTCCACGGAGCCTTCGTGACACCTCTAGACCCCCGCGTTGTTCGAGACCCCCCCCGGAGGGCAGCCTCGCGCTCCTTCCTGTGGCTGCGGTTTGATGGCTGAAGTAAGGAAAGAGTTTAAACATAATGAACAATATATTGAGAAAAAACTACTGGAAGTACAAGACTCATTGAATAAGAGATTAGAGGGGGTGGTGGGAGAGTTAACAGGAAAAGTAAAAGATTTATCTCTAAGATCTAAAGCACTTGAAGACTCAATGAAAAGGGTTCAAAAAGATACTAAAGAAAATAAGAAAGATATGGACAGGATTAAGACAGAGGTGAAGGAGATAAACAAAATACAGGAAGAGTTACTGGATAGTGTTGCGATGACTCAAATGAGACAGAAACAATCAAACCTGAAATTTAGGGGGATCCCTGAGGAACCTAATGAAAACATACGATCTAAACTGGTTAGAGAATTGGCAGTTTGGTTAGATATGAAGGAAGAAGACATTGGATATTCAGTTGCAAATATTTTTCGGATAAAAACAAAATCAGCCAAAGCCAGAGGGAAGAAACTGCCAGGAGATGTCCTGGTTATGTTTAACTCTCTGGACATGAGAAATGAAATACTAAAGTTAAACTATAATCAAAAATTATGTATTGAGGGAAGGCCAATTATTATATTTAAAGAGATTCCTTCGAGATTTCTTCGTAAGAGAGATGCTTATAAAAAACTAACTAACCAATTGAAGAAGAACGGGATCCAATATAGATGGGAGTTCCTGGAAGGGATTTCATTCTATTTCAAGGAAAAAAGATCCAAACTATCCAGCTCACTAGAACTGGACAAATTCGCAATAATAATAATAATAATAATAATAATAATAATAATAATAATAATTTATTTATACCCCACTGTCAGGGAACTGCCATCAGAGGCAAGAGGAGAGGTAAGACGCTCCAATGATGCAGGGGAGGGAACTAGCAAGGAGAGAGAGAGAGCTTCCGCTGGGGAAGGAAATCCAGGGGACACCAGAGAGAAAGGGGAGGCTGAGAGTACTGCGGAGGGGAGGCTCCAAGACTCTTCCAGTGAAATCAGCGGAGAGAGCACAGGACCTCCGCTTGGCACGCCCACGCTGCGCAGAAGGCTTCCGCACAGAGAATCTAGGAGGAGACTTGGAGTCAAAGAATTTCTATGTTGGAGGAAGTTTAGGAGATGCCCACTGACGGATTCTGCCAGTGACGAAGACAGTCGCGTTGTAAGGGCTGTCAAACCAGGGAAAGGTTTAGCTATACGACCAGCTTGGAGCGGTTTGCAGTTTACGCACAAGCAACCCCAATTCCCATTACAGCAATCCGTCAGTCCCCAGTTGCTTGTGCGCGGAGCAGCAGAGGCAGCATCATGAGTCAAGCCGAAGGAGCAGGCGCCGGAGAGGGAGCCAGGAGAGAACCAACTCTTGAAGAGAGAGAAACAGAGATTTGGAGCAGCAACTGGCTATACTAGCGGCGCGGCTGGATGAAAGGCGGACTCAGGATGCCCAGGGGAAGCCCACCCCCATCACAAGGAAGGTACCGGGACTAGTGCAGAAGTTTTCAGGCAACCCTAGAGATTATAATGCATTTAAGACAGAAGTGCAATACGCGCTGGACCTGCAGTATGGGGACTTTGTAGACGATGGGGGGATAGTTGCTTTTCTGATAGGGCACCTGGAAGGGGGGGGGCAGAGAATGGATTAGGCCCTTAATGGCATCGGAGAATGCTGCCTTAAAGGACTTGAGGAAATTTTTTAGTGCCATGGACCATATGTTCTCGAGTGTTGTGGAGCAAAGCGTGACGCGCAAAGAACTGATGGGGTGCAAACAAGGGAACCAATCAGTGGGAGAATACTGGTCACGATTTGCAATGCTAATCCACAAACTCGGGTGGGAACTGGGTTCAAAACCAGTGCAAATGTTATTTGAGGAGGGCTTATCCTCTTGGGTAAAAGATGAACTTTCCCGCTCGCCCCGCCCGCAATCGATGGACCAGCTGACTAAAATGGCGCTTGCTGTGGGAGTACGCCAAGAGGCGCGCGCTCTGGAAAGGCGGGAAGGGAGAGCGGAGCGTTGGCATGACAATCACATTCCAGACGTGCCTGAGCAACCTGCGCCGCCAGCGGAAACAATGGAAATTGGAGGAGTGCGCGCGCTCGGGGTTTCAAACTCCGGCGAGGTTCGCAAGAAGGAGGGGAAAACGACCAAGAAGTGTTTTCTCTGCCAACAGCCGGGACATTTTGCCAGAGTCTGCCCTCAGAGAAAGGCGTGGCAAGGAATGGTGGGGACCGCTGGGGGAGAGCAGGAGCAGGAAAACGGCAAGGCTTGGCTGCAGGAGAGCGGGCACAGCAGCCAGGCGAGCAACCAGTGAAGGTGCCCAAACCAGACACCCCCCCCGGGCAGCCATAGCCATAGAGGTGGTGTTAGAACTCCCTAACGGACACCCTATTAAGGTGAAGGCATTGCTGGATTCTGGCAGCTCTTGCAACTTCTTTAGCAGGGATTTTGCACTACAACACCAGCTCCACGAGGTGCCTCTAGAACACCCCTTGCAAGTAACGACCATTGATGGGAGAGAACTCTTGGGGGGGGGAGTGACCCACCAGACCCCTCCCATGAAAATGAGGGTCTCCAGACACACTGAGACAATTGCCTTTCACGTTGCCACATTAGCAGGGCCACCAATCATACTGGGAATGAGCTGGCTGGCACTGCACGACCCAGTAGTAGGGTGGCACCAGCGGACAGTCACCTTTGGGTCAGCTCACTGCGTAGAGCATTGCCACGAAGGGAAAACGCCGAGGATGGCAGTAGCCAGGGTGGCAGGGATGGTGGTGGGGGAAAAAGGGAGAGTACCACCTCAGTATGCAGACCTGGAAGAAGTCTTCAGTGAGAAAGAGGCGGATAGACTACCCCCTCACAGGCCCTTTGACTGTCAGATCAACCTACTCCCAGGGGCTCAGTTACCAGTGGGTAAGCTGTACGCCATGTCGGACAGGGAGATGCAGGAGTTGCGGAAGTTCATTGACAAGAACCTGAAGAGGGGTTTCATACGAGAATCAAGGGCGGTGGGGGGGCAGTCCAGTGTTCTTTGTGGACAAAAGAGACTCCAAAGAGCCCAGATTGGTCGTAGATTACCGCGCGGTGAACCGGGTATCGGAACCAGTGACCTTCCGTATGCCCAGAATTGATGACATTTTGGCCAGGGTAAGGAAAGGGAAGGTCTTTACCAAGCTGGACCTTCGGGGGGCGTACAATTTGATAAGGATGAGAGAGGGGGACGAATGGAAAACCACTATGTTCACCCCTCTGGGGGCCTTTGAGTACCTAGTTATGCCCTTCGGATTACAATCCGGTTCGTCCTGCTTTCAAGCTTTCATGAACCACGTGTTGGGGTCCCTGCTGTACAAGAATTGCGTGGCTTTCCTAGACGACGTGCTAATCTACTCGGAGAACGAGGAGCAGCATGTTAAGGATGTCAGGGAAGTGCTGAAGAGGCTGCAGGAGCACCAGCTGTGGGTCAAACTGGAGAAATGCCAATTCCACGCCCGAGCGTTTGAGTTCCTGGGCTACAGGTTGTCGGACAAAGGCTTAGCCATGGACCCAGGCAAGGTGCAGGCGGTACTAGAATGGAAGACTCCCAAGACCCGGAAGGATGTGCAGAGGTTCCTGGGGTTTGGAAACTTCTATAGAAAGTTTATCAAGAACTTCGCCCACTTAACGGCACCCATAACTGATTGTCTCAGCAGCAAGAAGAAGTTTGAATGGACAGAAGCGGCTCAGCAGTCTTTTGAAAAGCTAAAGAGGGCGTTCGCTTCGGAGGAGCAACTCTTAAACGTGGATCTGCAGAAGCCTATGAGATTGGAAACAGACGCGTCAGACAGAGCGGTGGGAGCTCTGTTGCTCCAGCCGGGAAATCGATCAGAGTGGAAGCCGTGTGCCTTTTTTTCTAGGAAGCTGAACAAGTCCGAACAGAACTACACAGTGTATGACCGGGAACTGCTTGCAATTCATGAAGCCTTTTGACGTTGGAGACATTTTCTAATAGGCGCGCAGCACAAGATCCAGGTGTGCACGGACCATAAGAACCTGGAATATTGGAGGACTGCACGAGTTCTCAACCAAAGACAGGTGCGATGGGCACAGGAGTTTTCCAAGTTCTTCTTTGAAATTCAGTATGTGCCGGGAAAGGAAAACGTCAGGGCAGACGCCCTTTCCCGTAAACCAGAGTACTTGGAAGGAGAGGGAGCGCCGGAAGTACGACATGTTATACCTGAGGACCGATGGGTGTGGGGGGGAGTGTTGGTAGGTAGACAAGAACTAGCCAGGTTGACGAGGAATGACGAGTACGCACAAACTAAAATCAGGGAGATACGAGACGCAGAAGAAAATCAGGGGGGTTTTGAGGAAAAGGAGGGGGCTCTGTACTATAAGGGAGCATTGTACATACCAGAAGGGGACCTGAGGAGAAGAGTACTCAAACAACTACTTGATAACCCCACGGCGGGACATTTTGGTCAACACAAAACCATGTTGCCTGTCACCAGGCAGTTCTGGTGGCCAAGAGTGAGGGAAGATGTGCGGGAATACGTAAGGGGGTGCGAGCGCTGCCAGAGGGCTAAAGGGGAGAAGGCAGCACCCGTGGGGTTACTGGAGCCCTTACCCACCCCTGGAAGGCCCTGGGAGGTGGTATCCATAAATTTTATGACCGATTTACCCAAGTCCAGGGGGAAAACAGCAGTCATGGTGGTAGTGGACTTGATGACCAAAATCTGCCATTTTATTGCTTGCTTGCATGCAGTTACAGCGGAGGAGACAGCTAGGCTGTTTGTAGATCACATTTTCAGGTTGCATGGCGCCCCCTTGAGGGTTTTGTCCGACAGAGGCAGGCAATTTACTTCCAGGTTCTGGAAGAAGCTCATGAGTCTGCTGGACATCGAAGTGAGTTTCTCGACGGCCAGACACCCAGAGACCAACGGACAAGCAGAAAGAGCCAATAGCGTACTTCAACAGTACCTACGCTGCTACGTCAACGAAAGGGAGAACGATTGGGTGGAAAAACTAGCGCTGGCCGAATTTGCATACAATAACACTGAACATGTGTCCACGGAGATGAGTCCCTTCATGGCTAATTACGGGTGTCACCCCAGGGCCTTCCCAGGGGAGGGGGAGGGGAGGTGGAGTGTGCCGGCGGCCGAACAATTTGTGGAAGAAATGGAAGCTTTACACCAACAACTTAAGGTTAACCTGGAGAGGGCTAAGAAAGTGTACAAGAGGCAGGCAGACAAGCTCCGCAGAGAAGGGGAGACAATAAGGGTTGGGGACCAGGTTTGGTTGTCAACCCAAGGGTTACCGTTCAAAGGGGGTGTAAGAAATTACGGCCAAGGCAACTGGGACCCTTCGAGGTAACTCGACAGGTGAATCCTGTGACCTTTAGACTCAAATTGCCCACCAACATGAAACTACACCCGGTGTTCCACAGGTCCTTGCTCTCACCGTACCGGGAACGGAGGGAATTTCAGGGGTGAGAAAGAGAAATCCCCATGCATCCACTGGTGGAGGAAAGGGAATTTAGTGGTCACGCAGCGGAAATTCTTGATTCAAGGTGGAGAGGGAGAAGGGTGGAATATTTGGTGGCTTGGGAGGGGGAACCAGAGTCGGAAAACACTTGGGTTCCTGCAGAAGAGATCAGGGATGAGTATCTGCAGGAGGAGTTTCATAGTAGGTTCCCAAGGAAGCCCAAACCCCTAGGAAGGTTCTGGGAAGAGGAATTTGGCACCACGGATGATGAAGAAGAGTTTGAGGGGTGGCCAGCCTCCGAAGAGGAGGAAGGAGGGGTATCCGAGGGAGAGGAATCCGACTGGGGAGATTGGGCAGCGGAAAGAGACAGCAGCAGATGGGGAGCGGTGTTTGAATCTTCTGAGGAAGGGGATAGCTCCTTCCCGGGGTTTCCCGCGTCTCCGCCCAAGGAACGGACGGGGGAGGGGGAGGGCCCTGGGAGGGAGGTGGATGTCAGGGAACTGCCATCAGAGGCAAGAGGAGAGGTAAGACGCTCCAATGATGCAGGGGAGGGAACTAGCAAGGAGAGAGAGAGCGCTTCCGCTGGGGAAGGAAGAGCACAGGACCTCCGCTTGGCACGCCCACGCTGCGCAGAAGGCTTCCGTGCAGAGAATCTAGGAGGAGACTTGGAGTCAAAGAATTTCTATGTTGGAGGAAGTTTAGGAGACGCCCACTGATGGATTCTGCCAGTGACTAAGACAGTCGCATTGTAAGGGCTGTCAAACCAGGGAAAGGTTTAGCTATACGACCAGCTTGGAGCAGTTTGCAGTTTACACACAAGCAACCCCAATTCCCATTACACCCGCCCATCTGGCTGGGTTTCCCTAGCCACTCTGGGCGGCTTCCAAAATAATATTAAAATACTGTGATACATCAAACATTAAAAGCTTCCCTAAACAGGGCTGCCTTCAGATGTCTTCTAAACGTCTGGTAGTTGTTGTTCTCTTTGACATCTGGTGGGAGGGCGTTCCACAGGGAGGGCGCCACTACCGAGAAGGCCCTCTGCCTGGTTCCCTGTAACTTGGCTTCTCGCAGTGAGGGAACCACCAGAAGGCCCTCGGTGCTGGACCTCAGTGTCCTGGTAGAACGATGGAGGTGGAGACGCTCCTTCAGGTATACTGGACCGAGGCCGTTTAGGGCTTTAAAGGTCAGCACCAACACTTTGAATTGTGCTCGGAAACGTACTGGGAGCCAATGTAGGTCTTTCAAGACCGGTGTTATATGGTCTCTGCGGCCGCTCCCAGTCACCAGTCTGGCTGCTGCATTCTGGATTAGTTGTAGTTTCCGGGTCACCTTCAAAGGTAGCCCCACGTAGAGCACATTGCAGTAGTCCAAGCGGGAGATAACCAGAGCATGCACCACTCTGATGAGGCAGTCCGCGGGCAGATAGGGTCTCAGCCTACGTACCAGATGGAGCTGGTACACAGCTGCCCTGGACACGGATTTAACCTGTGCCTCCATGGACAGCTGTGAGTCCAAAATGACTCCCAGGCTGCGCACCTGGTCCTTCAGGGGCACAGATACCCCATTCAGGACCAGGGAATCCTCCACACCTGCCCGCCTCCTGTCCCCCAGAAACAGTACTTCTGTCTTGTCAGGATTCCACCTCAATCTGTTTGCCGCCATCCATCCTCCAACCGCCTCCAGACACTCACACAGGACTGTCACCACCTTCACTGGTTCTGATTTGAAAGAGAGGTAGAGCTGGGTATCATCCGCATACTGATGAACACCCAGCCCAAACCCCCTGATGATCTCTCCCAGCGGCTGCATGTAGATGTTGAAAAGCATAGGGGAGAGGACAGAACCCTGAGGCACCCCACAAGTGAGAGCCCAGGTGTCTGAATACTCATCCCCCACCACCACTTTCTGAACACGGCCCAGGAAGAAGGAGCGGAACCACTGTATGACAGTACCCCCAGCTCCCAGCCCCTCAAGACGGTCCAGAAGGATGTTATGGTCGATGGTATCAAACGCCGCTGAGAGATCCAGCAGAACTAGGAAACAGCTCTCACCTTTCTCCCTAGCCCGCCGGAGATCATCAACCAGTGCGACCAAGGCAGTTTCAGTCCCGTGATGAGGCCTGAATCCCGACTGGAAGGGATCCAAATGGTCCGCTTCTTCCAGGCGTGCCTGGAGTTGTTCAGCAACCACTCGCTCAATCACCTTGCCCAAGAATGGAAGATTTGAGAATGGGCAATAGTTGGCCATCGTGGCCGCATCTAAAGATGGTTTTTTAAGAAGCAGTTTAATAACCGTCTCTTTCAGCGGGTCTGGGAAGGCTCCCTCACGGAGGGAAGCATTCACCACTCCACAAAGCCCATCGCCCAGCCCTTCCTGGCTAGCTTTTATAAGCCAGGATGGGCAAGGATCAAGGAGACAGGTGGTTGGTTTCACTCGTCCAAGCAGCCTGTCCACACCCTCGGATGTAACAGATTGGAATTGATCCCACGCAATTTGACTAGACAGGACTCTAGCACTCTCCCGCCCTGGCCCTGCTCCCACGGTGGCATCTACCTCTTCCCGAATCTGAGCGACTTTATCTGCAAAAAACTTTGCAAAATCATTGGAGGAGATTATGTGGCCCGTACTGGGCCCCGATGTAGCAGGTGGTTCCGCTAAATTGCGGACCACCTGAAAAAGTCTCCTGCTGCTGTTTTCTGCAGATGCAATAGAGGCGGTGAAGAAAGCCTTCTTCGCTGTCGCTACCGCCACTTGGTAGGCTCGACATTGAGCTCTAACCTGTGTCCGGTCAGCTTCAGAATGGGTCATCCGCCACCGGCGCTCTAGCCGTCTCAACGATTGTTTCATTACCCTCAGATCCGTGGAAAACCACGGGGCTGTCCGGGCTCCATGCAATCGGCGAGGGCGCTTCGGAGCCAAACAGTCAATAGCCCTGGTTAACTCCACATTCCAGCGGGCCAGCAGGGAATCAGCTGAAAGGCCATCAACATGGGATAAAGCATCCCCTACCGCTCTCTGGAAACCATTTGGATCCATTAAGTGGGGGGGGGGGGCGGACCATCCGAATCGTTCCCACCTCCCTGCAGAGGGGAAGGGTCGCAGAGAAGTCAAGTTGCACCAGGAAGTGGTCTGACCATGGCACTTCTTTTGTTTCGCTTTTACTTAGTGTCAGAACACCAACATCCATGGAGGTAAACACCAGGTCCAAGGCATGTCCGCGGCTATGGGTTGGGCCAAACTTATTCAGGGACAGCCCCATGGAGGCCATGCTTTCCACGAAGTCCCGAGCGGCCCCTTGTAAGGTCGTGTCGGCATGGATATTAAAATCCCCTAGGACAACCAAACTAGGTGTCTCCAGGAGAACATTCGACACGACCTGAAGCAGCTCGGGCAGGGAATCCTTGGTGCAGTGGGGAGGTCGGTACACCAAAAGGAATCCTGTACTGCCCCTATTGCCCAACTTCCAGAACATGCACTCAGAGAACTGGGTCTTCCCAATAGGATGCCTGGTGCAAACTAATGACTTCCTAAAAATCACTGCAACCCCCCCTCCCCGCCCACAAGGCCTGGGTTGCTGTGTGTAAGAGAAACCTGGTGGACAAGCAGCGGCAAGAACAGGCCCATCTGCTTCATCCAACCAAGTCTCTGTTACACATGCCAGGTCAAATCCTCCATCCATGATCAAGTCATGGATGGCAGTGGTCTTATGAATCATTGACCTGGCATTGCACAGCAGCACCGTCAGGTTATGTGGGTATCCCTTGCTGATTCTAGTATCCGTCCGGTCAGGACCAGACCCGGAGGCAGGGATAGTCCTCAGACAACGACTAAACCTGCCTCCTCTGTAATGGTCTGGTCTTAGCGTAACTCCTCCTCCTACCCGTGATCACTGAGATCGGTTGTCCCAGCGCATCCCCCCCTGTGGAACATACCCCAGCCATTTTGTTGGCTGGGACCCACTCCCCGGCAGCCCTTAAGAACAAAATAAGACCTTAAAACAGTAAAAACAAAAACAAAAAACAAAAAACCCCAGAAAACAAAAAACAATACAAATGAAAATCTATAAAAATTACAAATCCATTAAAATCAAACAAATTCCCAACTAAACATCCATCCCACCCCCATCCCCGTCCCCGCATATACAAAAAAAAAGAAAAAGGAAAATTTTAAAACATTTTAAAAAGAACTCTGCGCCCCTCCGGATCCCCCTAGGATGCAGCAGCAGTGACAGCAACCGTCCCTGTGAGGCCTGTCAGGCCCCGCCCTGGGCCAGGAAGTGAGTGGCAGGAAGGAGCAGGGCCCTCAGACACTCACACAGGAGAGTCCTCCTGGGCAGCAGAGCGCAGTAGTCCCTTTGAGGCTTCAGGCCCCGCCCCGTGCCAGATGGTGAGTGGCAGGAAGGAGCAAGGCCCTCAGACACTCACACAGGAGAGTCCTCCTGGGCAGCAGAGCGCAGCAGTCCCTGTGAGGCTTCAGGCCCCGCCCCGGGCCAGATGGTGAGTGGCAGGAAGGAGCAGGGCCCTCAGACACTCACACAGGAGAGTCCTCCTGGGCAGCAGAGCGCAGTAGTCCCTTTGAGGCTTCAGGCCCCGCCCCGTGCCAGATGGTGAGTGGCAGGAAGGAGCAGGGCCCTCAGACACTCACACAGGAGAGTCCTCCTGGGCAGCAGAGCGCAGCAGTCCCTGTGAGGCTTCAGGCCCCGCCCCGGGCCAGATGGTGAGTGGCAGGAAGGAGCAGGGCCCTCAGACACTCACATAGGAGAGTCCTCCTGGGCAGCAGAGCGCAGCAGTCCCTGTGAGGCTTCAGGCCCCGCCCCGGGCCAGATGGTGAGTGGCAGGAAGGAGCAGGGCCCTCAGACACTCACACAGGAGAGTCCTCCTGGGCAGCAGAGCGCAGCAGTCCTTATGAGGCTTCAGGCCCCGCCCCGGGCCAGATGGTGAGTGGCAGGAAGGAGCAGGGCCTTCAGACACTCACACAGGAGAGTCCTCCTGTGTGGAAGATATGAGAAGGAACTGGGAAGGTTGGGAGGGGGGATCCAGAAGGGGCGTAAATGGGGGAAGAGAGGGGTGGAGGTGAAGAAAGTGGAGAGGGAGAAGAGGAGGAAAACCTAGACGAAGAAAAAGAAGAGGAAGAGACAGATAACAAGGAACAGTAGACCTAACTTAGGTTTGACCACTTACTGACTGTACATTAAAAATGACTTTAAAAATAACCTCGTGGAATGTGAACGGTGTCAATAATAAAAATAAAAGAAACCAAATTGCTCATGTGTCAGGGAACTGCCATCAGAGGGAAGAGGAGAGGAAAGTCGCTCCAGTGATGCAGGGGAGGGAACTAGCAAGGAGAGAGAGAGGGTTTCCACGGGGGAAAGAAATCCAGGGGACACCAGGGAGAAAGGGGAAGCCAAGAGTAAGGCGGAGGAGAGGCTCAGAGACTCTTCCAGTGAAATCAGTGGAGAGAGCACAGGACCTCCGCTTGGCACGCCCACGCTGCGCAGAAGGCTTCCACGCAGGGAATCTAGGAGGAGACTTGGAGTCAAACAACTTTTATGTTGGCGGAAATTTAGGACCCGCCCACTGATGGATTCTGCCAGTGACTAAGACAGTCGCGTTTCAAGGGCTGTCAACCAGGGAAAGTTTTAGCTATACGGCTAGCTTGGAGCAGTTCGCAGTTTACGCACAAGCAACCCCAATTCCCATTACAGCAATCCGTCAGTCACTTCGTTGCTTGTGCGGAGAGCAGCAGAGGCAGCGTCATGAGTCAAACTGGAGGAGCAGGCGCCGGAGAGGGGGTCAGGAAGGAACCAACGCTCGAAGAGAGAAACAGAGAGTTGGAGCAGGAACTGGCTGTACTAGCGGCGCGGCTGGATGAAAGGCGGACTCAGGATGCCCAGGGGAAGCCCACCCCCATTGCAAGGAAGGTACCGGGACTTGTACAGAAGTTTTCAGTCAACCCCAGAGACTATAATGCATTTAAGACAGAAGTGCAATATGCGCTGGACTTGCAATATGGGGACTTTGAAGACGATGGGGGAAGGGTCTCTTTTGTGATAGGGCACCTGGAAGGGGGGGCCAGAGAATCGATTAGGCCCTTAATGGCATCAGAGAATGCCGCCTTAAAGGACTTGAGGAAATTTTTTAGCACGATGGACCACATGTTTTCAAGCGATGTGGAGCAAAGCGTGACATGCAAAGAACTGATGGTGTGCAAACAAGGGAACCAATCAGTGAGAGAGTACTGGTCACGATTTGCAATGCTAATCCACAAACTCGGGTGGGAACTGGGTTCAGAACCAGTACAAATGCTATTTGAGGAGGGCTTATCCTCTTGGGTAAAAGATGAACTTTCCCGCTCGCCCCACCCGCAATCGATGGACCAGCTGACTAAAATGGCGCTTGCTGTGGGAGTACGCCAAGAGGCGCGCGCTCTGGAACGGCGGGAAGGGAGAGCGGAGCGTTGGCATGACAATCGCATTCCAGACATGCCTGAGCCACCTGCACCGCCCGTGCCGCCCGCAGAACCAATGGAAATTGGAGGAGTGCGCGCGCTCGGGGTTTCAAACTCCGGCGAGGTTCGCAAGAAAGAGGGGAAAACGACCAGGAAGTATTTTCTCTGCCTACAGCCGGGACATTTTGCCAGAGTCTGCCCTCAGAGAAATGCGTGGCAAGGAATGGTGGGGACCGCTGGGGGAGAGCAGGAGCAGGAAAACGGCAAGGCTTGGCTGCAGGAGAGCGGGCACAGCAGCCAGGCGAGCAACCAGTGAAGGTGCCCAAACCAGACCCCCCCCCCCGGGCAGCCATAGCCATAGAGGTGGTGTTAGAGCTCCCAAACGGACACCCTATTAAGGTGAAGGCATTGCTGGATTCTGGCAGCTCTTGCAATTTCTTTAGCAGGGATTTTGCACTAGAACACCAACTCCAGGTGGTGCCTCTCGAACACCCCCTGCAAGTAACAACCATTGATGGGAGAGAACTCTTGGGGGGGGGAAGTGACCCACCAGACCCCTCCCATGAAAATGAGGGTCTCCAGACACACTGAGACAATTGCCTTTCACGTTGCCACATTAGCAGGGCCACCAATCATACTGGGAATGAGCTGGCTAGCACTGCACGATCCAGTAGTGGGGTGGCACCAGCGAACAGTCACCTTTGGGTCAGCTCACTGCGTAGAGCACTGCCACGAAGGGGAAACCCCGAGGATGGCAGTAGCCAGGTTGGCAGGGATGGCGGTGGGAGACAAGGTGAGAGTACCACCTCAGTATGCAGACCTGGAAGAAGTCTTCAGCGAGAAAGACGCGGATAGACTACCCCCTCACTGGCCCTTTGACTGTCAGATCAACCTACTCCCAGGGGCTCAGTTACCAGTGGGTAAGCTGTACGCCATGTCAGACAGGGAGATGCAGGAGTTGAGGAAGTTCATTGACAAGAATCTGAAGAGGGGCTTTATACGTGAATCAAGGGCGGTGGGGGGGCAGTCCAGTGTTCTTTGTGGACAAAAGAGACTCCAAGAAACCCCGCTTAGTCGTAGATTATAGGTCCGTCAACCGGGTGTCGGAACCAGTGACCTTCCCAATGACCAGGATTGATGACAGTTTGGCCAGGGTAAGGAAAGGGAAGGTTTTTACTAAGTTGGACCTTCGAGGGGTGTACAATTTGATAAGGATGAGGGAGGGGGATGAATGGAAAACCACGATGTTCACCCCTCTGGGGGCCTTTGAGTACCTCGTTATGCCCTTCGGATTACAATCGGGCTCCAGCACATTTCAAGCATTCATGCACCACGTGCTGGGGTCCCTGCTGTACAAGAATTGCGTGGCCTTCCTGGATGACGTGCTTATCTACTCAGAGAACGAGGAGCAGCATGTGAAAGATGTCAGGGAAGTGCTGAAAAGGCTGCAGGAGCACCAGCTGTGGGTCAAACTGGAGAAATGCCAATTCCATGCCATAGAGGTGGAGTTCCTGGGCTACAGGTTGTCGGACAAAGGTCTGGCAATGGACCCAGGCAAGGTGCAGGCAGTACTAGAATGGAAGGCTCCCAAGACCCGGAAGGACGTGCAGAGGTTCCTGGGGTTTGGAAACTTCTATAGAAAGTTCATCAAGAACTTCGCCCACCTGACGGCACCCATAACTGATTGTCTCAGCAGCAAGAAGAAGTTTGAATGGACAGCAGCAGCTCAGGAGTCTTTTGAAAAGCTAAAGAGGGTGTTCGCTTCGGAGGAGCAACTTTTACACGTGGATCTGCAGAAGCCTATGAGGGTGGAGACAGACGCGTCAGACAGAGCGGTCGGAGCCGTGCTGCTCCAGCCAGGAAATCGATCAGAGTGGAAGCCGTGTGCCTTTTTTTCTAGGAAGCTGAACAAGTCAGAACAGAACTACACAGTGTATGACCGGGAATTACTGGCAATTCATGAAGCCTTTCGACGTTGGAGACATTTCCTGATAGGCGCGAAGCACAAGATCCAGGTGTGCATGGACCACAAAAACCTGGAATATTGGAGGACTGCTCGAGTTCTCAACCAAAGACAGGTGCGATGGGCACAGGAGTTTTCCAAGTTCTTCTTTGAAATTCAGTATGTGCCCGGAAAAGAAAACGTCAGGGCAGACACCCTCTCCCTTAAACCAGAGTACGTGGAGGGAGAGGGAGAGCCAGAAGCACGACATGTGATACCCGAGGACCGATGGGTGTGTGGGGGAGTGTTGATAGGGAGACAGAAACTAACCGGGTTGACGAGAAATGACGAGTACGCACAGACTAAAATCAGGGAGATACGAGACGCAGAAGAAAATCAGGGGGGGGGGTTGAGGAAAAGGAGGGGGCGCAGTACTATAAGGGAGCATTGTACATACCAGAAGGGGACTTGAGGAGAAAAGTACTCAAACAACTACATGATAACCCCACGGCGGGACATTTTGGTCAACACAAGACCATGTTACTAGTCACCAGGCAGTTCTGGTGGCCAAGAGTGAGGGAAGATGTTCGAGAATACGTAAGGGGGTGCGAGCGCTGCCAGAGGGCTAAAGGGGAGAGGGCACCACCTGTGGGGTTACTGGAGCCCTTACCCACCCCGGAAAGGCCCTGGGAGGTGGTATCCATAGATTTTATGACCGATTTACCCAAGTCCAGGGGGAAAACAGCAGTCATGGTGGTAGTGGACTTGATGACCAAAATGTGCCATTTTATTGCTTGCTCGCATGCAGTGACAGCAGAGGAGACAGCTAGACTGTTTATAGATCACGTTTTCAGGTTGTATGGCGCCCCCTTGAGGGTTTTGTCCGACAGAGGCAGACAATTTACTTCCAGGTTCTGGAAGAAGCTCATGAGCCTGCTGGACATCGAAGTGAGCTTCTCGACGGCCAGACACCCGGAGACCAACGGACAAGCAGAAAGAGCTAATAGCGTACTTCAGCAGTACCTTTGGTGCTACGTCAACGAAAGGGGAAACGATTGGGTGGAAAACCTAGCGCTGGTCAAATTTGCATACAATAACGCTGAACATGTGTCCACGGGGATGAGTCCCTTCATGGCCAATTACGGGTGTCACCCCAGGGCCTTCCCAGGGGAGGGGGAGGGGAGGTGGAGTGTGCCGGCGGCCGAACAATTTGTGGAAGAAATGGAAGCTTTACACCAACAACTTAAGGTTAACCTGGAGAGGGCTAAAGAAGTATACAAGAGGCAGGCAGACAAGCACCGAAGAGAAGGGGAGACTATAAGGGTTGGGGACCAGGTGTGGTTGTCAACCAAAGGGTTACCGTTCAAAGGGGGGTGTAAGAAATTACAACCTAGACGACTGGGACCTTTTGAAGTAACGCAGCAGGTTAATCCGGTAACCTTTAGACTAAGATTGCCCACCAACATGAAACTACACCCGGTGTTCCACAGGTCCTTGCTCTCACCGTACAGGGAGGGGTGGGAATGGCAGGGAGGAGAAAGAGAAATCCCCAGGCATCCACAGGTGGAGGAAAGGGAATTCAGTGGGCAGGCAGTGGAAATCCTCGATTCAAGGTGGAGAGGGAGAAGGGTGGAATATTTGGTGGCCTGGGAAGGGGAACCAGAGTCGGAAAACGCTTGGGTTCCTGCGGAAGAGATCAGGGATGAGTATCTGCAGGAGGAGTTTCATAGCAGATTCCCAAGAAAGCCCAAACCACTTGGTAGGTTCTGGAGAGAGCAATTTGGCACCACGGAGGATGAAGAAGAGTTTGAGGGGTGGCCAGCCTCAGAAGAGGAGGAAGGAGGGGAAGCCGAGGGAGAGGAATCCGACTGGGGAGATTGGGCAGCGGAAGGAGATAGCAACAGATGGAGAGCGGTGTTTGAATCCTCTGAGGAAGGGGAGAGCTCCTTCCAGGGGTTTCTCGCGTCGCCGTCCGAGGAACGGCGGGGAGAGGGGGAGGGCCCTGGGAGGGAGGTGGATGTCAGGGAACTGCCATCAGAGGGAAGAGGAGAGGAAAGTCTCTCCAGTGATGCAGGGGAGGGAACTAGCAAGGAGAGAGAGAGGGTTTCCACGGGGGAAAGAAATCCAGGGGACACCAGGGAGAAAGGGGAAGCCGAGAGTAAGGCGGAGGGGAGGCTCAGAGACTCTTCCAGTGAAATCAGCGGAGAGAGCACAGGACCTCCGCTTGGCACGCCCACGCTGCGCAGAAGGCTTCCACGCAGGGAATCTAGGAGAAGACTTGGAGACAAACAACTTTTATGTTGGCGGAAATTTAGGTCCCGCCCACTGACGGATTCTGCCAGTGACTAAGACTGTCGCGTTTCAAGGGCTGTCAATCAGGGAAAGTTTTAGCTATACGGCTAGCTTGGAGCAGTTCGCAGTTTATGCACAAGCAACCCCAATTCCCATTACATCATGTATTGCTTAAAAAGAACCTAGACATAATCTGTCTACAAGAAACTCACGTAACAAAAACACATAAAAGAATTTTAAGTAATAAGAGATTGGAGTTGGACTTTGTGGCATCGGATAATGTCAAGAAAAGAGGAGTGGTGATATATATAAAAGAAAAATTGGATCCAAAACTAATACATAAAGATGAAGGGGGGAGAACGATAGCAGTACAGATTACCCACCAAGGAGAAAAGATAATTGTGGTTGGGATATATGCACCCAATGACAAAAAATCAGCATTTTATTCTGAATTAGGTAATAAATTGCTAGAATGGATGGACCAACAAATGATATTGATGGGGGACTTTAATGGAGTGGTTCTCCCAAACCTGGATAGATCAATAAGAAAACAGGAAATGAAGGAGGGCAAATTACCGAAAACCTTCTTCGAATTAGTGGAAAATTTGGGATTAATTGACGCATGGAGATTTAAAAATCCCATGATAAAACAATTTACTTTCTTTTCAAACCCAAATCAAAGCTGGCGGCTAAAATTCTTCTCCCTCTCCAACTGTTGGTGATTATAATTGAAGATAAAAAAAACTGGTAAAAGAAGAACTTGGGGGGGAGCAAAGAGGTAACATTTCGCTACTTTTTGCTATTCCAAGCCCTCTTGGCGACGGGAGGAGGAAGGGAAAACCTGGTCTCTCTTTTGAAGTACTGTTTAGTGGAGGAATTTACTGCGTTTAGTGGAGGAATTTATTGCGTTATTGGCTGGGCTCCATTACTGCTTAATAGCCACTATTTAGCTACTATTTAACAAAAGAAGAAATGAGAAGACATGTTTGTCCTTTGCAGTAATATTTTCTCCTTTTGGAAATAGACTTTATATTACAATGGACACTTTGAATGTTGGTGACCAACTTTAGCAACTCTACAGTGGCGTTATAGCTATTGTTTTTGGGAAAACTGGAAGAATTTGAGAGGGAGGAAGGACAGTTTCATTTTTTCTCCTCTCCTTTTCTTGTCTCTCCTCCTCCTCCCACCTCGTTTGTTGGATGGTGGCCCTCTGGTGGGTGGAAGAGAATTGGCAACTCGGCCTCCCTCCTCCTTTTTCCTTTTTCTCTTTTGCCTCTTTTTTTCTTTTTGGTATTTGCTGATTCATAGAGTGGACCTGGTATTTATGAAGGGTGAGCTCTTACTTTTGGAAAAGGGGGAATTTTCTGGACTTGATGAAGCTGTTTTATGACTTGCCTGAGCGTTTAAAGATTTAGGTTGGTCAGAACTTTCTTTGGGATTTAGCCCAATTGAGGGCAAGAAGGGAAAATAGCTACCTTACCTTACTTTACTTTAACAAGCAGAAGACCATATAAGGAATAGCCCAATTGGGGGCATGAAGAACTAGACTCTACCAGACTCTACCTACTCAACCATTTTCTTAAAAGAGGAAAAACTTTGAATATCCCTGGGAGAACTTCAACTTAACTCTCTTCCTTTATTGCAGTTTTGAGGTTATATAAGGCCCCCTTTCCTTTCAACAATATTTTGATTAATGAGTTATAAATCTATTAGTGCTAAGTATATGGAATATCTACGGACTTAAGGGACCTACTGGATTGGAACTTGCTCTGTAAAATATTGGGGGAACTGATATTTATTATTTGATTGATAGTCTCTGTGGGGAGCTGGGGATCCTAATTTTGGAAAAGGTTTCTAAGTTTACTGAAGTGGTGCAATAAGATACATACGTTTAAAATGTCTCACGTACAAAAGAAAAGTGGAAACGGGGGAACCCCGGGAGAGAGAAAAGCGTCTAAGCAAGAATCAGACTTTAGGGCCGAAATATTAAAAATGTTTGCAGAAATTAGACAAAGTGAGAAAAATCTGGAAACAAAAATAGAACAGGTAGATTTAAAAATTGGGAAAATGGATAAGAAAATAGATGAAACAGTAAATGAGCTTAAAGGACAAATAAAAGAGGTATCCAGAACGACACATGTATTAGAAGAAGGGCTGAAAAGGGCCAAACTAGAAGTGAAAGATCTGAGATGGGAGGAGGACAAAACTAGAGCAGGATTATTAGAAGCTAGTAAAGCTCAAGAAGAAATGTGGGACGCGATTTCTATGAACGAACTTCGGCAACGGGAAGTTAACTTAAGGTTGAGGGGAATACCAGAGAATCAAGGGGAGAATATAAGGCAAAAACTGACAGAAGAATTGGCTAAGTGGTTAGAGCTTCAAGCAGAGGAGGTGGCAAATACGATCCAAAATGCTTTTAGGATGAAAGTAAAAACGACTAGAGCAAAAAAATTTCCAGGGGACTGCCTCATAACATTTAAGGATAGAGATATGAGAAATCTGGTATTGGGAAAAAATAGAGAAAAAAGATTGTATATTGACGGTAGCTACATAATTATATTTAAAGATATTCCAATCAGACTGTTGAAACGGAGAGACCCTTACAAATCACAAGTGCAAATTCTTAAGAAGAATAATATAGAATTTAAGTGGGAATATCCGGAAGGGATCTCTTTCACTTACAAAAACAAAAAACATAGGATGACCAGCTCAGGAGAAATAGGCAAATTTCAGAGAAAATACAAGGAGTTATGGATAGAGGAGGAGGAAGGAGTTAAAGGAGCAACAGGTGGAGTGGAGATAAAAGGAGTGAAGGAGGTGGGGGAGAGTGGGAGGACTGAAGGGAAACCAGAGGAAGAGGGGGAGGAGGAGGAGGGGGAGGAGGAGGAAGAGGAGGAAAGATTATAACAAAATATTGGAAGGGAAAGATAATTTTATAATTTGGTAACAAGATGGCATTAAAAATATGGAACTGGAATATTAATGGTGTGAACGACAAAAAAAACGGAACAAGGTGGAACAATTCTTAAAGAAAAAGAACTTAGATATAATCTGTCTGCAAGAAACGCACGTGGCAAAAAGGCATAGAAAAATTTTGATAAATAAAAGACTTGGAAACGAATTCATATCCTCAGACAAACAAAAGAAGAGGGGAGTGGTCCTATATATAAAAAATAAAATAGAAGCCAAACAAATCTTTAAGGATGAAGAAGGGAGAGTTATCGGAGTTCAAATCAATTGGCAAGGGGAGAAACTAATAATCGTGGGGATCTACGCACCTAATGGAAATAAAAATGTCTTTTACCAAAAATTGGAAGAACTTTTATTGGAATATGTGGATCAAAAGATAATTCTGATGGGAGATATGAACGGGGTAGTTTCGATAGAGATGGACAGATTGAGAGATGGTGGAACAAAAGAAGGTAAACTACCCAAATCATTCTTTGAACTGGTCAGAAATTGTAATTTAATGGACATCTGGAGGCTAAGATTTCCATTGGAAAGACAATTCACCTTCTATTCGGAACCTAACCAATCAATGTCGAGAATTGACCAAATCTGGATATCAGGGGAGCTAACACCAAGAGTTCACCAAGTAGAAATTGAACCAAGAGTAATCTCAGATCATAGCCCAATTAGATTAGAAATCAAAGGGTATGAAGAAAGAACATTCAGATGGAGATTGAATGATTATTTATTTGATGATCAAAAATTTGTGCAAGGGGCTCAGAAGAAACTGAAAGAATACTTTGCCGATAATTGTAATGAAGGAATGAATATGAATATAGTGTGGGATGCAAGTAAGGCTGTGATGAGGGGATTCTGCATACAACAAAACTCAATTAGAAAGAAGAACAGAGAGAAAGGGAAAAAAGAGATTTTAGAACAAATTATGGATAAGGAACAAAAGTTAATTCAAAAACCTAACAACACAAAAATTAGACAAAGTATTAAGACCTTGCAAACCCAATTTGCAATGCTAATTAATAAAGAGGTGGAACAGAACATTCAAAGACTGAGACAAAAGAACTTCGAATTTGCGAATAAATCAGGAAAATGGCTTGCCTGGCAGATTAAGAAAAGAAAAGAACAAAGCACAATAAATAAAATCATAGTGAAAGAGGAAGAGATCATCAGCAGCAAAGGTATTAGGAAAGGATTTTTGGACTTTTTTAGCCAATTGTACAGAAATAAAGAGAAAAACAATATGAGGAAAATAGAGAGGTATTTAAGAGAGAAAGAGGTACTAAAGATCTCGACAGAAGCAAGAGAGGGGTTAAATACTCCGATAGAGAATGAGGAGATTACGGGGGTCATAGCAGAGTTGAAAAACGGGAAGGCACCAGGACCAGATGGTTTCACAGCAAGGTACTACAAAGAATTGAGATTAGACTTGATAAAACCACTAAAAGAGGTAATGAATAACATCTTAAAAGAAAGAGAGATCCCAGAGACGTGGAAAGAGGCGTATATAACCTTTATCCCCAAAGAAGATGCAGATACAACACAAGTAAAGAATTATAGACCGATTTCCTTATTGAATACGGACTATAAAATCTATGCAGGAATAATGGCAAAGAGACTAAAAAAGGTATTACTGAGTATTATCCATGAAGACCAGGCGGGTTTCCTTCCTGGCAGACAAATGAGAGATAACGTGAGGAACATAATAAACATATTGGAATATCTGTCAGTAAGGATTGAGAGACGAGCAATATTAATGTTTGTAGATGCCGAAAAGGCATTCGACAACATATCATTGGATTTCATGCTGAAAAATTTGGAAAATATGGAGATCGGGGATGATTTTTACAACGGAATAAAGGCCATATACACCAAACAAAGAGCGAAGCTGATAGTGAACAACGTGATAACAGAAGAAATTGAAATATCAAAAGGGACTAGACAGGGCTGCCCGCTCTCACCCCTGCTGTTCATATTGGTCCTAGAAATCCTTCTGAATTCAATTAGGAAAAATGAAAGGATAAAAGGGGTAAAGGAAGGCCAAAATGAATACAAAACCAAAGCTTTCGCTGATGATTTGATCATTACGGCGGAAGACCCGATGACCAGCGTAAAGGAAGTGTTAGAGGAAATTGGTAAATTTGGGGAAGTGGCAGGCTTCACATTAAATAGGAAAAAAACTAAAATTCTAACTAAAAATATGGAGCAATCAATGATTGAAGAGTTCCAACAACAAATGGGAATTGAAGTTGTTAAAAAGGTTAAATATCTCGGAATTTGGATTACACCAAAAAATATTGATCTGTACCAGAATAATTATGTTATGATATGGAAAGGAATTAAGAAGGACCTGGAAGGATGGGGAAGGTTAAAACTATCCTTTTGGGGTAGAATAGCAATGATCAAGATGAACGTGCTACCCAAATTACTATTTTTATTTCAGACGATCCCAATATTAAGAGGAGCTAAAATTTTTAAGGAGTGGCAGAGATCGATTTCAAGATATATCTGGCAGGGCAAAAAACCGAGAATTAAATATAAACTGCTAACGGATGCAAAAGAGAGAGGAGGATTTGCCCTGCCAGACTTGAAGTTGTATTACGAGGCATCATGTCTTTGCTGGGTAAGAGATTGGATAAAGCTCAAAAACACGAAATTATTGGACTTAGAGGGATTCGACAATAGGTTCGGGTGGCACGCTTATTTATGGCAGGAGGGTAAAAAAGGTCATCAATCTTTTGGAAATCATATATTCCGGAAATCGCTAATCGAAGTATGGATCAGATATAAAAATATATTAGAAAGGGGGGTACCACGTTGGCTATCCCCTTTAGAGATGATGGGAATTAAGCAACTCAATATGAGAAGTAACTGGGCCACATATGGAGACCTGGTATTCAAAGAAGGGGACAAATGGACAGTTAAACCATATGAACAAGTGAAAGAACATGTACGGGACTGGTTGCACTATTGGCAGATAAGTAATATGTTTAAAAAGGAGGTGAAAGAAAAAGGGTATGAGGAAAAGGATTCAAAGTTCCAAACAGAAATTGTTAATAATGATCGTAAAATCATATCAAAAATGTATAAAATCCTACTAGAATGGCATAAGATGGATGAGGAGGTGAAAGAGGTAATGATCCACTGGGCCAGAGATCTAGGGTACAGTATAGAGCTGGAAGAGTGGCAAAAGATATGGAATCAAAATTTGAAATTCACAGCATGCATAACACTAAAAGAAAATGCCATGAAGATGGTATATAGATGGTACTTAACACCGGTTAAATTGGCCAAAATGTATAAGATCTGTAACAAATGCTGGAGGTGTAGAGAGAAAGAGGGCACGTTTATGCATATGTGGTGGGAATGCGAGAAAGTGAAGGGTTTCTGGGGAAAAATATATGATGAAGTAAGGAAAATGCTACAATATAGCTTTGTTAAGAAACCAGAGACCTTTCTACTAGGGATAACCAGAAGGGAAATTAAAAGGAAGGATTTCAAACTTTTCCAATATGCAATAACTGCCGCGAGGAGGTTGATAGCTCAAAGGTGGAAACAAGAACAAGTACCGACTCTGGACGAATGGAGAAATAAACTAATTGATTATGCCGAACTAGACAAACTAACGGGGAAAATTAGACTTCAAAGAGACCATAAGTTTTTGGAGGATTGGGGAAAATTTAGAGAGTATTTGAAAACTATATGTGAGGAGAATACAACGCTAGTGTGTTTTAAAGAGGCTTTGTGAAAAGTGAGGAATATCGCAAAAATGTAAATAAGGATATAAAGAAATTACTTAAAGGTGATATTATATATTAAGAAATGTGTAAATAGGAGAATTATTATGGATGACTGTCAGAGGAGTGGAGGGAAGTTCAACAAACTAAAATACGTGATGTGGAAAATGGAAAGATGGAAGTTTTTATAGAAAATGTAATAAAAAATATTTGCAAAAAAAACAAACAAACAAAAAACAAAGCTGGGGGAGAATAGACCATATTTGGGTCTCAAAGGAATTGACGCAAAGAGTAATTAAGACCGAAATCCTCCCACAAACTTTATCTGATCACAATCCAGTATATATGGAGGTAAAAGGAAAAGATTTCAGAACATTAAGATGGAGAATGAATGAAAATCTATTCAATGACCAAAAGATAGTAAATAAAGCAAAAGAGACAATTGAGGAATATTTTAAGTGGAATTTGAATAAAGAAACATCTCTTGAAACGGTGTGGGATGCTGGGAAGGCTGTCATGAGGGGTTTCCTTATTCAGAAAAATAGCATCTCAAAAAAAATAAAAGAGAAAAGGAAAGAAGAAATCTTACTATATCTCATGGAGAATGAAAGACAATTAACTATTAAACCAGGAGATGAAACACTGAAACAAAACATAAAGATGTTCCAAGCCCAATTTTCTATGATAGTGAACCAGGAGATTGAATGGAGGATTAAAATGATGAAACAAAAGAACTTTGAATCAGCAAATAAGATAGGAAAATATCTGGCGTGGCAATTAAGAGAGAGGAAAAAACAAAACACGATATGTAAGATAAGGGATGGAGAAAGGATAGTGGAGGACCCAAAAGAGATAAAGAAGATATTTCAGAAATACTATAAGGAATTATATAAAAGAGAAAAAGAGATAGATAATGAGATAGAAGCTTACTTGAAAAAATACCAATTGCAACAGATCACGACTGAGGAAAGAGAATATCTAAACCAGACAATTACAGAGGAAGAAATTAGGAAAGCAATAAAAAAAATGAGAATAGGGAAAGCGCCGGGGCCAGATGGTATCTTGGCTAAATATTACAAAATATTAAGCCTCCAGAAGATCAAAAGAGACTACGAGGCTCTCGGCAGGAAATTGAAGCAACTAAATGCACAAATTGTCATCTCATCTGTCCTCCCAGTTGAACGACGTGGCCCAGGGAGAGAGGGAAAAATAGTGGAAGTGAACAGCTGGCTTCGCAAATGGTGTAAACAGGAACGGTTTGGATTCTTAGATCACGGACTGCAGTTTCTTGAAGATGGACTTCTGGCAAGCGATGGGCTGCACCTCACAACGGTTGGGAGAAATGTTTTTGCCAAAAATCTCAGAAACCTCATCAGGATGGCTTTAAACTGACTAATGTGGGGGAGGGAGACAGTGCTCCTGAAGGTAGGAGTCTATCAATTGATGAAGATGATCATCCAAATGTCATAGACCAAATGGAGCAAACAGCACGCAGACCTAGTGGTGGGAGGAAAAAATCCTTAAATAAGAGACACGGGGGAATGATTAATGGACTTCAATGTCTGTACACTAATGCGCAAAGCATGGGAAATAAACAAGATGAGCTTGAGCTCTTGGTACAGCAAACTAAATATGACATAATAGGCATCACTGAAACCTGGTGGGATAAGTCCCACGATTGGAATGTAATAATGGGGGGATACAATCTATTTCAGAGAAACAGACCAGACAAGAAAGGAGGAGGAGTGGCGTTATATGTCAGGGATGTGTATACCTGTGAAGAGATCCAAGATTTAGAACCTCAAAGCCAAAGTGAGAGCATTTGGGTCAAAATTAAGGGAGAGAAGAATAACAGAGACCTCATTGTGGAAGTTTACTATAGATCCCCAAGCCAAACGGAGGACATAGACGATGCCTTCCTGGAACAGATGGCCAAGCATGCAAAAGGAAGGGAGATAGTAGTAATGGGGGACTTCAATTACCTGGCTATTTGTTGGAGGTCAAACTCAGCCAAGAGCATAAGGTCAAACAGATTCCTCACTGGCCTTGCAGACAACTTCATTGTCCAGAAAGTGGGAGAAGCAACAAGAGGAACAGCCATTTTAGATCTGGTCCTAACCAATGTTGATGACCTGCTTAGTGGGGTAGAAGTGGAAGGATCATTAGGCGCGAGTGATCATGCTCTTCTGAAGTTTACTATACAGCGGAAAGGAGCAGCCAAGCATACTAGGACTCAATTTCTTGACTTTAAGAAAGCCGACTTCATAAAACTTAGGGAAGTGCTGGGTGAGATCCCATGGATAGTAATACTAAAAGGAAAGGGAGTTCATGATGGCTGGGAGTTTGTTAAGAGGGAGATAGTAAAAGCACAACGTCAGGCAATACCAATGAGACGGAAACATGGAAGGTGCCTAAAGAAGCCAGGGTGGCTATCTAAAGAACTTTTAACTGAATTAAGATTAAAAAGGGATGTGTACAAAAAATGGAAAAGGGGGGAAACCACCAAAGAGGAATTCAAACAAATAGCCAGCACATGTAAGCACAAAGTCAGAAAAGCTAAAGCACAGAATGAACTCAGGCTTGCTAGAGAGGTTAAAAGCAACAAAAAAGGCTTTTATGGGTATGTTCGTAGCAAAAGGAAGAACAAAGAAACAGTGGGGTCACTCAGAGGAGAAGATGGTGAAATGCAAACAGGGGACACAGAAAGGGCTGAACTCCTCAATGCCTTCTTTGCCTCAGTCTTCTCCGATAAAGAAAACAATGCCCGACCTGAAGAATTTGGAGCAAATGATTCAGCAAAGGAAACACAGCCCAGAATAACTAAGGAGATAGTACAAGAATACTTGGCTAGTTTAGATGTATTCAAGTCTCCAGGGCCAGATGAACTGCATCCAAGAGTATTAAAAGAACTGGCAGATGTGATCTCAGAACCACTGGCAGTCATCTTTGAGAATTCCTGGAGAACAGGCGAAGTCCTGGCAGACTGGAGAAGGGCAAATGTTGTCCCTATTTTCAAAAAGGGGAAAAGAGAGGACCCAAATAATTACCGCCCAGTCAGTCTGACATCAATACCAGGGAAGATTCTGGAGCAGATCATTAAGCAAACAGTCTGTGAGCATCTAGAAAGGAATGCTGTGATCACCAATAGTCAGCATGGATTTCTGAAAAATAAGTCATGTCAGACTAACCTGATTTCGTTTTTTGACAGAATTACAAGCCTGGTAGATGAAGGGAACGCAGTGGATGTAGCCTACCTTGATTTCAGCAAGGCATTCGACAAGGTGCCCCATGATATTCTTGTAAAGAAGCTGGTAAAATGCGGTCTTGACTATGCTACCACTCAGTGGATTTGTAACTGGCTGACTGACCGAACCCAAAGGGTGCTCATCAATGGTTCCTCTTCATCCTGGAGAAGAGTGACTAGTGGGGTGCCACAGGGTTCTGTCTTGGGCCCGGTCTTATTCAACATCTTTATCAACGACTTGGATGATGGACTCAAGGGCATCCTGATCAAATTTGCAGATGACACCAAACTGGGAGGGGTGGCTAACACCCCAGAGGACAGGATCACACTTCAAAACGACCTTGACAGATTAGAGAACTGGGCCAAAACAAACAAGATGAACTTTAACAGGGAGAAATGTAAAGTATTGCACTTGGGCAAAAAAAATGAGAGGCACAAATACAAGATGGGGGACACCTGGCTTGAGAGCAGTACATGTGAAAAGGATCTAGGAGTCTTGGTTGACCATAAACTTGACATGAGCCAACAGTGTGACGCGGCAGCTAAAAAAGCCAATGCAATTCTGGGCTGCATCAATAGGAGTATAGCATCTAGATCAAGGGAAGTAATAGTGCCACTGTATTCTGCTCTGGTCAGACCTCACCTGGAGTACTGTGTCCAGTTCTGGGCACCACAATTCAAGAAGGACACTGACAAACTGGAACGTGTCCAGAGGAGGGCAACCAAAATGGTCAAAGGCCTGGAAACGATGCCTTATGAGGAACGGCTAAGGGAGCTGGGCATGTTTAGCCTGGAGAAGAGGAGGTTAAGGGGTGATATGATAGCCATGTTCAAATATATAAAAGGATGTCACATAGAGGAGGGAGAAAGGTTGTTTTCTGCTGCTCCAGAGAAGCGGACACGGAGCAATGGATTCAAACTACAAGAAAGAAGTATGGCGGCCAAAGAGGGCCAACATGGAGCCCTGCAGGCTTTCACTGCGCACCTCGGCTCCTTGGCGATCACGGAAACGTCCTCTGCCTCTCTGTGGCCGGTTTAGCAGAGCGAATACAGCGGTCAGAAGCGATTGCAGTGTGTGGGCAATAAATCAGAACACACACAAGGCGTTCTCTTATCTTCTTAGCCTTTAATCGTGTAGCATAACAGCATAAATCACACCCGGCGAAAGCTCGCACATCTTCCCTCTCGCATAGCGTCCGAGAAAGAAACACACAGAGTAAAACCACTCCCGAATGTGTAACGTAACCACGCCTCAAGATGTGAGACGTCACTCAGAACTCTTTAACCCTGTAAGTTCTGAAACCCTTAACAAGAAGATTCCACCTAAACATTAGGAAGAACTTCCTGACAGTAAGAGCTGTTCGACAGTGGAATTTGCTGCCAAGGAGTGTGGTGGAGTCTCCTTCTTTGGAGGTCTTTAAGCAGAGGCTTGACAACCATATGTCAGGAGTGCTCTGATGGTGTTTCCTGCTTGGCAGGGGGTTGGACTCGATTGCCCTAGTGGTCTATTCCAACTCTATGATTCTATGATTCTAAGTGACCAAATTTCCCCAGTGAAGTCATGAATAATGTAATAAAAGAAGGGAGAATTCCAAACACCTGGAAAGAAGCGTCTATTACCTTAATCCCTAAAAAAGATACAGATGGTTTAGAGGTAAAAAATTATAGACCTATTTCGTTATTAAATAACGACTATAAATTATTCGCAGACGTCCTGGCGGAAAGGTTAAAAAAAGTCTTAAATAAAAGAATCCATAAAGACCAGATGGGTTTCCTCCCGGGGAGACAATTGAAAGACAACGTAAGAAACGTGATAGACATTATTGAATATTTGGATAGTAGAATAGACAAACAGGCGGCGCTGATTTTCATTGACACCGAGAAGGCATTTGACAACGTCTCCTGGTGTTTCATGAAGGAAAATTTAAAAATGATGGGAATTGGTGAAGGATTTAGAAAAGGTATTGACGCTATTTACCAAGAGCAGAATGCCAAACTTATAATAAACAACAATATATTGGAGGCCTTTGATATTGCCAAAGGGACTAGGCAGGGCTGTCCCTTATCTCCTTTGTTATTTATAACAGTGTTGGAAGTGTTTAATAAAAGGTTAAGGGAAACACCGGAAGTTAAAGGAATTAAGGTAGGAAATAAGGAATTCAAAATAAAAGCATTTGCAGATGACTTGATATTAACATTGGAGGATCCTAAGAACAGTCTACAAGAAGCCTTACAGAAATTAGAGGAATTTGGAAAAGTAACAGGTTTTAAGCTTAACAGGAATAAGACCAAAATGATAACAAAAAATATAACCAAGGAAGATATAGCAGAGTTAGAACAAAGGACAGGAATTACGGTTGTTAAGAAGGTAAAATATTTAGGAGTGTGGATCACAGCAAAAAATATAAACTTATATAAAGATAATTACGAGGCTACTTGGAAGGGTGTCAAGAAAGACTTAGAAATCTGGGAGAGACTGAAACTTTCCTTCTTAGGGAGGATCTCAGTTATTAAAATGAATGTCCTGCCCAGAATGTTATTTCTGTTCCAAACTACACCAGTAATGAAAGGACTAAAGCAGTGTAAAGATTGGCAAAGGATCCTAGTGAGATTTATTTGGCAGGGGAAAAGATCAAGAATAAAAATGAAAATACTGGTAGACAAAAAAGAAAGAGGGGTTTTTTCTTTACCAGATTTGAGTCTATATTATGAAGCGGCTTGTTTAACATGGGTGAAAGACTGGATAAAGCTAGAGAATACTGATATCCTGGATTTAGAGGGCTTTGATAACAGGTACGGGTGGCACTCGTACCTGTGGTACGAAAAGGTGAAAGTTCATAGAGGCTTTCTAAATCATATAATTAGAGGATCATTATTTCAAGTATGGGAAAGAAATAAGAACCTGCTGGAAAGGAAGACTCCATGGTGGATCTCACCAATAGATGTCCTAACTGTCAAAAAAACTAATATGGAGGGGGGGAAAGCCACCTATGAAGAACTTATCAATAAAACTGATCAGGGCATAAAACTTAAGCCCTGTGAGGAGGCAAAGAACGTACTCACGGGATGGCTGCAATACCATCAAGTGAATGATCTGTTAAAAGATGATAAAAAGAAACTGGGATTTGAAGATAAAAAATCTAAATTTAATGTGGAAATCATTGAAGGCAAAAACAAAACATTATCTAGGATGTATGACCTCTTACTGGAGTGGTATACAAAAGACAAAGAGGTGAAGGAGGCTATGATAAAATGGGCCATAGACATTGGTTATAATATTGACTTTGTAAAGTGGCAAGAATTGTGGAATGTAAATATGAAATTCACGGCGTGTACGGCATTAAGGGAGAATCTCTGGAAGATGATTTATAGGTGGTATCTCACACCAGTTAAATTGGCCAAGATTTACAAGCTGAAGAATAAGAAATGCTGGAAATGTGGAGAGGGGAATGGTGAGTTCTATCATATGTGGTGGACATGCAGGAAAGTAAAAGGCTTTTGGGAACTGATCTACAATGAGCTTAAAAGGATTTTTAAATATACTTTTCCCAAAAAGCTTGAAGCTTTCCTACTAGGAATAGTTGGCAAGGAAATTAAAAAAGAGGACAAAAATCTGTTTCTATATGCCACAACGGCCGCTAGAACTGTTAGCCCAATGCTGGAAAACAGAATTAGTACCTACTATGGATGACTGGCAGAACAAGATGATAAATTATGCTGAACTAGCTAGAATAACAGTAAGACTAAGAGACCAGGATGACCGGAAGTTTCATGAAAATTGGAATAAATATCTGATGTATATAAGAGATAAGTATAGAACTTTGATGACTCTGGCAGGGATAGAATAACTCTAACAGTGTTTGGCAAATATGTAAAGGAGATAAAACACGTAACTTTAGACATTATCTGATACTTACCAATAAAGTGAAGGGAAGTCTGAGGCTCGGCGGAGCCTAAAATAACTGTGTACCATATATTGGTACACAGTTATATGCAACTTATGTAATCTAGACTGTATATATGTATAATCAATGAAAATTAATAAAAATGTATAAGCAAAAAAATAAAAATAAAATAAAAGTGCGTCACAGAAGAGTCTTTTATCTTTTTCCAAGTATTTCAAAGAACAAAGGCTTTAGTTAATATTATTAATATTTATTAATATTATTATTTCCACACAGTTTATATTTTCCGATCTCACTTGCTATAAGTAATGTAGACGGTTCTTCTGGGGGGGGGGCATTGTTAGGTATTATCGTAGTAGAAAAATAAAATGTTTTATCCCCCCTCCTTTCCGTTCCGTTCCAACATACCGGTTTAGATGTTATTCTTTGATGTTATTTTTCTTCCTCCTGTCACTCTTGACACCTCAGTGGCTGTAGTTGGCAGATTAATTACCCTTTCTTTGCCTGTAGCATGTCCAAAATTCTTAAATCCAATCTTTATCTTAAGAAATGGAACTTCAAGTGCTCACAGAGACAGCGTCCAGGAGATCCGAACTCCCTCGAGGGCTTTCCATCCAGTGCCCCCACCCCCTCCTTCTTTACAAACTCAGGGGTGGTTTGTGGGCAGCCGCGGATGAGAACGCATCTTCCCTTCCACCGGGAAGAATTTGGGAGGCTGATTACTCCCATCTCAGCCTCTAAATTACCTCGTGGGAGCTGGAGAGATGGTATTGTCGGCCATCTTCCAAGGCGCCCCTAGCGGAGCCCTGGGGGTGGCAACACCTCAGCCTCTTTCTTCTCGAATACGTCTGCCAAATCCTGGTAGTGCCAGCATCCGGTGGCCCTGTCCTGTCTGGGGTGGTCCCATGCAAAGTGGAAGAAGTGGGGGCCAGTCGGTGGGGGTTTGCGGGTTCCGGCTGTGATGGAGGCAACACAGGGGGCTGGGCACAGACGTCATGGCAGAAAGACGATGAGAAACACAGTGTCTGTTGAGCCCAGGAAATGGTGGGGTCATGCCAGACCAACCAGAGGCTCCCGAGGACCACTGAAAAAATGTGGGGTCTGAACCAGTTCAAATGTTAATAGTTCCTGGTGCCGGCGTGCCACCAACATGGCCAGTGGGCAGGTGTCATGGGTAATGGGTCCCAGTGTGAGGGGGTCCCGTCCAGGCCAACCACTGGAACAGGTGATGCTTTTACTACAGATGGTACCTGGTACTTCTCGGTGACACTGATGTCCTTGAAGACGGCAGAGGCTCCAGAATCAATCACTGCCTCCAGGGCCAGCATGCCCCACTGGGAAAGGAGAATGCAGATAGGGAGCAGGAAATGGGGGGGGCGCAGCGACTGGGCCCCGGCTGAGCCCCTCCTAGCACAGCCGGGACTTGTCGTTTCCCGGCGTGAACCTCTTTGCCGGGCAGCCTGACACGAAATTGCCTCCCTCTCCGCAGTACAAGCACAGTCCCAGGGCCCAACTCTGGCTTTTCTCTTGACTGGAGAGAGAGCAGCGGGCCGCACCCACTTGCATGGGCTCCTCCTCAAGCCCCACCGCCGCATTGCGCTCTGGGGGCCCCCTCGAGCAGCGCTCGGAATCACTCTCAGACAGGCGCGTATCGATGTTAATACAAAGTGAGATAAAGTCGGTCAGGGTTGCGGGGGGGGGGGGGTCGCTCGCACCAATTTGTCTTTGAGGCATGGATGAAGTTCCTGGCAGGAGTGGAACTAACAGGCAGCTTCATTCCACAGGGTGTCCTCAGCCCACCAACGGAACTCTGCGGCGTACTCAGTAACCGAGCGAGCACCCTGCCAGAGGTTCTGCAGGGCCATCTCAGCGGTCTGGGCACGGTTCAGCTCCCCGAACATGCCCTCCGGGGTGATGATAAAGTAGTCTAGAGTCCCCAGCAGGGGGTTGTTGGCCTCAAGATATGGAGTAACCCAGGAAGGTGCCGGACCCACAAGCAGGCTAACCATGAAGCACACCTGGCTCCGTGGAGTGGGAAAGTCTGTAGCACAGGTGGCAAACATCAGCCGGCACTGGCTCACAAAACCCTGAAGGGATTAAGTTTGAGGACCAAGGTTTAGTGAAGTTTTTAATGTTTAATACTGTATTGTGTTTTTAATTATTATTATTATTATTATTAGGTATCACTGTACTCAACTTGCCTTGTGACAGCCCAGTTCCATGATGCTAGGAGCATGGGCAAATCCCACTCGCCATTGCAGTAGCATGGGTCACACTAGACCTGGAGGGGTTGCTGTGCTAATACAGTGGTTCCTTGGTTCTCAAACTGAATCCGTTTTGGAAGCCTGTTCCAAAACCAAAGCCTTCCAAAACCAAGGCGTGCTTTGCCATAGAAAGGAATACAAAACAGATTAATCTGTTCCAAATTTTGAAAAACAACCCCAGAAACAGCCATTGAACATGAATTTTACTCTTTAACGAGACCATGGATCCGTAGCATGAAAGCAATCATCAATGTACTGTACTATAAAAGAAATAAGACAGTATGGTAGATGATAAAAATTAAAATTACCGTACTTTTCTGTGTATAAGACTATGTATTTTTACTAGAAAATTCATGTAAAAAATTGGGGGGTAGTCCTATACACGGATACAATCTGTGCTGGTCCCGGGGGGAGGTTACCGTGAGGCGTGGTCAGAGACCGGTCCTGGGTCGAGGGTCTGGAGACTATCCACCAAGGGCGAGGCGGGGTCCAAAGCGAGGAGCCGGGCAAGGTCGGGAACTCTGGAAGAACAGGTCTGGGTCTGGCAGAAACAGGTTTCCAACGACGTTGCTCCCGCAACCTGAGACCGGGCAGACTTGCCTTTATCTTCTCTGAGGCCAGGGGCGGTCCCGGCCCACAGGTGACCCGCCTCTCCTGGCCTTAAGGCGAGCACTCCTCCTGAGAGAACCCAGTTCCCTCCGCCTCTCTGCCCTCAGCCTCTGCAGCTCAGGAGAGGCTGGAGGGTTACTGGACCCAGGGGGAGGCTCACCTTCCCCTGACAGGGCTGGGAGAGGCGCACCTGCAGGCAATGGGTCCTCAATCACCTCCGGAGCCAGAGTGGATTCATCTGGTGTCTGCTCCTGAGGATCCGGCACAGGTGCAGGCCCTTCAGATTCAAGGCCCTGCCCCAGCTCAGCCGGCCCTGGAGGCGGGGACTCCTGTGCAGGCTGGGATTCCTCTGGTTCAACCTCTGAATCAGATTCCCAGGCCATCACACCATCCCGCCTCCCAGCCCCCCCCTCTACCGAGGGTCTGGACCCGGGTTGCTGGGGTACGCCGCATGGAAATCACAGAGGTAGGCAGGCGCATGGACGTTGGCTGCTGGTTCCCAGGGGCGGTCCTCAGGTTCATACCCCTTCCAGTCTATGTGATACTGCAGCTTTCCCCTGCGGTATTGGGAGTCCAGAAGGCGTTCCACCTCGTACTCAGGCTCCCCCTGAACCAAAACTGGCTGCGGTTGGGGACGGTTCGGGTGGAACTCGTCAGGTGGGGCCACCAGACTCAGAAGGGACCTGTGGAATACCGGATGAACCTTCAGGGTTGCGGGCAACCGGAGACAGAATGCCACAGGCGAGACCTAAAACCCACTGACAAATACCCCTTCCTCTTGATTCATGTGGGAACCAATGACACTGCAAGCAATAGCCTCCAGAAGATCAAAAGAGACTACGAGGCTCTCGGCAGGAAATTGAAGCAACTAAATGCACAAATTGTCATCTCGTCTGTCCTCCCAGTTGAACGACGTGGCCCAGGGAGAGAGGGGAAAATAGTGGAAGTGAACAGCTGGCTTCGCAAATGGTGTAAACAGGAACGGTTTGGATTCTTAGATCACGGACTGCAGTTTCTTGAAGATGGACTTCTGGCAAGTGATGGGCTGCACCTCACAACGGTTGGGAGAAATGTTTTTGCCAAAAATCTCAGAAACCTCATCAGGAGGGCTTTAAACTGACTAATGTGGGGGAGGGAGACAGTGCTCCTGAAGGTAGGAGTCTATCAATTAATGAAGATGATCATCCAAATGTCATAGACCAAATGGAGCAAACAGCACGCAGACCTAGTGGTGGGAGGAAAAAATCCTTAAATAAGAGACACGGGGGAATGATTAATGGACTTCAATGTCTGTACACTAATGCGCAAAGCATGGGAAATAAACAAGATGAGCTTGAGCTCTTGGTACAGCAAACTAAATATGACATAATAGGCATCACTGAAACCTGGTGGGATAAGTCCCACGATTGGAATGTAATAATGGGGGGATACAATCTATTTCAGAGAAACAGACCAGACAAGAAAGGAGGAGGAGTGGCGTTATATGTCAGGGATGTGTATACCTGTGAAGAGATCCAAGATTTAGAACCACAAAGCCAAAGTGAGAGCTTTTGGGTCAAAATTAAGGGAGAGAAGAATAACAGAGACCTCATTGTGGGAGTTGACTATAGATCCCCAAGCCAAACGGAGGACATAGATGATGCCTTCCTGGAACAGATGGCTAAGCATGCAAAAGGAAGGGAGATAGTAGTAATGGGGGACTTCAATTACCCGGATATTTGTTGGAAGTCAAACTCAGCCAAGAGCATAAGGTCAAACAGATTCCTCACTGGCCTTGCAGACAACTTCATTGTCCAGAAAGTGGGAGAAGCAACAAGAGGAACAGCCATTTTAGATCTGGTCCTAACCAATGTTGATGACCTGGTTAGTGGGGTAGATGTGGATGGATCATTAGGCGCGAGTGATCATGCTCTTCTGAAGTTTACTATACAGCGGAAAGGAGCAGCCAAGCATACTAGGACTCAATTTCTTGATTTTAAGAATGCCAACTTCATAAAACTTAGGGAAGTGCTGGGTGAGATCCCATGGACAGCAATACTAAAAGGAAAGGGAGTTCATGATGGCTGGGAGTTTGTTAAGAGGGAGATAGTAAAAGCACAACGTCAGGCAATACCAATGAGACGGAAACATGGAAGGTGCCTAAAGAAGCCAGGGTGGCTATCTAAAGAACTTTTAACTGAATTAAGATTAAAAAAGGATGTGTACAAAAAATGGAAAAGGGGGGAAACCACCAAAGAGGAATTCAAACAAATAGCCAGCACGTGTAGACACAAAATCAGAAAAGCTAAAGCACAGAATGAACTCAGGCTTGCTAGAGAGGTTAAAAGCAACAAAAAAGGCTTTTATAGGTATGTTCGTAGCAAAAGGAAGAACAAAGAAACAGTGGGGTCACTCAGAGGAGAAGATGGAGAAATGCAAACAGGGGACACAGAAAGGGCTGAACTCCTCAATGCCTTCTTTGCCTCAGTCTTCTCCGATAAAGAAAACAATGCCCGACGACTTCCGGAGGCGGCGCGAAACGAGCAATGGCGGTCCTCTTCAGTCTCTGAAGAGGGGCTCCGCAGGAAAGGATCGTTCGCTACGGCACAGCGACGATCCATCAAGATAAACCACGAGCAGAGTGAGCTCGTGGCCGTGGGACTCGGCGGGCACCTGGAGCGACCCCCAAACGAAGAAGGGACCCCGTAAGGGGCTCCGGAAGCGCGGAGGGGAAGCGGTGCTGAGAGTACATCGCTCTTTCTGCGGGAGCGAAGCCGCGCGGCTGTTGCCGATGAGCGCCGACCTTTCTTCCTTAAGCATTGGATCCTAAATCATCTACTCGTGAGTAAGAAGAGTATTAATTCGGAACTGTAAATTAGAAATTTGGCTGAAAGCGGGAGACGAGAAAAAGGAAGTCCGTCTCCCGGTAGCGCTTATGATCAAAGGCAAAGGATCAGACAAGCTGGAAGCAATAGAAAGAGACTTCAAAACGGGATGTTTCATGCGTCTGGTGGAGTTAGCAACTGAAGGGAAAGGCAAGCTATCTTTTTTCTTTTTGATTTAACTTGGAGATCCTCTCCTTTTGTGGATTCTAAAAACTTTAAGAAAAAAAAAACCCAGTCCCGGGCTGGCAGGGGGAAAAGGGTCGTTTTGCGGATACTTTTATAAAGTTGAAATGGACACATAAAGGCACCATTGGAAAGATACAATTAAACAACTGTATCTTGCACTTTTGGATACAATATTGTGGTAACATTGAAAGGGCTCTGCCAGGGAAAAAAGTTTTTTAAAGACTATTGTTAACTTATTCAGCTGCAGGAACTTTAATGGCGGCTAAAACTCTACTCCTTCTTTCCTGAACTGCAACAATACTCCCTCTAGTGGATTTTGGGACTTACAAATTCCTGAGAACTAACTTTGTTTTGACTCTCTGTGGTTTGGTTATTTACTTTGAGGCCTGTCTTTCCCATGGAACATTTGACAGTTTGACCTTGAATCCAAAGACAGGTGGGGAATGAGCGGCCCTCCAAAAACAAGAGCTGCATCGAAAGCAGGGAAAGGCCAATTTGTACAAACAACTTTGATTTCCCAGTCTCGCAGATCTTCGGTCCCTGCTGTTCTACAGGGAGCTGCACCTCCAACAACAGCCCCATCTAAGGCAGCTGACCAGCCAACGACTGAGGATATGGCAGCAGGGGGATCTGGCACTCTTCTAGATGAAATGCTACAACAATTTGCAATTTTGAATAAGAAGGTTGATGACCAAACAGCAAAAATCGACTTAGCCACATCCTCAATTACTAAACTATCTGAACAAGTGGCTAAGCATTCACAAGAAATTGGGAATTTAAAAGATGCAACATCTGAGAATCGGAAATTGGCCGAGGCTGCAAACGAAAAAGCAAGTCAAGCAATTCAGAAAGTGGATGAATTGAAAGGAGAGGTAAGGCCGCTACACAAACACATCACCGACCAGCAGGCCTACCTGTCTATGGTGGAACTGAGAAACAGGGAAAACAATTTAAGATTACGCTCTATCCCAGAGATTGAGAAAGAGGATTTGACCGGCTTTTTGACAGCAGAATTCTCTAAATTCTGGGGTATAGAGGAAGATACAGACTTTAAAATAACAACTGCATTCAGATTGGGAAGAGTTGTCAAGAAAGACAGGCCTAGAGATTGCTTGATCATCTTAAGGACCAAGCAGGAGAGAGACAAACTACTTGACCTACATTTTAATAAAGCACTTGAGATCCAGGACAGAAGAGCACAAATCTACAAGGATATTCCTAAACAACTACTAGATCTCAGATCTAACTATACTGATCTAGCTGGACTTCTGAGAAGCAACGGAATACCCTACAGGTGGGAGTTTCCACAAGGCCTATCATTCAACTACACAGGAAAGAAGACTAAAATCAGGACGAAAGAGGACAGCCAGAAGTTTCTACACGACCACGGAGAAGACCTGCAGAAGGGAGTAGCTGCTCCTTGGCCTCCACCTGAGTCTGGAAAAGAGCCAGCACCCTCGGATTTGGACAAGAAAGAAGACGCCCCATAAAGAGCAACAACAGATTGTTACAGGATGTCTCTGCAGCTGTATAGTTGGAATATTAATGGCGCAAATTCCCCGGAAAAACGCAAAAGGATTTTTCATATTTTGAAGAAGGAACATTTGGATATAATCTGTCTGCAAGAAACTCATGTGACTAGGCTTCACAGGAAAGTGTTAATAAACAAAAGATTAGGCCAAGAATTTATCTCATCAGACAGAGTTAAAAAGAGAGGAGTGGTGATCTATGCAAAAGAGAATTTATCACCAAAATTTCTGTTTAAAGATGAACAAGGAAGAATCCTGGCAATTGAAATACAAATCCAAGGAGAAAAAGTTTTGATCTTAGGAATCTACGCACCAAATGAGGGGAAATCAGAATTCTACAAGAAGCTTCATGAGACATTACTGGACTATCTGGATTATTCTAACATCATCATGATGGGAGACATGAATGGGGTGGTCTCTACCTATATGGACAAGTCACAGAACCAGAACCTGACTAAAGATGGAAGACTACCAAAAACTTTTTTCGAACTAACTGACAATATGGATTTGATTGACCTATGGAGGACGAGAAACCCCCTAGGTAAAGAAGGAACTTTCTTCTCTGAGGCTCACCTGTCATGGACAAGAATCGACCAAATTTGGACAACTAGAGGGCTGGCACCTAAGACCACAAGAGTAGAAATCTGCCCAAAGACCTGCTCCGACCACAACGCTCTGAAAATGGAAATGAGATTTACTACTGCCGACTCCTTCAGATGGAAAATGAATGACAACCTGCTAAGAGATCAAGAGATTGTAAAGAAGGCCCAAAAAGCTTTAAAGGACTATTTTGAAATTAACCTTAACACCTCGGTGGAAAAAAGAATAATCTGGGACGCAAGTAAAGCCGTTATGAGAGGGTTTCTGATACAACAAAACACGATCAAGAAAAAATTCTGGAATGGGAAAAAGGACAAGATATTAGAGAAGATAAGAGATGGAGAGAAAAAATTAAGATTGAATCCAAAATCAAAAGAGACTCTAAGAGAAATTAAATTCCATCAGTCACAATATATGAAATTGATCAACCAAGAAGTGGAATGGAAAATCAAACAAATGAAACAAAGATCTTTTGAATCTGCGAATAAATGTGGGAAACTGCTAGCTTGGCAGTTGAAAAAGAGACAAAAACTAAATTATGTTACCAACTTAGAAGTTGAAGGAAAAAGCATTCAGAAACCGGGAGAAATTAGAAAGTGCTTCCAGAAATATTTTAAAAAACTGTACACCCAAGGGCCCGAGGAACTGACTGAGATAGAACAATTCTTGAAAGACAATGGCCTACCAGAACTATCCCAAGAGAAGAGATCAATCTTGAATTGTAAAATAACACAACAGGAAATTGAGGTTGCCATCCAGAATATGCAGCTAGGCAAATCTCCAGGCCCTGATGGACTTACCTCCAAGTACTACAGGATGTTAAAGGACTACTTGATACAACCATTACTGGAGGTTTGTAACCAGATTATGGGGGGAGGGAGGGCACCAGAAACGTGGAAAGAAGCATTCATCACACTGATACCCAAAGTGGAAACTGAAAAGACTCAACTTAAGAACTACCGTCCCATCTCACTCCTAAACGTGGATTACAAAATATTTGCAGACATTTTGGCAAACAGATTTAAAAAAGTATTAAATGAAGTAATTCATAAGGACCAAGCAGGTTTTCTCCCAGGTAGACATTTGTTTGATAACACTAGGAATATTATCGATATTCTGGAACTTTTACAAACAAATATCAACACTAAAGCAGTGTTAATTTTTATTGATGCGGAGAAGGCCTTTGACAATATTTCTTGGAAATTTATGAAGAAAAACTTGGAAGGGATGGGAGTGGGAAGGGGGTTTGAGAACGGAATAGAAGCAATCTATTCTGAACAAAAAGCTAAGTTGATAGTGAACAATGTGGTGACAGAAGAACTTCAGATTGAAAAAGGAACACGTCAGGGGTGCCCCCTTTCCCCTTTATTGTTTATTTCAGTCCTGGAGGTTTTGCTGAATATGATAAGGAAGGATCGGCAGGTACAAGGAATACGGGTCGGAGTGAAACAATATAAACTGAAAGCATTTGCAGATGACTTGGTTTTAACATTACAGGAGCCAGAATCTAGTACAAAAAGAGTTTTGGAATTGATCCAGAAATTTGGTCGGGTGGCGGGCTTTAAGTTGAACAAACAAAAAACTAAGGTGTTAGGGAAAAATTTGACAACTATTGAAACAGAGGGGTTTCAGAAGGAAACAGAACTAAATATTGTTAAAAAAGTGAAATACCTGGGGGTCAATCTCTCTTCCAAGAACTTGAATTTATTCAAAGATAATTATGAGAAATGTTGGTCAGAAGTTAAAAAAGATCTAGAAATTTGGTCAAGACTGAAATTATCCTTGTTAGGCCGAATTGCAGCTATAAAAATGAACGTTTTGCCAAAAATGTTGTTTTTGTTTCAAGCCTTGCAGATTGTGGACAGAGTGGAATGTTTTGGAAAGTGGCAGAGGGATATTTCTAAATTTGTTTGGCAGGGCAAAAAGCCCCGAATAAAGTTTAAAATATTAACTGATGCAAAGGAGAGAGGGGGGTTTGCCCTGCCAGACTTAAGGTTATATTATGAAGCTGCGGCCTTCTGCTGGTTGAAAGATTGGATTTTGTTAGAAAACACTGATGTCCTAGATCTGGAAGGCTTCAATAATTCGCTAGGTTGGCATGCGTATTTGTGGTATGACAAGGCAAAAACATATGGAATGTTTAAAAACCATATTGTCAGAAAAGCAATATTTATGGTCTGGAAAAAATACAAAGACTTGTTAGAAAGTAAAACTCCGAGGTGGGTATCACCAATAGAGGCCAAGGCTCGGAAAAAACCTAATATGGAGGCCGGTTGGCCGAAATATTGGGAAATAATAGAAAACATTGGAGACAACTGGAGGTTGCAGAGCTTTGAAAAATTAAAGGGTAAAGTGCAAGACTGGCTTCATTATGCCCAAATTAATGAGGTTTTTAAGCTAGACAAAAAAACAGGATTCCAGGTGGAAAAATCGAAACTTGAGACAGAATTGTTAGAACCAAAGACCAAGCTATTATCGAGAATGTATAACTTGCTACTTAAATGGAACACTCAGGATGAGACAGTTAAATCAGCCATGATAAAATGGGCTCAGGACATTGGTTACAACATCATGTCTGAGGACTGGGAAAGGTTATGGACCACCGGTATGAAGTTTACGGCATGTAATGCCTTGAAAGAAAACATTATGAAAATGGTATACAGGTGGTACATGACCCCAGTCAAGCTTGCTAAGATTTACCATTTGTCCGATAATAAATGTTGGAAATGTAAGGAGGCTGAAGGGACATTCTTTCATCTCTGGTGGACCTGCCCAAGAGTGAAGGCCTTCTGGGAAATGATTTACAACGAGTTAAAAAAGGTGTTTAAATACACCTTTCCTAAGAAACCAGAGGCATTCCTCCTGGGCATTGTCGGCCAGAAGGTGTTAAAGAAGGACAGAACTTTTTTCATGTATGCCACCACAGCAGCAAGGATCCTTATCGCCAAATATTGGAAGACTCAAGATTTGCCCACACTGGAGGATTGGCAGACGCAATTGATGAACTACATGGAACTAGCTGAGATGACTGCCAGGATCCGAGATTTGGGAGAAGAAGCAATGGAAGAGGACTGAAAAAAATTTAAGGACTATTTGCAAAAGTATTATAAGTTATATGAACTGTGAGATGCCGTATGATTTGGAAGGTTAGCCCCAGCAATGAGAGTGGATTATATAAGAAATTGGATAATATTCATGAAAGAATCAAAGTTTAAATGGGTAAAAACGGCAATATGCTATATTTTTAGAGTAAATGGAAAATAAGGGATTTAAACTTAAAATTGCAATTGAAAGTACAAAGAAACACAAGAAACAAGGGTATAACTTGCTGATAATTTTTATTGTTAAGAATGCACTGGGCGGGAGATGTGGGGAAGTCCGATAGAAATTTGAAATAAGTTGTTGAAATGGTTTGAATTTTCTGTTCTTTTTTCTTTCTATTTTCTATGTTCTTTCTTTTTTCTGTGGTAAAAAAATGTAATAAAAATTATTATAAAAAAAAAAGAAAACAATGCCCGACCTGAAGAATTTGGAGCAAATGATTCAGCAAAGGAAACACAGCCCAGAATAACTAAGGAGATAGTACAAGAATATTTGGCTAGTTTAGATGTATTCAAGTCTCCAGGGCCAGATGAACTGCATCCAAGAGTATTAAAAGAACTGGCAGATGTGATCTCAGAACCACTGGCAGTCATCTTTGAGAATTCCTGGAGAACAGGCGAAGTCCCGGCAGACTGGAGGAGGGCAAATGTTGTCCCTATTTTCAAAAAGGGGGAAAGAGAGGACCCAAATAATTACCGCCCAGTCAGTCTGACATCAATACCAGGGAAGATTCTGGAGCAGATCATTAAGCAAACAGTCTGTGAGCACCTAGAAAGGAATGCTGTGATCACCAATAGTCAGCATGGATTTCTGAAAAATAAGTCATGTCAGACTAACCTGATCTCGTTTTTTGACAGAATTACAAGCCTGGTAGATGAAGGGAACGCAGTGGATATAGCCTACCTTGATTTCAGCAAGGCATTTGACAAGGTGCCCCATGATATTCTTGTAAAGAAGCTGGTAAAATGCGGTCTTGACTATGCTACCACTCAGTGGATTTGTAACTGGCTGACTGACCGAACCCAAAGGGTGCTCATCAATGGTTCCTCTTCATCCTGGAGAAGAGTGACTAGTGGGGTGCCACAGGGTTCTGTCTTGGGCCCGGTCTTATTCAACATCTTTATCAACGACTTGGATGATGGACTCAAGGGCATCCTGATCAAATTTGCAGATGACACCAAACTGGGAGGGGTGGCTAACACCCCAGAGGACAGGATCACACTTCAAAACGACCTTGACAAATTAGAGAACTGGGCAAAAACAAACAAGATGAATTTTAACAGGGAGAAATGTAAAGTATTGCACTTGGGCAAAAAAAATGAGAGGCACAAATACAAGATGGGGGACACCTGGCTTGAGAGCAGTACATGTGAAAAGGATCTAGGAGTCTTGGTTGACCACAAACTTGACATGAGCCAACAGTGTGACGCAGCAGCTAAAAAAGCCAATGCAATTCTGGGCTGCATCAATAGGAGTATAGCATCTAGATCAAGGGAAGTAATAGTGCCACTGTATTCTGCTCTGGTCAGACCTCACCTGGAGTACTGTGTCCAGTTCTGGGCACCACAATTCAAGAAGGACACCGACAAACTGGAACGTGTCCAGAGGAGGGCAACCAAAATGGTCAAAGGCCTGGAAACGATGCCTTATGAGGACCGGCTAAGGGAGCTGGGCATGTTTAGCCTGGAGAAGAGGAGGTTAAGGGGTGATATGATAGCCATGTTCAAATATATAAAAGGATGTCACATAGAGGAGGGAGAAAGGTTGTTTTCTGCTGCTCCAGAGAAGCGGACACGGAGCAATGGATCCAAACTACAAGAAAGAAGATTCCACCTAAACATTAGGAAGAACTTCCTGACAGTGAGAGCTGTTCGACAGTGGAATTTGCTGCCAAGGAGTGTGGTGGAGTCTCCTACTTTGGAGGTCTTTAAGCAGAGGCTTGACAACCATATGTCAGGAGTGCTCTGATGGTGTTTCCTGCTTGGCAGGGGGTTGGACTTGATGGCCCTTGTGGTCTCTTCCAACTCTATGATTCTATGATTCTATGATTCTATGATTCTATGACCTGGTCCATGATGGGAAATGGGCCGGTGAAGCGGGCGTCCAGCTTCCGCGAAGGCCGAGAGGGGTAGAGGTGATGAGTGGAGAGCCATACCAGGTCTCCAAAGTGGAGTTCCGGCCCCACCTGGCGGTGGCGGTCGGCCTGGGCCTTGTATGCCTCCTTGGCCTGGCGCAGTTGCTCCATCAATAGTTGTTGCTGAGACTGGAGCTCCTGAAGCCACTCTGTCACCACAGGGACTGCGGATGCCGGCCGCACATCCGGGAACAACCGCTGATGGTAACCGTAACTAGCCTGGAACAGGGTCTGCTGGGTGGACGCAGTCACCGCGTTGTTGTAAGCGAACTCCGCCAACGGTAGGTGGTCAACCCAGTCATCCTGCTGGTAGCTGCAGTAACACCAGAGGTTCTGCTCCAGCACCGCGTTTGCCCGTTCCGTCTGGCCATCGGTCTGTGGGTGGTAGGCTGACGATAGACAGACCTCTGTCCCAAGGGTCTGGTGCAACGCTCGCCAGAAACGGGATGTGAACTGAACGCCCCGGTCGGACACCACACGCTCAGGTAGGCCATGCAGGCGGAAGACATGCTGAAGGTATAGCTGAGCGGTTTACTTAGCTGTGGGTACGGATGGGCACCATCTTAATGGGCACAGTGCACCATCTTAGTGAAATGGTCGGAGAAAACTAGGAGGCAGGTACAGCCATGAGACGGGGGTAAGTCCATCACAAAGTCCAGCGAAACCGTGTGCCAAGGATGTGATGGGACTGGCAATGGCTGAAGTACGCCGGGGGGTTGTCCGGTAGGGCCCTTGACCTGCCGGCAGATGTCACAACCAGTGACGTAGCGAGCCACGTCAGCCTTCAGGCGGGGCCACCAAAACTCGCGGCTTACCAGATGGGTGGTCCAAGACAGCCCAAAGTGTCCCGCTGCTGAGGCATCATGGGTCATCCGGAGAACCTCAGCCCGCAGTGGCCCTGGCGGGATGTACAGGCGACCGTGGTGCAGCAGAAGGCCCTGGTGCAAGACCAGCCCCGGATACTGATGGCATGACCCTTTGGCCAGTTCCCGGAGTCGTTCCTGGGCCCAAGCGTCGACCCGCTGCTGTTCCCGCACCCGAGCCTGCAGTGGAACAGCCTCCTGAGTGGCCAGGAACGCAGCCGGTGGTAGGATCGTGGTTGGTACTGCTTGCTGTACCGTGTCTGCCATGTCTTCAGGTTTCCGGGACAGGGCATCTGCCTTCTGGTTTTGGGAGCTAGGGATGTAGCGGATCCGGAACTGGAACCGGGAGAAGAACAACACCCACCGGATCTGCCTTTGGTTCAGTTTGCGGGTGGTCTGGAGGTACTCCAGGTTCCGGTGGTCGGTTCTCACCTCCAACGGGTGTCTTGCCCCCTCAAGATGGTGGCACCAGACCTCAAAGGCCACCTTGATGGCCAGTAGTTCCCGCTCCCACATGGTATAGTTACGCTCCACCGGAAGGAGCTGGCGGGAATAGAAGGCGCAGGGTAACAGTGGAGCATCAGTTCCATGCTGCTGGGACAAGACGGCACCGAGAGCCGTGCTGGAGGTGTCGGTCTCTACCACAAAAGGTCGAGAGGGATCAGGATGTTGCAAGATCGGTGCCCTCTGGCTTTCAACCCCTGAAACGCCTCCTCTGCCTCCTTGTCCCAGGAAAATGGCGTCTTGGGGCACAGCAGCCTGGTCAATGGGGTGGTGCGATGAGCATAATCTGCAATAAAGGTCCGGTAATAGTTGGCGAACCCCAGGAATCGCTGTAGGTCCTTGCGGTTCCGAGGTGCCGCCCATTCCTGAACCGCTGCCACCTTCCCAGGATCCATCTGCACCCCATCTGAAGAGAGTTGGTGACCAAGGAAGTCCACTGACCGCTGATGGAACTCGCACTTGCTGAGCTTCGCATACAGGCGGTGCTCCCGCAAGCGCTGCAGCACAGTCCGGACATGACCCTCGTGGCAAGCCGGGTCATGGGAGAAAATCAGAATGTCATCTAAGTACACCACCACGTACTTGTCTAGCAAGTCCTGGAACACGTGGTTGATGTACCGTTGGAACACAGCAGGCGCGTTGCACAATCTGAAGGGCATTACCAGGTATTCAAACTGCCCATACCGGGTCCCGAAAGCTGTCTTCCACTCATCCCTGGCTCGGATCTGAATTAAATTGTACGCCCCCTGGAGGTCTAGCTTGGTGAACACCTGCGCCCCTTGCACCCGCTCCAGCAACTCCGAGATGAGGGGCAAGGGGTACCAGTCTGGGATAGTAATCTTGTTCAGGGCCCGGTAATCATGGCAAAGACGAAGCTCCCCACACTTCTTCTTAACGAAGAGCACTGGAGCAGCAGTGGGCGAGGTGGAAGGCCGAATGAACCCACGCTCCAGGTTCTTGAGAAGGACGTCCTGCAAAGCTTCGTGCTCTGGCTCCGTGAGAGAGTATAGGTGACTCACAAGCAGGGGCGCCCCGGGCTGGAGGTCTATGCTGCAATCGAAAGACCGATGAGGCGGCAGCTGGTCTGCCCCCCATTCCTCGAACATGTCTTGGTAGTCCTGGTAGACAGCAGGGAGCGTTGACACAGCCTCCCCAGTGGGGGCGGCCGCTAGCATCTCGGACCGAGCATGGGGACACGGGTCTGGGAAGTGCACAGTCCGATTGACCCAGTCAATCTGAACATTGTGAGCCTCCAGCCAGTCCATCCCGAGCACCAGGGGAAACCGGGGCATGGTAGCAATGTCCAAAGTTCGCATCTCCTGGTGCTGCTGGTGACACAGAACCAAGGGCTGTGTCTCCTGAGTAACGGCGCCCGAGCGCAGGAGCCGCCCGTCAATTGCCTCCACCTGTACCGGTTCCGACTTATCCTGGAGTGGCACCTGATGATGGGTGGCAAAGGCAGAGTCCATATACGAGCGGGTTGCCCCTGAATCCACCAGAGCATGGGTGAGAATCCAGGGCCCGCCAGGGGGGTATAGGCGCACCGGAACCATGAGGTGTCGCAATTCCACCGGTGAGGGCCCCTCTTGCATGGTTTGGGACCCCGGGTATCCAGGACCTTCGACTACCGGGGTTGGCAGTTTCCCTGCGGCCTGCATCTTCTCGGGACAGGATTGGGCGTAATGTCCACTCCCATCGCAGTAGAGACATAGGTTCCCCTCCCGACGTCGCTTCTCCGAGGGGGAGAGGCGAGTTTGCGCTGCCCCGAGCTGTGCTGGCTCGTCCGGCAACTCGGCTGTGGCCGTGGACCTGCTGGGAAGGACTGGAGCCAGGAGCCGGGAGTGCTGGCGGTCCCGGGCCTGGCAACGGTCCTCCAACCGATCGTCTATCTGCAGGCTCCGCTGGATGAGGGCGTCCAGCGTGGTGGGGCGATCCATCGTGGCCAGCTGGTCCAGTATCTCGTCCGACAGTCCCTCGAGATACTCGTCCCGAAGTGCAGAGTCATTCCAAGACAAGTCTTGTGCCAACAGCCAAAATTCTGTGGCGTAGGCAGCGGCTGTGGACTTGCCCTGTCTCAACCGATGAATCACCCAATTGGCTTGGCTCCCCTTTAGAGGGTTGCCAAACGCAGTCTCCAAGTGGTTACAGAACCCCACATGGTCTGTTAGCAAAGGAGAGTCTTGCCGGAGCAGTGGCAAGGCCCACTTGGCCGCCTGGTCCTTTAACAAACTGATCGAGAAGTGCACCTTGGTGCGATCATCAGGAAAATTCCGGGCTCGCCCCTGAATATACAGCTTGGCCTGGGCGAGGAACATGGGAAAGCTGGCCAGAGACCCATCAAATTTCTCTGGCAGGGCCACTGGGTACTTGCCAGGAACTGGGGCGTCGGCGCCAGGAGCCGGTAAGACGTCCAACTGCTGCTGAAGCACCGTAACCACATTGCTTAGCTGCTGAACGGTGTGAGTCAAGGCCTGGTTCTCCTGGGCCAATGCCACCAACGCAGCTGTCTGATCGGCCATGGCTTCCGGCTCTTCCCCAACGCACCCAAAACTGTGCTGGTCCCGGGGGGGGGGGGAGTTTACCGTGAGGCGTTTCCAACGACGTTGCTCCCGCAACCTGGGACCGGGCTGACTGGCCTTTATCTTCTCTGAGGCCAGGGTTGGTCCCGGCCCACAGGTGACCCGCCTCTCTTGGCCTTAAGGCGAGCACTCCTCCTGAGAGAACCCAGTTCCCTCCGCCTCTCTGCCCTCAGCCTCTGCAGCTCAGGAGAGGCTGGAGGGTTACTGGACCCAGGGGGAGGCTCACCTTCCCCTGACAGGGCTGGGAGAGGCGCACCTGCAGGCAATGGGTCCTCAATCACCTCCGGAGCCAGAGTGGATTCATCTGGTGTCTGTTCCTGAGGATCCGGTACAGGTGCAGCCGCTTCAGTTTCAAGGCCCTGCCCCGGCTCAGCCGGCCCTGGAGGCGGGGACACCTGTGCAGGCTGGGATTCCTCCGGTTCCTTCCAGCTGTGTTTTTAGGGTATGAGAAGTATGTGAATTCCTTCTTAAATGGATTTTGAGTTCTCCATACATCATCTATACTCAACATTTCTGTTAACTGAAAGAAAGTTGTTGGTAATTTCATTTGTTTCCTTTTTGGGGTCTTTTTAGTTCTGTCCAGATCTGGGGCTACCACCCCATTCTGGTCCCCTAATAATATAATCTTTTCTCCCACATACTCCAATAGTTTCCCTTCTAAGGTTTGGTAAAACTCACTCTTCTTCTCATTTGGAGCATATATACCAATGGCTATAATACTTTCTCCTTGTACATTTATTTCTATCACTACTACTCTTCGTTGTGAGTCTTTAAAGATCAATTTTGGTTCCAAATAGGATTTAGCGTAAATTACAATTACAAAAAAATAAAAAATAAAATCCACAGTCACACAAAATGCATCCATCTATCAGTAGCTAAAGTCATTGTTTGGATGCAGTCACACAATCAATCCAACAGGAACTGAACTGGGTTCTGCACAGTCACAAAAACAAATGAACCGAAAAAAACCTTTAAAAAAACAAACCGCCAAATAGAGCAAAAACCAAAGTACCAAACTTCATCTGTTCCGGAATTCCGTTGGACTTCTGAAATGTTCAAAAGCCAAGGCGCGGCTTCTGATTGGTGCAGGCACCCCGGAAACAATCGCTGACAGCTGCGTCGGACGTCCAGCTTCCAAAAAACGTCCAGAAACCGGAACGCTTCCTTCCGGGCTTTTTGCGTTTAAGAACCAAGGTACTACTGTACTGCAGCTAGACCTGCTGCTGGAAATTTGAAAAATTGTGTTCTTTCTGGGACACTGGTGGAGATCCCTTGTGGGAACCATATTGGGCCTGTCTGCCAAGGAGGTACAAATCACATACCTACACGGCAGTCAATTTTGCTCGGATTCTATTTGATTCTATAAGAAGCTGGAATGCCTTCCCTCATACCCCTATCCCCCCACTATATTGCATTTCAAACACAGCTGCTCTGTTGTTTTCTTAAAGTCCTGCACATTATGCACCCACTGTTGACTTTTCTTACATTTATTTTATTATGATGTGTGCTTCCACTTCCGCACGCCAGCCTCCCGAGGAAATTGCACAGTACAAAACATGAGTAGGCAAACTTAGGTCTGTGGGCCAGATCCGGCCCCATCTCCTTCTCAATCCGGCCCTTGGACGGTCCAGGAATCAGCGTGTTTTGACATGAGTAGAATGTGCCCTTTTATTTAAAATGCACCTCTGGGTGATTTGTGGGGTATAGGAATTTGTTCTTCCCCCGCCCCCTTCAAAATCTAGTCCGCCCCCCCCCCACAAGGTCTGAGGGACAGTAGACCAGCCCCCTGCTGAAAAAGTTTGCTGACCCCTGGTTTAGAGTCTCTCCTTTCCTTCTCTGTCTTCTTTCCCCACTTGCTTTCTCCCTCAGTGATCTGTTTGCCCTGCCAAATTCCCAACTTTACAGAATCTCCCCTCTATCCCTGTTCAGCTCCCAGCAGCGCTGTCAGTTCCCCGGCCCACATACCCAAAGTTCCCATGTGCCGCTGCAGCAGAGACCGACTGAAGGCGGCCGCCTCTCTGCCAGGAAACATCTCGCCAGAAACGGCACAGGTGGGTCAGCTGCATTTGGGTTCCGGGCAGGTTGTTGGTTTAATAAAAATACCAATGGCTTCCTCAAAGCTGATGGATCTCTTGATAGTTTTGATAGGACGATAACAGCACTTCTCTCACAGCAGTTTTAAGGATGATGTTCCAGATACTATTAATGGTACAGGCCTGTTTCTGAACCTTGATTTCTATTTTTGTAATAAATTGTCCAGCAGCGCCTTAGAGACCAACTCAGTTTGTTCTGGGTCTAAGCTTCCATGTGCAGGCAGACTTCTTCAGATAGACAGAAACAGAAGTCCCTAGACCCTTATATATAGTGGGAGGGAGGGGTGGGGTGGGGTTTTCTCTCGGAAGGGTAGTAGGAGATGGGTGATTTTATGCTTCCAAAACAGAAACCTTCCTCTGCTTGTCCATATTGAGAGGATTACATCTTCTTAATACTTGTATTCAATAATAATAACATTTGGCTGTCGTGTGCAGGCAGACTTCTTCAGATACACTGAAAGCAGCTGTCTTCTTACAAAAGATTTTCAGAAAGAGACTTGAAAGAGAAGTGGCTGAATTGCAATTTGTTACTCAACTGAAAACGATGGAGAGAGCTGGTCTGAATAGAAATATTGGATTCTGGTCTCATTGCATATGCCAGTGATGGCCAAACTTGGCCCTCCAGCTGTTTTGGGACTACAACTCCCATCATTCCTAGCTGACAGGACCAGTGGTCAGGGATGATGGGAATTGTAGTCCCCAAACATCTGGAGGGCCGAGTTTGGCCATCACTGACATATGCTAAAGCTCTTATTGGTCATCTGCATACTATCCCTTGCTTTTTACTGTCAGACAAATTGCAGTCATTAACAGTCACCAACAGGTTGACCATACCCATTGAGTCCTACTACCCTTCGGAGAAAAACCCCACCCCACCCTTCCACTATATATCAGGGTCTGGTAATAATAATAATAAACAATAATAAACTTTTATTTGTATCCCACCCTCCCTGGCCGAAACCGGGCTCAGGGCTGCTAACACTAAATATGAAATTACCTCCTGAAAACAAGATTCAAAGATAATTAAGATTAAAAGATAATTAGATGGCTTTCTCAGGATTAGGGTTGGGAACAGTAAACTCTCATCAGGCCCAACTGTTTATGCTGTTCTTATATGGGCCTGTGAGAATGCTGGGAGGTCTCTTGTCATACTAGTTCTTATACGGACTTCTGTTTCTGGGTATCTGAATAAAGGCGCATGCACACGAAAGCTTCAACCCAGAACAAATTTTGCTGGTCCCTAAGGTGCTACTGGACCACTCTTTAATTTTTTAATTTACGTATCTGAAGAAGTGTGCCTGCACACAAAAGCTTATACCCAGAACAAACTGAGTTGGTCTCTAAGGTGCCACTGGACCATTTTTTTATTTATTTTATTCGACTGCATCACACACTTCCGGAGGCGGCGCGAAACGGCAATGGCGGTCCTCTTCGCGCTGTGAAGAGGGGCTCCGCGGAAAAGGGTCGTCCGCTGCGGCAGAGCGGAGACCCATTAAGAAAACCCACAGGCAGAGTGAGCCTGTGGTCGTGGGACTCGGCGGGCACCAGAAGCGACCCTGGAAACGAAGAAGGAACCCCGTAAGGGGCTCCGGAACGTGGAAGGGGGAGCGGTGCTGTGAGTTCATCGCTCTTTCTGCGGAAGCGAAGCCGCGCGGCTGCTGCTGATGAGCGCTGTCCTTTCTTCCTGAAAATCAGACTTCAAACTTCATACCCGTGAGTAAGGACTACAAAATTTTTGGGACTAAAGTTATTAATTTGGCCGAAAACGGGAGACGCAAACAGGAAGTCCGTCTTCCGACTGTGCTCAAAGATCAAAGCAAAGACTCTGACAAACGTGAAGCGCTTCAGAAGGGACTATAAAAAAAGGTTGGATTATTGTGCAATGTTTGAATTTGTTATTGAGAAGCTAAAAGGATCAGTTTTGTTTTAACTGATTGGACTTGGACTGGAATTTTATCTCCTCTTGGTGGGTTTATAAAGGATTGAAAAACCAAATCGGCGGACTGTCAGGATTAAAGAGAACTGTCAAATTGCGGAAACTGTATTTAATACTGAAAGTGCTACTTTTGAGCGTTGTTGTTGGATACAAATAGGGAAACTGTTACTTGCACCATTCTTGAAACTTTGTTTTAATTTGAGAAAAGCTCTGCATGCCTAAAAGGACATTGAAGGTACCTTTGTAATTTATTTTGGACTGCTGGGACTTTAATGGCGGAAAAAGTTTCTTTTTCTTTCTGAACTAAAGGGGTGCTCCCCCTAGAGGACCTGGGAATTACAAGTCTCTGGGAACTGCATATTATTTTGGCTATCTGCTGCTTTGCTGTTTATACTTTGGACTGTCTTTCCCATGGAATCGCTTACAGCCTGACCTTGACGCATAGACAGCTGTGGAATGAGTGGTACAGGGAAAACAAGGTCGGCCAAAACGAAAGCAAAGCAATCTGTGCAACTATTGCAAACAACTTTGACTTCTCAGCCACGTAGATCATCTGTCCCAATTGTTTTAGGATTGCAAGAAGGAGAAGTTGAGCAGCCAGTCTCAGAGGATATGGCTTCAGGAGGACTTGACCCAGTCTCAAAACAAATTTTGGAACAACTGGCAGCTTTAAATAAAAAGGCTGATGAACAGTCAACTAAATTTGATCAAGTTATGTCCACTATCAACAAATTGACTGAGCAAGTCACTCAACACACACAAGCAATTGGGAATCTTCAGACAACAACTGCAGAAAATCGTAAGTTGGCTGAGGAAGCTAATCAAAAGGCAGAACAAGCGAATCAGAAGGCCGAGGCAATAAAAGGGGAAGTAAGGCCACTACACAAGCAGATCAATGAACAGCAGGCCTATCTGTCTATGGTGGAACTGAAGAATCGGGAAAACAACCTTAGATTAAGAGCCATCCCAGAACTTGAACAAGGAGATTTGATTGGCTATCTGACATCAGAACTATCAAAGTTCTGGGGTATAGAAGAGGACAAGGACTTTAAAATTGTTACTGCTTTCAGATTGGGAAGAGTGGTTGGGAAGGACAGATCTAGAGACTGTTTGATTATCCTGAGATCTAGACAAGAAAGAGACAGAATACTAGGCCTACACTTTGGAAAATCACTGGTAATTCAAGGCATAAGAGCAGAAATTTACAGAGACATACCGAAACAACTTTTGGACCTTAGAGCTACCTATACGGAACTTGCAAGACTACTTAGAGGCACTTCAATTCCTTACAGGTGGGAGTTCCCCCAAGGACTATCTTTTAATTTTAAAGGAAAGAAAGTTAAAATCAGAACAGCAGAAGATCAACAAAAGTTTATGAAAGACCACGAAGAGGACCTTCAAAAGGGAGCAGCAGCATCTTGGCCACCACCTCTGCCTACATCTGTACCAACACCAGCACCTCTGGGCTCAGAGGAAAAGGAAGAGACACCACTATAAGGACTAACAGACTGATCCAGGATGTCTCTGCAGCTCTTTAGTTGGAATATTAATGGCGGAAATTCTCTGGAAAAAAGAAGAAGAATATTTCATATATTGAAAAAAGAACAATTGGACATTATTTGCTTGCAGGAAACACACGTGACTAGGCTCCATAGGAAAGTTTTAATTAACAAAAGACTAGGCCAAGAATTTATTTCATCAGACAGAGTCAAGAAAAGGGGCGTGGTGATTTATGCAAAGGAGAACCTGTCACCGAAATTTCTATTTAAAGATGAGCAAGGAAGAATTTTGGCAATTGAAATACAGACACAAGGAGAAAATTTTTTTGATATTAGGAATTTATGCACCAAATGAGGGGAAATCAGAATTTTACAAGAAGCTGCATGAGATAATGCTGGACTATCTGGACTATACCAACATCATTATGATGGGAGATATGAATGGTGTGGTCTCCACACACATGGATAAGTCACAAAATCAAAATTTAACTAAAGATGGCAGACTACCCAAAACTTTTTTTGAACTAACTGACAGTATGGACTTGATTGACATTTGGAGGACAAAGAACCCCTTAGGTAAAGAAGGAACATTCTTCTCTGAGGCCCACCTGTCATGGACAAGAATCGACCAAATATGGACAACTAGAGGGCTGGCACCTAAGACTAGAAAAGTGGAAATCTGCCCAAAAACTTGCTCCGACCATAACGCTATGAAAGTGGAATTGAGACTTACTCCAATCGGCTCCTTCAGATGGAAAATGAATGACACCCTATTAAGAGATCAGGAGATTGTGAAGAAGGCCCAAAAAACTTTAAAAGACTATTTTGAAATAAATTTGAAGACTCCGGTGGAAAAGAGAACAATCTGGGACGCAAGTAAAGCAGTTATGAGAGGGTTTCTGATACAACAGAATACGATCAAGAAAAAACTCTGGAATGAGAAAAAAGATAAGATATTAGAGAAGATAAGAGAGGGAGAGAAAAAACTGAGACTAAAACCAAAATCCAAAGAAGTTCTGAGAGAAATTAAATTCCATCAAGCACAACATGCGAAATTCTTAAAAATTAATGGATTACCAAAACTACCCCAGGAAAAGAGAACAATCCTGAACTACAGAATAACACAACAAGAAATCGAGGGTGCCATTCAGAATATGCAGCTAGGTAAATCTCCAGGCCCAGATGGACTCACCTCCAAGTACTACAAGATACTGAAAGACTTCTTGATACAACCACTAATGGAGGTATGCAATCAGATTATGGAGGGGAAGAAGGCACCGGAATCGTGGAAAGAAGCTTTCATCACATTGATACCTAAACTGGAATCTGAAAAGACTCAACTTAAGAACTACCGTCCCATCTCATTCCTTAATGTGGATTACAAAATTTTTGCGGATATTTTGGCAAGTAGATTTTAAAAAGTATTAAATGAAGTAATTCATAAAGACCAGGCAGGCTTTCTCCCAGGCAGACATTTGTTTGATAATAATAGGAACATTATTGACATTTTGGAACTTTTGCAAGCCAATATTAACACGAAAGCAGTTTTAATCTTTATTGATGCGGAGAAGGCCTTTGACAACATTTCTTGGAAGTTCATGAAGAAAAATTTGGAAGGGATGGGAGTGGGACGGGGTTTTCAAAATAGTATAGAGGCAATTTATTCAGAGCAAAAAGCTAAACTGATAGTAAACAATGTGGTGACAGAAGAGTTTAAAATTGAAAAAGGAACACGACAAGGGTGCCCCTTATCCCCTCTGTTATTTATATCAGTCCTGGAGGTACTCCTGAACATGATCAGGGAGGACCGGTTGGTGCAAGGAATACACTTCGGAGTGAAACAATATAAGCTGAAAGCTTTTGCAGATGACTTGGTTTTAACATTACAGGAGCCAGAATCTAGTACAAAAAGAGTTTTAGAACTGATTCATGAGTTTGGTCGGGTGGCGGGATTTAAGTTGAATAAGCAAAAAACTAAGGTTTTGGGGAAAAACTTGACACCTTTAGAAACAGATGGGTTTCAGAAGGAGACAGAGTTAAATGTGGTTAAAAAAGTGAAATACCTAGGGGTTAATTTGTCTGCTAAAAATTTGAATTTATTCAAAGATAATTATGAAAAATGTTGGTCAGAAATTAAAAAAGATTTAGAAATTTGGTCAAGATTGAAACTTTCCTTGTTAGGTAGAATTGCAGCTGTAAAAATGAATGTATTGCCAAAGATGTTGTTTTTGTTTCAAACCCTACAGATCGTGGACAGAGTGGAATGTTTTGGAAAGTGGCAGAAAGATATCTCTAAGTTTGTCTGGCAGGGCAAAAAGCCCAGGATAAAATTTAAAATACTGACTGATGCAAAAGAAAGAGGGGGATTTGCCCTGCCGGACTTAAGGTTATATTATGAAGCTGCAGCTTTCTGCTGGATGAAAGATTGGTTTCTTTTGGAAAACACTGATGTCCTTGATCTGGAAGGGTTCAATAATGCTTTTGGATGGCATGCATATCTGTGGTATGACAAGGTAAAGGTTCATAAAATGTTCAAAAACCATATTGTCAGAAAAGCAATATTTATGGTCTGGACCAAATACAAGGACTTATTAGAAAATAAGACCCCGAGGTGGTTATCACCAATGGAGGCTAAGGCCCGAAAAAGACTCAATATGGAGGCCGGTTGGCCGAAATATTGGGAGATAATAGAAAAAATCGGAGACAATTGGAGGTTGCAGAGCTTGGACAAATTAAAGAACAAGGTGCGAGATTGGTTACATTATGCTCAAATTCAAGAGGTTTTTAAAATAGACAAAAAAATAGGATTCCAGGTGGAAAAATCGAAGTTAGAGACAGAACTACTCGAACCGAAAACCAAGGTACTTTCTAGAATGTATAACTTGCTGCTTAGATGGAACACTCAGGATGAGACAGTCAAATCAGCCATGATAAAATGGGCCCAGGACATAGGGTACAACATTATGTTTGAAGACTGGGAAAGGTTATGGACCACCGGAATGAAATTCACGGCATGTAATGCCTTGAAGGAAAACATTATGAAAATGATATATAGGTGGTACATGACCCCAGTCAAGCTTGCAAAAATATACCATCTGTCTGATAACAAATGTTGGAAGTGTAAGGAGGCTGAAGGGACATTCTTTCACCTCTGGTGGACATGCCCTAAAGTAAAGGCCTTCTGGGAAATGATTTATAACGAGTTAAAAAAGGTATTTAAGTATACCTTTTCTAAGAAACCAGAGGCCTTCCTCTTGGGCATTGTTGGCCAGAAAGTGTTAAAGAAGGATAGAACTTATCGCAAAATATTGGAAGACACAAGATTTACCCACACTGGAAGAGTGGCAGACGCAATTGATGGACTATATGGAATTGGCGGAAATGACTGGCAGAATCCGCGACTTGGGAGAAGAAACAATGGAAGAGGAATGGAAAAAATTTAAGGACTATTTACAAAAACATTATAAGTTATACGAATGCTAAAAATTTGCATGATCTGGAAAATTTAGCTTCCACAACAAAATTTGGAGTTATAGGAATCTAAGTTACAAGTATGAAAGGGTTAAAGTTTAAAGTAATATTATATCTAATGTAAGATTTAAGTGAATTGATAATAAGTATCTTAAACTTAAAACATAAAATTTGAAAAGTACAAAGGAATGCATGAAACAAGGTAATAATTTGCTGATATTTTTATTGTAAAGAACGCAGAGTGCGGGAGATGTGGGGAAGTCCGGTTGGTCATGAAAAAATGTTTTGGAACGTTGGATTTCTTTTTTCTTTTCTCTGTATTTTCTGTATTCTGTATTCTGTAATTTCTTCTTATATCTGACTTTATATCTTTACCTGGAAAATGCAATAAAAAATATTTTTTTTAAAAAAAAAAATTTTATTTGACTGCATCAGACCAACACAGCTACCTACCTGAATCTTATATTTTTCTGTTGGTTTACTCAGTCTTTTTCAATTACTAATATCTGTTCAAACTGAAGAGCTAATATACTTAACAAGAAAGTTCTTACAGTGCTGGAGGGAGATCCTTTAATAATAATAATAATAATAATAATAATAATAATAATAATAATAATAATAATAATAATAATACAGTGGTACCTCGGGTTACATAAGCTTCAGGTTACATACGCTTCAGGTTACAGACTCCGCTAACCCAGAAATATTACCTCGGGTTAAGAACTTTGCTTCAGGATGAGAACAGAAATTGTGAAGCGGCGGTGCAGCGGCAGCAGGAGGCCCCATTAGCTAAAGTGGTGCTTCAGGTTAAGAACAGTTTCAGGTTAAGAACAGACCTCCAGAACGAATTAAGTTCTTAACCCGAGGTACCACTGTAATAATACAGTGGTACCTTTGGTTGCGGACAGGGATCCATTCGGGAGCTCTGGTCAGATCCCAAAGTTTTTGCAACTGAAGGTGTCTGTTCTGCACAGGTGCACAGTGTGGTAGAGCACTTTTGCACAGGCGCACACTGCAAAACCCAGGAAAATGCTTCCACGTTTGCCACGTGCGTATCCCGAAGGATACGTAACCAGAGGTGCGTGTAAGTAGAGCTACCACTGTAATAATGATGATGATGATGATGATGATGATGATGATAATAATAATAATAATAATAATAATAATAATAATAATAATAATAATAATTATTATTATTAATAATACTTTTTAATAATAATGATGATGTATTATTTATACCCCACCCATCTGGCTGGGTTTCCCCAGCCACTTTGGGAGGCTCCTAAGAGCAGTGTGTCTTTCAGGTAGCGTATTTGAAGTCCAATACTATCATCATCTATGAATTGAACTTAGAAATCCTTCTGTTCCATGTGTTTGGACAGGCTTCCTCAACCTCAGCCCTCCAGATGTTTTGAGACTACAATTCCCATCATCTCCGACCACTGCTCCTGCTAGCTAGGGATCATGGTAGTTGTAGGCCAAAAACATCTGTAGGGTCGAGGTTGAGGAAGCCTGTGTTTGGGAGATCAGGTAGGCCCTTTGGCCAGAGCTCGGAACACCTAAAGCAGCTTCACACGTCCTCTATTCAGTTGCAGAATTGTCTGAATTGTCATTGTATTTTAATATTCTGCTGGAAGTGGCCCAGAGTGGCTGGGGAAGCCCAGCTAGATGGGTGGGGTATACATAATTATTGTTATTATTAATAAAAAGATGAAAGTTTTATTTATATTTATTTTATTTTATTAAAAGATGGCCCAAAAAGAACTCCCTTAAGAGAATTATGTATTTTTGTCTTAAGACAGTCTTTAAAACAGGCTTCCTCAACCTTGGCCTGCCAGATGTTTTGAGACTACAATTCCTGACCACTGGCCCTGCTAGCTAGGGATCATGGGAGTTGTAGGCCCAAAATATCGGGAGGGCTGAGGTTGAGGAAGCCTGCTTTAAAAGAATCTTTCCCCCCAATTTTTTAAAAATAATTCCAGTAGCACCATAAAGACCAACTAAGTATAAGCTTTCTAGGTATATTATCATTATCATTATCATTATTGGGTAATGTTACAATACAAATTGCTTGTTGCTTTTCTCATTTCCTTATGTCCTGCATGCCTTTTAGAAAGCGTCAGCTTACCAGTATGTGTCTGTTCTTCCTGCAGAAATCAGAGCCCACAAAGCAGCCCTCATCTACTGGGAGACGCGCTCCGTCGCCATCTTTGCCCGGTCCCAGGCGGTCTCCCTCTCCTGCCAGTGTGGTTGAACGCACTCCGTCTCCAATGGCAATCAGGTTTCTATTCAGCTCCTCTTCAAAACTCTTACTCTAGAGTAAAACCAGCTTGGTCCTCCCTGCCACCCTTGGTTGGTCTCCTCTTTGTCCAGAAAGGGACAATTGCGTTTGAGCTGCCTGCAGACTGTCTCACCAGAGCATGCTCTGATAATCTCCTGCTTGGACTACTGCAACGCGATCTATGTGGGGCTACCTTTGAAGGTGACCCAGAAACTGCAATTAATCCAGAATCACACAGGACCTTCACCGCCTTCACTGGTTCTGAATTAAAAGAGAGGTAGAGTTGGGTATCATCCGTGTATTGATGAACCCCCAGCCCAACCCTCCTGATGATCTCTCCTAGCGGCTTCATATAGATGTTAAAAAGCATGGGGAAAGAGGCACCCCACAAGTGAGAGCCCAGGGGTCCCCCCACACCACTTTCTGGACACGGCCCAGTAGTTCTTAAGGCTATTGAAATATACAATAATTTTCTAAGCTCTGTTGATCCTTATAATTTCCATGAGTAAAGATTTCTGAGCAAATTTCCTCGTATTTCACTGTTGTAAAAAAGTGCTGTAAGGGGTAGTAGACCTGGACCTATTTAAATGCAGCCTTAACTCCGGAGTCAGAACTTCCCATATTTTCTCAAGACTTAGGAGCTAAGGAGTTGCCTGCCCCAGAATATACTGTATTTTTCCATGTACAGTCATACCTCCGGTTAAATGTGCTTCAGGTTGAGCGTTTTCGGGTTGTGCTCCGCGGCAACCCGGAAGTAACAGAGCATGTTACTTCCGGGTTTCGTCGCTCGTGCATGCGCAGACGCTCAAAATGACGTCATGCATGGAAGCGGCAAATTGCGACGCGCAGACGTGGGTTGCGTTCACTTCAGGATGCGAACGGGGCTCTGGAACGGATCCCATTCGCATCCAGAGGTACCACTGTATAAGACTATATTTCCCCCAAAATTTCTTAAGTTTAAAATTGGGGGTTGTCTTGTACATGGAATGTTGCCATTATTTATTTCTTCATTTTGGGCTCCAAAAATAGGGGTCGTCTTATACACAGGAAAATACGGTGGCTGTACATGTTTCTCTGCAGTCCAGTTCTCTGATTGATCCCTTTTTCTCATCAGACAAAAGTCTCATCCAAGTTCACCCAAAAGACAGTGGCCACCATCTCCTGTTTTGGTCTCCAAGCCAGTGCCAATCCAGCGTCCATCCATCACCCCGAACATCATTAACGTTGCCAAAAAGCAAAGTGACCTAGCATGTCTACCAAAGGAGAGGGTGGAGGATCCCGAGGGTCAGGATCCTGGCTCGGTGGCCGTTCTGCACCCCTCCTTGGAGAGAAAACTGGCTGCAGCTGCTCCCAAGAGCAAAGAAGGTAAGAGAACCTGCGCAAAAGTTGATCTGCTCGCCTGTTGATCCACCCTTCTTCCCTTCCTGGGTCTCGCTCAAAGGTTTTCCTCACTGGAAGAATGGTTGCCAGAGCCTTTGGACAATGATACATTTATCTGCTGTTACAGATGAGCTTTCAGGAATGCCCCATGACTAAATGTGGTCAAACGTGTATAACACCATTGATTTTTGCATCTGTTGATATTTATTTTCTCAGCAATTCTAGTTGGTGAACAAAATCAGCGTAGTTTCTTAATAGTTTTCGCATAAGTCCAGTCCAAGGCGGCTATGGGGTTGCGGCGTTCCTCTCACTTTCAGGCTGAGGGAGCCGGTGTCTGTCCGCAAACAGCTTTCTGGGTTGTGGGGCCAGCAGGACTAAACAGCGGCCAGCAGGACTAAACCCAGCAGGTTTCTGGCGCACGACAGAAACCAGAGTGCACGGAATGCCATTTACCTTCCCGCCTCAGCGGTGCCTATTTATCTACTCACACTGGCACACTTTCAAACTGCTAGGTTGGCAGGAGCTGGGGCAGAGCGAAGGGAGCTCAGCCCATCGCCGGGATTCGAACCACCAACCTTCCGATCGGCAAGCCCAAGAGGCTCAGGGGTTAGACCACAGCGCCACCCCCGTCTCTATAGGAAGCGTAGCAGGTGATGTATAATTGGCTTTTGTTTCATCAGAATGAGTAATTAAACACAAAGATGGTTTGACTTCTTACTGACTTGCCTCTGCATATCTTCTTGCCAGCAGCCAACAGTCTCAGGGCTTTAGATCATGGGTAGGCAGACTAAGGCCCCGGGGCCAGATCCAGCCCAATCACCTTCTAAATCCGGCCCACAAGGCTCAATTTGAAAATCAATTAGCAAATATACAGGGTATATTAGTTAAGTCTTTATTTCCCATGTCTGATGCCTTTGGAACTGTGCTAAGTTGGCACTTCTGAAGCTTGTGGTTCTACTAATACCAAGGGGGGGAAATGGATTTCTCAGGTGTTGTGACCTCTGACTGAGGAAGAGAGCGGTGTAAGTTCCCCTGAAAAGTTGGTTTCATTGTGTGCACAGTTGCTTAGGGGACAAAGAGTCACTTTTGGTCCCCCCGAGGGAAACTTAAAACAATGCGGAATGAATGCCTCAATTGTCTCCCCTCCTTGCCCCTGTGCATAAGGAGCACATCCTCTACCCCTCTGAGCAGGATGGACACACCCTCTGTCACCTCTCAAAAAAGAGACATTTCGGAGATGTCTTGGGCATTTGTCTCCCTGGAGAAGGACTTAGGGGCTACCTTAGCAGAAAAAGGAGTTTGGCCCAGGCACTTGGTGGAGGCATCTCTCTCTACCAACAGCCACAGGTGAGTGGGTTGCTTGGCTGCTACATTTGATGTCAAATGCACATGATTTGGAAGCATGATTCTCCTGGAGGGCTTCCCTCCAGGTTAATACTTTAGGCTGATTGTCGTACGACTAATCCCTCTTGCGCAAGTCTTAATCGTTCGTCTCTCCCCGCCCCTTAGCTATTATGTAGAGCACGCTCACATCAGGCACATCCAACAGGTAGATCACGGGGTGTTCCTGGCCGATCTCTGGTCTCCTCCCCCCCCCCCGTTGTTGTTTTTTAAAGCTCTGAAGGAATGGGTTTCTGTGCAGTCAGTTTAAAACTGACTCAACCCCCCCTTTTCTTGTTTCTCCAAGAGAGCACTCTAAAATGCATAAAACTTGAGCTGTTGAGCAAATGCATAACAAGGACACAGCTGTATAAACAAACTCTCTCCTTTATCAGTCACGGCAAGGGATGACCCTGACTGTACCAGTAGAACAGAGAAGACACGTCTGTGCCTTATCTTATGTCCTGACCACAAAAGATGCACAGACCTAAGTCCAGGAAGAACGCCAGAGCGTGTTCTCGGAGATGACGACCTCTTCCTCCAAGATAAGAGTAGGAAGAAGAAGATCCTTTTATGGTCAGAAGTACAGGAAAGAATACCCTTTTATGGTTAAGAATACCAGAGCAAGAACATATGTGATGTCAACCTACGTACATAGGCTGACGTGGTTGGATTCCTGGGGAAGGAGGGAGAGGGTGCCTGGAGGATATATATACTGCATGTAATCTCTGATTTCTTTGGACTTGCTGTGGACTCACCACACAAGTGTCTTCTGCTATCCGGAGAGCAGAATAAACTCTTTCTTTGAACCAACCTTGGTGTCATTTGACTTCCTTCCTCCTGTCCCGGAGCAACGCAGACCCAATCGGTGAACTCCAATAAGGCTACAGCTCCACTACTGCTTCCTAAAAAAAAGCTCAATCGCTCTGGCCTCTGGCTTCCTAAGAAAAGCTGAACAACCTTGCCTTCCTAAAAAGCTCAACAATTCTGCCTTTCCCAAGAAAGCTCAGCGACTTTTGCTTCCTTGCAAAAAAGTGGGCCATCCGATTAAATTCCACTGTCAGACTGGGGATTCAGGATCCTCTACTGTGTTTTATATAATCAGCTTTTGATTATGTTCTGTGCATATCACAATGCTCCTTCAGTTCCATTCATTCATATATTCCATTTCATTTATTCATATATTCTGTTTCATTAATTCATATATTCTGTTTCATTCATTCATGTTTCATTCATTCATATATTCCGTTCCATTTATTCATTTGCTTCTGGAAAAAAACCTCCACGACTTTGGCCCACCCAACGACAACCGATCGATCCCTGCCAGTTTTCATACACTGTGAGTAGATTGCAGTCTACTGAGAGTTGGATGTCCCTCTTAGTCTAGTGGAAGTCTCAATGGTTCGTCTTCCCCTCCTCCTCGCTATTACATAGAGCACGCTAAATGTTACGTGTCCGCTTGCTCCGTTTGACAATATTTAACTGTAGCCTTTTCCGTTTCGATCGGGGTCTGCGTTGCTCCCAGGGGGAGGGAGGAAAGAGCCAAAACGACACCGGGGTTGGTAAAGAGAATGAGGTTTTTATTCTCTGCTTTCTGGAATAGCAGAAAAGCCACTGTGTGGTCAGCCACAGCAAGCACAAAAGAAACAGGAATTTCATTCAGTATATATCCCCTCCAGACACCTCCCTCCCCCTTCCCAGGAATCCAAACCTCATGAGCTCATACTCGTAAGTTGACATCCTTGAGCATCCTTGAGCAGGAACAGATCCTTGAGCAGGAACAGGAACAGTTCGTGTGTGCTAATCTTGGGTCAAGGAGAAGGTTACTGTGGGGTGCCCCTGGCGCCATCTCCGGGGGTGCAGGCTGATTGACAGGCCTGTCAGGCAAGGCTTGTGGTCAGGATGTTTACAGCCTATAAGATAAGGCCTGGATCTTCCATTCCCCTTTCACCCGGAATTGACAAGGCCATACATCATTAAGCCTCCATGGATTGATAAGGGAGACGGCTATGTTTGTACAGCCTGGTTCCTGTTATCCGGTTAATGCACTTCAGCTAATAGACTCTTGAGGAAAGAATTTCTAAAGAATTTGGGGGCTTATTGGGCCTGGGGCCTGTTTTAGGTAATTCTGTGTTCAGGCTTGGGTAGCCTGTCCCTTCATCACGTTTTGAGCAAATACACCCCTGGCTTCAGACACGCATGTTTTCCTTGCAGAGCCGCCGGCCTTCCTACCTGAGTTGCCACCCTCCATCTTCGGCCCCTCGTCTCTGTGGGATGTGAAACACAAGAGCAGTCAAGTACAACATTCCTAGAGTGAACATGTTTAGACATGGGGAGGGATGTTTGTCCAGCCAGCAGGTAAACTTCCTGTTTCCCTCTGGGCTGCGACTGACTTCCTCTACATGTGACTAGAGGTGAAGGACTTCCGGGTTGGCGCCATCTCCGAATGGCGGACTCCCTCCGAGCTCCGGAGGGAGTCTGCTCGGCAGGGGCTGGGTCCTACCGCGCCGGCGACGCGGGGACCCTTAAAAACCACGGGCACGGAGCCCGTGGACATGGGGACTCGGCTGGTACCGTTAGCGCCCTCCCGACTCGTGAAGGAGCCTTTTTAAAGGCTACGGATCAGGTGCCGGGGAGTGGCGTGGTACTGTGAGTCTATCGCTTCCCCTGCCGAGCGCAGCCGCATGCCATTCGTCGGAGAGCGCTGGCTTCTTCCATTGGAAATTCGGACATTTAACAACAACCCGTGAGTAATTGGGTAACCGGGCATAAAAGGAGATTCAGCATGAGCGGGGGGAATCTAAAAAGGAAGTCAGTCCCCCCCCCCCTGATTGTAAACACGCTAAAACAAGGACTGGGAAACCAAGATCGTTCCAGAAGTTTATTGCTGACAAAAATGATCAATTCCACGATGGGATACTATAAGAATTGTGCTGGAGGAGAAAAGTCGAGGGCGAGAGGGAAAAGGCAACACCCCCCCCCCCCGGGAACCGGGGCGATTCGGAGAACCTGGTGGGAGAGACAGAGAATTTGACAGCTGTCAAAGTAGCTGTCAAATCTTGAGAATATAAAGAGGACTTTGTTACAAGTATTTTGCTGGTTAATTCTGTTACAATTGGACATAAATATGGATACAAAATGTCGGGGGGGGGGAAAGAAACAACAACTTGACTTTTGGATTAGAGGACACAAAGTTACTGCAACCCCCATAGAGGGGTTTCGTGACATTACAAGTGGCGTATGTGGAAAACTACTCCGGGATGTGCACAGGTCTTATCTCCTGGGAAAGCAGCAAAGCTGAAATATTATTTTGTCTACAGAGGTGTTCACAATACAATAGAATTTTTCTATTGAAGCAAGGAAGGAACTGGACGTAAGTTTTTGTTCCTGAATAACAAACCTCTGTAGAGATACTAGATTTTGGAATAAGAATGGTTTTGCAGCTGAACAAGACAGAAACCTGAGAAAGTAAGAAACAAAAGAGCAAAGGACCAACTACGTCGCGGAAAGAACAATGGGAGGAGCAACAAGGACCAAGGAAAACTAAAGGCCTCTATCAGACTGGATTTTTGAAGTTAAACATCATTAAAACAAGCAAATTTAAAGAAAACCGGCAAGATGGATTGAGAAAAATTTGGCTGTGGACTTGAGACCTCCAGGCTGACAACATATAGACTGATGGACATGGGGAATCTAAACTGGGGAAGGGAGGGGGAATTCTAGAATCCAAAGGCTATGTAACCAACTTTTTGAATTTTCTTCTATCTTTTATCTTTTATCTTTCTATATAACTTTGGTATTTAGATTTAACATGTTTTGGAAAAAAGGGGGAATTCGTGGAAGGAAACGGGGTAGATCTTGGGGGAATAATCTTTTTTCTTTTTCTATTTTGTTAAGTGATGCTAAGACTGTAATTTAAATTGGCTAATAGGTACAACATATTAGGTTTAAATTGGGAATGAGAGCTTGTGGAACCAACTTAGGGAAAGGGGAATACAGTCGGGAGGGGAAGGAGGGAGTCCCAGAAAGAAGGTTATGAAAACAAGGGTTTAAAGTTGGCCTCTTTATTTCTTTCTTTTCTTTATCTTTCCTATCTTTTCTATTCTGTTATTATTGGAAATTTTAATAAATCTGATTAAAAAAAAATAAAACAACAAGATAATAGAAATAAAAAAAAATACATGTGACTAGAGGTGGGTGTGGCCTCACCTGTGCAGGTACTGACAAAAGCACAGGGCAGGGCAGCCATCTCTCTCTCTTTCACCACATGCATCAAAGAAGCAACATCTACTGAGTGAAAGATGCACTCTTGGCTCCCAGCCAAGAGAGGACAAAGGGAGTGTCTTCTTATAAGTCAGATTCCAAGTGTATTTTACTTCATTAAGCTTAAGTCTGCCTTCTGGGATCTGATTGTGAACAGAATGTGAGTAAACTCTTTTTATACTTTTGTAAAAGACTGTCGTCTCTTCTATTTTATGAGGGAATAAGGGGAAATTACCAGAATAGTTATTATAGAGGCTTTCGCGAGCCTGAGCAAACGCTGCCGTTGCAAACTTAAAATAAAGGGGATTTTATTTATTTATTTACGGCTATTAGCCCATAAAATATGTACAAACATAAAAGCACAGAGGCATAAGGACTGATATATTCGACACCAAAGGGTGAACATCACGGTACTAGGGTGGGTCAATGAGCACAGCCAAATAACAGCTTGGGGCCCAGAGAGCTCCAAGGGACGGATCACAGGAAAAGAAAAACTGAAGACGAGGTCCGACATGCACTCTCATCGTAACTGTCCGATTAGTTTTGGTGTTGTTGTTGTTTTTTGGTTGTTTTTGTGTGAGAGATAACCGCGTTCAGGAATCTCGCCACCTGCAGAGCTACCGAAGGATCTGTATCCTGCAAAAGTAGTGTGGCGTGTGACTCAACAGGCCGGCCCACCAAGTGCAGTAAAGCAGGACCTAGGAATTTAGTCCTGGCTATGCTATGTAGGGGGCAGTTGAACATTATATGTGGAAGAGATTCAACAGTTTTCCCGTCACACACGCATAACGGAGACACCAAACCCTTAGAAAATCTGTGGCTCAGCAGGTTCGATGGAAGGACATTGAACCTTGCACGAATAAATGCAAGTCGGTGTGATACAGATGAAAGAGATGACATGTAAGATGGAAGGCCAAGTGGTGGGGTTATTCCGTGATACCTGGGGGAGCAAACACCCCCACCCCAGGCGAGGTTGTGTTGATTTTCAATGTCTGCTAATCTTTGCTCTATAAGGCTTTTGGCTGAGCATAAGTTCATCTTTAGGGAGTCCGCTGGGGAAATTCCGATGCTCAGGAGTTTGGCATGGATTTTTCCTACCCACGGATTGACAAAGTCATCTCGCCAGAGGCACTGAAAAAGGTAATGGTCGGGAAGCCTATGCCAGCTGGACAGCCAGTAGCCAAAGACTCGCTTCCAGATGACGGTCTCCAATGATGCAATCCTTAACTCCAGACGTATGGCTGCGTTGCTCACACACATGGGGAGTTTCAGGAGGCGACGGAGAAACTGATTCTGCAATGTCCCAAGCGATGTTAAATTGGACCCTGGGGCCCAGAGCGGGGCAGCATAACAGAGGGTGGAAACCACTTTTGCGTGGTATACCTTCAAAGCAGAAGGGATGTGGGAGGCTCCGTCGGCCGCAAAAAATTGGAGCAGAGAATAGAGTATTGTTTTCCCTTTGTTTAGTAGATACTGAATCTGTGGCTTCCAGCTTAGGTTGTAGTGAAAAAAGACTCCTAGGTATTTAAATTTGAAAACCTGTTCTAGTTGGACTCCATCTAACTTCCAGCTGTAAGTTTTCCGAGACCTGGTAAAGACCAGGACTTTAGATTTCCCATGATTAATAGTCAGATGGTTAAGTTTGCAGTAAGCCGCAAAAATCTTTAGAGCTCTGCATAGACCGACTCTAGAGTAGGAAAGGAGCGCTGCATCGTCGGCATATAGAAGCAGAGGGCAGCGAAAATCAGCTAGGCGGGGGGCATGGATGTTGGCTTGAGACTCATTCAGAAAGAGCCTCATATCGCTAATAAACAAGTTAAAGAGGAGTGGGGCCAAAATGCAGCCTTGGCGCACACCTCTATTTATTGGGACCTCGTTGGATAGGTTTCCCGCCGGTGTGAGTCTCACTCTAGCTGACGACCTGTGGTGTAATTGAGTTATAAGCCATAACAGCCTTCTATCTATGCCCCATCTCTCTAATTTCTTCCATAGACAGTTTCTTGGGATACTGTCGAAGGCGGCCTTTAGGTCTATGAAAGTGACACATAGGCGCCCCCGACTTGGGGCAGAATATTTTCTGGCAAGATGATACATAATTACCATATGGTCAGTGGTCGAATAATTGTTCCTAAAGCCCGCTTGCTCATGGCCAATCAAATTTGAGTCGTTTGCCCAATGGGACAGCTTAGACAGCAAAAATTTTGCATAGATTTTCCCGATGATAGACAAAAGGCTGATGTTCCGATAGTTCTCTGGGTCAGCAGGGGGACCTTTTTTATGGACTGGCACGATCACGGCCTTCTTCCATGACCTAGGGATAAGCCCCGTAGAATTAATCGCATCAAAGACTTTGGCCAGGATTTCAGCCCACCACCTCGGTTGCGCAACAATAGCCTCAGCAGGGACTAGATCCGGCCCGGGGGCTTAGCCCGTTTTCAGATCTAATATCAAGTTCATTATCAGGTCTGGGTCGGTAGAGGGCCACAAAGGTAGATGGTCGGCTCGGAATTCCGTGGATGAGTTGGATTCCTCTGCCAAGGAGAAATATTTACTCAAGAATTGTTCCCATGTGGGCGCAGGGATAATCGTCAGTGGGTACTTCCTTCCTCTTTTGTTTATCAAGGCCCAAAATTCCTGTGGTCTGCGGGATCTAGAGGCCGCAATCAAGGCTCGCCAATGCTTTAGATACCACTCACGTTTGGCCAGCTTTAAAGTCTGTTTGTATGCTCTTTTGGCTTGTAAATAGGAGGATGGTAAAGCCTGGGCATTTGAGTTTTTATATTCATTATAGATGGAGCGAAGAAGGGATCTTGCTAGCTTGCAAGAGGTGTTAAACCAAGGGGTCCCAGCAGTGCAATGCGCCACTTTCGCCTTCTGAGGAGGTGATGTAAAAAAAGTGGTGAGGTTTGTTATAAGAAGGTTAAAAAGTTTCAAAACCGATCTGGAATCTTGTAAATCAGTAGTTATTTGAGGTAGATAGGCAGTGATTTCCCTATGGAAAAAAACCTGGTATTTTTGGGCCACAGCCTCGGACCATTTGATCCCTCTTATTTTGATCGCTGATGAAGTTTCCAGAAGGACTGAGTGTTTATAGTCCTTCTGGCACCGGAACAATGACAAAGTGGTCACTATTGGGAGGTGATCACTGAAATGTTGGTTTTCGACTTGGAAGGAAAGTACACTGACGGCCAAATTTGCGGAGATCAAGAAGTAATCGATAACACTGTTAGATGCTGGTCCCAGGTGAGTGAACTCCCCTGGTATATCGGGGGGGAAGGTGCCGTTCAAGAATACTAAATTCAGGCGAATGGCCATTTGATAAAGGGTCACTCCAGCTTTGTTTACTCTGTTGTCCTTTGAAGTTCTAATTCTAGTATGTTCCAAGTCAAAGTTGTCCAAACATGGGGGAGTCCACCATTTGGACTTGGTTAGTAGGTCCCAATTTGTGGCAATTCGAGCATTAAAGTCACCCCCAATTAAGGAGTACGAGTTTGGGCATTTGGTATGACATGACAATAGGTGATTTTCAAATGATTCCCATCTCCATTCAAGATCGGGTGTTGAGCCTTCAGGGGGGAGGTAAACATTAGTAATTAGTAATGAGGACTTCCCTTCTACGATCAGTCCAAATAGAGCAAAAGGTGGGGAAGCCCGTACCAGAGTGAATTTGGCGCGAAGTTGGAGTGAGATCCCAATCAGAAGACCCCCTTTGGGGCGACCACCTTTCAAGGAAGGGGAGGCCGGAAGTGTTAGAAGATCGAAGCCGTCTATGGTAATCTCTTCCTCATCCCATGTTTCTTGGAATAGTATGATGTTAAATGAATTTATGTACTTCCTGAATTCGGGGTCTGATTTTTTGGATCTCCAACCAGCAATGTTCCAGCTAAGTATTGATAATGTCGGGTCCTTATGCTGTCCCGGTAATTGTCACTTTGGGTTGTTTAATGGGTTCTTGGGGGTAGAGCGAGGACCCATAAGGAAATCAGTAATTTTAGTTTGTGCGGATAAAGTCTTCTTCTGTGTTGATTGGATCGATGATTTGGTAACATTAACAGGCAGGAAGGGCTTTGCCGAGGAGGAAGAATTAGACAAAGTTGGTGAGGTCGGGTGCTGTTCATTAAGGTGAGTAGTAGCAAGTCTTTGATGGGCTATACTAGTAGATCCGTCAGAGTTGTCAGTCTTAACCAGGGTAGCGCTAAGAGGTGTTCCAGCCATCACTTGTAGTTGCTGCGCAGATGGAGAAGAATTGTCACGCAGATGTATAGAAGAACGTGAACGTGGGGATGGTACATACATAGTCATTTCCTGGTGATCTTCAGACAGGGTAGATTCTAGCTCAGGCATTGAGGCAAAGGAATCCTCAGCTTCCCTATTTTGATTAGACTTAAGGTCTAAGACGGGAGTATTAAGTTTATCGACATCCTCCACGGAGGAATGGTGCTGTTGGTCAACAGGTGACTGCTGATTCAGGTCAGTAGGGGGTAACAAGGTAGCAGGTTGAGAGATTATCAAGGCATTTGATGGAGACACCTTGTGGGACGTGGAGCGCCTGCTCTCCCCACTCATCGGAATAGAGGGGTCCCCTTGCGATAGGAGTCTTTGTTTGAGTAGATCCAATCTATCAAGAATAACCTGCTGTTCTTCTGAAGGGATTTTTTGATAAGAGAAGATAAGATTTCTCTCTTCAGGGATATTCCAATCTCCGCTTGCAATTGAATCATTCCTCAACGTAGCTAGATGGGCACTTGAGAACGCAGATGGACCAGGGGGTACCCGGCTAGGTGTTTTTCCCTTTGATATAGGAACAGAAGGAGGAAACGAGCGTCCATTGCCGGTTGAGATGTTGGCAAAAAGAGGTTTAACACTCGTGTCCTTAAAGACTCTTGTTGTTACAATCTCCCAGGGTGCCAGCCGATCTTTCTGTCTTGCAAGAAGATGTGGGATCCTTGCAGACTGGAAGGAGAGCATAAATTTCCTTGGCCAGGGCATGGCATTTAGGGGTACTACAGATATAAGATCTATCTGGAAGAAAGGAATATTTAGCAAATCACGTAGGTACCCTCTAGCCATCCTCAGGTTATTCCACCTAAGTCTGGGGGCGTCACGGGAAAAAATGGATAGACATATTTTATTAGGTTGAAAAATCAAGGATTGCTTATTCCTTTGGGGCAGTGGCGGCCAGCGTCTTGAGCTCTTAGGATGAGTTTTCTGAACAGGTTGTCTCTTTAAGGCACTTACAAGCTGCACAGGAGATTGATGCAAATTAGATAGCTCATTTGAGGAAGGTAAATGGGCCAGAAGGGCCCGTGAAAGTTTATTCAATGACAAAGAAATCCCCTCCAATTCCTTGAAAATGAAGCTTAAAGTCCTGATTACCAGTTGTATTTGATCAGGTACTAATTCATGGGCAGTTTGCCCTAATGTGTCCCGTTTCAATGGCGGAGATGTGATTGAGGTGTCAGGGAGGAGGGCTTCCCTATGGCTTCCATCCCCCACTGAATCAGCTAGCTTTTCCAACTCTCCTTGATCATACAGAGGCCAAAAGCGGTTGTATGTTTCGACCGCAGAAACAATTACTTGCTCTGTTTTGCAATTATTAGTAGATGGTGGGGGAGATTCAAGCTTCGACTGCTTTACTCTTGGAGGTGAGCAATCTTTCTCAGCAGATCTTGGTCGCTTGCCATGACCCATTTGTCGCTGTCTCACTAACTACGGAGGTTCAAAGTAGAGATAAACAGAGATAGAAGAAAACTTATCTTTTGTGGGCACAACGTCTCTACTCCTCCTCCTCCACTACTCAACATAATCCAGTCTTCAAGGCGGCGTTACTAATCAGCTGCGGGCAGAAGGTTTGAGTATCCTTGTTGATCCTTGTTGGCCCCAACAGGCCAGCTGTGGGAGTAAAACAATTAAAAACTTCTAACAGAGGTAAAATAATTTAAAAGTCTAATAAAAACAGCTATAAAGACGGCTGTAGAAGGCTATAAAAGGCTATAAAAGGTTTGTAGTCCGGAGGGTTCACGAAGGAGAACTTGTTACCAAGGGGAATGTTTTACTCTGCTGAAATTGGGGAACTTGTTAACACAAGTTGGATAAGGATATAATCAGACAAAATATCCTCTCCTGCATCCCTGAACATTCCCACAGCCTCCTGCCGCCTCACCTTTCTGCCCTCAGGATTTCCAGCCCGCCTACTCTGTTGCAAGGAAGATCCTTTTCAGATATTATAATAATAATAATAATAATAATAATAATAATAATAATAATAATAATAATAATAATAATAATTTATTGGTACCCCGCCCATCTGGCTGGGCTTCCCCAGCCACTCTGGGCGGCTTCCAAAAGAATATTAAAATACTATAATACATCAAACATTAAATGCTTCCCGAAACAGGGCTGCCTTCAGATGTCTTCTAAACACCTGGTAGTTGTTGTTCTCTTTGACATCTGGTGGGAGGGTGTTCCACAGGGAAGGCGCCACTACCAAGAAGGCCCTCTGCCTGGCTCCCTGTAACTTGGCTTCTCGCAGTGAGGGAACTGCCAGAAGGCCCTCGGTGCTGGACCTCAGTGTCCGGGTAGAACGATGGGGGTGGAGACGCTCCTTCAGATATACTGGACCAAGGCCGTTTAGGGCTTTAAAGGTCAGCACCAACACTTTGAATTGTGCTCGGAAACGTACTGGGAGCCAATGTAGGTCTTTCAAGACCGGTGTTATGTGGTCTCTGCGGCCGCTCCCAGTCACCAGTCTAGCTGGCGCGTTCTGGATTAGTTGTAGTTTCCGGGTCACCTTCAAAGGTAGCCCCACGTAGAGCACATTGCAGTAATCCAAGCGGGAGATAACCAGAGCATGCACCACTCTGGCGAGGCAGTCCGCAGGCAGGTAGGGTCTCAGCCCGCGTACCAGGTAGAGTTGGTAGACAGCTGCCCTGGATACAGAATTGACCTGCGCCTCCATGGACAGCTGTGAGTCCAAAATGACTCCCAGGCTGCGCACCTGGTCCTTCAGGGGCACAGTTACCCTATTCAGGACCAGGGAGTCCTCCACACCCGCCTGCCCCCTGTCCCCCCAAAACAGTACTTCTGTCTTGTCAGGATTCAACTTCAATCCATTAGCTGCCATCCATCCTCCAACCGCCTCCAGGCACTCACACAGGACCTTCACCGCCTTCACTGGTTCTGATTTGAAAGAGAGGTAGAGCTGGGTATCATCTGCATATTGATGGACACCCAGTCCAAACCCCCTGATGATCTCTCCCAGCGGCTTCATATAGATGTTAAATAGCATGGGGGAGAGGACGGAACCCTGAGGCACCCCACAAGTGAGAGCCCAGGGGTCTGAACACTCATCCCCCCCCACCACTTTCTGAACACGGCCCAGGAGGAAGGAGCTAAACCACTGTATAACAGTGCCCCCAGCTCCCAGCCCCTCTAGACGGTCCAGAAGGATGTGATGGTCGATTGTATCAAAGGCCGCTGAGAGATCCAGCAGAACCAGGAAACAACTCTCACCTTTGTCCCTAGCTCGCCGGAGATCATCAACCAGCGCGACCAAGGCAGTTTCAGTCCCATGGTGAGGCCTGAATCCCGATTGGAAGGGATCCAAATGGTCCGCATCCTCCAGGCGTGCCTGGAGTTGTTCAGCAACCACGCGCTCAATCACCTTGCCCAAGAATGGAAGATTTGAGACTGGGCGATAGTTGGCCATACGGGCCGGGTCTAAAGATGGTTTTTTAAGAAGCGGTTTAATGACCGCCTCTTTCAGCGGGTCTGGGAATGTTCCCTCACAGCCTTGTCGTGTCCCTTTTTCTATCTTAAATTCCTCTGTTACCACATTGTTGACTATTAGTTTGGCCTTTTGTTCTGAATAAATTGCACTTATACCATTTTCAAACCCTTGACCAGCCCCCATCCCCTGAAGATTTTTCTTCATGAAACTCCAAGAAATATTGTCAAAGGCTTTCTCCACGTCTACAAAAATTAAAACAGCTTTAGTGTTAATATTCACTTGCAACTTCTCTAAGATATTAATTATGTTTCTCGTGTTGTCAGACAAGTGTCTGCCCGGGAGAAAGCCAGCTTGGTCCATATGTATCTCCTCTACTAGGACTTTTTTCAGTCTTTTAGCCAAAATGTCTGCAAAAATGTTGTAATCCACATTAAGCAGGGATATGGGGCGGTAATTTTTGAGTTGCGTCTTTTCAGACTCATTTTTCGGTATTAGTGTAATATAAGCTTCTTTCCACGACTCTGGCGCTTTTTCCCCCTCCAAAATTTCATTGCAAACCTCCTTTAGTGGTTGTATTATCCAGTCCTTCAAGGATCTATAATATTTTGAGGTTAAGCCATCTGGCCCTGGAGATTTGCCCAACTGCATGTTCTGAATGGCACCTTCCACCTCCTGTTGTGTTATTTTGTAATTCAACATTAACTTAGTTTCTTGAGAGATTTTTAAAAATTGGTCTAAATCAACCTCTTTCTGTGGCCCTTTGGAATATAACTGTTTAAAATACCTCTGGAAGCATTTTCTAATTTCCACTGGATTCTGAATGTTCTTTCCTTCCACTTCCAAGTTAGTAATGGTGTTGAGTTTTTGTCTTTTTTTCATTTGCCAGGCTAACAGTTTTCCACATTTATTAGCCGATTCAAATGTCCTTTGTCTCATCTGTTTAATTTTCCATTCTATTTCCTGATTCATCATCTTCATATATTGAACTTGGTATAACTTTATTTCTCTCAGAATCTCTTGTGACTTTGGTTTCGCTCTCAGTTTCTTCTCACCCTCTTTTATTTTTTCCAAGATTTTATCTTTTTTCTCATTTTGAGTTCTCTTCTTTATTGCATTCTGTTGAATAAGAAACCCCCTCATAACTGCTTTACTTGCGTCCCAGATTACTCTTTTTTCAATAGTAGTGTTCATGTTTATCTCAAAATAGTCTCTCAAGGTTTTTTGGGCCTTCTTAGTAACTTCTTGATCTCTAAACAAAGTGTCATTCATCCTCCATCTGAAGGAACCGGCAGGTGTTAGTTTCATCTCCATTTTCACAGCATTATGGTCGGAGCAAGTTTTAGGGCAGATTTCCACTTTTCGAGTCTTAGGTGCCAGTCCTCTAGTTATCCAGATTTGGTCAATTCTTGTCCATGTCAGTTTGGCTTCAGAGAAGAAGGTCCCCTCTCTACCCAAGGGATTCTTTATTCTCCAAATGTCAATCAAGTCCATATTGTCAGTCATCTCAAAAAAGGTTTTTGGTAGTCTGCCATCTTTAGTAACTACCTGTCTCTGCGACTTATCCATGTTTGTAGATACCACTCCATTCATATCTCCCATCATGATAATGTTGTAATCCATATAGTCTAACAATGTCTCATGCAACTTCTTAAAAAATTCAGATTTCCCCTCATTTGGTGCATATACTCCTACTATCAAGAATTTTTCTCCTTGTGTTTGGATTTCAATTGCCACATATCTTCCTTGGTCATCTTTAAAGATAAATTTCGGTGATAGGCTTTCTTTGGCGTAAATTACTACACCTCTCTTTTTAACCTTGTCCAATGAAATGAACTCCTGGCCCAATCTTTTATTAATCAATACTTTCCTATGAAGCCTTATCACATGTGTTTCCTGCAAACAAATCAAGTCCAATTGTTCCTTTTTCAATAAATGAAAAACTTTTTTCCTTTTCTCCGGGGAATTAAGTCCATGAATATTCCAACTTAATAGTTGCAGGGACATGATGTATTTATTTTACTTTCCTCCACCTGCACCAAGTAGTTGTTCTTGTTCTGTCAGTGGTACCGCCTTCTCTAACTTGTCCAATCCCAAAGGTAGTGGCACTATGTCTTGTATTCCTGGTTTTAAGGCTCTTAGCTCTTCTTCAGCTTCTTTTTGCAGATCTTCTCCGTATTCTTTCAGAAATTTTTCTTTATCTTCCACTGATCTTATTTTGAACTTTTTCCCTTTAAAGGTAAAAGATAGGCCTTGGGGGAATTCCCACCTAAAGCTGGTTCTGTTTCCTCTTAACAGGGCCACTAGATCTCCGTAATTGGACCTGAGATCCAAAAGATGTTTAGGAATATCCTTGAATATCTCCACTCTTGATTCACCTATTTCCAAGGTCCTTTGGAAGTGCAGACTTAATATTCTGTCTCTCTCCTCTCTTGATCGGAGGGTAATCAAACAGTCTCTCACCCTGTTCTTTCTCCCCCCTCTTCCGAGTCTGAACGCACTTAATATCTTGAAATCCAACTTGTCTGAGTCTAAATTCCAAAAGTCTGCAAATTCTTGCGTGAGAAAGTCAATCAAACTGTCCTTCTCAAGTTCAGGTACAGCCCTAGTCCTTAAATTTGTCTGTTTTTCTTTCAGTTCAATCATAGACAGCAAAGACTTATGGTCCTCAAGCTGCCTACAAATCGGTGATATCTTTTCCTCTACAGCCAATGCTTTTTCTTTAGCTTCTTCAGCTATTTTTCGGTTCAAAGTAGATTCCTGCAGCAGTTTCTCAATAGATTCTGTATTTGAGTTCACCTCTCTCCCAAATTATTAATGCTTGTAGTGTTTTGATCAATTTTAGTTGTCACTTCAGCCACTTGTTTGCTCAACTTTTCCAAAGATTCAAAATTTTTATCTAAGGCTGTAGCTAAACCCCCTTCAGCTGCCATTCCTTTAGACGCCACCTGGGCTGGATCTTCCCCTGGTGGGGCAGGGAGGCCAGGTGCTGACGGTCTACGCTGCTGCAGTCTAATTTTACCAGATCTTGTTGTTTTTTCCTGAGTCAAGTCTGCCATAACACTTTATCTAAGGATCAAGGTCAGTCCCACGATTACTTGTTTATGGTGGAAAATTCCCCTTTGGTATGGCCAGTTTAGAGTGGAAAATTCCCTGGCCAATTGTAGCAATTTCAAAGTTCCTCTAGGGGGACACAATAGCAGTTCCAGTTTGTAGCAATAAAATAGCTATTCCAACTTTCGAAATTCCCCCCTTTAGTCAAAAAGAGCAACAGTTTCAGATCAAGTAAGACTTTTCAGAATCAAAGTATCCTTCTGTCAAAAAGTTACATTGTGCTTTGACAGCGCGTTTCCCAATACGGCAGTTTCAATGTCCCTTGACAGTCCGTTCCCAGGCATTAAGTGGTGGTCTTAGTTCCCTTTCTCTCTTCTTTTGCAGGCAAAAGATACTTCCCCTTCTCCCTCCCCTCTCCCCGCACCGCAGGGAGGGAATTCTCTTTTTGTTGATGTAGGATTTGAGTCTTTTTCAACGCGGTTTTCAGGCTCTTTGCTTTGACAGCCTTTGCTTTGATATATTTACATAAAAGGAAGGCGGACTTCCTGTTTACACCTTCCCGCTTCGGTGCCGAATTAATACTTCCCCCCCCCTTAAGTTCCCCGATCTTCAGACTTAACCTACTCACGGGTAGTTGTTTCTTACCCGAATTGTCACAGGAAAAAGGTCGGCACTCTCCGGCAACAGCTGCGTGGCTTCACTCCACGGAAGAAGCAGTTGACTCTCAGCACCGCGCCAGACTCCCTCTTCGCTCCGGAGCCCTTTCCAGGGTTCCCTCGCTGATTGGGGGGGCGCTAAGGGTGCCTGCCGAGTCCCACGGTCACAGGCTTCACCCGCCGGTGATTTTCAAGGGGGTCCCCGCTTCGCTGTAGCGGCAAGACCCGAATTCCGCGGAGCTACTCCCTCAGAACTAGAGGGAATCCGCCATTGCTGATGGCGCCGCCTCCGGAAGTCCCCAAAAAAAATTAAAGGGGAAAAAACCACTGGATGTACATTTCCAAAATAGAAGATAAAAAACAAATAAAATAAAACTGACCTACAGGAACAGTGTTTTGTGTTGTGTAGGCTCCTATTTGTTATGTGCAAATGGCTTTAGAGACCTATTGGGTCCCTAAATTACCATATAGTAGGAGTCAGCAAACTTTTTCAGCAGGGGGCCGGTCCACTGTCCCTCAGACCTTGTGGGGGGCCAGACTATATTTTCCAATGAATCTTAATTTTCATTTTAGGTTTCTGAAGTGCATGCCAAGCTCCATTTAAAAATCTATACACCAGTCAAGTGTGTTGGGACCTCTTACTGCAATAATCCCCAATGGTGGACGAAAACCTTCATGTCGTTTCATCTTCGGGGGGGGGGGGACGTTTTAGTGATTCCTGCCCCTACTTGATAATAATGATGATGATGATAATTTATTATTTCTACCCCGCCCATCTGGCCGGGTTTCCCCAGCCACTCTGGGCGGCTTCTGACAGGAGATTAAAAATACATTTACTACTACTATTATTATTATTATTATTATTATTATTATTATTATTATTATTATTACAAGCAATCCTCAGGTTAATACATCAGCCATTAGAAACTTCCCTAAGCAGGGCTGCAAAGTAGGTGTTGAGCGGTTCCAACTTCTCTTGGTCACCCAATAGCTTCTCTCTGCTACTCAACGATTCCATAAAATCTGATTAATCTAGTTGTGCTGAATCTTCTTTCAGCATTAGAGTTTCAACTTCCGAAAATGTTTAACAGCTAAAGTATAAGCAATATAAAGTATAAACTATATTAAACTTTCAAAAATTGGGTAAAGATACAGTCTTATACATGGAAAAATAACAGTATTCTGGCCACCTCCCTCTTGTAGTCTTTTGAGACTTCAACTGACAGCTTTAATAATAATAATAATAATAATAATAATAATAATAATAATAATAATAATAATAATAATAATAATAATTTATTATGTCTACCCCTCCATCTGGCTGGGTTTCCCCAGCCACTCTGGGCGGCTCCCAACAGAATTAAAAGCACAATAAAACACTAAAAACTTCCCTAAACAGGGCTGCCTTCAGATGTCTTCTAAAAGTCAGTTGTTTATTTCCTTGACATCTGACAGGAGGGCGTTCCACAGGGCGGGCGCCACTACTGAGAAGGCCCTCTGCCTGGTTTCCTGTAACTTGGCTTCTCGCAGGGAGGGAAGCACCAGAAGGGACCCCGGCATCAGGGGTGGAGATGCTCTTTCAGGTCTACTGGGCCGAGGCCGTTGAGGGCTTTCAAGGTCCGCACCAACCCTTTAAATTGTGCTCAAAAATGTCCTGGGAGCCAATGTAGGTCTTTCAGGACCAGTGTTACATGGTCTCAGCCAGACTTGATTTAAATCCTTTATTTTACAGAAAGGTTCAACCTTGCTGGCATCCTCAATATTGACAACCAGAGGAAAGTTTCCTCTACTGGGCCCTTGAGGGCTTTCAAGGTTTGCACCAACACTTTGAATTGTGCCCAGAAATGTTCCGGCAGCCAATGCAGTTCTTTCAAGACCGGTGTTATGTGGTTTCGGTGGCCGCTCCCAGCCCCCAGTCTAGGCTTCCTCAACATCGGCCCTCCAGCTGTTTTGGGACTACAACTCTCATTTTCCCTAGCTAACAGGACCAGTGGTCAGGGCCGATGGGAATTGTAGTCCCAAAACATCTGGAGGGCCAAGTTTGCCTATACCTGCTCTAACACGGGGGGGGAGGGGACCCTGCAGCCCGTAGGTCATATCTAGTTGCCAAGACCTCCAATATCTGTCATGGGGGGTGGGGGTGGAGATCGCCACATCTGCTACACGATGCAGGATTAATAATAATAATAATAATAATAATAATAATAATAATAATAATAATAATAATAATAATAATAATAATTTACTATTTCTACCCCACCCATCTGGCTGAGCCTCAGCCCCAAAAAGATTAGCCCCCCCCCCGACTCTTAGCAGCTTAATAGTAGGTATGGGGAGCCTGTGGCGGGACTCGAGATTTTGTGGGGCTCCAGCTTCCTTCAGCCCCAGACAGCGTGGCTAGTGGCTTGGAATGGCGAGAGTCGGGATTGTCTTCTTCTTTGGTGATCCGAGGAAGATCTTCCATCAACATGGTTTTATCAATGAGTACGTCTGTGACAGTGGAGACCAATTCCGGATCCACATGTCCTTCCACAGTGGGGTTTCCGTGTGGGAGTTGAACCCAGCGAAGGTTCCTTCTCTTTGCCCCTTTCTCCCTTGCGTCCCAAATTCAAGTGACTCCAAAGCTCAGGATGCCTTTGGTCAAGGCTGTTCTCCAACTGGAGCGCTCGCAGGCCAGTGTTTCCCAGTTGTCGGTGTTTATACAACATTTTTAAAAAGATTTCCCTTGAGATCTTTCAACCTCTTTTGTGGACCGCCAGGCATGACATTTTCCATTTTTAAGTTCGGAAGAGAGCAGTTGCTTTGGAAGATAACACACAACATGACCAGTCCAAAGTTGATTTTGAAAAATCATCACTTCCACACTGACGATCTTTGCTTCTTCCAGTACTCTGGCATTAGTTCGCCTGCCTTCCTGAGCGACGTGTCCAATTTTCTGTGGACCCCGTTGACAGAATCTTTTGCAATGCGCTGGACGCCTTGCAGTTTGGAGAGCTGTTCCTGTTTTGCGGTTTCCATTCGGGTGGGATTTTGGAAACAGAAGGGTTTTCCGGTGGTGATTCCTCCCCCCCCCCCCAATTTTAGCGAGAAGAGGCCAAGGCAAAAGCTCTGGAGGAAGACAAGAAGCAGTGTCAGGAACGGGAGCGGATTGTGCAGCGGAACAAGCAAGAGCGGCTGGAGAAAAAAAACGTGAGACGCCTGCCTTTTCTGCTCTCAGTCCTCTGCTTCAAATGAATGAATGAATGAATGAATGAATGAATGAATGAATGAATGAATGGAACTTTATTTCCGTCAGCCATCGGCCATCGCAATAAAAGAGCATTGCAATGTGCATATATCAGGCACGTTCAACAGGTAGATAGTGACCAACTGGTAGATCGCAGGGTATTCCTGGTCGATCTCCGGTCTCTCAGGGATCTCCTCCCCCCCAAAAAAAATGCTGAAAAAAAGAATAAAAAGCTCAACAACTACTCTTTCCTTAAGAAAGCTCAACCACTCTGGCTTCCTAAGAAAAGCTGAGCAACTTTGCCTTTCCCCAAAAAGCTCAGCAATTTTGGTTTCCTAAAAAAAGCCGAACAACTTTGCCTTTCCAAAAAAAAGCTCAGCAACTTTTGGTTGCTAGCCAAAAAGTTGACCATCAGATTAAGGCCCACTATCAGACTGGGGATTCAGGACCCTCCACTGTGTTTTATATAATCGACTTTGGATTATGTTCTGTGTTCCTTCAGTTTCATTCATTCATATATTCCATTTCCTTCATTCATTTGCTTCCTTAAAAAAAAGCCCCCAAACTCTGGCTTCCCCAAAAAAGCTCAACAACTGTGTTCCATCCAACGACAATGGGTAGATCACTGTCCATTTTTTTACCCTGTGAGTAGATCGCAGCCTCTTGGGAGTTGGACGTCCCTGTCATATACAATATATCCTTCAAAAGAGACATATAATGTTTCATGAAAAAGCAGCTGGATAAACCCTTGGGTGGATGCAGACCATAGTACTGGACACAAGTCGAAGACCGGGACTTGGGTTTGTTGTAAAAAAAATGTACGCTGGCAGGGGTTTGGGGTGGCGTGTTGTGTATACTCTATAGCAGGGGTCAGCAAACTTTTTCAGCAGGGGGCCAGTCCACTGTCCCTCAGACCTTGTCAGGGGCCAGACTATATTTTGAAGAAGAAAAAACAATGAATGAATTCCTATGCCCCACAAATAACCCAGAGATGCATTTTCAATAAAAGGACGCATTCTACTCGTGTAAAAACATGCCGATTCCTGGACTGTCCGCAGGCCAGATTTCGAAGGCGATTGGGTTGGATCCCGCCCCCGGGCCTTAGTTTGCCTACCCATGCTCTATGGCAGTGTTTCCCAACCGGTGTTCCGCGGCACACGAGTGTGCCGTGAGACATCGGCTGGTGTGCCGCGAGATGCCTGGAGGGAGGCGGGCGAGTCGGGCGGCGAGAGGCGGGGCGGCGGCGGCGAGGAGAGGCCGCGCCTCCTGCTGCTGCCTGGCGCTCCTCCTCGCAGCCGGCAGCGCTGCCTGGGCGCCTCCGCGCGACTCTGCCTCGCTGGGTTTGGTCTCCCAGCAGAGACGGGTCACACGCGCACCTCCCTCCCTCCCTCAGCCTGCGCGGAGGGAGAGCCAGAGAGAGGCATCGCTCCTGCGCGGCGGGAGAGGGAGCAGCCGGAGCGATGCCCCAAACGAGCTGAATTCCAAGCGAGGGACTGAGGGGGGAGGGAAAAAACTTTCACTTTCGTGCGTCCCTCCCGGCGTGACGCTGCGCGCTGACATCACGGGGCGGGGCTTTAATGGTGGTGTGCCGCGAGATTTTTTTTCAGTAAACAGGTGTGCCGTTGCCCAAAAAAGTTTGGGAAACACTGCTCTATGGCCTAACAGTGATATTTGGCATTTGGGGTCCCTTTCATTTGATTGTCTCACACTGTGGTGGCCCGACTTGGCCCCCTCCAGCTGTTTGGGGACTACGACTCCCATCATCCCTAGCTAACAGGACCAGCGGTCAGGGATGATGGGAATTGTAGTCTCCAAACATCAGTCCTGTGCTGCTTCTACAGTGGAGCTCAGCAAAGTGTTCCTGGCTTCCTCCCCATCCCCTTTTATTTATTTGAACCCCTCTGTGGGGGATTTTAGGAGGGAGATACCATGACAGGCCCATGACCCACCAACGTGTCTTTTGTAGCCGAGAGAGGATTTTGAGCCAGGTCTCTGTCTAACCTAATGGTGGCCCAACTCGGCCCTCCTGATGTTTTGAGACTACAATTCCATCATCCCTGACCACTGGTCCTGTTAGCTAGGGATGATGGGCATTGTAGTCCCAAAACATCTGGAGGGCCGAGTTTGCCTATGCCTGATTTAGCCCAAAAAATTCTCTTTAACCCCCCCCCCCCACCCAGGTAGTTTCATAATGAATCTAGAGGCTAACTTTGGGAGCAACTGTATGATGAATGCAATCCTGTATGTGCCTACTCAGGTTCCCTGCCTTGCTGCGTTTGACTCCTTGCTTCCCCACCCTTGGACTCTTGGCTTCCTGGCTCCTGGCCTTCCATTCCTGCTCCCACCCCGCCATCTTGCCCCCGGTCCCAACATCCCCAGCCGGGACTTTGACCGCCCGTGAACCGGACCGTGACAGAAAGTCTAGCTCAGACATAGGCAAACTCGGCCCTCCAGATGCTTTGGGACTACAATGCCCATCATTCCTGACCACTGGTCCTGTGAGTTAGGGATGATGGGAGTTGTAGTCCCAGGTTTGGCCACCATTGCAGTCAGAGTCTAACCACTACTCCCTGCTGGCATTTGAGGATCTCCAAGTGGGGAAAGGAAAGGGCCAGATTTGTTGCTGTTGTTGTTTAGTCGTTTAGTCGTGTCCGACTCTTCGTGACCCCATGGACCAGAGCACGCCAGGCACTTCTGTCTTCCACTGCCTCCCGCAGTTTGGTCAAACTCATGCTGGTAGCCTCGAGAACACCATCCAACCATCTCGTCCTCTGTCGCCCCCTTCTTCTTCTGCCCTCCATCTTTCCCAACATCAGGGTCTTTTCCTTTTTTTTAAAAAAAAGAAAGATATTTATTACTTTTCGAACAGTTTCGACACAACACTACAAACAAAAAAAGAAAAAAGAACAATACAAATACAATACAAAAACACTACATACAAAACAAAACAAAAACAAACAAAAACAATTTAAAATCACCTCAAACATTTTCAATATCTTATCTTTCATTCGCTTATTTCCAACGACCTCCTCACACCTCCCTTTTTGTATTCCACTTCTATTTATTGCTCCAGCAATTCCTTTCCATCTTCCTCTGTTTTCTATCCTATAATTATCTTAACACATTCTTGCCTTATTTTTTCCTTTAATTTTCTATTAATCTATTTATACTTAATTCCTTATAACATTTCTACTAAAGCCATATAACTTCATTCCAACATTCTTCTAATATTCATTAATTTTACAATATTTCTATAAATAGTCTTTAAACTTTTCCCAGTCTTCTTCCCCCGGCTCTTCTCCCTGGTCTCGGATCTTGCCAGTCATTTCCGCCAATTCCATATAGTCCATCAACTTCATCTGCCATTATCCAACACTTCAGTGCTTTCAAGAAGCAACCATTCTCTCAGCCGGCAAAAAGCAGATGGTTCACAACAAAGTTTAGGGGTCTGGCAGGGCAAGTCCACCTCCTTCTTTGGCATCCGTCAATATCTTAAATTTTACTCGTGGCTTCCTGCCCTGCTAAACAAATCTAGAGACGTCCCTCTGCCACCTCCTGAAACACTCCATCCCATCCAAAGCTTGCAATGTTTGAAACAAAAGCAACATCCCCGGCAACACTGCAACCCTCATCCCCACCACAGCAACTCGGCCCAACAATAACAACTTCAGATTTGTCCATATTTCTAAATCCCCCTTCTCTTCAATCCAACGTCCTTCACAGTTATCCTTGAATAAATTCACATTTCTGGCGGTCATACTAACCCCCAAATACCTCTCTTTCTCAACCGATGTTAGTCCTGTCTCCTCCTGAAACTCTGTCAAGCTTTCCTTTTCCTCAGGCTCTGATCCTCAAATTCATCTGTTTCTCTTTAAGTTCAGTCATAATAAATGTCAGCTTATGTTCATCAAGTTGTCCTTGTATGGATGGGACTCTCTCTCTCCAGTTGTATTGCTTTACATTCAGCAGCAAGGGTTTTCTCCTTGACTTCATCCGCAGTTTGCCGTATCAGAGTAGATTCCTGTATCAATTTCTGGATGGTTTCTGTATTGGTATTCACCTTTTGTCCCAGATTATTTAAACTTTCTACAATTAAGTCTATTTTAATATTTGCAGCATCCACTTTCACATTTATCACGTCTGTTTTCTTGTGAAGCTGTTCCAGCGAATCGTTTATTTTCACTAATACGACCGCTAAGGCCTCTTCTGTCGACATTCCGTCTGTTTTTTCCTTTCCATTTGCCATAACACTTAAGAGACCCAAGGTCAATCCCAGAGTCTCACAATTCTTTATCTTGCAGCTGGAAATTCCCCTAGCCCAACTCCTGTAGAGCAACCAATTTCAAAAGCTTCCACTAGGGGAAAACAGTTTCTATTTGTATTAGTCAGTACTGTCCTCTTTTAAACAATGTTCCAATAATCCAAAGTTAGTTTCAGTTTTCAGTTACTTTTACTCCTTTTTTAAAAAAAAAACAGCCGGAAACAGTAGAAACAATGTATTCTCTTGTTTAGCTACCTGTCAATGAACGTTCTAAACGCTGTCAATGAACATTACAAAAGACATTGATCTTGCTAGCAGCCCATTTCCAGGGTCTGAGCGGCGGTATTTTAACTCTCTTGACTCTCTCTTACAGGCATATTCAGTCCACCACTTCACCCCCTCTTCTCCTGTCTCCAAAGGGGGGGGGGTTAGTTCTTTGCCGATGGAGATTTAGTCTTTTTACAAAAGGCTTTCCAAGACTTCAGCTTGCAAGCTCATTGCTTTAGCTTATTTACAAAAGGGAAGGCAGACTTCCTGTATTGAACCTCCCCGTTTCGATGCCAAATTAAACGTTTAAAAATCCAATTCTCCCACTTCAGCTCTACTCACGGGTAATTATTTTAGAGTCAAATTGTCCACAGGAAAAAGTCAGTGCTCTCCAGCAACAGCTATGCGGCTTCACTCCGTGGAAGAAGCAGACGATTTGAAGCACCGCGCCGCTCACCCCACGTCGCTCCGGATCCCCAAAACCGGGTTTCCCCGCGAATAGGTGCCTGCCGAATCCCACATTCACAGGCTTCTCCCGCCTGTGGTTTTTACTGGTCTCCGCCTTCGTCGTGGCGGTACAGACCCAAATTCCCACGGGGCAAATTCCTCTCGATCAGAGGAATTCCGCCATTGCCGGAGGCACCAACCCGGAAGTCCGCCATCAGGATCTTTTCCAGGGAGTCTTCTCTTCTCATGAGGTGGCCAAAGTATTGGAGCCTCAACTTCAGGATCTGTCCTTCCAGTGAGCACTCAGGGCTGATTTCCTTAAGAATGGATAGGTTTGTTCTTCTTGCAATCCATGGGACTCTCAAGAGTCTCCTTCAGCACCATAATTCAAAAGCATCAATTCTTCGGCAATCAGCCTTCTTTATGGTCCAGCTCTCACTTCCATACATCACTACTGGGAAAACCATAGCTTTTACTATACGGACCTTTGTTGGCAAGGTGATGTCTCTACTTTTTAAGATGCTGTCTAGGTTTGTCATTGCTTTTCTCCCAAGAAGTAGGCGTCTTTTAATTTTGTGGCTGCTGTCACCATCTGCAGTGATCATGGAGCCCAAAAAAGTAAAATCTCTCACTGCCTCCATTTCTTCCCCTTCTATTTGCCAGGAGGTGATGGGCCCAGTGGCCATGATCTTGGTTTTTTTGATGTTGAGCTTCAGACCATATTTTGCGCTCTCCTCTTTCACCCTCAATAAAAGGTTCTTTAATTCCTCCTCACTTTCTGCCATCAAGGTTATGTCATCTGCATATCTGGGGTTGTTGATATTTCTTCCGGCAATCTTAATTCTGGTTTGGGATTCATCCAGCCCAGCCTTTTGCATGATGAATTCTGCATATAAATTAAATAACCAGGGAGACAATATACAGCCTTGTTGTATTCCTTTCCCAATTTTGAACCAATCAGTTGTTCCATATCCAGTTCTAACTGTAGCTTCTTGTCCCACATAGAGATTTCTCAGGAGACAGATGAGGTGATCAGACACTCCCATTTCTTTAAGAACTTGCCATAGTTTGCTGTGGTCGACACAGTCAAAGGCTTTTGCATAGTCAATGAAGCAGAAGTAGATGTCTTTCTGGAACTCTCTAGCTTTCTCCATAATCCAGCGCATGTTTGCAATTTGGTCTCTGGTTCCTCTGCCTCTTCTAAATCCAGCTTGCACTTCTGGGAGCTCTCGGTCCACATACTGCTTGAGCCTTCCTTATAGAATTTTAAGCATAACCTTGCTAGCGTGTGAAATGAGTGCAGTTGTGCGGTAATTGGAGTATTCTTTGGCACTGCCCTTCTTTGGGATTGGGATGTAAACTGATCTTCTCCAATCTTCTGGCCACTGCTGAGTTTTCCAAATTTGCTGGTATATTGAGTGTAGCACCTTAACAGCATCATCTTTTAAAATTTTAAATAGTTCAGCTGGAATACCATCACTGCCACTCGCCTTGTTATTTGCAGTGTTTTCTAAGGCCCATTTGACTTCACTCTCCAGGATGTCTGGCTCAAGGTCAGCAACCACACTACCTGGGGTGTACGAGCCATCCATATCTTTCTGGTATAATTCCTCTGTGTATTTGAAATATACTCAGAGTCGAGAGTGGATTTCATGCTCTTTATTCAGCTCAAAGTGGTGAGGAGGAAGAATGAAAGTCCCCTCAAAGTATCTGCTTTATATACATTATTTACACAATGGGCTGCATGTGATTGGCTAATTCCGGAATTCTCCTGTAGGCCAATCAGGTTGTGGATTCACTTCTATCTGGAGCATGATTGGGTGGTTCCTGCCGACCAATCATACTGCTGCATTGTTCTAGGACCAATCAGACTGCTGCATTCTGAATCCTATTGTTCTAGGACCAATCAGACTGTTGCATTTTGGATCCTATTGTTCTAGGACCAATCAGACTGTTGCAGTTTGGATCTTATTCAACTCAGTACATAACAGTATTCTTGCCACCTCTTCTTGATGTCTTCTGCTTCTGTTAGGTCCTTACCACTTTTGTCCTTTATTATGGTAATCTTTGTACGAAATGTTCCTTTCATTTCTCCAATTTTCTTGAACAGATCTTTGGTTCTTCCCATTCTGTTGTTTTCCTCTATTTCTTTGCATTGCTCGTTTAAGAAGGCCTTCTTGTCTCTCTTTGCTATTTTTTGGAAATCTGCATTCAATTTCCTGTATCTTTCACTATCTCCCTCACATTTTGCTTGCCTTCTCTCCCCCGCTATTTGTAAGGCCTTGTTGGACAGCCACTTTGCTTTCTTGCATTTCCTTTTCATTGGGATGGTTTTCGTTGCTGCCTCCTGTATAATGTTGTGAGCCTCCATCCATAGTTCTTCAGGCACTCTGTCCAGCAAATCTAAATCCTTAAACCTGTTCCTCACTTCCACTGTGTATTCATAAGGGATTTGATTTAGATTGTATCTTACCGGCCCAGTGGTTTTTCCTACTTTCTTCAGTTTAAGCTTGAATTTTGCTATAAGAAGCTGATGATCTGAGCCACAGTCAGCTCCAGGTCTTGTTTTTGCTGACTGTATAGAGCTTCTCCATCTTTGGCTGCAGAGAATATAATCAATCTGATTTCGATGCTGCCCATCTGGTGATGTCCATGTGTAGAGTCATTTGTAGAGTCATGTGTAGAGTCCATGTGTAAAGGGCCAGATAGACGGGGTCAAAATAAAAAATTATTATTATTATTATTATTATTATTATTATTAAATTAATTGAGTCTTGTCGTTATCTAAGTGGTGTGACTGTTCTTTGACAGAGAATAGAAGAAATAATGAGGAGGACCCGGAAGGCAGAGCAGAACGATGCCAAGGTCAGCTAAGGTATTGGTTGCCTCTGATTTCTGTTGTTAGTGTTCAAGGGGAACGTTGTTGGCGCTTGTCTTAAAAAAATTGGTTTTCTCTGAGCTTCCACAGCCGCACCCTGATTTGAAGCTGATATGCTGTGGCAGATTTTATTTTATTTTATTAGAATTTTTACTGGTTTTTACACATATTTTCAAACATAACATCACAGTACGCAAAAATAAATGAAATATTTGGCTCCATTTTTGGACAAATACTTGCCTTGTATTGCATCTTAAGCTGTTAGTCAATAGCACCATTTCTGCATATTCCTGTAACTTACTTTGTCAATCCGATATAGTTAGAACTTTCCAGTTCATTGCTACCAGTGTTCGAGCTGCAGCCATGGCATATAGGAAAATTTCTCTTAGGTTTTTCGGAAATATCTCTTAGGTCTTTGGGGTAAATAGAAGAGATATTTACGAAATCATAATAGTGATATAATGTCTATGGCAGCATTTGATGGACCTTGTCTAATGAAACCCATGAGAAATAAGAAAACGGTAGAAACTGTTGTAAGAATGCATTAGAAAAATATATATATATTTTTTTTTAATAATTTTTTTTTATTGCTTTTTTTCCAGGGTCAAGTACATCTTCAACAGCGCAACAAAAGCGGTTTTACAGAAAAAGAAAAAATTATACAAGAGAATTTACTTTTCCAAATTAATGTTCATAATCAACTGGACTTCCCCAAATCTTCCATCCCCTGCTTTCTTTTCAATAAAAATAAACAGCAATTTGATACCTTATTTTATGTGTTTTTGTATTTTCATTAGAAAAATATATAAAATATATAAAATATATAAAGAACAAGCTAATAGTGACAGGTACATTCATTATCAGAATGAGAGTACACACCGGGAAATGATAGAAAACCAAGTTACACTCTTTTAATTTATGTTAATAAATAGATGAGAAAATAAAAGAGATATTAAAAATATAAATTAAGTTTAATGTCTGTAAAGATATAGAATACAGTGGTACCTCGGGATGTGAACGGGATCCATTCCGGAGCCCCATTCGCATCCTGAACGGAACGTAAGACGCGACAGCGCGTCTGCATGTGCAGCTTTTCGCCGCTTCCGCGCATGCGTGTGATGTCATTTTGAGCGTCTGCACATGCGCAAGCGGCGAAACCCGGAATTAACGCGCTCCGTTACTTCTGGGTTGCCGCGGAGCGCAACCCGAAAGCGCTCAACCTGAAGCGTATTTATCCCGAGGTATGACTGTATTACTTGTAGATGGTTTTTGTTTATATGGTTTATATTTTTGTTTATTTAAGAAGATGTACACCTAATTTGTTATATAAGATTGTCAATAAGGCATCAATAAAATTTAAAAAGAAAAAGGAAAGAAAAGAAAAGAAACGTTTGGCTCCATAAGCCTGTGACTTTCCCCCTCCCCGATTGATGGCTTTCAAAAATATTCTCTTCATATTGCAATCTCCTACTGTGATAGGAATTTTATGGTTTTAGATATATAGTAATGCTCATAACTCCACATACATGGATCAGTACAGGAAGGCAGACCTGGAACCATTTTGATTCCTAAACTGACCAAATCCTTTCTCTGCAAGGTTAAAAATGGAAAAGCCTCCCCATTGTCTCTTCCTTTAATCTGTGTTTGAATAAGGTGTGAGCCTGTGACCTGGCCCAGGAAATAAGTATTTTAGCATTACAAAAGAATGGCCAGGCTCCCCAGAAAATCCAATCAAGGAACCTGCTAGACAGGAGATAAACAAGGAGAAGAGAAAAACAACATTTAAATTTCTGTGATGTAGGTGGGATGTATCTGAGGGGTGGTCTTAGGTTACACTCCTTCTGTGATGTATGCATAATGTTTCTGGGGGTGGTCCTGATCTAGAGAAGGGGAATTTCAAAAGTCTTTATAAGGCCTTGCAGGCCATTGTTCTGGGTCCTCTTCCTCTCCTGCGTGTGAGGGGGGTACCCTGTTGCAACAGATCAATAAAGATCAAGCTTACTAGCTGCTTTGCTTCTCAATATTCTCCGGTTGGCCTCTGTTATTTTCTCCTACCAATAGGGAACCTATGTAAGGACTCTATATGGGCTCTTGGATACCCCATAAGGGAAAAGGGCATATTTTTATTTACAACAGATGGCGACCACGCACGAAGGGACTTTTGGTTACCCGGATTCTGGAAGCGAGGAAGGACTGGTTATCCAGCGCGCACCAGGCAGTTTGCCAGGAGGAATAACCAGTCTTCCATCGGTCCCAGGGTCTGGCAATAACTTGGAGTTCAGCGGGGCTAACCAGAGGAAGCAAATCTTGATCAGGCCGGCCTTAAACAACCAGTCAAGACATCGTGGGATCACCAGGAACAGTGCATGCGGAAGTGAGTATTAAGTAGGAAACACGGGTAGTGGGTTGGGGTCTCTAAACCACAGCAACCAAAATTCTTTAATTCTTCCTTTTCCCTTCAAATCTAAAATTTCTACTTTTTTCCTCATCTAAAAATTGCCTTCTCCTTTCTGTCCCCTCAATCTCAACACCAGCCCTAGCCCTTCGGAGTATGCCCAGGCAAAGGTTGTGTGTGATTTCTTCCACTTAACTCTGTATGCCAACCTATTCCTTCGGAGTTTTGCCCAGAAAGGTTGTGCAATTTCTTCTGCACTGAAAACTATAATTCCCAAAACTATAACTCCCAGGTGTAGCCGCACCTCTGCCATGGCGATCTTTGTTAGAGATGACCTGTGAGCAGAGAAAGCAAGGGCACCTGATTCCTTTCCTTCTTTGTCATTTCTGAGTCCCAATCTGGCACTGCGCCATGCAAGCGTCCAGTAGGGAACTCTCAGGTTAGATTGTAAGAGGCAGGAGGTTGCTGTGGGCTCCCTGGCTGAGTAATGACCAAAGGGGGGGGGGGTTGAGATCGCTGACCGCACTGTTAGCTTAGTAGCCAGGAAAGGCCAACAGCTGTACCAGCCTAGTAAGTCAGGCCAGACGAACGGCGGTGTGTCACAGTACAAATTCTCGGAGTTGTCCAAATTGAGTGTACTGTGGGTTATTTATTGTGTTTCCTGAAAAGTGGGGATAAAACCCTGACTGCAGTATAAAAGTAAAAGCTAGCGCTATTAAAATTGAAAATGGGTGCACCTCAGTCAAAAGAAAAATAGTCCCCAGACCCCTGGCGTGAAAGAAGCCCAGTTGGTGCTTACTTCCCGCCTGGACTCTGACAGTCCCCTTCAATTTGTGTTTAAGAAACGTTTTTCCTGTGTTTAAATTGTACTTAGGTAACATCCAGCAGCTGCTTATCTTAAATGTGCCATCTAAAATAAAAATGCAAGCTTGCTCCAAATTCTAAATCTAAGGAAGCCATGTTGAACCTTATCAGTCTTAAAAACAAGACAAAATGGAGAATGGAGTGTGCAAATGTTTGTTATTTGAGAGAGGCTCTAAAAGAGTTTTCCTCCCAAGTGGTAAAATCTTGTATACGTGCTACTTGTGTTCTGAAAGGGGAATTACCCCACCTCCTTCCTCTAGTTTAAGTGAGGAGGGCGATTTAAGTCTAATGGTAAATGTTTTGTTGTAACTTTTGAGTTTGCAAGCACACCTGTGTTCCAGTCTAAGTTAACCTAATGTTTCTGCTGCAAAAGCCTAGTTGAGCCAACTGCTCTCTCAAGCTAAAATGCAGTGTATGTATTTCATTAAGCATATGCCTATGAAAGTATGGTGTTCCTTCTAAGAAAAATATCTGAGTCCAGTTTTAACTTTGATCTGGTTGGACAGAAGAGTTATTGTAAGGCTCCTGGTATCAGTCTCTATAAGACGTCCTGGCCTCTTTTCTTAGAAAATGCCCCCCCTTGTTTCATTCTGTCTCTTTCAGGGTTTTTTCCCCTTCTCCTTCTTATTCTGTGCCAGGTAAATTTACTCCCGAGTAAGCTTCCTTTAAAGGAAACTGCAAAGGGGGGGGCATAGATTAGGCTTACTATTCCTCTGCAAGTTCAGGAAAAATTGTTCACTCTTGTATTCCTTTTAAATCAAATCTATGGCTGTTTAAACTATGCTTTATAAGAGATCCTCTCCCTATCTTAGGAAAAATGTTCACTTCAGTCTTTAAAGATAATTTATCTAGGAACTTTCACTCTTTAGTCTAAGGAAGTAAACTCTCACTCAAACTAGCTTCAAGATCTGCTAAAAGAATTGGGTACTTTTATTTTCCTCTTCCTTAGTACATGATAGGCGCATGGCGTGTGGTCTCTTCCCCAGTTGTGTCTGTGTACATAAGTATGTGTGTGTCTCTCTGGTAGTACAAATCTTGCTATGAACCCTGTATTTTAGGGTTGGACTAGATGACCCCAGGTCCCTTTCAACTTTCCCAATTTGTGGCTGATGAGTTGAAATCCAGCCCAGATTGCTCTTTGTTTTTAAAGGTGAGAGGTGAATGTGTGTGTTTCTGGTAGTACAAATCTTGCTGCGAAATCTTGCTGTGAACCCTATATTTTGGAGGGTTGGACTAGATGACCCCAGGGTCCCTTTCAACTCTCCCAAATTGTGGCTGTGTGGAAGACCATGTGTCTGCAAGCATTGGAGGGTAATTCTTAAATTCTGGTGTGGTAATGGAGTTGAAATTCAGCCTAGCTTTGCTTTTTAGTTTTAAAAGGTGAGAGGTAAAAGCCATGATGTTTTGAAGCACAACTGGTAATATCAAGCATTTGAGTGATTACAGTATTTATCATTTTGTCTACTATTTTTTTTTTAAAATCAAACTTAAAAGTCAATTCAAAGTTTAAGCACATACAAATGAATAATCAAGTACAATTAGCCTTGGCCATTCCTGTAAATTAAGGCGCAGAAAATAATAATATTATTAATAATAATAATAATATTTTTGTCTGCAAATGGTAAGGCTGAAATGGCTGAGAATGTTAAAAAAAAAAAAAAATCCTATGAATTCTAACTCTGGCCATTTTTACTCATAAATAAGAGAGCGGTTGATTGTTCCGCGAATGGCCAGAGGGATATTAGCCCTTTCCTGTACATAAAGGAAGCTTGGGCTGAATGGTGAATACTTGAATTGCTGAGTTTCCCTTTTTTGTTTTAAAATCTAACCCTATTTTAAAAAACCACTCCTTACCTGGCCATTTTTACTCATAAATAAGAGAGCGGTTGATTGTTCCGCGAATGACCAGATAAAATGACCAATAATGATAGCCCTTTCCTGTACATAAAGGAAGCTTGGGCTGAAATTGCTAGCTTTGGTGAATACTTAAATTGCGGAGTTTCTCTTTTTTGTTGTTTTAAAATCTAACCCTATTTTTAAAATCTACTCCTTACCTTTCCCTTCCTTATTCTAATTGAGCCAAAAGATGCAACATTTTCAATGGTATAAAAGGTTTGCTGAGACATGAACTCTGCACATGCACAGAGGCTAGATCAGCTAAAGAAGAGAGAGAGAGGAAGGGGGGAGCTGTAAGGGGGGAGAGGAGGTTTCTTCGAGAACTGCAGAGAGAAATTTATCCAAATGCAAAAACTTGGAACCATTGACCGAAATCACCCTAAATGTGTCTTTGCTCCAGGGCTACTTAAGACAATAGAGTTAAGTACTGGACATGCCAAATTCTTTAAACAGGTAAATATCAAAGCACTCCCACTGTGAGTTCCTCTCTTGAGTAGTTTCTCCCCCCCCCCATGGGATTTAAATTTCATAACAGTTTTTTTTTTGTGTGTGTGTGTGTATGTGTATATGTATATGCCTATGCATTTTAGGAACAGCATTTCCTGACAGACCTCTCACATAAAATAATTTTCCCTTTCAACAGGTGTGTATATGCCTATGCATTTTACGAACAGCATTTCCTGACAGACCTCTCACATAAAATAATTTTCCCTTTCAACAGGTGTGTATATGCCTATGCATTTTAGGAACAGCATTTCCTGACAGACCTCTCACATGAAATAATTTTCCCTTTTAACAGAGTGTCCTTTCTTTTCTCCCACAGCACAAATGATAATGACGGGATGCAAACAGTGATTTAAATACTCTATAAAAAGTAATTGCATTTGTTTTTCTTTTTGTCTTTCTTCCCTTAAAGGCAAACAGTCACTTTCTTTCTGTTCAGCAAAACAAGTCTGAATCCCTGCTATATTATTTGATTTCCATCTATCTCTTTGTGCCTTTGACATTTTTTTTAAAGTTACAAATAATCTGTTTTCATTTATTTAATCAGTTTCTCCATGATGTCTATGAAGTTAATCGAAGCACAACCAAACATTGTTTGTGGAATGGTACTTGTTTACCTTTGGCCTGAGCATTTCTTACTAATTCTGTCATTTTGGCTAGTGCAAGGTACCTGCACAACTTTAAAATTGCCATTCATTTTTATTGGTATTAACTCATTTCCCAGTATTCCGCTATTAACATTACAGCTGATGTCACATCAAGAAACACTTTTATTTTCATTTGGGATGTTAGAATGCCAAAACAGATTACTTCAGGTTACTTCAGGTTGCTTATTAATTGTGTGTCTTAGCATTTATTTTTGGTTCCTCATAGGTCATTTGTGTGTGTGTGTTTTACTTTGGGGACATGTTCATCACATGTTGAAAGTCAGTTTCATGAAGTCCTTTTATTGGATAGCACATGGTGAATTTTAAGTTTTCCCCATTGTTTTCCCTTTTTCCCCCAGTCCAGTAGTAATCTGTGCGGTTTTTGATAATATCTTTGTATTATTCAATAATAATTCTTTTCTAAATCTGATGTCTTTGTGTCAAGTCTGTTTTCATCTAACTGGTAATCTAATTTTTTGCTTTCTTTTGTATTTTTTAACCTTTGTATTTTTTTTCAGTCTAGTAGTAATCTGCGTGGTTTTGATAATATATTTAATAATAGGTCTTTTCTGAATCTGATGTTTTTGTGTCAAGTTTGTTTTCATCTAACTGGTAATCTAATTTTTTGCTTTCCTTTTATTTTTTAACCTTTCTTGTATTTTTACAGTTCTCTTTCTCTACATGTGGAGTAATTTTTTATTTGATAATATGAAAAGAACAACAACAACAAAAATTAAGTGAAGGAAGCAAACAAACTTAGCAGATAATAACAGTAATTATGTGGAAATGTGATAATAATATTGAAATAAATAAAATGCTTAATATGCTAAGATTTGTTATTATTTGCAGCTTCCCATGGAAACTGGAGGACATCCTTTTTGCCTTTTGCCTCTTTCTTGTCTAACTGTGTTTTTAAGTCTCCCCAAAACCCTGCCCCCTTACAGGATATCACTTCTACAGATGTACAATGATGAAAAGCAGCAACAACCCCTTCGCCATCACAAGACCTGCAACGCCAGAGTTTTCAAAGTGCCCACAGCTATCTCTTTCAAAGGATATAGACTGCCGGGGGGGGGGAGTGGACCTGACAAAGGGGGGAGGAGTTGAATTGCAAGGACATTTTCCCACTTTTGAACCTTAAGACTGTGCTCCAGGATTCAAAAGATACATACGTAAAAGATCACAATTGTGTCAAGATATGTAACAGATATTTAATTAGTTTTTTTTTTTGTATTATGTGTTATTATGTAAGAATGTTGAAATGTGTCTGACAGTGTAATTTCCACAAAGGGGGGAATATTGTGTGTAACTGTTTTTATGTTTAATGTCTTATTGCTTACACACCAATGGAGAATTCTCATGCATTTTATACTTTCTAATAGCTCACACTATTGTGTAGTCCAATGTTTAGATAACCACATTTCATTGTCCCACCTGACACTATGCCAATCTTTCCCTATCCATTTTAATATGTGTTAAACCTCGTTTTGCCAAGGACAAACTTCTGGATCCATAAAACACCAGGTACATGAAGGTGGATATGCTTTAGTTTAGCAGGAATGATCCCTTACAGAGTTAAATTGACTTATTTGGACAACTGCCCTTGTTAAGAATGGTTTTCTTTTAACAGATTGGTTTGAAGAGTTGAGAACCATGGGGCAAGATAAATTCAAATTGGACTCAGTTTGAATTGGGCAAGTGTATCCAGGCTGCAATTAGCTTTTTGGTCCTTTAAGTGCAAGTGAGCAACTTCTCATGAGCCCAAGACCACAGCCTATAATAAAATCCCATAGCTAAAGGCCAAGGCGAAGACCTCTCCCTCACGAGATGCCCAAAACCTGTGCCAGCTATGGTGAATGCCAGGCGACATGGTTAAATGAAAGCCCTGAGGGGATTCAACAGACAAGATGTGTTGCTGTAGCACTATGTCAGTGTGAGACCACAGAAGAGCTACCTTGACACCTGAGAACACAAAAATGGCGGGGGGGAAGCAAACTGCACTTTTCAGTCATTAGTGGACCTTACCTTCCTGCTAGGTGTAAAGCATAGAACACTATTGAGTAAATGGTCTCTCCCAAAGTGTTAGAATGCCACAAGTAATTTAGTAGCAAAACGCAACATGTGTTATTTTTATATGATATATTCATACAAAGACATCCATTTACAACATACGATGTTATTATTTGTGGGGCAAAAATTTTTAAGAAAAATTCTAGCCCCAAAGGGGGGAAATTGTGATAGGAATTTTATGGTTTTAGATATATAGTAATGCTCATAACTCCACATACATGGATCAGTACAGGAAGGCAGACCTGGAACCATTTTGATTCCTAAACTGACCAAATCCTTTCTCTGCAAGGTTAAAAATGGAAAAGCCTCCCCATTGTCTCTTCCTTTAATCTGTGTTTGAATAAGGTGTGAGCCTGTGACCTGGCCCAGGAAATAAGTATTTTAGCATTACAAAAGAATGGCCAGGCTCCCCAGAAAATCCAATCAAGGAACCTGCTAGACAGGAGATAAACAAGGAGAAGAGAAAAACAACATTTAAATTTCTGTGATGTAGGTGGGATGTATCTGAGGGGTGGTCTTAGGTTACACTCCTTCTGTGATGTATGCATAATGTTTCTGGGGGTGGTCCTGATCTAGAGAAGGGGAATTTCAAAAGTCTTTATAAGGCCTTGCAGGCCATTGTTCTGGGTCCTCTTCCTCTCCTGCGTGTGAGGGGGGTACCCTGTTGCAACAGATCAATAAAGATCAAGCTTACTAGCTGCTTTGCTTCTCAATATTCTCCGGTTGGCCTCTGTTATTTTCTCCTACCAATAGGGAACCTATGTAAGGACTCTATATGGGCTCTTGGATACCCCATAAGGGAAAAGGGCATATTTTTATTTACAACACTACCTTTCTTCTTACTATTAAATCGTCGTCTTATATATAAACTAAAATAACGAGGATAAGTAACGAATGGTAATTTTAGCTGGACAAAACTTCCTGCGACCCGACTAGCGATGTAAGTTTTTTACAATTGTCTTTCAGATATAACATAAATTGTCCCACTCTTTCAGAAAAGTCCAATCCCGCTGGTTCCGGATTTTCCCCATCAGTTTGGCCAATTTGGCATAGTCCAATAATTTCATCTGCTGCTCTTGTCGGCAGCTTTTAAGGCAGAATACTCTTCCTAGAGGCAAATACGGGTTGCCTAAGCGGTGAATAAAAATGATTGCATATTAGGGAAATGTATTCTGGCAACCTCTCTCTTGCAGTCTTTTGAGACTACAACTGACAGCTTTAATTATTATTATTATTATTATTATTATTATTATTATTATTATTATTATTATTATTATTATTATATTTATTTATTTATTTATTTATTTCTACCCCGCCCATCTGGCTGGGTTTCCCCAGCCACTCTGGGCGGCTTCAAACAAAAGATTAAAATACAACAATTAATCAAATATTAAAAGCCACTCTGGCCGGCTTCTAATAATAATAATAATTATAATAATTATAACTTATTATTTCTACCCTGCCCATCTGGCTGCACTCTGGGCAGCTTCCAACAAAGATTAAAAATGCATTAAAACATCAAACATTCAAAACTTCCCTAAACAGGGCTGCCTTCAGATGTCTTTCAAAAATAGGATAGTTGCTTATTTCCTTGACATCTGATGAGAGGGTGTTCCACAGAGCGGGGGCCATCACCAAGAAGGCCCCCTGCCTGGTTCCCTGTAACCTCGCTTCTTGCAGGGAGGGAACCGCCAGAAGGCCCTCAGGAGAGGGATCCCGGCGTCTGGGGTGGAGACACTCCTTCAGGTCTACTGGGCAGTTGAGGGCTTTCAAGGTCTGCACAGAAACTTTGAATTCTGCCTCAAAACATATTAGGGGCCAACGTAGGTCCTTCTGAAACCAGTGTTATGTGGTCTCAGTAAGACTTGAATTGAAATCTTTTATTTTACAGAAAAGTTCAACCTTGCTGGAATCCTCTTAATATTGACAACCAGAGGAACGTTTCCTCTGCTGGGCTGTTGAAAGCATTCAAGGTCCACAACGACAGTTTGAATTGTGCCTGGAAACGTCCCGGGAGCTAATGTAGGTCTTTCAGTACCGGTGTTATATGGTCTCAGTCAGACTTTATTTTACAGAAAGGTTCACCCTCGGTGGCATCCTCTAAATGCACTTTGAATTTTGCCCAAAAACGTACTGGGAGCCAACTTAGGTCTTTCAGGACCGGTGTTATATGATCTTGGAAAGACTTGATTTAAATCCTTTACAAAACGGTTCAGCCTTGCTGGCATCCTCTTAATAGTGACAACCAGAGGAAAGTTTCTTCTACTGGGCCATTTAGGGGTTTCAAGGTCTGCACTGCCACTTTGAATTGTGCCCGGAAAGGTCCCGAGAGCCAATGCAGGTCTTTCAGGACCGGTGTTATATGGTCTCTGTCAGACTTTCTTTACAGAAAGGTTCAACCTTGCTGGCATCCTTTACATATTGACAACCAGAGGAAGATTTCCTACGGCTTTTGATGTCCTTCAGATGCCAACTGGGCACAGGGCTGTCTTACAACCAGCAACTCATCTTGCAACTGACTTTCTGCTACCTCTAACACAGACCAATGACAAGTCCAATGTGGAAGATGAAGGTGTCAAAGAAGACGAGCTGGGCCTCAAAAAGCAAGATCAGCCCGGTAAGGGGCAGCCCTGCGACTGTTTATCACAGTTTAAATCCCTAGTCAGGAAAACTTGAATTAAAAATCTCTTTCTTTACATAAAGGTTCAGCCTTGCTAGCATCCTCTTCATCTTGACAAGCAGAGGATGGTTTCTTTTATGGAATGATAAATTTCCAGAGTAGTTTTTACTGTTATATCAAAAGTGACTGATTTGGTTCTACTTTTAGAAAGACATAGACAGATGATAATAATAATAATAATAATAATAATAATAATAATAATAATAATAATAATAATAATAATAATAATAATAATAAATTTTATTTATATCCCGCCCTCCCCAGCCGAAGCCGGGCTCAGGGCGGCTAACAACAATCAAATAATCAGTCAAATAATCACACAATCTAAAAATATTTCATTATAAAAATTAATTAAATCAAATTGATGGCAACCAATTAAGCAAAATTCTGTGCAGGTTGCCAGAGGAGGGAGTCAGGCTGCGCCCTGACCAAAGGCCTGGTGGAACAACTCTGTCTTGCAGGCCCTGAGGAAAGATGTCAGGTCCCGCAGGGCCCTCGTCTCTTGTGACAGAGCATTCCACCAGTTTGGAGCCACAGCCGAGAAGGCCCTGGCTCTAGTTGAGGCCAGCCTAACCTCTCTGAGGCCTGGGACCTTGAGGATGTTATTATTTGCAGACCGTAGGTTTCTCTGTGGGGCATACCAGGAGAGGCGGTCCCGTAGGTACGAGGGTCCTAGGCCGTATAGGGCTTTAAAGGTTAAAACCAGCACCTTAAACCTGATCCTGTACTCCACCGGGAGCCAGTGCAGCTGGCATAGTACCGGATGAATGTGATCTCGCAGCGAAGACCCCATAAGGAGTCTCGCCGCGGCATTCTGCACCCGCTGGAGTTTCTGGGTCAGTCTCAAGGGCAGCCCCACGTAGAGCGAGTTACAATAATCCAGTCTGGAGGTGACCGTCGCGTGGATCACAGTGGCTAGGTCAGGGCGAGAGAGATAAGGGGCCAACTGCTTAGCTTGGCGGAGATGAAAAAATGCCGCCTTTGTTATAGCTGTAATCTGCGCCTCCATAGAGAGGGAGGTATCAAAGATTACACCCAAACTCTTAACGGACGGTGCTGGCACTAATTGCACCCCCGCAAGAGATGGGAGTTGCCCCCTCAATCCCATATCGTCCCGCCCCAGCCAGAGGACGTCTGTCTTCGAAGGATTTAACTTCAACCGGCTCCCACGTAACCATCCAGCCACAGCTTCCAGACATCTGGTCAGTGTCTTTGGGGCCGAGTCAGGATGGCCATCCATCAACAGATAGAGTTGGGTGTCATCAGCATACTGATGGCAACCCAGCCCAAAACTCCGGACAAGCTGGGCGAGGGGGCGCATAAAGATGTTAAAAAACATCGGGGAGAGAATTGCACCCTGAGGCACTCCACACACCAAGGAGTGGCGTGATGACAATTCCCCCCCAAGCGCCACCCTCTGTCCCCGAGAGAAACGAGCGCAGCCATTGAAGGACTGTGCCCTGGATCCCCACGTCGGCAAGGCGGTGGTCCAGGAGTTCGTGATCGACCATGTCAAAGGCTGCTGACAGATCTAGAAGAATCAGCAGCCCCGACCCGCCTCGGTCCAGCTGCCTGCGGAGATCATCTGTTAGGGCGACCAGAGCCGTCTCGGTCCCATGACCAGCCTGGAAGCCGGACTGGAATGGATCCAAAGCAGATGTTTCATCCAGAAACCTACCAAGCTGTTCAGCAACCGCTCTCTCAATCACCTTACCCAGGAATGGAAGATTCGAGACCGGGCGGTAATTGGATAGATCTGAGGGATCTAATGATGTTTTCTTTAAGAGCGGACGCACCACCGCCTCCTTCAGTTCCCCTGGGAATATCCCGGTGCCAAGGGACAAATTGATGATATCCCCCAGGGGGCCCCGCACCTCGTCTGGACACGCTCTAATCAGCCATGACGGGCACGGGTCAAGAGGACAGGTGGTGGGCTTTCCAGCTTGGAGGAATCTGTCCACATCGGCTGGAGAAATCCGGTCAAAGTGGTCCAATACTGGACCCGAGGACAGTCGAGGGGCCTCCAGTTCCTTTATTGTATCCAAATTGGCAGGGAGGTCATGGCGGAGCAACAGGACCTTCTCCGCAAAAAAGCTCGCAAATGCCTCACAGCTGTGTGTCAGATTGTTATTTAAATTTGGCTGTCCTTCAAGGGACGTTAAAGACCGAATTATACTAAATAATTGCGCCGGGCGAGAGCTAGCAGATGCAATGGAGGCCGAAAAGTAAGACTTCTTAGCGGCCTTCACTGCCATCTGAGGTCCCGCTTCATTTTCCGAAGCTCCTCGGTAAACCCGGGAGCCCGGTTTCGGCGGGGTCGCAGAGGGCGCTTAGGTGCGATCTCATCGATGGCTGCCAGGAGCTGGGTATTCCAGCCCTCAACAAGCTCAGTCAATGAGTCGCCAGGGGGAGCAAGGTCCCGCAAGGCTTGACGGAATCTATCCGGGTCCATCAGCCTCTGCGGGCGAGCCCAAATCGGCTCGCCACCTAAGCAGGGTGGGGGTGGAAAGTCAATCCTGGCTTTCAGAGCATAGTGATCAGACCATGGCACCTTCATCGAAGGAGACATGGTCACATCTATACCGGCGCCAAAGATCAAATCCAGCGTGTGGCCTGCTTGATGTGTGGGGCCCGAAACAAACTGGGAGAGCCCTAGTGTCGCCATGGAAGACACCAGGTCCAGAGCCTGTGAGGAGGGAGTGGCATCAGCGTGGAAGTTGAAGTCTCCCAATACCAATAGGTTAGGGAACTCCAAGGCCCAGCCGGCCACCGCCTCCAGCAGGCCTGACAGGGTGGCTCCTGGTGCGCTAGGTGGCCGGTACACCAGCCAGACAGCCAAGCTCACCTCAGAGCCCCACACTAGGCCAACACATTCAATGCCGGGGATCGATGGCGATGGTAGAGCCCTGAAAGAACAATCTTCCTGGATTAATACTGCCACCCCTCCCCCCCGGCCCACAGTCCGTGACTGGTGGAGGACGGAGAAACCCGGGGGCGCCATCTCTCGTAAGGTAACAGTTACCCCTTCGCGCACCCAGGTCTCCGTCACACAAGCCAGGTCGACTCCCTGCGAGATAAAGAAATCTCGCAGGGTAGCGGTTTTGTTGCCTATAGACCTGGCATTGCACAACACCAGTGAAGGAGGTGAGTAATCCTTGCTCACCCTACCCTCGTCTCTCGGGATGGGGCACAGATTGGAAGGGGTACGAGCATATCCGTATCTCGATCCCCATCGCCTATAACATGATGAAATGATGGTGAGGAAGGAGAAAATGAATCATTTCCTTCATCACAATTTAAACCATTTATTTAACTAAAGCAATAATATGATAATAACAATAATTTAACTACTACTACAGTGGTACCTCTAATTACGAACTTAATTCGTTCTAGAGGTCCGTTCTTAACCTGAAACTGTTCTCAACTAGAGGGGTGCTTTCACTAATGGGGCCTCTTCCTTCTGCTGTGCCGCCGGCACACGATTTCCGTTCTCATCCTAGGGCAAAGTTCTCAACTCGAGGTAACGCTTCCAGGTTAGCGGAGTTTGTAACCTGAAGCTTTTGTAACCTGAAGTGTTTGTAACTTGAGGTACCACTGTAATAATTTATTATTTCTATAAAGAGCGGCTTCAGGGCAGATGTTCATACTGGCATGATGCCCCATTTCTTGGGATACCAGTTGAGAACCAGAGATCCAGCCCCCTTTCCGTCTTGTCTTCCACCCTCTCCCAAACCATTTTGCCATTCCCAAATATTTCAGAGCAGTGCCTTAGGTCAAAACGAAACCAAATGTATTTTTGTATGATCACTCTTTTCGTTTTGGCAGAGACAATCCTTTGGACAAGCATGATGATGCCGGGTTTCCCCCCCCCCCCTGTGCAAACCAATGCCTGTTGAATGCTGTATGTAAACACATATTCACTGTTAAATAAATTTTCCAGTTGAAAGCAGCCTGCGGTTGGTTTTTAACAGATGATCCAAAAAGACTCTCCTCCCTGGAAGAGAGGGGAGTGGTTGTGGGCGGGAGACCGAGCCCCGCCCCTGCTAGGGGGCATTAGCCCCCTCCCCTCCTACCTGGCTGGCGCCCACGCCCACCGTAGGTGGCCAACCAGGTGCCTCCGGGGGGCGTGTGTAGCAGCTTAATGCTGTGGTGCTAGCTCCGCCTCCTCCTCATTCGTCGTCGTCCCTCAGCGAGTCATCAGCTAGGAGTCATCTCAGTTATCACAGGGAAGAGCCACGAGGTTTGGAGTCGGGGGCAGGGTCTGTGTGTGTGGAGGCTGCCTGGTTCCTGGCTTGCCTTTTAACTTTAAAAACCCAGGCAGCCAGGTTTGCCTTGCTGTGTCCTCTTTTCCGTGTGAAAAACCTACATTTAACCTTCTATTTCCCCCCCCACTCCTGGTGCTTGATTTGTTTGTGCAGCCTGAGTGTGAATTAACCTTTCTTAAGCTGCCGCTTGTTCCCCTGCCCAGCACGTGCCCCCAGCGAGGTCTGAGTGTGAGTGTGGCTCCATCTTTCTTTCTTCCTCGTCTCCTCGCTTTCCTTCCCCTGCCTCTGCCTTGGTGGCAGTGCGTTTTTATTTAATTTCTGGCCAGGGTGCTTGTACGTTTTCCCCTCTATTGCCCTTGCCTGTCCGATTGCGTGGCTGGTCTGGGTGACTGAGTGGGTTTGCCTTACATTTTAATTTGTTGGCCAGGGTGCTTGTGTGTTTCCCCCCTCCATTGTCCTTGAGAGCCTGGATAGCTCAGTTGGTTAGAGCATGGTGCTGATAATGCCTAGGTTGCAAGTTCAATCCCTGTTTGGGACAGCTGAATATTTCTGCATTGCTTGGGTTGGACTAGATGATCCTCAGGGTTCCCTTTCCTGTTCCTCTCTAATTTTAAATCGTGTGTGTGTGTGTGTGTGCTTGCAGCGTGTGTTTGTGCCTGCTGTTTATTGTGCCTGCCGTTTATTTATTTATTACTCTTCTTGTGTGGGTTTAATTTACCCTGCCATCCCTTCCATTGGTAGCACTTGAAGCGGGAGCCCCCTGTAAAATTTTAAAGGCTGCCGGGGCTTGGAATAGACTGTGCGCTTAAACCTCACCCCTCTTGGTTTCTCTAAGCCACCCCCCCCCCTTCGCTTGATGTTTGGGGGAACAAATAAGGCAGGGCTTGGGGTGGACAACTCAGGGTTTCTGATCAGGGAACCATTCCTCAGCACTCCATGTCTATACGTTTAAAACCTTTGAAGGTGTGCCTTTGCCTGGTTCTTGTCATTGGCTTCACTTGCCAGTACAGGCTCCCTAAAGAAAACCACTTTTACACAACAACAACAACAACAACAAAGTTTTCGGCTTATAGTACCTTACTGAAAAGTCCAGGTTAACCCACGGTTTATATTTCCATTTCTTTTTGGCTCACTGTAAAGGACAGCTATTTTCCTTTCCTTCAGAAACTTTTCCTTGCCCGGCATGTTCATTTTACTCCCCCCACCCCTCCTCCCTCCCAACTTCCCCCACGCTTTCCTTCTCCTCCCCCCACCCGTCCTCCCTCCCTCCCCCCACCCTTTCAGGAGATACATGGGGTCTTTGGAGTTCCCTTTGCTTCTTGCCAGTCATCACAGTTGGCAGACAGGTTTTTCAACTCTCTGAGTGGCCGGCAGTTTGTGAGGCATTGTCTTTAAGCACCTGCCAGTTCAGGCTCTAGTTGCATTGTTAGTTTAACTATCCAGCAGTTTGACCAATTGCAGTCTTTTGTCTGTTTAAGTACCCTTATTTCAATCAACTGGTATTGAGCCGACCTTGTGGGCAAAGATTTATTTTTCTTTGTTTGGCAAAGTTTCCTTTGTTTCAAAGAAGTTTCCCCAGCAGTGGGATATTAAGAGCAACCCCACCCCTCCTTTTCTGAGGGCCGCTGGTGTGGGCCTGGAATCTTATTGATTTCCTTTTCTCTTAATTTGGCTGCAGCTTCTGAGCATCTCCTTGTAAGCAGTTATTTTCAATTCTGTTTGATTACTTGGCAATGCTTTGTGCCTAGATTTGCCTATCATTTAAAAGGGGCAACTCTTATTATAGGCAATTATCTTCTAATTCTGTCTGACTGCAGTTGGGGTTGCTCTGTGTATGGTATTGTTCCTTGGAGCCAGGTGCTAATATGTAGTTGAGCGCTGCTGCTTGAACTTTTGCTGAGTTGTGATTTAATAAATATAAATAAATACAAGCAGTGCAGTTAAGTGACGTATAGCTTGTTCATTTTGTCAGCAGTTACGCAGAGCAACTGATAATAGTAATTCCTACTCATAGCTATAAATCCATTGGCTATTAATTGAGATACTATCGATTAATAATTAATCCCTCAACAGTGCTCTGAACTTTATTGATGCACAATAATTGTATACTAGCATTTAATTACAGTTAAGTTATTAATCGAGTGGTGATATTAATACTAATTAAAAAATAACAACAATAATAAAATAAAGTAATAAAATAAAATAAATTTGAAATATAAATAAATAATAAATAATAACAATAAATAAATAATTATAATTATAAATAATAAAAATAAAATAATAATAATTAATATTTAATATATAAATAAAAATAAAAATAAAATAATAATAATAATAATAATAATAATAATAATAATAATAAGTGACGAAATAAATAGTAGGCGCATTTTACTAGTGCGCAGAGCAGCTCATGGCACCCAAGTGGTAGCGCATGGGTGCAGTACCAGCACACACTGCAGCTGTCAACCGTCATAATAATAAACCCAAACCCATTTCGCAGTTCCTTAATGCCTTCACATCATTCATTGTTGACTATGAACAGCGCTTTCTCTTAGCTATTCTTTAGTTCTATTTGCCTTGCGTTTCTTACTTCCTTGTTTCGCAAACCAGTGACCAGCCTTTAAACTACCCAGACGCAGGCCCAAGCCCTCAGACAGGAACGGCGGCTGTGCAAACTAGGTCTCAGGATTGCTCGGCGACTTTCAGAACCGCATCGGGGCGCCTGTGTGGAGGCTGCTGGCCCGTATCAATAACCCGGTTGCTTCCAGTTCTTCTAGTTCTTTGCAGAATAAGCAGCCCAGGGTCCAGCTTCCAGAATCAGGCACCTCATCAGCCAGTGATGATGAGTCAGAATGGCTTACGCCCTTTCTGGGGAGGCCGCCGCTATTAGCATCTGGCAGTTAGCCCGTATGTCGAGAAGAAGCCATCAGAGGTGTATCGCACTGGAAAGCTGGGCCTTAGAAAGGATTTAAAACGGACTTCCGGAGGCGGCGCGAAACAGCAATGGCGGTCCTCTTCGCGCTGTGAAGAGGAGCTCCGCAGGAAAGGGTCGTCCGCTGCGGCAAAGCGGAGACCCACTAAGAAAAACCACAGGCAGAGCGAGCCTGTGGCCGTGGGACTCGGCAGGCACCAGAAGCCCCCCCAGAATCGAAGAAGGAACCCCGTAAGGGGCTCCGGAACGTGGAAGGGGGAGCGGTGCTGTGAGTTCATCGCTCTTTCTGCGGAAGCGAAGCCGCACGGCTGCTGCTGATGAGCGCTGACCTTTCTTCTTGAAACATCAGATTACAAACTACATACCCGTGAGTAGGGATTATAAAATTTTCGGGACTAAAGTTATTAAATTCGGCTGAAAACGGGAGACGCAAACAGGAAGTCCGTCTTCCGATCGTGCTTAAGATCAAAGCAAAGACTCTGACAAGCGGGAAGCGCTTTAAAAGGGATTACAAAAAGTTGGGACTATCGTGTAATAACTGGATTTGTTTCTAAGAAACTGCAAGAATTAACTTTGTTTAAAATCTACTTAACTTTGATTGGAATGTTCCTCTCTTTTATGGACTATAAAGGTTTAAGAAACCAAAGTCTCGGACTGCCAGGATACAAGAGAACTGTCAAATTGCAGAAACTGTATTTAATACTGAAAGTGTTACATATGAGCGTTACTGACTGGATACAAATAAGGAAACTGTTTCTTGCACCCTTTTGAGACTTAGTTTTAACTTGGGAAAAGCTCTACACGCTAAAAAGGATTTTGAAGGTTCCTTTGCATCTTGTTTGGGACTGCAGGGATTTTAATGGCGGAAAAAGCTCTTTCTTTCTTCTGAACTACAGTGGTACTCCCCCTAGAGGATTTTGGATTTATAAGTGTCTGGGAACTGCATTTTATTTGGATTCTTTGCTGCCTTGTTGTTTATACTCTGGAACTGTCTTTCCCATGGGACTGCATACAGTGTGACCTTGACACATAGATAGGTGTGGAATGAGTGGCTCAGGGAAAACAAGATCGGCTAAAACGAAAGCAAAGCAATCTGTACAATTGGTACAAGCAACCTTGACTTCTCAATCACGTAGATCATCTGTCCCAACCGTTTTAGGATTACAAGAAGGCGAAGCTGAGCAGACAGCACCAGAGGATATGGCCTCAGGAGGATCTGATACAGTCTTAAAACAAATTTTGGAACAGCTGGCAATTTTAAACAAAAAGGCTGATGAACATTCGACTAAAATTGATCAAGCCACAGCCTCTATTAGCAAACTAACTGATCAAGTTGCTCAACATACACAAGCAATTGGGAATCTCCAGGAAGCAACTGTAGAAAATCGTAAACTGGCCGAGGAAGCCAATCAAAAAGCAGAACAAGCCAACCAAAAGGCTGAGGCAATAAAAGTGGAGGTAAGGCCATTGCACAAACAGATCAGTGAACAGGAGGCCTACCTGTCTATGGTGGAGAACAATCTCAGATTGAGAGCTATTCCAGAACTTGAACAAGGAGACCTGATTGGTTACTTGACATCAGAACTTTCAAAGTTCTGGGGTATAGAAGAGGATAAGGACTTTAAAATTGTAACTGCTTTTAGACTGGGAAGATTGGTGAGGAAGGACAGAGCCAGAGACTGTTTGATCATTTTGAGATCCAAGCAGGAAAGAGATAAAATACTAGGCCTTCAATTTGGAAAATCACTCGTTATTCAAGGTAGCAGAGCAGAAATTTACAGAGACATACCGAAACAACTTTTGGATCTCAGAGCTACATATACAGAACTAGCAAGACTACTTAGAGGCACTTCAATTCCTTACAGGTGGGAGTTCCCTCAAGGACTATCTTTTAACTTCAAAGGAAAGAAAGTTAAAATCAGAAGAGCAGAAGACCAACAAAAGTTTTTGAAGGACTACGAAGAGGACCTTCAAAAGGGAGCAGCAGCATCTTGGCCACCACCTCTGCCTGTACCTATACCGACACCTGTACCCTCGGGATCAGAGGACCAAAAGGAAGAGACGCCACTATAGGACTAACAGATTGATTCAGGATGTCTCTGCAGCTCTTTAGTTGGAATATTAATGGCGGAAATTCCCCGGAAAAAAGAAGAAGAATATTTCACATATTGAAAAAAGAACAATTGGACATTATTTGCTTGCAGGAAACGCATGTGTCAGGGGTTCAGGAGCAGAGACGCAGAGAAGGGAGGAGACAGAGAGCGAGGGGGAGGAATACGAAGGAAAGATGAGTGGGGATGACGAACCGAGATCACCGAGCCTGTCCAGTGAGTCCGAGGATTCCCAGAAGGGAGCGCCAGCGGCCAGAGCAAGGGGGGAAAGCAGGGGGACACCCCAGGAAGAAGGGTCCAGAGAGGGATCAGAGAGCAGCAGTTGGAGATCGGGACCCACGTACCCAGCCGGGAGCAGCGGGGAGAAAGGGGACCAGATATCGGGTTCCGGAGGCTTTCAGAAGGAGGGAGGGCATGAGTCAGGAGTAGTCACGCCCACCTCGGGGAGCGACGAAACGATCAAGAGGAAGGTAGAGAGTTGGGCGCGCGCGCCAAGTTCAAATGTAGCGGAAGCTGGCGCAGTAAGCAGCCCAGAGAGTGAGCCAGGTCCTAAAGCCCGCCGCAAGGAGGCGGAAGGGTCAGGGGGGTCCGCGTCAGAAGAGAGTAGGAAAGAAGAGACCCCGGGGGGCAGAAGGACCCAGAGACGGAAGGAAAGGCGCAGGAGGTGGAGCAAGGCTAGGGTATTAAGCTGGTGTGCTAGAGGCGGAGACTCAGACGGGAACCTGTAATCCAATAAAGACTCTTTTAACCTGAACGCTGGCTAACGTGGTCCTATGTGAGCTGGGACTGAGTGGCAGCCTTGACAGTAAGACCCGTCACAGTTAGCTTCGGACACCTGATACCTCGCAGCGGAGGCAGAAGCAGCGAGAGGAGGAAATTGGTGTTTGGGAGCAAGCTCACAACGGTTGGCAGAGATGACGGAAGCAGAGAAAATTTCAGCGCTGCAACAGGCAGTGACCCAATTGAACGCGGAGGTACAGGCATCCAAGAAAAGGGAGGAGGATGCGGCAGCCGCCTACAGAGATCTCCACGCCAGGTTTGAAGCATTGGTTAAGCATGGGCAGCCAGGACCCAGACCGGAGGGGGTTGGGTTGGCACGGAGAGCAGGAGGGCTTGTGGCTCACTTCGATGGGAATTTACAACAGTGCCCCAATTTTCGAGCAGACGTAATGTGCGCACTGCAACTGCTGGCAAAAGACTTTAGAGATGAGGAAGAGAAAGTGGGGTTTATACTATCCCATTTGCATGGGGATGCTAAAGCGTGGCTACGCAATTTGTGGAGGGATAAAGATCCGGCGCTTCAGAGTGCAGATGCCTTTATCAAAGCGATGGATGCGTGCTTTTTATCTACCATTGACGTGGATCTTGCCCGACGGGAGATTCATGGACTGAAACAAGGGAGGGCGAGCGTACGGCAGTACCACGCCCGCTTTTTTGCGCTGGTCAGTGCCTTGGAATGGGACCGGGATTCGCCCCCAGTCAGAGACCTATTCTGGGAGGGTTTGAGCAGTGCTGTTAAAGATGAAATTGCGAGGGGGGAGAGGCCCCGGAGCACGCAGGAGGTGGTCCAAAGGGCGCTGACTGTGGGGGTGAGGCTGGAAGAACGTCCATGGTGCAGAGACGAAGGACGTGGAGGGCGCGAAGCAGCGAGAAGTTTCTCTTTCGTTCCCAGGGAAGCTGCGCGTGCGCAATCCACACCTCCGCCAGGAGGGGGAGTGGAACCTATGGAGGTGGGAGGCGCCAGGGCTCAGTCAGCTACCAGAGCCCCTGCACCGGCGGCAGTCAAGACTAAACCTCCTAGAGGGACCCGGAAGTGTTATATATGCGACAGCTCTCAACACTTGGCGAAAGAGTGTCCCCAGAGGAGCTCCAAGCACACTGCAGCCTCCGCAACGGTGAAAGCGGCCACGCAACACAGCGAACCCCAGCAGGGAAACGACGATGTCTGGCTGGAGACAGAGGCACTGGGGCCCAGCCAGACGCATCACTGAAGCAGTCCCCAGCGATCTTGCAACCCACGGACCCCCTCCCACCCAAACCAGTAGTGCAGCTCACAGCATCTCTCCAGCTACCCGATGGCGTCACTATCGAAGTGCCGCTTTCTGTGGATTCTGGAAGCAACGCAGACTTTATAGCGCAGGATTTTGTGGAGCAGCACGCTATACAGCTATTACCTGCCACTCTGCCCCTGCAAGTCGTCACAGTGGATGGCAGAGAGTTGCTGGGGGGGCAGGTGGTGAAGCAGACGCCGCCAATGGTGATGCGCCTTGGTAACCACAGGGAAGTCATCAGTTTTAATGTCACCCGACTGTCGGACACACCCATTGTGTTGGGCATGAGTTGGCTGGACAGGCACAGTCCGACACTGGCTTGGTACCAGCGACAGCTGATCTTCGGCTCCTCTTACTGCGCAGAACACTGCATCCTGCCCAGACAGGAGGGAGAGGAGGAGGAATCACAACTGCAGTTGGGAACGTTGCAAGCAGTCCCCCACAAATACGCAGACTTTCTGGAGGTCTTCTGCGAGAAGGAGGCAGACAAGCTACCACCGCACAGGCAATATGACTGCAAGATTGATCTCCTACCAGGGGCGACGCTACCGAAAGGGAAGCTGTATTCCATGTCTGAGGACGAACTACAGGAACTCAAACAGTTCATAGATCACAATTTGGAGCGCGGTTTCATCCGGGAGTCCAGGGCAGTAGGGGGCAGTCCTGTTTTCTTCGTGAAGAAGAAGGACACGCCCCAAAAAAGACTGGTGGTGGATTTTCGCCTCTTGAACAAGATGACCAAGCCCTCTGATTTCCCCATGCCCAGGATTGACGACCTACTGGCGACGGTGCGCAAGGGACGCGTGTTCACCAAGTTGGACCTGCGAGGGGCGTACAATCTCATCCGCATGAGGGAGGGCGATGAGTGGAAGACAGCCATGTTCACGCCTCTGGGCACCTACGAATACAGAGTGATGCCGTTTGGATTGCAAAACGGTTCTCACTGTTTTCAAGCTTTCATGCATCATGTGTTGGCGGGACTCCTCTACAAGAAGTGCGTCTGCTTTCTGGATGACATCCTGATATTCTCCGAATCGCAGCAAGCGCATGACCAAGACGTTCGGGAGGTGCTGGAGAGGTTGCAGCAGCATAGACTGTACGCCAAACTGGAGAAGTGCCAGTTCGACACGAAGGAGGTGGATTTCTTGGGTTACAAGTTGTCGGACAAGGGGCTAGCCATGGACAGCGCCAAGGTTCGCGCGGTGTTGGATTGGAAGAGCCCGCGCAACCGGAAGGAGGTCCAGCGGTTTGTCGGCTTCGCCAACTTCTATCGCAAGTTTATCAAGGGGTTCGCGATGCAGACGGCGGCTATTACGGACACGCTAAGCTCCAAGAAAAAGAAATTCATCTGGACGGAGCAGGCGGAGCAGTCCTTTCAGGCACTCAAGCGTCTCTTCGCGTCGGAAGAGCAACTGCTGCATATCGACCCCAGCAGACCGATGTGGGTAGAGACGGACGCCTCTGATAGAGCAGTGGGAGCTGTCCTGCTGCAGAGGGACCCACAGGGGGTCTGGAGGCCGGGAGCGTTCTACTCCAGAAAGCTCAGCAAGTCGGAGCAGAACTACACCATCTGGGACAGGGAGTTGCTTGCCATTCATGCAGCTTTCAAGGCGTGGAGACACTTCCTGATCGGCGCCAAGCACACGGTGCAGGTCTGCACGGACCACAAGAATCTGGAGCACTGGCGCACGGCGAAGTTCCTGAACCAGAGGCAGATACGTTGGGCGGAGTTCTTTGCTGACTTCGATTTCCGAATAGAGTACGTCCCAGGCGACACCAACATCATGGCGGATGCACTGTCCCGAAAACCGCAATACCTCGAAGAGGCGACGCCAGCGGCAGCCGTGCACATCTTCGCGCCAACAGCGTGGGCGTGCGCTTCAGCCACAGTAGACCTGGATGCGGTGCGGCGGGCGTTGCAGGATGACTCATTCGCGCAGGCGAAGATGGCCGAGGTGCACAAGGGCACGGCGAAGAGCGACGAGTTCCAGATACGAGACGGCTTGCTCTTACGTAAAGGGGCCATCTACGTGCCGGGAGATGAACTTCGCGCCAAGGTACTGCAGCAGTTGCACGACGCACCCACAGCCGGGCACTTTGGCACAGAAAAGACGGTGGAATTAGTCGCAAGGGACTTTTGGTGGCCCAGACTGAGAGGGGAAGTCGCGGACTACGTCGCGAGGTGCGACACCTGCCAGAGGGCCAAACCGGTGCACAAACCACCGGCGGGACTGCTGGAACCGCTGCAAACGCCGTTTGAACCGTGGGAGAGGGTGGCCCTGGACTTTGTCACGGATCTACCCAGCTCGAGAGGCAAGACAGCTGTACTAGTGGTGGTGGACTTGTTCACCAAGATGGCACATTTCATACCGTGTGCGAAGGTGGTCACGGCAGAACAAACAGCCAAACTGTTCATAGATCACGTGTTCAAAGTGCACGGGCTGCCGCGGTCTATACTGTCCGACCACGGCCGCCAGTTCATCTCGAATTTCTGGCAGAAGCTGATGGGCTTCCTGAACGTCAAGATCAACCTGACATCAGCGAGACACCCGCAGACCAACGGGCAAGCGGAGAGGGTCAATGCCATCATGCAGCAGTACCTGAGATGCTATGCCAATCAACAGCCTGCGACGTGGGTGGATTACCTGCCGCTCGCCGAGTTCGCCTACAACAACACGAAGCACGTGTCCACAGGGGTGACGCCGTTCTTCGCCAACAATGGGAGGAATCCCAGAACCTTCCCGGGACTGGACAGAGTGGGGGAAGGGGAACCGCAGACGGCGGACGCTTTCGCGTCTGAGTTGCAGGAGGTCCACGATCAACTCCGACGGCAGCTGGAGCTAGCGAAGCACGCATACAAGGTGCAAGCTGACAAGCACAGGCGGGTTGGCGAAGAGATCCGAGTGGGAGACTGGGTCTGGTTGGCAGCCCACGCAGTGCCGACCAGATCGTTAGCCAAGAAGAATTTGGGGCACAAGCAACTCGGTCCATACCAAGTCGAAGCGCAGATCAACCCAGTAGCTTTCAGGCTGGTGCTACCGGAGGGTTCCAGGATGCATCCGGTGTTCCACAGGTCGGTGCTCACTCCCTACAGGACACCTCACAGGTTCCAGGAACCAGGAACGGCACCGAGTCCGTCTCAGGAGCGGACGGAGGCGGGGAGATTGCCACAGCAGGACCCCATCAACGAAGTCACGGAGATTTTGGACTCCAGATGGGGGGAAGACGGAGTAGAATACCTCCTAGCCAGAGAGGGCACCCGGGCCAGTGCTAATAGCTGGGTGCCAGACTACGCTTTGGAGGAACCCCTGCTCAAGGACGAGTTTCATGCCCTTTTCCCACACAGACCCATGCCAGCAGGCTTCTTCGACGACTGGTTGTTCACGCCCACACTTTCCTCCAGCACGTTCCATGGCTTCGACTCGGACGGGGAGCCCGCACAGGGCACACGTTCCCCAGAGGGGTCACCGGAGGGTTCGGCGTCCGACACCTCGTATTGGTGGGACGATCGGCCAGAGGAGCAGTGGCGCCGGAGGTGGCTGGAGATGCCAGGTCAAGCGACCGACGCAGAGACTGACATGGACGTGTGCGGGGAGGATCTCGGTTTCGAGCACGGCGGCACTGAAATGGAGGCGGAGCAGCTCAACGTTGACGAACGCGAGGAGGAAGACTCGGAGGTCTTCAGTTGGCGGCCAGCGACGAGGAGCGAACTGTATCCGGCATTCACTCCTGTGATGATGGAGCACCCAGCAACCACCCTTGAAAGCGGGGAGGGGGGAAGGGGGGGCTTCGAGGGGGGGATGGATGTCAGGGGTTCAGGAGCAGAGACGCAGAGAAGGGAGGAGACAGAGAGCGAGGGGGAGGAATACGAAGGAAAGATGAGTGGGGATGACGAACCGAGATCACCGAGCCTGTCCAGTGAGTCCGAGGATTCCCAGAAGGGAGCGCCAGCGGTCAGAGCAAGGGGGGAAAGCAGGGGGACACCCCAGGAAGAAGGGTCCAGAGAGGGATCAGAGAGCAGCAGTTGGAGATCGGGACCCACGTACCCAGCCGGGAGCAGCGGGGAGAAAGGGGACCAGATATCGGGTTCCGGAGGCTTTCAGAAGGAGGGAGGGCATGAGTCAGGAGTAGTCACGCCCACCTCGGGGAGCGACGAAACGATCAAGAGGAAGGTAGAGAGTTGGGCGCGCGCGCCAAGTTCAAATGTAGCGGAAGCTGGCGCAGTAAGCAGCCCAGAGAGTGAGCCAGGTCCTAAAGCCCGCCGCAAGGAGGCGGAAGGGTCAGGGGGGTCCGCGTCAGAAGAGAGTAGGAAAGAAGAGACCCCGGGGGGCAGAAGGACCCAGAGACGGAAGGAAAGGCGCAGGAGGTGGAGCAAGGCTAGGGTATTAAGCTGGTGTGCTAGAGGCGGAGACTCAGACGGGTCTTCGCCGGTCTGACCTAGAAGAAGTAGGGCTGCACATTGCAGTTTGGAAATGGAACCTGTAATCCAATAAAGACTCTTTTAACCTGAACGCTGGCTAACGTGGTCCTATGTGAGCTGGGACTGAGTGGCAGCCTTGACAGCATGTGACTAGGCTCCATAGGAAAGTGTTAATTAACAAAAGACTAGGCCAAGAATTTATCTCATCGGATAGAGTCAAGAAAAGAGGCGTGGTGATTTATGCAAAGGAGAGCCTGTCACCGAAATTTTTATTTAAAGACGAGCAAGGAAGAATTTTGGCAATTGAAATACAGACACAAGGAGAAAAATTTTTGATACTAGGAATTTATGCACCAAATGAGGGGAAATCAGAATTTTACAAGAAGCTGCATGAGATAATGCTGGACTATCTGGACTATACCAACATCATTATGATGGGAGACATGAATGGGGTGGTCTCTACACATATGGACAAGTCACAAAACCAAAATTTAACTAAAGATGGCAGACTACCCAAAACCTTTTTTGAATTAATTGACAGTATGGATTTGATTGACATCTGGCGGACAAAGAACCCCTTAGGTAAAGAAGGAACATTCTTTTCTGAAGCCCACCTGTCATGGACAAGAATCGACCAAATATGGATAACTAGAGGGCTGGCACCTAAGACTAGAAAAGTGGAAATCTGCCCAAAAACCTGCTCCGACCATAACGCCATGAAAGTGGAAATGAGACTTACTCCAGTTGGTTCCTTCAGATGGAAAATGAATGACACCCTGTTAAGAGACCAGGAGATTGTGAAGAAGGCCCAAAAAACCTTAAAAGACTACTTTGAAATAAATTTGAACACCACGGTGGAAAAAAGAACAATCTGGGACGCAAGTAAAGCAGTCATGAGAGGGTTTTTGATACAACAGAATACGATAAAGAAAAGACTTTGGAATGAAAAAAAGGACAAGATCTTAGAGAAGATAAGAGATGGGGAGAAAAAACTGAGATCAAAACCCAAGTCACAGGAGTTTCTGAGAGAAATTAAATTCTACCAAGCACAATATGCTAAATTGATAAATCAAGAAGTGGAATGGAAAATTAAACAGATGAAACAAAGATCATTTGAATCAGCGAATAAATGTGGGAAACTGCTAGCATGGCAGTTGAAAAAGAGACAAAAATTGAACACGGTTACTAGCCTAGAAATCGAAGGGAGAAATATCCAGAAACCCGAGGAAATTAGAAAGTGTTTCCAGAGATACTTCAGAAAACTTTATACACAAGGGCCGCAGGAAGAGATTGAGATAGATCAATTTTTAAAAACTAATGGACTATCAGAACTACCCCAGGAAAAGAGAACAATCCTGAATTATAAAATAACGCAGCAAGAAATTGAGGGTGCCATTCAGAATATGCAACTAGGCAAATCTCCAGGTCCAGACGGGCTTACCTCCAAGTATTATAAGACATTGAAAGACTACTTGATACAACCACTAATGGAGGTTTGTAACCAGATTATGGAGGGGAAGAAGGCACCGGAATCGTGGAAAGAAGCTTTCATCACATTGATACCTAAATTGGAATCTGAAAAGACCCAACTTAAGAACTACCGTCCCATCTCACTCCTAAATGTGGATTATAAATTTTTTGCAGACATTTTGGCAAGTAGATTGAAAAAAGTGCTAAATGAAGTAATTCATAAAGACCAGGTCGGCTTTCTCCCAGGTAGACATTTGTTTGATAACACTAGGAACATTATTGACATTTTGGAGCTTTTGCAAACTAACACCAATACGAAAGCAGTGTTAATATTTATTGATGCGGAGAAGGCCTTTGACAACATTTCTTGGAAGTTCATGAAGAAAAATTTGGAAGGGATGGGAGTGGGACGGGGGTTTCAAAATGGCATAGAGGCAATTTATTCAGAGCAAAAAGCTAAACTGATAGTGAACAATGTGGTGACAGAAGAGTTTAAAATTGAAAAAGGAACACGACAAGGGTGCCCCCTATCCCCTCTTTTATTTATTTCAGTCCTGGAGGTGCTTCTGAACATGATTAGGGAGGACCGGTTGGTTCAAGGAATACAGGTCGGAGTGAAACAATATAAACTGAAGGCTTTTGCAGATGACTTGGTTTTAACATTACAGGAGCCAGAATCTAGTACAAAAAGAGTTTTAGAACTGATTCATGAGTTTGGTCGGGTGGCGGGATTTAAGTTGAATAAGCAAAAAACCAAGGTTTTGAGGAAAAATTTGACATCTTTAGAAACAGATGGGTTTCAGAAGGAGACAGAGTTAAATGTGGTTAAAAAAGTAAAATACCTAGGGGTGAATTTGTCTGCTAAAAACTTGAATTTATTTAAAGATAATTATGAAAAATGTTGGTCAGAAATCAAAAAGGATTTAGAAATTTGGTCAAGACTGAAACTTTCCTTGTTGGGTCGAATTGCAGCTATAAAAATGAATGTATTGCCAAAGATGTTGTTTTTGTTTCAAACCCTACAGATTGTGGATAGAGTGGAATGTTTTGGAAAATGGCAGAAAGATATTTCTAAGTTTGTGTGGCAGGGCAAAAAGCCCAGAATAAAATTTAAAATTCTAACTGATGCAAAGGAAAGAGGGGGATTTGCCCTGCCGGACTTAAGGTTATATTATGAAGCTGCAGCTTTCTGTTGGATGAAGGATTGGTTACTTCTAGAGAACACTGATGTCCTAGATCTGGAAGGGTTCAATAATGCTTTTGGATGGCATGCATGCTTGTGGTACGACAAGGTAAAGATTCACAAAATGTTCAAAAACCATATTGTCAGAAAAGCAATATTTATTGTCTGGACAAAATATAAGGACTTATTAGAAAATAAGACCCCGAGATGGTTATCACCAATGGAGGCCAAGGCCCGAAAAAGACTCAATATGGAGGCTGGTTGGCCGAAATATTGGGAGATAATAGAAAAAATTGGAGACAATTGGAGGTTGCAGAGCTTAGAAAAATTAGAGCACAAGGTGCGAGATTGGTTACATTACGCTCAAATTCAAGAGGTATTTAAACTGGATAAAAAAATAGGATTTCAGGTGGAAAAATCGAAATTAGAGACAGAATTGCTTGAACCAAAAACTAAGGTACTTTCGAGAATGTATAACTTGCTGCTTAAATGGAACACTCAGGATGAGACAGTCAAATCAGCCATGATAAAATGGGCGCACGATATTGGGTATAACATCATGTTTGAGGACTGGGAAAGGTTATGGACCACCGGAATGAAATTCACGGCATGTAATGCCTTGAAGGAAAATATTATGAAAATGATATATAGGTGGTACATGACCCCAGTCAAGCTTGCAAAAATATATCACCTGTCTGATAACAAATGTTGGAAATGTAAGGAGGCTGAAGGGACATTCTTTCACCTCTGGTGGACTTGTCCAGGAGTGAAGGCCTTCTGGGAAATGATCTACAATGAGTTAAAAAGGGTATTTAAGTATACCTTTCCCAAGAAACCAGAGGCCTTCCTCTTGGGCATTGTCGGCCAGAAAGTGTTAAAGAAGGATAGAACCTTTTTTATGTATGCGACCACAGCAGCAAGAATACTCATCGCAAAATACTGGAAGACACAAGATTTGCCCACGCTGGAAGAGTGGCAGACGCAATTGATGGACTATATGGAACTGGCTGAAATGACTGGCAGAATCCGAGATTTGGGAGAAGAAACAATGGAAGAGGACTGGAAAAAATTTAAGGACTATTTACAAAAATATTATAAGTTGTATGAATGTTAAAAGTTGCACGATTTGGAAAATCTAGCTTCAGCAACAAGATTTGTTCAAACAGGAATTTAAGATACAATTAAGAAAGGGTTAAAAATTAAAGTAATATTATATTTAATTTAAGGAATAAGTAATTGAGAATAAGTATTTTAAACCCAGAAATATAATATCTGAAAAGTATAAAGGAATGCATGAAACAAGGTAATAATTTGCTGATATTTTTATTGTAAAGAATGCATGGTGTGGGAGATGTGGGGAAGTCCGTTTGGTTATATAAAAAAATGTCTTGGAAAATTGTATCTCTTTTTTCTTTCTTCTTTTCTTCTGTAATTTCTTTCTTATATTTCTTATATTCTGTGCATATACTTGACTTTGTACCTGAAAAATGTAATAAAAATATTTAAAAAAAAATAATAGAAAGGATTTAAAACGTAAGGTGTGCTGGTAATTTAATAAAGGGCAATGCCAAAGGCAGTCTTGTAAGTACCCGCACGAGTGTGAGAGATGTGCGGGGGCTCACCCAGCCACAGCGTGTTACAAAGGGAAGCGGCCCTTTTGGGGAGGTCAGGGCTTCCACCACTCTAGTTCCAGACGAGCCCCCACAGCAGGGAACCATCGATGAAGTCCTTCTGGGTCTAGCATTTTCTCCAGTTCAGCTTTCTCCTCTCCTCAACCTCTTGTCTATCCATCCGGACGGAAGTGCAGCATCCTATCTTTGGAAGGGTTTCTCAGAGGGCTGCAGAATCCCAGTAGTGGCTCCTTAACCGCGAAGGACTCTCCTAATCAGAAGTCAGTAAGGGGAAGCACGCTCGCCTCACCCAACGGGTAGCTATAAAATGTATCATTCCATAACACCTCATACAGGAATTATTTATTTATTTATTTTTCCTGGTTTGCCTGCCTTTTTCTCCCAGATCAACTACAAGAGCAAGACCACAGGAGTTACTTGATCACAATATAGAACTATTTGTTTATTCATTATGAGTTTTACACATGATGAAAACGTATACTCAAGCAGATATTTTATAATCACTGTACTATCTCCTCAAAACCTGGTCATAGCAACCTATTAAATCAAAGGAATGCAGTCATGAAGGGGCTAACACCCCAGAAACCCCTGCCAAACACTGGGACTCCAATAACGGATGATATGGCAGTCTGCCTTCATGAATCTCCTCAGGTCACAGCAGAACATACACCCCTACTCTGCCCAACTGAAATCCACGCCGAAATCTCTGAGGCGCCCCTAATCACATTATCGGAGACTCAACCATCCAATGGTTGCATCTTCCACGACCCCGGGAAAACCCTAGATGCTATTGAAGAGACAAAATGACTCTCACCCCTACTACTATCCTGGAACGTTGCTGGATGGCAATCGAAAAGAAGGGACAAAGACGTTTTAGCCTACGTATCACAGTTCAAGATCATCCTGCTCCAAGAAACCTGGATGCAAAATCCTTTTGAACTACACAATTACTTTGCTTTCCATTCCCCTGCCTCAATCGGCCCAAAAGGCGGAAGACCGGCGGGAGGTTTGAGCACCTTCGTATCGACGGATCTAGGAGCCTCCCCTATCCAACTGAAAATCGATAAAAAATGGATTTTGGCCGTTAAAATATTCTCCACCCATTTTAAGATCATATGCATCAATGTTTATATTCACCCACTTATGAAACAAACTGATCTTAAAAACATCTGGAACGAACTGGAAGACTGCATTCTCCTTGTCTCAAATAAGTTTCCCTCTGCCTCCTTAATTATTGGCGGGGATTTTAATGCAAGGCTAGGCCACTCAGACGAACAGTTAATCAAGGAAAGTGGAATGGGTCCCCTAAATGCTAATGATGAACACTGGCCCCTATTCAGGCGTCACTCACTTGACCCAGTTACCAATTTTGCTGGTACATGTCTTTTTTTAATGGCACTTAGATTAAACCTTGTTATCTTAAACGGCCTCTCCTTGGGAGACTGCCCTGGCCAATTTACTTACTGGTCAGGCTTAAGGCATTCTGTTATTGACTACATCCTTGTCTCCCAAGAACTCTTCGATGAATATATTGAATTTACTGTAGATATAAGAACCGAAAGTGACCATTTACCCCTAAATCTTAAAAGGACTGAATTTTGGGAACCCTCTAGACGCGGGCTTGCCCCGCAGACTCCTGATCCTAGTGCTTTACAACAAATAGGCAAATCCAGAATTAAATGGTCCCCTTATGTCAATAACAATTTTGGTATTTGGATACAATCAATGGAAGGTCAACTCCTCTGGGCTGATTTGACTTCCAACGACACTGAAGAGACCTCCCCAATTGACCATTATAACACATTAATCCGAAAACTCCAACCGTTATTGTCAAGACCCAGAAGATCTAACCAAAATGACTCCCCTACCAACAAAAAATGGTTTGACCACGAATGCACTCAGGCAAAACTTATACTCAGGGAATGCTTTAAGGTCTTCCAGCAAAATCCTAACCCTATCACTAAATTAGAGTTACAACTTAAAAAAAAGAACTACAAAGAGCTATTAAAAACCAAAAAAAGAACCGCAGACTCTCTCATTTGGCAGGCCCTCATAAAAGCGTCAATAGAAAAAGATAATTCCAACTTCTGGAAAATTATCTCCAGTCAAACCAAAGCTCCTAATGAGGGCACAATAATCCCTGCAAATTCATGGGAAGAGCACTATAAAGGGCTGTTTAGGGAACATCGTCCTTCTGCGCCGCTTAACATCCCCTTAGATAATGATACACCATGGCCCCCAACATCTGAAACTGAAATCACTTCGCTAATTCTACAAATGAAATCTGGCAAAGCTCCAGGAAGTGATTTCATTGTCGCTGAACTTTTGAAGGCGCAAATAAACTGGTGGGCCCCGGTCCTTGCAAATCTATTTTCATATATAGATAAGACGACTGAAATCCCTAAAGATTGGGGACTAGCTATAATTGTTCCCATATTTAAAAAGGGCAACCCCTCTGATCCATCCAATTATAGACCAATTAGTCTCCTGAATGTGATCTGTAAACTTTATACAAAACACCTATGCCTAAAACTATGTGAATGGTTAAATCATAACAACTTGCTAGAAATTGAACAAGCAGGGTTTACATCCGGACGTTCCACCATTGATCACTGCTTAGTGCTAGATTACTTTGTCTATAAGTATGCGAAACATTGGAAAAAGTCATTATATGCGGCCTTTGTGGACCTAAAGGCAGCATTTGATTCTGTATCCAGGAGTAGGCTCTGGGCCAAATTGGCCAATATGGGTATCAACAGAAGGTTATTACTTCTGATGATTAAGCTTCATGAGAACAATACCCTCCAGATAAGACTTGCACAGGACGGCAGACTCTCTAGAGAAATCCCAGTCCAAAGAGGAGTTAGACAAGGATGCCTATTAGCCCCATTCCTATTTAACATCTATGTTAACTCCCTGGCCACATGCTGCCGTGAAATTGAAACCCACCCCCCTGTGTTCTCTAACGGCAGAAAAGTACCAGTTTTAATGTATGCGGATGACGCTGTTCTTCTCTCTCAAACCAAAGTGGGTCTGAAACGTGCCCTAGGAAAGTTTAGTGACCAATGTAACACTGAACTGTTAACAATTAACTTTGCCAAAACCAAAATTGTACATTTTAACCGCTCCTTCAGGAAGGATAATTGGAGCGTAAAGGGAAACGCCATTGAACAGACTAAGACCTTCCAATATTTAGGCATTACTTTCTCTTATAATGCCAAATTGTCAACACACTTGACCACATCAGCTATATCAGCAGAAAGAAGTGCAAATGCTATCCTTAGATTATTCAGAAGGAAAGGAGCGGGCTTCCTCCCGATGGCCCTAACAGTCTTTCAAGCAAAATCTTTAGCCCAACTTCTATATGGCTCTCAAATTAACCCCTCTGCCAACCTTAAGACCCTTGAAACAGTACAATCTAAATTCTTAAGATCATTATTTGCTACTCCTAAGTGTACACCTAATGCAGTCTTGAGGCAAGAGGCAGGACTGCCCAGAGTGGAATTAAAAGTCTGGGAACAAGCAATATCCCTCTGGCTGAAAATCCACTACAATCCTAAGGGTCTATTACCTTGTTTCCTGGCCGCAGTTCCCTATCCTCCTTGGCTTATGCAAATAACTAACAAGATCAAACAAATTGGTCTAAACCCTGAAAATCTTTTTATTGGAACTCTGAACAAGGCAAAAGCTATTGTCACTCGGAGACTTTATGATATCGAATTACAACAAGAAGGCGCCCTACTCCCGGAGACGTATAGATGTTTAAAAGCTTGGCCTAATTTTGCAGCTGCCCCTTACTTAACTAACATCACTAACGAAGCCTATAGATGGGCTTTCTCTAGAGCCCGCTTTGAGACAATGCCCTCAGCAGTGCTGTACGGCAAATTCACGCGGGTTCCAATGCATGCGCGTCTCTGCCCTTGTATGTCTAATAAGGTAGAATCTGTCACACACATTCTTCTATTCTGCGAATTTTATAGTGAAGAACGAGTTCAACTTATTTTACCGCTTCTATCAAAATTTATACCCCTTCAATATTATTTGGAATCCTGCCCTGAAATTCTCCGAAAATACCTCCTGGAAGATTCCTCAAGCTCAATATCATATCAGGTGGCTAAATTTTGCACTTTAGTAATTAGGAAGCGTAAATCTCTTCTGTTGAATGGCACACTGCGAAGTTCCCTTGCGTTACCATTTTCCTTTTCTGAGGTTGTTGTTGATTTCTTCTTGTCTGATCTTGTGGGGTTTAGTGTCACTGGCTTTGGCCGCAACAAAACTTGAACTTGGATATTCAATGAAGAATGCTATGCTGCAATTCAATCCTATTTGCCCATATTGTTAGACCCGCACTTCTGAAGCCCACCCCATATAGCTGTGTTAATCAATCTTTAAATTTCTTATAAATTTTTACTCACCCATTATTTATGCTTAATTAAGTATTCTGTGTATATGTTTAAATCTACGTTTGGTTCTTGCTCCCATTTATTTAACAATTATTCGCTTAGATTCATACTGCTATGCTATTTATTTAGATGTTTTGCTTATGCTGGTCTGTGACCGTAATAAAGTACTTGAAAGTACTTGAACTATACTATGATACAGTGCATAATGAACATCCACATTCAACTAGTCTGTGTGCCAGCCCCCTTCAGATTCAGCACAGAGAGCACCAAGTGACTCAGAAACAAATCAGAAGTTTAAAAGTCATGATACAAAATGAGGCTTGGGGCCTATGTGCATATCTAACCTTAAAAATAAAATATAATAACAAAAACAAACAAACAAACAAACCGCACCACAGGGTAAGACTCCCAAAATCAGTTAAGACAGACCTTGAGATCTGGATCACGTTTCTGCAACGCTTCATTCAATGTAGTCTCCTTATGGCAGGAAATCCTCAACCTGTCCTCAAATTGCCAGGTTCACTGATGCCGCTGGGTCCTTGGGCTTCAGTTTATTCTTTAGGGGACGCTGGGGTGCTCAACAATGGCCAGTAGAGGAGCAAGGCGAAGCTATCACATGGGATCTCACTTTTCTGGAGTTTTTTCCCCCCTTAGTTGTGGCTGTTCACATTTGGACTGAGGAGTTCCAGAATCGCCGGGTGTGCTTCAGATCTGAAAACCAGGCAGTGGTCAACATACTGGCTAAACAGTCATCGCGTTCCGTGAGGGTGTTGTGCCTACTCCAATCATTCGTCCTCCAGTGCCTCACTTCTGAGCATTAGCTCCCAGGGCTCAGCCACTGCCAGAACCCGTTCTGGAGCACCTGTGGAACCTTGGAGACGTGAAGTGATTAAGGGAGTATTAGCATCTGTCACACCCTCTACGCTTAGATCATATAAGAAGGTCTGGTGTGATTTCATGGGGTTCAGGTACCTGGAGCACAGCTGTTGCCCGAACCCTTTCCGAGCACCTGTGGAACATTGGAGACGCAAAGTGATTAAGGGAGTATTAGCGTCTGTCGCACCCTCCACCCTCAGGTCTTACAAGAAGGCCTGGTGCGATTTCTTGGGCTTCAGGTTTGGGTCTTCGGGGCTTTCTGCTAGCGCGCCTCCCAACACCGATGACGTTTTGCAATACCTTTCACACCTTGATGACCTAGGGCGCACACCTAAAACATTAAAAATACATGTAGCCGCCATTAGCTTCTTTGCTAAGGCCACGTCCTCCAATCCATGCAGTGACTTCCTGGTCCGTAGAGCTATCGAAGGCTGGGGCAGGTTACAACCCCCTAGGGTTCAGGGCCGTAAGCCAATTTCTTACGGGTTGCTCTCTCAAATATGCAAAAAACTCCGGTCAATTTGTTGGTCCCGGTTTGAGGCCCGCCTCTTTTCTGCGGCATATGCCATCGCCTTTTTGCCGCCCTAAGAGTGGGCGAGGTTGTAGTCAAAGGTAGTGCGAATGGTGTGATGCGGGGCCTCCTTATGGAAGATGTACAGCTGTCTGAGGCGAGCATGTTGGTACGGATACGACAATCCAAAACTGATCGGGCCGGTAGGGGTGTCCTTCTAAAACTCACAGCATCCGGGGGGCAGGGCCCTTGTCCGGTAAAGGACACCAGGCAGTATCTTTGCCTCAGACCACCTGGTCAGGGTCCGCTTCTGCTACACGAAGACGGGTCCCCCTTACTGAGACACCAATTCACCAGGGTACTCCGCAAAGCTATTGATGCTTGTGGTTTAGCTTCCCGGGCTTATGACGCCCACTCCTTTAGGATCGGTGCTGCCTCAACTGCCGCGTGCCTGGGCTTGCCTGTGGACAAGATTAAAGAAATGGGCCGATGGAAATCCAATGCTTATAAGGGTTATATACATTAGTTTGCGCTCCGCTACACTGAATCTACTTACCCGCTTTCTCCTTTCTTTCGTTCTCAGCTGTTTCCGGGGGCACCGTGTGGATTTGCGGCCACAGTATTGTTCATTGGGCCCACGTTCGGGCTGTCAGCAGCGGCCTTACCCATCATCTTGGTTTGCCTCCTGGGATACGAGTTGCCTGGTTGTCGCGACGCGGCATGCAGTGGGAAGAGCTTATGCCATTGCTGATTGACAGAGCTGCCATGTTGGGCCCTCCTGACATCCTTATCATTCACTTGGGAGAGAATGACCTGGCCAATAGGTGAAGCGGGGATTTGTTGTGGTGCATAAAAAGAGACTTGGAGTCGATTGCGGCCTTGTGCCCGGGAACAATGGTGTTCTGGTCCTCCTTCTTGAAAAGAATTGCCTGGCGCGGTGCGCAGAACTGTATGGCCATTGAAAAAACCAGGAAACTCCTGAACCGGGCGGTAGCCCGTTGGGTGCGCTTTATGAATGGCCGAGTCATTTATCATGACCGTATCCGGATCGGCGACCAAGCCATGTACCGGAATGACGGAGTTCATCTAACGGACATTGGGAATGATATTTGGTTGGACAGTGTCATTGGCAGCATTAGGGATTGGTTGCAGCTGGGAGGGTATTGGCGGCGAGCCCCTTTGCGCCTCGGGTGGCGGTTAGGCATTGGATTCATGTGTTGTGCTGTGTCAAGGGCTAGGTGTGGCCATCGCCTATGCTATCTACCGTGGGTTATTCCGTTAAAGGAATCTGGCGGTCGTGTATTCCGTCCGATGCCTGCTTGGCGGGAGGCCATGGCACGACCCTCGGTGACATCAGGGGGTGAGCCTATAGTTGGATGAGCATCAATAGGCTCCACCAACTGTTGAATAAACCCACCACCTATAGTCATCCAATGCCTAAGCCAATACCTTTTCACTGCTGTAATCAATAAAGTTGTGTCCTTTTCTTGCCCATTAACCTTATATCACGTGTCCTTGTGTATTTATTTCACATAGCGGGGTCGGGCCCTTGATCCACAACTGTTGCTGTCGGCAGGGAGGAATGCAGAGATTTTGAAACTGACTTTGTATTGACCTGTTCTTGGTCTAATAATAATAATAATAACAATAATAATAATAATAATAGATTCAGGTAGGTAGTTGTGTTGGTCTGATGCAGTCGAAATAAATTAAAAAATTGTCCAGCAGCGCCTTAGAGACCAAAGAAGATTGTTCTGGGTATAAGCTTTCGTGTGCATGCACAGTTCTTCAGATACACTGAAACAGAAGTTCCCAGAACCTTATATAGAGAGAGAGGGTGGGGTGGAGTTTTTCTTCACAATTACCGTTAAGAGTTTGGGTGTAATCTTCGACATCTATGGAGGCGCAGGTTGCAGCTATAACAAAGGTGGCATTTTTTCATCTCTGCGAAGCTAAGCAGTTGGCTCCTTACCTCTCTCACACTGACCTAGCCACTGTGATCCACGCAATGGTCACCGCCAGGCTTGATTATTGTAACTCGCTCTACGTGGGGCTGCCCTTGAGACTGACCCAGAAACTCCAGCGGGTGCAGAATGCTGTGGCGAGACTCCTTATGGGGTCCTCGCTGTGGGATCACATTCACCCGGTGCTATACCAGCTGCACTGACTCCCGGTGGAGTACAGGATCAGGTTTAAGGTGCTGGTTTTAACCTCTAAAGCCCTATATGGCCAAGGACCCTCGTACCTACGGGACCGCTTCTGCTGGTATGTCCCACGGAGGACCTTACGGTCTTCAAACAAAAACATCTTGGAGATCCCGGGCCACAGGGAGGTTAGGCTGGCCTCGACCAGAGCCAGGGCTTTTTTGGGGAAAGGCAAAGTTGTTCAGCTTTAGGAAGCAAATGAATGGATGAAACGGAAGGAATGAATGAAACGGAAGATATGAATGAATGAAACCAAATTAGCATAGCGATATACACAGAACATAATAGGAAGCAGTGGTTGTTGAGCTATTTCTATTCTTTTATTCTTTTTTTAAAATTTTGGGCGGGAGGAGATCCCTGAGGGGCCAGAGATTGACCAGGAACGCCCCGCAATCTACCAGTAGATCGTGATCTACCTGTTGGACGTTCCTGTTCTACATGATTCTGTTCCATAGACATGGTACAGCCTAGGTTGCGGGACAGGAATGTTTGGAAATCAGGCACAAAATCAAAATCAATTGGGCATTTCTCTGAAAATTGGCCTTTGTCCCAAATTTCTTGGCGTCTTCCAGCGTTGTGAACCTCTGCCGTTTCCCCTTGAAGAAGAAAGAGATGCCCTCTGGGAATTCCCACCTATGTACTATCGAATTTCCTTTTAGGGCTTCTACAACAGGTTTATATTTCTCTCTTCAATCGCCTGGTTGGGATTATCTTTTTTTTTAAAAAAAAAAATAATTTTTATTAACAGGCCAATCACATCACATTATCGAAATCACATTAGTTCCAAATTATACAGCCAAATTTTAAATTTTGTTGGGGGTACCCATACATCAAGCTCCGCACGAGTCCAAAACTCCGAACGAGTCAAAACATCACTTATGTTACTGCTGTAATTAGACAGTTCTATCCAGTTCAATCCAGATAGTCCTTTATTACTTTCTTTCTCTTCTTGTTGTTATCATATATTCCTTTCTTTGCGATCTCTGATAATTTTCACAAGCAGATTGAAAACAGGCATCCTTTGTGTGGGTTTTGTACTCTTCAAAGATCATATCACTCAGGGACAGCCTCTGTTCAACGCTTCCAAAAAATAAACAAATAAATCTTCGGTCTGTCCTTTACTTTTCTCAGGCTTGCCAAATAAATCAAATGAATCAGGAGGCTCTGTCAGGTCAAGCTTGCGTTCCAACGTTCCTTTCTCTTTCGAATGATCCTGATTCTCCTCCCCCTGTCCTTCTTTCTCCGGCAAGCCTGTCTTGGCGAGACGCCATTTTTTAACTGCGTCATGAAAATTTTCCTCTCTCACCGTTCACCAATCCTCTCTCCTGTTATAATCCATCCCACACAGTTCTTGAATTCCTGCTTGTGATTAGTGAAAACGCAACAATCTTATTTCTATCTGGGGTGAAGGGTTATTAATATCACATCGTGCAAAGAAAAAAAAAGTTTTTCCCTCCACCCCCCCCTTCATTCCAAACATACAGTCTCCTAGTGGTGATTCATCAGAAGATTTACTTATCCATCCGTCACTCCCGGTCACAGAGATCCATTAATCAGCAGTCTTATCTCTCGAACATTACTTGATATATGTGCTTCAGCTTCATTCCAATCGATGTTTCCAATTATAATTCCGAACTGAAGCAACCAGCACGCGCTAATTGGAATCGGCGTCAGGAAGATCTGACTTCACCGAGGGCTCGTGCCAAGTGTTCGGCACCCCCATCTCTCGGATCAGGGGGTGCATTGTGAACACCGCTGGCAAGGCAGCGCCCCCCATCTCCTGGGGGGTAGGAAGACTGCATACTTCCCATAGCAGCCCCTTAATTACCTCGTATGGTTCAGAGAGATGTTATTGTCGGCCATCTTCCAACGCACCACCTGGTGGCCCCCCCTGGTTGGGATTATTTTATGGATAATGATCTCATTTTCTTTTTCTTTTAATATAATATTGATTACATTTTTTCTTTTTCCCTTTATAACGAAAGGGGGGGGCAACTCCCAAGAGACTGTGATCTGAACTGGCAGTGATCTACCCCCTTTCAGGTCAAAGTTGCTGAGCTTTGAGGAGGAAAGCACCATTTTTAAGGGGGTCAGGACTTAAATGTTGAGCTTTTTTAGGGGGGCCAAAGTTGTTGAGCTTCTCTGGGGGGAGCCAGTGACCTACCAGTGATCTATTGTAGACGTCCAGTCACAATCTACCTGTTGGACATGCCTGCTTTGTAACAATCAAATAAAATTTCTTCATCACATAGATCTTTGCTCAAATTGGGCTTTGACTTCCTCCCGTCACCCTCCCTGACTTCCAGATGTAATCACTTTTATCTGAGCATTTCTGAATCACCCTGTTTACCTTGTCCCCATACTTATGATCTCATTTTCACCCATTCTGAGTTTTTTCTTGTTACAGATAGGTAGCCGTGTTGGTCTGCCATAGTCAAAATAAAAAAAATTCCTTCCAGTAGCACCTTAAAGACCAACTAAGTTAGTTCTTGGTATGAGCTTTCGTGTGCATGTATCTGTGTATCTGAAGAAGTGTGCATGCACACGAAAGCTCATACCAAGAACTAACTTAGTTGGTCTTTAAGGTGCTACTGGAAGGATTTTTTTTTTATTTTGAGTTTTTTCTTGTTACTAGTTAGTCATACTTTGTCTCTGGTGTCCATCAATGGTTTGATGTTCCCACGCGAGGCTTCCAGGAACGGTGAAAAATAAGGGACTCCTGTCTGTATGGGACCTGCGAAGGTTCCTGCGGTCGGAGTGAAAAAACGGAATACAAACCCAGGCAAGTTGAAGCAAAGCAGCGAAGACGCTGGACCTTTATTAAAGATTTCTGCGGCAGCAGGGTCAAAGCCAGTCTCGCCAAGGAGGAAAGGAGAAGACTCCAAGCGAGAGATGTTTCTTACTTTTTATACAGTATTGAACCAAGCACACGTGGATTCCCCGTGAGACACTTCATCGGAAGCGATCTTGGTAAGAATGGGTGGAGGAAATTGCATGTCACAAACGTTTGCGTTTTATTGCTTTGTGCGCATCGAGGGTTTCATTGTGTTAATCTGCGAATGCCAGGTTTTCTGGAGACGTGTCTGGACTGGACTGTGTGATGCTGATCAGATCTGCATATTGACATGCTATCACCTAGGGCAGGGACGTCCAACTCCCAATAGACTGTGATCTACTCCCAGTGTAAAAAAAAACTGGCAGTGATCCACCCGTTGTCGTTGGATGGATCAAAGTTGTGGAGCTTTTTGGGAAAAGCCAAGGTGGTTGAGCTTTTTTTTTAGGGCAGCGAATGAATGAATGAAACTGAATATATGAAAGGACTTCCGGGGTGGCGCCATCGGCAATGGCGGACTCCCTCTGAATTGGAGGGACTAGCTCCGCGCGAAACGGGTCCTTTCCGCTACAGCGAAGCGGGGACCCTTTTAAAGGTCACAGGCGGATGAAGCCTCTGACCATGGGACTCGGCGGGCACCCTTAGCGCCCCCCCAACCCGCAAAGGAACCCACTAACGGGCTCCGAAGCGAAGAGGGGGAAGTGGCGCGGTGCTGTGAGTCAACTGCTATTTCTGTGGAGCGAAGCCGCACAGCCGTTGCCGGAGAGCACTGCCTTTTTCCTGGGACAATTTGGCTTCTAAAATAAGCACCCGTGAGTACTTAAACTTTGAACAATTGGGCTTTAAATAAGGACTTGCGAGCAGAAAGGAATTGGACTTAAAAAATTTACTTCAATTTGGTACTGAAACGGGAAGGTCTAAACAGGAAGTCAACCTTCCGTTTCTTTGTAGACAGAATAAAGCAAAGACAACGTAAACTAGAGCTCAGAAAATCGCTTCTAAAGGATTGGCTTTCATCATTTAAAATTGTTGAACCCCCCCTTCAGCAGCAGGAGAAGAAGGGGGATCTTTTCTGGACTGTTTAAACCTGCAGAAGTGGGTTTAAAGTAAAGTAACTTTTTCAAGAAGGGACCATTTGATTCAAGGTATCCAGGTCGGAGTTAAACAATACAAACTTAAAGCTTTTGCAGATGATCTTGTTATGACATTACAGGAGCCGATATCCAGCACTAAGAGGGCCCTAGAAGTAATCCAGGATTTTGGTCAAGTGGCAGGCTTAAAATTGAACAAATTGAAAACTAAGGTTTTGGAGAAAAATTTGACGCCGATAGAGAAAGAGAGGTTTCAGAAAGAGACAGACTTAACATTAGTAAAGAAGGTAAAATACCTGGGGGTGAATATGACATCCAAGAATGTGAACCTATTTAAAGACAACTATGAGAAATGCTGGTCAGAGGTGAAAAAAGATCTAGAAATTTGGACGAATCTGAAGCTTTCCTTGCTGGGTCGAATTGCTGTTATTAAGATGAATGTATTGCCGAGAATGTTATTTTTATTTCAATCATTGCAAATTATTGATAAGATGGACTGTTTCAAGAAGTGGCAAAGAGATATATCTAGATTTGTCTGGCAGGGCAAAAAGCCCAGAATAAAATTTAAGATTCTTACTGATGCTAAAGACAGAGGGGGGTTTGCCCTGCCAGACTTTAAACTTTATTATGAGTCAGCAGCTTTTTGCTGGCTGAAGGAATGGCTACTTCTTGAGAATACAGATGTTTTGGACCTTGAAGGGTATGATAGCATATTTGGGTAGCATGCATATTTATGGTATGTGTAATGGGAATTGTAGTTGCTTGTGTGACTTCCCTAAACTGCTTGTTTGTTTAAACCTTTCCCTAACTGAAGCGCACCACTGTGCGTCTGCTTCAGTCGCTGGCAGAATCCGTTAGTGGGTGTTTCCTAAACTTTTTCCAACATAAGAATTCCTTGACAGCCAGTCTCCGCCTAGCCTCCCTGCGCGGAAGCCTTCTGCATAGAGTAGGCGTGCCCAGTGGTGGTCCGGCACTCTCCCCGCTGATCTCACTGGAAGAGTCCCTGGAGCCTTCCCTCCAAGGTGCTCTCATTCCCTCCTTCCTTCTTGGTGTAACCTTGATTCCCTTTCCCCTCGGAAACCCTCTCTCTCTCCTTGCTGGTTCCCTCTCCTGCACTATCGAGGCGACTTCTCTCTCTGCTGGTCTCCGATGTCAGTTCCATGACATCCACCTCCCTCCTAGACCCCCCTTCCTCCCTCATCCGTTCCTGGGACGGTGAAGCTGGAAAACCTCGGAATGAGTTGTCCTCCTCAGAGGATTCAAACACCTCTCTCCACCTGCTGCCGTCTCTTTCCTCATCCTCCTCTGCCCACTCGTCTTCCTCCTCCTCGGATCTTCCCCCTCCCTCCTCTTCAGAGGGGGGAAATCCCATAAACTCTTCTTCCTCCTCCGTGCCACCAAATTGCTCCTCCCAGAACCTTCTTAAAGGTTTGGGTTTTCTTGGGAATCTGCGATGGAACTCCTCCTGCAAATACTCATCCCTGATCTATTCTGCTGGAACCCATGTGTTCTCGGATTCGGGTTCCCCCTCCCAAGCCACCAGATATTCCACCCGCTTTCCTCTCCACCTGGAATCAATGATCTCCGCTGCATGACTACTGAGTTCCCTTTCCTCCACCCATGGATGCATGGGTGTTTCTCTTTCTTGTCCCATAAACTCCCTCCCTTCCCTGTACGGTGAGAGTAAGGACCTGTGGAAAACCGGGTGCAATTTCATGTTGCTAGGCAGTCTGAGTTTAAAAGCGACAGGGTTCACCTGTTGTGTTACCTCAAACGGTCCCAATTGTCTGGGCCATAGTTTCTTACACCCCCCCCCTTTGAACGGTAACCCTTGGGTAGACAACCACACTCGGTCCCCCACTCTTATGGTTTCCCCTTCTCTGCGGTGCTTGTCCGCCTGCCTCTTGTACGCCTCCTTCGCCCTCTCCAGGTTGACCCTGAGTTGTTGGTGTAACGCCTCCATTTCTTCCACAAATTGTTCGGCTGCCGGTACACTCCAGTTCCCCTCCCCCTCCCCTGGGAAAGCCCTGGGGTGACACCCGTAATTGGCCGTGAAAGGGCTCATCCCCGTGGACACATGTTCCGCGTTATTGTATGCAAATTCAGCCAGTGCTAGTTTGTCCACCCAATCGTTCTCCCTTTCGTTAACGTAGCAACGCAGATACTGTTGAAGTATGCTATTGGCTCTCTCTGCTTCCCCCTTGGTCTCCGGATGTCTGGCCGTCGAGAAACTCACCTCCACTTCTAACAGGCTCATCAGTTTCCTCCAGAACCTGGAAGTGAATTGCCGGCCTCTGTCGGACAAAATCCTCAAGGGGGCGCCATGCAACCTAAAGACATGATTAACAAACAGCCTAGCTGTTTCCTCGGCGGTCACTGCGTGCGAGCATGCAATAAAATGACACATTTTGGTCATCAAGTCCACTACCACCATGACAGCCGTTTTCCCCTTGGACCTAGGTAAATCGGTCATAAAATCAATTGAGACCACCTCCCATGGTTTTTCTGGTGTTGACAAAGGTTCCAGTAACCCCGCTGGTGCTGCCCTCTCCCCCTTGGCCCGCTGGCAGCGTTCGCACCCTCTTACGTATTCTCGTACATCTTCCCTTACCCTTGGCCACCAGAACTGCCTAGTGACTAGCAACATGGTTTTGTGTTGACCAAAATGTCCCGCCGTGGGGTTGTCATGAAGCTGCTTGAGTATCCTTCCTCTCAAGTCCCCTTCGGGTATGTACAACGTTCCCTTATAGTACAAAACCCCCTCCTTTACCTCAAAACCCCCTTGACCTTCTTCTGCATTTCGGATCTCTCTGATTTTGGTTTGGGCGTACTGGTCATCCCTCGTCCACCCCACGAGTTCTTGTCTTCCTACCAACACTCCCCCACACACCCATTGGTTCTCTGGTATGACATGACATACTTCCGGCACTCCCTCTCCTTCCAAGTACTCTGGTTTGCGAGAAGGGCGTCTGCGCGGACGTTTTCCTTCCCCGGTACGTACCTAATCTCAAAAAAAAACTTTGAAAACTCCTGTGCCCATCGCACTTGTCTTTGATTCAAGACACGTGCAGTTCTCCAATACTCTAGGTTCTTGTGGTCCGTGCACACCTGGATCTTGTGCTGTGCACCTATTAGAAAATGTCTCCATCGGCGAAAGGCCTCATGAATGGCCAGCAGTTCCCGATCATACACAGTGTAATTTTGTTCGGACTTATTCAGTTTCCTCGAGAAAAAGGCGCACGGCTTCCAATCTCCACGATTTCCCAGCTGAAGTAAAACAGCTCCCACCGCTCGATCTGATGCGTCCGTCTCCAGCTTCATTGGCTTCCGCAGATCTACGTGTAAGAGTTGCTCTTCCAAAGCGAACGCCCTCTTTAGCTTCTCAAAGGACTGCTGAGCCTCCGCCGTCCATTCAAACTTTTTCTTGCTGCTTAGACAATCGGTTATGGGCGCTGTTAAGTGGGCGAAGTTCTTGATGAATTTCCTATAGAAATTCCCAAACCCCAAGAACCTCTGCACGTCCTTCCGGTTCTTGGGAGTCTTCCATTCTAACACAGCCTGCACCTTGCCCGGGTCCATGGCTAACCCCTTGTCTGACAATCTGTAACCTAGGAACTCCACCTCTCGGGCATGGAATTGGCACTTCTCCAATTTGACCCACAGCCGGTTCTCCTGCAGCCTTTTAAGCACTTCCCTGACGTCTTTTACATGCTGCTCCTCGTTCTCGGAGTAGATAAGCACGCTGTCCAGGAAGGCCACGCAATTCTTGTACAGCAGGGACCCCAGCACGTGGTGCATGAATGCTTGAAATGTGCTGGAGCCCGATTGTAATCCGAAGGGCATCACGAGGTACTCAAAGGCCCCCAGAGGGGTGAACATCGTGGTTTTCCATTCATCCCCCTCCCCCATCCTTATCAAATTGTACGCCCCTCGAAGGTCCAACTTGGTAAAAACCTTCCCTTTCCTCACTCTGGCCAGAATATCATCGATTCTCGGCATGGGGAAGGTCACTGGTTCCGACACGAGGTTCAAGGACCTATAATCTACAACTAATCTGGGTTCTTTGGAGTCCCTTTTGTCCACAAAAAACACCGGATTGCCCCCCACCGCCCTTGATTCTCGTATGAACCACCTCTTCATGTTCTTGTCAATAAACTTCTGCAACTCTTGCATCTCCCTGTCTGACATGGCATACAGCTTACCCACTGGTAACTGGGCCCCAGGGAGTAGGTTGATCTGACAGTCAAAGGGCCTGTGGGGGGGGGGGTAGTCTATCCGCCTCCTTCTCACTGAAAACTTCTTGCAGATCAGCATACTGAGGTGGTACCCTCCCCGTTTCTCCTGTCACCATCCCTGCCACTCTAGCCACTGGCATTCTCTGGATCTCCCCTCCGTGACAGTGCTCCATGCAATAGGCTGACCAAAAGGAGACTGTTCGCTGGTGCCACTCCACCACTGGATCATGCAATGCCAACCAACTCATGCCCAGTATAATTGGAGGTCCTGCTAGTGTGGCCACGTAAAAAGCAATTGTTTCTGTGTGTCTGGGTACTTTCATCCTCATAGGAGGTGTCTGGTGGGTCACTTCTCCCCCTCCCATCGATGGTTGTTACTTGCAAGGAGTGCTCCAATGGCAATAACTGGAGCTGGTGTTCCAGGGCAAATTCCCTGCTAAAAAAGTTGCAAGAGCTCCCCGAATCCAACAATGCCTTCACCTTGATTGGGTGCCCGTTTGGGAGTTCTAGCACCACCTCTATGGCGATGGCTGCCTGGGGAGGGTCTGGCTTGGGCACTTTTACTGGGTACTTGCCTGGCTGCTGTGCCCGCCCTTCTGCAGCCAAGCATTGTCGTTTCCCTGCTCATTTTCCTCCTCCTGCTCACCACCAACTGCCCCCACCATTCCTTGCCACGCCTTCCTCTGAGGGCAGACCCTGGCGAAATGTCCCGGCTGTTGGCAGATAAAGCATTTCTTGGTGGTTTTCCCCTCCTTCTTGCGCGCCTCGCCAGCATTTGAACCCCCCCCCGCGCACGCGCCTCCAATTTCCATTGGTTCCGCTGGCGGCTGAGGCGGCTCTGGCATCTCAGGAATCCAGTTGCCATGACAACGCTCCGCTCTCCCTTCCCGCCTTTCCATCGCCCGCGTCTCTTGTCGTACTCCCACCGCAAGCGCCAACTTGGTTAGCTGGTCCATCGACTCTGGGCGGGGCGAGCGGGAAAGTTCGTCTTTTACCCAAGGGGATAACCCTTCCTCAAACAACATCTGCACTGGTTCCGAACCCAGTTCCCACCCAAGTTTATGGATCAGCATGGCAAAACGTGACCAGTACTGTCTCACTGATTGGTTCCCTTGTTTGCAACCCATCAGCTCCTTGCGCGTCACGCTCAGCTCCACTTGACTTGAGAACATATGGTCCATGGCGCTGAAAAACTTCCTAAGATCCTTTAGCGTGGCATTTTTGGACGCCATCAAGGGTCGAACCCATTCCCTGGCCCCGCCCTGAAGGTGTCCAATCACAAAAGCGACCCGAGCCCCATCGTCCACAAAATCATCATACTGCAGGTCCAGTGCATACTGCACCTCTGTCTTAAATGCGTTGTACTCTCTGGGGTTGCCCCCAAACTTCTGCACTAGTCCCGGTACCTTCCTCGCGATGGGGGTGGGTTTCCCCTGGGCATCCTGAGTCCTCCTTTCGTCCAGTCGCGCTGCCAGGACAGCCAGCTGTTGTTCCAACTCTCTGTTTCTCTCCTCCAGAGATGGTCCGCCCCTGGCTCCTTCCTCAGTGCCTACTCCTCCGGTTAGACTCATGACGGTGCCCCTTTCTGATTGTTCCGCACAAGCAACGTGAGGGACTAACGGATTGCTGTTATGGGAATTGTAGTTGCTTGTGTGTAAGTCACCGACTTCCCTAAACTGCTTGTTTGTTTAAACCTTTCCCTAACTGAAGCGCACCACTGTGCGTCTGCTTCAGTCGCTGGCAGAATCCGTTAGTGGGTGTTTCCTAAATTTTTTCCAACATAAGAATTCTTTGACAGCCAGTCTCCGCCTAGCCTCCCTGCGCGGAAGCCTTCTGCATAGAGTAGGCGTGCCCAGTGGTGGTCCGGCACTCTCCCCGCTGATCTCACTGGAAGAGTCCCTGAGCCTTCCCTCCAAGGTGCTCTCATTCCCTCCTTCCTTCATGGTGTAACCTTGATTCCCTTTCCCCTCGGAAACCCTCTCTCTCTCCTTGCTGGTTCCCTCTCCTGCACTATCGGGGCGACTTCTCTCTCTGCTGGTCTCCGATGTCAGTTCCATGACAGATGGCAAGGTAAAAGCACATAAGGCATTTAAAAACCATATTGTCAGGAAAGCATTGTTTAATGTCTGGACAAGGTACAAAGATTTTCTGGAGAGTAAAACCCCAAGGTGGCTATCACCTATGGAAGCGAAAGCTTTGAAAAAACTCAACATGGAGGCTAAATGGCCAAAATATTGGGAAATTCTAGAACAGGAAGGTTCCCTGCTTGGCAGGGGGTTGGACTCGATGGCCCTTGTGGTCTCTTCCAACTCTATGATTCTATGATTCTATGTGACAAACTGAAATTGCAGAGTTATGACAAACTTAAAGAGAAGGTGCGAGACTGGTTACATTACTTTCAAATAAGAGAGGTTTATAACTTGGATAAAAAATTGGCTTTCAGGTGGAAAAATCAAAGTTAGAAACAGAATTGTTAGAACCCAATGCTAAGATACTTTCAAGAATGTATAATCTGCTGTTGAAATGGAATACTGAGGAAGAAACGGTAAAATCTGCAATGATAAAATGGGCACAAGATATAGGATATAATATTATGTTTGCTGACTGGGAGAAGTTGTGGACCACCGGGATTAAATTCACTGCATGTAATGCCCTAAGAGAGAATATTATGAAAATGATGTACAGGTGGTACATGACTCCAGTCAAGCTTGCAAAAATATATCACTTGCCCGATAACAAATGTTGGAAATGTAAAGAAATTGAAGGTATATTTTTTCACCTTTGGTGGACGTGCCCAAGGATCAAGGCTTTCTGGGAAATGATATATAATGAACTGAAAAAGGTATTTAAATATACTTTCCCGAAGAAACCAGAGGCCTTTCTCCTGGGCATAGTTAAAGAAGGATAGAACTTTTTTTATGTATGCTACAGCAGCAGCAAGAATTCTCATCGCAAAGCATTGGAAGACACAAGACCTACCCACCTTGGAAGAATGGCAGATGCAACTAATAGACTATATGGAGATGGCGGAAATGACTGGCAGAATCCGAGACCAGGGAGAAGAGTTGGTGGAAGAAGATTGGAGGAAATTTAAAACTTATTTGCAGAAATATTGTAAAATTTTTGAATGCTGATGACATTGAAATGAATTGAAGGGGTTCTTGCAACAAGGTAAAATGTAAGATGGGACTAATAATAGATAAACTAATAGGACATGAATTTGCTGGACCAATTTTTAAAAGGGATACAAAAATGGGAGACGTGAGGAAGTCAGGAAAATAAGTTAACTAAAATGAGAAATTAAGAAAGAGGGAATTTTTGTTTTCTTTTATATGTGTTTTTTCTTTTTCTTTCTTTGTGTTTAATGTTTGTATTTTTGTATTTTGTAATTTTGAATCTTTTTCGTTTTTGTATTTTTCTAAACTTTTCTATTGATAAAACCTAATAAAATATTATTTAAAAAAAGTAAAGTAACTTTCCATCGTCCTGATCCTGGAGCGGGGTGTCAGGAATGACGTTTGAAGCTCATTGACCAGAGACAAACGCTTTTGACAGATAGCTAAAAGAAGAGAAACATAGTGATTCCATTGTTTCCTTTCGCACCTTAAAGTAACAAATATTGACAAAATATCTGAAAAAAGGAAACTCTGTTGCTAGACTTGTCTTTAAAAGAAAGATTAAATAGAAGTTTTCCCCCTAGAGGGAGACTGTGAAACTGTAACCAACTCCTGGGAGCTGGAAGCTGTTACAGATTACAATCGTGGGAATAGACATTTGACCTTCAGGACAATGTATTCAGAAGCTCTGTTGTGTGCTTTTTATAAAACAAATGCCCTACTGGAACAGCTACATGAGAAGACGAATTTGATGGCTGATTCGATTAGAAATTTTGAACAGGCAGTGGGAAATTTTGAACAGGCAGTGGGAAAATATGTGGAGCCCACCCAGGAATTAAATCAGGAGTGTGCCCTGACAGAACAGGCCCAACAGGAATATGAACTTTCGGATTTGACAAATGAACTTGGAAAAAGCCAGATTTGGAAAGAAAAAGTTTGGTTTGGTTTGGAAATGGGGGGTTGGATAGACCCTCCTATGCAGGGATGTTTGGACTTTTCAAGTCTGGCAATGGGCCGTGAGATGTTTGGGATTGTGGGGGCTCTTAATTTTGGAGGGATTTTGAAACATGTCTTTAAATACCACATGGAATTTAGTGTCGATTATGGAAAAGGGGCTGATCTGTCGAGAAGGGTCAAAAATATTGCTAAGCTGGAGTTCCCACGAGTGAAACGAGCAGGAGAAAAGGGAAAATACAGTTACAAATATGAAGAATAATAATAATAATAATAATAATTTATTATTTATACCCCGCCCATCTGGCTGGGCCTCCCCAGCCACTCTGGGCGGCTTCCACAGAAACCAAAAAACACTAAAATATCATACATTAAAAGCTTCCCTGAATAGGGCCGCCTTAAGATGTTTTCTGAATGTCAGGTAGTTGTCCATCACCTTGACATCCGATGGGAGGGCATTCCACAGGGCGGGCGCCACCACCGAAAAGGCCCTCTGCCTGGTTCCCTGTAGCTTCGCTTCTCGCAATGAGGGAACCGCCAGAAGGCCCTCGGCGCTGGACCTCAGTGTCCGGGCAGAACGATGGGGGTGGAGACGCTCCTTCAGGTATACTGGGCCGAAGCCGTTTAGGGCTTTAAAGGTCAACACCAACACTTTGAATTGTGCTCGGAAACGTACTGGGAGCCAATGTAGGTCTTTCAAGACCGGTGTTATGTGGTCTCGGCGGCCGCCCCCAGTCACCAGTCTAGCTGCCGCATTCTGGATTAGCTGTAGTTTCCGAGTCACCTTCAAAGGTAGCCCCACGTAGAGCGCATTGCAGTAGTCCAAGCGGGAGATAACTAGAGCATGCACCACTCTGGCCAGACAGTCAGCGGGCAGGTAGGGTCTCAGCCTGCGTACCAGGTGGAGTTGGTAGACAGCTGCCCTGGATACAGAAGTGACCTGTGCCTCCATGGACAGCTGTGAGTCCAAAATGACTCCCAGGCTACGCACCTGGTCCTTCAGGGGCACAGTTACCCCATTCAGGACCAGGGAGTCCTCCACACCTGCCCGCCTCCTGTCCCCCAAAAACAGTACTTCTGTCTTGTCAGGATTCAACTTCAATCCATTAGCCGCCATCCATCCTCCAACCGCCTCCAGGCACTCACACAGGACCTTCACCGCCTTCACTGGTTCTGATTTGAAAGAAAGGTAGAGCTGGGTATCATCTGCATATTGATGGACACCCAGTCCAAACCCCCTGATGATCTCTCCCAGCGGCTTCATATAGATGTTAAAAAGCATGGGGGAGAGGACGGAACCCTGAGGCACCCCACAAGTGAGGGCCCAAGGGTCTGAACACTCATCCCCCACCACCACTTTCTGAACACGGCCCAGGAGAAAGGAGCGAAACCACTGTATAACAGTGCCCCCAGCTCCCAACCCCTCTAGACGGTCCAGAAGGATGTTATGGTCGATTGTATCAAAGGCCGCTGAGAGATCCAGCAGAACTAGGAAACAACTCTCACCTTTGTCCCTAGCTCGCCGGAGATCATCAACCAGTGCGACCAAGGCAGTTTCAGTCCCATGATGAGGCCTGAACCCTGATTGGAAGGGATCCAAATGGTCCGCATCCTCCAGGCGTGCCTGGAGTTGTTCAGCAACCACACGCTCAATCACCTTGCCCAAGAATGGAAGATTTGAGACTGGGCGATAGTTGGCCATACTGGCCGGGTCTAAAGATGGTTTTTTAAGAAGCGGTTTAATGACCGCCTCTTTCAGCGGATCTGGGAATGTTCCCTCACAGAGGGAAGCATTCACCACCCCACAGAGCCCATCGCCCAGCCCTTCCCGGCTAGCTTTTATAAGCCAGGATGGGCAAGGATCAAGGAGACAGGTGGTTGGTTTCACTCGTCCAAGCAGCCTGTCCACATCCTCGGGGGTAACGGATTGAAATTGATTCCATGCAACTTGACCAGACAGGGCTCTAGCACTCTCCCGCCCCAGCCCTGCTCCCACGGTGGTGTCTAGCTCCTTCCGAATATGAGTGATTTTATCTGCAAAAAACTTTGCAAAATCGTTGCAGGAGATCTTGGGGTCTTTACAAGGCCCCGATGGTAAAGGTGGTTCCGTTAAATTGCGGACCACCTGAAAGAGTCTCCTGCTACTATTTTCTGCAGATGCAATAGAGGCGGCGAAGAAAGTCTTCTTCGCCGTCGCTATCGCCACTTGGTAGGCTCGACGTTGAGCTCTAACCTGTGTCCGGTCAGATTCGGAGTGAGTTTTCTGCCACCGACGCTCTAGCCGTCTCAGCGATTGTTTCATCGCCCTCAGCTCCGAAGAAAACCACGGGGCTGTCCGGGCTCCATGCAATCGGAGAGGGCGCTTCGGAGCCAGACAGTCGATAGCCCTGGTTAACTCCGCATTCCAGCGGGCCACCAGGGAATCAGCTGAAAGGCCATCAACATGGGATAAAGCATCCCCTACCACTTTCTGGAAACCATTTGGATCCATTAAGTGGCGGGGGCGGACCATCCGAATTGGTCCCACCTCCCTGCAGAGGGGAAGGGTCGCGGAGAAGTCCAGTTGCACCAGGAAGTGATCTGACCATGGCACTTCTTTGGTTTCATTTTTACTTAGTGTCAGATCACCCACGTCGCTAGAGGTGAATACCAGGTCTAAGGCATGTCCATGACTATGAGTTGGGCCCAACTTATTCAGGGACAGCCCCATGGAGGCCATGCTTTCCACGAAGTCCCGAGCGGCCCCTTGTAAGGTCGTGTCGGCGTGGATGTTAAAATCCCCTAGGACGACCAGGCTAGGTGTCTCCAGGAGAACATCCGCCACGACCTGAAGCAGCTCAGGCAGGGAATCCTTGGTGTTGCGGAAGGGACATGGAAGAGACTTAAGGGCCTCGGATATAAGGATACCAGGTTAATGCGCCAGATCGATGGGATAATAAGGACTGACAAAACCGGGACCAGGAGGAAGGGACGCTGGATGAAGATTGGATTTGTTTTTATTTCTTTTTTTCACTACTAGGACTGTTTTATAAAATTGATGAATGTTAGAAAAATGTTGGAATGAAACTACTTGGATTTAGTAAAAATGTTTAAATAATTATGCAAGAATATTATGGTTATGAGAAGTTGGTAAAAATAAGATTTAAGTTTTAAGTTTCAAGGTTTTTTATAGTAAGATAAGATTAAAATAGTTTAAGGTAATGTAATGACAGAATATTATGAAATATGGAAAGGATTTGCTGTGACAATTAACAACCAGGATACAAGGAAGGGGAGGAGGAGGAGGTCAGGGAAAGATGGTAATGATAGTTGAGGAGTTGAAAATAATGGATTTGTTTTTAAATGTTTGTGGTGTATTTTTGTTTTGTTTTTTTCCTCTCTTATTTTGAATTTGTATATGTATGGTTGGAAGTGGCTTGTTTTTCTTTTTTTCTACTTTGTTTTCCTTTTGTAACTTTAACCCCCCCCCCAATAAATATCATTTTTTTAAAAAAGAAACTGAATATATGACTAAATGGAATGGAATATATGAATAAATGGAACAGAATGAGCATTGCGAGATACACAGAACATAATCAAAAGTTGATTATATAAAACACAGTGGAAGGTCCTGAATCCCCAGTCCAATAACAGAACTTAATCTGTTGGCCCACTTTTTGGCTAGGAAGCAAAAGTGGCTGAGCTTTTTTTGGGAGAGGCAAAGTTGTTCAGCTTTCTTTAGGAAACCAAAGTTCTAGAGCTTTTCTTTGGAAAGCCAAAGTTCTAGAGCTTTTTTAGGAAGCCAACGCTTTTGGGCTTTTGGGGGGAAGCCAAAGCTAATGAGCTTTTTGGGGGGAAAATAGATCACTGAGGGGCCAGCGATCTACCAGGAACACCCCAATATCTACCAGTAGATCACAATATACCTGTCGAATGTGCCTGACCTAGGGCATGGGTAGGCAAACTAAGGCCCGGGAGCCAGATCCAGCCCAATCACCTTCTCAATCCAGCCCCCGGACGGTCCAGGAATCAGCGTGTAGAATACGCCCTTTGATTTAAAATGCATCTCTGTGTTATTTGTGGAGCATAGGAATTCGTTCATTATTATTTTTTCCCCAAAATATAGTCCGGCACCCCACAAGGTCCGAGGGACAGTGGACCAGCCCCCTGCTGAAAAAGTTTGGCAACCCCTGCTTTTGATTGTCAAACAAATATGAAGGTATCATTGCTTGTGGAAAGCGACGTTGCAAAGGGCTCAGGCCGGCTGTTTCCTGGCTTTTGTGGGATTTTTGACACAAGCATTTTGCCCCACCCCACCCCAAGATTCAGCGTTATACAGGCAGAGGGCCTTCTCGGTGGTGGCTCCCTCTCCCATCAGATGTCAAGGAAATCAGCAACTATCCTGCTTTTAAAAGACACCTGAAGGCAGCCCTGTTTAGGCTTTTAAATACGGGTGTTCCTGGTCAACGATCCTTTAAAACAGCCCCAAACTCTTTCCCGATCTTTTGCTCCCCAAGAAAGAAGAGCAAAAATTTTCCCTTTCAAAAGCAGCCATGTGATTTCAGCCCACATCTTACCGCTCACTCAGAAGTTAGTAACCTACCGTACTTTTCCATGTATAAGACTAGCGTTGTTTTTTTACTAAAAATTAATGTTAAAGGGGGGGGGGTAGTTTTATACCCAGGGGCAATCTCCCCCCCCCCCCATTTTCTTAATTTTGAGTCCCCCAAGATAAAGGTAAAGGACCCCGACAGTTAAGTCCAGTCCAAAATAGGGGTGTCTTACACATGGGGACATGTTATACACGGAAAAAGCCTGTAATTAGCTGTATGTGCTCAGTTATCAGCAAGTACTGTACTTTTCCGTGTAGAAGACGAGGTTTTATATAAGACTCAAGGCTTCAAAGACCCCTCGGTGACCACGGCTGGTGGGCGATTTGCGGCAACGCCCCCTAAAAAAAGCTCAACAACAAAATTTTTAGTCCCCCCAAAATAGGGGAAGGGAAGTGTGGTCTATTTGGATGTGCAAAGCTTCAGCCTAAATGTCAGCTGACATCTGGGAAGCATGGCAAAAAAGCAAGAGGATGCCAGCGAGGTTGAATCTTTCTGTTAAAAAAAATGATTGAAATCCAGTCTTCCTGAATCGTGATTGAAATCAAATCCACCCGGGTTATCAGTAAGTACATTTGGATGTGCAAAGCTTGAGCGTAAACTTTGGCGGGCATCCACAGAGCATGGCGAGAAAGCAAGAGGATGCCAGCGAGGTCGAACCTTTCCGTAAATAAAAAAGTGATTTTAAGCAAGGTTAGCAGCAGGTAGGATGCTAAGGCAGAGCTTTTATTGAACATCACGTATCGGATGGGGAGGGGGGAGATGCCAGGCACCTCTTAAGGATGGGGATGGGGAAGCTTAAAATGCGGGCAGGCGAGTAGGCAGGTTGTCTCCAAGCACACAGATCGAACCCTTCTGTGGAAGAGGTGAGGCCACGCCCCCTTTTCCCCTGGCTCCTCCCCTTACAGCTTCTTGGCGCAGGTGGGGCAGTAGACTTGCTCGCTGTGGAAGACGAAGGGCTTGTTGGCCAGCGGGATGGAGCACTTCTTGCAGTTGAAGCAGTAGTCGTGCCAGGAGTGGCCTTCATGGCTGACCACGTTGGTGCCTTTCCCGAGACCTGCTGGTTCAGAGGAGGAGCAGGGAGGGAAGGGTTAAAAAGGAAGGAGAAGGAAGCACACAGGTCACTTCATTCAGGAATAGGCAAACTTGGCCCCCCAGCTGTTTTGGGACTACAACTCCAATCACCCCTAGCTAACAGGACCAGTGGTCAGGGGTGGTGGGCGTTGTGGTCCCAAAACAGCTGGAGGGCCGAGTTGGACCACCACTGCAGTAGTCCAAGCAGGAGATCACCAGAGCAGGTGCCACTCTGGGCAGGTGGGGTCTCATCCTGCATCCCAGATGGAGCTGCCCTGGACACAGAACGGACCTGCACCCCCATGAGTCCAAAATAGGCCGAGGAGCTGGTCCTTCAGAGGCACAGTTCATGGCCAGGGGGCCCACAGTTCATGGCCAGGGGGCCCACCCACAACCAGACTTCTGCCTTGCCAGGATCCGACCTCAACCTGTTAACCGCCACCTGTCCTCCAACCGCCTCCAGGCACTCACCCCCGACCCATCACTAACCCACCTGTGATTGAGTTCTTGCAACCGCTGCATTTCTTGGCCACAAAGGACTTGTAGCAATCGACACAGTAGAATTGATCCTCCACAGCTGTGAAGCGTTGCCCTCCCAGTTTCTTGGAGCAGGTGGCGCACACAAAGCACTCAGAGTGGTATGGCTGCTCCTGGTAGGCGACCCCTCCGCAGATGATGGCCTGGGGAAGGAAGTCAGAGGTCAAGCGCTGCTTGGACTCCTGGGGAACCATTCGTCCCAGCTGCCCCGAAACCCTGTGTCACCTGTGGAAGCTTTCTCTCTTCTGTTTAAAGCAGTGTGTATAAAAATCAATGATTTAAAAATAAATAAATAAATCAGATTTTTTTGGGGGGGGATAAATTTGAATTTATTTGACAACCATTTGTATTTAATTTTTTCATTCAATTTAAATTTTATTTACAGTGGTTTGCATACGTCTTGGTTTGCATATGTTTTGGATTACAAACACGTCCAACCCAGAAGGGCGTGTCCCGGTTCACAACCTTTTTTGGATGACAACCCCTTTTTTGGATTACGAACAAAATTTTTTGGGAGGCCCCATTGACGAAAGGGCGCCTTGGGTGACAACCTGTTTTGGCTTACGAATGGACCTCCGGAATGGATTATGGTTGTAAACCAAGGTACCACTGTACAACAGGGGTCGAAAAACATTTTTGGCAGTGGGCCGGTCCACTGTCCCTCAGACCTTGTGGGGGGCCAGACTATATTTTTTGGGGGGAAATGAACGAATTCCTATTGCCCACAAATAACCCAGAGATGCATTTCAAATCAAAGAACACATTCTACTCATGTAAAAGCACACTGATTCCCAGACTGCCCACGGGCCAGATTTAGAAGGTAATGGGGCCGGATCCGGGCCCCAGTCCTTAGTTTGCCTACCCATGATTTACAACATAAATCCACCACAACTCAAATCAACAAATCCACCACCATTAGACATGAACATAACATAAAAGAAACGACAAAATAAAAGACTTCTTTTATGCTGTGCATGGCCTCCTTATTTCCTTCTTATAAACTGTTTCCTTTATGAATTATTATTACATTTTTTTCAAATTATGACTTTAAAAACCCCACCAAGTCTTTATTTTGATTTAAATGGGATTTATTTATTTTTTTAATTCAAATCGGGATTTTAAAAATAAAATCTTTGGGAGGAAAAATCTTTCTAAATATACTTTTCTGTTTAAGTTACATTATAGTCCAAAAGCTATTCATCAGGATTTGTTTTTAAGTGCTAAAACTCAGTCTAAGGTTTGTTGTTGTTGTTTAAATCGTTTAACCGCATCAGTTAACAAACGTGGATCCATATACTATCATGTTATTGTTTTAGTGAAATAAATTGTTTACATTGTTATGAAGGAAATGATTCTTTTTCTCCTTCCAATCAAGTACAGCAGAAAAATTGTCCAAATAGAAACAGTTAACTTATTAAACCTCATAATCATTTCATCATTATCTGTCAATGTATTTCTAATAGTAGAACCAAATCAGTCATTTTTTAAATAATAATTTTATTAAGTTTTCCATTTAACAATCCAATCATATCACATTAATTATTCCAAATTATACCAATACATATTACATAATCCGAATATTTTGCCAAATTTTAATTTTTTTGTTGGGGGTTCCTATGTTTCGAGCTCAGTAAGGATCCAATCATCTCATATTTCTGCTGCTTTTGATATTCACAAATCCCATCTTCCAGTCTTCTTGTTGTTATCATTTTTCTTCTTAATAGCCTCTGAGTTGTTTTCGCAGGCGAGTTAAACCAAACATTGTTATATTTCTGTGTGAACTTTGTAAGGCTCTCCTTAAATCACCACACACTGATCCAACAGTCCTGTTCGAGTGGCAGGCGCCATTTTAGTCTGTTCCGATGTAATAAAGTCTTAAGTGTCTGCTCATTAATTTTCCCAGACCAGTTGCACCATAAATCAGTCTTTCCAGGGGAGGGTTTGTCGACTCAAAGACACAATCCAAACATGATAACAAAGCAATGGCTCACCTCCCCCTCTGACTATCAATCTAGCAACTTAGTCTGTCTCATAATGGCAGATCCCGATTAAGTGTGTCATCAGAGAGCCTTTCATTTTCTTTCCATATCTTCTAAAAAGCAAAGCCTTTAGTTAATATTTTTGTTTCCACACAGTCTATTCCACACAGTTGTTTTCCCATCTCGCTTGCTATCAGTCATGTGACGGTTCTTCTAGGGGAGGGGTTGTTAGGCAGTATCGTAAATAAAAGAAGAAGCTCCCCCCCCCCTTTCCGTTCCGTTTCCACATACCGACATAGCTGTAATTCTTAGAGGTAATCTTCTGTTCAGTTCATTCCTGTCACTTTTAACTTCTCAGTGGCTAGCTTAATTAGCAGTTAAAATATCATTTCCTTGGCTCGAAACATGTGCATTTATTTTTTATATCCAATCGTTAATCTTAAGTAATGCAACTAGCGTCGCTCTCAGAAGTAGTGTCAGGGAGATCCGGAGCTCACTCGAGGGCTTTCCGTCCAGTGCCGCCACCCCCTCCTTCTTTCGAACTCGGGGGTGATTTATGGGCAGCCGCGGACGAGGCTGCATCTTCCCATCCCCTGGGAAGAAATCGGGAGGCTGATGTACTCCCATAATCAGCCCCTAAATTACCCCGTGTGGGCCAGAGAGATGGTATTGTCGGCCATCTTCCAAGGCGCCCCTAGCAGCCCCCCCCCAAAATCAGTCATTTTTTATTTAACTGTAAAAACTACTCTGAAAATTTATTATTCCAAAAAGGAAACCTTCCTTCACTTGTAAATATTAAGAGGATGCCAGCAAGGTCAAACCTTTATGTAAAAAAAGGATTTAAATAAAGTGTGACTGACTAGTGATTTAAATCACTAGTCAGTCATGATTTAAATCACGAATTTTTTTTAGGATTGAAGTTGCTGAGCTTTTTTTAGGATTTTACCCCAGGACATATACTGCCATGCGGGCCAGATTAAATTGACCGGCTGGTCAGATTAGACCCCCAAAACATGCCTGCCCTATCCCTTTCCCCTATCCCATGGGTAGGCAAACTAAGGCCCCATTGCCTTTTAAATCCAGCTGGGGGACGGTCCAGGAATCAGCATGTTTTGACATGAGTAGAATGTGTGCTTTTATTTAAAACGCATCTCTGGGTTATTTGTGGGGCATAGGAATTCATTGATTTTCCCCCTCTCAAAATCTAGTCCGGCCCCCCACAAGGTCTGAGGGACAGTGGACCAGTCCCCTGCTGAAAATGTTTGCTGACCCCTGCCGTATCCCTATCCCCTATCCCTAATGCCTATCTCTAGCCCCTATTCCTATTCCTATTCCTATTCCTAACCCCTAACCCCTAACCCCTAACCCCTAACCCCTAACCCCTAACCCCTAACCCCTAACCCCTAACCCCTATCCTTATCCCTATCACCTATTCATTCCTATCCCTATTCCTATCCCTATCCCTATCCCTATCTATAACCCCTATCCCCATCCCCTATCCCAGGGGTGGCCAGCTCCCAAGAGACTGCGATCTACTCACAGAGTTAAAAACTGGCAGTGATCACGATCTACCTGTTGGACATGCCTGCCCTATCCCTTGTTAGGATATTTCCGTTCCACCTTAAAAAACGGACAGGCTGTTGTGAGTCACAGCCTGCGTATTTCCTGCTCACAGGAAGTCTCTGTTTTGTATATAGCTTTTGTTCTCTCTCTGTGCCTCGACAAGCAGGCAGTCAGTCATGTTTTTTCCTTTTGTTCTGACCACCGATGAATAAAGCTGTAAATATGCTGCTCTCCTGAGTGCATCTTTCGTTGTGCGAACTCTGCAAAAAGGGCGTGCATGAGTCCTGAGATGTGGACAGCTATTTCCGAGGCTCGTGTCACTAATTGACTGATACTGTATCTACGGGAGATTGATGGATCGTCCTGAGACGACGTGGAGGCATGATGGCCTTTGTCTCCCTGGCAGTATCCCAACATCCCTAACCCCATGAGCGCCACAACCCCATCGCCGCCTTGGACTGGACTGAACAATCCAGGGTTCCCTTAACCCTGACCTTATCTCCACCATATGTCCTCCGTTCAAGAACTGCACCAAGATAGGCCGCGCCAAAAGGAGAGTGGGCACATCTTCCTCCTTCTGAACCAACGGAGGAAACCCTGATAATGAACACAGCTCCAAGCCCTTTGGAGGAAAGCCAGGATCCGAATGGGATCCAGGTAAGCGGGGGGGGGGGGGGTGTCGGCCCGACTTACCTGCTTACACTTTATGCAGGTCTTGGCGAATTTCTCTCATCATCCTTGGGGAAGAAGCTGGCGGTGCCAATCACCTGCCTGCACTGGCTGCAGGTGAAGCACTCCTTGTGCCAAGCAGTCTTTTTGTATTCCACGTTCTGGTCGCCTGCAAAGAGAGGGAGGGAAGGAGGTGGTGCTCGCTGCCAGATTGATGCAATTCATAGCGCTGAGAAAATTGTGATTCAAGAAAGGCAAGCTAACAGCTATAATAATAATAATAATAATAATAATAATAATAATAATAATAATAATAATAATTAAATAATAATAATTTATTACTTATACCCCGCCCATCTGGCTGGGTTTCCCCAGTCACTCTGGGCAGCTCCCAATTGAATATTAAAAACACAAGATACTAGGGGATAGGGATAGGGGTTATAGATAGGAGTTACAGATAGGAATAGGGGTTAGGGATAGGAGATAGGGATAGGGCAGGGATGTCCAACAGGTCGATTGTGATCTACTGGTAGATCCCCGTGAGGTTTTGGTAGATAGCGGTTGATGTCTGGCTCATTGCTGAAACTGACTTCTGCCATGCCCCCTCACCCCGCCCTCCGTTGTTGTATGATCTCTGGAAGGGAAGACGGAGTTTTCTCTGTGCTGCTGTTTTGATCCATAGCAATCTTTTTTTGAGTGACTTTAACCCCCCCCCCTTTTAACGGGGCTTTCCTCCTCCCTCAAAAAAGCTTGACACACACACATACAATGACAAGTTCAAAATATATGAAAGACTCTCGTGTTGTGGCGGAGAAAAGTCACAGAAACAGAATGAAAGAGGAAATGGGGATTTTATCAATGTCATAACTGACACTGCAGATTCTGCATAAGAATGAAATGAAATAATGATGAAAATTAATAATAATAATAATAAATCTCTTGGACTATATTACACTGAATATAGTGGGGTGGGGTTGGAAAAATGCTTGTGTGCTCCTCCAGGTCATAAATCCCATGTGAATCAGAAAGCCGAGCAACAGTTCGCAACTCTGCTTTCTGCAAGCAGTGATGCCTGAATGTTCATTTGACAATGAAAAGGAAACAAACCATTATTGCAGAATATTCTGCTACCAGAGATTCAGTGGGAACCCTCTGTTTCCACTTTTAAATACCCGCCGAAAACTCTATTCCAACAGACAATGAAGAATACCTATTTCCACAATAGCTACCTGATTTCTGGTTTTGATTATATGGTTCTTGCCATCTGGCTTTGTTAAGAGCTGCCTCAGCTCTTAACTATCTACCTGTTATGAAATAATAAATACTGTATTTCCCCGTCTATAACACGACCCCATGCATAAGATGCCCTCTATTTGGGGGGACTCAGATTGAAGAAAACGAGGGGGGTGAGATGGATCCGTGCATAAGACGCCGTCTCATTTTTGACATTATTTTTTTGGGGGGGGGACCTAGTCCTATAAACGGGGAAATACAATAATTTTTAATAAAGCTAGAACAGGTGTCGGCAAACTCGGCCCTCCAGCTGTTTGGGGACTACAACTCCCATCATCCCTAGCTAACAGGACCAGTGGACAGGGGTGATGGGAGTTGTAGTCCCCAAACAGCTGGAGGACCGAGTTTGCCTATGCCAGAGCTAGAAAAACAAAAGACATCTATACCTAGGTATTCCCAAAATGTAGATCTACTGTTTCACTCGAGGACTTTCGATTTTGTGTGCTCATTTACCAAAGCTGTGGTGCTTGTCATTCGCAATGGTGGTGCTTGTCTGACTCTACGGTGGCACTTGTCATTCTCCGTGGTGCCGTGCATGCAAAATTAACTAAATTTTGGGGGCGCTGGGCGGGTTTTTGCACCCCAGCGCCGCATGTGCGAAGGGCTAAACTAACTTTTGTCCAGAAAGTTGTGATGGGGGATGAGTGTTCAGACCCCAGGGCCCTCACTTGTGGGGTGCCTCAGGGTTCTGTCCTCTGCTTTTTAACATCTACATGCAGCCGCTGGGAGAGATCATCAGGGGGCTGGGGCTGGGTGTCCATCAATATGCGGATGATACCCAGCTCTACCTCTCTTTTAAATTGGAACCAGTGAAAGCAGTGAAGGTCCTGTGTGAGTGCCTGGAGGCAGTTGGAGGATGGAAGGCGGCTAATGGATTGAGGTTAAATCCTGACAAGACAGTAGTACTGTTGTTGGGGGACAGGGGGTGGGCTGGTGTGGAGGACTCCCTGGTCCTGAATGGGGTAACTGTGCCCCTGAAGGACCAGGTGCGCAGCCTGGGAGTCATTTTGGACTCGCAGCTGTCCATGGAGGCGCAGGTCAATTCTGTGTCCGGGGCAGCTGTCTACCAGCTCCATCTGGTACGCAGGATGAGACCCTACCTGCCCGCAGACTGTCTCACCAGAGCGGTGCATGCTCTGGTTATCTCCCGCTTGGACTACTGCAATGCACTCTACGTGGGGCTACCTTTGAAGGTGACCCGGAAACTACAACTAATCCAGAATGCAGCATCTACACTGGGGACTGGGAGCAGCTGCCAGGACCACATAACACCGGTCCTGAGAGATCTGCATTGGCTCCCAGGACGTTTCTGAGCACAAATCAAAGTGTTGGAGCTGACCTTTAAAGCCCTAAACGGCCTCAGTCCTGTATACCTGAAGGAGTGTCTCCACCATGAAGGACTTCTGGTGGTTCCCTCATTGCGAGAAGTGAGGTTACAGGGAACCAGGCAGAGGGCTTCTCGGTATTGGCGCCCACCCTGTGGAACACCCTCCCATCAGATGTCAAGGAAAGTAGCAGCTATCCTATTTTTTAAAGACATCTGAAGGCAGCCCTGTTTAGGGAAGTTTTTAATATTTAATGCTGTATTTTTTTTTTACACTTGATTGGGAGCCACCCAGGGTGGCTGGGGGAAATCAGCCAGATGGGCGAGGTAGAAATAATAAATTATTATTATTATTATTATTATTATTATTATTATTATTATTATTATTATTATGTCGCTGGGTGGGTCTTTGCATCCCAGCAGTGCTCATACTCAAGACAGCCCTGGTTTTGTGCGCAAAGTTAAAAATGAATTCATGTTATGTAAGTATCTTGGTAAGAGAAATGTTCCGTAAGCCTGCTGGCCGTCCCAGGGCAATGCTCCATGATCAAGGGGGGCAAGAAGCAAAGGGGCACAAGGCAGCCGAGAGGAGTCCTACCTGCCACGATGGGCTTCTGGCAGCCCTTGCAGTGGGGGGCCTGATCCATAGTGCACTTGTTGCACCACACTTTGTTGTGCTCCTTCAGCATGAAGGGCTCATTGACCAGAGACACAGAGCACTTAAAGCAGTGGAAGCAGTTCTCGTGCCAGTAGCGGTTCTTGAAATGCAGTTCCTGGAGGGAGGGAGGAGGAGAAGGCAGCAGAACTGAGGTTGAATTCTGACAAGACAGAAGTCCGGTTGTGGGGGGGCAGGTGGGGGGGAATCCCTGGTCCTATCTATCTATCTATCTATCTATCTATCTATCTATCTATCTTTCTATCTTTCTATCTATCATCTATCATCTATCATCTATCATCTATCATCTATCATCTATCATCTATCATCTATCATCTATCATCTATCATCTATCATCTATCTAATCAATCAATCAATCAATCAATCAATCATCTCTCTCTCTCTCTCTCTCTCTCTCTCTCTCTCTATCTATCTATCTGACAGCCTTAGCTTATTGAGCTTCCGTTCCAATTTCTCTACACATTTCCCCTCCACCCGATGATTTTCACTGTTTCCCATTTAAAGGCAAGAGTGTGTTGGGGGGAGGATTGCATAGAGGTTTTTTTGTAGCTCTCCCCTACCCCAGTAACTTTTTGTACACAATAAGGATTTGGCGATCTACCAGAATCGGCCACAGATCTACCGGTAGATCATCCCTGCCTGTGTGAGAAGCTTGCCTCAAGCCAGCCGCTGTGCATTCAAAAGGGGAATGCACTCTGCTCAGCAAAGGGACTTGCTAGCGCAAGTTAGGAAGAAATATATATAAAAAATGTGTCTATGTGCCCATCCTGTCTTTTTATAGTAGTGTCCAGAAAATGTATTTATTGCATAGATTGGTTCTTTGTTAGGTTGATGGTGGGGTGAAAGCCATTCCATTGAATGTCTGGTGGAAGGTGCACAGGGTCTGCTGACCATGTGTCCAGAATCCAAAGGCTATTCATCAGGAAATAAGGATTTGTTTACAGTTTTTCATGTGTGCTGCTTGGGGACTAGAATGCCCATCATCCCTGACTGCTGGTCCTGTTAGCTTGGGATGATGGGTGTTGTACTCCCAAAACATCTGGAGGGCCGAGTTTGCCTATGCCTGTATTAAACAGCGGGTCCTCTCCCACCTCCCTAAACACCCCCACACTTCTTTAGGGGAAGTGTGGGATAGAAATATCCATTAAGCCAGGCATAGGCAACCTTGGCCCTCCAGATGCTTTGGGACTACAACTCCCATGATCCCTAGCTAACAGGACCAGTGGTGGGATGATGGGAATTGTAGTCCCAAAACTTCTGGAGGGCCAAGTTTGCCTATGCTTGCATTAAGCAAACAAGCAAACTATTAAAATAACCACCTTGGAATCGGCCCCGATGGGTTTCTTGCACTCGGTGCAGGTGTTTGCGCAGAACTTCTCGAAGCATTTGATGCAGCAGTGGCGCCCTTCCTTCTGCACATACTTCTTCCCGTGCAGGTTGTCCCGGCAATAGTGGCAATCAAAGCGCTCCGACATGGTGCCCACCGTGTAGCTGGTAGGCCCTGTAAGAAGAAGAAGAAGAAGAAGAAGAAGAAGAAGAAGAAGAAGAAGAAGAAGAAGAAGAAGAAGAAGAAGTTATTATTTAGGGCAAAGGAGGCAGGGAGGGAGACAGCGAAGCACATGGTCGGTGCACGGCAAATGGGAAAAGAACCTGCAGCTCAGAACATGGTGTGGGACAAGCATAAGCAACCTTTGGCCCTCCAGATGTTTTGGACTACAATTCCCATCATCCCTGACCACTGGTCCTGTTAGCTAGGGATCATGGGAGTTGGAGGCCAAAACATCTGGAGGGCCAAAGGTTGCCTATGCCTGCCTAAGAATAAAACTCATTCCCACACATGGGTCCACCTTTAGTTGTCCAGATCTTATAATAATGTGTAACAGGAAGCAAAGGTCAGCCAATAATAATAATAATAATAATAATAATAATAATAATAATTTATTACTTATACCCCACCCATCTGGCTGGGTTTCCCCAACCACTCTGGGCAGCTTCCAACAGAAGGTTAAAAATACATTAAAACATCAGTCAATCAGTCATTCAAAACTTTCCTAAACAGGGCTGCCTTCAGATGTCTTCTAAACATCAGATAGTTGTTTATCTCTTTGACATCTGACAGGAGGGCGTTCCACAGGGCGGGCGCCACTACCGAGAAGGCCCTCTGCCTGGTTCCCTGTAACCTCGCTTCTTGCAGGGAGGGAACCGCCAGAAGGCCCTCGGGTGGAGATGCTCCGGGTGGAGATGCTCCTTCAGGTCTACTGGGCTGTTTAGGGCTTTCAAGGTCAGCAGCAACACTTTGAATTGTGCTTGGAAACATCCTGGGAGGGAGCCAATGTAGGTCTTTCAGGACCGGTGTTATGTGGTCCCGGTCAAATCCCTTATTTTACAGAAAAATTTTCAACCTTGCTGACATCCTCTTCACGTTGACCCGCGGAGGAAGGTTTCCTTTTGAGAAGACTAAAATCCTCCCCCCCCCTTTTTTTTATTACAGGAAGGTAAAAAAAATTAATATGCTATGAATTGGGCCCAGTGGATGTCATCTCGGGGGTCCCAGTCACCAGCCTGGCTGCTGCATTATATTAGAATTTTTATGCAGCCAATGCTGCTGGTGTGATTAATATAAATCACATGAGATGTCTGAGAAGAGTGTGATAACGGAAGACTGTCTTATCTCTTCCGTCTGAGCATGTTATTGTAACTGTACTTTCACTTTTGCAGTATGCAACAGTTGTTGTTCTGCCAGAGCTTGGAGAACACAGACGTGATTATGGATTGTCTGTATAGAATCTAAATAAAATGTAGTTTAGATCTACGGATGTTTCTTTCTTCTTGCTGTGTGATGCTAGAAGACTTGTGTGCACTTTTCAGATGAAAAGTGTCGCAGAGAGGCACTATGGAGATGAAGGGACATGCCATTCCAGAGACGTGCCTACTGGGAGACGCTCAGAGGTCTGGGGGGGGGTGCCATTTCCCCCAGAGCGTTTTTCCAACACATTTTGGATTAGTTTAAGTTTCCAGGTCACCTTCAAAGGTAGCCCAACGTAGAGTGCATTGCAGTAGTCCAAGCGGGAGATAACCAGAGCATGCACTGCTCTGGGCAGGTGGGGTCTCATCCTGTGTCCCAGATGGAGCTGCCCTGGACACAGAATGGACCTGTGCCCCCATGGGTCCAAAATGACCCCCAGGCTGTGCAGCTGGTCCTTCAGGGGCAAAGTTGCCCCATTCAGGGCCAGGGAGTCCCTCACACACACACACACACCCTGTCCCCCCAACAGAATACTTTTGTCTTGTCAGAATTCAAGAAGTTGATGTTGAAGAATCGTCACTTCGACACTGGCAATTTTTGCTTCTTCCAGTACAGTTTGCCTGTGTCTTCCCAAATTTTTCGGAGACCCCGTTGATGGAATCTTTCAAGGAGTTGGAGACAGCGTTGATAAGTGGTCTGTGTTTCACAAGCAGACAGTCAGGTTGGTAGTACCATAGCAAATTTGGGTTTTTCTGCAAATGTCCCGGTCCTCAAACACTCTGCCCTTCAATCGGGAGAAAGCTGCACTCGCAGAGTTCAAGCAGTGCTGGATTTCGGCATCAACATCGGCCCTTGTGGAAAGAGAACTGCCCAGGTAGGAGAAGTGATTGACATTTCCCAACGTTACATGGATCAATAAACACCTAACTGGGTGATTCTCGACAAGGAGACCATCACAGCAGAGAACAGGAAACCAACATTTTTAAAAAAAACAGCGAGGAGGACCTCTTGGACACAGAAAAAATATCTTTGAAACCCCACGTTCTGAAAGACGGTGTTTGAAATCTAGCACGGGGCCTGGGAGGTTGTTGGAATCAAGTCAAGCCTTCACTTCTCCCAAACAAGGGCTTGAAATATCCAAACTATGCTGTTCCAGGGCCAGCTCTGTGCGGCCTTGTAAACCAAACAGTTTTGTTTGTCCGTTGACTTTTCCGTCTCTTTCTAAGAAGTCCTGGTTGTTCAGGATCCAAAGAATCCATTGCCTAGGTCAGGGGTCTGCAACCTTTAAGACAAAAAGAGCCACTTGGACCTGTTTCCGAAGGGGAAAAAACCTGGGAGCCGCCAAAACCACTGCGACATTTAAAACAAATATATCTCCGGAGCCGCGATCTGACAGCGGGCGGGAAGGTGACGTCGGGACGGTGCGTGACTAACGCATGCACCGCCCCCATGCAACGTCACAGCCAGTACAGCGCCCGCCACAGTGGGGAGTGTCGGGGCGCACAATGCGCCCCTCCCCTCGCTAGTATCCGCCCTGGAGCCGCGGCAAAGGTGTAAAAGAGCCACATGCGGCTCCGGAGCCGCGGGTTGCAGACCCCTGGCCTAGGTGCTGTACTTTTCCATGTATAAGACTAGGGGCTTTTTTACTTCAAAAAATGTTTAAAAGGGGGCCCTGTTTTCTTAAATTTGAGTCCCCCAAAATAGAGGGCATCTTATACATGGGAGCGTGTTATACACGGAAAAATACGGCAATTGGATGTTCTTTGATTTTATGGTCTTTTTAGAATGGGAGGTCACACATAATAGCCAATAGCCTAGCTGCTGTGCTTCTCAATATTCTCTGGTCGGCCTCTATTATTTTCTCCATCCTCAAAAAAAACCTCAACAACTTTCCTCCCTAAAAAAAGGTCTCCCACTTAGACCTGAACCCCCCCAAAACAGGCTTTCCTCCTCCCAAAAAGGGGGTAGATCACTGCCAGTTTTTAACTCTGTGAGTAGATCACAGTCTCTTGGGAGTTGGCCACCCCTGCGATAGGGAACCCACTTAAGGTCTCTAGATGCTGTGCTCTTGGGTACCCCATACAGGAAAAAGGAGTGGTGTGGGTTTTTTATAACATGATGTGAGTCCCAGCAGCTCTTTGCAGAGCGGGACGGCCCGTTTTGCTTCCTAGTCCACTAAGGAACACATTGCTTCCATTCCAGCTATGTTAACCTTGACCTGTCTCCCATTCATCAGGCCAGCCGCCACCTCATCCATCAAGAGACAGGACACAGGAGAAAGACAAACTCCCAGGGTTTTCCCAACAATTCACATTCTTGGCTAAAATTGCTCTGGGCATTGATCGTCTTTCTTTCTTTCTTAAAATATTTTTTATTAGTTTTTCTTTTTCAAAAATATTTTTTATTGGTGTTTTCATGTATACATCCTCTAACAATATTTCTCTAACAATTTTTCATATCCCCCCTCCTCACCTGGACTTCCCTCATATTCCCATTTTGTTTTATTTCCATATTACTCACCCTGCGTGTTGTTTCCCAAAATTTCCCCAATGCATATAGTCTTGCTTTTGGTTATACACAATTGTGTTGGTTTATTCAAACCCTGCCAATGAGTCCAATTCTTTATGTTGTCTCTTCATATATGTTATAAATGCTTCTCATTCTCTTTTAAAGTCATTGTTATCCTTTTCATGAAATTTATCTGTTAATTTTGCCAGTTCTGCATATTCCATAAGTTTCCCTTGCCATTGTTCTTTCGTTGGTATTTCTTCTGTCTTCCAAGCTTGTGCTAATATAATTCTTGCCGCTGTTGTTGCAGACATAAATCATTTCCAATTTCCTTTTTTTTCTAAATCTTGATCTAAAATTCCTAGGAGGAATGCTTCTGGTTTCTTAACAAAAGTCTTTTTAAACATTTATTTCAATTCATTATATATAATTTCCCAATAATTTCTAACCCTTTTGCATTCCCACCACATATGATAAAATGTACCATATTTTTCTTTACATTTCCAACAGGTTTTAGATCCCTTTTTATACTTTTTTGCCACTTTCTCTGGCGTAATATACCATCTATACATCATTTTAATATAATTCTCTTTCAATAAAATACAGTCTGTAAATTTTAAATTCACCTTCCACATCTTTTCTCAGTCTTCAAGTTGTATATTGTGACCTAAATCCTGAGCCCACATTATTTGTGCTGACTTTACCATTTCATCCAGCATTTCCCCATATAACAGGAGATGATACATTTTTAAAAAGTAATTTCGTATCACTCTCAGTTATCTCTTTTGGTAAGTTTGACACTGTATAGCTGAGACCTTTCTTACTGTCTTCCTTAAACTGTTGGTTTAATTGTCTATGATGTAACCAACTTTGCAATGTAGTCTTTAGTTCCTCATATTCTTTCAGCTTCAACCCTTTCTCCACCTCTATTAATAATTCTCTGTATGTTGGCCAATTTCCTCTCTTGCTAAGAGGTTTTAATGCTAATGCTTCCACCAGTGAGAGCCACCATGGAGTTTTGGGTTCTAAAAAGGACGTTGATCTTCTTTCAAGCAACATCAGATCCTAGATTCAGGGGTTTTGGAACTCAAAGTTCAATGACAGATCTACAAGGCCAAACTGATCCCCAGAAAGAGCATGCTGCGAGAAAACACCCCAAAGAGAAAACAACAGAATGCTACTAGCGATCACATCCAGCTCCCAAGTTAAAATACTTCAATGCCTCATCAGAGATTTGCAACCTTTCCTAGACGGCGACAGTTCCCTTTCCCAAGCTCTGGGAGGAAGACCTTTCCTCGCCTACTGTCAGCCGCCCAATCTTAAACAACTCCTCACCCACAATCATACAGACTTAACATGGACACGGGTACCAGAGCCTACAATAAACCCAGGTGCCAACTTTGCTGCCCACACACGCCTGGATTGCACCATTGCTGGACCCAACAACACCAAACATCCCATACCTGAAGGAGCATCTCCATCCATTGTTCTACCCGGACACTGAGGTCCAGCGCCAAGGGCCTTCTGGTGGTTCCCTCACTGCAAGAAGCCAAGTTACAGGGAACCAGGCAGAGGGCTTTCTTGGTAGTGGCGCCCACCCCGTGGAACGCCCTCCCACCAGATGTCAAAGAGAAAAACAACTACCAGACTTTTAGAAGACATCTGAAGGCTTTTAATGTTTAGGGAAGCTTTTAATGTTTGATGGACTATTGTATTTTAATCTTTTGTTGGAAGCCGCCCAGAGTGGCTGGGGAAACCCAGCCAGATGGGCGGAGTATAAATAAATTATCATCATCATCATCTCAGGCCTATTTCATGGCTCATCTTCAAACACTGTATATGGCCAGGGGTCAGCAATTTTTTTTCACAGGGGGCCGGTCCACTGTCCCTCAGACCTTGTGGGGGGCCGGACTAGTGGTTTTTTGGGGGGGGGGAATGAACGAATTCCTATGCCCCACAAATAACCCAGAGATGCATTTTAAATAAAAGGACACATTCTACTCATGTCAAAGCACACTGATTCCTGGACCATTCGCAGGCCGGACTGAGAAGGCGATTGGACTGGATCTGGCCCCTGGGCCTTTGTTTGCCTACCCATGGTGTAGCCAGTGGTGTCCAAACTTTTTTCAAAGAGGGCCAGATTTGATGAAGTGAAGGGCTGTGATCAAAGGGCCGACCAAAGTTGTTGAGTTTTTTAAGGATTTTTAGGAAATAAACTTCCACAGGAGCCAAATTAAACTGACTTGTGAGCCAGATTAGGCCCCTGAGACGGACTTGGGCCATGCCTGGTGTATGCCATCAAATGCCAGTAGTGCCCTTTGGCTCTGTATATTGGACCAACAGGCTAAACCCAGCACCAGAGGATAAATGGGCATCAATCCGACATCGGGAATCACAAGACAGAGAAGCCAGGAGGAGAAAACTTCTGTCTCCCAGGACATTCAATACAGGATCTCCAAGAAGCTATCTTATGACAAAAGAATTTCAGAAATAGACTTGAAGGAGAAATGGTTGAATTGCAACTTATTACTCAACTGAAAACGATGGAGAGACCTGGTCTGAATAGAGATATTGGATTCCTGTCTCATTGCATGTGCTAATCATCTGCATACTATCCCTTGCTTTTTCCTGTAGGACTAATTGTAGTCATTCACAGTCGCCCACAGGTTGACCAAACCCATTGAGTCCTACTACCCTTCGGAGAAAAACCCTACCCTCCCTCTATATATCAGGGTCTGGTGACTTTTCCTTCCACTAAATATCAGGGTTTGGGGACTTCTGGTTCAGTGTATCTGAAGAAGTCTGCCTGCGCATGACAGCCAAGTGTTATTATCATTAAATACAAGGATTAAGAAGGTGTCAATCATGGAGGCGCAGGTCTGTAATCCTGGACAAGCAGAGGAAGGTTTCAGTTCTGGAACCATAAAATCACCCGTCTCCTACTACCCTTCTGAGAAATACCCCACTCCACCCTCCTAGTATATGTAAGGGTCTAGTGACTTCTGCTTCCATGTATCTGAAGAAGGGGGCCTGCACACGAAGCTTAGACTCAGAACAAACTGAGTTGTTCTCTAAGGTGCTACTGGACAATCCCCCCCCCCCTGGCTAATTTTGGTCATCTGCATAATACCCATTGAGTTCTACTACCCTGCGTAGAAAAACCCCGCCCCACCCTCCCACTATATATCACGGCCTGATAATAATAATAAACTTTGATTTGTATCCCGCCCTCCTCGGATGAAACCAGGCTCAGGGAGGCTAACACCAAATATGTAACATTGGTATAAAATCAAACAATAATGAAATTGCCTCCTGAAAACAAGTCAGGATCAAATTAAAACCTAGTTAGATGGCTTACCGCAGGATTAGGGTTGGGAACAGTAAACGCTCATCAGGCCCAACTGTTTACGCTGTTCTTATATGGGCCTGGGAGAATGCTGGGAGACCTCTTTTTTCATACTAGTTCTTATACAGACTTTGGTTTCCATGTATCTGAAGAAGGGCACCTGCACACGAAAGCTTAGACCCCAGAACAAACTGAGTTGGTCTCTAAGGCACTGCTGGACAATTTTTTTAATTTTTAATTTATTTCAAACAGCATTAGATCCAGACAGAGAACAGATCTGGAGCAGGGGCTGCCAGACTGCCATTCCTGTCTGAAGCTCTCACAGCTACAGGGTCAGGCCTGCAAGCTCAGAACAAGAGAAGTAAGCAAGCGGGGGGCTACGCAGAGCACCCCTTTCTAAGGTCCAGGACAGCCAAGTAAAACCAATGTGTTCATGGCTAACTTGTTTCTGCAATGTTCTCTCCCACCCACCCTCCCTCCAATCTAAATATAGGCCCATGACCCCATTGTTTCCTGAGTTGCTTGCCCTTTCACTCGATTACCCGGAATTTGGTCTGGCTTGTGTGGGGGGGTGTCAAATGTCTCTGGAAGGACGCGAAACAATTTCTGCAGCCTCCATCCGTCCATCAGCAGGCAAAGTGGGATTGAAGCATGAACTGCAAATGCCAGTCCTACAGCACAGGAGCACAGCTAGGGTGAATGAGCACCAAAGTGCTTATAGAAGACAGAGACAAGGGGCCAAGCTGTGAGCCCACCCAAGCACGTGTTAAAGACAATTCTGGGTTGAGAGACTACTCAACAGCCCAGCTCGTTGGGGTGCGAGTCCCCCGTGGGTCCATGCGGTCAGTAAAAGAAGGAAATTCCAGCCAAGTAATTTGGAGCAAAACAGCGGTCGTTAGACTTTGATCCTTTATTGTTGTGCAACAGGTTCATACGGCAGTAAGAACCCCGAGCATTGGGGCGACATTGACTTTTAAAACTTTCCCACAGTATCCCAGAATACAGTTTGCACAACATCATCTATACGTCAATGCTACACCACTAAAACCGTCAGAAAGGGGAGGTTACACAAGATTAGCACAGACAAATAGGTCTTACGTACCCACCACCCAAAAGTATAATAAAACTTCCTTTGCATGTCTGGAGCCTGAGGCAAGTCTGGTGATGAGATTTCGCTTCCCTTGGCAAACAATGAGCCCTGCAATTGTCACCTCTGGGCATTTCCTGGGGTAGGAGGTGTGTATACATGTCTTCACACTTGGAGAGGTGGCAGGGGAAAGAGTCATTTTTCCAAGGGCAAAATAGCTTTGGAATGGAGGAAACTGGCAAAAGGGTTGATTTTATATGATTTTTTAAAGCTAGGTATCTTCACTGAGCTGTCAAGTCGAAGGGATGCATTCAGGCATAATATTTGTAACATTTAACAACTTTAAAGATGTGCCCCCCCGTCATTTCCGTAAGAGAAGTTAACACCCTTTCTCTCGCCCTCTGCCTCAGTCTACCTGATCTGTAATATGGATCCAGTAACATCACCCTAGGAAGCCGCTTGGTACCAGGTCAGGATATTTGTCCACTGAGCTCCATACGCATAAAGGCAGCAGGTCTTGGGGTTTTTTGATTCAAATGCAACTTCAGGTGTTTTTAAGTGGTGGTTCCAGGGGTCTAGCTTGGGGCTTTCCTGCATGCAAAGTTTCTAAGGCAATTTTTTTCTGTACCACCCTGTGTCCCAAACACATCATTGCACCTTGAGGCCAATCTCCCTTCAATAGAATTATGGATCTTGCACAGGACATTTAACTTGTGGCTTCGGCTAAACTCAAATCCCCCTGATCTAATATCCCTAGTGCTGCAAGATTGTCCCAAGAGCGCCTGGACTCAAATGGTCTATCCAAAACTTCACTCTTTGGGTTTTAGTAAAGCAGTCTAATTTGTCTACGCCTAAATGATATAAATGATCACTGCAGATGGTGACAGCAGTCACGAAATTAAGAGACACCTGCTTCTTGGGAGAAAAGCAATGACAAACCTAGACAGCATCTTAAAAAGCAGAGACATCATCTTGCCAACAAAGGTCCGTATAGTTAAAGCCATGGTTTTCCCAGTAGTGATGTATGGAAGTGAGAGCTGGACCATAAAGAAGGCTGATCACTGAAGAATTTGTGCTTTTGAATTATGGTGCTGGAGGAGACTCTTGAGAGTCCCATGGACTGCAAGAAGATCAAACCTCTCCATTCTTAAGGAAATCAGCCCTGAGTGCTCACTGGAAGGACAGATCCTGAAGCTGAGGCTCCAATACTTTGGCCACCTCATGAGAAGAGAAGACTCCCTGGGAAAAACCCTGATGTTGGGACAGATGGAGGGCACAAGGAGAAGGGGACGACAGAGGACGAGATGGTGGGACAGTGTTCTCGAAGCTACCAGCATGAGTTTGACCAAACTGCGGGAGGCAGTGGAAGACAGGAGTGCCTGGCGTGCTCTGGTCCATGGGGTCACAAAGAGACGGACACGACTAAACGACAACAAAATTTTAAAGGATGACGGCTAAGGAGTTTAGTGGAGAGTCTAAGCAGGGACAAGGCTGTCCCGGAAGCTTCTCTCTGTCCTGTCTCCTGCAAAAAGGATCTGGCAGTTGTTTAGAGCCCAGTCCATGAGCTGCATTTGAAGTTAGTGATAGGCCTGCTTAATTGCCCTTTACCAGCTCTTATACTTACTTATCAACGCCACTTCCAACTCCTCGAAAGATTCTGTTAACGGGGTCTCCGGAAAATTTGACACTTCACTTGGGAAGACAGGCGAACTAATGCCAGTATACTGGAAGAAGCAGAACCTCTGCTTTACTAGGGCAGTTCATAAAAAACTTTTTTTTAAAAAAAAATGCCTGCTCCAAAGGTCTTATCTTACTACACTAGGGATTATATAGCTATCTCTGAAATTTCATGCATATCAGTTAATACAGGCATGGCCCAACTTGGCCCTCCAGCTGTTTTGGGACTACAACTCCCGTCATCCCAAACTCACAGGACCAGTGGTCAGGGATGATGGGCATTGTAATCCCAAAGTAGCTGGAGGGCCACGTTTGGCCATGCCTGAGTTAATATCTTGACCCTGCTCCACTGAAAAGCATTGGGTGTTCAGTAGGGTGATTCATAAAAAACTCTTTTTCAAAAAAATGCCTGCTCCAAAGGTCTTATCTTACTACACTAGGGATTATATAGCTATCTCTGAAATTTCATGCATATCAGTTAATATCTTGACCCTGCTCTGCTGAATTGAAATTTCAGCCTCCACGGCATAGGAAAACGGCCAAGTAAACAGCTCTTTTCGTGGAGGAGGGTCATGATATTAACTGATATGCATGAAATTTCAGATACAGTTATATAATCCCTAGTGTAGCAAGATAAGACCTTTGGAGCAGGCATTTTCAAAAAAGAGGTTTTTTTGAACTGCCCTACTGCCCACTCCTACCTTCCCTGGAAGGAATATCATTGCACAGAGGGTCCCCTTATTTGCTGGAAAGCCCCTCCAGCTCAAATGAAGGATTTCCAGCACAGCGAAATCCTGTTGAAAGAGCAAGCAAGCCAGCCCAAACTCTTACCCAAAGCACAAAAGGCAATGAAAAGTCATATATATATTTGGGGCGCAGAGGAGGGTTACCTGCGTGCCTGTGATAAGCCATCCTTCAGCGAGGACCAATTCCCAACCAGCCTTACTTTAGGAGCTCAGCTGATAAAGAGCATGTCTCAGTTTGAGAGTTCAGGGAGGCTATTAATATGGGGGCGGGGGCCACCAGGAGATGTCCACACCCCTTTGCCCCAGACTGGTGGCCCTCATACCACAGAAAACATCTTACCATTTTAGGTGATCTCAGGGGAGAAGAATAGGGCACCACCAACAGGATATAAATACCTGCCCAGCTACTTCAGTCTCTGAAAACGTCCAAAACGCTGAGTAGCCCCTGTAGGAATCTGAGCCCTCTCGGTGGGGGTGCATAATTTCGGGAAGTTTTGAACAGCTGTCTTTTAAATTTTTTGTTGGATGCAGCTTGGAGCGGCTGGGGAGAGCCAGCCAGATGGACGGGGCAGAAATGATAAATTATTATTATTATTATTATTATTATTATTATTATTATTATTATTATTATTATTATGGTTCAGGCAACTTCGCTGATGAGCTAATGTGAGTGCCCATAGGCGGTTGTGTTATATTGGGAAATGAAACATTTGTGGTTTGATTTCTTTTGTAGAGCATTTTGAATGCTGTTTAAATACTGTTTTATTCACAGAATGGGACTCTTTCTGAGAGTCCTGCTTCCAACAAATGTAACCTATGTAAACTAACTCAGGGGTCAGCAAACTTTTTCAGCTGGGGACCACTCCACTGTTCCTCAGACCTTGTGGGGGGCCAGACTAGATTTTGAAAAAAATAAGGAACGAACTCCTATGCCCCACAAATAACCCAGAGATGCATTTTCAATAAAAGGGCACACATTCTACTAATGTCAAAACACCAGGCAGGCCCCACAAATCACCCAGAGATGCATTTTAAATAAAAGCACACATTCTACTCATGTCAAAACACGCTGATTCCCGGACTGTCCGCAGGCTAGTTTGAGAAGGCGACTGGGCCGGATTCCGCCCCCGGGGCTTAGTGTGCCTACCCATGAACTAACTGTATAAACTATATAAACTAACTATATAAACTATACCTCTTTGCAATCTTAATACCTGAAACTGTGTCCCAAGGCATTCAACTTGCTTCCTTGTTTCTCAATATCAGAGGCGTTTGCAAATTTTAGGTGCTGCAAACTATCATTACAGCTGGTATCCCAAATGTGCCCTGCTTCCTTTCGAAGCACCATATTTTTCACACCATAGGACGCACCGGACAATAGGACGCACTTTGTTTTAGAGGGGGGAGAACAAGAAAAAAAAATTCTCCCCCTCTCTGCCCAGTGCCCCTTCAGTGAAGCGGCAGGAGGCACTGCACAGAGAGGGGGAGAACTTTCCCCCTCTTGTTTTCCCGCTCTAAAACAAGGTGCCGTTTAAGGTGCGTTCAGGCGGCTACCTTGGAAGCCTGGAGAGCGAGAGGGGTCGGTGTGCACTGACCCCTCTCACTCTCCAGGCTTCAGGTTCCTTTCGACCTGCTCTTTGGGGCTGGCGGGGGGAAGCCCACCACCAGCCCCAAAGAGCAGGTCAGGGAGCAGCGGAAAGGTGCAGCGGAGAGGCTCCTGCCATAGCCACGCGTCACCTCTCCAGCCGGGAGAGGGTCGTGGGGTGCTTCTTTAGCCCCGCGCACGCTCTCCCGGCTGGAGAGGTGACGCGGTGCTGTAGAGGCTCCTGCCATAGCCGCGCGTCACCTCTCCAGCCAGGAGAGGGTCACGGGGCTATGGCGTCTTCGCCCCATAGGACGCACACACATTTCCCCTTCATTTTTGAAGGGGAAAAAGTGTGTCCTATAGAGCGAAAAATATGGTAGCTTATACCCAGGCACAGTCACAGCAGCAAAATCAGGGATAAATGAACGCACAAAGCTAAAAAGGAGAGAAGAGAGGAAACAAGACAAGAGATTAGGCTAAGATGGGAAATTGCTGATAAAGTAGAACAGGTTTCCTCAACCTCAGCCCTCCAAATCTTTTGAGACTTCAATTCCCATCATCCCTGACCACTGGTCCTGCTAGCTAGGGATCATGGGAGTTGTAGGCCAAAAAAACATCTGGAGGGCCGAGGTTGAGGAAGCCTGAAGTAGAAGAAGAAGCAAAAAAAGGTTAATATTATGTTACCCATAGGATCAGAAGTTATGTATATGGATTGAGAACTAAGGACCATGTATTATGGCCTCTATGGAAAGGACCATTTGGGACAGTTGGAGGATGGATGGCGGTGAACAGATTGAGGTTGGATCCTGACCACTCTGGCCAGACAGTGGGTGGGTCTCCACTTGCGTCCCAGATGGAGCTGCTCTGGACACAAAATGGACATGCGCCCCCATGGGTCCAAAATGGCCCCCAGGCTGCACAGCTGGTCCTTCAAAAACAGGCCAAAAACATTTGGAGGGTCGAGGCTGAGGAAGCCTGCTCTTGGCCCTTTCGCTCGGCTGCCTCCCCGTTAAGGAATTTATATGCCGATTCAGTATGAAACATTATACAGAAGTGAGGTTCCAATGCCTTTCTTTGCTTGCTGTTGACTGCAGCCGAATTTCTCTATTTGGTGATTGTGACTAATAGTTCATCCATGCCCAGGCCCTTTTTAAGCAGCGTTGAGTGACAGGAGGAAATATGAGAATGCCACCTTCCATCCGTCCTCCCAGCCACTTCATTTTTATGGCCAGAGCGCTTAGGTTGAGGAAACGCTTCAGAAAACACAACGCTTACTCATAGCCACGGTTTGGGCAAATGGAGCTTTCACCTTGATGGAGAACAACTTATTTTGCGTGAGTTCAACGAAGTGCTCCGAAGGAAACGTTCAAAGGCCGAAGCCCAGAATTGGTTTAGTCTGGATGCACAAATAACAAAATGCAGGGCTGGAGGCAGTAATGTTTCTGAGCACCATCTGCTGGAAATCCCAGGAGGGAACAGGACTCTTGTTCTGAACTAGATAATAATAATAATAATTTATTATTTCCCAGCCATAATGGACGGCTTCCAACGGAAGGTTAAAACATCAGTCATTCAAAACTTCCCTAAAGAGGGCTGCCTTCAGATGTCTTCTAAATGTCAGGTAGTTGTTTATTCCTTTGACATCTAACGGGAGGGAGTTCCACAGGGCGGACGCCACTACCGAGAAGGCCCTCTGCCAAACGGGATATAAAGCAAATTTATTCGGGTGTATATCAGTTCCTGGCTGTGTTTAACTATGATAATTATTTATACATCATATAAACATAACTCTTTTCATATTATCAAATTAAGCAGAAGCAATTAAAGACCAACATTTTGAACAGGAAATACAAATAGATCAGTTCTTATATACTTACGTAATGTCCAAATAGAAGCTTTTTTGTGTTTCACGTATGTATTTATGAATACAAGTGTCAGACGCAACAACTTTAGGAAGCAGTACTTGCAGAAAATGAACTTGTTCTTTGTAATGTTCCACATATGCCTTTGCAAAGTAAAGTTATTGTATGCAGGTACCAGATGAAAGAACTTAAGACAAGGATTCCCGGAATAATACCTTGTTTCACCCTGCCAGGCTTTGTCAGCCATGCATACTCCAAATAAATAAATAAATAAATAAATAAATAAATAAATAAATAAATAAATTCTACCCCCGCCCAACAAAATATTAGAACGCAATAGTCCATCAAACATTAAAAGCTTCCCTAAACAGGGCTGTCTGTAGTTTTTTTCTTACAAATTAGGAAATAAAACATATAACACACTGTAATGGATTTAGGGGTTGCTCGTGCGTAGGTTGCCGCCACTGCTGGCGAGGTTACCTGGTTAAACCCTTTCTGACTGAACAGCCTCCAGCATCGTGACTGTCTCAGTCGCTGGCAGAATCCGTCAGTGGGCGTTTCTTGAACCTTTTCCAGCATAAAAGTTGTTTGACGCCAAGTCTCCTCCTACTCACCCTGCGCGGAAGTCTTCTGCGCAGGGAGGGTGTGGGCAGTGGAGTACCCATACTCTCTCCGCTGGTCTCCGGCGAGGAGTCTGGAAGCCTCCTCTCCGATCCCCCCATCTGCCCCCCTTCTCCACTGGTGTTACGCTGATTTCCTTCCCCAGCAGATGGGCTGCCTCTCTCCCTACTGAGACCCTCTCCTGCATCCCTCTGGAGCCTTCCCTCCGCCTCTAGCTCCGATGGCAGTTCTCTGACATCCACCTCCCCCCCAGGACCCCCTCCGCCCCCGGCCCGACCTTCAGATCCAACCTCGTCCCTTTCCTCGGCCGACGATGCGGGGAAGCCCCTGAAGGTGCTGTCGCTATCCTCTGAGGATTCAAAACCCGCTTCCCACCCGCTCCGATATCTTCCCGCGAGGGGGGGGGCTCCCAGTCTGATTCTTCTCTCTCTGACACGTCCCCTCCCTCCTCTTCGGAGGCCGGAAAACCCACAAAGTCCTCTTCGTCGTCAGTGGTTCCAAATTCTTCCTCCCAGAATCTCGCTAGTGGTTTTGGTTTATCTGGGAACAGGCTGTGGAATTCTTCCACTAGATACCCGTCATTGATCGCCTCAGCAGGGACCCACGTGTTTTCTGACTCGGGTTCTCCCTCCCAAGCCACCAAGTACTCCACCTGGCGCCCTCGCCACCTTGAATCAAGTATTTCCGTGGCTTGGTTGTGGTGTTCCCTCTCCTCTACCCACGGGTGGGTGGTGACTCCTCCCTCCCGCCCCAGAAATTCCCGCCCTTCCCTGTACGGTGAGAGTAGGGACCTATGGAACACCGGGTGTATCTTCATGCTGTCAGGCAACTTGAGCTTGAATGCCACAGGATTCACCTGCTGTGTTACCTCAAAAGGTCCCAACCGCCTTGGCTGCAACTTCTTGCACCCTCCCTTTAGGGGTAACCCTTGGGTTGACAACCACACTCGGTCTCCCACCCATATGGCCTCCCCCTCCTGATGGTGCTTGTCTGCCTGCCTCTTGTAAACTTCCTTGGCCCACTCCAAGTTCATCTTGAGTTGCTGGTGCAATGCCTCCATTTCTTCCACAAACTGCTCTGCCGCAGGTACACTTCATCCTTCCTCCCCCCTCCCCGGGAAGGCCCTGGGGTGACACCCATAATTGGCCATGAACGGGCTCATTCCCGTAGACACATGTTCAGCGTTATTGTACGCAAATTCAGCCAGCGCTAGTTTTTCTACCCAATCGTTCTGCCTCTTGCTGATGTAGCAGCGTAGGTATTGCTGGAGAATACTGTTCGCTCTTTCTGCTTGCCCGTTGGTTTCCGGGTGTCTCACCGTTGAGAAGCCCACTTCAACCTGCAGCAAGCTCATGAGCTTCCTCCAGAAACGGGAAGTAAATTGTTTCCCGCGATCTGAGATGACCCTCGAAGGAGCCCCATGCAACCCGAAGATGTGATCTACAAACACCCTGGCTGTTTCCTCTGCCGTGACTCGACTTCTCTGGCGTGAAACTGACATTTCTCCAGCTTGACCCACAACTGGTGCTTCTGCAGTCTCTTCAGCACTTCCCTGACGTCTCTGACATGTTGCTTCTCATTGTCCGAATAGATTAAGACGTCGTCCAAGAAGGCTACGCAGGTCTTGTACAGCAGGGACCCCAAAACGTGGTGCATGAAAGCTTGAAAACAGGCGGAGCCTGACTGTAATCCAAATGCCATAACTAAGTACTCAAAGGCCCCCAGGGGGGTGAACATTGTGGTCTTCCATTCGTCCCCCTCCCTCATCCTAATCAAGTTGTATGCCCCCCTGAGGTCCAGCTTGGTAAAAATCTTTCCCTGCCTCACCCGTGTTAAAATGTCATCAAACCTGGGCATTGGGAAGGTCACGGGTTCTGACGCCCTATAATCTACGACTAATCTGGGCTGATTAGTCCCTTTTTTGTCCACAAAGAACACCGGACTGCCCCCCACCGCCTTTGATTCCCTTATGAACCCCCTCTTCAGGTTCTTGTCAATAAACTCCCACAACTCCTTCATCTCCCTGTCCGACATGGCATACAGTTTACCCACCGGTAGCTGCGCCCCAGGGAGCAAGTTGATTTGGCAGTCAAAGGGCCTATGTGGGGGCAGTCTATCTGCCTCCTTCTCGCTGAAGGCCTCCTGCAGGTCAGCATATTGTGGTGGCACCTCCCCCTTCGGCTCCACCACTATCCCAGCCACCCTGGCCACGGTCATCCTTGGGGTTTCTCCCCCTAGACAGTGTTCCAAGCAGTAAGCGGACCCAAAGGTGACCGTTCTCTGATGCCATGCCACCACTGGATCATGTTGTGCTAGCCAGCTCATCCCTAATATTATTGGGGGCCCTGCCAGTGAGGCTACGTGAAAGGCGATAGTCTCCGTGTGCCTGGAAACCCTCATTCTCATTGGTGGGGTCTGGTGCGTCACTTCCCCTCCCAGAAGCTCCCTGCCATCAATGGTGGTTACTTGCAAGGGGAAATCCAGGGGCAGCAGGTGGAGCTGGTGCTCTAGTGCAAAGTCCTTGCTGAAGAAATTGCAGGAACTGCCTGAATCCAACAGCCCTTTCACCTTGACTGGGTGCCCATTTGGGAGTTCTAGCACCACTTCTATGGCTATAGCCACCCTGGGGGGGGGATCTGGTTTGGGCACTTCTATTGGTTGCTGGCCTGGCTGCTGTGCCCGCTGAGTGGCAGCCAAGCTTTGGCGTTTCCCTGCTCCTTTACCATCTCCTCCTCACCCCCTGCAGCTCCCACCATCCCTTGCCAGGCCTTTCTTTGCGGGCAGACCCTGGCAAAATGTCCTGGCCGCTGGCAGAGAAAACACTTCTTGGTGGTTTTCCCATCCTTTCCCTCTCTCTTGCGACCTTCACTGGAGTTTGAAATCTCCCGCGAGCATGCCCCATCTATTTCCATGGGCTCCGCCGGCGGGGAAGGCTGCCCTGGTATTTCAGGAATGCGGTAGTCATGGTAACGTTGCTCTCTCCCTTCCCACTTCTCCTGGGCCCGCGCTTCCTGCCTTACACCAATCGCAAGCAAAGCCTTGGTCAGCTGATCCATCGACTGCGGGCGGGGTGCGCGGGAAAGCTCGTCCTTCACCGTCGGGGACAACCCCTCCTCGAACAGCATTTGGATAGGTTCCGTGTCCAAATCCCACCCGAGCCGGTGGACTAACATGGCAAAGCGTGACCAGTAGTCTCTAACTGACTGGTTCCCCTGTTTGCAACCCATCAGTTCCCGCCGAGTCACACTTTGCTGTACATCACTGGAATACATCACATCCATCGCCTGGAAGAATTTCCTCAGGTCTTTCAAGGCGGCATTCTGCGTTGCCATTAGCGGCCTGATCCAGTCTCTGGCCCCATCCTGCAGATGTCCCACAATATAGGCAACCCTCTCCCCATCGTCTGCAAAATCCTTCTGTTGCAGTTCCAAAGCGTACTCTATTTCCGTTCGGAACGCACTGTAGTCCTGGGGTTTCCCTCCAAACTTGTGTACCAGTCCCGGTACCTTCCTTGCTACGGGGGTGGGTCTGACCTGAGCATCCTGAGACCTCCTTTCGTCCAGCCGCGCCGTCAGCAGAGCCACATGCTGTTCCAAATCTCGGTTCCTCTCCACCAGATTTTGCCCTCCAGCTGCTCCCTCCGTGGCGCCAGCTTCTCCTGTTTTGCTCATGATGCTGCCTGCCTGTCGCTGTGCACGAGCGACGTCAGGCACTGACGGATTGCTGTAATGTGTATGGGTTGCTCATGCGTAAGTTGCTGCCTCTCCAGGCTTTGTTGCCTTGCTAAACCTTTCAGTCTGGGCAGCCCTTCACTTCGTGGCTGCCTCAGTCGCTAGCAGAATCCATCAGTGGGCGTTTCTTAAATCTTTTCCAACATAAAAGTTGTTTGACACCCAGTCTCCTCCTACTCTCTCTGCGCAGAAGACTTCTGCGCAGGGTGGGATGGGTAGCGGAGGACCCGTGCTCTCCCCGCTGGTGTCCGGTGAAGAGTCCTGGAGCCCTTTCGCCGATTCCCCCATCAGCCCCTCTATATCCCTGGTGTTGCACTGATTTGCTTCCCCATCTGCGGAGCTGCCTCTCTCCCTGCTGGGCCCTTCTCCAGCATCATTTGAGAGCCTTCCCTCCGCCTCTAGCTCCGATGTCAGTTCCCTGACAGGAACATATGCCATGATTTATTGGCCCATAGATGGACTTTGCGGCTTTAAACAAACTCTGTGCATCATGAGTGTTGGCTAAGTGCTGGATCTCTTGAGCTTTTTTTATCCACCAGGTGTTTTTTAGTTCTCTGGTTCTTCTTTGAACCTCAGCCTTAGCGTTGGCATAGGTTTTTTTCTTAGTGGCACAGTTTCTATCTCTTTGCCAGATCTGAAATGCCTTCCTTTTCTTGTCAATCATGCGTTCAATCTCACTGTCATTCTCATCAAACCAGTCCTGGTGTTTCCTTGTTTGGTATCCAATAGTTTGTTCACAGGCTGCAATAATGGATGTTTTTAGCTTGCTCCAGTGTTCCTCGATGTTATCAGGGAATTCTGAAAGCAGATGTTCCTTAAGAGTTGTTTGGAAGCAATCCTGCTTAATGGGATCTTGAAGGGCTTGAGTGTTCATTTTGCGCCTTGGTTTTCTTCCCTGAAGCCTGCGTTGAGGTATAATCTTGATAGCCATCGTGGAGCGTATTAGTCGGTGATCTCTCCAGCAGTCGTCGGTGCTCGTCATAGCTCTGGTAAGGAGCACATCACGTTGATCTTTAGCACGGACAATAACATAGTTTAAGAGGTGCCAATGGTTTGACCGAGAATGCCTCCATGAAATTTTATTTTATTTTATTTTTTAAAAAAATATTTTTATTGCAAATTTTAAACAGAAAAAAACACCAAACATATACGTTTACAATACCTTCACCAAAAAGTAACAGACAAAAGAAACATAAGTAAACAAAAACATAGACATAGAATTAAAAAAAAAAGAAATCACAGCCGTTAATACCTCATTTTTTCATAACAATTTGGACTTCCTCACATCTCCCTTTCCTGCGTTCTCCATAATAAAATTACAAACAGCAATTTATTACCTTGTTTCAGTTCTTATTTTATAGTTCTCATATATTATGCCTCGAACTTTAAATATTTTTATCAAATACTTACCGGTAACTGCTTGATTTAAACATAACATTACTTCGAATTTCATCTTTATCCTTAAATTCCACTTATTCTCATATATCTTTCAACTAAATTGCTGATGCCATATTACTTCCTTTCGTGCATTTTCTTAGCATTCATACAGCTTATAATGTTTTTGTAAATAGTCTTTAAACTTTTTCCAGTCCTCTTCCACTGTCTCTTCTCCCAGATCTCGGATTCTGCCAGTCATTTAAGCCAGCTCCATGTAGTCTATCAGTTGCGTCTGCCATTCTTCCAGTGTGGGCAAATCTTGTGTCTTCCAATATTTTGCGATGAGTATTCTTGCTGCTGTTGTTGCATACAAAAAAAAGGTTCTATCCTTCTTTAACACCTTCTGGCCAACAATGCCTAAAAGGAAGGCCTCTGGTTTCTTAGGGAAGGTATACCTAAATACCTTTTTTAACTCATTATAGATCATTTCCCAGAAGGCCTTCACTCTCGGACAAGTCCACCAGAGGTGAAAGAATGTTCCTTCAGTCTCCTTACATTTCCAACATTTATTATCATACAAATGGTATGTTTTTGCAAGCTTGACTGGGGTCATGTACCACCTGTATATCATTTTCATAATATTTTCTTTCAAGGCATTACAAGCCGTGAACTTCACATCGGTGGTCCATAACCTTTCCCAGTCAGCAAACATAATGTTGTACCCAATGTCCTGCGCCCATTTTATCATGGCTGATTTAACTGTTTCATCCTGAGTATTCCATTTTAACAGCAAGTTGTACATTTTTGAAAGTACCTTAGTCTTAGGTTCTAACAATTCTGTTTCTAGTTTTGATTTTTCCACCTGGAAACCTTTTTTTAATCCAAGTTAAAAGTCTCCCTAATCTGAGCATAATGTAACCAATCTCGCACTTTGTCCTTTAATTTCTCCAAACTCTGCAACCTCCAAGTATCTCCATTTTTTTCTATTATTTCCCAATATTTCGGCCATTCGGCCTCCATATTGAGTCTTTTCCAAGCCTTGGCTTCCATTGGTGACAACCACCTTGGGGTCTTGTTTTCTAATAAGTCTTTGTATTTTATCCAGACATTAAATATTGTTTTCCTGACAATATGATTCCTGAAAGCTTTGTGAACCTTTACCTTGTCGTACCACAAATAAGCATGCCATCCAAAAGCATTGTTAAACCCTTCCAGATCCAGGACATCAGTGTTCTCAAGAAGTAACCAATCTTTCAGCCAGCAGAAAGCTGCAGCTTCATAGTACAACCTTAAGTCCGGCAGGGCAAACCCCCCTCTTTCCTTTGCATCAGTTAATATTTTGAATTTTATTCTGGGCTTTTTGCCCTGCCAGACAAACTTAGAAATGTCTCTCTGCCACTTTCCGAAACATTCCACCCTGTCCACAATCTGTAGGGTTTGAAACAAAAACAACATCTTTGGCAACACGTTCATCTTTATGGCAGCAATTCGGCCCAACAAGGAAAGTTTCAATCTTGACCAAATTTCCAAATCCTTTTTGATTTCTGACCAACACTTTTCATAATTGTCCTTAAATAGATTCAGATTTTTGGCAGTCATATTAACCCCTAGGTATTTCACCTTTTTAATCACATTTAAATCTGTCTCTTTCTGAAACCTTTCTGATTCCAAAGGTGTCAATTTTCCCCCCAAAACCTTGGTTTTTTGCTTGTTTAATTTAAATCCCGCCACCCAACCAAACTCATGAATCAATTCTAGAACTCTTTTCGTACTAGATTCTGGCTCCTGTAATGTCAAAACTAGGTCATCTGCAAATGCTTTAAGTTTGTACTGTTTGGCTTCGACCTGAATCCCTTCAACCAACTGGTCCCCTCTAATCATATTCAAAAGCACCTCCAGGACCGAGATAAATAGCAAAGGGGAAATAGGGCAACCTTGTCGTGTTCCTTTTTCAATCTTAAACTCTTCTGTCACCACATTGTTAACTATCAATTTGGCTTTTTGTTCTGAATAAATTGCATCTATGCCATTTTCAAACCCCCGTCCCACTCCCATCCCTTCAAGGTTTTTCTTCATAAACTTCCATGAGATGTTGTCAAAGGCCTTCTCCGCATCTATAAAAATTAAGACTGCTTTTGTATTGATATTTGTTTGCAAAAGTTCCAAAATGTCAATGATATTCCTTGTGTTATCAAACAAGTGTCTGCCTGGGAGAAAACCTGCCTGGTCTTTATGAATTACTTCATTTAACACTTTTTTAAGTCTACTTGCCAAAATATCTGCAAAGATTTTGTAATCCACATTCAGGAGTGAGATGGGACGGTAGTTCTTAAGTTGTGTCTTTTCACTTTCCAATTTAGGTATCAATGTGATGAAAGCTTCTTTCCATGATTCCGGTGCCCTCTTCCCCTCCATAATCTCATTACAAACCTCCATTAATGGTTGTATCAAATAGTCTTTCAATGTCTTATAATACTTGGAGGTAAGTCCATCTGGCCCTGGAGACTTGCCTGGTTGCATATTCTGAATGGCACCTTCAATTTCTTGTTGTGTTATTTTATAATTCAAAATTGTCCTGTTTTCCTGAGATAGTTTTGGTAATCCATTTCTTTTTAAAAATTGGTCTATCTCAATCTCTTTTTGCGGCCCTTGCGTATAAAGTTGTTTAAAGTATCTCTGGAAGCACTTTCTGATTTCCTCAGGGTTCTGGATGTTTCTCCCTTCAATCTCTAGATTTGTGACCGTATTCAATTTTTGTCTCTTTTTCAACTGCCATGCTAGCAGTTTCCCACATTTATTTGCTGATTCAAATGTCCTTTGTTTCATTAACTTAATTTTCCACTCAACTTCTTGATTTATCAGTTTAACATATTGTGCTTGGTGAAATTTAATTTCTCTCAGAGTCTCCTGTGACTTTGGTTTCAATCTTAATTTTTTCTCACCTTCTCTTATTTTCTCCAAAATCTTGTCCTTTTTCTCATTCTGTGTTCTTTTCTTTATCGTATTCTGTTGTATCAGAAACCCCCTCATAACAGCTTTACTTGCATCCCAGATTACTCTTTTTTCCACGGTGGTGTTCAAATTTATTTCAAAATAGTCTCTTAGCGTCTTTTGGGCCTTCTTAATAATCTCCTGATCTCTTAACAAGGTGTCATTCATCTTCCATCTGAAGGAGCCGGTTGGAGTTAGTCTCATTTCCATTTTCATTGCATTATGGTCGGAGCAGGTTTTTGGGCAGATTTCCACTTTTCTAGTCTTAGGTGCCAGTCCTCTAGTTATCCATATTTGGTCGATTCTTGTCCATGTCAGTTGGGCTTCAGAAAAGAATGTTCCTTCTCTTCCTAGGGGGTTCTTAGTCCTCCAAATATCAATCAAGTCCATATTGTCAGTTAACTCAAAAAAAGTTTTGGGTAGTCTGCCATCTTTTGTCAAATTTTGATTTTGTGACTTATCCATGTTTGTAGAAACCACCCCGTTCATATCTCCCATCATTATGATGTTGCTGTAGTCCAGATAGTCCAGCATTGTCTCATGCAGCTTCTTGTAAAATTCTGATTTCCCCTCGTTCGGTGCATAAATTCCCAATATCAAAAACTTTTCACCTTGAGTTTGTATCTCAATTGCCAAAATTCTTCCTTGCTCATCTTTAAATAGGAATTTTGGTGATAGGCTCTCTTTTGCATATATCACCACTCCTCTTTTCTTAACTCGGTCCGATGAAACAAATTCTTGGCCTAGTCTCTTGTTGATTAGCACTTTTCTATGGAGCCTAGTCACATGTGTTTCCTGCAAGCAAATAATGTCCAATTGTTCTTTCTTTAATAAATGAAATATCCTTCTCCTTTTTTCTGGGGAATTACCGCCATTTATATTCCAACTGAAAAGCTGCAGAGACATCCTGGGCAAATCTGTTATTCCTTTGGTGGTGGCGCCTCTTTCTTCTGGTCCTCCGGCCCCAGAGGTGCAGGTTTGGCAATAGTCCAGGCCCTGGAATTTCTGTGGTCCCTTTCTGAAGGTCTTCTCCGTAGTCGTTCAAAAACTTTTCTTGATCCTCGGCTGTTTTAATTTTCACTTTCTTCCCTCTGAAATTAAAAGATAATCCTTGGGGAAATTCCCACCTGAAAGGAATTGAGTTACTCCTCAACATCTCGGGATGTCTTTGTAAATTTCTGCTCTCCTGTCTTGAATTACAAGTGACTTTTCGTAATGTAGGCTTAATATTTTATCTCTTTCTTGCTTGGATCTCAAAATAATCAAACAGTCTCTGGGTCTATCTTTCCTTGCCACTCTTCCCAGTCTGAAGGCACTCACGATTTTAAAGTCCTTATCTTCCTCTAGAGGCCAGAACTTGGAAAATTCTTTTGCCAGATATTCAATTAAGTCCCCTTGTTCAAGTTCTGGAATTGCCCTCAGTCTAAGGTTGTTTTCCCTATTTCATAGTTCAATCATAGACAGGTAGGCCTGCTGTTCACCAATCTGCTTGTGCAATGGCTTTACTTCTTCCTTTAATGCTTCAGCTTTTTGATTAGCTTCCACAGCTAATTTACGATTTTCTGTGGTGGCTTCAAGGAGGTTCCCAATTGCTTGTGCGTGCTGAGCAACTTGTTCAGTCAATTTATTGGCACTGGCTGTGGTTTGATCAATTTTGGCCGAATGCTCGTCTGCCTTTTTATCCAAACTTTCCAATTTTTCCAAGATTTGGTCTAATACTGAGGCAGATCCTCCTGCAGCCATACCTTCTAGCAAAGTCTGCTCAGTTTCTAGTGCCCCCAAAATAGCAGGGACAGATGATCTACGCGGCTGTGGAGTCAAAGTTGTTTGCGTTAATTGTTTAGCTTTAGCTTTAGCCGATCTTGTTTTCCCAAAGCCACTCATTCCACTCCTGTCTACGTGCCAAGGTCAAACCGTGTATAGTCCCATGGGAATCCACCAGTCCAGAGAGTAAACAACAAGACAGGAGAGAATAGAAACAAAAAGCAAGTCCCAGACAGCTGTAAATCCAAAGTCCTCTAGGGGGAGTTTAAAAGTATCTCGAGGGAAAGAATAAATTTGTTACTCCAAATAATGTCCAAACAGCCGTAAAAAAGACCTTCAGCTCTCTTGTAGTAAGCAGAGTTAATCCTTAATATGAAACAATGTCTCTGAAAAGTGCGAGAAACGGTATTTCAATGTATCTAGTCCAATGACGCTCAAATGTAGCAGTTCCGATAGCCAAGCGAAGTCCGCAATTTGACAGTTCTGTTTGATCTGACAGCCCGAGTATTTGGGCTTCTTAATGCATTTGTAAATCCACAGGGGAGAGGTAAAGCCAAGTCCAAAACCAAAAGGAAAAAAGAATTTACATCCCTTAGTCTCTTTAAAACAGCTCAAATGATGCACGAGTTAAAAACTTTTAATGCCACTTCAAAGGCTTCCAGCAGATCAAAGTCTTTTGCTTTGAATCCTTAAGCAGAGCCGGGAGACGGACTTCCTGGTTGCGTCTCCCGCTTTGGCCGAATTTTATATCAATTTAGTCCCCAATTCCTTCAGTCCCTCTTACTCACGGGTTGGTAGTTTTCAAATCGGATGTTCCAGGAAAAAAGGTCAGCGCTCATCGGCAGCAGCTATGCGGCTTCACTCCACAGAAAGAGCGATCGACTCACAGCACCGCGCCAGCCCTTCCACGTTCCGGAGCCCCTTACGGGGTTCCTTCTTCGTTTCGGGGGGCGCTTCTGGTGCCCGCCGAGTCCCACGGCCACAGGCTCACTCTGCCTGTGGTTTTCCGGTGTGGGTCTCCGCTTCGCCGTAGCGGACGACCCGTTTCTGCGGAGCTTCCCCTTCACAGCGCGAAGGAGACCGCCATTGCCGTTTCGCGCCGCCTCCGGAAGTGCCTCCATGAAATTTTAAATTTATTTTTCTGTCAAAAGAGTGTGTTGGTAATAACAAGGTTGTGCGCTGCCAATAGTCCTAGGCCACAGATTGAAATCTCGCCCAGCTCTTGCATTAAAATCACCCAGGAGGATAATTTTATCTTCCTTAGGCGTCTCTGATAGGACGGTATCCAACTGAGAGTAAAATTTTTCTTTAATGTCTTCATCAGCATCCAGTGTTGGTGCATAAGCGCTTATAATAGTAGCCTGTTGGTTTTGGGTGAGCTTTATTCGAAGGGTTGAGAGCCGCTCATTAATGCCAGTAGGGACTTCTGACAGGAGCTTCACAAGGTCATTTTTTATAGCGAAGCCTACCCCATGTATTTGATGTTCTTGTTCAGATAGACCTTTCCAGAAGACTGTGTAGCCTCCTTTTTCTTCCTTCAGTTGTCCCTCGCCTGCTCTTCGAGAGTCTTGAAGCGCTGCAATAGTGATGTTAAAACATCACAGCTCTCTTGCAATGATGGCAGTTCTGCGTTCAGGATGCTCACTGTCTGTGTTATCTGACAAAGTCCATATATTGCATGTTCCAAAATTCAATTGTCTTTTACAACCACTAGGTGGTGACCCCACTGGGTGCGGTAATCCAGTCAGGGAAAAAGGGAGGCAAACTATATTTTGGGCACCTTTTCTAGCCCCTTCCCCTTTTCGGGGTGAGCAGAGTGGATCCTAAATAGGACTGCTCAGTCATGGATACAGCTGCTGAGCTACTCAACTGCCTCATTCCTTGAGTCAGAATGACTGACTCTGTATCCATCACCCATGTGCCAGTTCATGACTAGGGGCTTCCAGATTTCACGATCCTGCCCCCGTTACCATTTGCCGATTGCCATGGCACTTTGGGGGTTTGGGTTGGGTTTTTGGAAGATGCCTGTGCATGAATTTGTTTTATGTGTGTAGTGTTGGGATGCAGCCAAGGAATCAGGGGCAATTGGCAGGCGCCCAGCGGCTCCAGCCCACAGGCTGGTGTGCTGGGCGATCTCCAGTCCTTGGATCAGCATGAAACTGTGACCCAAGCTTCAGAAGCCTTCAGAAGCTGGGCACGCACACTCAGCAGAGTAAAACACTGCGCAACAGAAGTGGCAGGAGAGGCATATGTGAACATATTTGCAAGCAGTTTTATTCAGTGTACTTCAGGACAAAAAGGAAACATGTCTGCTCTCCTTTGTGTCCAAAGCAAGACAGCATAAGCAAAAGCTATACACAAACAGAAGTTCCCAGCAAGCTGTGCTGGAGTGTAAACAGGCAGGTGACACACAACAATCATGCCTATACTTAAGGTGGAACGGAATATTCCAAGTGCATGCTGACCAACACACAGTCTTCACAGTAGGGCTCTGTTCCGATGGCATGAGGTAGTCACGACAAACTGGTAGATTCCTATCTGCTGCAGCCTTCATCCGCCTTCACAGCCGTTGTAACATACCGCTTGTTATCATCCGCCTGTTCTGCCGTTGAGGACTTCTTGGATCATTCTTTGTCTATCTCCTTCCGTTTGACCTTACTGCCTTGGGTGACCCTGCTGGGAGTACGAGATTCCCGACGGCTTCGCTCACAAGGGTCATAGAAACATGCAAGCCCACTCACCACGACAAGGTGATGATCCACAATATACATACATGTTATTTGTCAGTCACTATTGCACAGTCTTATTATCTGGAAATCAGTTCTGTTGCATTGCATTCTGCAAATAATATCTCTCTTAGATATACCCAGGAAATATTAATAGCAGAGACAATAACAAGAGGATAGCCAGTTACAAGCTTGACTCTTGTAGCTATAAGCAGCTTCATTTGCTATAGGATACATCCTTTAGGCAAGGGATTGCCAACTTTTTTAGACCAGTGGGCACATTTCGATTTTTGAGAGAGTGCAGTGGCTGCTAGTCATAACATGATTGCCATGGGGGACATGGCATAAATTAGAGGGGGAAACAAAAGGCAAGCTATGGAGATTTCAAGGACTGGAAAATAAGACTTAAGCTGGAAAAGTGAACTAAAGTGGGAGGAGAAAAGAGCAACTCTTTAGGATGCAAGGGATTCCTAATGCTTGGTGTCCAAATAGCTTACTTATTAATCACAGCTCTGACTTTGCCCTTTGGCTAAAAACACTGACAGATGGGAGCTCATTTCACATATGTAAATTGCTTACAATGGTACCTGCACATTTGCTTCACAACTTTCTTTCTAGGAGGACTAGAGATTTACCCTTTTTTCTTTTCTTTTTTAAAAATTTCATGCATATCAGTTAATATCTTGACCTTGCTCCACTGAATTGAAATTTCAGACTTCACAACATAGGAAAACGGCCAACTAAACAGCTATTTTTGTGGAGCAGGGTCAAGATATTAACTGATATGCATGAAATTTCAGATATTGCTATATATTGGGTTTTTTTGCTCTATAAGACGCACCAGACCACAAGACACACCTAATTTTTGGAGGAGGACAACAAGAAAAAAAATATTCTGAATCTCAGAAGCCAGAACAGCAAGAGGGATTGCTGTGCAGTGAAAGCAGCAATCCCTCTTGCTGTTCTGGCTTCTGGGATAGCTGCGCAGCCTGCATTCACTCCATAACACACACACACATTTCGCCTTACTTTTTAGGAGGGAAAAAGTGAGTCTTATAGAGCAAAAAATACGGTAATCCCTTGCCAAGAAAATTCCCTGCCAAGAAAACTCCATGAACAAAGACAACAGGCATAGAAAAGTTATGACGCTGGAAGATGAGCCCCTCAGGTCGGAAGACGTCCAACATGCTACTGAGGAAGAGCAGAGGACAAGTACAAGTAGATTCAGAGCTGATGAAGCAGCTGGGCCAAAGCCGAAAGGTCGCTCAGTTGTGGATATGCCTAGAAGCGAAAGGAAAGTCCAATGCTGTAAAGAAAAATATTGCATAGGAACCTGGAATGTAAGAACCATGAATCTTGGTAAGTTGGATGTCATCAAAAATGAGATGGTAAGAGTAAATATTGACATCCTGGGCATCAGTGAACTAAAATGGACAGGAATGGGCGAATTCAGTTCAGATGACCATCATATCTACTACTGTGGGTGTTGTGTATGCCGGCGTGGTTGCTCGAGAGCAAACAGGCAAGACTCCCTGTTGGTCTTTTCAAGGCTTTATTATCTGTCCAAAACGTTCACAATGCAGATCAACTCAATTCCATGTCTGCTCACTCACTAGCAGAATCTGGGAGTGGGCGGTCCTTAAACTTTCCCCAGCAGAGTAGTCTTTTGACCCTCCCCCCCACGCCTCCCCTCTCTGCGTGTAAACCAACTGTGCAAAGATGGCGTGGGCAGAGGGGGACCTGCCTCCCCCCGGCTTTGTTCATGCCGGTGCTGTGTCTCTCCCTTGCATCATCCGAGACCTGCACCCCTTCCCCACTGGAGGCGTGGCTTCCCTCCTCTGCAGAGGTAGTGCTGCTTCTCACAGTCTTTGGAGGCTCCCTGTAACCTAACTGCCCTTCCACCTCTCGCCTCTGAGCTGATGGCAGTTCCCTGACAGTGGGCAAGGATCCCGTAAAAGAAATGGAGTGACCCTCATAGTCAAACTGAAATTGACAAATTCTATGAAGACTTACAACACCTTCTAGAAATGACACCAAAGAAGGATGTTCTTCTCATTATAGGGGATTGGAATGCTAAAGTAGGGAATCAAGAGATAAAAGGAACAACTGGCAAGTTTGGCCTTGGAGATCAAAACGAAGCAGGGCAAAAGCTAATAGAGTTCTGCCAAGAGAACAAGCTGGTCATCACAAACACTCTTTTCCAACAACACAAGAGACGACTCTACACATGGACATCACCAGATGGGCAGCATCGAAATCAGATTGATTATATTCTCTGCAGCCAAAGATGGAGAAGCTCTATACAGTCAGCAAAAACAAGACCTGGAGCTGACTGTGGCTCAGATCATCAGCTTCTTATAGCAAAATTCAAGCTTAAACTGAAGAAAGTAGGAAAAACCACTGGGCCGGTAAGATACAATCTAAATCAAATCCCCTATGAATAAACAGTGGAAGTGAAGAACAGGTTTAAGGATTTAGATTTGGTGGACAGAGTGTCTGAAGAACTATGGATTTAGGCTGGTAACATTATACAGGAGGCAGCAACGAAAACCATCCCAATGAAAAGGAAATGCAAGAAAGCAAAGTGGCTGTCCAACGAGGCCTTACAAATAGCGGGGGAGAGAAGGCAAGCAAAATGCGAGGGAGATACTAAAAGATTTGGGATAATTAAATCCTGCCGTCCAGTCAGCGCTTCCCTGCGTGACTCTGCTCGGGAGCTGACCTGGCAGGGGAGCAGAGGAGCAGCGGTCCTGCGTCCGTGTGAGATGAGGGATAAATCACGTCAGGAGACAGTTCGGTTCTTATCTCCAGAAGCGTTTATTTACAAAGCAGTAAATCCATCAGAAACCTCCGACATTCTCCGTGCTCCAAAAGCACGCACGCAGCCTCTGAGCTGAGCTGTGTCTTAGGCAGAAGCGAAAGCAAGTCTGAACAGTGACACAGACTGTGACGCACTTCTCTGCGTCAAGCTCCTCCCAGATACAGGACACCACGGAGTTTTAACCCTGTCAGTTCCAAACTCCACACCCCCTCTTGTCCTGCATCTGGGGACAATAGCCAACAATGCTTTCCCCATACAGAGACCCTCACAGAACTCCTCGTGCTTCTGGAAGGTTAACGGTTTTGTGAAACCATCAGCGAGGTTCTTGGTTGAGGGACAGTATTTCAGAGCAACTAGCCCCTCATGAACGCTCTGACATACATTCCGGAAACGTATGTCCAAATGTTTGGTCCTCGCCTTGAATTGCCCCGTCTCGGCCAATTTGAGGCATGGTTGATTGTCTTCATGCACCACAAACGGGTAGACAATTTTCTCCACAGATTTCCTCGACCAAACATACATAGAACTCCAGCTCTCTGCAAACCTCTGATAGCGCACTGAACTCAGCTTCAGTAGACGAAAGCGCTATGAGACTTTGCTTCCGGGACCTCCACCCAACTACTGAGTTCCCAAACTTCACCACTAGGCCTGACACTGATTTGCGGTCCTCAAGGTTAGCCCAGTCTGAATCCACCCATGCGGTCAGCTTGACACCGCCCTCAGCTGACATCTTGAGGCAAAAGTCTTTGGTATCTTGCAGGTAACGCAGCACCCGTTTAATACCATTCCAGGCCTGCACACTAGGACTTGAAGCCTCTCTACTGAGCAGATTGACAGCAAACGCTATGTCTGGTCTGCTCCACTGTGACAGGTACAACAGACTACCCAGAGCTGACTGAAAGAGTTCAGTATTTCCGAACACAACGCGTTCTACTTGCTGACACTCCTTCACGTATCCAGCCTCCATGGGTGACCTGGCACCTGCACAGTCAGACATCCTGAACTTCTCAAGCAACTGTTCAATCTTACCTTTCTGGCTGAGCAAAAAACTTCCATCACTTGCTCTCGTGATCTCTATGCCTAAATATGACTTGACGTCTCCAAGCTGCTTGAGCTTCAACCGTTTTCCAAGCTCCTTAGCAAACTTCTCCACTTGTTTACTTGTCTGTGCCATGATCAAGATATCATTGACAAAGATCTGAGCAGCTTGCTGTGTCTCACATGAACCTTTAAGGTAGAGACAGCTGTCCGCAACACTTCTCCTGAAACCTAGCTCTTCTAAGGCTTCATTCAGACACATGTTCCAATTTCTGGCAGATTGGCGTAATCCATAGATGGATTTGTGCAACCGCCACACGGCGCCTGGCTCACTGACTTCAAACCCTGGAGGAGGAAGCATGTACAACTCCTCCTGGAGATCTGAGTTCAGGTAGGTGACATCTACATCAAAATGGTTCACCTTCCAACCTCTCTGTGCTGCTATCACCAAAAGCGTTCTCAGAGTCTCTGCTCTTGAGGTCGGCGAATATACCTCTGTGAAGTGGACACCCTTCCTCTGTGTGAATCCTCGGGCCACTAACCTCGCTTTATACTGTGGTTCTCCAGCTTCTGTGGGTTTAAGACGGTAAACCCACCTGCAACTCACAGCCTGCTTTCCAGCCGGCAGCTGTGTGAGTGAGAACACACCAAGAGACTCCATTGAGTTCATCTCCTTCTGCATCGCCTCATGCCATTTACTAGCTTCTTCCTGAGGCAACTTCTGGATATCCTCAAAGGATTCAGGTTCACATCTAGCCACACCTACCCACACGCTAGTGGCTTCATACTTTTCCGGTGGCTTTCCCTTGGTTGACCTTGCTGACCTTCTCAGCGTGAACTCTGGAACTGTGCCTGATTCACTTGGACCAGCCAGACCATCCCCTGTGTCAGAAACTTCCCCCTCTGACCTGCTGCGCCTTTTAGGCCTCACAGCTGGGTCTGTTGGCGAGGATGGCTCACTCCTTGGCTCAGACTTGACAGAGACCTGTGGAGGGATCATGGGACTCCCTTTTGGAGAGGTTCGGAGCCTCTGCCTTGGAGATCCCGGTTCTGGACTCTGTGGCTGTGGACTGTGCACCTCAGCAACAGGTTCAGCTTCGTCGTCCTCCTCTTCTTCATCTGAGTCTAACAGAACATCCAGGTTCCCGTGAAGACGTTTCCACCCACTTTGCTCGCAAAACTCAGCACTGCCGCTAATAAGCAGCTTAGACTGGTTGCCAGTAGGGTATGTGAAACGCCACGCCTTTGAACCCGGCTCATAGCCTACAAAGATCATCTTCCTAGATCTTGGCTCACCCTTTCTGCGCATGGCCTTTGGAATGAGGACCCAAGCCTCACAGCCAAACACTCGCAGGAAATCCACTTTCGGTTTCTTCTGATGCAACAAGAAATATGGTGTGTTGCCTACACTGGAATTGTACACCCTGTTCTGCAGAAAACATGCTGACTTATAACTCTCAGCCCAAAAGCGCTGTGGCAAACCCGAGTCTGCCAACATAGCATTCGCTGCTTCCTGTAGCATGCGAAACTTTCTCTCTGCAACTCCGTTCTGTTGCGGAGAGTAGGGGGCAGTCAATCGATGACTGATACCTTTCTGCCTGAAAAACGATTGCAACGCAGAACCCGTGAACTCCCCCCCACGATCAGATTGAAAGGAAATCACCCTGGTAGAGAACCGCAGCTCTACCGCTGTGATCCAATCCCTGATCAGTGCAGCTGCTTCTGACTTTTGTTTAAGTGAGAAAACCCAAGAATGCCTTGAAAAATCATCAATCAGAACCAGAACCCATTTAGACCCAGCTAAAAAAGGTGTTGGCATGGGCCCTGATAAATCTGCATGCACAAGTTCAAAGGGTTTGCTGGTTCTCCTCTCTGACCTGGGGTATGTGCATGTTGTGACCTTCGATTGCTTACAGGCTTGACAATCTAAGTATCTATCACATGCCTTGAACCTGCATCCAATTGTGTTGTCAGTGGCTTTCCTCACATATGACCACCCAACGTGCCCAAATCTCCTGTGCCACAAATGCATACAATCATGGTGTGGTGGGACATTTTCACACTGCACCTGGGCGTCTTCAATGGACTTTCCACTAGCCCCATTTTCCACCAGTCCCATTTTTCCACCAGTCCCATCTTCAATAGGCATCTGCACCAGAAAGAGCCTGTCTTTTCTCTCAACACTGTAGATCTTCTTCCCATTCCTGTAGAAGGAACACAGATTGTTAGAGAACAGAACATCAAAACCATCAGCCATAAGAGCTGATACACTTAAAAGTGAATGTGCAAGCTCGGGGACCACATAAGCTTGCACCTCATGATCTATAAAGGGACAGTATAAGAAACCAGTTTCAGTTAGCTATCTCTTAGGCCCATCTGCCATCGTGGCAAAACGTCCAGATTTAACTGTCTTGCAATTTCTCAGGAGCCCACCAGATGGCACAAGACTGTGGGTGGCTCCCGTATCGACAACAAGAGATAAAGTGGCTCTCTGGCTGTCTTCCAAGGTTGCCATGGCGACACTCGCACCCCCACCGGGGCCTCTGCCAGTGTCCTTCCTGGTTGCCATGGTTGCTGCAAGGCCTCTGCTGGTGTTCTCACGCTTCGCCGTCTGAGAACCGTTGCTTATCTGCCTTAGCAGGTGGCTGACCTTGCATTCCAACGCCTCTGCAGAACAATGCCCTTCGCTGTTGGACTTCGCCTCAGAGCACAAACAACTTTCGGAGACTTTGGCTTTCCCAGAGCTCTTGGAACGGCCTGCACCCCCACTCCTGGGTGCCCAGCTGCCTGAGGAACGGTCTGCAACCACCTTCCTCTTCCCAGCTCTCAGCCTCTCTCCTGGACCATCACACAGACGTGTTGAAGCATAGAAACAGCTTCCCAAAACAGTCCCGGCCCCTCTGGGCTTACAGCTCTCTCTGGGCATCTTCTAGCCCCCTCTGGTCTGGCTCCCACTGCAGCCTGACATGCCGTCTTCAGTGCCTGCCACGCGACCCAGGGCTTCTTCCCTTGGAGCTTTGGCAACAGCCAAGCATTAATGCTGGCCCTTAAAATGGCTAGCACCCTTTGCTCTCTCTCCAGAGCAGCAGCCACGTCTGCTTCACAAGCTTCCACTACTCCTGCAGACCTCTCAGTGGGCTGGGCAAGGACTGGATCAGCTTGTGTACACTCCCAAAGCTTCCTTTCTGCCAGCCAGTAGTACATGCGCTTACTCCAGTCTTCCCAATTGGCCCCATTCAGTCTTTCGAAGGGGATATTAAAGCTCTCATGCTCCTGCTGTGCCTGAGCAGCAGCCATCTTCCACCCACCGGGGCTTCAAGCGTACTCACGCGTTTGCCAGCAATCTGGACCTCCGAAGCAGCCGTCTTCCTTGGCTTTTGGCTCCGCTCTCCAGCATTCCCCACTGCCCTTCTTGGCAGGAGCTCTCAGCAACACAACGCTAGCATTCTTCCTCCCTTCTCACACTTGTCAGGAAATGCGGAAGAGCCATAACCTTTGGGATAATTAAATCCTGCCGTCCAGTCAGCGCTTCCCTGCGTGACTCTGCTCGGGAGCTGACCTGGCAGGGGAGCAGAGTAGCAGCGGTCCTGCGTCCGTGTGAGATGAGGGATAAATCACGTCAGGAGACAGTTCGGTTCTTATCTCCAGAAGCGTTTATTTACAAAGCAGTAAATCCATCAGAAACCTCCGACACTCTCCGTGCTCCAAAAGCACACACGCAGCCTCTGAGCTGAGCTGCGTCTTAGGCAGAAGCGAAAGCAAGTCTGAACAGTGACACAGACTGTGACGCACTTCTCTGCGTCAAGCTCCTCCCAGATACAGGACACCACGGAGTTTTAACCCTGTCAGTTCCAAACTCCACAAAAGATACAGGAAACTGAATGCAGATTTCCAAAAAATAGCAAGGAGAGACAAGAAGGCCTTCTTAAACGAGCAATGCAAAGAAATAGAGGAAAACAATAGAATGGGAAAAACCAGAGATCTGTTCAAGAAAATTGGAGATATGAAAGGAACATTTCGTACAAAGATTACCATAATAAAAGACAAAAGTGGAAAGAAGAAAGAGGCCTTTCTCCTGGGCATTGTCGGCCAATTGGTGCCAAAGAAGGACAGAACTTTTTTTATGTATGCTACAACAGCAGCAAGAATACTCATTGCAAAGTATTGGAAGACACAAGATTTACCCACTCTGGAAGAATGGCAGATGAAGGTGATTGACTACATGGAATTGGCAGAAATGACTGGCAGAATCCGAGACCAGGGAGAAGAGTTGGTGAAAGAAGACTGGAATAAATTTAAAGACTATTTACAGAAATATTGTAAAATTAATGAGTGTTAGAAGGATGTTGGATAGAAACTAAGGGGTTTCCAGCTGTAATGCTTTAGGAGATACGGGGGAAAAACGGTTTATAAATGGGTAAAAGCTTAATGGTAAGGATTTGCTGAACTAACAAATTGAAGTGGAATACAAAGAAGGGAGGTATGAGGAGGTCTGGGGAAATAAGCGTAAGGAAGATATGTTATGGAAAATTATTTGTTTTTTAACTGTTTTTACGTTGTATTTTGTATTTTGTTTGTTTTTATTATTATTTTTCATTGTTATATTTTAAAAACTTTAATAAATATATTTTTTTGGGGGGGGAGTGGAAAGGACCTAACAGAAGCAGAAGACATCAAGAAGAGGTGGCAAGAATACACAGAGGAATTATACCAGAAAGATATGGATGTCTCGTACACCCCAGGTAGTGTGGCTGCTGACCTTGAGCCAGACATCCTGGAGAGTGAAGTCAATTGGGCCTTAGAAAGCACTGCTAATAACAAGGCCAGTGGAGTGATGATATTCCAGCTGAACTATTTAAAAATTTAAAAGATGATGCTGTTAAGGTGCTACACTCAATATGCCAGCAAATTTGGAAAACTCAGCAGTGGCCAGAGGATTGGAGAAGATCAGTCTACATCCCAATCCCAAAGAAGGGCGGTGCCAAAGAATGCTCCAACTACCGCACAATTGCACTCATTTCACATGCTAGCAAGGTTATGCTTAAAATTCTACAAGGAAGGCTCAAGCAGTATGTGGACTGAGAACTCCCAGAAGTGCAAGCTGGATTTAGAAGAGGCAGAGGAACCAGAGATTGCAAACATTCGCTGGATTATGGAGAAAGCTAGAGAGTTCCAGAAAGACATCTACTTCTGCTTCATTGACTATGCAAAAGCCTTTGACTGTGTCGACCATTGCAAACTATGGCAAGTTCTTAAAGAAATGGGAGTGCCTGAACACCTCATCTGTCTCCTGAGAAATCTCATTGTGGGAGAAGAAGCTACAGTTAGAACTGGATATGGAACAACTGATTGGTTCAACATTGGGAAAGGAGTACGGCAAGGCTGTATATTGTCTCCCTGGTTATTTAACTTATATGCAGAATTCATCATGCAAAAGGCTGGGCTGGATGAATCCCAAACCAGAATTAAGATTGCCGGAAGAAATATCAACAACCTCAGATATGCAGATGACACAACCTTGATGGCAGAAAGTGAGGAGGAATTAAAGAACCTTTTAATGAGGGTGAAAGAGGAGAGTGCAAAATATGCTCTGATGCTCAACATAAAAAAAAAAAAAACACGAAGATCATGGCCACTGGTCCCATCACCTCCTGGCAAATAGAAGGGGAAGAAATGGAGGCAGTGAGAGATTTTACTTTCTTGGGCTCCATGATCAGTGCAGATGGTGACAGCAGTCACGAAATTAAGAGACACCTGCTCCGTGGGAGAAAAGCAATGACAAACCTAGACAGCATCTTAAAAAGCAGAGACATCACCTTGTCAACAAAGATCCGTATAGTTCAAGCTATGGTTTTCCCAGTAGTGATGTATGGAAGTGAAAGCTGGACCATAAAGCAGGCTGATCGCCGAAGAATTGATGCTTTTGAATTATGGTGCTGGAGGAGACTCTTGAGAGTCCCATGGACTGCAAGAAGAACAAACCTATCCATTCTGAAGGAAATCAGCCCTGAGTGCTCACTGGAAGGACAGATCCTGAAGCTGAGGCTCCAAGACTTTGGCCACCTCATGAGAAGACTCGACTCCCTGGAAAAGACCCTGATGTTGGGAAGGATGGAGGGCACAAGGAGAAGGGGACGACAGAGGACGAGATGGTGGGACAGTGTTCTCGAAGCTACCAGCATGAGTTTGACCAAACTGCGGGAGGCAGTGGAAGACAGGAGTGCCTGGCGTGCTCTGGTCCATGGGGTCACAAAGAGTCAGACACGACTAAACGACTAAACAACAACAACAACAATATAATCCTTGGTGTAGTAAGATAAGACCTTTGGAGCAGGCATTTTCAAAAAAGAGTTTTTTAATGAACCGTCCTATTGCATACTGCTAAAAGAAAACTATATGAAAATGTTGTATAGATGGTATATTACAGGGGTGGCCAACTCCCAAGAGACTGATCTACTCACAGAGTTAAAAACTGGCAGTGATCTACCCCCTTTTGAGGGGTTCAGGTCAAAGTTCTTGAGCTTTTTTTAGGAGGGCCAAAGATGTTGAGCTTCTTTGGCGCAAGTCAGTGATCTATCACAGACGTCCAGTGATCTACTGGTAGATCACGATCTACCTGTTGGACATGCCTGTATTATAAGAAGAAAGGATTTCATCCTAAACTTATCTCTTGAAGAAAGTGCATCTAAGGCCCTAGGCTTCAACCGACTTACTCCCCTAGACATAAATCTGGCACTGATGGAGACCATAATTCAGGGTTCTGGAAACGTTTTCAGCAGGGGGTGGGTCCACTGTCCCTCAGACCTTGCGGGGGGGGGGCGGACTATATTTTGAAGGGGGAAACAATGAGCAAATTCCTATGCCCCACAAATAACCCAGAGATGCATTTTAAAGAAAAGTGCACATTCTACTCGTGTAAAAATACCAGGTAGGCCCCACAAATCACCCACAGGGGCATTTTAAAGAAAAGGGCACATTCTACTTGTGTAAAAACATGCCGATTCCTGGACTGTCCGCGGGCTGGATTGAGAAGGCGATGTGGCTGGATCCAGCCCCCGGGCCGTAGTTTGCCGACCCATGTCGTAATAGAAAGGAGAGAAGAAGGAAGAGGAAAAGCGCAAGGCTTGGAGGAGGATTCGAAGCTGCTGCTGATATATGCCCCCAGCCAAACTCTCTTTGCCAAACACCTCTCAGCAACCAGTCAGGGGTGTTTGGTTTCAGCAACAGGTGGAATTAGCCGAAGCCAAAGAGAAATGTGGTCCCGAAGGGTTCGCAGAGAGGAGCAGCAGATGGCAAATGTCAAAAAGGAACCGGAAAATCTCTCTCTCTCTCTCTCTCTCTCTCTCTCTCTCTCTCTCTCTCTCTCTCTCTCTCTGTGTGTGTGTGTGTGTGTGATGGCCTGGGAATCTGATTCAGAGGCTGAACCGGAGGAATCCCAGCCTGCACAGGAGTCCCCGCCTCCAGGGCCGGCCGAGCCGGGTCAGGGGCTTGAATCTGAAGGGCCCCCACCTGTGCTGGATCCTCAGGAGCAGACACCAGATGAATCCACTCTGGCTCAGGAGGTGATCAAGGACCCATTGCCTGCAGGTGCGCCTCTCCCAGCCCTGTCAGGGGAAGGTGAGGTTGCCTCTGGGTCCAGTAACCCTCCATCGTCTCCTGAGCTGCAGAGGCTGAGGGCAGAGAGGCGGAGGGAACTGGGTTCTCTCAGGAGGAGTGCTCGCCTTAAGGCCAGGAGAGGCGGGTCACCTGTGGGCCGGGACCGCCCCTGGCCTCAGAGAAGATAAAGGCAAGTCTGCCCGGTCTCAGGTTGCGGGAGCAACGTCGTTGGAAACCTGTTTCTGCCAGCACCCAGACCTGTTCTTCCAGAGTTCCCGACCTTGCCCGGCTCCTCGCTTTGGACCCCGCCTCACCCTTGGTGGATAGTCTTCAGACCCTCGACCCAGGACCGGTCTCTGACCACGCCTCACGGTAACCTCCCCCCGGGACCAGCACAGATTGTATCTGTGTATAGGACTACCCCCCAATTTTTTACATGAATTTTCTAGTAAAAATACATAGTCTTATACACAGAAAAGTACAAAATAAAAAAATTCCTTCCAGTAGCACCTTAAAGACCAACTAAGTTAGTTCTTGGTATGAGCTTTCGTGTGCATGCACACTTCTTCAGATACATGTGTATCTGAAGAAGTGTGCATGCACACGAAAGCTCATACCAAGAACTAACTTAGTTGGTCTTTAAGGTGCTACTGGAAGGAATTTTTTTATTTTGACTATGGCAGACCAACACGGCTACCTATCTACTACAGAAAAGTACAGTAATTTTAATTTTTATCATCTACCATACTGTCTTATTTCTTTTATAGTACAGTACATTGATGATTGCTTTCATGCTACGGATCCATGGTTTCGTTAAAGAGTAAAATTCATGTTCAATGGCTGTTTCAGGGGTTGTTTTTCAAAATTTGGAACAGATTAATCCGTTTTGTATTCCTTTCTATGGCAAAGCGCGCCTTGGTTTTGGAAGGCTTTGGTTTTGGAACAGACTTCCAAAACGGATTCAGTTTGAGAACCAAGGGACCACTGTATTAGCACAGCAACCCCTCCAGGTCTAGTGTGACCCATGCTACTGCAATGGCGAGTGGGATTTGCCCATGCTCCTAGCATCATGGAACTGGGCTGTCACAAGGCAAGTTGAGTACAGTGATACCTAATAATAATAATAATAATAATAATAATAATAATAATAATAATTAAAAACACAATACAGTATTAAACATTAAAAACTTCACTAAACCTTGGTCCTCAAACTTAATCCCTTCAGGGTTTTGTGAGCCAGTGCCGGCTGATGTTTGCCACCTGTGCTACAGACTTTCCCACTCCACGGAGCCAGGTGTGCTTCATGGTTAGCCTGCTTGTGGGTCCGGCACCTTCCTGGGTTACTCCATATCTTGAGGCCAACAACCCCCTGCTGGGGAATCTAGACTACTTTATCATCACCCCGGAGGGCATGTTCGGGGAGCTGAACCGTGCCCAGACCGCTGAGATGGCCCTGCAGAACCTCTGGCAGGGTGCTCGCTCGGTTACTGAGTACGCCGCAGAGTTCCGTTGGTGGGCTGAGGACACCCTGTGGAATGAAGCTGCCTGTTAGTTCCACTTCTGCCAGGAACTTCATCCATGCCTCAAAGACAAATTGGTGCGAGCGACCCCCCCCCCCCCGCAACCCTGACAGACTTTATCTCACTTTGTATTAACATCGATACGCGCCTGTCTGAGAGTGATTCCGAGCGCCGCTCGAGGGGGCCCCCAGAGCGCAATGCGGCGGTGGGGCTTGAGGAGGAGCCCATGCAAGTGGGTGCGGCCCGCTGCTCTCTCTCCAGTCAAGAGAAAAGCCAGAGTTGGGCCCTGGGACTGTGCTTGTACTGCGGAGAGGGAGGCAATTTCGTGTCAGGCTGCCCGGCAAAGAGGTTCACGCCGGGAAACGACAAGTCCCGGCTGTGCTAGGAGGGGCTCAGCCGGGGCCCAGTCGCTGCGCCCCCCCATTTCCTGCTCCCTATCTGCATTCTCCTTTCCCAGTGGGGCATGCTGGCCCTGGAGGCAGTGATTGATTCTGGAGCCTCTGCCGTCTTCAAGGACATCAGTGTCACCGAGAAGTACCAGGTACCATCTGTAGTAAAAGCATCACCTGTTCCAGTGGTTGGCCTGGACGGGACCCCCTCACACTGGGACCCATTACCCATGACACCTGCCCGCTGGCCATGTTGGTGGCACGCCGGCACCAGGAACTATTAACATTTGAACTGGTTCAGACCCCACATTTTTTCAGTGGTCCTCGGGAGCCTCTGGTTGGTCTGGCATGACCCCACCATTTCCTGGGCTCAACAGACACTGTGTTTCTCATCGTCTTTCTGCCATGATGTCTGTGCCCAGCCCCCTGTGTTGTCTCCATCACAGCCGGAACCCGCAAACCCCCACCGACTGGCCCCCACTTCTTCCACTTTGCATGGGACCACCCCAGACAGGACAGGGCCACCGGATGCTGGCACTACCAGGATTTGGCAGACGTATTCGAGAAGAAAGAGGCTGAGGTGTTGCCACCCCCAGGGCTCCGCTAGGGGCGCCTTGGAAGATGGCCGACAATACCATCTCTCCAGCTCCCACGAGGTAATTTAGAGGCTGAGATGGGAGTAATCAGCCTCCCAAATTCTTCCCGGTGGAAGGGAAGATGCGTTCTCATCCGCGGCTGCCCACAAACCACCCCTGAGTTCGTAAAGAAGGAGGGGGTGGGGGCACTGGATGGAAAGCCCTCGAGGGAGTTCGGATCTCCTGGACGCTGTCTCTGTGAGCACTTGAAGTTCCATTTCTTAAGATAAAGATTGGATTTAAGAATTTTGGACATGCTACAGGCAAAGAAAGGGTAATTAATCTGCCAACTACAGCCACTGAGGTGTCAAGAGTGACAGGAGGAAGAAAAATAACATCAAAGAATAACATCTAAACCGGTATGTTGGAACGGAACGGAAAGGAGGGGGGATAAAACATTTTATTTTTCTACTACGATAATACCTAACAATGCCCCCCCCCCCAGAAGAACCGTCTACATTACTTATAGCAAGTGAGATCGGAAAATATAAACTGTGTGGAAATAATAATATTAATAAATATTAATAATATTAACTAAAGCCTTTGTTCTTTGAAATACTTGGAAAAAGATAAAAGACTCTTCTGTGACGCACTTTTATTTTATTTTTATTTTTTTGCTTATACATTTTTATTAATTTTCATTGATTATACATATATACAGTCTAGATTACATAAGTTGCATATAACTGTGTACCAATATATGGTACACAGTTATTTTAGGCTCCGCCGAGCCTCAGACTTCCCTTCACTTTATTGGTAAGTATCAGATAATGTCTAAAGTTACGTGTTTTATCTCCTTTACATATTTGCCAAACACTGTTAGAGTTATTCTATCCCTGCCAGAGTCATCAAAGTTCTATACTTATCTCTTATATACGTCAGATATTTATTCCAATTTTCATGAAACTTCCGGTCATCCTGGTCTCTTAGTCTTACTGTTATTCTAGCTAGTTCAGCATAATTTATCATCTTGTTCTGCCAGTCATCCATAGTAGGTACTAATTCTGTTTTCCAGCATTGGGCTAACAGTTCTAGCGGCCGTTGTGGCATATAGAAACAGATTTTTGTCCTCTTTTTTAATTTCCTTGCCAACTATTCCTAGTAGGAAAGCTTCAAGCTTTTTGGGAAAAGTATATTTAAAAATCCTTTTAAGCTCATTGTAGATCAGTTCCCAAAAGCCTTTTACTTTCCTGCATGTCCACCACATATGATAGAACTCACCATTCCCCTCTCCACATTTCCAGCATTTCTTATTCTTCAGCTTGTAAATCTTGGCCAATTTAACTGGTGTGAGATACCACCTATAAATCATCTTCCAGAGATTCTCCCTTAATGCCGTACACGCCGTGAATTTCATATTTACATTCCACAATTCTTGCCACTTTACAAAGTCAATATTATAACCAATGTCTATGGCCCATTTTATCATAGCCTCCTTCACCTCTTTGTCTTTTGTATACCACTCCAGTAAGAGGTCATACATCCTAGATAATGTTTTGTTTTTGCCTTCAATGATTTCCACATTAAATTTAGATTTTTTATCTTCAAATCCCAGTTTCTTTTTATCATCTTTTAACAGATCATTCACTTGATGGTATTGCAGCCATCCCGTGAGTACGTTCTTTGCCTCCTCACAGGGCTTAAGTTTTATGCCCTGATCAGTTTTATTGATAAGTTCTTCATAGGTGGCTTTCCCCCCCTCCATATTAGTTTTTTTGACAGTTAGGACATCTATTGGTGAGATCCACCATGGAGTCTTCCTTTCCAGCAGGTTCTTATTTCTTTCCCATACTTGAAATAATGATCCTCTAATTATATGATTTAGAAAGCCTCTATGAACTTTCACCTTTTCGTACCACAGGTACGAGTGCCACCCGTACCTGTTATCAAAGCCCTCTAAATCCAGGATATCAGTATTCTCTAGCTTTATCCAGTCTTTCACCCATGTTAAACAAGCCGCTTCATAATATAGACTCAAATCTGGTAAAGAAAAAACCCCTCTTTCTTTTTTGTCTACCAGTATTTTCATTTTTATTCTTGATCTTTTCCCCTGCCAAATAAATCTCACTAGGATCCTTTGCCAATCTTTACACTGCTTTAGTCCTTTCATTACTGGTGTAGTTTGGAACAGAAATAACATTCTGGGCAGGACATTCATTTTAATAACTGAGATCCTCCCTAAGAAGGAAAGTTTCAGTCTCTCCCAGATTTCTAAGTCTTTCTTGACACCCTTCCAAGTAGCCTCGTAATTATCTTTATATAAGTTTATATTTTTTGCTGTGATCCACACTCCTAAATATTTTACCTTCTTAACAACCGTAATTCCTGTCCTTTGTTCTAACTCTGCTATATCTTCCTTGGTTATATTTTTTGTTATCATTTTGGTCTTATTCCTGTTAAGCTTAAAACCTGTTACTTTTCCAAATTCCTCTAATTTCTGTAAGGCTTCTTGTAGACTGTTCTTAGGATCCTCCAATGTTAATATCAAGTCATCTGCAAATGCTTTTATTTTGAATTCCTTATTTCCTACCTTAATTCCTTTAACTTCCGGTGTTTCCCTTAACCTTTTATTAAACACTTCCAACACTGTTATAAATAACAAAGGAGATAAGGGACAGCCCTGCCTAGTCCCTTTGGCAATATCAAAGGCCTCCAATATATTGTTGTTTATTATAAGTTTGGCATTCTGCTCTTGGTAAATAGCGTCAATACCTTTTCTAAATCCTTCACCAATTCCCATCATTTTTAAATTTTCCTTCATGAAACACCAGGAGACGTTGTCAAATGCCTTCTCGGCGTCAATGAAAATCAGCGCCGCCTGTTTGTCTATTCTACTATCCAAATATTCAATAATGTCTATCACGTTTCTTACGTTGTCTTTCAATTGTCTCCCCGGGAGGAAACCCATCTGGTCTTTATGGATTCTTTTATTTAAGACTTTTTTTAACCTTTCCGCCAGGACGTCTGCGAATAATTTATAGTCGTTATTTAATAACGAAATAGGTCTATAATTTTTTACCTCTAAACCATCTGTATCTTTTTTAGGGATTAAGGTAATAGACGCTTCTTTCCAGGTGTTTGGAATTCTCCCTTCTTTTATTACATTATTCATGACTTCACATAGCACTGGGGAAATTTGGTCACTTAGAATCATAGAATCATAGAGTTGGAATAGACCACTAGGGCAATCGAGTCCAACCCCCTGCCAAGCAGGAAACACCATCAGAGCACTCCTGACATATGGTTGTCAAGCCTCTGCTTAAAGACCTCCAAAGAAGGAGACTCCACCACACTCCTTGGCAGCAAATTCCACTGTCGAACAGCTCTTACTGTCAGGAAGTTCTTCCTAATGTTTAGGTGGAATCTTCTTGTTAAGGGTTTCAGAACTTACAGGGTTAAAGAGTTCTGAGTGACGTCTCACATCTTGAGGCGTGGTTACGTTACACATTCGGGAGTGGTTTTACTCTGTGTGTTTCTTTCTCGGACGCTATGCGAGAGGGAAGATGTGCGAGCTTTCGCCGGGTGTGATTTATGCTGTTATGCTACACGATTAAAGGCTAAGAAGATAAGAGAACGCCTTGTGTGTGTTCTGATTTATTGCCCACACACTGCAATCGCTTCTGACCGCTGTATTCGCTCTGCTAAACCGGCCACAGAGAGGCAGAGGACGTTTCCGTGATCGCCAAGGAGCCGAGGTGCGCAGTGAAAGCCTGCAGGGCTCCATGTTGGCCCTCTTTGGCCGCCATACTTCTTTCTTGTAGTTTGAATCCATTGCTCCGTGTCCGCTTCTCTGGAGCAGCAGAAAACAACCTTTCTCCCTCCTCTATGTGACATCCTTTTATATATTTGAACATGGCTATCATATCACCCCTTAACCTCCTCTTCTCCAGGCTAAACATGCCCAGCTCCCTTAGCCGTTCCTCATAAGGCATCGTTTCCAGGCCTTTGACCATTTTGGTTGCCCTCCTCTGGACACGTTCCAGTTTGTCAGTGTCCTTCTTGAATTGTGGTGCCCAGAACTGGACACAGTACTCCAGGTGAGGTCTGACCAGAGCAGAATACAGTGGCACTATTACTTCCCTTGATCTAGATGCTATACTCCTATTGATGCAGCCCAGAATTGCATTGGCTTTTTTAGCTGCCGCGTCACACTGTTGGCTCATGTCAAGTTTATGGTCAACCAAGACTCCTAGATCCTTTTCACATGTACTGCTCTCAAGCCAGGTGTCCCCCATCTTGTATTTGTGCCTCTCATTTTTTTTGCCCAAGTGCAATACTTTACATTTCTCCCTGTTAAAGTTCATCTTGTTTGTTTTGGCCCAGTTCTCTAATCTGTCAAGGTCGTTTTGAAGTGTGATCCTGTCCTCTGGGGTGTTAGCCACCCCTCCCAGTTTGGTGTCATCTGCAAATTTGATCAGGATGCCCTTGAGTCCATCATCCAAGTCGTTGATAAAGATGTTGAATAAGACCGGGCCCAAGACAGAACCCTGTGGCACCCCACTAGTCACTCTTCTCCAGGATGAAGAGGAACCATTGATGAGCACCCTTTGGGTTCGGTCAGTCAGCCAGTTACAAATCCACTGAGTGGTAGCATAGTCAAGACCGCATTTTACCAGCTTCTTTACAAGAATATCATGGGGCACCTTGTCGAATGCCTTGCTGAAATCAAGGTAGGCTACATCCACTGCGTTCCCTTCATCTACCAGGCTTGTAATTCTGTCAAAAAACGAAATCAGGTTAGTCTGACATGACTTATTTTTCAGAAATCCATGCTGACTATTGGTGATCACAGCATTCCTTTCTAGATGCTCACAGACTGTTTGCTTAATGATCTGCTCCAGAATCTTCCCTGGTATTGATGTCAGACTGACTGGGCGGTAATTATTTGGGTCCTCTCTTTTCCCCTTTTTGAAAATAGGGACAACATTTGCCCTTCTCCAGTCTGCCAGGACTTCGCCTGTTCTCCAGGAATTCTCAAAGATGACTGCCAGTGGTTCTGAGATCACATCTGCCAGTTCTTTTAATACTCTTGGATGCAGTTCATCTGGCCCTGGAGACTTGAATACATCTAAACTAGCCAAGTATTCTTGTACTATCTCCTTAGTTATTCTGGGCTGTGTTTCCTTTGCTGAATCATTTGCTCCAAATTCTTCAGGTCGGGCATTGTTTTCTTTATCGGAGAAGACTGAGGCAAAGAAGGCATTGAGGAGTTCAGCCCTTTCTGTGTCCCCTGTTTGCATTTCACCATCTTCTCCTCTGAGTGACCCCACTGTTTCTTTGTTCTTCCTTTTGCTACGAACATACCCATAAAAGCCTTTTTTGTTGCTTTTAACCTCTCTAGCAAGCCTGAGTTCATTCTGTGCTTTAGCTTTTCTGACTTTGTGCTTACATGTGCTGGCTATTTGTTTGAATTCCTCTTTGGTGGTTTCCCCCCTTTTCCATTTTTTGTACACATCCCTTTTTAATCTTAATTCAGTTAAAAGTTCTTTAGATAGCCACCCTGGCTTCTTTAGGCACCTTCCATGTTTCCGTCTCATTGGTATTGCCTGACGTTGTGCTTTTACTATCTCCCTCTTAACAAACTCCCAGCCATCATGAACTCCCTTTCCTTTTAGTATTACTATCCATGGGATCTCACCCAGCACTTCCCTAAGTTTTATGAAGTCGGCTTTCTTAAAGTCAAGAAATTGAGTCCTAGTATGCTTGGCTGCTCCTTTCCGCTGTATAGTAAACTTCAGAAGAGCATGATCACTCGCGCCTAATGATCCTTCCACTTCTACCCCACTAAGCAGGTCATCAACATTGGTTAGGACCAGATCTAAAATGGCTGTTCCTCTTGTTGCTTCTCCCACTTTCTGGACAATGAAGTTGTCTGCAAGGCCAGTGAGGAATCTGTTTGACCTTATGCTCTTGGCTGAGTTTGACCTCCAACAAATAGCCAGGTAATTGAAGTCCCCCATTACTACTATCTCCCTTCCTTTTGCATGCTTGGCCATCTGTTCCAGGAAGGCATCGTCTATGTCCTCCGTTTGGCTTGGGGATCTATAGTAAACTTCCACAATGAGGTCTCTGTTATTCTTCTCTCCCTTAATTTTGACCCAAATGCTCTCACTTTGGCTTTGAGGTTCTAAATCTTGGATCTCTTCACAGGTATACACATCCCTGACATATAACGCCACTCCTCCTCCTTTCTTGTCTGGTCTGTTTCTCTGAAATAGATTGTATCCCCCCATTATTACATTCCAATCGTGGGACTTATCCCACCAGGTTTCAGTGATGCCTATTATGTCATATTTAGTTTGCTGTACCAAGAGCTCAAGCTCATCTTGTTTATTTCCCATGCTTTGCGCATTAGTGTACAGACATTGAAGTCCATTAATCATTCCCCCGTGTCTCTTATTTAAGGATTTTTTCCTCCCACCACTAGGTCTGCGTGCTGTTTGCTCCATTTGGTCTATGACATTTGGATGATCATCTTCATCAATTGATAGACTCCTACCTTCAGGAGCACTGTCTCCCTCCCCCACATTAGTCAGTTTAAAGCCATCCTGATGAGGTTTCTGAGATTTTTGGCAAAAACATTTCTCCCAACCGTTGTGAGGTGCAGCCCATCGCTTGCCAGAAGTCCATCTTCAAGAAACTGCAGTCCGTGATCTAAGAATCCAAACCGTTCCTGTTTACACCATTTGCGAAGCCAGCTGTTCACTTCCACTATTTTTCCCTCTCTCCCTGGGCCACGTCGTTCAACTGGGAGGACAGATGAGATGACAATTTGTGCATTTAGTTGCTTCAATTTCCTGCCGAGAGCCTCGTAGTCTCTTTTGATCTTCTGGAGGCTTAATATTTTGTAATATTTAGCCAAGATACCATCTGGCCCCGGCGCTTTCCCTATTCTCATTTTTTTTATTGCTTTCCTAATTTCTTCCTCTGTAATTGTCTGGTTTAGATATTCTCTTTCCTCAGTCGTGATCTGTTGCAATTGGTATTTTTTCAAGTAAGCTTCTATCTCATTATCTATCTCTTTTTCTCTTTTATATAATTCCTTATAGTATTTCTGAAATATCTTCTTTATCTCTTTTGGGTCCTCCACTATCCTTTCTCCATCCCTTATCTTACATATCGTGTTTTGTTTTTTCCTCTCTCTTAATTGCCACGCCAGATATTTTCCTATCTTATTTGCTGATTCAAAGTTCTTTTGTTTCATCATTTTAATCCTCCATTCAATCTCCTGGTTCACTATCATAGAAAATTGGGCTTGGAACATCTTTATGTTTTGTTTCAGTGTTTCATCTCCTGGTTTAATAGTTAATTGTCTTTCATTCTCCATGAGATATAGTAAGATTTCTTCTTTCCTTTTCTCTTTTATTTTTTTTGAGATGCTATTTTTCTGAATAAGGAAACCCCTCATGACAGCCTTCCCAGCATCCCACACCGTTTCAAGAGATGTTTCTTTATTCAAATTCCACTTAAAATATTCCTCAATTGTCTCTTTTGCTTTATTTACTATCTTTTGGTCATTGAATAGATTTTCATTCATTCTCCATCTTAATGTTCTGAAATCTTTTCCTTTTACCTCCATATATACTGGATTGTGATCAGATAAAGTTTGTGGGAGGATTTCGGTCTTAATTACTCTTTGCGTCAATTCCTTTGAGACCCAAATATGGTCTATTCTCCCCCAGCTTTGTTTTTTGTTTGTTTGTTTTTTTTGCAAATATTTTTTATTACATTTTCTATAAAAACTTCCATCTTTCCATTTTCCACATCACGTATTTTAGTTTGTTGAACTTCCCTCCACTCCTCTGACAGTCATCCATAATAATTCTCCTATTTACACATTTCTTAATATATAATATCACCTTTAAGTAATTTCTTTATATCCTTATTTACATTTTTGCGATATTCCTCACTTTTCACAAAGCCTCTTTAAAACACACTAGCGTTGTATTCTCCTCACATATAGTTTTCAAATACTCTCTAAATTTTCCCCAATCCTCCAAAAACTTATGGTCTCTTTGAAGTCTAATTTTCCCCGTTAGTTTGTCTAGTTCGGCATAATCAATTAGTTTATTTCTCCATTCGTCCAGAGTCGGTACTTGTTCTTGTTTCCACCTTTGAGCTATCAACCTCCTCGCGGCAGTTATTGCATATTGGAAAAGTTTGAAATCCTTCCTTTTAATTTCCCTTCTGGTTATCCCTAGTAGAAAGGTCTCTGGTTTCTTAACAAAGCTATATTGTAGCATTTTCCTTACTTCATCATATATTTTTCCCCAGAAACCCTTCACTTTCTCGCATTCCCACCACATATGCATAAACGTGCCCTCTTTCTCTCTACACCTCCAGCATTTGTTACAGATCTTATACATTTTGGCCAATTTAACCGGTGTTAAGTACCATCTATATACCATCTTCATGGCATTTTCTTTTAGTGTTATGCATGCTGTGAATTTCAAATTTTGATTCCATATCTTTTGCCACTCTTCCAGCTCTATACTGTACCCTAGATCTCTGGCCCAGTGGATCATTACCTCTTTCACCTCCTCATCCATCTTATGCCATTCTAGTAGGATTTTATACATTTTTGATATGATTTTACGATCATTATTAACAATTTCTGTTTGGAACTTTGAATCCTTTTCCTCATACCCTTTTTCTTTCACCTCCTTTTTAAACATATTACTTATCTGCCAATAGTGCAACCAGTCCCGTACATGTTCTTTCACTTGTTCATATGGTTTAACTGTCCATTTGTCCCCTTCTTTGAATACCAGGTCTCCATATGTGGCCCAGTTACTTCTCATATTGAGTTGCTTAATTCCCATCATCTCTAAAGGGGATAGCCAATGTGGTACCCCCCTTTCTAATATATTTTTATATCTGATCCATACTTCGATTAGCGATTTCCGGAATATATGATTTCCAAAAGATTGATGACCTTTTTTACCCTCCTGCCATAAATAAGCGTGCCACCCGAACCTATTGTCGAATCCCTCTAAGTCCAATAATTTCGTGTTTTTGAGCTTTATCCAATCTCTTACCCAGCAAAGACATGATGCCTCGTAATACAACTTCAAGTCTGGCAGGGCAAATCCTCCTCTCTCTTTTGCATCCGTTAGCAGTTTATATTTAATTCTCGGTTTTTTGCCCTGCCAGATATATCTTGAAATCGATCTCTGCCACTCCTTAAAAATTTTAGCTCCTCTTAATATTGGGATCGTCTGAAATAAAAATAGTAATTTGGGTAGCACGTTCATCTTGATCATTGCTATTCTACCCCAAAAGGATAGTTTTAACCTTCCCCATCCTTCCAGGTCCTTCTTAATTCCTTTCCATATCATAACATAATTATTCTGGTACAGATCAATATTTTTTGGTGTAATCCAAATTCCGAGATATTTAACCTTTTTAACAACTTCAATTCCCATTTGTTGTTGGAACTCTTCAATCATTGATTGCTCCATATTTTTAGTTAGAATTTTAGTTTTTTTCCTATTTAATGTGAAGCCTGCCACTTCCCCAAATTTGCCAATTTCCTCTAACACTTCCTTTACGCTGGTCATCGGGTCTTCCACCGTAATGATCAAATCATCAGCGAAAGCTTTGGTTTTGTATTCATTTTGGCCTTCCTTTACCCCTTTTATCCTTTCATTTTTCCTAATTGAATTCAGAAGGATTTCTAGGACCAATATGAACAGCAGGGGTGAGAGCGGGCAGCCCTGTCTAGTCCCTTTTGATATTTCAATTTCTTCTGTTATCACGTTGTTCACTATCAGCTTCGCTCTTTGTTTGGTGTATATGGCCTTTATTCCGTTGTAAAAATCATCCCCGATCTCCATATTTTCCAAATTTTTCAGCATGAAATCCAATGATATGTTGTCGAATGCCTTTTCGGCATCTACAAACATTAATATTGCTCGTCTCTCAATCCTTACTGACAGATATTCCAATATGTTTATTATGTTCCTCACGTTATCTCTCATTTGTCTGCCAGGAAGGAAACCCGCCTGGTCTTCATGGATAATACTCAGTAATACCTTTTTTAGTCTCTTTGCCATTATTCCTGCATAGATTTTATAGTCCGTATTCAATAAGGAAATCGGTCTATAATTCTTTACTTGTGTTGTATCTGCATCTTCTTTGGGGATAAAGGTTATATACGCCTCTTTCCACGTCTCTGGGATCTCTCTTTCTTTTAAGATGTTATTCATTACCTCTTTTAGTGGTTTTATCAAGTCTAATCTCAATTCTTTGTAGTACCTTGCTGTGAAACCGTCTGGTCCTGGTGTCTTCCCGTTTTTCAACTCTGCTATGACCCCCATAATCTCCTCATTCTCTATCGGAGTATTTAACCCCTCTCTTGCTTCTGTCGAGATCTTTAGTACCTCTTTCTCTCTTAAATACCTCTCTATTTTCCTCATATTGTTTTTCTCTTTATTTCTGTACAATTGGCTAAAAAAGTCCAAAAATCCTTTCCTAATACCTTTGCTGCTGATGATCTCTTCCTCTTTCACTATGATTTTATTTATTGTGCTTTGTTCTTTTCTTTTCTTAATCTGCCAGGCAAGCCATTTTCCTGATTTATTCGCAAATTCGAAGTTCTTTTGTCTCAGTCTTTGAATGTTCTGTTCCACCTCTTTATTAATTAGCATTGCAAATTGGGTTTGCAAGGTCTTAATACTTTGTCTAATTTTTGTGTTGTTAGGTTTTTGAATTAACTTTTGTTCCTTATCCATAATTTGTTCTAAAATCTCTTTTTTCCCTTTCTCTCTGTTCTTCTTTCTAATTGAGTTTTGTTGTATGCAGAATCCCCTCATCACAGCCTTACTTGCATCCCACACTATATTCATATTCATTCCTTCATTACAATTATCGGCAAAGTATTCTTTCAGTTTCTTCTGAGCCCCTTGCACAAATTTTTGATCATCAAATAAATAATCATTCAATCTCCATCTGAATGTTCTTTCTTCATACCCTTTGATTTCTAATCTAATTGGGCTATGATCTGAGATTACTCTTGGTTCAATTTCTACTTGGTGAACTCTTGGTGTTAGCTCCCCTGATATCCAGATTTGGTCAATTCTCGACATTGATTGGTTAGGTTCCGAATAGAAGGTGAATTGTCTTTCCAATGGAAATCTTAGCCTCCAGATGTCCATTAAATTACAATTTCTGACCAGTTCAAAGAATGATTTGGGTAGTTTACCTTCTTTTGTTCCACCATCTCTCAATCTGTCCATCTCTATCGAAACTACCCCGTTCATATCTCCCATCAGAATTATCTTTTGATCCACATATTCCAATAAAAGTTCTTCCAATTTTTGGTAAAAGACATTTTTATTTCCATTAGGTGCGTAGATCCCCACGATTATTAGTTTCTCCCCTTGCCAATTGATTTGAACTCCGATAACTCTCCCTTCTTCATCCTTAAAGATTTGTTTGGCTTCTATTTTATTTTTTATATATAGGACCACTCCCCTCTTCTTTTGTTTGTCTGAGGATATGAATTCGTTTCCAAGTCTTTTATTTATCAAAATTTTTCTATGCCTTTTTGCCACGTGCGTTTCTTGCAGACAGATTATATCTAAGTTCTTTTTCTTTAAGAATTGTTCCACCTTGTTCCGTTTTTTTTGTCGTTCACACCATTAATATTCCAGTTCCATATTTTTAATGCCATCTTGTTACCAAATTATAAAATTATCTTTCCCTTCCAATATTTTGTTATAATCTTTCCTCCTCTTCCTCCTCCCCCCCTCCTCCTCCTCCCCCTCTTCCTCTTCCTCTGGTTTCCCTTCAGTCCTCCCACTCTCCCCCACCTCCTTCACTCCTTTTATCTCCACTCCACCTGTTGCTCCTTTAACTCCTTCCTCCTCCTCTATCCATAACTCTTTGTATTTTCTCTGAAATTTGCCTATTTCTCCTGAGCTGGTCATCCTATGTTTTTTGTTTTTGTAAGTGAAAGAGATCCCTTCCGGATATTCCCACTTAAATTCTATATTATTCTTCTTAAGAATTTGCACTTGTGATTTGTAAGGGTCTCTCCGTTTCAACAGTCTGATTGGAATATCTTTAAATATAATTATGTAGCTACCGTCAATATACAATCTTTTTTCTCTATTTTTTCCCAATACCAGATTTCTCATATCTCTATCCTTAAATGTTATGAGGCAGTCCCCTGGAAATTTTTTTGCTCTAGTCGTTTTTACTTTCATCCTAAAAGCATTTTGGATCGTATTTGCCACCTCCTCTGCTTGAAGCTCTAACCACTTAGCCAATTCTTCTGTCAGTTTTTGCCTTATATTCTCCCCTTGATTCTCTGGTATTCCCCTCAACCTTAAGTTAACTTCCCGTTGCCGAAGTTCGTTCATAGAAATCGCGTCCCACATTTCTTCTTGAGCTTTACTAGCTTCTAATAATCCTGCTCTAGTTTTGTCCTCCTCCCATCTCAGATCTTTCACTTCTAGTTTGGCCCTTTTCAGCCCTTCTTCTAATACATGTGTCGTTCTGGATACCTCTTTTATTTGTCCTTTAAGCTCATTTACTGTTTCATCTATTTTCTTATCCATTTTCCCAATTTTTAAATCTACCTGTTCTATTTTTGTTTCCAGATTTTTCTCACTTTGTCTAATTTCTGCAAACATTTTTAATATTTCGGCCCTAAAGTCTGATTCTTGCTTAGACGCTTTTCTCTCTCCCGGGGTTCCCCCGTTTCCACTTTTCTTTTGTACGTGAGACATTTTAAACGTATGTATCTTATTGCACCACTTCAGTAAACTTAGAAACCTTTTCCAAAATTAGGATCCCCAGCTCCCCACAGAGACTATCAATCAAATAATAAATATCAGTTCCCCCAATATTTTACAGAGCAAGTTCCAATCCAGTAGGTCCCTTAAGTCCGTAGATATTCCATATACTTAGCACTAATAGATTTATAACTCATTAATCAAAATATTGTTGAAAGGAAAGGGGGCCTTATATAACCTCAAAACTGCAATAAAGGAAGAGAGTTAAGTTGAAGTTCTCCCAGGGATATTCAAAGTTTTTCCTCTTTTAAGAAAATGGTTGAGTAGGTAGAGTCTGGTAGAGTCTAGTTCTTCATGCCCCCAATTGGGCTATTCCTTATATGGTCTTCTGCTTGTTAAAGTAAAGTAAGGTAAGGTAGCTATTTTCCCTTCTTGCCCTCAATTGGGCTAAATCCCAAAGAAAGTTCTGACCAACCTAAATCTTTAAACGCTCAGGCAAGTCATAAAACAGCTTCATCAAGTCCAGAAAATTCCCCCTTTTCCAAAAGTAAGAGCTCACCCTTCATAAATACCAGGTCCACTCTATGAATCAGCAAATACCAAAAAGAAAAGGAGAGGAGAAAAAATGAAACTGTCCTTCCTCTCTCTCAAATTCTTCCAGTTTTCCCAAAAACAATAGCTATAACGCCACTGTAGAGTTGCTAAAGTTGGTCACCAACATTCAAAGTGTCCATTGTAATATAAAGTCTATTTCCAAAAGGAGAAAATATTACTGCAAAGGACAAACATGTCTTCTCATTTCTTCTTTTGTTAAATAGTAGCTAAATAGTGGCTATTAAGCAGTAATGGAGCCCAGCCAATAACGCAATAAATTCCTCCACTAAACGCAGTAAATTCCTCCACTAAACAGTACTTCAAAAGAGAGACCAGGTTTTCCCTTCCTCCTCCCGTCGCCAAGAGGGCTTGGAATAGCAAAAAGTAGCGAAATGTTACCTCTTTGCTCCCCCCCAAGTTCTTCTTTTACCAGTTTTTTTATCTTCAATTATAATCACCAACAGTTGGAGAGGGAGAAGAATTTTAGCCGCCAGCTTTGATTTGGGTTTGAAAAGAAAGTAAATTGTTTTATCATGGGATTTTTAAATCTCCATGCGTCAATTAATCCCAAATTTTCCACTAATTCGAAGAAGGTTTTCGGTAATTTGCCCTCCTTCATTTCCTGTTTTCTTATTGATCTATCCAGGTTTGGGAGAACCACTCCATTAAAGTCCCCCATCAATATCATTTGTTGGTCCATCCATTCTAGCAATTTATTACCTAATTCAGAATAAAATGCTGATTTTTTGTCATTGGGTGCATATATCCCAACCACAATTATCTTTTCTCCTTGGTGGGTAATCTGTACTGCTATCGTTCTCCCCCCTTCATCTTTATGTATTAGTTTTGGATCCAATTTTTCTTTTATATATATCACCACTCCTCTTTTCTTGACATTATCCGATGCCACAAAGTCCAACTCCAATCTCTTATTACTTAAAATTCTTTTATGTGTTTTTGTTACGTGAGTTTCTTGTAGACAGATTATGTCTAGGTTCTTTTTAAGCAATACATGATGTAATGGGAATTGGGGTTGCTTGTGCATAAACTGCGAACTGCTCCAAGCTAGCCGTATAGCTAAAACTTTCCCTGATTGACAGCCCTTGAAACGCGACAGTCTTAGTCACTGGCAGAATCCGTCAGTGGGCGGGACCTAAATTTCCGCCAACATAAAAGTTGTTTGTCTCCAAGTCTTCTCCTAGATTCCCTGCGTGGAAGCCTTCTGCGCAGCGTGGGCGTGCCAAGCGGAGGTCCTGTGCTCTCTCCGCTGATTTCACTGGAAGAGTCTCTGAGCCTCCCCTCCGCCTTACTCTCGGCTTCCCCTTTCTCCCTGGTGTCCCCTGGATTTCTTTCCCCCGTGGAAACCCTCTCTCTCTCCTTGCTAGTTCCCTCCCCTGCATCACTGGAGAGACTTTCCTCTCCTCTTCCCTCTGATGGCAGTTCCCTGACATCCACCTCCCTCCCAGGGCCCTCCCCCTCTCCCCGCCGTTCCTCGGACGGCGACGCGGGAAACCCCTGGAAGGAGCTCTCCCCTTCCTCAGAGGATTCAAACACCGCTCTCCATCTGTTGCTATCTCCTTCCGCTGCCCAATCTCCCCAGTCGGATTCCTCTCCCTCGGCTTCCCCTCCTTCCTCCTCTTCTGAGGCTGGCCACCCCTCAAACTCTTCTTCATCCTCCGTGGTGCCAAATTGCTCTCTCCAGAACCTACCAAGTGGTTTGGGCTTTCTTGGGAATCTGCTATGAAACTCCTCCTGCAGATACTCATCCCTGATCTCTTCCGCAGGAACCCAAGCGTTTTCCGACTCTGGTTCCCCTTCCCAGGCCACCAAATATTCCACCCTTCTCCCTCTCCACCTTGAATCGAGGATTTCCACTGCCTGCCCACTGAATTCCCTTTCCTCCACCTGTGGATGCCTGGGGATTTCTCTTTCTCCTCCCTGCCATTCCCACCCCTCCCTGTACGGTGAGAGCAAGGACCTGTGGAACACCGGGTGTAGTTTCATGTTGGTGGGCAATCTTAGTCTAAAGGTTACCGGATTAACCTGCTGCGTTACTTCAAAAGGTCCCAGTCGTCTAGGTTGTAATTTCTTACACCCCCCTTTGAACGGTAACCCTTTGGTTGACAACCACACCTGGTCCCCAACCCTTATAGTCTCCCCTTCTCTTCGGTGCTTGTCTGCCTGCCTCTTGTATACTTCTTTAGCCCTCTCCAGGTTAACCTTAAGTTGTTGGTGTAAAGCTTCCATTTCTTCCACAAATTGTTCGGCCGCCGGCACACTCCACCTCCCCTCCCCCTCCCCTGGGAAGGCCCTGGGGTGACACCCGTAATTGGCCATGAAGGGACTCATCCCCGTGGACACATGTTCAGCGTTATTGTATGCAAATTTGACCAGCGCTAGGTTTTCCACCCAATCGTTTCCCCTTTCGTTGACGTAGCACCAAAGGTACTGCTGAAGTACGCTATTAGCTCTTTCTGCTTGTCCGTTGGTCTCCGGGTGTCTGGCCGTCGAGAAGCTCACTTCGATGTCCAGCAGGCTCATGAGCTTCTTCCAGAACCTGGAAGTAAATTGTCTGCCTCTGTCGGACAAAACCCTCAAGGGGGCGCCATACAACCTGAAAACGTGATCTATAAACAGTCTAGCTGTCTCCTCTGCTGTCACTGCATGCGAGCAAGCAATAAAAAGGCACATTTTGGTCATCAAGTCCACTACCACCATGACTGCTGTTTTCCCCCTGGACTTGGGTAAATCGGTCATAAAATCTATGGATACCACCTCCCAGGGCCTTTCCGGGGTGGTTAAGGGCTCCAGTAACTCCACAGGTGGTGCCCTCTCCCCTTTAGCCCTCTGGCAGCGCTCGCACCCCCTTACGTATTCTCGAACATCTTCCCTCACTCTTGGCCACCAGAACTGCCTGGTGACTAGTAACATGGTCTTGTGTTGACCAAAATGTCCCGCCGTGGGGTTATCATGTAGTTGTTTGAGTACTTTTCTCCTCAAGTCCCCTTCTGGTATGTACAATGCTCCCTTATAGTACTGCGCCCCCTCCTTTTCCTCAACCCCCCCCTGATTTTCTTCTGCGTCTCGTATCTCCCTGATTTTAGTCTGTGCGTACTCGTCATTTCTCGTCAACCCGGTTAGTTTCTGTCTCCCTATCAACACTCCCCCACACACCCATCGGTCCTCGGGTATCACATGTCGTGCTTCTGGCTCTCCCTCTCCCTCCACGTACTCTGGTTTAAGGGAGAGGGTGTCTGCCCTGACGTTTTCTTTTCCGGGCACATACTGAATTTCAAAGAAGAACTTGGAAAACTCCTGTGCCCATCGCACCTGTCTTTGGTTGAGAACTCGAGCAGTCCTCCAATATTCCAGGTTTTTGTGGTCCATGCACACCTGGATCTTGTGCTTCGCGCCTATCAGGAAATGTCTCCAACGTCGAAAGGCTTCATGAATTGCCAGTAATTCCCGGTCATACACTGTGTAGTTCTGTTCTGACTTGTTCAGCTTCCTAGAAAAAAAGGCACACGGCTTCCACTCTGATCGATTTCCTGGCTGGAGCAGCACGGCTCCGACCGCTCTGTCTGACGCGTCTGTCTCCACCCTCATAGGCTTTTGCAGATCCACGTGTAAAAGTTGCTCCTCCGAAGCGAACACCCTCTTTAGCTTTTCAAAAGACTCCTGAGCTGCTGCTGTCCATTCAAACTTCTTCTTGCTGCTGAGACAATCAGTTATGGGTGCCGTCAGGTGGGCGAAGTTCTTGATGAACTTTCTATAGAAGTTTCCAAACCCCAGGAACCTCTGCACGTCCTTCCGGGTCTTGGGAGCCTTCCATTCTAGTACTGCCTGCACCTTGCCTGGGTCCATTGCCAGACCTTTGTCCGACAACCTGTAGCCCAGGAACTCCACCTCTCTGGCATGGAATTGGCATTTCTCCAGTTTGACCCACAGCTGGTGCTCCTGCAGCCTTTTCAGCACTTCCCTGACATCTTTCACATGCTGCTCCTCGTTCTCTGAGTAGATAAGCACGTCATCCAGGAAGGCCACGCAATTCTTGTACAGCAGGGACCCCAGCACGTGGTGCATGAATGCTTGAAATGTGCTGGAGCCCGATTGTAATCCGAAGGGCATAACGAGGTACTCAAAGGCCCCCAGAGGGGTGAACATCGTGGTTTTCCATTCATCCCCCTCCCTCATCCTTATCAAATTGTACACCCCTCGAAGGTCCAACTTAGTAAAAACCTTCCCTTTCCTTACCCTGGCCAAACTGTCATCAATCCTGGGCATTGGGAAGGTCACTGGTTCCGACACCCGGTTGACGGACCTATAATCTACGACTAAGCGGGGTTTCTTGGAGTCTCTTTTGTCCACAAAGAACACTGGACTGCCCCCCCCCCACCGCCCTTGATTCACGTATAAAGCCCCTCTTCAGATTCTTGTCAATGAACTTCCTCAACTCCTGCATCTCCCTGTCTGACATGGCGTACAGCTTACCCACTGGTAACTGAGCCCCTGGGAGTAGGTTGATCTGACAGTCAAAGGGCCGGTGAGGGGGTAGTCTATCCGCGTCTTTCTCGCTGAAGACTTCTTCCAGGTCTGCATACTGAGGTGGTACTCTCACCTTGTCTCCCACTGCCATCCCTGCCAACCTGGCTACTGCCATCCTCGGGGTTTCCCCTTCGTGGCAGTGCTCTACGCAGTGAGCTGACCCAAAGGTGACTGTTCGCTGGTGCCACCCCACTACTGGATCGTGCAGTGCTAGCCAGCTCATTCCCAGTATGATTGGTGGCCCTGCTAATGTGGCAACGTGAAAGGCAATTGTCTCAGTGTGTCTGGAGACCCTCATTTTCATGGGAGGGGTCTGGTGGGTCACTCCCCCCCCCCAAGAGTTCTCTCCCATCAATGGTTGTTACTTGCAGGGGGTGTTCGAGAGGCACCACCTGGAGTTGGTGTTCTAGTGCAAAATCCCTGCTAAAGAAATTGCAAGAGCTGCCAGAATCCAGCAATGCCTTCACCTTAATAGGGTGTCCGTTTGGGAGCTCTAACACCACCTCTATGGCTATGGCTGCCCGGGGGGGGGGGGTCTGGTTTGGGCACCTTCACTGGTTGCTCGCCTGGCTGCTGTGCCCGCTCTCCTGCAGCCAAGCCTTGCCATTTTCCTGCTCCTGCTCTACCCCAGCGGTCCCCACCATTCCTTGCCACGCATTTCTCTGAGGGCAGACTCTGGCAAAATGTCCCGGCTGTAGGCAGAGAAAATACTTCCTGGTCGTTTTCCCCTCTTTCTTGCGAACCTCGCCGGAGTTTGAAACCCCGAGCGCGCGCACTCCTCCAATTTCCATTGGTTCTGCGGGCGGCACGGGCGGTGCAGGTGGCTCAGGCATGTCTGGAATGCGATTGTCATGCCAACGCTCCGCTCTCCCTTCCCGCCGTTCCAGAGCGCGCGCCTCTTGGCGTACTCCCACAGCAAGCGCCATTTTAGTCAGCTGGTCCATCGATTGCGGGTGGGGCGAGCGGGAAAGTTCATCTTTTACCCAAGAGGATAAGCCCTCCTCAAATAGCATTTGTACTGGTTCTGAACCCAGTTCCCACCCGAGTTTGTGGATTAGCATTGCAAATCGTGACCAGTACTCTCTCACTGATTGGTTCCCTTGTTTGCACGCCATCAGTTCTTTGCATGTCACGCTTTGCTCCACATCGCTTGAAAACATGTGGTCCATCGTGCTAAAAAATTTCCTCAAGTCCTTTAAGGCGGCATTCTCTGATGCCATTAAGGGCCTAATCGATTCTCTGGCCCCCCCTTCCAGGTGCCCTATCACAAAAGAGACCCTTCCCCCATCGTCTTCAAAGTCCCCATATTGCAAGTCCAGCGCATATTGCACTTCTGTCTTAAATGCATTATAGTCTCTGGGGTTGACTGAAAACTTCTGTACAAGTCCCGGTACCTTCCTTGCAATGGGGGTGGGCTTCCCCTGGGCATCCTGAGTCCGCCTTTCATCCAGCCGGGCCGCTAGTACAGCCAGTTCCTGCTCCAACTCTCTGTTTCTCTCTTCGAGCGTTGGTTCCTTCCTGACCCCCTCTCCGGCGCCTGCTCCTCCAGTTTGACTCATGACGCTGCCTCTGCTGCTCTCCGCACAAGCAATGAAGTGACTGACGGATTGCTGTAATGGGAATTGGGGTTGCTTGTGCGTAAACTGCGAACTGCTCCAAGCTAGCCGTATAGCTAAAACTTTCCCTGGTTGACAGCCCTTGAAACGCGACTGTCTTAGTCACTGGCAGAATCCATCAGTGGGCGGGTCCTAAATTTCCGCCAACATAAAAGTTGTTTGACTCCAAGTCTCCTCCTAGATTCCCTGCGTGGAAGCCTTCTGCGTAGCGTGGGCGTGCCAAGCGGAGGTCCTGTGCTCTCTCCACTGATTTCACTGGAAGAGTCTCTGAGCCTCCCCTCCGCCTTACTCTCGGCTTCCCCTTTCTCCCTGGTGTCCCCTGGATTTCTTTCCCCCGTGGAAACCCTCTCTCTCTCCTTGCTAGTTCCCTCCCCTGCATCACTGGAGCGACTTTCCTCTCCTCTTCCCTCTGATGGCAGTTCCCTGACACATGAGCAATTTGGTTTCTTTTATTTTTATTATTGACACCGTTCACATTCCACGAGGTTATTTTTAAAGTCATTTTTAATGTACAGTCAGTAAGTGGTCAAACCTAAGTTAGGTCTACTGTTCCTTGTTATCTGTCTCTTCCTCTTCTTTTTCTTCGTCTAGGTTTTCCTCCTCTTCTCCCTCTCCACTTTCTTCACCTCCACCCCTCTCTTCCCCCATTTACGCCCCTTCTGGATCCCCCCTCCCAACCTTCCCAGTTCCTTCTCATATCTTCCACACAGGAGGACTCTCCTGTGTGAGTGTCTGAAGGCCCTGCTCCTTCCTGCCACTCACCATCTGGCCCGGGGCGGGGCCTGAAGCCTCATAAGGACTGCTGCGCTCTGCTGCCCAGGAGGACTCTCCTGTGTGAGTGTCTGAGGGCCCTGCTCCTTCCTGCCACTCACCATCTGGCCCGGGGCGGGGCCTGAAGCCTCACAGGGACTGCTGCGCTCTGCTGCCCAGGAGGACTCTCCTATGTGAGTGTCTGAGGGCCCTGCTCCTTCCTGCCACTCACCATCTGGCCTGGGGCGGGGCCTGAAGCCTCACAGGGACTGCTGCGCTCTGCTGCCCAGGAGGACTCTCCTGTGTGAGTGTCTGAGGGCCCTGCTCCTTCCTGCCACTCACCATCTGGCACGGGGCGGGGCCTGAAGCCTCAAAGGGACTACTGCGCTCTGCTACCCAGGAGGACTCTCCTGTGTGAGTGTCTGAGGGCCCTGCTCCTTCCTGCCACTCACCATCTGGCCCGGGGCGGGGCCTGAAGCCTCACAGGGACTGCTGCGCTCTGCTGCCCAGGAGGACTCTCCTGTGTGAGTGTCTGAGGGCCCTGCTCCTTCCTGCCACTCACCATCTGGCACGGGGCGGGGCCTGAAGCCTCAAAGGGACTACTGCGCTCTGCTGCCCAGGAGGACTCTCCTGTGTGAGTGTCTGAGGGCCCTGCTCCTTCCTGCCACTCACCATCTGGCACGGGGCGGGGCCTGAAGCCTCAAAGGGACTACTGCGCTCTGCTGCCCAGGAGGACTCTCCTGTGTGAGTGTCTGAGGGCCCTGCTCCTTCCTGCCACTCACTTCCTGGCCCAGGGCGGGGCCTGACAGGCCTCACAGGGACGGTTGCTGTCACTGCTGCTGCATCCTAGGGGGATCCGGAGGGGCGCAGAGTTCTTTTTAAAATGTTTTAAAATTTTCCTTTTTCTTTTTTTTTGTATATGTGGGGACGGGGATGGGGGTGGGATGGATGTTTAGTTGGGAATTTGTTTGATTTTAATGGATTTGTAATTTTTATAGTTTTTCATTTGTATTGTTTTTTTGTTTTCTGGGGTTTTTTGTTTTTTGTTTTTGTTTTTACTGTTTTAAGGTCTTATTTTGTTCTTAAGGGCTGCCGGGGAGTGGGTCCCAGCCAACAAAATGGCTGGGGTATGTTCCACAGGGGGGGATGCGCTGGGACACCCGATCTCAGTGATCACGGGTAGGAGGAGGAGTTACGCTAAGACCAGACCATTACAGAGGAGGCAGGTTTAGTCGTTGTCTGAGGACTATCCCTGCCTCCGGGTCTGGTCCTGATCGGACGGATACTAGAATCAGCAAGGGATACCCACATAACCTGAAGGTGCTGCTGTGCAATGCCAGGTCAATGATTCATAAGACCACTGCCATCCATGACTTGATCATGGATGGAGGATTTGACCTGGCATGTGTAACAGAGACTTGGTTGGATGAAGCAGATGGGCCTGTTCTTGCCGCTGCTTGACACCAGGTTTCTCTTACACACAGCAACCCAGGCCTTCTGGGCGGGGAGGGGGGGTTGCAGTGATTTTTAGGAAGTCATTAGTTTGCACCAGGCATCCTATTGGGAAGACCCAGTTCTCTGAGTGCATGTTCTGGAAGTTGGGCAATAGGGGCAGTACAGGATTCCTTTTGGTGTACCGACCTCCCCACTGCACCAAGGATTCCCTGCCCGAGCTGCTTCAGGTCGTGGCGGATGATCTCCTGGAGACACCTAGTTTGGTTGTCCTAGGGGATTTTAATATCCATGCCGACACGACCTTACAAGGGGCCGCTCGGGACTTCGTGGAAAGCATGGCCTCCATGGGGCTGTCCCTGAATAAGTTTGGCCCAACCCATAGCCGCGGACATGCCTTGGACCTGGTGTTTACCTCCATGGATGTTGGTGTTCTGACACTAAGTAAAAGCGAAACAAAAGAAGTGCCATGGTCAGACCACTTCCTGGTGCAACTTGACTTCTCTGCGACCCTTCCCCTCTGCAGGGAGGTGGGAACGATTCGGATGGTCCGCCCCCCCCCCCACTTAATGGATCCAAATGGTTTCCAGAGAGCGGTAGGGGATGCTTTATCCCATGTTGATGGCCTTTCAGCTGATTCCCTGGTGGCCCGCTGGAATGTGGAGTTAACCAGGGCTATTGACTGTTTGGCTCCGAAGCGCCCTCGCCGATTGCATGGAGCCCGGAAAGCCCCGTGGTTTTCCACGGATCTGAGGGTAATGAAACAATCGTTGAGACGGCTAGAGCGCCGGTGGCGGATGACCCATTCTGAAGCTGACCGGACACAGGTTAGAGCTCAATGTCGAGCCTACCAAGTGGCGGTAGCGACAGCGAAGAAGGCTTTCTTCACCGCCTCTATTGCATCTGCAGAAAACAGCAGCAGGAGACTTTTTCAGGTGGTCCGCAATTTAGCGGAACCACCTGCTACATCGGGGCCCAGTACGGGCCACATAATCTCCTCCAATGATTTTGCAAAGTTTTTTTGCAGATAAAGTCGCTCAGATTCGGGAAGAGGTAGACGCCACCGTGGGAGCAGGGCCAGGGCGGGAGAGTGCTAGAGTCCTGTCTAGTCAAATTGCGTGGGATCAATTCCAATCTGTTACATCCGAGGGTGTGGACAGGCTGCTTGGATGAGTGAAACCAACCACCTGTCTCCTTGATCCTTGCCCATCCTGGCTTATAAAAGCTAGCCAGGAAGGGCTGGGCGATGGGCTTTGTGGAGTGGTGAATGCTTCCCTCCGTGAGGGAGCCTTCCCAGACCCGCTGAAAGAGACGGTTATTAAACTGCTTCTTAAAAAACCATCTTTAGATGCGGCCACGATGGCCAACTATTGCCCATTCTCAAATCTTCCATTCTTGGGCAAGGTGATTGAGCGAGTGGTTGCTGAACAACTCCAGGCACGCCTGGAAGAAGCGGACCATTTGGATCCCTTCCAGTCGGGATTCAGGCCTCATCACGGGACTGAAACTGCCTTGGTCGCACTGGTTGATGATCTCCAGCGGGCTAGGGACAAAGGTGAGAGCTGTTTCCTAGTTCTGCTGGATCTCTCAGCGGCGTTTGATACCATCGACCATAACATCCTTCTGGACCGTCTTGAGGGGCTGGGAGCTGGGGGTACTGTCATACATTGGTTCCGCTCCTTCTTCCTGGGCCGTGTTCAGAAAGTGGTGGTAGGGGATGAGTATTCAGACACCTGGGCTCTCACTTGTGGGGTGCCTCAGGGTTCCATCCTCTCCCCTATGCTTTTCAACATCTACATGCAGCCGCTGGGAGAGATCATCAGGGGGTTTGGGCTGGGTGTTCATCAGTATGCGGATGATACCCAGCTCTACCTCTCTTTCAAATCAGAACCAGTGAAGGTGGTGACAGTCCTGTGTGAGTGTCTGGAGGCGGTTGGAGGATGGATGGCGGCAAACAAATTGAGATTGAATCCTGACAAGACAGAAGTACTGTTTCTGGGGGACAGGAGGCGGGCAGGTGTGGAGGATTCCCTGGTCCTGAATGGGGTATCTGTGCCCCTGAAGGACCAGGTGCGCAGCCTGGGAGTCATTTTGGACTCACAGCTGTCCATGGAGGCACAGGTTAAATCCGTGTCCAGGGCAGCTGTGTACCAGCTCCATCTGGTACGTAGGCTGAGACCCTATCTGCCCGCGGACTGCCTCATCAGAGTGGTGCATGCTCTGGTTATCTCCCGCTTGGACTACTGCAATGTGCTCTACGTGGGGCTACCTTTGAAGGTGACCCAGAAACTACAACTAATCCAGAATGCAGCAGCCAGACTGGTGACTGGGAGCGGCCGCAGAGACCATATAACACCGGTCTTGAAAGACCTACATTGGCTCCCAGTACGTTTCCGAGCACAATTCAAAGTGTTGGTGCTGACCTTTAAAGCCCTAAACGGCCTCGGTCCAGTATACCTGAAGGAGCGTCTCCACCTCCATCGTTCTACCAGGACACTGAGGTCCAGCACCGAGGGCCTTCTGGTGGTTCCCTCACTGCGAGAAGCCAAGTTACAGGGAACCAGGCAGAGGGCCTTCTCGGTAGTGGCGCCCTCCCTGTGGAACGCCCTCCCACCAGATGTCAAAGAGAACAACTACCAGACGTTTAGAAGACATCTGAAGGCAGCCCTGTTTAGGGAAGCTTTTAATGTTTGATGTATCACAGTATTTTAATATTCTTTTGGAAGCCGCCCAGAGTGGCTAGGGAAACCCAGCCAGATGGGCGGGTGTAATGGGAATTGGGGTTGCTTGTGTGTAAACTGCAAACTGCTCCAAGCTGGTCGTATAGCTAAACCTTTCCCTGGTTTGACAGCCCTTACAATGCGACTGTCTTAGTCACTGGCAGAATCCATCAGTGGGCGTCTCCTAAACTTCCTCCAACATAGAAATTCTTTGACTCCAAGTCTCCTCCTAGATTCTCTGCACGGAAGCCTTCTGCGCAGCGTGGGCGTGCCAAGCGGAGGTCCTGTGCTCTTCCTTCCCCAGCGGAAGCGCTCTCTCTCTCCTTGCTAGTTCCCTCCCCTGCATCATTGGAGCGTCTTACCTCTCCTCTTGCCTCTGATGGCAGTTCCCTGACATCCACCTCCCTCCCAGGGCCCTCCCCCTCCCCCGTCCGTTCCTTGGGCGGAGACGCGGGAAACCACGGGAAGGAGCTATCCCCTTCCTCAGAAGATTCAAACACCGCTCCCCATCTGCTGCTGTCTCTTTCCGCTGCCCAATCTCCCCAGTCGGATTCCTCTCCCTCGGATACCCCTCCTTCCTCCTCTTCGGAGGCTGGCCACCCCTCAAACTCTTCTTCATCATCCGTGGTGCCAAATTCCTCTTCCCAGAACCTTCCTAGGGGTTTGGGCTTCCTTGGGAACCTACTCTGAAACTCCTCCTGCAGATACTCATCCCTGATCTCTTCTGCAGGAACCCAAGTGTTTTCCGACTCTGGTTCCCCTTCCCAAGCCACCAAATATTCCACCCTTCTCCCTCTCCACCTTGAATCGAGAATTTCCACTGCGTGACCACTAAATTCCCTTTCCTCCACCAGTGGATGCATGGGGATTTCTCTTTCTCACCCCTGAAATTCCCTCCCTTCCCGGTACGGTGAGAGCAAGGACCTGTGGAACACCGGGTGTAGTTTCATGTTGGTGGGCAATTTGAGTCTAAAGGTCACAGGATTCACCTGTCAAGTTACCTCGAAGGGTCCCAGTCGCCTTGGCCGTAATTTCTTACACCCCCTTTGAACGGTAACCCTTGGGTTGACAACCAAACCTGGTCCCCAACCCTTATTGTCTCCCCTTCTCTGCGGAGCTTGTCTGCCTGCCTCTTGTACACTTTCTTAGCCCTCTCCAGGTTAACCTTAAGTTGTTGGTGTAAAGCTTCCATTTCTTCCACAAATTGTTCGGCCGCCGGCACACTCCACCTCCCCTCCCCCTCCCCTGGGAAGGCCCTGGGGTGACACCCGTAATTAGCCATGAAGGGACTCATCTCCGTGGACACATGTTCAGCGTTATTGTATGCAAATTCGGCCAGCGCTAGTTTTTCCACCCAATCGTTCTCCCTTTCGTTGACGTAGCAGCGTAGGTACTGTTGAAGTACGCTATTGGCTCTTTCTGCTTGTCCGTTGGTCTCTGGGTGTCTGGCCGTCGAGAAGCTCACTTCGATGTCCAGCAGACTCATGAGCTTCTTCCAGAACCTGGAAGTAAATTGCCTGCCTCTGTCGGACAAAACCCTCAAGGGGGCGCCATGCAACCTGAAAATGTGATCTACAAACAGCCTAGCTGTCTCCTCCGCTGTCACTGCATGCAAGCAAGCAATAAAATGGCAGATTTTGGTCATCAAGTCCACTACCACCATGACTGCTGTTTTCCCCCTGGACTTGGGTAAATCGGTCATAAAATCTATGGATACCACCTCCCAGGGCCTTCCAGGGGTGGGTAAGGGCTCCAGTAACCCCACGGGTGCTGCCTTCTCCCCTTTAGCCCTCTGGCAGCGCTCGCACCCCCTTACGTATTCCCGCACATCTTCCCTCACTCTTGGCCACCAGAACTGCCTGGTGACAGGCAACATGGTTTTGTGTTGACCAAAATGTCCCGCCGTGGGGTTATCATGTAGTTGTTTGAGTACTCTTCTCCTCAGGTCCCCTTCTGGTATGTACAATGCTCCCTTATAGTACAGAGCCCCCTCCTTTTCCTCAAAACCCCCCTGATTTTCTTCTGCGTCTCGTATCTCCCTGATTTTAGTTTGTGCGTACTCGTCATTCCTCGTCAACCTGGCTAGTTCTTGTCTACCTACCAACACTCCCCCACACACCCATCGGTCCTCAGGTATAACATGTCGTACTTCCGGCGCTCCCTCTCCTTCCAAGTACTCTGGTTTACGGGGAAGGGCGTCTGCCCTGACGTTTTCCTTTCCCGGCACATACTGAATTTCAAAGAAGAACTTGGAAAACTCCTGTGCCCATCGCACCTGTCTTTGGTTGAGAACTCGTGCAGTCCTCCAATATTCCAGGTTCTTATGGTCCGTGCACACCTGGATCTTGTGCTGCGCGCCTATTAGAAAATGTCTCCAACGTCAAAAGGCTTCATGAATTGCAAGCAGTTCCCGGTCATACACTGTGTAGTTCTGTTCGGACTTGTTCAGCTTCCTAGAAAAAAAGGCACACGGCTTCCACTCTGATCGATTTCCCGGCTGGAGCAACAGAGCTCCCACCGCTCTGTCTGACGCGTCTGTTTCCAATCTCATAGGCTTCTGCAGATCCACGTTTAAGAGTTGCTCCTCCGAAGTGAACGCCCTCTTTAGCTTTTCAAAAGACTGCTGAGCCGCTTCTGTCCATTCAAACTTCTTCTTGCTGCTGAGACAATCACTTATGGGTGCCGTTAAGTGGGCGAAGTTCTTGATAAACTTTCTATAGAAGTTTCCAAACCCCAGGAACCTCTGCACATCCTTCCGGGTCTTGGGAGTCTTCCATTCTAGTACCGCCTGCACCTTGCCTGGGTCCATGGCTAAGCCTTTGTCCGACAACCTGTAGCCCAGGAACTCAAACTCTCGGGCGTGGAATTGGCATTTCTCCAGTTTGACCCACAGCTGGTGCTCCTGCAGCCTCTTCAGCACTTCCCTGACATCCTTAACATGCTGCTCCTCGTTCTCCGAGTAGATTAGCACGTCGTCTAGGAAAGCCACGCAATTCTTGTACAGCAGGGACCCCAACATGCTGCTCCTCGTTCTCCGAGTAGATTAGCACGTCGTCTAGGAAAGCCACGCAATTCTTGTACAGCAGGGACCCCAACACGTGGTGCATGAAAGCTTGAAAGCAGGACGAACCAGATTGTAATCCGAAGGGCATAACTAGGTACTCAAAGGCCCCCAGAGGGGTGAACATAGTGCTTTTCCATTCGCCCCCCTCTCTCATCCTTATCAAATTGTACGCCCCCCGAAGGTCCAGCTTGGTAAAGACCTTCCCTTTCCTTACCCTGGCCAAAATGTCATCAATTCTGGGCATACGGAAGGTCACTGGTTCCGATACCCGGTTCACCGCGCGGTAATCTACGACCAATCTGGGCTCTTTGGAGTCTCTTTTGTCCACAAAGAACACTGGACTGCCCCCCCACCGCCCTTGATTCTCGTATGAAACCCCTCTTCAGGTTCTTGTCAATGAACTTCCGCAACTCTTGCATCTCCCTGTCCGACATGGCGTACAGCTTACCCACTGGTAACTGAGCCCCTGGGAGTAGGTTGATCTGACAGTCAAAGGGCCTGTGAGGGGGTAGTCTATCCGCCTCTTTCTCACTGAAGACTTCTTCCAGGTCTGCATACTGAGGTGGTACTCTCCCTTTTCCCCCACCACCATCCCTGCCACCCTGGCTACTGCCATCCTCGGGGTTTTCCCTTCGTGGCAATGCTCTACGCAGTGAGCTGACCCAAAGGTGACTGTCCGCTGGTGCCACCCTACTACTGGGTCGTGCAGTGCCAGCCAGCTCATTCCCAGTATGATTGGTGGCCCTGCTAATGTGGCAACGTGAAAGGCAATTGTCTCAGTGTGTCTGGAGACCCTCATTTTCATGGGAGGGGTCTGGTGGGTCACTCCCCCCCCCAAGAGTTCTCTCCCATCAATGGTCGTTACTTGCAAGGGGTGTTAAAGAGGCACCTCGTGGAGCTGGTGTTCTAGTGCAAAATCCCTGCTAAAGAAGTTGCAAGAGCTGCCAGAATCCAGCAATGCCTTCACCTTAATAGGGTGTCCGTTAGGGAGTTCTAACACCACCTCTATGGCTATGGCTGCCCGGGGGGGGGTGTCTGGTTTGGGCACCTTCACTGGTTGCTCGCCTGGCTGCTGTGCCCGCTCTCCTGCAGCCAAGCCTTGCCGTTTTCCTGCTCCTGCTCTCCCCCAGCGGTCCCCACCATTCCTTGCCACGCCTTTCTCTGAGGGCAGACTCTGGCAAAATGTCCCGGCTGTTGGCAGAGAAAACACTTCTTGGTCGTTTTCCCCTCCTTCTTGCGAACCTCGCCGGAGTTTGAAACCCCGAGCGCGCACACTCCTCCAATTTCCATTGTTTCCGCTGGCGGCGCAGGTTGCTCAGGCACGTCTGGAATGTGATTGTCATGCCAACGCTCCGCTCTCCCTTCCCGCCTTTCCAGAGCGCGCGCCTCTTGGCGTACTCCCACAGCAAGCGCCATTTTAGTCAGCTGGTCCATCGATTGCGGGCGGGGCGAGCGGGAAAGTTCATCTTTTACCCAAGAGGATAAGCCCTCCTCAAATAACATTTGCACTGGTTCTGAACCCAGTTCCCACCCGAGTTTGTGGATTAGCATTGCAAATCGTGACCAGTATTCTCCCACTGATTGGTTCCCTTGTTTGCACCCCATCAGTTCTTTGCGCGTCACGCTTTGCTCCACAACACTCGAGAACATATGGTCCATGGCACTAAAAAATTTCCTCAAGTCCTTTAAGGCAGCATTCTCCGATGCCATTAAGGGCCTAATCCATTCTCTGCCCCCCCCCCTTCCAGGTGCCCTATCAGAAAAGCAACTATCCCCCCATCGTCTACAAAGTCCCCATACTGCAGGTCCAGCGCGTATTGCACTTCTGTCTTAAATGCATTATAATCTCTAGGGTTGCCTGAAAACTTCTGCACTAGTCTCGGTACCTTCCTTGTGATGGGGGTGGGCTTCCCCTGGGCATCCTGAGTCCGCCTTTCATCCAGCCGCGCCGCTAGTATAGCCAGTTGCTGCTCCAAATCTCTGTTTCTCTCTCTTCAAGAGTTGGTTCTCTCCTGGCTCCCTCTCCGGCGCCTGCTCCTTCGGCTTGACTCATGATGCTGCCTCTGCTGCTCCGCGCACAAGCAACTGGGGACTGACGGATTGCTGTAATGGGAATTGGGGTTGCTTGTGCGTAAACTGCAAACCGCTCCAAGCTGGTCGTATAGCTAAACCTTTCCCTGGTTTGACAGCCCTTACAACGCGACTGTCTTAGTCACTGGCAGAATCCGTCAGTGGGCATCTCCTAAACTTCCTCCAACATAGAAATTCTTTGACTCCAAGTCTCCTCCCAGATTCTCTGTGCGGAAGCCTTCTGCGCAGCGTGGGCGTGCCAAGCGGAGGTCCTGTGCTCTCTCCGCTGATTTCACTGGAAGAGTCTTGGAGCCTCCCCTCCGCAGTACTCTCAGCCTCCCCTTTCTCTCTGGTGTCCCCTGGATTTCCTTCCCCAGCGGAAGCTCTCTCTCTCTCCTTGCTAGTTCCCTCCCCTGCATCATTGGAGCGTCTTACCTCTCCTCTTGCCTCTGATGGCAGTTCCCTGACAGTGGGGTATAAATAAATTATTATTATTATTATTATTATTATTATTATTATTATTATTATTATTATTATTATTATTACGAATTTGTCCAGTTCTAGTGAGCTGGATAGTTTGGATCTTTTTTCCTTGAAATAGAATGAAATCCCTTCCAGGAACTCCCATCTATATTGGATCCCGTTCTTCTTCAATTGGTTAGTTAGTTTTTTATAAGCATCTCTCTTACGAAGAAATCTCGAAGGAATCTCTTTAAATATAATAATTGGCCTTCCCTCAATACATAATTTTTGATTATAGTTTAACTTTAGTATTTCATTTCTCATGTCCAGAGAGTTAAACATAACCAGGACATCTCCTGGCAGTTTCTTCCCTCTGGCTTTGGCTGATTTTGTTTTTATCCGAAAAATATTTGCAACTGAATATCCAATGTCTTCTTCCTTCATATCTAACCAAACTGCCAATTCTCTAACCAGTTTAGATCGTATGTTTTCATTAGGTTCCTCAGGGATCCCCCTAAATTTCAGGTTTGATTGTTTCTGTCTCATTCGAGTCATCGCAACACTATCCAGTAACTCTTCCTGTATTTTGTTTATCTCCTTCACCTCTGTCTTAATCCTGTCCATATATTTCTTATTTTCTTTAGTATCTGTGAGGGTTTGATTAGCTGCTTGTGCGTGAAAACGTGCTCCCTCAGAGTTTGTGCGCCCCCACAAACCTCCGTGTGTGACGGAGCTCCTCAGACATGTCTGCTCTAGTCACTAGTAGAGTCCGACAGTGGCTGTCTGCGGAAGCGTTTCCAGCAAAGAAGTTCCTTAACGGAAACGCGTCTCCTGGACTCACGGCGTGACAGTTTCCTGCGAGGTATGGGTCTCCCTATGGGAGACTCCGATACCTCCCCACTGTCTTCGCTGGAAGCCTCCCTGAGCCCTCCCTCCTGCTCGCATTCCCTCAGAGACCCACTCCTCCCCCTGCTGGTCCCTGCTTCAGCAGTTGAGTCTCTTTCATCCTGCCTGAGTCCCTCCACCACCTGATGCTCTGATGGCAGTTCCCTGACATCCACCTCCCCTCCAGGGCCCCCCTCACCCCCTCCCAATTCCTCCCCCCTGGGAGGTGCAGGGCTAAAACCCCGAAACGAATCTTCCTCATCTTCTGACGTCTCGAACAATTCTCTCCATCGATCGTCGTCCTGGCCAGCTGAATCCTCCTCCTCTTCAGAATCTGGGAACCCCTCCAACTCCTCTTCCTCGTCGGTGGTGGCAAAGTATTCCCTTCGGAACCTCGCTACAGGCTGAGGTTTACGTGGGAACCTCTGATGAAAAGTCTCTATTAAAACCTCGTCATTGACATCCTCTGCCCTAACCCAGGTGTTTTCCGACTCCGGTTCCCCTTCCCACATTACCAAATACTCTACTTGATCTCCCTTCCACCTGGAATCGAGGATCTCCGCTACATGGTAGCTGTGTTCCTTCTCCTCCATTGCTGGTCCCCTAGTGACCCTCCCCTCACTGTCTCCTCTATACGGTGACAGCAACGACCTGTGAAAAACTGGGTGCAGCTTCATGTGGTTCGGTAACCGGAGCCTGAAAGCCACTGGATTGACCTGCTGTATGACTTCAAACGGACCCAGCCTTTTGGGTCTTAATTTCTTACAACCTCCTTTGAATGGCAACCCTTGGGTTGACAGCCACACCTGGTCCCCCACCCTGATGCTTTCACCTTCCCTTCTGTTTTTGTCTGCTTGCCTCTTATATTCCTCCTTAGCCCTGTTTAAGTTGAGTTGGAGCTGGCGATGGATCGCTTCCATTTCTTCCACGAACTGTTCTGCAGCTGGAACGCTCCAGTTCTCCCCCTCCCCCCCTGGGAAGGCTCTGGGATGGCACCCGTGATTAGCCAAAAAGGGGCTCATCCCCGTGGACACGTTCTCTGCATTGTTGTAGGCAAATTCTGCCAACGCCAGCTTCTCCACCCAATCATTCTCTCTGTCATTAACATAACACCTCAAATATTGTTGGAGAACCCCATTTGCTCTTTCCGCCTGCCCGTTGGTTTCAGGATGACGGGCCGTCGAGAAATTAACCTCTACATGCAGTAAGCTCATGAGCTTCCTCCAGAACCTGGAAGTAAATTGTTTCCCTCGGTCTGAAACCACCCTCAAGGGGGCGCCATGCAACCTAAACACATTCTCTACAAACAATTTGGCGGTTTCTTCTGCTGTAACCGCATGTGAGCAGGCTATGAAGTGGGCCATTTTAGTTAACAGGTCTACTACAACCATGATGGCTGTTTTCCCTCTAGACCTTGGCAGATCAGTCATGAAATCTATTGCCACTGCTTCCCACGGTCTCTCAGGTGTGGGCAGTGGTTCTAATAAACCAGCCGGCGCCTGCCTCTCCCCCTTGGCTCTTTGGCATTGTTCACACCCTCTCACATACTCCCGCACATCTTCCCTGACCTTGGGCCACCAAAATTCCCTGGTAACCAGCCACATGGTTTTGTGTTGCCCAAAGTGCCCTGCTGTGGGGCTATCGTGCAGCTGCTTGAGTACTTTCTCCCTCAATTCCCCTTCAGGTATATATAACGCTCCCTTATAATACAATGCCCCATTTCTCTCCTCAAAACCACCGGGTTTGTCTTCCTCCCCTCTGAGATCCCTGAGTTTCCCCTGGGCGTATGCATCCTGCACCGTACCCTCTACCAATTCCCTTTGCCCCACCAAAGTCGCCCCACACACCCAGCGGTCCTCTGGAATGATATGGGTTTCTTCGGGTGCTCCCTCCCCCTCCAAATATTCAGGCTTGCGTGAGAGAGCGTCCGCCCTAACATTCTCTGGGCCTGGCACATAACAAATCTCAAAGTTAAATTTGGAGAACTCTTGGGCCCATCTCAACTGCCTTTGGTTGAGCACTCGCGCCGTTCTCCAGTACTCTAGATTTTTATGGTCCGTGCACACTTGCACTTTATGTTGTGCACCAACTAGCAGATGCCTCCATCTCCGGAACGCCTCATGAATAGCAAGCAGTTCTCGGTCGTACACCGTGTAGTTCCTTTCGGATTTGTTCAGCTTCCGCGAGAAGAAGGCACACGGACGCCACTCCGACTCCTCCTTCCCCGGCTGCAGAAGAAGCACCGCCCCTATGGCTCTGTCAGATGCGTCTGTTTCAACCCTTAGCTTCTTTCGTAAATCCACATGCAGAAGTTGTTCTTCAGAGGCGAAGGCCCTTTTCAGTTCCTCAAACGCTCGCCCCGCCTCCGCCGTCCATACAAACTTCTTCTTACTGCTGAGACAGTCAGTGATGGGCGCCGTCAGATGGGCGAAGTTGCGGATGAACTTACGATAAAAGTTTCCAAACCCTAGGAACCTCTGCACATCCTTCTTGGTTTTGGGTGTTTTCCATTCCAGCACTGCCTGTACCTTGCCGGGATCCATGGCCAATCCCTTGTCTGACAGGCGGTACCCCAGGAATTCCACCTCCTTGGTATGGAACCGACACTTCTCCAGTTTGACCCACAGCCTGTTGGCTTGCAGTCTGCTCAACACTTCTCTGACGTCTCTCACATGTTGCTCCTCATTCTCAGAATACACCAACACATCATCTAGAAAGGCAACGCAATTCTTGTAGAGCAAAGGGCCCAGCACGTGGTTCATAAAAGATTGAAAACACGCGGAGCCTGCTTGTAATCCAAATGGCATAACGAGGTATTCAAACGCCCCCAAAGGGGTAAACATGGTGGTTTTCCATTCATCCCCTTTCCTTATGCGTATCAGGTTGTACGCCCCCCTTAGATCCAGCTTTGTGAAAATCTTTCCCTTCCTCACCATGGTCAAAATATCATCAATTCTGGGCATAGGGAACGCCACCGGTTCAGTCACTGCATTCAGCCGCCTAAAATCACATACAAGTCTCGGCTTGTCTGCATTTTTTTTGTCCACAAAGAACACTGGGCTCCCCCCTGCTGCTTTGGACTCTCTGATGAAGCCTCTCTTCAGGTTCTTGTCAATGAACCCTCGCAACTCCTGCATTTCCCTGTCTGACATGGCATACAACTTGCCCACGGGAAGCTGTGCTCCAGGGAGTAAATTGATCTGACAATCAAAGGGTCTATGAGGTGGTAGTTGGTCAGCTTCCTTCTCGCTGAACACGTCGCTGAGATCTGCATACTGTGGTGGTACCTTCACCTTCCCCATTACTTCAGTCCCTGCTAGGGTGGCTTGGGCCCCTACTGAACCCTTCTCCCCTTTGCAGTGTTCTAGGCAATGTGCTGAACCAAAGGACACCACTCTTTGATGCCAGCCAACCAGCGGATCATGTAGAGCTAGCCAGCTCATTCCCAAAATAATGGGAGCGCCTCCCAGGGTGGCCACATTAAACGCTATCAGTTCTGTGTGCCTTGCCACCCTCATTATCATTGGGACAGTCTGCAAGCGGACTCCTCCTCCCAACAACTCCCTGCCATCAATCGTGGTCACCTGCAGGGGGTTGCTTAAAGGGATGGTCTGTATCTGGTGTTCAGCAGCAAACTCCTTGCTCATAAAATTGCAGGAGCTGCCTGAGTCCAATAGCGCCTTTATTTTTAGGGGGTGCCCATTCTGCAGCTCTAGCGACACTTCAATCACTAGAGCAGGTCGAGGAGCTTCTGGCACGGGCACTTTCACTGCTCTTTGGCCTGGCTGCAGTGCCCCAATTGTGGCAACCAGGCGTTGGCTTTTACCTGCTCCGCTCCCCCTTCTTCTCCCCCCTCAACAGCTCCCACCATCCCTTGCCATTCCTTCCTCTGGGGGCAGACTCTGGCAAAGTGGCCTGGCTGTTGGCAGAGATAGCATTTCCGGGGGCCCTTTCCCTCCTTCTTAGCTCCCTCGCTGGTTTTTGAAAATGCGCGCGCGCGCGCTGTTCCGATTTCCATCGGCTCTGCCGGCGGGAAAGCTGGCTCAGGAATGTCTGGAATGCGGAACTCCTTCCAACGTTCCCCTCTCCCTTCCCGCCTCTCCAAGGCTCTTGCCTCCTGCCGCGCTCCTATGGTCAGCGCAGATTTGGTCAGCTGATCCATAGACTCCGCCCTGGGGCTCCGTGCCAGCTCGTCTTTCACCCCCGAAGAAAGACCTTCTTCAAATAGCATTTGAACGGGTGCCGCCGATAAATCCCAACTCAGTCTGTGAATCAGCATGGTAAACTCAGTCCAATATTCACGGACAGATCGACTCCCCTGCTTACAAGCCATTAGCTGTCTGCGCACCACCCCTTCCTCAATATCGCTGGAAAACATGATATCCATTGCACGAAAGAACTTCATTGTGTCCTTTAGTATGTCATTGTGCGTTGCCATTAGGGGTCGCACCCAGTCTCTAGCCCCTTTCTCAAGATGCCCAATTACAAAAGCAACTCGCGATTCCTCATCAGGGAACTCATCGAACTGCACATTAAGGGCATATTGCATCTCTGTCCTAAAAGCATGGTAGTCCTTGGGGTCCCCCCCAAATTTCTGCACCAATCCTGGTACCTTTCTGGGGAATTGAGTGGCTCTCCCCTTCTTGTCTGCATCCTGAGCCCTTCTCTCCTCCAGCCTCGCCGTCTGCAGGGCCAGTTGAACCTCCAACGCTCGGTATCTATCTTCCAAGCTTGGACCAGCTCCAGCCCCTGCTCCTCCGGTTCCGGTTGGTTCGCTCATGATGCCTTCTCTTGCACAGGCAGCGTACAAAGACTGTCGGACTGCTGTGAGGGTTTGATTAGCTGCTTGTGCGTGAAAACGTGCTCCCTCAGAGTTTGTGCGCCCCCACAAACCTCCGTGTGTGACGGAGCTCCTCAGACATGTCTGCTCTAGTCACTAGTAGAGTCCGACAGTGGCTGTCTGCGGAAGCGTTTCCAGCAAAGAAGTTCCTTAACGGAAACGCGTCTCCTGGACTCACGGCGTGACAGTTTCCTGCGAGGTATGGGTCTCCCTATGGGAGACTCCGATACCTCCCCACTGTCTTCGCTGGAAGCCTCCCTGAGCCCTCCCTCCTGCTCGCATTCCCTCAGAGACCCACTCCTCCCCCTGCTGGTCCCTGCTTCAGCAGTTGAGTCTCTTTCATCCTGCCTGAGTCCCTCCACCACCTGATGCTCTGATGGCAGTTCCCTGACAGTATCTTTTTGAACCCTTTTCATTGAGTCTTCAAGTGCTTTAGATCTTAGAGATAAATCTTTTACTTTTCCTGTTAACTCTCCCACCACCCCCTCTAATCTCTTATTCAACGAGTCTTGTACTTCCAGTAGTTTTTTCTCAATATATTGTTCATTATGTTTAAACTCTTTCCTTATTTCAGCCATCAAACCACAGCCACAGGAAGGAGCACGAGGCTGCCCTCCGGGGGGGTCTCGAACAACGCGGGGGTCTAGAGGTGTCACGAAGGCTCCGTGGACCTCAAAACCCCAAGAGGATTATCTTGGGGGACAGGTACCTGGCGGTGCTGCCGGTGCTCTCCTGTTTCGGACATTTTAAATCGAGTTTGAGAACAGGACTGGAGCTGCAGCATGAAAGGGAAGCAACAGACCCCGTGTTGTGAAGCCTCAGGCTCCGAGTGAAAGTGGCAAGCCTCCAACAACAATTAAGAAGCTGGGCCATAACTAAAACAATAACGGATTGAATTTAAGTTAAAGAAATCAGCGTAACAAAGATATTATGATATGATAGAAGAAGGAATTTGCTTTAGCGGTAAGAGTAATGGGCGTGTAACGGAAGACTGGGAGAGGAGAGGGAGTAAGACTGTAACTGCCGAGTGGGCGTTGCGGAGAGACCTCAGATACAAAGTGTAAAACTCTGAGGCAAGGGACTGATTGAAAATAGCTGTATATTAGAAAAGCGGACAGAAACATTTCTGCTCTACCCTGGTCGGCGTGCGCTACGCCAGCGACTGAAAGGGATGGTAATTTTTAACCCAGTCTAGGATATTTAAATGAGACTTTATATCGAGTTACGGCATTTTGTATATACCCCCCACCATATAATGTGTTCAAGCTGAAACTGTTTCCCTTTGTTACTTGGTGCTTAATTGACTGAAAGCTGAGTTTGCTATTGAGAGGGGCGGACACGGCGTGAGGTTTGGGGAGTAGAAAGTGAATTGCAAGAGGAGAAATTTGGAAAAGAGTGGTACCTCCCGACGCCATTGGGTGATCCACTTCCCGTTTTCCTCTTAAAGTGGTGCACAGCTGAAATCATCTAGGAGAAGATAACCTGGGTGCCTTAAATATTTAACCTATTGCTACAGAAAATGGGGAGTAAACAGTTAAGTGGAAAGAAAAGGAAAGAAAGAAGACTTAAACACAGTATCATGGCAAGATTTTACGCTCTCGCTGGATCCTGTTGCTTCGTAATTTCGTTGTCCCCGAGAGGGGGCAATGACAATAAAGATATTATTATTATTATTATTATTATTATTATTATTATTATTATTATTATTATTATTATTATTATTATTATTATTATTATTCTCCATGATAATCTTTTGGTTTGCCTTTGACTCCCCCTCCCACCTGTTCTGCCCCGGTTTTGAACCCGCCTCGCATATTATCCCCATTTCCTGATCTAAACCTTGAGAATTTTTTAATTTTTTTTAAATATTTTATTGAATTTTCAAATACAAAATAGAGAGTAAACACACAAAATCCCTTCACCAAAAAAGTAACATACATAGAAATGAATACAAGTATACCAACAAACAACATAGATAAGAAAAAATAAAGAATATAACTAACTGGACTTCCTCACATCTCCCTTACCCTGCATTATTTATAATAAAAAATACCAGCAAATTATTACCTTGTTTCCTGTCTTATTTTGTACTTTTCAAATGTTTTGTTTCTAGATTTAAATAGTTTTTATCAGTTATTTATACCTTAAATTAGACATAATATTACTTTAAATTTCAACCTTTTCTTACTTATAACTTAGTTTCCTGTATCTCACCATGAAATTACTGGAGCCATATCTTTCTAAATCGTGCAGTTTTTTAACATTCATACAACTTATATTGTTTTTGTAAATAGTCCTTGAATTTTTTCCAGTCCTCTTCCATTGTTTCTTCTCCCAAATCTCGGATTCTGCCAGTCATTTCGGCCAGTTCCATATAGTCCATCAATTGCGTCTGCCATTCTTCCAGCGTGGGCAAATCTTGTGTCTTCCAATATTTTGCAATAACTATTCTTGCTGCTGTAGTCGCATACATAAAAAAAGTTCTGTCCTTTTTTAACACTTTCTGGCCGACAATGCCCAAGAGGAAGGCCTCTGGTTTCTTGGTAAAGGTATATTTAAATACCTTTTTTAGCTCATTATAAATCATTTCCCAGAAGGCCTTCACCCTTGGACAAGTCCACCAGAGGTGAAAAAATGTCCCTTCAGCCTCTTTACATTTCCAACATTTGTTATCAGACAGGTGATATATTTTTGCAAGCTTGACTGGGGTCATGTACCACCTATATATCATTTTCATAATATTTTCCTTCAAGGCATTACATGCCGTGAATTTCATTCCGGTGGTCCATAACCTTTCCCAGTCCTCAAACATAATGTTATACCCAATATCCTGGGCCCATTTTATCATGGCTGATTTGACTGTCTCATCCTGAGTGTTCCATTTAAGCAGCAAGTTATACATTCTTGAAAGTACCTTAGTCTTTGGTTCTAACAGTTCTGTCTCTAACTTCGATTTTTCCACCTGGAATCCTATCTTTTTGTCTAGTTTAAAAACTTCTTGAATTTGAGCGTAATGTAACCAGTCTCGCACCTTATCATTTAATTTTTCCAAGCTCTGCAACCTCCAATTATCTCCAATTTTTTCTATTATTTCCCAATATTTCGGCCAGCCGGCCTCCATATTGAGTCTCTTTCGGGCCTTAGCCTCCATTGGTGATAACCATCTCGGGGTCTTGTTTTCTAGTAAGTCTTCATATTTTGTCCAGACAATAAATATTGCTTTCCTGACAATATGGTTTTTGAATCCTTTATGAACTTTAACCTTGTCGTACCACAAGTATGCATGCCATCCAAAAGCATTATTAAACCCTTCCAGATCTAGGACATCAGTGTTCTCTAACAATAACCAATCCTTCATCCAGCAGAAAGCTGCAGCTTCATAATATAACCTTAAGTCCGGCAGGGCAAATCCCCCTCTTTCCTTTGCATCAGTTAGAATCTTAAATTTTATTCTGGGCTTTTTGCCCTGCCAGACAAACTTAGAAATATCTTTCTGCCACTTTCCAAAACAATCCACTCTGTCCACAATCTGTAGGGTTTGAAACAAAAACAACATCTTTGGCAATACATTCATCTTTATAGCTGCAATTCGACCCAACAAGGAAAGTTTCAATCTTGACCAAATTTCTAGGTCCTTTTTAATTTCTAACCAACATTTTTCATAATTGTCCTTAAATAAGTTCAGGTTTTTGGCAGTCAAATTTACCCCTAGGTATTTCACCTTCTTTACAACTTTTAGGTCTGTCTCTTTCTGAAACCTTTCTGATTCCTCAATTGTCAAGTTTTTTTTCCAAAACCTTGGTTTTTTGCTTCAAACAACTTTATACGCAAGGGCCGCAAGAGGAGACGGAGATAGACCAATTCATAAAAATTAATGGGCTACCGAAAATATCCCAGGAAAAGAGATCAATCCTGAATTACAAGATAACACAACAAGAAATCGAGGGTGCCATTCAGAATATGCAACTAGGCAAATCTCCAGGGCCAGATGGACTTACCTCCAAGTATTATAAGACATTGAAAGATTTTTTGATACAACCATTATTGGAGGTTTGCAATCAGATCATGGAGGGGAAGAAGGCGCCGGAATCGTGGAAAGAAGCTTTCATCACATTGATACCCAAATTGGAAACTGAAAAGACTCAACTTAAGAACTACCGTCCCATCTCACTCCTAAATGTGGATTATAAAATCTTTGCAGATATCTTGGCAAACAGACTTTAAAAAGTGTTAAATGAAGTAATTCATAAAGACCAGGCAGGCTTTCTCCCAGGCAGACATTTGTTTGATAACACTAGGAACATTATTGACATTTTGGAACTTTTACAAACTAATATAAATACAAAAGCAGTGTTAATTTTTATTGATGCAGAGAAGGCCTTTGACAACATTTCTTGGAAGCTCATGAAGAAAAACCTTGAAGGGATGGGAATGGGACGGGGGTTTGAAAATGGAATAGAGGCAATTTATTCAGAGCAAAAAGCTAAATTGATAGTTAACAATGTGGTGACAGAAGAGTTTAAAATTGAAAAAGGAACACGACGAGGTTGCCCTATATCCCCTTTGTTATTCATTTCAGTCCTGGAGGTGATTTTGAACATGATTAGGGAGGACCGGTTGGTGCAAGGAATACAGGTCGGAGTGAAAGAATACAAATTGAAAGCTTTTGCAGATGACTTGGTTTTAACATTACAGGAGCCAGAATCTAGTACGAAAAGAGTTTTAGAATTAATTGATGAATTTGGTCGGGTGGCGGGGTTTAAATAAACCTTGAGAATTTTCTACTTCCCTCATTTGCTTTTTGTGACTGTAAACGACTCACCAAACTGACCCCCTAGTGGTGAGCGGAAAGAGACTGCATACTGAAGAACTAAAAGAGTGAATGCAAGTAAAGCGCCACTGTGTGAGGCCAGAAAGGTATTATATTGGGAAAACAAAGAAATTTCCTAAATTACAGTTGAGCGACCCCTAGGGGTGGGAAAGAACTTTTTCTTTCTTTGCTTCTTCTTTTTCTTTCTTTTATTTTTCTCTTTTTTCCTTCCCCCCCTTTCTTTCTCTTTCTCTTAGTTAATTAAGACCAACAGAAATACAAAATGAAGAAGGGGGTGGGAACACCTGTTGAAAGGAGACCATCCAGACAAGAAAATAGGAAAGAGGGGAAGGAAATTAAGGACTATGATAATTTTATGTCTGTGACACACTTTTAATCGGGATCCGCCATTATGAGACAGACTGAGTTGCAGAGATTAATAGTCATAGGGGGAGGCGAGCTCTTACTTTGTTATTATATCTGTATTTCAAGTCCGATTTGGCAGACCTCCCCTGGAAAGTCTAATGTTTGGTGCAACCTGTCTCAGAAAATTAATGAGCAAACGCCTAGATTTTATTTCATCAGAATTGAGAGAAGATGGTGTCTGCCACTAGAGAAGGACTTTTGGATTGATTTGACATAAACACCAGCATGTGAGGACATACTGCAAATAAAAGACTTACCAACTGCAGGGGGAAAAAGAGAGTCATACAAAGTCCACACAGAAGCATATTATTGCTCATTTCAGCTCGCCTGTGGAAACAACTCAGAGGCTATGAAAGAAAGAAGGATAACAGCAGGAACATTTAAAGAAGGAACTATTGGACACTCAAAGCAGTAGAAACATAAGATGATTGGACCCCACTGAACTTGAAGCATGAGAAGCCCCAACAAAAATTTATAATTTGGCAAAATATTTGGACTTTATTATATGTATTTGCATAATTTGGAATATTTAATATGATTGGATTGTTAAAATGGAAAACTTAATAAAAATTATTATAAAAAAGAGGTGTTGCCACCCCATCGGACTTATGATTGCCCTACTGACTTGCAGCTCAGAGCAGAGATTCCCTTCGGCCGCATTTATGACTTGCCGGCTCCTTAGCTAGGGGCCCTTCGAGAGTACCTAGACGACAACCTTGCCAGGGGTTTCATACGCCCCTCCACGTCCCCTGCTGGGACCGCCATCTTCTTTGTTAAAAAGAAGTACAGCAGGCTATGTCCATGTATCGACTACCGAAAGCTGAACCAAGTTACCATCAAGAATCGCTACCCCCTGCCCTTAATTCCTGAATTGTTCGAGAGGCTGCAGGATGCGAAGGCTTTTACCAAGTTGGATCTACGCGGGGCGTACAACCTGGCTCGGATCCGGGAGGAAAACAGTGTTCCGAACCCGGTACGGCCAGTTTGAGTACCGGGTCATGCCCTTTGGACTGTGCAATGTGCCGGCCACGTTCCAGCACTTCGTAAATGATGTTTTTCGTGACTTACTGGAACGATTCATGGTCATTGTTAAAGTTTCTGGGTCACAAATCCTTTGACCCACTGAGTCTGCTGCAACGGCCCTGCAATAAATCTGATTTATTGGCACTCCGACAAACTTCAGTGGCACCCACACGCTACAACTCGCGTGCTGCCACTCTTCTCAGTTGCCGGATAATAGCAGAGTTCACACACAGCATAAAATGGCTTGTCTGTGTCGACGTGGTGTCTTCAATAACTCAGTGCGACACCAGTGTTTCTAATCTATCACTCTTTATTTAGAAGCATAACAAACAGAAAAGAAAACCTACAGAATCTAGCTGCATGTTCGCAGCTTCCTGTCTCTAACAAAAACGAAACTACCTCGCCCACATTCTCAGACTGCTCTCCAGAGAGAGCTCAGCCCCCCACAGAGCACAGATCAAAGGAAAATGCCCAGATCATGTAGGCAGTATTCGAATTTCAGCTCCGGTCGTCCAAGCTGATAAGGCTCATCTTCCTTTGAGCCCAGCAGAGCATTAAAACTGCCACAGCAGAAGGATGAGACAGGTACGGGCTACATTGCTATACTTTATTACTAAGCTATGCAGAGCGCAAAGAAAAACACATCTCCTCTCTGTGAGAAGCAGAGAGCAACTGAACAAAGGAAACGAAAGAACAAAGGAAACAGGAAACCAGTAACGTCACATCCCGTCTCCCTTTCCCGTGAGAATCCAACAGTATCTGGACTCTGTGGAATGTAAACAGTCCTGGGACTGCAAGCAGCTGCTCAGTGAGGAAACAGAAACTAACAGGCAGTGCACCCAGTGAATCAGAAGGCTTCCAGGAGTGTTAACTCTTGACTGTCTAGAACCACAGCAGTCGTGTACTTGGATGACGTATTGATATTTTCAACGTCCCCAGAGGAGCATCACCAGCATGTCTGTCTGGTCCTGCAGCGTCTTAGGCAGCACCGGCTGTATGCCAAGCTGGAAAAGTGTGTGTTCCACCAGGAGTGCATGGATTTCCTGGGTTACATCATCTCCCCTACAGGCCTCCAGATGGACTCCTGAAAGGTGCAGGCAGTGCTGGACTGGAGCCCCCCCCCCCAGGGATGTAAAGGGGGTACAATGGTTCATCGGGTTTGCCAACTTCTACCGCCACTTCATTCAAAGAATTTTGCATCTGGTTGCCCCTATCTGCGTCCTGGCCCTGAAGGACGCCATGTTCCAGTGGACGCCAGCTGCGCAAGAGGCCTTCAAGCTCCTGAAGGAGGCTTTTACCTCTGCCCTCATCCTGGCCCTTCCAGACTCACAGCTCCCCTTTGTGCTGGAGGCGGACGCCTCAGACCGGGCGATAGGGGCCGTGCTGTCTCAAAGGCAGGGGCCACAGCAGTTGCTTCACCCCTGTGCTTTCTTCTCCCATCAGCTTACTTCTGCGGAGCGGAATTATGATATTTGGGACCGTGAACTCCTTGCCATTAAAGTGGCATTCGAGGAATGGCGTCACTTGCTGGAAGGGGCCCGGCACCAGGTTCAGCTCCTCACGGATCATCGGAACCTCGAACATTTCCAAGCCATGAAATGCCTCAAGCCAAGCCAAGCGCGCTGGGCCCTGCTCTTCAGGCACTTTAACTTCCAGGTCACCTATCGTCCCAGTGCCCAGAACGGGAAGGCCGACGCTCTCTCCCGGAGGGATTCGGGCTCCGAGGATGACGGTTCAGAGCCAGCGCCCATGTTGACCCCGACCAATTTCCTCCAAGGAAAGAAGCCGGTAAGAAGCCGAGGATAAAATTTAAGATTTTAACAGATGCAAAAGAAAGAGGAGGCTTCGCCCTGCCAGACCTGAAATTATATTATGAAGCATCTTGCCTCTGTTGGTTAAAGGAATGGATAAAATTACAAGGTACGGATGTGTTAGACTTAGAAGGTTTTGATAATAGATTTGGGTGGCACGCGTACTTGTGGTATGATAAGAAGCGGGTCCACAAAGGTTTTGAAAATCATATTATAAGAAGGTCCTTGATTGAAGTATGGGAAAGATACAAAAATCTGTTGGAACAAAAAACTCCTTATTGGTTATCACCACTGGAAGCGATGAGCGTGAAGAAAGTCAATATGACAGGGGGTTGGGTAACATATGAGAAATTAATATGTAAAAGTGAAGGAAAATGGAAAATGAGACCATTTGAAGAAGTTAAGAATCATGTGAATGACTGGCTGCATTTTTTTCAAATTAATGAGATGTTTAGAAAAGATTTAAATGAAAGGGGCTTTGCTGATAAAGAATCCAAATTTCAGACTGACATATTAAATAATGACTGTAAGATCTTAGCAAAAATGTATAAGATATTGCTGGAATGGTATACGAAGGATGAGGAGGTAAAATCTGTGATGATTGATTGGGCCAAAGATATAGGACATAATATACAAATGGAGGAATGGGAAAGACTTTGGAAAGATGGTTTAAGATTTACTGCATGTACTGCTATAAAAGAAAATGTTATGAAGATGATGTATCGATGGTATATAACCCCCGTAAAGTTAGCAAAAATGTATAAGATAAGTAACAAATGTTGGAAATGTAAAGAAAAGGAAGGCACTTTTTTCATATGTGGTGGGAGTGTAAGAAGGTAAAATGCTTCTGGGAAATGATTTATAATGAATTGAAGAAAATGTTGAAATATACATTTACTAAGAAACCAGAAGCGTTTTTACTAGGTATTACAGGGAATGAGATAAACAAGAAAGAGAAGAAGTTATTCTTATACACAGTGACTGCAGCAAGAATATTGATGGCCCAGAAATGGAAACAAGAGGAGCTGCCTACGATAGAAGATTGGAGAGCCAAAATGATGGACTATGCGGAATTGGACAGAATGACAGGAAGGATTCGGAATCGACGAGATCAAAGATTTACAGAAGATTGGGAGAAGTTTATTCAATATTTGCAAAAACTAAGTGATAACCAGATTACGTTTGTAAGTTTTAAGGAAGCTCTGTGATGTGAAAATCTAATAATAAGTATAAACGATGAAATTGAAGCTACCAGAATAAATAACAATAAGTAGGATTGTGTTAAAAGTTATAAAATGAAGGAAGTTCAGACAAATTGAGGGAAGTAAAAAAAAAATGGAATTAAGAGGTAATTAAGAAGTTTGAATGTACAACTTTGTTTTCTTTTTTTTTATTTGTAAACCAATAAAAATATAATTTTAAAAAAAAAATTCTCCAAGGAACCTGGGAGCAGGACTTTCAGAGACAGGTTTGCCTAGCTGTGCGCCAGGATCCGTTTGCCAAGGACCGGTTAGATACCGTCCCGGTGCCTTCGGGACTGGGGGGTGCACCGCTTGATGTTTGGGATGGGTGTGTGTACCATCACGGCCGGCTCTACATTCTGGAGAAGCTGCTTGAGGTCCTTGAGCAGTGCCACGACGCACAAATCGCCAGACATCTCGGGTACGCAAAAACACTGCAGCTACTGTCCCAGGCCTTCTGGTGGCCAGGGGTTCGGTTGGACATTAAGAAATATATGCGGTCCTGTGAGATTTGTGCTCGGACCAAGGTGCCGGGACAGAGACTCCTGGGACTCCTCCAGCCATTACCCACCCCCCACAGACCATGGTCAACGCTTTCTATGGAGTTCATCGTGGACCTGCCGGTGTCCAAGGGACATTCTGGTGGTGGTGGATTCACTCACCAAGACGGCACACTTTATCCGGGTCCGAAGCCTCCCCACAGCGCAACAGACGGCCCATCTGTTTCTTGAACACGTATTCCGGCTACATGGGCTCCTGGACACGGTGATCTCAGAAAGGCCCCCAGTTCACGTCCCAGTTCTGGACGGCCTTTCTCAAGGGACTGGGTATCGAAAGGCGGCTCTCCTCCGCATATCACCAATAAATAGATGACCAGACGGAGAGGGTTAATCAAGTTCTGGAGCAGTATCTCCACTGCTTCTTGAGCTATCATCAGGACAACTGGTCGGATCTGCTGCCATTGGCTGAGTTATCCTACAACAACTCCTGCCGTGCCTCCACGGGACAGAGCCCTTTCTATGCCAACTTCAGGTACCACCCGTGCCACCACCCCTGCACACTGGCAGCATCTCTTGTGCCTTCTGCCAATTATCAGGTCTCCCACATTCAGGAGACACAAGCCGACCTGGTACAGCACCTAGAGAGAGCCAAGGCCGATTACACTGGGGAACAAAATTTTTGTTGCATTGACATCTGCAGTTGTTCTAACCTACTTTTGACGTGCTGATTTCATATCTGAAGTTGGTTTTGTTCTGTAAGCTCTAGGTTTTTTGCAATTCATGTTTTTCACTTTTCACCATAATCTTTGTTTTTCACAATGCAAGAATTCAATATGTTATTAAACACATAGTCAAAGTAGTACAATATGAGTATAAATGTGAGTGACTTATATAGCATTGAACATGACATGTATAGCATTGAAAATGACATTTATATCTATGTACAGTTGGAGGTATGCAAAAAAATGTATTCCCTTGGGATACACAGTATACTGGGGAACAATTTTTTTTTTGTTTACACATTTTTGTCTACTTGAAGAAGCCATTGTCCGATCTGAAAAATACAAATATTTAGGTTACAAAACTGTAAAAATAAAGAAAAATTAAGTTTGCAAAACAATAATTACCATGTGGTTAGGGTAGATCAACATGTCAGTGTCCACTTATCCCCAGTGTAAATATGACATATCGGCAAAAGTCGGAAATTGAAAGATAACTATAGCATGTATACGAAAATCGATTTCAGATTTGAAATCAACATTGAAAGAACATATAAGAACAGTTGAAAAATCTCATGCAACAGAAAATGAATTTTTTTTTGTTCCCCAGTGTTATAAGGCGCAAGCTGACCGACGGCGTCAGCAGGGGCCCTCGTTCCAGGTCGGGGACAAGGTCTGGCTGTCCTTGAAGAACCACCACACTGGACATCCCTCGGCTAAGCTGGACTACAGGTACCAGGGACCATTCACCATCCTGCAGCAGATCAATCCGGTCGCCTACAAGTTGGAGCTTCCCCCCTCCCTGAAGATCCACCCAGTGTTTCACGTATCCCAGCTCAAGCTCTGCCATGCAGACTATTTTCTGGGTCGCATCGCCCCGCCGCCGCCAGTCCAGGTTGACGGCCATGAGGAGTTCCCGGTTGCTCAGATCCTGGACTTGAAACGGCTCCGTGGTAAGCTCCACTATCTAATTGACTGGGTGGGCTATGGGCCTGAGGAAAGATCATGGGAACCGGCCGACCTCCTGCATGCACCTGCCAAGGTTTGGGCCTTTCACTGGCAGTTCCCAGACAAGCCCGGGCCTTAAACGGAGCTGGAACCCCGTTTTCCTATTGGGGGGAGTACTGTCAGGAGTGCATGCAGGAGCCAGGCCCTGTGACTGGTAGGGCCTTGCAGGACTAGGGCCTTCCTGAGTTTGGCCTGGAAGGGAAAGGCACGGCAGCACAGGTGAGGCTTGACAGAAGACTCGTAGCACCTGGTGGCAAGGGCCAGGAGGGGTATATAAGACCAGCATTTCCCCCTGGCTCTTTGCCACAGCAACATGCTACCCGCCTAGCTGTGCTTTGGTTTCCTGACTCCTGGTTTCCTGACCCTCGGACTCTTGGCTTCCTGACTCCTGGTTTCCTGATTCATGGACTCTTGGCTTCCTGACCCCTGGACTGCTGATTCCTGCTTCTCGACCTCTACCCCGGTCCCAGGCTGGGACTCCGACTGCCCGTAACCTGGACCGTGACAATGGGGGGCTTCTATCCGTTTCTGCAGTCACACAATCCATCCATCCGTAGCTAAAGTCATTGTTTGGATGGGGGGCTTTGATCCATTTCTGCCGTCACACAATCAATCAATTAATCAATCACTTCCTGTTTCCGGCGGTGGGAAATGGCGGACTCCCACATGATTGGACTCCAGCCGTTCTGATAATTCAGGGCTGATATGGGGGTAATTAGCCCTGGCAGCCTCCCCCCCCCCCCGGGCAGGGGAGGACTGTCTCGACGACCCGCGGTTGGCCCCAGATTGCTGATGTGGCAGACAGCAGGGGCACTGGGTCACGGAGCAAAGGACGACTGACATTCCTGCAATGACACCCCATAGCCGGACACATCTGTTTGGGAAAATATAAAGATTTGAAAAACAAACAGACATGCTGTGAACTGACAAAGCTGGAAAAAAACCTTCAGTATGTACAGTCTCTGGTGTAAAAGATCAAACTTCAAAGAGATCCTCATCATGATGTTTGGAATCTGGAGGGGCTTGGTATGTTTTTTTCTTCTTCTAACATTAACAATTGGTTCTGCATGCCAAGCCTCATTAAGAGCCTAAATTGCTCTTTAAAAAGTGAGCACAGATGGACTTTTATATATAATTGGGACTTATTCGCAGATTTGAAATCCCTGTTAAAGACAAAAACAAAGAAGAAAATGGCGCCTACCCAGAATATCTGAAATACCTCCCTAATTAAGAGAAACAGGAGCTAACCGGTGGTTGGTTATAAAGATTGGAGACAATATTAAATATGCAACTGTTTGCAAAAAGAATTTTTTCATTATGAGCGAGATAAAAGGCTAAATGGATGCCTGGCAGCCCCCCTCCAGGGCCCGAAGGGGGGACTCGGTGGATTCCAAAGGCTAATTGATCGTCATGTCTGATATATGGCTACATAGCAAGCAGTTCGCTTAAGAATAAATCAGCAAGGAGTCTTTGAAGGAGGTTTTTCTTCTGTATTTTTCTTCTGATAACAGCTGGAAGGGAAAGACTAACGATTTGGGAGTTGCCAAAATAGTACAATTGGACTTTTTTATTTTATTTTATTATTTTTATTGGATTGGATTTGATATGTTAATTGGATGTTCTTATTGGAAAATTAATAAACACTTTTAAAAAAAATTAAAAAATCATCCATCCATCAGTAGCTAAAGTCATTGTTTGAATGGGGGGCTTCAATCCATTTCCACAGTCACACCATGCATCCACCAGTAGCTAAAGTCACTGTTTGGATGTGGGGATTCGATCCGTTTCCGCAGTCACACAATCAGTCCATCAGTAGTTGAACTGGGCTCTACACAGTCACAAAACCAAATCAACCAAAAAAGCCTCAACGCCAAATAAAGAGCAAAAACGAAAGTGCCAAACTTCATCCGTTCCTGAAGTCCGTCTGACTTTCCGAAATGTTTGAAAACCGAGGCGTGGCTTCCTATTGGCACGGGCACCTCGGAAACAATAGCCGACAGCCGCATTTCATGTCCAGCTTCCGAAAAATGTTCGAAAACCGGAACACTTTGGGAGCCAAGGTGTTTGAGAACCAAGGTACCACTGTATGTCCCATGTTCTGCGAAGTGGGCCGGATGGGAGCACATCCCGTGACACAGGGATGAGTTTTGCCTACCCAGGCTAAGACTCCCAGTCCACTATCCTGCGTACGCAGAGAGGGTCCGCCCTTCCCTTCTGCTCTGAAGAGGAACAGCTGTCAAACCTGGACTTCCACAGCATGCCCTTCTTCGTTGTAAATTATATCCCATCATCAGGGAGGATGGGAATTGTAGTCTCAAAACATCTGGAGGGCCGAGGTTGAGGAAGCCTGTTTTAGACGGTTTGGCCAGTTTGCCTGGGATCAGGTACAATCAAGAAAACATTTCCATCCCATTTTCTTTCAAGTTATAATGTGCAGTGTTATGTACTGAGTTGAATAGGATCCAAACTGAAGCAGTCTGATTGGTCCTAGAACAATAGGATCCAAATTGCAGCAGTCTGATTGGTCCTAGAACAATAGGATTCAGAATGCAGCAGTCTGATTGGTCCAAGAACAATGCAGCAGTATGATTGGTTGGCAGGAACCACCCAATCTGTTGGGGAAAAGCACCAAGGCAAAAGCCAGCTCCAGATTGCTGGAATGCAAAACAGGATGTTGTGGTTTGCTGCTGTACTGCTGGGGAAAAGGTGGAGCCTATTCTCTGTACTGAGCACCGGATGTTAGCTCAGTGTGTCATATGACCTGTGCTGGAAGTACAGGGGAGGAGTGTGTGACTCTTCTGCTGGAGTCTGAAGGGTGCAGTCACATTTCTATGTACTGTTGAGTGACAAGAATAAAACATGTAGAAAGGACTCCTGTCTGTCTCATTTCTCCTCCCTGGGAGAATGCAGGGAGGGAGAGAAAAGCAGAGAAGCAGAGGGTGTGTTCTATCTCACGTCTAATGAGAAGAATCGCGGGTTTGTTTACGTAGCCTGCCGGATGTCGCAGACGGACGGTAAACACAGTATCTCGCTCAATTGCCTCGGGGGAGGCCAGGTACCTCTGCCTGTGAGCTGAAGATACTAACATATGGCAGCCTTCGGATGGTTGCGATTCATCGGACATCTGCATGAGAGGCTGGTGGATTGTCCTCCTCTGCTCCAAGGGAGAAGGCAAGCGTCTGACAGAAGCCAGAGGCTGAACAGACCCAGAGGAAGGTGTTTTCCAAGCAACAAAGCTCAAGGTATGCTGCATTTTCGGGCTAAAAGTGTGAACGCAGGCTGATTAATTCCCTGGTTCACGGGGGAGCTGCGTTGAAAAAAAAATACAGCTCCGGGAGAAAGGCCTGCAGCTTGGAAGCTGAAGCCTGCATTCCACAAATTCCTGTGGTTAAGATAAGAAGTCCTGAATGTACTCTTGCGTGGAAAGTTACTGGCTACGCAGCTGCATTGTGAGGCTGGGAAAGCGAAACTAAGCCATGGAGTGTTTTGGCTAGAAGTTTACGTGCTCTTGGAAAGGGATTTTCCATAGCAGCCAGCGTGTAGCTGCCAGGTGCCAAAGAGCGTAAACAACTTGCAGTTTGCCTGCGTGGAAAGGAAAAAACAGCTGTTGGATTTTACAGCTTGCTTGAGAGTGTGCGCTGGAGGCTTGGCTTCAAGATGGATGCCAAGAAGGCAGGAGGTTTGCCTTACCCACCTCCCTTAGACAATGACAATTATTCATCTTGGTCTGTAAAGATGAAGGCCCTGCTGCAGAATCAGAGGCTTTTTGATGTAATTGAAAACCCCATCCCTGCAGCACCAACCAGAGGTTGGGAGTCACAGAACGTGAGGGCCAGGACTGCTATAATTCTGTGTGTCTCAGATGAGCAGTTGGTGCATATCCAGCATTTAGAAAATGCGAAAGAGGTTTGGGACACGCTACGTACAACGCATCAGAGAGATGCTGGTTCTTCAGCGTTGCTGTATTTTGAGAAGTTGACCAATCTGAGACTTGCGCCTGATGGAGATGTTCAAGCGCACCTGACAGAAATGAAGTTTCTGCGTCAACAGATGGTGGACCGCAATTTCCGTCTTCAGGAGGAAGTGTTTTGCTTCATGATGATAAACAGCCTTAATCGGACTTACAAGGTTGTTGCCAGTCAGCTTGGTTCCCTTCCGGCTCAAGACCTGACCGCGGAAAGGGTGTGTGCTGTGGTCCTGAACGAACACGACAGACTTGCTGCACTGGAAGTGAAGGACAGGGGGAGGGTAGAACAGAGTTCAAATCTTCCCACTGCTGAATCTACTGGAGAGCATGGTGTAGCATTGAGCGCTGTCCGATGCTACAATTGTGGACAGACTGGGCATCTACAGCGGAGCTGTAGAAAGCCACGCCAGTCAAAAGGAGCAAAGAGCAGCTCTACGAAGCCTGAGGCGTCAGGCAAAAGCCGTACCAAGTGCCAGGTGAAACCTGCAAAGGCTATGATGGCGAAAGGAACCACGCCAGATGTTGGGAACGCCTTCGTAATCGACACTGGTTGCACAAAACATTTATGCCCACACAGAGAACTGTTTTCGACGTTGAGGAAGCAAAGCTTCACTGTGAAACAGGCCCAACGGTCAGGAGTTGGAAGCGACCGGAATTGGGACTGTGTATCTTGAGAGTCTGAACTTGACTATAAGTGATGTTTACCTGGTTCCAGAACTGAAATTTAATCTGCTGAGCGTGTCGCAGATTGCAAAGAAAGGACTGAAACTGTCCTATGATGCTAAAAGCTGCAAGATCTACAAAGATGGAGAACTGTTTCTTACTGCCAAAGAGAAAGATGGACTGTATTTGTTGACTTTTGATCAAAGTGATTACATGAAATGTAATTCTTCTGATTCTAACGTAATCTCTCTTGCAGGTGTGACCAACACGAGCACCAGGAAGGTGACTAAGAAGGTCGACAGGGCATTTCAGCGGGTGTATGCTGATGTGATTGGTCCTCTAGAACCATCTAGGGGCAATGCAAAATATTACCTTTTGTGTGTGGATTGTTTCACTAATTATTCTTGGGTTTATATGATGGAGAAACCGCAAGAAACTTTAGAGAAGTTTCAGGAGTTTTGTGACAAGGTTAGAAATATGCATGATGCTAACATTGATTGTCTTTTCACAGATGAGAAGCAAATTTTTCTGTTACAGAAGTTTCAGAAGTTCCTGGATGGAAAAGCGATAGACCACAAAGTTGCTGTTTCGACCGAAGCGTGGAACAGGGGGGTCTGTGTGAGGGTGAACAAAGAATTGCAAAAGGGGATGAATGCGCAATTGCTGAGTTCACATTTGCCACATGACTATTGGGCCGAATCGCTAGCGTCCTATCTTCATGTGTGGTTGAGAAAGGTCTCAACAGAGTTGGGATGTTCTCCTTTTGAGAAGCTGTTCAATAGAAAACCTTCTGTTGCCTATTTCAAGGTTTTCGGGTCTCATGTGAGAACAGAAGCTCCAGGTGGAGTAAAGAATGCTAGAGGCATTTTTGTGGGATATGAAAAGGGTCTCTACAGAGTAATTTTGTCTGAATCTGGTCAGGTGATTCTCACAAAGTTCCTAGAGAGTGCTCCAGAACAAGAGCGGGTTGTAGTACAAACATTTCCCACAGGTGGCAATTCAGATGATGATGATTTCACAGATTACAGTGGTACTGATGATGACACTGATAGATCAGAGAGTTCAGTCGTAACAGTCATTGAGAGAAAATCTCACACAATGGATAGACCTTCACAGATGAAGGAAGAACCACTGATTGCTACTGGTTCTCAACAAAGTCCAGAGGATGAACCAGTGAGCACAGAGGATCAGAACCTCGTACGCAGGTCTGAGAGAGTTACAAAGGGTGTACCACCAAAGAGGTACTCAAAAGAGTTTGCTAACTTAGCTGTTGCATGTGTTGCTATTGTTAACAACTCAAAGCAGGTTAAAGGAGTGTCTAAGTCAGAGACAAAGGCACAACAGAGAGTAGCAAGCCAAGGTAATGCAGAAGCACTCATTCCTTGGAAGCCAGACAACCAGAGAGGTACACTGGTGAAACCAGTGGTGGGGAGTTCCAAGGGTGGAACTGAAACAACAGAGGACTGTTATATGTATAACAACTGTTTGTTCTCTTCTCTGGATCATGTTTTGCCAATTGATGCTTTTGGGGGAGGATGTTGGGAAAAAGCACCAAGGCAAAAGCCAGCTCCAGATTGCTGGAATGCAAAACAGGATGTTGTGGTTTGCTGCTGTACTGCTGGGGAAAAGGTGGAGCCTATTCTCTGTACTGAGCACCGGATGTTAGCTCAGTGTGTCATATGACCTGTGCTGGAAGTACAGGGGAGGAGTGTGTGACTCTTCTGCTGGAGTCTGAAGGGTGCAGTCACATTTCTATGTACTGTTGAGTGACAAGAATAAAACATGTAGAAAGGACTCCTGTCTGTCTCATTTCTCCTCCCTGGGAGAATGCAGGGAGGGAGAGAAAAGCAGAGAAGCAGAGGGTGTGTTCTATCTCACGTCTAATGAGAAGAATCGCCGGGTTTGTTTACCTAGCCTGCCGGAGGTCGCAGACGGACGGTAAACACAGTATCTCGCTCAGTTGCCTCGGGGGAGGCCAGGTACCTCTGCCTGTGAGCTGAAGATACTAACGGTTTTAGACGGTTTGGCCAGTTTGCCTGGGATCAGGTACAATCAAGAAAACATTTCCATCCCATTTTCTTTCAAGTTATAATGTGCAGTGTTATGTACTGAGTTGAATAGGATCCAAACTGAAGCAGTCTGATTGGTCCTAGAACAATAGGATCCAAATTGCAGCAGTCTGATTGGTCCTAGAACAATAGGATTCAGAATGCAGCAGTCTGATTGGTCCAAGAACAATGCAGCAGTATGATTGGTTGGCAGGAACCACCCAATCATGCTCCAGATATAAGTGAATCCACAACCTGATTGGCTTACAGTAGAATTCCAGAATTAACCAATCATGTGCAGCCCATTGTGTAAATAATGTATATAAAGCAGATACTTTGAGGGGACTTTCATTCATTCCTCCTCACCACTATGAGCTGAATAAAGAGCATGAAATCACTTGCGACTCTGAGTATATTTCACTGGCGACGAAGGTGGGATCCCGCTGAGCTGACTGGCACACACAGCACCGCAGCACCGCCACCTGCCGCACCGCTGCCTCGCACCGTGTATCCAGGCTTCAGCTCCGGGACACAAGGAACTCAGAATGGCAGCCAACAGCAGCTTCTCGCCGTTCAACCCAGCATCTGGAGACTGGGAAGCGTATGCCTCCCATTTCACCTTCCTCCTAGAAGCCAAAGGGGTCACCGATGAAGAAGACGCCAAGAAGAGGGCGATATTCTTCAGCATCTGCGGAGAGGAGACATTTGAAATCACCCGGGCTCTCCTTGCACCTGAAGACGTCGCTACTGTTCCATACAAAACAATAATGGAACAGCTGAAGGGGCACTTTTCGCCGCAGCCCTCAGTGGTGGCTCATCGAAATGCCTTCTACGCAAAGCGGCAAACCCCTGGGGAAACCATAACTGGGTTTGTGACCTCTCTCCGCCAAGCTGCCCGGTTCTGCAACTTCTCAGAGCTGGAGAACATGCTTCGTGACCGCCTCATCGGTGGCCTGAAGGATGAGAAGCTGCAACGACGCCTCTACGCCAAGAAGGACCTAACGTTCCAGGTCGCTCTGGAGGAGGCCCTGGCAACGGAAGCTGCCAAGAGGTCGACGCAAGAGGCACGGCTGAGCCTGCCACCCCAACCGAGGGTCCACCATGAAGACCTCACCGACGACTCAGGATCTGACAGGGAGGAGGTGCACCGAGTACAGCAGCGCACTCAAGCAGCCCACATACCACAGCTGCCTCGACGAGAAGGAGGGAACTGCGCAAGCTGCGGGGAAAGTCACGAGAGGAGGACCTGCCGTTTCCGCAACGCAGAGTGCAGGCAGTGCAGAAAATTGGGACACATCGCCCGGGTGTGTCGAGCTCGGCCCACCCGACGCCAGGCATCAGATGACCAATCCAAGAGCCCCAGGTCCCGGGGCCCAACGCACCAAGGCAACTCGACGGAGCTCACGGACTTCCAGGTATACCAGTTGCCCCACCCCAACGTAGAGAAAATTTATGTAGAGGTACAGATAGAGGGGGCCCCATGCCGCATGGAGCTTGACACGGGCTCAACTCTATCCATAATCTCGGCAAGGACCTTAAGGAAACTGTGTCCTACTGGGGGTCCCAAACTCAGGCCGGCCCCATTCACCCTCCGGGACTTCCAGAAACGTAAGGTCCCCACAATGGGGGTGGGGACCTTCAGGGTGCAATACCGAGTGCGGACACGGCAACTGGACTTGCTCGTGGTCAAGGGCCCCTACATTAGCATGGTTTGGACCACTGGGGCTAGCCATCACCGGGGTGAACCACACTACCTTACAAGTGGACGTGGACGCCATCTGCAAGGAATTTCCAGGGGTTTTCGATGGGAAATTGGGACAGTATACGGGCTCCCCCATTGCTCTACAGCTTGACCCCGCAGTACGACCGGTCAGGCTCAAGGCCCGCCGGGTCCCGTTCGCCCTGAAACCCCGTATTGACGAGGAATTGGACCGGCTCGTGGAGCAAGGAGTGCTGGAGCCGGTGCCTAATGCCCCCTGGGAAACCCCAATCGTCACACCCGTCAAGCCTAATGGTTCAGTACGCATCTGCGCAGACTACAAATGTACCATAAACAAGGCCCTCACGGCCCATGCATACCCAGTGCCAGTGGTCAGCCATGTCCTTGCCACCCTGGCTGGGTCGAAAATTTTTGGCAAGCTGGACTTGGCCCAAGCATATCAACAGCTGCCAGTAGATGAGGCCACAGCAGAGGCACAGACAATTGTGACGCACAGAGGAGCGTTCAGGGTAAAACGGCTGCAATTCGGTGTCAGTGTGGCACCAGGCATATTCCAGAATCTAATGGACTCGCTCCTTAAAGGGATTCCTGGCGTCACCCCCTTCTTCGATGATGTGTTGATTGCCGGGCCCACACCAGAGGAGTTTGAGGACCGCCTCCGCACCGTTCTGCACCGTTTCCAGACGGCGGGTCTCAAGGTGAAGCGGGAAAAATGTCTACTAGGAGTGCCTCAGGTGGACTTTCTGGGATTTATGGTGGACGCAGAAGGGGTCCACCCGACTGGGGACAAGGTACGGGCCATCTGTGATGCCCCAGCACCCAAGAGCAAGACTGAACTTCAGGCCTTCTTGGGACTATTGAACTTTTACCATTCCTTCCTTCCCCACAAGGCGGCGGTAGCAGAGCCCCTACACAGACTCCTGGACAAGCGGGCCCCTTGGGTGTGGGGCCAGCGCCAGGAGGCCGCATTCCAGGCAGTCAAGGACTTGCTTGTCTCAAACTCGGTCTTGGCACACTTCGACGAGAGGCTGCCAGTGGTGCTAGCATGCGACGCCTCACCCTATGGCATTGGCGCTGTCCTGGGACACCAACTCCCAGATGGAAGAGAGGTAACGGTGGCATACTTTTCCCAGACACTCAACGCAACCGAGTGGAACTACTCGCAAATAGACAAGGAGGGTCTGGCAATCGTGAAGGGAGTAAAAAAATTCCATGATTTCTTGTACGGGCGGCCCTTCACCGTGGTGACTGACCACAAGCCGTTGCTTGGCTTGTTTGCCCCCGAAAAGCAGACCCCCCAAGTGCTGTCTCCTCGCGTCCTCAGGTGGTCAATTTTCCTTGCCAGCTACCAGTATGCACTGATTCACCGCCCGGGGAAGGCAATGGGCCATGCGGACGCCCTCAGCAGGCTACCACTACCGGAAACAGGCCCCGACCCAGCACCTGCACAAGAGGTTATGAGCCTGGAGCTGCTTCCCGACCGCCCCATTCAGGCACAAGAAGTTGCACACCATTCCAAGAAAGATAGGGTAATCTCCCGGGTCCTGGACTGGGTGTGGAGGAGATGGCCCAGCAGCAGCCCTGGGCCAGAATTCGCTAGCTACACAACCCGCAAACATGAACTGTCGGCCCACAAGGGGTGCCTGTTATGGGGAAGCAGGGTCGTTGTTCCCCAGCCCCTCCACAAAAGGGTCCTCACAGCCCTACACGAGACACACCCAGGGGTAGTAAGAATGAAGGCCCTTGCCAGGAGTTATGTGTGGTGGCCAGGGATCGACGGAGAGATAGAGGCCTGCGTCAAACACTGCCAGGCCTGCCAAGAATCCCGCCCAGATCCCCCAAGGGCCCCAGTCCAGTCCTGGGAGTCCGCCCGAGCACCATGGTCACGCCTGCATGTGGACTTCGCTGGCCCCTTTCAGGGGAAAACATTCTTCATAGTGGTGGACTCCTACACCAAATGGCTGGAAGTCGCACTGGTACCGTCCACTTCTACATCCGCAGCCATCCGGGTACTACCCAGGCTGTTTGCAACCCACGGGCTCCCTGACACTCTCGTCTCAGACAACGGGACTGCATTTACGTCAGGAGAATTCCAAACCTTCACAGCGCAGAACGCCATCCGCCACATCCGTTTGGCACCATTCCACCCTGCCACCAATGGCCAAGCAGAACGCATGGTGCGGACCACCAAGGACACCCTTCGCCGCATGACGCAAGGGGATTGGGAGTACCGCATTGCCACATTCCTCCTAGCACAGCACAGCACCCCCAGCTCAACGACTGGCCGGAGCCCCGCTGAACTACTAATGGGTCGGCGCCTTGCAATCAGATTGGACCGCCTTCACCCCGATAGAGCTCAGGATGAGGTAGTGGTGGGGGAAGGCAGGAACCCCCGGACCTTCGAGGCCCAGGACCCAGTGTACGCAAAGAATTTTGGGGCAGGCCCAGCATGGGTACCCGCCACAGTCACCAGGGTCACTGGCCCCGTGTCGTACGAGGTGCTAACGGATGGGGGGCAATGCTGGCGCCGCCACTGCGACCAGATACGGCGACGATTCCCGGGAGAAAACCAGGAGGAGGAAAGGTCAGAGGAGTCCCAAGGGAACAGAGGGGCAGTGAGGCCCATAGAGCAGGAGGGGCCAGCAGGAGAGGCAGAATCAGTAAATACAGAGAGGACCCGTGAAGCCGAAAGGACACCGGAACCAGAACCACGACTGAGCGAGCCGGTTGCACCAGACCAAACAGCCCCATCACAGCCAGCATCCTTGGAACACGAGCCAGAACCTGGAGCCCAGACCAGGGAACACCCCAGGCCGCAACGTACACGTAGGCCGCCGGCGTACCTCGAGGACTATGAATGCGACCTCCCGGGCAGGACTGGAACTTAGAGGGGAGGGGTGTTATGTACTGAGTTGAATATGATCCAAACTGCAGCAGTCTGGTTGGTCCTAGAACAATAGGATCCAAATTGCAGCAGTCTGATTGGTCCTAGAACAATGGGATTCAGAATGCAGCAGTCTGATGGGTCCAGGAACAATGCAGCAGTATGATTGGTTGGCAGGAACCACCCAATCATGCTCCAGATATAAGTGAATCCACAACCTGATTGGCTTACAGTAGAATTCCAGAATTAACCAATCATGTGCAGCCCATTGTGTAAATAATGTATATAAAGCAGATACTTTGAGGGGACTTTCATTCATTCCTCCTCACCACTATGAGCTGAATAAAGAGCATAAAATCACTTTGCGATTCTGAGTATATTTCATGCAGTGAACTTAATATCTTCTCTCCAGAGTCTTTCCCATTCATTCATGTAGAACAGGGGGTCAGCAAACTTTTTCAGCAGGGGGCCGGTCCACTGTCCCTCAGACCTTGTGGGGGGGGGCGGACTATATTTTTTGGAGGGGAAATGAACAAATTCCTATGCCCCACAAATAACCCAGAGATGCATTTAAAATAAAAGGACGCATTCTACTCATGTAAAAACATGCTGATTCCCAGACCGTCTGCGGGCCGGATTGAGAAGGCGATTGGGCCGGATCCGGCCCCTGGGCCTTAGTTTGCCTACCCATGCCATATAGCATATATTCAACACAAAAAAAAAACAGTGAAAATTTGTTGTTGACTAGAATGTAACTTAAAAGGAAATCCTTGGAAATATTTTTCCTCCAAAAGCATTTTATTTTAAAAATCCAATTTAAATTTTTAAAAAATCGATTTACTGTAAATCAAAAAAAGTGGTCCTGTTAGCTAGAGATGATGGAGTTGTAGTCCCAAAACAGCTGGAAGGCTGAGTTTGTGGGTGCCTGGATTAGGTTTTCATTTTGATGTTTCTACGGCGAACCCCTTTTGTCTGTCCTTGCTATATCTTTCATTGAGTTGGAAGGAGAGGTTTAGTAAGTGCATTGGCCAGATGCACCACTCATAATGAAGTGCAAGGGCAGGCCCACATCAAATGTGTTAAAAATCATTGATTTTTATCCACCCTGGTGCCCTGTTACCTGAGGGATCTTTGCCATCAGCTGACAAGGTGGTGGCACTTTTACTCCTAGCTAGGGAGGCCTGGCAGGCAGGCAGGCAGCTGAGCACGTTGCTCTCCAGAGGACTGACTTGGGAATGGCGAGCTGAAGGGCAGGAACAAACCAAAGAGGGTTGCAACAGAAAATCCAAAAACGAAGCAAGCAGCCTAACGAAAGAAAGGACAGGGGGCTATCGCAAGTCAAAGTTCATTTAGAAAGAAAGAACATTGTGGAGAGACAGCGAGAACCTACACTCACATATGATTTAAAACTCATTATTCTTAAGGGAAGCTCGATAATTTTAAAAAATTAAAGCCCAGTTTAGATCAAAGCAAGAAAGAGGTAAAAATAGATGTTTTAAAAATCTGTTTTTCAGCCACCCTGCACCGCTAGTGCAAAAATGACAGACATACAGTCCTCCTGCAGAAGCCCCACTGAAGTTAAGTATGCCTGCATATTTCTTTTTTGTCTTAATGTAGTTAATGCAGGCAAAGATCCTGGTGGATTGATGTGCTTTACATTAACAGTGGACTTCTGTTGTATTTGAATATTAAACATTCTTATCAATAAGACCAGAGTTTATTTAAAAAACGGCTTTCACTAGCAACCAATTTCCCCACTTATCCTGGTTTTTTTGCCGGGGGGGGGGGGGGAGGAAATCTGATTTTTTAAAAAAATAAATATTTTATTAAGGATTTTCTTGTTTTACAGAAGTAAGTGTGATGCCTCGTGTTTTTTTTCCCCATGTAGCATTTTTACAAATCCGTTTCATTTGTTGAGGCATTAGGGGGAGAAGAAGAAAAAAGAAAAAAGAAAGGGGGGTGGAGAGAGGGAAGATGGATGGGGGTGGGGTCGGGTGGCGGTGTTTCTATTATGTTTAATGTATGTAGAGTTTGGTGTCAGCGTTACTTGTGTTGTTCACTTGTGTTCCTTTGGTGGTGAGAGAGGTTGGGGTTGGCCTAGGGTGTGATTGTTTGTTTGTGACTGGCTGTGGTGATCTTGGTTTTCGTGTGTGAGTGAGGTGGGTGGGTGTTTCGGATCAGGTTAGCCATATTGATTTGTATGCTGTTGGTGGATTATTGTCATTGTCCTGTTGGGCTGTGTATGTGATAAAGGGAAGCCATACCGGGGTGAAGGCGTCTTCTTCTGTTTGTCCCCGTGTCAATTTCAGTTTATTAATTAATTTTTCTAGTAGGGCTGTTTCCCATACTATTTGGTACCATTGGTCCATGCTTACTCCTGACAGGTCTCTCCAGTGTCTGGTTATGGTGTTTCTGGCTGCTGAAAGTAGGTGGGTTATGAGTTCTTTGTGGTGTAAATGGGCATTGTTGTCTTGAAAGATGTTTAGTAGGGCCAATTCTGGGGCAATTACTTGCTTAGTTATTTTACATATTTCTTGTATGGCTGTTGTCCAGAATAGTTGGATTTTGGGACACTCCCACCACATGTGGAGGTATGTGCCTGTGGAGGTGCACCCTCTCCAGCATTTTGGTGAGGTTCCTGGGTGTATTAGCGCTAGTTTTCTTGGTGTTAGGTACCACCTGTAGGTGAGTTTCAGTGTGAGTTCTTTTCTTTTCGTTGATATGGATTTAAAAGGGGGTTTAGACCACATTCTGGTCCATTGAGTGGGGTTAATCTCATAGCCTATGTCATTCTCCCATTGTTTTTTGATTGCATCTAGGGGATTTGCGGGATTTTGGAGAAGTATTTTGTATATTGCGGATACCGTCCCTTTACCGTTTCCCTTTATTGTTAGGAGGTTTTCGAAGGTTGTCAGGGGCCTAGTTGCTGCTGATTTTTGCACCTTTCTGCTCCGCTTGCAAACCTTTGGATTCTGGCTGCTCAGAATTTGGAAGAACTTTGTTATTCTGTCTGTTTAACGAAGAACTTCTTTTAGTTGAGCCTGCAAGGATAAAACTAGGCCATGATTAGCTTTGCCTCCAGGTCTGAACACTTCCTTCCAGGTTTTCGCTGTTTGAATACCAAGGCGTTTGAGAACCAAGGTACCACTGTACTCATCTGTGGCCCCCAGCCTCCAACTCACCCCCTCGTCTCAAGGGTTCCCCCGCTTGAAATGTATGCCTTAAAGTTACCCACCCATTGCCTGCCCTATCCCTAAATTCATATTGATTTGTCCTGTCCTCCAGTTCTGCCCTTTGTATTCTGATCATGCAGCGCAGGTTGCCTCTTAGGGCAGTCCATAAAAAACTTTTTTTTTTAATGCCTGTTCCAAAGGTCTTATCTTACTACACTAGGGATTATATAGCTATACAGGTACAGCTACCCAGGACGACTCCCCTGCTTGAGTGCCTGAGGGTCCCATTCCTGCCACTCACCACCTGGCCAGGGCGGGGCCTGACAGGCCTCATAAGGACTGCTGCTGTTGCTGCCCAGGAGAACTCAGAATAGCACAGAGTTCTTTTTAAAATGTTTTTTAAAATTTCTTTTTTACCTTTTAAAATTATTTCTGGTGGGGGGGGATGGATGTTTAGTCGAGTTTGGGAATTTGTATAATTTTGGTATGTTTGTAACTTTTACTGTTTTGGGGTTTTATTGCTTTATTGTTTGTTTTTGTTTAATAGGTTTTATTTTGTTTTTAAAGGGAGGGGTCAGGGCTGCCTGGGAGTGGGTCCCAGCCAACAAAATGGCTGGGGCAGGTTCCCGGGGGGGGGGGAGTGGTGCACTGGGACAACCAATCTCAGTGATCACAGGTAGGAGGAGGAGTTACACTAAGACCAAACCATGTCATTAATGAGGAGGCAGGTTTAGTCATTGTTTGAGGACTATCCCTGCCTCCGGGTCTGCGCTTGACCAGAAGGACACTGGAATCAACCACACGACCTTAAGGTGCTGCTATGCAATGCCAGGTCAAGGATTCACAAGACGGCTGTCATCCACGACTTGATCGTGGATGGAGGACTTGACCTGGCATGTGTGACAGAGACTTGGTTGGATGAAGCAGATGGGCCTGTTCTTGCCGCTGCTTGTCCACCAGGTTTCTCTTACACACAGCAACCCAGGCCTTGTGGGCGGGGAGGGGGGGTTGCAGTGATTTTTAGGAAGTCCTTAGTTTGCACCAGGCGTCCTATTGAGAAGACCCAGTTCTCTGAGTGCATGTTCTGGACGTTGGGCAATAGGGGCAGTACAGGATTCCTTTTGGTGTACCGACCTCCCCACTGCACCAAAGATTCTCTGCCTGAGCTGATTCAGGTTGTGGCGGATGTTCTCCTGGAGACACCTAGTTTGGTTGTCCTAGGGGATTTTAACATCCACACCAACACGACCTTACAAGGAGCCACTCGGGACATCATGGAAAGCATGGCCTCCATGGGGCTGTCCCAAACTCACAGCCACGGACATGCCTTAGACCTGGTGTTCACCTCTATGGACGTTGGTGATCTGACACTAAGTAGAAGTGAAACTAAAGAAGTGCCATGGTCAGATCACTTCCTGGTGCAACTGGACTTCTCTGCGACCCTTCCCCTCTGCAGGAAGGTGGGACCGATTTGGATGGTCCGCCTCTGCCACTTAATGGATCCAAATGGTTTCCAGAGAGCCCATGTTGATGGCCTTTCAGCTGATTCCCTGGGGGCCCACTGGAATGTGGAGTTAACCAGGGCTATTGACTGTCTGGCTCCGAAGCGCCCTCTCCGATTGCATGGAGCCCGGACAGCCCCATGGTTTTCTTCAGAGCTGAGGGCAAGGAAACAATCACTGAGACAGCTAGAGTGCCGGTGGCGGATAACTCATTCTGAATCTGACCAGACACGGGTTAGAGCTCAATGTCGAGCCTACCAAGTGGCGGTAGCGACAGCGAAGAAGGCTTTCTTCACCGCCTCTATTGCATCTGCAGAAAACAGCAGCAGGAGACTTTTTCAGGTGGTGTGCAATTTAGCAGAACCACCTGCCCCATCAGGGCCCAGTACGAGCCACATGATCTCCTGCAATAATTTTGCAAAGTTTTTTGCAGATAAAGTCGGTCATAAAGTTGCCCATCCTGGCTTATAAAAGCCAGCCGGGGTGATGAATGCTTCTCTATGTGAGGGAGCCTTGCCAGACCCACTGAAAGAGGCATTTATCTAACCGCTTCTTAAAAAACCATCTTTAGATGCGACCAATATGGCCAACTATCGCCCATTCTCAAATCTTCCATTCTTGGACAAGGTGATTGAGCGAGTGGTTGCTGAACAACTCCAGGCACGCCTGGAAGAAGCGGACCATTTGGATCCCTTCCAGTCAGGATTCAGGCCTCATCATGGGACTGATACTGCCTTGGTCGCACTGGTTGATTATCTCCGGCGGGCTAGGGACAAAGGTGAGAGCTGTTTCCTAGTTCTGCTGGATCTCTCAGCGGCCTTTGACACCATCGACCAGAACATCCTTCTGGACCGTCTAGAGGGGCTGGGAGCTGGGGGCACTGTTAGACAGTGGTTCCGCTCCTTCCTCCTGGGCCGTGTTCAGAAGGTGGGGGGGGATGAGTGTTCAGACCCCTGGGCTCTCACTTGTGGGGTGCCTCAGGGTTCCATCCTCTCCCCTATGCTTTTTAACATCTACATGCAGCCGCTGGGAGAGATCATCAGGGGGTTTGGGCTGGGTGTTCATCAGTATGCGGATGATACGCAGCTCTACCTCTCTTTTAAATCAGAACCAGTGAATGCATTGAAGGTCCTGTGTGAGTGTCTGGAGGCGGTTGGAGGATGGATGGCTGCTAACAGATTGAGGTTGAATCCTGACAAGACAGAAGTACTGTTTTTGGGGGACAGGAGGCGGGCAGGTGTGGAGGGTTCCCTGGTCCTGAATGGGGTAACTGTGCCCCTGAAGGACCAGGTGCGCAGCCTGGGATTCATTTTGAACTCGCACCTGTCCATGGAAGCGCAGGTCAATTCTGTGTCCAGGGCAGCTGTTTACCAGCTCCATCTGGTACGCAGGCTGAGACCCTCCCTGCCCACAGACTGTCTCACCAGGGTGGTGCATGCTCTGGTTATATCTCGCTTGGACTACTGCAATGTGCTCTGCGTGGGGCTACCTTTGAAGCTGACTCTGAAAGTGCAGTTAATCCAGAATGCGGCAGCTAGACTGGGGACTTGGAGCGGCCGCAAAGACCACATAACACCGGTCTTGAAAGACCTACATTGGCTCCCATTACATTTCCGGGCACAATTCAAAGTGTTGGTGCTGACCTTTAAAGCCCTAAATGGCCTCGGCCCCGTATACCTGAAGGAGCGACTCCACCCCCATCATCCAGCCCAGACACTGAGGTCCAGTGCTGAGGGCCTTTTGGCAGTTCCCTCCCTGCGAGAAGCCAAGTTACAGGGAACCAGGCAGAGGGCCTTCTTGGTAGTGGCACCTACCCTGTGGAATGTGGGATTATGATGGCGTCCGGCACATTTCTGCTGCGCCACTGCGCTCCTGTCCCTAGCTCTCTCTTAGCTTAGTCTCAGCAGAGTTCCGCAGCGGGAGAAACTGTTGCCGTGTGTAGGTAATAAATCAGACTGTACGCAGACTTCTTGCTTATCTCCAACAGTCTTTATTCGCGTAGAAAAACATCATAAATTAGCCCGGCGAAAGAGCAGCCATCCTTCGCCTCTTAGTCAAAACCGAAAGGGAACTCACACAGAGAAACACTCCCGTATGTGAAACATAGCCACACCTCAGAATGTGAGACGTCACTCAGAACTGTTAAACCCTGTAAGTTCTGATTCTCTTCACATGGAACGCGCTCCCACCAGATGTCAGAGAGAAAAACAACTACCAGACTTTTAGAAGACATCTGAAGGCAGCCCTGTTTAGGGAAGCTTTTAATGTTTGACGCACTATTGTATTTTAATCATTTTGTTGGGGTCGTATTATACACAGATACAATTCCCCCCCCTTTTCTTAATTCGGAGTCCCCCAAAATAAGGGGCGTCTTATACATGGGGGCATGTTATACACAGAAAAAACAGTATCCCAATCAAGCCAATTATGAAGATTGACAGAAGATGATCATGCTCTTCAATCTGAACGGCGCTGCATATAAAACGGCATGTAGATGGAAACAGGAAGCACGTTCTCAATTAAATCAGAAAGCAATTATTTCTCGGGGTGGAAATTTCTCAGCCACTTTTTTTTAATTGACAGGGCCTGTGAACTACCCTTTCTATTTGCCTGCAACCCTGTATGCTGATAGCTTTGTGTCATCTTATACACGGAATGTTGCCATTGTTTATTTCTTAATTTTGCGCTCAAAAATAGGGGTTGTCTTATACATTGGGGGGCGTCTTATACACAGAAAAACATGGTACTTCGCATGCAGAGAACACCCCAGGGTCAACCCCTGGGGGTCTCCAGGTAGGGCTGGAAAGACCCTTATCTGAAATTAATATGCTACTTAGTATGAAGAGTATTGACTTGGACAGGCCAATTGTCTGCTTGCGGGGAAGGCAACTTCCTAGGTCCCAATCCCACAAAATAACAGGAACAGTGGGGCTCAGGGCAATTACGGCAAGTAGAGAATGAACCATCTGCCCAGATTCAGGCCTGGTTCATCATCATCATCATCATCATAATTTATTATTTTGACCCCGCCCATCTTGCTGGGTTTCCCCAGCCACTCTGGGAGGCTTTCCAACAAAAGAGTAAAAATACATGAAAACATCAGTCATAAATTTCCCTCAACAGTTCAGAAGTCAATGACTTCCCATTTGAGGCTCAAGGGCACACACGCCTTCCTCTCCGTCATGGCCACGAGATGGGAAGATTTCATGTCAAATTTTAAAGAAACCAGTCTGCTGTTACATCCAACTCAGGAAACTGGGGTTTGTTTATATTACGTTATGGTTTGATTCTGCCTTTGATATTTAAACTTTATTAATAATAATAATAATAATAATAATAATAATAATAATAATAATAATAATAATAATAATATATTATTTATACCCCGCCCATCTGGGTGGCTCCCAACAGAATATTAAAAACACGCTAAAACATTAAAAACTTCCCTAAACAGGACAGCCTTCAGATGTCTTTTAAAAGTCAGATAGTTGCTTATTTCCTTGACATCTGGTGGGAGGGCGTTCCACAGGGCGGTTGCCATCACCAAGAAGGCCCTCTGCCTGGTTCCCTGTAACCTCACTTCTCGCAGGGAGGGAACCGCCAGAAGGCCCTCGGGAGACGGACCCCGGCGTCCGGGGTGGAGACGCTCCTTCAGGTCTACTGTACTGAGGCTGTTGAGGGCTTTCAAGGTCAGCACCAACACTTTGAATTGAGCTCTGAAACATCCTGGGAGTGAATGCAGGTTTCTCAAGACTGGGGTTATGTGGTCTCAGTAAGACTTAATTTAAATCCTTTATTTTACAGAAAGGTTCAACCTTGCTGGCATCCTCTTAATATTGACATCCCTCGGGAGAGGGACCCCAGCGTCCAGGGTGGCGACGCTCCTTTTGGTATACTGGGCAGTTGAGGGCTTTTAAGGTCTGCAACGACACTTTGAATTGGGCCTGAAAACATCCCGGGAGCCAATGTAGGTCTCTCAGGACCAGTGTTATATGGTTCCGGCAGCCACTCCCAGTCCCCAGTCTAGCTGCTGCATTCTGGATTAATTGCACTTTCAGAGTCACCTTCAAAGGTAGCCCCACGTAGAGCGCATTGCAGTAGGCCAAGCGGGAGATAACCAGAGTATCCACTGCTCTGGCCAAACAGTCCGCGGGCAGGGAGGGTCTCATCCTGCATCCCAGATAGAGCTGCGCTGGACACAGAATGGACCTGCGCCTCCATGGGTCCAAAAGGACCCCCAAGCTGTGCAGCTTGTCCTTCATTATGGTTTGATTCTGCCTTTACATTTAAGTTTAAAGAGGCACAGTTCCCCAAGTTCAGATGTTAACGTGAAACTCTGTTTTAAATCAAACAGGAAGCAAAATCTTTTGGTGTTGCTGCAGTGAAAGAAGGGGGGGGGGAGCGGATGAAACAAGCGTCACCAGGGTTAGCTATTCTGTTGATCTGAAATCCTAAGTGGGCAACTTGCAGCCTACATCTGGCTCGCAACACATTTCCTTGTGGTCCACGGTTTGGTGGGCTGTGGGGAGTGCGATCAGCCCTCCGGGGAGAATCCAGCTTTTCGGGGGGAATCAGGGGTTTTGCAAGGGCGCCGCAAGCCCCCAAAAGCCTCCGGAGGAAGATCCTGAGGACAGGATCCCAGCAAGCCATAGAGCGGTCTCTCCGCTGCCCAAAAAAGCTCCTTTAAGGAGCAAAAAGAGACGCCGGCGCGAGACGCCATTTTCTACCCTCGAGAAGCACAGCCTCAAGCTTGCCCGGCATAGGAGCAGACTTTGAAACATTTAAAAATCCGGATTTAATTGGTGAATATAATCGGGGAAAAATATTAATAACGATTTGGAAGCAGTGGGGTGCTAAAAAGGAGGTCAGCCCCACTGGGATCTTATTTACATGCAAGAAGTACCCACGGAACGAAAGAAACAGTGACTTACCCTACAGCGGAATATTTGATTTAAAATAAACACTTAATTTAAGACAGTGGATTTAACGAAGGAAGGGGTGAAAGCCCTTACTAGGGGATTTTTTCTTTGTCTTTTGGTGAATTTCTGGAACTGCGGGAAGAGAATCTTCCCTGCAATTTTTACTTTCGATTTTAACGAACTGCATAGTTAACTGTTAAGAAGCCTCGTGATGGAATGTTTATTTTTTTACTTTTGTATATGCCAAAGCAGCTTTGTGGAGAAACTCCCAAGCCCAAACTGAATTATTGACTCTTTATTTTACGTTAATTTCCTCTAATTTCTTTTGGATGAAAGCTGAGTAAGGAGAAGGAACTGCTTACCCCCCCCCCCTTCCTTCTTCTGACTTTGTTGATGTGGATGTTGGAGTGTTTAGGCTGATTATTTTTATATTTTATGGTGCCAGACTGTGTTTTTAAGGATGGATTAAACTTGGCTCCTTTCTTTTGAGAAAAATATTTTCGGGTCCTGCTGCTTTGGCAAAGAGAACGTTAATTGTTTTTATTTTTTCTTTCCCCTTTTGGGTCGCCTTTCCCCGTCTCCCTTTCTTTTTTTCTTTTTTCTCTTGGGACAGCGTATTTTTAATCTTCTGTGCTTAATTTCCCCTCTTCCCTCCCTTTCCCTCCTTTCTCCCTCTCCCTGTCTTTTCCATCTCTTCTTTTCTCTCCTCTCTTTTTTCTGATTTTTGATTTCTTATTCTTAATTTTTTCTTTTATTTCTTTTATTTGAATTGTCTTTTTTCTTTTTGGGAATATCGGATTGGAAGTTAAAGTATATGGTGCTGCTGGAATCTTGATTAAATAATTGGATTGGCAAGTGGCGGAGGATTGTTTTTATTAACTTTTTGTTACGTTTTGTGATGATTGTCATCTTTCTTTCTCTTTTTTGTTTTTTTTTTCTTATTTTTGGACTGCCCATTGGCTGGATTAGCCAAACAAGTGGCAGAAATATTCACCTTCCTCCTTTTGTCTCTTCATTTTTTTATTTTAAAGAAATTTGGACTTTTCTATAAGGACAGCGACAGGAAAAAGAGAAACAATGTCTCATTCACAGAAAAAAACAGGAGAAAATGTAGAGTTTGGTGGTTACAGGGTTAACCTTTCTGGTGCTTCGTGTCTGAGGGAGGGAATTCTAAGGGAGGTCAGGATGTCACGTCACAGTTCTCTTTGTTCTGTGAATCTGCTTTCGATTTCAGTCGGAGTGTGTTTGAGCAAGGAGTCGGAGTGTGTTTGAGCTAGGAGAAAGATGTCTGAAACCTCGGACGGTGTAATTTACTGCTTGTAAATAAAGCTTCTAGAATAGAAGACACTGTTTCTGGACTTTATCCCTCCCTCTTCTCCCACATGACAGCAACTGCATCGCTGCTATTTCTGCCTCAGGTGAAGTTTTTCCCCAGAAGATTGCACTGAGAGAAAGCAGTGTTTTTTGGCACAGGGAAGCGCACTGGACAGGCAGAAGTCCAAAAGGTTATGGAGCCGACGTTTTGGTTGCTAAGTGATGAGAAGGGAGTGCAAAGAGACGGCTGCCAGCTGGATCTCCTGCTGGGAAGGAAAAGGCAGTTCTGAGGTCGCTGGTGAAAAAGGAGCTGAGCATTCTTCGGAGCCCGGTTGGCGAAATGAGTAATCTCTGGCCAAATAAGGGGGGAAGATATGGCTCAGCCCCAAGGACAGGTTTTTGAATCCTTTAATGTTCCGTTTGAGAGACTAAATGGACACAATTGGCCTGAGTGGTCAGTGAGGATGAGGTTTCCCCTGCTGGGGGAACAGCTGTGGTCGTGTGTGGACCCCTCAGAGTCTCAGGCTGCTGCAGAAGCCAGTGGGAAAGCTGAGACAGCAATGGTGGCTGTTCAAGAGATGGAGCAGCAAGCGCATGGCATTCTAGAAGCAGGCGTTGAGGCTTGTCTTCTGCCACTCCTTCAAGGAAAGGGCCCCTCAGCAGCTTGGCAGGCACTACAGGAGGCATGTGAGGCTGGGGTAGTAGCCAAGGGCCGAGAAGGGGGCAAAGTGTGGAGCCTAGAAGTGGCCGAGAAGAGCCCTGAGAAGGCAGTGAGCCTTGGTAGCCAAGATGGGGCTAGAAAGAGCCGTGAAAGCCTCGTGCCCCCAGTGGGAGGGTGAAGGGACTGTTTCTGTGTCTGTTCCTGTTTCTGTGCCTGGGAGCTGTTTGGATGCTTCAGCACATCTGTGTGATGAGCTGGGAGAGAGGCTGAGAGCTGGGAGGAAAGCAGTCGCAGGCTGCTCCTCAGGCTGTTTCTCGGGAAGCCCTGCACTCAACAGAGGGGGTGCAGGCAGAAGCTGGGCACCCAAGAGTGGGGGTGCAGGCAGCAGTGAAAGCTCTGGAAAGCCTTTGTCTCCAAAAGTCTCCAAAAGCTGTTTTCGCTGAGAGCCGGTGTCTGGCTGCGAGAGGCATTGTTCTGCTGAGAGCTCCAAGGTCGTGCAGCTGCAGGAAGAGCTGATAAGCGACGGTTCCCAGACGGTGGAGTGTGAGAACATCGACAGAGGCCTTGCAGCCATGGCAACTGGACGTGCTGCTTCTATGGCAACCATGAAGGACACTTGCAAAGGCCCCAGTCGGGTGGGGGGAAGCAGAGGGGGCAGTGTTGCTATGGCAACTCTTGAGGAAGACCAACAGCCAGCTGTTTTGTCTCTTGTTGTTGACACTGGAGCGACACACACGCTCGTGCCCTCTTCAGGATTTCTGAGGAACTGCAAGGAAGTAAAAACTGGTCGTTTCGTTTCCTTAGCTGATGGGAGTAGACGGCCGTTGACACAGACTGGAATGCTTTATTGTTCCTTTCTCAATCATGAAGTTCAGGCCTATGTTGTGCCAGAGATAGCAAATTGCCTGTTATGTGTACCTGCTCTAGTTGCTGATGGTTTCTGTGTATCTTTTGCAAATAACATGTGTTCTTTTTCCAGGGACGGCAAGGAGCTGTATACTGTGGAATGCAAGGACAGGCTTTTTACTGTGGAGATGCCAATTGTTACTGAGGATGCCACTGAGGATGCAAGGGTGCAATGTGTGAATGTAGCGCCCCATAGTGGTTGTGCACATCTATGGCATCGCAGATTTTGTCACTCAAATTGGAATTATGTTAAAAAGGCCCCTGAACTAACAGAAGGGTGCAAATTTAAGGCTTATGACAAATTCCTGGATTGCCGAGCCTGCAAGCAATCTAAGGTTGTCACATGCTCTTATCCCAAGTCAAAAAGGAAGACCACTAGTCCCTTTGAACTAGCGCATGCAGATGTGTGTGGCCCCATGTCTGTAGAGTCCCTGGGGTGTGGGGGGGGGGTCAAAGTACGTTCTTCTCCTAATTGATTTTTCGAGATCTGCTTGGGTATTTTCTTTAAAAACCAAGGGAGAGGCTGCTGGGTTGATCAAAGATTGGATCACAGCAGTAGAGGTAACCTTCTCCACCAAGGTGAGGAGTTTTCAAGTGACAAGGGGGCGGAGTTCACTGGGTCTGTGTTGCAGAATTTCTTCCGACAGAAGGGAATCAGCCACAGGTTGACTGCGCCCCATAGTCCACAACAGAATGGAATTGCGGAAAGGAAAAATAGGACTTTGCAGGAATCGGTGTCGGCCATTTTGTTTGATGCAGGGCTACCCCAGTGTTTTTGGGCCAAAGCCTGGAGATTTGCAGTTTTTACACAGAATAGAGTGTACAATTCAAGTGTAGGGAACACACCCTATTTCCTGCTGCACGGTAAAAAGCCCAAGGTGCATTTCTTACGTGTGTTTGGTTGTGAGGCCTGGGTCCTCATTCCAAAGGCTCTACACAGGAAGGGTGAACCAAGGTCTAAGAAAAAGATCTTTGTAGGGTATGAGCCTGGCTCAACGACTTGGAGGTTTGCATACCCGAGTGGGAACCAATCCAGACTGGTGATCAGCAACAGTGCAGTGTTCTGTGAACAGGCTGGGTGGTCACGTCTGCATGGCAATCCAGACGTGCTTTCACAGCAGTTCTTTGACTCAGATGAGGAGGAGGAGGAGGAGGAACTTGTTGCTGAGGACCAAAGTCCAGAGCAACAGAGTCCGCCGCAGGGGAGAGTCCACAGCAGGGACAGCTCAGGATCCCTCAAAGGGGGAAACCAAGAACACCTCCTCAAACCACAGTCAAGTCGGAACCAAAGAGTGAGCCTTCCTCTCCTGCTGGACCGGCTGTCAGGTTCAAAAGGCGCAGCAAGTCAGAGGGGGAGGTTTCTGACACTTAGGATGGTCTTGCTGGACCTAATGTGTCAGAGGGGGGCGCCAGGGTTCAATCTGAAGAGATCAGCGTGGTCAACCAAGGGCAGGCCACCTGATAGGTTCGAGGCCACTAGTGTGTGGGTTGGTGTGGCTAGGTGTGAACCTGAGTCCTTTGAGGATGTTCAGAAATTGCCTCAGGAAGAAGCCAGTAAATGGCATGAGGCAATGCAGAAGGAGATGAGATCAATGGAGTCTCTTGGTGTGTTCTTGCTCACAGAGTTGCCGCCTGGCAAGCAAGCTGTGAGTTGCAGATGGGTTTACCCACAGAAGCTGGAGAACCGCAGTATAAAGCGAGGCTAGTTGCCAGGGGTTTCACACAGAGGAAGGGGATTCATTTCACGGAAGTGTATTCGCCTACTTCTCGGAGTGAGACTCTGCGCATGCTCTTAGCTGTTGCAGCACAGAGAGGTTGGAAGGTAAACCACTTTGATGTGGATGTTGCCTACCTGAACTCAGATCTCCAGGAGGAGTTGTACATGCTTCCTCCTCCAGGTTTTGAGATCAATGGGCAAGGCATTGTGTGGCAGTTGCACAAATCCATCTATGGGTTACGTCAATCTGCCCGAACCTGGAATATGTGTCTGAATGAAGCCTTAGAGAAGCTAGGTTTCAGGAGAAGTGTTGCTGATAGTTGTCTTTACCTAAAAGGGTCAGGTGAGACAGAGGAAGCACTTTTAATCTTTGTTGGCGATCTTTTATACCTTGCACAGACTGGTAAACAGGTAGAAAAGTTCGCCAAGGAGCTTGGGAAAAGGTTCAAGCTCAAGCAGCTTGGAGCTGTTCGTACTTATCTGGGCATGGATGTTTCTAGAACACAGGATGGAAGTTTTTTGCTCAGCCAGAAAGGTAAAATTGAGCAACTGCTTCAGAAGTTCAGGATGAGTGATTGTGCAGGTGTGAGAAGTCCTATGGAAACTGGCTACGTAAAGGACAGTCAGCAAGCAGAATGTGCTGTGTTTGAAAATGCTGAAATCTTTCAGTCAGCTCTAGGTAGTCTGTTGTATCTGTCCCAGTGGAGCAGACCAGACATAGCGTTTGCTATTAATCTGCTCAGCAGAGAGGCTTCAAGTCTTAGTGTACAGGCCTGGAATGGCATCAAAAGAGTTCTGCGGTATCTGCAGGATACCAAAGATTTTTGCCTAAAGTTGTCAGCTCAGGGTGAGGTTAAGTTGACTGCTTGGGTGGACTTGGATTTTTTTTTTTAATGATATTTATTAAGCATTTTAAAATTACAGAAGAAAACAAAGAGACAAAGAAGAAAAAAACAAGGGAAAAACAAACAGCAATCAAACAGTACAAATCGATAAAAATCAAAATCAAAAAGCAAAACCAAAACACATAACACATCAAATCAAAAAACAAAAGTAAACCACAAAAATTTAAAAACAGATCCAATACTCTCAAATCCTTAACTGTCATTACCTTATTTCATTGTCCTCCTCACCCCTCCCTTTTTTGTATTCTAGTTATTAATTATCACAGCAAATCCTTCCCATTTTTCATAATATTCTGTCATTAAATTACCTTAATCTATTTGAACCTTATTTTACTATAAAAACCCTAAAACTTAAAACTTAAATCTTATTTATACCAATTTCTCATAACCATAACATATTCTTGCATAGTTCTTTTTAACATTTCTGCTAAAGCCAAATAATTTCATTCCAACATTTTTCTAATACTCATTAATTTTACAAAGCAATCCTAAATAAAAAAAAATTTAAAACTTTCTTCAAATCTTCATCCAACGTCTCTTCCTCCTGGTCCCGGGTTTTGTCAGTTCTTTCTATCCCATCCATCTGTCAGGAAAAAGCAGCAATGCAAAAGCCAGCTGCAGGTGGCTGGAATGCAAAACAGGATGTTGTTGTCTCGAACTGTACTGTTGGGAAAAAGGGGGAGTCTATTCTCTGTACTGAGCACCGGATGTTAGCTCAGAGTGTCATCTGACCTGTACTGGAAGTGCAGGGGTGGAGTTGTGACTCTTCTGTTGGAGTCTGGAAGGTGCAGTCACGTTTCTATGTACTGCTGAATGACAGGAATAAAAGACATGTAAATAGGACTCCTGTCTGTCTCATTTCCCCTCCCTGGGGGGGAAAGCAGGGAGAGAAGCAGAGGGTGTGTTCTTCTCACGTCTAACGAGGAGAATCGCCGATTTACGACCTAGCCTGCCGGGAGACGCAGACGGAAGGTAAACAAGTATCTCAGTCAGTTTGCCCGGGGGAGGCCAGTTACCTCTGACTGTGAGCTGAGATACTAACACCATCTAGTTCATTAACCTGGTAATCTTATGTCCGAGGCCCTTAAGTCTCTTCCATGTCCCTTCCACAGATCTTCTTCATATTTGTACCTGTACTTTGTCTCCTGGTCCTTTCACTCGTGGAAACTCCAACTTGACAGTATTTTTGTCCCTTCTCGACAGATCAGCCCCTTTTCCATAGTCCACACTGAACTCCATGTGGTATTTAAAAGCGTGTTTCAAGGTCCCTCCAGAGTTGAGGACCCCCACAACCCCAAACTCCTCACGGCCCATTGCCAGACTTGAAAAGTCAAGACATCCCTGCATAGGGGGATCTATCCAGCCCCCCATCTCCAAGCCAAACAAAACTCTATCTCTCCAAATCTGGCTTTTTCCAAGTTCATTTGTCAGATCCAACAACTCATGTTCCTGCTGGGCCACATCTCCCTCCATCTCTGCCACCCGAGGTCCAACAACAAACTCCTCCCTCATCTGATCTGTCAGAGCACACTCCTGAGTTGATTCCTGGGTGGGCTCTATATAGATACCCACTACCTGTCCAAAATTTCTAATCGCAACTGTCAGGGGTTCAGGAGCAGAGGCAAGGGCAAGGGAGGAAACAGAGAGCGAGGGGGAGGAGGCAGAAGAAAAGATGAGTGATGACGACGACCCGAGATCTCCGAGTCTTTCCAGTGAATCAGAAGATTCACAGAAAGGAGCACCAGTGGCCAGGGCAAGGGGGGAGACTAGGGGGACACCCCAGGGAGATAGAGCCAGAGGGGACTCAGAGGAGAGCAGTTGGAAATCGGGACCAGCGTCACCGCCAGAGAGCAGGGAAGAGGAAGGGAGCCAGGGATCAAGCGCTGGCAGCTCACAACAGGGGGGAGGGCATGAGTCAGGAGTGGCCACACCTCCATCGGGGAGCGAAGAGACGGTTAGACGGAAGGTGGAAGGTTGGGCGCGCGCGCCAAGTTCAAATGCACAGGAAGGTGGCGCAGCAGGCAGCCCGGAGAGGGAGCCAGGTCCTAAAGCCCGGCGCAAGGAGATAGGAGGGTCTGGGGGGTCCGCGTCAGAGGAATCCCGGAAGGAAGAGACCCCGGGGGGCAGAGGGACCCAGAGAAGAACAGTCAGGCGGAAAAGGTGGAGCAGGGATAGGATATTAAATTGGTGCACAAGGGGCGGAGATTCAGACGAAGCTTCGCCGATCTAAGCATAAGACGTAGAGTTGCACGCAGCAGCTTGAGAATGGAAACTGTAACTCAATAAAGACTTTTAATTAATGATCGCTGGCTAGCGTGATCCTCTGTGAGCTAGGATCTGGGAGCAACCCTGACAGTAAGCTTCGTCTCATTAAATTGTGGGCATCCACGGCCTCGCGGAGAGGAGAGAAAGCGGGTGCCTACTAACGAGCTCACGAACAGCAGACAATATGACGGCCGAACAGCAAATAGCAGAACTCAGAGAAGCAGTATCACGACTGAATGCCGAGGCTCTGGCATCCAGGAAGAGAGAGGAGGACGCAGCTGCCGCCTACAGGGATCTCCAGGTCAGGTTGGAAGTGCTTACGAAGCAGGGGCAACAGACACCCAAACCGGAGGGGATTGGGTTGGGGAGACGCACAGGCGGTCTGGTCTCTCACTTTGATGGGAATTTGCAACAGTACCCCAACTTTAGAGCAGATGTAATGTGTGCACTGCAACTGCTGCACAAAGACTTTAGAGATGAAGAAGAGAAGGTGGGGTTCATCATGTCACATTTGCATGGAGATGCTAAAGCATGGCTGCGCAATTTGTGGAGAGATAAGGATCCTGCGCTCCAAAATGCGGATGCCTTTATTAAAGCGATGGATGGGTGTTTTTTGTCAAGCATTGACGTGGATCTTGCCCGGAAGGAGGTGCATGGACTAAGGCAAGGGAGAGCCAGCGTAAGGCAGTACCATGCCCGCTTTTTTGCATTGGTCAGTGCCCTGGAATGGGACAGAGATTCGGCCCCTGTAAGAGACCTGTTTTGGGAGGGATTGCACAGTTCGGTTAAAGATGAAATTGCGAGGGGGGAGAGACCCCGGACCACGCAGGAGATCGTTCAGAGGGCGCTGGCGGTGGGGGTGCGGCTGGAAGAACGTCCGTGGAGCAGGGACGAAGGGCGTGGAGGGCGCGAACCAGCCAGGGGCTCCTCCTTCCTTCCCGGAGAAGCAGCGCGTGCGCAATCCACGCCTCCGCCCGGAGGAGGGGCGGAACCTATGGAGGTGGGAGGTGCAAGGGCTCAGTCAGCAGCCAGAGCCCTAGCACCGGCAGCAGTGAAAGCGAAGCCTCCTAGAGGGAACAGGAAGTGTTACATCTGTGAGGAGCCAGGGCATATGGCGAAAGAGTGTCCCCGGAGGCTCCACAAGCACACTGCAGCCTCAGCAATGGTAACTGCAGCAACGCAGCAAGGAGAACCACAGCAGGGAAACGACGCAGTCTGGCTGGAGGAAGAGGCACTGGGGCCCAGCCAGACGTCTCAGTGAAGCAGTCCCCAGAGATTTTACAGCCCATGGACCCCCTCCCGCCCAAACCAGTAGTAAGACTCACCGCATCTCTCCAGCTGCCCAATGGGATCACCCTAGACGTGCCAATCACCATCGACTCGGGAAGCAATGTGGACTTTATAGGGCAGGACTTTGTCGACAGGCACGCTATACAGTTACTGCCTGCCACGCTGCCCCTGCAGGTTGTCACGGTGGATGGCAGGGAGCTGCTGGGGGGGCAAGTGGTGAAGCAAACGCCACCAATGGTGATGCGACTTGGGAATCACAGGGAAGTCATCAGCTTCAACGTCACTCAACTGTCGGACACGCCCATTGTATTGGGCATGAGTTGGCTGGACAAGCACAGCCCGACGCTGGCTTGGTACCAGAGGCAGCTGACCTTCGGCTCTTCCTTTTGCGCTGAACACTGCATCGTGCCCCGGCAGGACGGGGAGGAGGAGGAGTCACAGCTGCAGCTCGGCACGCTGCAAGCGGTTCCCCACAAGTACGCAGAATTTTTGGAGGTGTTCTGCGAGAAGGAGGCAGACAGGCTACCCCCCCACAGACCATATGACTGCAAAATTGACCTGCTGCCGGGGGCGGCGCTGCCCAAAGGGAAGCTGTATTCCATGTCTGAGGACGAACTGCAGGACCTCAAGGAGTTCATAGATCATAATTTGGAGCGCGGTTTCATCCGAGAGTCCAAGGCAGCGGGGGGCAGTCCGGTATTCTTTGTTAAGAAGCGAGACACGCCCCAAAAAAGACTCGTAGTGGACTACCGCATTTTGAACAGTGTGACCAAGCCATCGGACTTCCCCATGCCCCGAATCGACGACCTCCTCGCAAAGGTACGCAAGGGCAGCGTGTTCACCAAGTTGGACCTGCGAGGGGCGTACAACCTCATTCGCATGCGGGAAGGAGATGAGTGGAAGACAGCCATGTTCACGCCCCTGGGCACCTACGAATATAGAGTTATGCCTTTTGGATTGCAAAATGGCTCCCACGTTTTTCAAGCTTTCATGCATCACGTGTTGGCGGGGCTCCTCTACAAGACGTGCGTCTGTTTCTTGGATGATATCCTGATCTTTTCGGAATCGCAGCAGGAGCATGACGGACACGTCAGGGAAGTGCTGAGCAGGCTACAGCAACATAGGCTTTATGCCAAGCTAGAGAAGTGCCAATTCGACGTAACGGAGGTGGATTTCCTGGGCTACAAGTTGTCTGACAAGGGACTCGCCATGGACAGCGCCAAGGTTCGAGCGGTGTTGGATTGGAAAAGCCCACGCAACCGGAAGGAGGTCCAACGGTTTGTCGGCTTCGCGAACTTCTATCGCAAGTTTATCAAAGGCTTTGCTATGCAGACAGCGGCCATCACGGACACGCTCAGCTCCAAGAAAAAGAAGTTCATCTGGACAGCGCAGGCAGAGCAGTCATTTCAGGCACTCAAGCGTCTCTTCGCGTCGGAAGAACAGCTGCTTCATGTCAACCCCAGCAGGCCAATGAGGGTTGAAACAGACGCCTCAGACAGAGCCGTCGGAGCAGTCCTGCTGCAGCAGGACCCGCAGGGGGTTTGGCGGCCGGGAGCGTTTTACTCCAGGAAGCTCAGCAAGTCCGAACAGAACTACACCATCTGGGACAGGGAGTTGCTGGCCATTCATGCAGCATTCAAAGCATGGAGGCACTTCCTGATCGGAGCCAAGCACACGGTGCAGGTCTGCACAGACCACAAGAATCTGGAGCACTGGCGCACGGCACAGTTCCTGAACCAGAGGCAAATACGTTGGGCTGAGTTCTTTGCGAACTTCGACTTCCGAATAGAGTATGTCCCGGGGGACACCAACATCATGGCGGATGCTCTCTCCCGTAAGCCACAGTATCTGGAGGAGGCAACGCCAGCGGCCGCCATGCACATCTTCGCACCGACAGTGTGGGCGTGCGCTGCGGCGACAGTTGACCTGGAGGCGGTGCGACGAGCGTTGCAGGATGACTCCTTCGCGCAAGCAAAAATGGCAGAGGTGCACAGGGGCACGGCGGCGACCGACGAGTTCCAACTGCGAGATGGATTGCTCCTCCATAAAGGGGCCATCTACGTGCCGGGAGACGAACTTCGCGCCAAGGTACTGCAGCAGCTGCACGACGCGCCCACGGCCGGGCACTTTGGCAAGGAGAAGACGGTGGAATTAGTCGCCAGAGACTTCTGGTGGCCCGGAATGAGAGGGGAAGTCGCGAACTACGTGGCGAGGTGTGACACCTGCCAGAGGGCCAAACCAGTACACAGACCGCCGGCCGGACTGCTGGAACCGCTGCAAACTCCGTGCGAACCATGGGAGAGAGTGGCCCTGGACTTTGTCACGGATCTGCCCAGCTCGAGGGGCAAGACGGCTGTGCTAGTGGTGGTCGACTTGTTCTCCAAGATGGCACATTTCATTCCGTGTGCGAAGGTGGCCACGGCGGAACAAACCGCCAAACTGTTCATAGACCACGTGTTCAAGGTTCACAGTCTGCCGCGGTCTATTCTGTCCGACCGAGGGCGACAGTTCATCTCGAACTTCTGGCAAAAGCTGATGGGATTCCTGAACGTCAAGATCAACCTGGCGTCGGCGAGACACCCGCAGACCAACGGGCAAGCGGAGCGGGCCAATGCCGTCATGCAGCAGTACCTGAGATGTTATGCGACTCAACAGCCTGTGACATGGGTGGATTACCTGCCTCTCGCCGAGTTCGCCTACAACAACACGAAGCACGTGTCCACGGGGGTCACGCCGTTCTTCGCCAACAACGGGAGGCACCCCAGAACCTTCCCGGGACTAGAAAGAATGGTGGAGGGGGAGCCGCAGACAGCAGATGCGTTCGCGTCGGAGTTGCAGGAGGTCCACGATCAGCTGCGGCGGCACCTGGAGCTGGCCAAACACGCATACAAGGTGCAGGCGGACAAACACAGAAGGGTTGGCGAAGAGATCCATGTCGGGGACTGGGTCTGGTTAGCAGCCCACGCAGTGCCGACCAGGTCGTTGGCCAAGAAGAAACTAGGGCATAAGCAACTGGGGCCCTACCAAGTCGAAGAGCAGGTCAACCCGGTGGCTTTCAGGCTGGCGCTTCCGGAGGGTTCCAGAATGCATCCGGTGTTCCACAGATCGGTGCTCACTCCCTACAAGGCACCGCACAGGTTTCAGGAACCCGGAACGGCGCCGAGTCCGCTCAGAGAAAGAACTGGGCACGCGGGAGTGGCACAGGAGGAGCGCATCAACGAAGTCACGGAGATTTTGGACTCCAGGTGGGGGGAAGAGGGAGTAGAATACCTTCTCGCCAAGGAGGGCACCCCGGCCAGTGCGAACAGCTGGGTGCCGGGCTACGCCTTGGACGAACCTCTGCTCAAGGACGAGTTTCATGCCCTCTTCCCACATAGACCAATGCCAGCAGACCTTTTCGACGACTGGCTTTTCACTCCCACACTTTCTGCAAGCACGTTCCGGGGGTTCGACTCGGACGAGGACCCGATACGAGATGCCCGTTCCCCGGAGGGGTCACCCTCGGGATCTGCCTCGGAACCCTCGTATTGGTGGGACGATAGACCAGAGGAGCAGTGGCGCAAGAGGTGGCTGGAAGGTCCCGGACGAGCAACGCCGCCAGGAGGCAGTGAGGGAGAGACGGACATGGACGTTTTCGGGGACGACCTTGGTTTCGAGCACGGCGGCACAGAGATGGACGTGGAGGTGACCGTCGTCGACGAGAGCAGGGAGGAAGAACCGGGAGACTTCAAATGGAGGCCCACCACGGGAAGCGAACGGTATCCGACGTTCGTCCCTCTGCCGCAGCAGCCCCCAGCTCCCGCACCGGAAGGAGGGGAGGGGGGAACGGGGGGCTTCGAGGGGGGGATGGATGTCAGGGGTTCAGGAGCAGAGGCAAGGGCAAGGGAGGAAACAGAGAGCGAGGGGGAGGAGGCAGAAGAAAAGATGAGTGATGACGACGACCCGAGATCTCCGAGTCTTTCCAGTGAATCAGAAGATTCACAGAAAGGAGCACCAGTGGCCAGGGCAAGGGGGGAGACTAGGGGGACACCCCAGGGAGATAGAGCCAGAGGGGACTCAGAGGAGAGCAGTTGGAAATCGGGACCAGCGTCACCGCCAGAGAGCAGGGAAGAGGAAGGGAGCCAGGGATCAAGCGCTGGCAGCTCACAACAGGGGGGAGGGCATGAGTCAGGAGTGGCCACACCTCCATCGGGGAGCGAAGAGACGGTTAGACGGAAGGTGGAAGGTTGGGCGCGCGCGCCAAGTTCAAATGCACAGGAAGGTGGCGCAGCAGGCAGCCCGGAGAGGGAGCCAGGTCCTAAAGCCCGGCGCAAGGAGATAGGAGGGTCTGGGGGGTCCGCGTCAGAGGAATCCCGGAAGGAAGAGACCCCGGGGGGCAGAGGGACCCAGAGAAGAACAGTCAGGCGGAAAAGGTGGAGCAGGGATAGGATATTAAATTGGTGCACAAGGGGCGGAGATTCAGACGAAGCTTCGCCGATCTAAGCATAAGACGTAGAGTTGCACGCAGCAGCTTGAGAATGGAAACTGTAACTCAATAAAGACTTTTAATTAATGATCGCTGGCTAGCGTGATCCTCTGTGAGCTAGGATCTGGGAGCAACCCTGACAGCAACAGTCATCAAATCCGTCTTCTCATGTAACTTTTCCAATAAAGCACTTGTCTTGCAGAAAGCACGCACCAGAGCCTCTGAATACATTGTTATGCAAGGTCAGAAGTCTGTTCCCACGATCTTAATCTGTTTGCAGCTGCGAAGCTCCCCAGTTCAAATTTAATAACAGTTTCACAAGCTCCCTCTAGGGGAAGAACTTCTATTTGTATCAATCTCTTTTCTTTTCTTTTTTTTCTTTTTAACAGCAGATCTAACAACAAAGTTTCCTTTTTCATATATTTTGTCAATATTTGTTCCTTTAAAATGCGAAAGAGAACAATGGAATCACTATGTTTCTCTTCTTTTAACTGTCTGTCAAAAACATTTGTCTATAGTCAATGAACTTCCCAAAAACGTCTGTCCTGACACCCCGCTGCCAGGTTCAAGACGGTGGAAGATTACTTTTCTTTACACTCTCTTCTGCAGGTTTAAACAATCCGGAAAAAATCCCCCCTCTTCTCCTGCTTCCGAAGGGGGTTCAGTAGTTTTAGATGATGAAAGTTGATCCTTTACAAACGATTGGGTGGACTTGGATTGGGCTAATCTTCAGGATCGCAAGTCCGTGTCCGGCCTAGTGGTGAAGTTTGGGAACTCAGTAGTTGGGTGGAGGTCCAGGAAGCAAAGCCTCATAGCGCTTTCATCCACTGAGGCTGAGTTCAGTGCACTTTCTGAGGTGTGCAGAGAGTTAGAGTTCTATGCTTGTTTGGTCCAGGAGCTCTGTGGAGTGAATAGTTTGCCCATCACGGTTTTCGAGGACAACCAACCGTGCCTGAAATTGGCCGAATCGGGGCAATTTGAGGCCAGGACCAAACATCTAGACATTCGCTTTCAGAATGTGTGTCAGAGTGTTCATGAGGGATTGGTTGCGCTGAAGTACTGTCCCTCAGCCAAGAACCTCGCTGATGGTTTCACGAAACCACTAACCTTCCAAAGGCATGGAGAGTTCTGCGAAGGTCTGGGTTTGGGATAACAGTGGGTAAGTGTTTCCCCTCAGATGCGAAGCAAGAGGGGGTGTAGAGTTTGGTGGTTACAGGGTTAACCTTTCTGGTGCTTCGTGTCTGAGGGAGGGACTCCTACGGGAAGTCAGGATGTCACGTCACAGTTCTCTTTGTTCTGTGAATCTGCTTTCGATTTCAGTTGGAGTGTGTTTGAGCAAGGAGAAAGATGTCTGAAAGTTCGGACGGTGTAATTTACTGCTTGTAAATAAAGCTTCTAGAATAGAAGACTCTGTCTCTGGACTTTATCACTCCCTCTTCTCCCACACGACAGCAACGCGGCTGCATCTCTGCTATTTTTGCCTCAGGTGAAGTTTTCCCCCAGAAGATTGCACTGAGAGAAAGCAGTGTTTTTTGGCACAGGGAAGCGCACTGGACAGGCAGAAGTGCAAAAGAAAATGTGACGCCTTCGGAAAGAAGAGGATCCAAACAAGAAACTGAATTTAAAGGAGACATTTTAAAAATGTTTACAGACATTAAAAAGGACATTAATAATAATAATAAATTTTATTTATATCCCGCCCTCCCCAGCCGAAGCCGGGCTCAGGGCGGCTAACAACAATAAAACAGTACAAAAGTACAGCATAAACAACATTCTAAAATCATTCATTATAAAATTAATCAATTTAAGCCACTGGCAACCATTGGGCCAGACCTCCGTGAAGATTGCTGAGGGAGGGAGTCAGGCTGTGCCCTGGCCAAGGGCCTGGTGGAACAGCTCTGTCTTGCAGCCCCTGCAGAAAGATGTCAAGTCCCGCAGGGCCCTAGTCTCTTGTGAAAGAGTGTTCCACCAGATCGGAGCCACAGCCGAAAAAGCCCTGGCTCTAGTTGAGGCCAGCCTAACTTCTCTGTGGCCTGGGACCTTCAAGATGTTTTTATTTGAAGACCGTAAGTTTCTCTGTGGGGCATACCAGGAGAGGCGGTCCCGTAGGTACGAAGGTCCTAGGCCGTATAGGGCTTTAAAGGTTAAAACCAGCACCTTAAACCTGATCCTGTACTCCACCGGGAGCCAGTGCAGCTGGTACAGCACCAGGTGAATGTGATCTTCTGCACCTGCTGGAGTTTCTGGGTCAGTCTCAAGGGCAGCCCCACGTAGAGCGAGTTACAATAATCCAGTCTGGAGGTGACCGTTGCGTGGATCACAGTGGCTAGGTCAGGGCGAGAGAGATCAGGAGCCAACTGCTTAGCTTGGCGGAGATGGAAAAATGCCGCCTTTGTTATAGCTGCAATCTGCACCTCCATGGAAAGGGAGGTGTCGAAGATTACACCCAAACTCTTAACAGACGGTGCTGGCACTAATTGCGCCCCCGCAAGAGATGGGAGTTGCCCCCCCAATCCCATATCGCACCGTCCCAGCCACAGGACCTCTGTCTTCGAAGGATTTAGCTTCAACTGGCTCCCACGTAACCATCCAGCCACAGCTTCCAAACATCTGGTCAGTGTGTCTGGGGCTGAGTCAGGATGGCCATCCATCAACAGATAGAGTTGGGTGTCATCGGCATACTGATGGCAACCCAGCCCAAAACTCCGAACAAGCTGGGCGAGGGGGCGCATAAAGATGTTGAAAAGCATCGGGGAGAGTATCGCACCCTGAGGCACTCCACACACCAAGGAGTGGCGCGATGACAATTCCCCCCCCCCAAGCACCACCCTCTGTCCCCGACCAGAGAGAAACGAGCGCAGCCATTTAAGGACTGTGCCCTGAATCCCCACGTCGGCAAGGCGGTGGTCCAGAAGTTCGTGATCGACCATGTTGAAAGCTGCTGACAGATCTAGAAGAATCAGCAGCCCCGACCCGCCTCGATCCAGCTGTCTACGAAGATCATCTGTTAGGGCAACCAGAGCCGTCTAGGTCCCATGACCAGCGCGGAAGCTGGACTGGAATGGATCCAGAGCCGATGTTTCATCCAGAAACCCACCAAGCTGTTCAGCAACCGCTCTCTTATTCACCTTACCCAGGAACGGAAGATTCGAAACCGGGCGGTAATTGGATAGATCTAAAGGATCTAATGATGTTTTCTTTAAGAGTGGGCGCACCACTGCCTCCTTCAGTTCCCCTGGGAATGTCCCCATGCCAAGGGACAAATTGATGATATCCCCCAGGAGGGCCCACACCTCGTCTGGACACGCTCTAATCAGCCAAGGCGGGCACGGGTCAAGAGGACAGGTGGTGGGCTTTCCAGCTCAGAGGAGTCTGTCCACATCGGCTGGGGATATCCGTTCGAAGTGGTCCAATACTGGACCCGAGGACAGTCGAGGGGCCTCCAGTTCCTTTATTGTATCCAAATTGGCAGGGAGGTCATGGCGGAGCAACAAGACCTTCTCCACAAAAAAGCTCGCAAATGCCTCACAGCTGTGTGTCAAATTGTTATTTAAATTTGGCTGTCCCTCAAGGGACGTTAAAGACCTGATTATACTAAATAATTGCGCTGGGCGAGAGCTAGCGGATGCAATGGAGGCCGAGAAGTATGACTTCTTAGCAGCCTTCACCGCCATCTCGTAGGTTTTCATAAAAGCCCTATAAGATGTTCTTGAGGCTCCGTCACGGGCACCCCGCCATACTCACTCTAGCCGTCTGAGGTCCCGCTTCATTTTCCGGAGCTCCTCAGTAAACCAGGGAGCCCGGTTTCTGCGGGGTCGCAGAGGACGCTTAGGTGCGATCTCATCGATGGCTGCCAGGAGCTGGGTATTCCAGCCCTCAACAAGCTCAGTCAATGAGTCGCCAGGGGGAGCAAGGTCCCGCAAGGCTTGGCGGAATCTATCAGGGTCCATCAGCCTCTGCGGGCGAGCCCAAATTGGCTCGCCACCTAAGCAGGGTGGGGGTGGAAAGTCAATCCTGGCTTCCAGAGCGTAGTGATCAGACCATGGCACCTTGATCGAAGGAGACATGATCACATCTATACCTATGCCAAAGATCAAATCCAGCGTGTGGCCTGCTTGATGTGTGGGGCCCGAAACAAACTGGGAGAGCCCTAGTGTCGCCATGGAAGACACCAGGTCCAGAGCCTGTGAGGAGGGAGTGGCATCAGCATGGATGTTGAAGTCTCCCAATACCAATAGGTTAGGGAACTCCAAGGTCCAGCCGGCCACCGCCTCCAATAGGCCTGACAGGGTGGCTGCTGGTGCGCTAGGTGGCCGGTACACCAGCCAGACAGCCAAGCTCTCCTCGGAGCCCCACACTAGGCCAACACATTTAATGCTGGGGATCGATGGCGATGGTAGAGCCCTGAAAGGACAATCTTCCCGGATTAATAATGCCACCCCTCCCCCCCGGCCCACAGTCCGCGACTGGTGGAGGACGGAGAAACCCGGGGGCGCCATCTCTTGTAAGGTAACTGTTTCCCCTTCGCGCACCCAGGTCTCCGTCACACAAGCCAGGTCGACCCCCTGCGAGATAAAGAAATCTCGCAGGGTGGCGGTTTTATTGCCTATAGACCTGGCATTGCACAGCACCAGTGACGGAGGTGAGTAATCCTTGCTCACCCTACCCTCGTCCCTCGGGATGGGGCGCAGATTGGAAGGGGTACGAGCGTATCCATATCTCAGTCCCCTTCGCCTATAACATCTGCCCCCACCGCCATACCTCCCTCGCCCCTCCACGGTAGCAATCCCAGGCCTCATATTAGCCTCCATTGATGGCAATTAATGTTATTCTTTCGCAGCCTAAAACAATAAAACCAAAAACAACCCAGAAAACAATAAAACAATACAAATAAAAACTGCAAAAATTACAAATTCATCAAAATCTAACAAATTCCCAAGCCCACCCAAACATCCATCCCACCCCCATATATAAAAAAATCTAAAGGGAAAGGAAAATATTTTTTTTTTAAAAAAACATGTTAAAAAGAACTCTGCACCCCTCCGGGTCCTCCTGGGCAGTAGCAGCATCAGTGGCAACAACCATCCTTGTGAAGCCCCACCCTGGGCCAGATAGTAAGTGGCAGGAGCAGTCCTTGTGAGGCCTGTCAGGCCCTCCCTGGGCCAGGTGGTAAGTGGCAAGAAGGAGCAGGGCCCTCAGGCACTCACACAGGGGAGTCTTCCTGGGCAGCAGGCAGCAAGCAGCAAGCAGTCCTTGTGAGGCTTCAGGCCCCGCCCCAGGCCAGATGGTAAGTGGCAGGAGCAGGGCCCTCAAGCACTCACCACAGGGGAGTCTTCCTGTTCAGGAGACAGAGGACTTGCTTCTAGGCATCCCTCCTCATCTTTGCCCCAAACCGGTGACCAGTAATAGTGCCAACCATCTGTTCATCAGGAGAAGTCCTTTCCAGGGTGTGTACATGTGTGACCAATGCTTGATGTTTAATCACTTTGATTAAACAAAGTGAAAAAAAATTGGAGAGACTTCCGGAGGCGGCGCGAATGGCAATGGTGGTCTCCTTCACTAGCTGAAGGGGAAGCTCCGCGGAAACGGGTCGTCCGCTACGGCGAAGCGGAGACCCACGTCGGAAAACCACAGGCAGAGCGAGCCTGTGGCCGTGGGACTCGGCGGGCACCAAAAGCGCCCCCGAAACGAAGAAGGGACCCCGTAAGGGGTCTCGGAACGTGGAAGGGTGCGCGGTGCTGTGAGTCGATCACTCTTTCCGTGAGGGCAAAGCCGCATAGCTGCTGTCGGTGAGCGCTGACCTTTTTTCCTGGATTATTGGATTCGGAAACAGCAACCCGTGAGTAAAAGGGACTTAAAATAACCTAAATTAACTTTAAAAATTCGGACAAAGCCGGAGATGCAACCAGGAAGTCCGTCTCCCTCTTCCGCTAAATTTTAAAGCAACGACTTTGATCTGAAGCCTTTGAAGAGGAGTTAAAAGCTCTAACTTTGTGCATGATTTGAACTGTCGCTATAGGAACTAAGGGACTTAAATTTCCTTTCTTTCTGGACTCTGGCTTTGTTTCCTCTCCCTGTGGACTTACAAAATCACATAAAGAAACCCAGGTACTTGACTGCCGAATTGCTGGGGCTGTCAGTTTTCGGATCTTGCTATTGTTACAGCGAACTGCTACATCTGAGTGTTTTTGGACTAGTTACTTTGAAACATTATTTTTCTGCACTTTTTCTGAAACATTGTTTAAGTAAGGACTTACTCTGCTGATTTTAAAGAAGAGTTGAAGGTCTTTTTGTAAATTTATGACTGGTGGGATATTGTTGGATATCGAGAAAAACCTTTAAGTTTTGGATTTAAGCTTTTGGAAAAAAATTCTTTTGTTTCCCTCAAGACTTGTTTGTACTGCCCCTAGTGGAATTTGGATTTACAATTGTCTGGGACTGGTATTTTTCCTCTTCCTTTTACTTTTTGTTTATTCTCTGGACTCGCGGATTCCCATGGGACCATACAGAATTTGACCTTGGCACGTAGACGGGAGTGGAATGAGTGGCACTGGGAAAACAAGAGCGGCCAAAGCTAAAGCCAAACAATTGACTCAATCAACATTGACTTCCCAGTTGCGTAGATCATCGGTTCCCACTGTTTTGGGAACACAAGAAGCAGAAATTGAGGTGACCTCATTAGAAGGCATGGCAGCTGGAGGAGATGACTCAGTACTAGATAAAATCTTGCAGAAACTGGAAATATTGGACAAGAAAGCGGATGTACAAGCTGCTAAGACTGACCAAAATACTGCCAGCCTAAATAAATTAACTGAACAAGTTACCTTACATGCACAATCAATTGGGAAACTTTTCGAGGCTACTTCAGAGAATCGTAAATTGGCGGAAGCAGCCAGTCAGAAAGTGGATGCAGTGAAGGAGGAAGTTAAACCATTGCATAAACAGGTTGGTGAACATCAGGCCTACCTGTCTATGGTTGAACTACGTTCCAGGGAAAACAATCTGAGGCTGAGATCAATTTCAGAACTTGAACAGGGGAATTTGACGGACTATCTGACAAAAGAGCTTTCTAAGTTCTGGAATTTGGAGGAAGACAAGGACTTTAAAATTGTGACTGCCTTTAGACTTGGAAGAATAGTGAAAAAGGATAGACCCAGAGATTGTTTGATCACTTTGAGATCTAAGGAGGAAAGGGATAAAATACTAGGCCTACACTACGAAACGTCTCTTGAAATTCAGGGCAGGAGAGCCGAAATTTACAAAGATATCCCTAAACAACTTTTGGACCTTAGAGCCACCTACACAGAATTAACAAAGTTGCTTAGAGGTAATAAAATTCCTTTTAGGTGGGAATTTCCTCAAGGATTATCTTTTACATTCAGAGGGAAGAAGGTGAAAATTAAAACACCAGAGGACAAAGATAAGTTCCTGAACGACCACGAAGAAGACCTTCAGAAAGGGATTACAGGGCCTGGATCTTGGCCACCGCCGCCGCCTGCACCCACACCTTTGGGATCAGCTGACCAGGAGAAAGAAACACCACTACCCACCGAATAACAGATTTGCCCAGGATGTCTCTGCAACTTTTTAGCTGGAACATTAATGGTGGAAATTCCCCGGAAAAAAGGAGAAGGATATTTCATATATTAAAGAAAGAACAATTGGACATTATTTGCTTGCAGGAAACACATGTGACTAGACTCCACAGAAAAGTGTTAATTAATAAAAGATTAGGTCAAGAATTTATTTCATCAGACCGAGTAAAAAAGAGAGGAGTGGTGATCTATGCAAAGGAGAGTCTTTCACCAAAATTTCTTTTTAAAGATGAGCAAGGAAGAATCTTGGCAATTGAAATACAAACTCAGGGTGAAAAGTTTTTGATATTGGGAATCTATGCACCAAACGAAGGGAAATCGGAATTTTACAAGAAGCTGCATGAGACAATGCTGGACTATCTGGACTATAGTAACATCATTATGATGGGAGATATGAATGGGGTGGTGTCTACAAACATGGATAAGTCACAAAGCCAAAACGTTACAAAAGATGGCAGACTACCTAAAACCTTTTTTGAACTGACTGACAATATGGACTTGATTGATATTTGGAGGACAAAAAACCCCCTAGGAAGAGAAGGAACATTCTTTTCTGAAGCCCAACTGACATGGACAAGAATCGACCAAATTTGGATAACTAGAGGTCTGGCACCAAAGACCAGAAAAGTGGAAATCTGCCCAAAGACCTGCTCCGACCATAACACAGTAAAGATGGATATGAGACTAACTACAACCGGCTCCTTTAGATGGAGGATGAATGACAACCTGTTTAGAGATCAGGAGATCATCAAAAAGGCCCAAAAAGTTTTGAAGGATTACTTCGAAATAAATTTGAACACTACGGTGGAAAAAAGAGTAATCTGGGACGCAAGCAAAGCCGTAATAAGAGGGTTTCTGATACAACAGAACTCAATAAAGAAAAGAGCACAGAATGAGAAAAAGGACAAGATCTTGGAGAAAATTAAGGAATGTGAGAAGAAGTTAAGATCGAAACCGAAGTTACAGGAGATTCTGAGAGAAATCAAACTTTACCAAGCACAATACTCTAAATTGATAAATCAGGAAGTGGAGTGGAAAATTAAGTTAATGAAACAAAGATCATTTGAATCGGCAAATAAATGTGGAAAGTTGTTAGCATGGCAATTGAAAAAGAGACAAAAATTAAATACGGTAACTAATTTAGAGATTGAAGGGAAAAATATTCAGAATCCTGTGGAGATTAGAAAGTGTTTCCAGAGATACTTTAAACAACTTTATACTCAAGGGCCGCAAAATGAGATTGAGATAGACCAATTTTTGAAAAGGAATGGCCTATCAAAATTGTCTCAAGAAAATAGAACAATCCTGAATCATAAAATAACACAACAAGAGATTGAAGGTGCCATTCAGAATATGCAATTGGGCAAATCTCCAGGGCCAGATGGGCTCACCTCCAAGTATTATAAGATATTGAAAGATTATTTGATACAACCATTAATGGAGGTTTGCAATGAGATTATGGAAGGGAAGAAGGCACCGGAATCGTGGAAAGAGGCTTTCATCACATTGATACCTAAATCAGAAACTGAAAAGACACAACTCAAGAACTACCGTCCCATCTCCCTCCTGAATGTGGATTACAAAATTTTTGCTGACATTTTGGCAAATAGACTTAAAAAAGTGTTAAATGAAGTAATTCATAAAGACCAGGCAGGCTTTCTCCCAGGCAGACATTTGTCTGACAACACTAGAAATATTATTGACATTTTGGAACTTTTACAAACGAACATAAATACTAAAGCTGTGTTGATTTTTATAGATGCGGAGAAGGCCTTTGACAACATTTCTTGGAAGTTTATGAAGAAAAATTTGGGAGGGATGGGAGTGGGACGGGGGTTTGAAAATGGCATAGAGGCAATTTACTCAGAACAAAAGGCTAAATTAATAGTTAACAATGTGGTGACAGAAGAGTTAAAGATTGAGAAAGGAACACGACAAGGTTGCCCCATTTCCCCTTTGTTATTTATTTCGGTCCTGGAGGTGCTCCTGAATATGATTAGAGGGGACCGGTTGGTGGAAGGGATTCAGGTCAGAGCTAAACAGTATAAACTTAAAGCTTTTGCAGATGACCTGGTTTTGACATTGCAGGAGCCAGAATCTAGTACGAAAAGGGTTCTAGAATTGATTTCTGAATTTGGTCGGGTGGCGGGTTTTAAATTAAACAAGCAAAAGACTAAGGTTTTGGGGAAAAAATTGACAACGGTGGAATCAGAAAGGTTTCAGAAAGAGACAGACCTAAAAGTGGTTAAAAAGGTGAAATACCTAGGGGTAAATATGACTGCAAAAAATTTGAATTTATTTAAGGACAACTACGAAAAGTGTTGGACAGAAATTAAAAAAGACTTAGAAAGCTGGTCAAGACTAAAACTTTCCTTGTTGGGCTGAATTGCTGCGATAAAGATGAATGTATTGCCAAAAATGTTGTTTTTGTTTCAGACCCTCCAGATTGTGGACAGAGTGAAATGTTTTACAAAGTGGCAGAGAGATATTTCTAAATTTGTCTGGCAGGGCAAAAAGCCTCGAATAAAATTTAAAATATTAATGGATGCTAAGGAGAGAGGGGGGTTTGCCCTGCCAGATTTGAGGTTGTATTATGAATCTGCAGCTCTCTGCTGGCTGAAAGATTGGATTCTCCTTGAGAACACTGATGTCCTGGATCTGGAAGGGTTTAACAATGCTTTTGGATGGCATGCATATTTGTGGTATGACAAGGTAAAAATCCATAAGTCTTTCAAGAACCATATTGTCAGGAAGGCAGTGTTTAATGTCTGGGCAAAATACAAAGACTTATTAGAAAATAAGACCCCAAGGTGGCTGTCACCAATGGAAGCCAAGGCCCAGGAAAGACTCAATATGGAGGCCAATTGGCCGAAATATTGGGAAATATTAGAAAAAGAAGGAGATACTTGGAGATTGCAGAGCTTTGAGAAATTAAAGGATAAAGTGCAAAACTGGTTACACTATGCTCAGATTAGAGAGGTCTTCAAGCTAGATAAGAAAACAGGTTTCCAGGTGGAAAAATCAAAACTAGAAACAGAACTGTTAGAACCTAAGACCAAGGTACTTTCAAAAATGTATAACCTGCTGTTGAAATGGAATACGCAGGATGAAACAGTTAAATCAGCCATGATAAAATGGGCGCAGGACATTGGGTACAACATTATGTTTGTTGACTGGGAAAGGTTATGGACCACCGGTGTGAAGTTTACGGCTTGTAACGCCTTGAAAGAAAACATTATGAAAATGATATACAGGTGGTACATAACCCCAGTCAAGCTTGCAAAAATATACCATTTGCATGATAACAAGTGTTGGAAATGCAAGGAGACTGAAGGAACATTCGCTCACCTTTGGTGGACTTGTCCGAGAGTGAAGGCCTTCTGGGAAATGATCTATAATGAGTTAAAAAAGGTATTTAGGTATACCTTCCTTAAGAAACCAGAGGCCTTCCTTTTGGGCATTGTCGGCCAAGGGGTGTTAAAGAAAGACAGAACTTTTTTTATGTATGCAACTACAGCAGCAAGAATACTTATTGCGAAACACTGGAAGACCCAAGATTTACCCACACTGGAAGAATGGCAGACGCAACTGATAGACTATATGGAATTGGCTGAAATGACCGGCAGAATTCGAGACCTGGGAGATGAGACGGTGGAAGAGGATTGGAAAAAATTCAAAGACTATTAAAAAAACATTATAAACTGTACGAATGTGTGATGGGATGATTAGCTGCTTGTGCGTAAAATCGTGGTCCCTCAGAGTTTGTGCAACTCCACAAACCTCTGTGTGTGACAGAGCTCCTCAAACATGTCTGCCCTAGTCACTCGTAGATTCCGACAGTGGCTGTCTGCGGAAGCGCTTCCAGCATAGAAGCTCCTTAACGGAAACGCGTCTTCTGGACTCACGACGTGGCAGCTTACGACGAAGCATGGGTCTCCCTATGGGAGCTTCTGACACCTCCCCGCTGTTCTCGCTGGACGTGTCCCTGATCCCTCCCTCTTCCCTGCTAGTTCCTGCTTTAGCTGCTGCGTCTCTCTCCGCATTCATGAGACCCTCCTCCAGAGACCCCTCTCTCCCCCTGCTGGTCCCTGCTTTCGCTGCTGACTCCCTCCCAGCCTCTGTGAGCCCTTCCACCTCCCTTTCCTCCGATGGCAGTTCCCTGACATCCACCTCCCCTCCAGGGCCCCCTTCCCCCCCGCCCATTCTCTCTCCTCTGGGCGGTGAGGAGATAAAACCCCGAAAAGAATCCTCTTCATCTTCAGACGTCTCGAACATTTCCCTCCATTGGTCTTCGTTCCGGCTCGCTGAATCCTCCTCCTCCTCGGAATCAGGGAACCCCTCCAACTCTTCTTCTTCGTCGGTGGTGGCAAAGTATTCCCTCCGGAACCTCGCCACTGGCTGAGGTTTACGTGGGAACCTCTGATGAAAAGTTTCTATTAAAACCTCGTCATCTACATCCTCTGCCATGACCCAGGTGTTTTCCGACTCCGGCTCCCCTTCCCACATTACCAAATACTCTACTTGATCTCCCTTCCACCTGGAATCGAGAATCTCCGCTACATGGTAGCTGTGTTCCTTCTCCTCCATTGCTGGTCCCCTATTGACCCTCCCTTCTCTGTCCCCTTTATACGGTGACAGCAACGACCTGTGGAAAACTGGGTGCAGCTTCATGTGGTTCGGTAACCGGAGTCTGAAAGCCACTGGGTTGACCTGCTGCGTGACTTCAAATGGGCCCAGTCTTTTGGGTCTTAACTTCTTACAACCCCCTTTGAATGGTAACCCTTGGGTTGACAGCCACACCTGGTCCCCCACCCTAATGCTTTCACCTTCTCTTCTGTTTTTGTCTGCCTGCCTCTTATATTCCTCCTTAGCCCTGTTTAAGTTAAGTTGGAGCTGGCGATGGATCGCTTCCATTTCTTCTACGAACTGTTCTGCAGCTGGAACGCTCCGGTTCTCCCCTTCCCCCCCTGGGAAGGCTCGGGGATGGCACCCGTAATTAGCCAAAAAGGGGCTCATCCCCGTGGACACGTTCTCTGCATTGTTGTAGGCAAATTCTGCCAACGCCAGCTTCTCCACCCAATCATTCTCTCTGTCATTCACATAACACCTCAAATATTGCTGGAGGACGCCATTAGCTCTTTCCGCCTGCCCGTTGGTTTCAGGATGCCGGGCAGTTGAGAAATTAACCTCTACATGCAGTAAGCTCATGAGCTTCCTCCAGAACCTGGAAGTAAATTGTTTCCCTCGGTCTGAAACCACCCTCAAGGGGGCGCCATGCAACCTAAACACATTTTCTACAAACAATTTAGCGGTTTCTTCTGCCGTGACCGCATGTAAGCAGGCTATAAAGTGGGCCATTTTGGGACTTCCGGGGTTGACGCGATCTGGAAATGGCGGATTCCCTCCGAGTTGCGGAGGGAATCGGCTCTACCGAGGATGGGTCTTTGCCGCGCCGGCGACGCGGGGACCCTTAAAAACCGCAGGCACGGAAGCCTGCGGACTGAAGACTCGGCGGGTGCCTTAAGCGCCCCCCCTGATTCGCAAAGAGCCTTTTTAAAGGCTGCGGAGGGGATACGGGGGTGGCGTGGCACTGAGAGTCGATCGCTACCTTGGTAGAGCGAAGCCGCGAGCCATGACCAGAGAGCGCTGACTTCCTTCCTTGAAAATTTGGACTGAAAGAATCACCCGTAAGTAAGACGGATTGGGACTTTAAAAAAATTCACCTTAAATTGGAGACGACCGGGGGGTGTGCTAAAAGGAAGTCCGCACCCCCCCCCCTTGCAGACGATCTAAGCAACGACTCAAGAGCTAAGCTGGAGAGCCTACCCTTGGCGGGGTGAGTTAAAAAGGACACTAACTTCCAAGATTTAACTAAAGGAAATTTTGGGCTGGAGAGTGGAGTTTTGGAAACCTTCCTTTTGTTTTAAACAACCCCCCTCCCGGGCTCGGGAACGTCCTGCCTTTGTGCCTGCGTTGGAGCTGCGGAGTTTGACAGCTGTCAAAGCTGCCAAACGGGCGGTTTAAAGTGAGAAATTGTCATTTATTGTCATTTAAGATCCCTCTGGACTAAGACGAGTTATAATTGAGCTAAAACTGTTGGAAACAAAGTAATAATAATCAGTTAAAGGATTGTTGGTGAAAAGGCAAATAAGTAACCAGATTCCCCCTAGGGGGAATTCTGTGAAACTACAATGGATACAATGGCTGTGGAAGGAAAGTTACTAGTGGAAATCGAAAGGATGTTTCAATTGGTGGGAATCTTACAAGAGCAGAGCTTGGCCATGAATAAACAACTTGAGACTATGACCTTGGGAACAGGCAACTCTGCTCTTTGTATTGAGGACCTCAATGAGAAAGAATCCACAGCTGATTGGGAAACAATATCTACAGAGCTGGAAGAGACTAAACAACAAGAAAAAGAAGAAGTAATCCTGGGAAGCAACAACCAAAAGTTGACATCTGTGGAATACAAGCAAGGAGACGCTGGGAACATATCCACCACAAGTCTGCGAAAGATACAGAAGAAGAAGGAGGAGGTCCCAAGACAAAATGGAATACAGGAATTTAAAACAAAGAAACATGATTGGGGCCTCCGTTTGGACTTAGACTTGGAAGAGATAGACTTTGTGGAAATACGTCAGCAGCTACCTTTGAATCTTCTTGTGGGAAGAGGATACATTTTGATGGTGAAAGAACTTTTCCCAGATCTGACGACTGCCATAAAGGACTACCAACAGGACAGGCGGAGAGGGACGGAAAGAGATTTGAAAGCCTCGGACGTGAGGAACCCAGGCTGAGAATCTCGAATTTGGATTTTTATTGGGAAGGGACAAAAACCGGGGATGGGAGGGAGGGAAGAAGAGACTCTTAAAAACTCACAAGACTTTTTAGGTTTGGTTAAGATGACTATTAATTAAGATAAAATGAAAATCGATGGAAGAGAACTTAAGTCCAACTTATGAAAATCAATTTTTATTATAAAAAAGGAAATAAGATGAATAAGATTGTTAAGAGGAGAAATATTAACTTGCTGATATAATTTTGAAACTGGGATGCACGAGGGGAGGTGGGGGGAAGTCAGGGAACAAGGTTATGAAACGGGGATTTGCTGATTTTGTGCATGTCTTTGTCTTTTGTTTTTTCTTTGTGTATGGTTTGTCTTTATAAAAGCAGAAAATCAAATAAAAATTTTATAAAAAATAAAAAATAAAGTGGGCCATTTTGGTTAACAGGTCTACCACAACCATGATGGCTGTTTTCCCTCTGGACCTTGGCAGATCAGTCATGAAATCTATTGCCACTGTTTCCCATGGTCTTTCAGGTGTGGGTAGTGGTTCTAATAACCCTGCCGGTGCCCGCCTCTCCCCCTTGGCTCGTTGGCATTGGTCACACCCTCTCACATACTCCCGCACATCTTCCCTGACCTTGGGCCACCAAAATTCCCTGGTAACCAGCCACATGGTTTTGTGTTGCCCAAAATGCCCTGCTGTGGGGCTATCGTGCAGTTGCTTGAGTACCTTCTCCCTCAATTCACCTTCAGGTATATATAACGCTCCCTTGTAATACAACGCCCCGTTTCTCTCCTCAAAACCCCCGGATTTGTCTCCCTCCCTCCTGAGACCCCTGAGTTTGTCCTGGGCGTATTCATCATGCACCGTTCCCTCTACCAGTTCCCTTTGCCCCACCAATGCCGCCCCACACACCCAGCGGTCCTCTGGAATGACATGGGTCTCTTCGGGTGCTCCCTCCCCCTCCAAATATTCAGGTTTGCGTGAGAGAGCGTCCGCCCTAACGTTCTCTGGGCCTGGCACGTAACAAATCTCAAAGTTAAATTTGGAAAACTCCTGGGCCCATCTCAACTGCCGTTGGTTGAGCACTCGCGCAGTCCTCCAATACTCTAGGTTCTTATGGTCCGTGCACACTTGCACCTTATGTTGTGCACCAATTAGCAGGTGCCTCCATCCCCGGAAAGCCTCATGAATAGCAAGAAGTTCCCGGTCGTACACCGTGTAGTTCCTCTCGGATTTGTTCAGCTTTCGCGAAAAGAAGGCACACGGTCGCCACTCTGACTCCTCCTTCCCTGGCTGCAGAAGAAGAAGCACCGCCCCTATGGCTCGGTCAGATGCGTCTGTTTCGACCCTCAGCTTTTTTTGTAAATCCACATGCAGAAGTTGTCCTTCAGAGGCGAAGGCCCTTTTCAGTTCCTCAAACGCTCGCTCCGCCTCCGCAGTCCAAACAAATTTCTTCTTACTGCTGAGACAGTCCGTAATGGGCGCCGTCAGGTGTGCAAAGTTTCGGATGAACTTACGATAAAAGTTTCCAAACCCTAGGAACCTCTGCACATCCTTCTTGGTTTTGGGTGTTTTCCATTCCAGCACTGCCTGGACCTTGCCGGGATCCATGGCCAATCCCTTGTCTGACAGGCGGTACCCCAGGAATTCCACCTCCTTGGTATGAAACTGACACTTCTCCAGTTTCACCCACAGCCTGTTGGCTTGCAGCCTGCTCAACACTTCTCTGACGTCTCTCACATGCTGCTCCTCATTCTCCGAATACACCAACACATCATCTAGGAAGGCCACGCAATTCTTGTAGAGCAAAGGCCCCAGTACGTGGTTCATAAACGATTGAAAGCACGCTGAGCCTGCTTGTAATCCAAATGGCATAACGAGATATTCAAATGCCCCCAAAGGGGTGAACATGGTGGTTTTCCATTCATCCCCTTTCCTTATACGTATCAGGTTGTACGCCCCCCTTAGATCCAGCTTTGTAAAAATCTTTCCCTTCCGCACCCTGGTCAAAATGTCATCAATCCTGGGCATAGGGAAAGCCACTGGTTCTGTCACTGCATTTAACCCCCTGAAATCACACACAAGTCTCGGCTTGTCCGTGTTCTTTTTATCCACAAAAAACACTGGGCTACCCCCCGCTGCTTTGGACTCTCTGATGAAGCCTCTCTTCAGGTTCTTGTCAATGAACTCTCGCAGCTCCTGCATTTCTCTGTCTGACATGGCATACAACTTGCCTACAGGAAGCTGTGTCCCAGGGAGTAAATTGATCTGACAGTCAAAGGGCCTATGCGGGGGTAGTTGGTCGGCTTCCTTCTCGCTGAACACGTCGCTGAGATCTGCATATTGTGGTGGTACCTTCACCTTCTCCATTACTTCTGTCCCTGCTAGGGTGGCTTGGGCCCCTGCTGAACCCTTTTCCCCTTTGCAGTGTTCTAAGCAATGTGCTGAACCAAAGGAAACCACTCTCTGATGCCAGCCCACCAGCGGATCATGTAGCGCTAGCCAGCTCATTCCCAAAATAATGGGAGCGCCTCCCAAGGTGGCCACATTAAACGCTATCAGTTCTGTGTGCCTTGCCACCCTCATTATCATTGGGACGGTCTGCAAGCTGACTCCTCCTCCCAACAACTCCCTGCCATCGATCGTGGTCACCTGCAGGGGGTTGCTTAAAGGAATCGTCTGTATCTGGTGTTCAGCAGCAAACTCTTTGCTCATAAAATTGCAGGAGCTGCCTGAGTCCAACAGCGCCTTTATTTTTAGGGGGTGTCCATTTTGCAGCTCTAGCGACACTTCAATCACTAGAGCAGGTTGAGGAGCTTCTGGCACGGGCACTTTCACTGCTCTTTGGCCTGGCTGCTGTGCCCCGACTGTGGCAACCAGGCGTTGGCTTTTACCTGCTCCGGTTCTCCCTGCTCTCTTCCCTCAACAGCTCCCACCATCCCTTGCCATTCCTTCCTCTGGGGGCAGACTCTGGCAAAGTGGCCTGGCTGTTGGCAGAGATAGCATTTCCGGGCGCCTTTTCCCTCCTTCTTAGCCCCCTCACTGGGCTTTGAAACTGCGCGCGCGCGCGCTGTTCCGATTTCCATCGGCTCTGCCGGCGGGAAAGTTGTCTCTGGAATCTCAGGAATGCGGAACTCCTTCCAGCGTTCCCCTTTCCCTTCCCGCCTCTCCAAAGCTCTCGCCTCCTGGCGCGCTCCTATAGTCAGCGCAGATTTAGTCAGCTGATCCATGGAATCCGCCCTAGGACCCCGGGACAGTTCGTCTTTCACGGCCGAAGCCAGGCCTTCTTCAAATAGCATTTGAATGGGCGCCGCCGATAAGTCCCAACCCAATCTGTGAACCAGCATAGTGAACTCAGTCCAGTACTCACGGACAGATCGGCTTCCCTGCTTGCAAGCCATTAGCTGTCTGCGCACCACTCCCTCCTCAATATCGCTGGAAAACATGAGATCCATTGCACGAAAGAACTTCATGGTGTCCTTTAGGACGTCATTGTGCGTTGCCATCAGGGGCCTAACCCAGTCTCTCGCCCCCCTCTCAAGATGCCCAATCACGAAAGCAACTCGCGATTCCTCGTCAGGGAATTCATCAAACTGCACATTGAGGGCATATTGCATCTCTGTTCTAAAGGCATGATAGTCCTTGGGGTCCCCCCCAAATTTCTGCACCAATCCTGGTACCTTTCTGTTGAACTGGGTGGCTCTCCCCTTCTTGTCTGCATCCTGAGCCCTTCTCTCCTCAAGCCTAGCCGTCTGCAGCGCCAATTGGATTTCCAACGCTCGGTACCTATCTTCCAAGCTTGGACCCGCTCCAACTCCTGCCTCTCCGGCTCCGGCTGGGTCGCTCATGATGCCTTCTCCTGCACAGGCAGCTTACAAAGACTGTCGGAATGCTGTGATGGGATGATTAGCTGCTTGTGCGTAAAATCGTGGTCCCTCAGAGTTTGTGCAACTCCACAAACCTCTGTGTGTGACAGAGCTCCTCAAACATGTCTGCCCTAGTCACTCGTAGATTCCGACAGTGGCTGTCTGCGGAAGCGCTTCCAGCATAGAAGCTCCTTAACGGAAACGCGTCTTCTGGACTCACGACGTGGCAGCTTCCGACGAAGCATGGGTCTCCCTATGGGAGCTTCTGACACCTCCCCGCTGTTCTCGCTGGACGTGTCCCTGATCCCTCCCTCTTCCCTGCTAGTTCCTGCTTTAGCTGCTGCGTCTCTCTCCGCATTCATGAGACCCTCCTCCAGAGACCCCTCTCTCCCCCTGCTGGTCCCTGCTTTCGCTGCTGACTCCCTCCCAGCCTCTGTGAGCCCTTCCACCTCCCTTTCCTCCGATGGCAGTTCCCTGACAGAATGTTAGGAGAATGCACGTTTGAAAATAACAGGGCAGCAGCAATCTGGCTGTATGATATATGAAAATAAGTGTGACTTATTGGAATGAAGAAGTTTGAAATAATATTATGTTTAAATTAAGCAGTTCAGCTTATGATAGTTATTTAAAACCTGGGACATAATATTTGAGACAAGTTAAGAATTGAAATAAGGTAATAAATTGCTGTCTATAACTATCTGACCGAGAACGCAGAGAAGGGAGATGTGAGGAAGTCTTAAGATCATGAAAATACGACTGTTCAACAACTGTATTTTATACCTTCTTTTCTTTTACTCTTTGTTTATCTTTCTTAATCCTATTCTGTTTTTCCTGTGGTGATGGTACTTTATATGTTTGGTGGTTTGTTTGTTGTTTAAAGAAAATTGCAATAAATATCTTTTTTATAAAAAAAAAGAAAAAAATTTGGAGACGAGATTAGATCAGATGGATAAAAAATCTGATATGAGAGTCAATGAGTTGAAGGGACAAATGAAGGAAATAACAGAAAGAACGCAAAGCCTGGAAGAAGGAATGAAATGAACAAAATTAGAAGTAAGGGAGGTGAGGAAGCAGGAAGAAAGGGTTAAGGGAGACGTTTTAGAAATTAATAAAACACAAGAAGAACTATGGGACGCGATTGCTATGAATGAATTGAGGCAAAGAGAATTAAATTTGAGATTGAGATCTGTGCCTGAAGTACAAGGAGAGAATATAATGGAAAAATTAACATTAGAGATTGCACAATGGTTAAGTATGGAAGTGGAAAACGTCAGAAAAACAATTCAGAATGCCTTTAGAATTAAAACAAGATCTGTTCAAGCAAAGAAATTTCCAGGTGATTGTTTGATTATATTTAAAGATAGAGAAATGAAGAATTTGATATTACAGAAAAATAGAGAAAAAAGGTTGTGTATTGAGGGAAGTAATTCAAATTTACAAACTTTGACGAAACACACAAATTCCTGAGAAGATATAAAGAGTTGGGAAAGGGAGAGGAAACAGCAGGAGCAGCAGGCCTGGCAGGATTGGAAGAAGAAGAAGAAAAGGATGGTAAAGAGGAGGAAGAAGAGGAAGAGGAAGAGGAAGAGGAAGAGGAAGAGGAGGAGGAGGAGGAAGAAGAAGAAGAAGAAGAAGAAGAAGAAGAAGAAGAAGAAGAAGAAGAAGAAGAAGAAGTTTAAGAGTTTTATACTTTTATTGGTAAAAGAAACACAAAATGGCACTGAAATTATGGACATGGAATGTGAATGGAATTAATGATAAAAAGAAACGGAATAAAATTGAACATTTCTTGAAAAAAAAGAATGTGGATATTATCTGTTTACAAGAAACTCATGTGGTGAGAAAACAGAACGGTTTTGATCAGTAAAAAAATGGGAAATGAATTTATTTCATCTGATAGAAGCAGGAAGAGAGGAGTGGTTTTGTACATAAAGAATAAATTTGAAGCTCAGCAGATTTTTAAAGATGAAGAAGGCAGGATAATTGCAGTACAAGTCACATGGCAAGGCGAAAAATTGATAATAGTCGGAGTGTATGCACCGAACGGAAGTAAATCTGAATTTTATAAAGACTTAGAGGAAAAACTATTTGAATTTGTGGATCAGAAAATCATAATAATGGGTGATATGAACGGAGTAGTTTCAATGGAAATGGACAGGTTGAGATCAAGTGAAAAATCAAAGGAAGGAAAATTACCTAAGACTTTTTTCTCTATGGTTGAGAACTGCAATTTGATAGATGTTTGGAGATTAAGGCACCCATTAGAAAAACAATTTACTGATTTTTCAGAGCCAAATCAATCAATCAATCAATGTCAAGAATAGACTATGTTTGGTTATCCAGCGAGTTAACACCAAGAGTGACAAAAATAGAAATACAACCAAAGATACTTTCGGATCATAATGCAATAAAGAGTGAAATAAAAGGAATAGAGGAAAAATCCTTTCGATGGAGGCTAAATGAGAGCTTATTAGATGATCAAAAAATAATTGAGAAAGTGCGGAAAAATTTAACAGATTACTTCGTGAATAACTAAGGGTGCTAAATGCTTATCATGCCCTGCCTGAGCTAGCAAATATAACAAATTATTCCTATGCTTTTCCTGCACTTGTGAAAGCGTGCTTCCCATGATCTCACCTGAAGGGTAATAGACGCGCGTCTTTGGGGCTCATTCCGAGCGAATGAGATCCTAAGTCCGGGAATTGTTTTGCAGGAGATGATCCACCGTGACCGAGGGACAGCAGGTTGCTAGCTCTGAGTCCAATCATGGAGGTTTCCTTTTGCTGAGGTTTCCTTTTGCTGTGCCTCGACTGCTGAGGTTTTTTACAAGCCTCAAACAGTTTTCCTTTTTTTTTAAATTAAATTTTTATTCAGATTTTATAAAGAGAAAACAAATACAGAAAAGAAGACATTTACATAGACTATCATTCCCATTCCCCATTCTATACAAACAAAGAATAAACATAAAAAATCATAAAAAAGAAAATCATAGTGTTTTAGGCTCTACCGAGCCTTTGACTTCCCTCCACCCTTTTGGTAAGTATCAAATAAATTCCATGATTGCGTATTTAATTTTTAAACTTAGAATTGTTCGCTGATAGAGTTGTTCTAGCCCCGCCAGTTCATCTTATAAATCCGTTCCAATATATTTCCAAAATTTACTCCAATTTTTCTGGAATTTCTGATCATCTTGGTCTCGTATTATGCCTGTTAATCTATCAAGCTCGGCGTAATTTACCATTTTGACCTGCCAGTCACTTATACTAGGCATAGTTTCTAATTTCCAATTTTGTGCCAGCATAATTCTTGCGGCTGTGGTGGCGTAGGGAAATATTATTTTATCTTCATTTTTTATTTCTTTACCCATCATTCCCAGCAAGAAGGCCTCAGGTCTCTTGGGAAAAGTATATTTTAATATTTTTTTAAGCTCATTGTATATTGATTCCCAAAAGGCCTTCACCTTGTTGCATAGCCACCACATATGGTAAAGGTCTCCCTCCACTTCACCACATTTCCAGCATGTCTTGTTCTTTAATCTATACATTTTGGCCAATTTCACCGGCGTAAGATACCATCTGTACAGCATCTTCCAGACATTGGTGGGAGGAGCCAACATGGCGCCGAGGTAAAACACGCTTACCGGTGCTCTTCGGACTTCTTTTAATCTTCTTTTAATCTTTTATACTTTTATCTCAACTGACTCAGTCAGTTTTTGAAGTATTTTATAATTGCTGCAGCCGCATACTATGGAAACTCTTTGAGAGATTTGGCCCTGCTCCAGACTGCTGCAAGCTGCTCCTTGTTTTTCTCGTATCAGCAGGCTGGCTTTAGCTGCTAAAGGAGTTGAGAATGCCATTATCTTAATTGCGTGTCAAGTGTTATGTTATTTTAAGAATCGTATAATCTCTGGCCTGAGGAAAGCATGGGTCAGAAAAAACGCTTGAGAGACTTTGACGAGCCCCTATCATCCCCTAAACCAAAACTATCAAGGTTGGTGCCACACCGGAATGGAGGAGGGAGTGACCATGCCGAGCAATGCTTTGCAGTGGAAACCCAAAATCGCTTCCTACCTCTAATTGATTTAGAAGCTACTCCAATTCCGATGACGCAAAATGTTTCAAATGTAAAGCCTGTAAAGGAGAATACGAAAGAAAAACTCTCATCGCAGGAAGATGGTTTGGCATCTGTTATGGGGGAGTTCCCCAGTTGTGAGCAGTTACACTTAGTAATTAAGACCCTTCACTGTATTTTTAAAAGGCTGGACGAGGTATCTTCACAATTATCCAATATCCTGCTGAAAATCGAAAAACTTGAATCAACAACACAATCTTCAGTTTGTGAGGTCAAAAACTTATTGCCTCACCCCCATTCAGATAAAATAATGGAGACTAAAACTAAATATATCTTAAATTCCCAATTGAACAATCAGATATTAACTCTGCAACCCAAGAAAAGTTGCCTTTCTGTCAGGTCGGAAATAGGAAGATGGTCAACGCTAGAAGGAGCTAAAGACTGCTTAAGCAAACTTTTAAAAATTAAGAAACATCAGATTGACCTATATGCGGTGATGCCCCTTCCCCGGCAGACCAACTTCTTGAAGGTGATACTTGCGTTCCACTCTGAAAAGATACCATCTATTATTGTTAGGAGGAAAACGCTTTTGTCCATGGCCGACATTGTAGCAACGAGGGTTTTTACAGACAGCAAGATCAAACCCCTTCTAAATAGGTGCCCTGGCGGTGAGGACATTAGGACAAGAGACTCTGCCTTACTTCAAAATACTGTCAGGCCCAACCGCGATGACTCTGCAGCGTGCCATCCTCGAACAAACTCGATACCCTCTCAAACTGCTATATATGAGGATGATAATCTGCAGACTGCCCTCGACGAAAGAGAACTTATTGATTCGTTCAGAGCCCTCCCTCCGAAAGAACAGTCGGTGATGATGCAAAGATTTGACACGCTTAAATCTCAGCTTTTGCAAGTCCAACACAGAGGGGAAGATACTAACGATGTCTCAAATAATCCCACTTGGGCTCACCGGACAGAAGTGGTTGACCTTCTTCAGCTCAGCCCCACTCTGAATTCAAAAACCATCCGACAAGACTCAAATCTTCAAGTTGCTTCTGCACCGTGCGCCACATCACGAGACGACCAGGCTCTGCCATCCTCACTGAACCTTCATCTATATTCATCAACCAACATACCTAAGGACGAAATTCTGATTTCCCTGCTTGACTCAAATCCCTCTTTAACTCACTCATCTATGCCAGAGCTAGAATCTTCTCCAGTTTCGTCCAGATATAGAAGTAGTCCACAAGTGATGCCCCTGAGAGAGTCTTCCTCAATTTCCACCCCCGTGATGCCCCCTCAATTACCTCCTTCAAAGGAAACTGCGAATGTTACACCTCGGGACCCGCCGTCAGAAACGATTGAAGACCCGATGGGACGCATCAATAAAATAATCCGAATGTCGGATGATAAATCTGCGAGAGGGTTTACCCCGACGGACTCAATTTCCCCCTCCCTGGGTGTTTCTCTGTCAAGTTGTACCAAGAATTTCGAAATGAAGAGACTTCCTGTTCAGAGATCTACTTTCAGTGGATCATCCACGGTGTGCCAACAGTCGAACCAAATTGTTAAAAACTTTAATTTGCAGGGTGCCTCACAGTTACCATCTTCCCAAAGTAAAATAACTGACTTTTTTGTTACATCTTCTGTCTTTAACAGAGAGTCTGCCCCCCCTCCGTTTTGACTGTTAAAAGAACAACACAGAAGTCCCCAGCTAGCAGTCCTAAGTTGGAACATTGCTGGCTGGAAAAGGAAAAGATTAGATCCCGAATTTCTGTCCTATATAAACTCTTTCCAGATAATCCTGTTGCAAGAAACATGGGAAGAAGAGAAAATAGATATAAATGGCTTTGAACTGATATCACTTCCAGCTATCCCCTCCCAGAAAGGTGGCCGGTCCAGAGGCGGTCTTGCAATCGCCATATCGCTTAAAATGAGAGCTAAACTCTCGCTAGTTCATACCTTTTACAGATGGGTAGCCGTGTTGGTCTGCCATAGTCAAAATAAAAAAATTCCTTCTTGTAGCACCTTAAAGACCAACTAAGTAGGTCTACTTAGTTGGTCTTTAAGGTGCTACAAGAAGGAATTTTTTTATTTAGTTCATACCTTTCCTCCTTTTGCTTTTACTGGTCTGATTTCAAGTGAAAAATTCTCACTATTAATCACCAATGTTTATCTTCCTCCGGGTGGTCTGATATCAGACCTTCATTATAGATGGGATTCTCTGGAAGATCATTTATTGGCATGCTATGTTAGGTACCCTAATATTCCATCGATAATGGGTGGTGACTTCAATGCATGTACAGCTGCCAACTGGAATGGGATAATTAAGGCCAAGTGGTGGGTATCTCCCCCCTACCCAAAATCTGATTTAATCTCTTTCACATCAAGAAGATCTAAGGACAACAGAGTGAATGAGGCGGGAGTCCTTCTTTATCAATTGGCCATTCGTATGAATTTGAACATTCTAAATGGCAACTGCCCTCCGGATGTGCCAGGTGAATTCACTCATTTGGGCACAACATCAAATAGTGTCCTAGATTATCTTCTAGTCTCAGAAGACCTATTTTCAAACTTCTTTTATCTCAAAGTAGATAATGTACAATCCAGTGATCACCTACCTCTAGCGGCCAAGCTAACGCTTGACTGGCACCCGGTTAGCGGAACACACCCAATTCATGTAGGTTTAAATGCCACAGCTCAAGTAAGAGGCATTAAATGGTCCATGAAACAGGCCCAAAAATATGCAGAATTCTTCCAGAGGAATAGCTCCGAATCCCTTATTGTTTCATTGGCGGAGCTGTCTGAACCAAATAGGATACTGGAGTGGTTCTTCCACTTCTCTGCAGATTTAACTAGCTTCTTTACGATGCCGGCTCACCTGGCTAACCGAGATCAACCCAGGTTCGGTGCACCTTGGTTTGATGCCAAATGTAAGCAAGCTAGACTCTCTCTCTGTTGTATCTACAACAGATATAAAGCCTCTGGAGCTGAAACTCTCCCCCCAGAGTACTTGCAGGCCAAAATTGCTTACAAACAGGCACAGAAGTCAGCCAAGCACGAGTGGCAGCTAAGACATTGGCAAGCGCTGATTGCTGCTTGTAAGCTTCGCAGCTCTCGCGGTTTTTGGAATTTAATCAACAAAAGATCGAGGAAATACCCACTGACGGTTATCCCAGCCCCGACATGGGAACAATTTCTAAGAAAATATTTCTCCCAGACAGACATCTCTAACACCCAATCTGATACTCTCTCAAGTCACTTGCCCATATGGCCAGATACTGACCCGGAGGAAATAGTAGATTTAATTGCTAAACTGAAAACTGATAAAGCCCCAGGGCCCGATCTGATCCCAGCGGAAGCTATTAAACAACACCCAATATGGTGGGCTAAAATTCTTGCAAAAATCTTTGATGCAATCAATGCCACGGGCCAGATACCTACATCATGGAAGGAGTCCATCATAATTCCTATATATAAAAAAGGACCACCAGAGGACCCAGGAAACTATCGTAATATCAGTTTATTATCAATCATCGGAAAAATCTACACTCGCTTCTTGCTAACCAGACTAACCCAATGGGCCGAAGATTCCAATCTGATAGGCCATGAACAGGCCGGGTTTAGACCAAATCGCGCTTCTATTGACCATGCTATAATTCTATATCATTTGGCGCGGAAGTATTCTTCCCCTACTCATGGTCTTCTATGTGCCGCTTTTATAGACCTGAAGGCGGCTTTTGACAGTATCTCTAGAGAGCTGTTATGGGAAAAACTGGCAAAGTGGGGCATAGAAAAAAGGCTGTTGTGGCTATTGATTAAATTACATGAAGGGACGGCCGCGAGGGTGAGGTTAACACCTGAGGGCGATCTCACAAACTCAGTTCCAATAAACAAGGGGGTACGACAAGGGTGTATCCTTGCCCCCTATCTTTTTAACCTTTATATTAGTGACATGAGGATGCCCCTAGCTGAGGCCCAAACCTCCATTCATGCACCCAGGCTTGCAGACTATCGCTGCCCCTTATTATTGTACGCTGACGATGCGGTGATCCTCTCTTATTCTCGAATCGGTTTGAGGAGGGCCCTTAAGATTTTTGCATCATATTGCCAAACAAATTTACTTACTATTAACCATTCCAAATCTAAAGTCCTAATTTTTTCCAGGAGTCGTAAACTGTATAGATGGGAACTTGAGGGGAAGCCAATTGAACAAGTTTACAAATTTCAATATCTAGGAATTTACTTCCAGTATAATATGGGATGGAAAGCGCATATCACATATTTACAAAACAAGGTGAAAGCCCTTATCTACGCTCTACTACGCTTCTTCTTTACTGAGGGGGCTATGCATGTTCCATCCGCCTTAAAAGTTTATAGTGCAAAAGTGGTTGCAACTATGGCCTATGCGGTCCCTTTATGGGGCGCCTTTGTAAACCTCTTGCCTCTAGTGACATTGCAAAATCTTTTTCTAAGACGCCTTTTGAAACTACACTCCTGTGTAAGCAACTCTGCCATTCGCTTAGAACTTAAGACCCCCTCCCTTGAGATTCTGATGTGGAGACATGCCTTTAATTATTGGCTGTCCCTTTGGCATAAATTGCCAAACTACCATCTTATTCAGTGCCTTTGGAGAGATGAATTCACCAGCCCATGGGCAACAAAAATCCATTCCAAACTGTTGTCTTATGGAATCTCTCCTTCCGATATACTTAATTTAGATCTAATTACAGCTAAAAAGGTCATCAAACAAAGACTGGAGGAGGTAGATTTGCAACAAAATCTTACCACAGGTGGAGGTACATGTTCCCCGATATATCAGGGCATTACATCTATGTCCCAGATACCGCGATATCTGTCTACTTTATCGGTTGCATCACATAGATTCGCATTTGTTAGAGCCAGATTTAATGTGTTCCCCTCAAATGTGCTGAGCAATAGATTTTCTAACGGTAAAATCTCTGTTTTGTGCGCATGTGACAACAAATCGATAGAATCCCTTTATCATATCTTGTTTAATTGCCCCTTATACAATGTTCCCCGATCAAGGATCCTGAGTTCAATCATTCTGGAAATTGCTGCTAAACCACCTGAATTACATCTAGCTTATCTACTCCAGGACATTGACTCTTATAGAACTTTACAGGTTGCTAGATTCCTGATCTCAGTTCTGTCATATAAAAGACTTCATGGAATGCTGCATGACTATTAAAAATTCAGTAAACTCTATGCACCATCTTTATCTTCAAGGCCATAACACGGTACATCTAGAGACTATGCGTTGAAATATTTTAGTTGATATTTTAGATTGTAAAATGCTATTGATTTTATCTATTGATTTTTATCTATTGATTTGTTTTGCCTTGTGGGCTTATAGCCGAATAAAGTATTATCTATCTTCCAGACATTCTCTCTCAGAGCCATACAGGCCGTAAACTTGATATTGCTGTTCCACAATTCCAGCCACCTTTCAAAATCAATATTATAGCCAAAGTCAATTGCCCATTTGATCATTGCCTCTTTGACCTCCTCATCTTTTGTGTGCCATTCTAGTAGCATATCATATTCTAGACAATGTTTTGCTCTTACCTTCTACTATCTCTATGTTAAATTTTGACTTTTTATCATCAAAACCTATTTTCCTTTTATCTTCTTTTAACAAATCATTCACCTGATGATATTGTAACCAACCAGTGAATAGATTTTTTATCTCTTCATAAGGTTTAAGTTTGGGCCCTTGTTCTGTTTTTCTTACCAGATCTTCATAGGTGGCATTCTTCCCCTCCATATTGATTTTTTTTGTCGTTAAGACCTCTACTGGTGAGATCCACCAGGGCGTCTTTCTTTCGAGAAGGTTCTTATTTCTCTCCCAAACCTGGTATATTGCTCCCCTAAAAATATGATTTAGGAAGCCCCTATGGACCTTCACCTTCTCATACCAGAGATATGCATGCCACCCGTACCAATTATTGAAACCTTCCAGGTCCAATAAGTCTCTGTTCTCCAATTTTATCCAATCTTTTAGCCAGAGTAGGCACACTGCTTCATAATATAGGCTCAGGTCTGGGAGGGCAAAACCTCCTCTTTCCTTTTTGTCAATCAATATTTTCATTTTTATCCGTGGTCTTTTCCCCTGCCAGATGTATTTCGCCAGGGCTCTCTGCCATTCTTTACATTGTTTTAAACCTTTAAGTACTGGAATAGTTTGAAATAAGAACAGCATTCTAGGCAAGATATTCATTTTGACCACTGCTATCCTCCCCAAAAAGGAGAGTTTCATCCTCCCCCAAATTTCCAAATCTTTCTTTATCTTCTTCCATGTGACCTCGTAATTGTCCTTATATAAGTTTAGGTTTTTGTCCGTAATCCACACTCCCAGATATTTCACTTTCTTAACTGCCATAATTTCCGCCTTTCGTTCTAATTCTATCGTTTCTTCCTTAGTTAAATTTTTAACCAACATTTTAGTTTTATTCTTATTTACCCTGAATCCTGCCACACCTCCAAATTCCTCAATTTTTTGTAGGGCTTCTTTTACACTGTCCTTTGGATCTTCTAGGGTCAATACGATGTCATCTGCGAATGCTTTGATTTTATATTCCCTCTTTCCTACCTTGATTCCTTTCACTTCTGTTGCCTCCCTCAGTCTCTCATTGAGTATTTCCAGTACTGTTATAAATAGTAAAGGGGACAGGGGGCAGCCTTGTCTAGTTCCTTTATGAATATTGAAGTATTCTGTTGTGGTGTTGTTTATAACCAATTTTGCTTTCTGTTCCTTGTATATTGCTTCTATACCTCTTCTAAATTTTCCCCCTATTCCCATCATTTCCAAACTTTTCCTTAGGAAGTCCCACGAAATATTGTCGAATGCCTTTTCGGCATCTATAAAGACCAGGGCAGCCTGTCTGTCTATTTTCATATCCAAATATTCAATAATATCTATCAGATTCCTTACATTATCCCGTAGTTGTCTCCCTGGAAGGAAGCCTGTTTGATCTTTATGTATTTTGTTAATCAAAACCTTTTTTAATCTTTCCGCCATGATGTTCTGCGAATAGCTTATAATCATTATTTAATAATGAAATTGGCCTATAGTTCTTCACTTCCATAGTATCTACATCTTTTTTAGGGATCAATGTGATATAGGCTTCCTTCCAGGTATTTGGAATCCTTCCTTCTTTCAATATATTATTCATCACCTCTCCCAGCACTGGGGATATTTGATTACCTAATGTTTTATAATATTTGGCCGAAAGGCCATCCGGCCCCGGCGCTTTCCCAGCTTTCATCTTTCTTATAGCCTTCTTTATCTCTTCTTGTGTAATTGTCTGGTCTAATACCTCTTTTTCTTCTTTTACAATTTGTTTCAGGTGATGTTTTTGCAAAAATTGGTCTATTTCTTGTTCTGTTTCCTTTCCTCTATTATACAAGTCCTTGTAATATTTTTGAAATATCCTTTTTATTTCTTTTGGTTCTTCCACAATCCTTTCTCCTTCTCTTATTTTACTAATCGTGTTTTGTTTCTTCCTTTCTCTTATTTGCCACGCCAAGTATTTCCCTATCTTATTTGCGGATTCAAAGTTCTTCTGATTCATTAATTTAATTAAGTTTGCCTCACACGGTTCCTTTAGGTGGCCTCACACGGGACACCACTATGTTGCGTTCGCAAAGTAAAGGAAGGATTGAACTCTGATTTATTTTATTTATTTATTTATTTATTTATTTATTTACGGCTATTAGCCCATAAAGTATGTACAAACATAAAAGCACAGAGGCATAAAGACCGATATATTCGGCACCAGAAGGTGAACACCATGATGCAGGGGTGGGTCATTGAGCAGAGCCAGATAACAGCTTGGGGCCCAGAGAGCTCCAGGGGACGGATCCCAGAAAAAGGAAAACTGAAGACGAGATCCGACATGCACTCTTCTTCATAACTGTCCAATTAGTTTTTGATGTTGTTGTTGTTTTTGGTGGTTTTTGTGTGTGAGATAACCGCATTCAGGAATCTCGCCACCTGCAGAGTTACAGAAGGATCTGTATCCTGCAAAAGTAGTGCGGCATGTGACTCAACAGGCCTGCCAACCAAGCGCAGTAAAGCAGGACCCAGGAATTTAGTCCTGGCTATGCTATGTAGGGGACAGTTGAACATTATGTGTGGAAGAGAATCAACAGTTTTCCCATCACACACGCATAGCGGAGACACCAAACCCTTGGAAAATCTGTGGCTCAGCAGGTTCGATGGAAGGACATTGAACCTTGCACGAATAAATGCAAGTCGGTGTGGTACAGATGAAAGAGATGACATGTATGGTGGGAGGCCAAGTGGTGGGGCTATTCCGTGATACCTGGGGGAGCAAACACCCCCACCCCCGGCGAGGTTGTGTTGATTTTCAATGTCTGCTAATCTTTGCTCAATAAGGCTTTTGGCTGAGCGTAAGTTCGTCTTTAAAGAGTCCGCTGGGGAAATTCCGATGCTCAGAAGTTTGGCATGGATTTTTCCTACCCACGGATTGACAAAGTCGTCCCGCCAGAGGCACTGAAAAAGGTAATGGTCGGGAAGCCTATGCCAGCTGGACAGCCAATAACCAAAGACTCGCTTCCAGATAACAGTCTCCAATGATGCAATCCTTAACTCCAGACGTATGGCTGCGTTGCTCACACACATGGGGAGTTTCAGGAGGCGACGGAGAAACTGATTCTGCAATGTCCCCAACGATGTTAAATTGGACCCTGGGGCCCAGAGTGGGGCAGCATAACAGAGGGTGGAAACCACTTTTGCATGGTACACCTTCAATGCAGAAGGGATGTGGGAGGCTCCGTCGGCCGCAAAAAATTGGAGTAGAGTATAAAGTATTGTTTTCCCTTTGTTTAGTAAATACTGTATCTGTGGCTTCCAGCTTAGGTTGTAGTGAAAAAAGACTCCCAGGTATTTAAATTTGAAAACCTGTTCTAATTGGACTCCATCTAACTTCCAGCTGTAAGTTTTCCGAGACCTGGTAAAGACCAGGACTTTAGATTTCCCATGATTAATTGTCAGATGGTTGAGTTTGCAATAAGCCGCAAAAATCTTTAGAGCTCTGCATAAACCGACTCTAGAGTAGGAAAGGATCGCTGCATCGTCGGCATATAGGAGCAGAGGGCAGCGAAAATCAGCTAGGCGGGGGGCATGAATGTTGGCTTGAGACTTATTCAGAAAGAGCTTCATATCGCTAATAAGTTGAAGAGGAGTGGGGCCAAAATGCAGCCTTGGCGCACACCTCTGTCTGATTAATAAGAATACACACAGAGGCTTGAACCAGCAAGACTCTGGGAAGGGTGCGTATAATCGTGTCTCTCGGTGCTTGTCCGTGTCTCCGCAGCCCCCTGACCCAGGTAGTTTTTATTCACAAAAGAGCTTTTTACAGAGTGTTCGTAAGAACCAATCAGATTTCTTCTGAGCATTTCCACAAACCCACGTGGGGAGAAAGTTAAACTACTAAAACTAATTAAGCACAAATATTTCTGGCGTAAACAAAGAACAGAACTACAAAGAAGAGCATCTGGCAACCCCGGAGGTCATAAACAAGCAATACACATGATAAGGAGGATGGCCAGGAGGACAGTGACCATTATCACCTTAATGTGAGATCTGTTTCCTGGCCCTAAGATTAACATCCTAAGATTAATATACATCAAAGAAACTTTGATTTTTATCAGCTGTACCCCATAATCAGCTGTGTGCCATAATATCACAATTATAACAAATAAAGGCTTGACATATCTCGCTTTGCATGTCATGAGTCTATCTCATATATTAGTTTCATCTTTTAAGTTGAATTACTGAAATAAATGAACTTTTCCATCATATTCTAATTTTCTGAGTTTCACCTGTACAGATGAGGGAGAGGGGAATTTTTCAGGTTTCACCCCCGCCACTCCAGAGGAGGGAGAATCGGGAACGGTCGGTTCTCCCGAGCGGGAGGGGGCCTTTGGGGAGGGGGTGGATGTCAGGGAATTGGAGGCTGAGAAGGAGGTGAGGGGGGGAGAAGAGAGGCACTCACAGAGAGCCTAAGTCTTTAATCAGCAGCTATTCTTCCTCGTCAGAGGAGGAAGAGAAAGAAACGTTCGGAGACAGTGGAACAGGGAGGGGTGAGCCAGTACCAGGTTATCAGCCACTCACAGAGCAGAGGAAAGAGGAGGGCTGATTTGCAGAAATGGGTCTGCTGGGCGCGGCGAAAGAAAACGTCAGACGATCCATCTGACTCAGCAAGGCATTTGACAAGGTGCCCCATGATATTCTTGTAAAGAAACTGGTAAAATGCGGTCTTGACTATGCTACCACTCAGTGGATTTGTAACTGGCTGACTGACCGATCCCAAAGAGTGCTCATCAATGGTTCCTCTTCATCCTGGAGAAGAGTGACTAGTGGGGTGCCACAGGGTTCTGTCTTGGGCCCGGTCTTATTCAACATCTTTATCAACGACTTGGATGATGGACTCAAGGGCATCCTGATCAAATTTGCAGACGACACCAAACTGGGAGGGGTGGCTAACACCCCAGAGGACAGGATCACACTTCAAAACGACCTTGACAGATTAGAGAACTGGGCCAAAACAAACAAGATGAATTTTAACAGGGAGAAATGTAAAGTATTGCACTTGGGCAAAAAAAAAATGAGAGGCACAAATACAAGATGGGGGACACCTGGCTTGAGAGCAGTACATGTGAAAAGGATCTAGGAGTCTTGGTTGACCACAAACTTGACATGAGCCAACAGTGTGACGCGGCAGCTAAAAAAGCCAATGCAATTCTGGGCTGCATCAATAGGAGTATAGCATCTAGATCAAGGGAAGTAATAGTGCCACTGTATTCTGCTCTGGTCAGACCTCACCTGGAGTACTGTGTCCAGTTCTGGGCACCACAGTTCAAGGAGGACACTGACAAACTGGAACGTGTCCAGAGGAGGGCAACCAAAATGGTCAAAGGCCTGGAAACGATGCCTTATGAGGAACGGCTAAGGGAGCTGGGCATGTTTAGCCTGGAGAAGAGGAGGTTAAGGGGTGATATGATAGCCATGTTCAAATATATAAAAGGATGTCACATGGAGGAGGGAGAAAGGTTGTTTTCTGCTGCTCAAGAGAAGCGGACACGGAGCAATGGATTCAAACTACAAGAAAGAAGATTCCACCTAAACATTAGGAAGAACTTCCTGACAGTAAGAGCTGTTCGACAGTGGAATTTGCTGCCAAGGAGTGTGGTGGAGTCTCCTACTTTGGAGGTCTTTAAGCAGAGGCTTGACAACCATATGTCAGGAGTGCTCTGATGGTGTTTCCTGCTTGGCAGGGGGTTGGACTCGATGGCCCTTGTGGTCTCTTCCAACTCTATGATTCTATGATTCTATGATTCTATGACTCATCGTGATGGAGTGTGCGTTTTGAACTCTTGTAAGGACTTTGAAGCTAACCAATAAATCTTTGTACAGATATGGCTGGCTGCCCGGAGTTTTATCTCAGCTAGATTGTCAGCAATTCCCTAACACTGAACGACCTACTTGAAACAGAAGAAATTAAAGTTGCTATAAAAGAATTGAAAAGTGGAAAGACATCGGGACCGGATGGATTTACAGCAAGATATTATAAAGAAATGAAACACACCCTACTTGTGCCAATGAAAGAAGTGATGAATAATATATTTTAAAAGGGAGAACTGCCAGAAACGTGGAAAGAAGCATATATCACACTTATTCCAAAACAAGACTCGGATTTAACACAAGTAAAGAATTATAGACCGATTTCCCTGTTAAACAATGACTATAAATTATTTGCAAGCATATTGGCAAATAGATTGAAAAAAATATTGAATGAAATTATCCATAAGGGTCAAGCAGGTTTTCTACCTGGTAGACAGATGAAAGATAACATAAGGAATATAATTAATATAATTGAATATCTAACTGCCAGGAATGAAAAACAAGCAATGTTAATTTTTGTGGATGCGGAAAAGGCTTTTGATAATATATCCTGGGAATTTATGTTTAAAAATTTGAATTAATGGATACTGGTCAATTCTTTCTAAATGGAGAGGACTTCCGGCGGGCGCGGATCCGGTTGCAGGCGAGGGTTTGTCTCTCCGGAGAGAGCTCTAGCTTTTCGGCCGAATTGGGAGTTTTTGAGGGCGACAAAACTCCCGCTAACCCTCTGGAGGGTATCCAGAGGTCTTGGTGCCCAGCAGTGCGAAGGTGTCACTCGTCTGGTCGGCAGGTAGCCTTTGTATAAAGGCGAAGAGAGCGACGGAACGAGAGACGGCAATTTGGGCAGCCATTACAGCCATTACAGCGGCGAATTAGCGAAGCCTCAAGCCTGCAGGCTAAGCGCCTTGCCCTCGATACAAAGAAACTCAGATACGCAGAAAGAGTGCTGGAAATTGCAAAGGGGAGAGCGTAAGGAAGTATCTGAGAAGAAAGAGAAACAGCCGAGTTCAGCGTTAGCTTGTCTTCAGTGGGAAAAGACGCAGTGTGGTTTGCAGAGCCGAAGGAGAAAGTAAGTTACTGCTAGTGGCTACATTGTCCGTCCCTCCCCCACTGACTCACTTTGAAATTAGACCCTCTCCCACTGTAGAGGGGAAAGGGAAACAACCGAGGGAGGGCAGAGAAATGCGGTACTAGAAAAAAACTTAGTCGTCATGGCAACGGAGACACAGAACTACAAAGAGCAATCTACATAAAAAAGACAAAAGGAGATTACTGTTAAGAGGACTTTTACTAAGACTCCTGTGAGACATTACACCAAGTGGTTTATAAGAAAACTCCGGGGGTAGGGAAGACTACTCTTTGGACATTCGGAATCACTTTTGCTATTGTATCGCTGTTTGGGAGCTTTCTTTATCTGCTACGTTTGTTACGCTTTCTCTATCTTTTTTGGACTTAACATTTGGGCCACGGGAAGAGGCAGGAACGGGGGAAGAACAGTGTGAACAGCGTGAATCCACAAACAGGAAAGACTAATTGACTAACTCTCTTTACACTTAAGAACTCTGCTTAAGAACTGACTCCCCCTGCTGGACTAAATTAAGCATTGCACCTAAACTTTGGAAAAGATTAACTGGAGATTCAGACTCTCACAGGCTAAGTGGCTGTTAAAGTGGTTGTTAAAAAGTGGGTGGAAGAGTCTGAATTGAGGCGGGAAGAGTGTAATTAGAATCTGGTTGGTGGACCTAACTAACCTCTTTAAAATCTCTGGAGGGGAGGGATAGTTTTCTTTTTATTTATTTTTTTTTCTGTTGGGGAAACAGACTCTGTGACTTCAAGGGACTATTTCAAGTGGTTAAATTTGAGAAGGTTTATACTATCCCGAGGGACTAAGACCTCTTGGGGGCTAATTGAAAGCTGAATAGTTTAACTATAAGGAATACATTTACATTTTTTTTTTCCCGGCATAAAAGGAATTCCCAAGGTTTAAGGACAATGTCACATACGCAGAAGAAAGGGGCAGAGGGAGGTACCCCAACTGATAGGAGAGCTTCAAAACAAGAAACAGAATTTAGGACAGAAATACTGAGGATGTTCGCAGAAATAAAACAAAGCGAAAAAATCTGGAAACAAAATTAGAACAGGTGGACAACAAAATCGGAAAAATGGACAAAAAGATTGAAGAGACAGTAAGCGAGCTAAAAGGACAGATTAAAGAGGTTTCAAAAAGAGTGGACGAGGGACTAAAAAAGACAAAGCAGGAAATGAAAGAGATGAAGCGAGAGGAGGAAAGATTGAGAAATGAGATAGTAGAGTTAAACAAAATACAGGAAGAAATTAAAGACTCCATCGCAATGAACGATCTAAAACAGAGGGAGATTAACTTAAGATTGAGACAAATTCCAGAAGTACAAAACGAGAATATAAAAGAAAGATTAGTGAAGGAAATAGCACAGTGGATGGAAGTGGAAGAGGAAGATGTGGCTAGAACAATCATAAATGCGTATAGAATGAAAATTAAAACAAATAAAGCCAGGAAATATCCAGGGGACTGTTTAGTTACATTTAAAGACAGAGAGATGAGAAATTTGGTTTTGCAAAGAAACAGGGAAAAAAGATTATACATCGATGGGCATTATATTATTTTATTTAAAGACATCCCCATAAGGTTGCTTAAACGGAGGGAATCGTATAAACCACTAGTTCAACTACTTAAAAAGAATAGAATTGACTTCCGATGGGAATTTCCGGAAGGGGTCTCTTTCTTCTATAAAGGTGTTAAAAGAAGATTGACTAGTCCCGAAGAAATAGGAAAATTCACAAGAAGATATAAAGAGCTCCAAGTGGGAGAGGAAGAGGAGAAGGGTGCAGAAGGTAGATCTAGATTGAGGGAGGATTTAGAGTTAGGTGAAGAGGAAGAACAAAGTAGAGGAGAACTAGAAGAAGAAGAAGAGGAGGAAGAAGGAGAGGAAACAGAAAGGTTACAGAGTAACACCTAACTCAGAGTAGCACCTAAAATAATATGTCTTTAAAACTATGGAATTGGAATGTTAATGGAATGAATGATAAGAAAAAACGCAATGGAATTGAACGCATTCTAAAAAAGAAAAATTTAGATATCATATGCCTTCAAGAAACCCACGTGGCCAGTAAACATAAGAAAATCCTTATTAATAAGAGGTTAGGAAATGAGTTTATCTCCTCCGATAAAAAGAAAAAAAGAGGAGTAGTATTATATATTAAAAATAACATTGAAACACACCAGCTATTTAAGGATGAGGAAGGGAGAATGATCGCAGTCCGCATTAAATGGCAAGGGGAAATGATGATAATAGTGGGAGTCTATGCACCAAATGGCAATAAAACAGAATTTTTCAGATCATTGGAAGAGAGATTATTTGACTACATGGACCAAAAAATCATAATAATGGGAGATATGAACGGGGTGGTCTCAACAGAAATAGATAGATTAAGGAAAACTAAGACAGAAGGAGGGAAACTACCTAAGATATTTTTTGAAATGGTGAAGAACTATAACTTGGTAGATATATGGAGATTGAGACACCCCATGGAGAAACAATTTACATTTCATTCAGGACCGAATGAATCACTGTCAAGATTAGACCAAATTTGGATATCAAATGAACTAACAGTAAGAACTACAAAAATTGAAATACAGGCCAAAATTATCTCCGACCACAACCCCATAATAATGGAGATGAAGGGGGTTGAAGGACGAACTTTCAGATGGAGATTAAATGATAACTTATGGGACGATCAAAAATTTGTGGAAAAGATTCGGACGAAATTATTGGAGTACTTCATAGATAACCAAGACAAAGGGGTTAAAATAAACGTGGTATGGGACGCGAGTAAGGCAGTCATGAGGGGCCTGCTCATCCAACAAAATGCATGGAAAAGGAAAAATAAAGAAAAAAGAACTAAGGAGATTTTGAGACAGATTATGGATTGTGAACAAAAACTAATTAAAAAACCAAATAATGAAAGGATATTGCAGGAAATAAAATCCCTCCAAACCCAATTTGCAATGTTGATAAATAAGGAGGTTGAGTGGAACATCAAAAGATTAAGACAGAGAAATTTTGAATTTGCTAATAAGCCAGGAAAATGGCTTGCGTGGCAAGTCAAAAAGAGAAAGGAACAAAACACAATAAACAAAATACAAATAAACGGAGAAGAGATAACTGAACCAAAAGGGATTAGAAGAGGATTTGCGGAGTTTTACGAGCAACTATACAGGAATAAGGATAGAAACAACAATAGGAAAATAGAGAGATATTTAAAAGAGAAAATGGTAAGGAAGATTTCGATAGAGCAAAGAGAAATGTTAAATGCCCCCATTTCCAGAGAGGAAGTAGAGGAAGTGATAAAGGAACTGAAAAGAGGTAAAGCTCCGGGCCCAGATGGGTTTACTGCGAGCTACTATAAAGAAATGAAAGATATATTGACGGTTCCGTTAGTTGAGGTGATGAATAAGACCCTAAAGGAAAAAGAGATCCCAAGCACCTGGAAGGAGGCATTTATCACAATAATTCCAAAACAAGATACTGACCCAACCCAAGTAAAAAATTATAGACCCATTTCCTTATTAAATACAGATTATAAGATTTTTGCGGGAATTTTGGCAAAAAGGTTTAAAAAAATATTAGTGAAGATAATGCATGAGGACCAAGCGGGTTTTCTACCGGGAAGGCAAATAAAAAACAATACAAGAGGCATAATTAATATAATAGAATATTTATCGGACAGAATTGATAAGCCAGCTAGTCTGATTTTTATTGACGCGGAGAAAGCCTTCGATAACGTCACCTGGGACTTCATGCTGAGAAATTTAGAAATTATGGAAGTGGGTCAAGAATTTTGGAATGGGATAAAAGCAATATACACCGAACAGAAAGCGAAGCTGATAATAAATAATGCCATAACAGAAGATATAAAAATATCTAAAGGGACAAGACAGGGCTGCCCGCTCTCTCCGCTGCTCTTTATAGTGGTGTTGGAGGTTCTGCTAAACGCAATAAGGCAAAACAAACAAATTAAGGGAATATCATTAGGCTCAAACGAATACAAAGTTAAAGCATATGCTGATGACGTGGTATTAACGGTAGAAGATCCTATAAACAGCTTAAAGGGAATTCTGGAGGAGATGGAGGAATTCGGGAAGTTAGCTGGATTCAAACTAAATAAGAATAAGACAAAGATGATCGTTAAAAACTTAGACCAAGACAAGATAGAATCACTACAGGAACAAACAGGAATTGAAGTAGTTAAAAAAGTTAAATATTTAGGACTCTGGCTTACCAATAAAAATATTGACCTATACCAAAATAATTATATCCCAGTGTGGAATGAAATTAAGAAAAATCTGGAGATTTGGGCAAGGATGAAATTATCACTCTGGGGTAGAGTGTCCATGGTCAAAATGATGGTACTCCCCAAAATGCTTTTTCTATTCCAAACAATCCCGATAATAAAGGGCACAAAAAACTTTAAAGAATGGCAAAGGGTGATTTCTAGATTTGTCTGGGAAGGAAAGAAGCCCAGAATTAAGTTTAAGATATTAACAGATACCACTGAAAGAGGGGGCTTCGCCCTGCCAGACATGAGACTGTACTACGAAGCGGCATGCCTTTGCTGGATTAAAGAGTGGATAAAGTTGGAGGATACAGAGTTATTGGATTTAGAAGGGTATAAGAACAAATTTGGATGGCATGCCTATTTGTGGAGAGATAAGATAAAAGTACATAAGGGATTTTGCAGCCATATCTTTAAGGGACCTTTGATAGAAGTTTGGAATAGATATAAGAACATATTAGAACCAAAAACCCCACACTGGTTATCACCAGTGGAGTTAATAAGTGTAAAGAAAGTCAATATGGGGAAAAAATGGGGTAGGTACGAAGAAATGGTATTGAAGGAAGGAGGGAAGTGGAAAATTAAACCATACGACCAGGTAAAAAGATATACATACGATTGGCTGAGTTACTATCAGATAAATGAGATATTTAAAAAAGAAGTGAAACAGAGGGGCTACGATGAAAAGACATCGAAATTTCAGAGAGAGATAATAAACAGTGATCGGAAAAATCTGTCAAGTATGTATAAAATACTGTTAGAATGGAACATGAAAGATGAGAAAGTCAAAAAAGTGATGACTCAGTGGGCAAAGGACCTCGGCTATGATATTCAATTGGAGAATTGGGAAAAATTGTGGAGAGTGAATATAAAATTTACAGCATGTGTACTGTTAAGGGAGAATATGTTAAAAATGTTATATAGGTGGTATATGACACCCGTTAAACTAGCCAAGATGTATAAAACAGATAACAAATGTTGGAAATGTAGACAAAAAGAAGGGACGTTCTATCACCAATGGTGGGAATGTGGGAAGGTTAAAAGCTTCTGGGGCGAAGTCTATAATGAAATCAAAAAGATATTAAGCTACACATTTGTAAAGAAACCCGAAGCTTTTCTATTAGGTATGGTCGGAAAAGATATTAAAAGAAAGGATTATAAAATCTTCCAATATGCGGAATTTATGTTTAAAAATTTGAATTAATGGATACTGGTCAATTCTTTCTAAATGGAATAAAAGCGATATATTCGGAACAGAGAGCAAAATTGACTGTAAATAATATAGTAACAGAAAATATAGAAATTACTAAAGGCACAAGACAGGGGTGTCCTCTATCACCACTATTATTCATATCGGTACTGGAAGTCTTCTTAAGGTCAATAAGGAAGAATGAACTAATGAATGATTAGAGCGTGTCCAGACGAGGTGTGGGTCCCCCTAGGGGATATCATCAATTTGTCCCTTGGCACCGGGACATTCCCAGGGGAACTGAAGGAGGCAGTGGTGCGCCCGCTCTTAAAGAAAACATCATTAGAGCCTTTAGATCTATCCAATTACCGCCCGGTTTCAAATCTTCCATTCCTGGGTAAGGTGACTGAGAGAGCAGTTGCTGAACCGCTTGGTGTGTTTCTGGATGAAACATCGGCTCTGGATCCATTCCAATCCGGCTTCCGCACTGGTCATGGGACCGAGATGGCTCTGGTCGCCCTAACAGATGATCTCCGCAGGCAGCTGGATCGAGGCGGGTCGGGGCTGCTGATTCTTCTAGATCTGCCAGCAGCCTTTGACATGGTTGATCATGAACTCCTGGACCACCGCCTTGCCAACGTGGGGATCCAGGGCACAGTCCTTCAATAGCTGCGCTTGTTTCTCTCTGGTCAGGTACAGAGGGTGGCGCTTCGGGGGGAATGGTCATCGCGCCACTCCTTGGTGTGTGGAGTGCCTCAGGGTGCAATACTCTCCCCGATGCTTTTAAACATCTTTATGCGCCCCCTCGCTCAGCTTGTCCGGAGTTTGCTGATGACACCCAACTTTATCTGTTGATGGATGGCCATCCTGACTCGGCCCCAGACAAACTGATCAGATGTTTGGAAGCTGTGGCTGGATGGTTACGTGGGAGCCGGTTGAAGTTAAATCCTTCGAAGACAGAGGTCCTTTGGCTGGGAAGGGACGATATGGGATTGAGGGGGGGCAACTCCCATCTCTTGCAGGGGTGCAATTAGTGCCAGCACCGTCCGTTAAGAGTTTGGGTGTAATCTTCGACACCTCCCTTTCCATGGAGGCGCAGATTGCAGCTACAACAAAGGCAGCATTTTTTCATCTCCACCAAGCTAAGCAGTTGGCTCCTTACCTCTCTCGCCCTGACCTAGCCACTGTGATCCACGCGACGGTCACCTCCAGACTAGATTATTGTAACTCGCTCTACGTGGGGCTGCCCTTGAGACCGACCCAGAAACTCCAGCGGGTGCAGAACGCCGCGGCGAGACTCCTTACGGGGTCCTCGCTGCGAGATCACATTCACCCGGTGCTATACCAGCTGCACTGGCTCCCGGTGGAGTACAGGATCAGGTTTAAGGTGCTGGTTTTAACCTTTAAAGCCCTATACAGCCTAGGACCCTCGTACCTACGGGACCACCTCTCCTGGTATGTCCCACAGAGGAACTTACGGTCTTCAAACAAAAACATCTTTGAGGTCCCAGGCCACAGAGGTTAGGCTGGCCTCAACCAGAACCAGGGCTTTTTCGGCTGTGGCTCCAATTTGGTGGAACACTCTGTCACAAGAGACTAGGGCCCTGAGGGACTTGACATCTTTCCGCAGAGCCTGCAAGACGGAGCTGTTCTGCCAGGCCTTTGGTCGGGGTTCAGTCTGACTCCCTTTCACCTTCATAAGAACTTGCATAAAAGTGGCCTCCCAATTTTTCTCACAGGCCCATATAAGTTCAGCACAAACAGTTGGGCCTGGTGAGCATTTAAGGTCCCCAACCCTAATCTGCGGGTTGCCATCTGATTGGATTTTATTCTGATCCTGAACTGATTTGAGGATGTATTTTAATTGATTGTCTAATTTTATGTTAATGTGTTATACATTTGATGTTAGCTGCTCTGAGCCCGGCTTCGGCTGGAGAGGGCAGGATATAAATAAAATTTATTATTTATTATTATTATTTTATAAAATTTTTATTAGGGTTTTCAAAAAGTTTTTTAGACAAACACAACAACAAACAGACACAACACACAACACACACATAACAAATATAGTTTTAAAATCTTAATTTCTTAACCACTTTCCCGGACTTCCCCCACCTCCCCTTCTTGCATCCCTATTCCAATAATTAACTCAACAAGTTCTTATCCCCAAATTATCCCTTATTAACATTTTACTTAAATTATCTTAAATTATCGAATTTAAACTTCTAAACCTCATTTTAATACATAACATTTACCCCTTTTTCTAAGGTCGACCCAAGTTCCCTTTCACGAGTTTCCCAATTTTTATAATTGTTACCCAACAACTTATCCAATAAAAACATATAATTATACCCCTTTGGATTCCAAAATCTCTCCCCCCCCCTTCCCCGGTTTTGCTCCCCAAAAAATTGTCTTTCAGTCTATCAGTTCTCAGCCTGGGTCTATCACGTCCGAGGCCCTTAAGTCTCTTTCAGTCCCTTTCAGCCGGTTTTGTATTATAATCATATTTATTAAAATTTCCAATAATAACAGAATAGAAAAAATAGAAAAGATAAAGAAAAGAAAGAAAAAGAAAGACCAATTTTAAACCCTTATTTTCATAACCTTCTTTCTGGGACTCCCTCCTTCCCCTCCCGACTGTATTCCCCTTTCCCTACGTTGGTTCCACAAGTTCTCATTCCCAATTTAAACCTAATATGTTGTACCTATTAGCCAATTTAAATTACAATCTTAACAACACTCCTCATCTTTAACAAAATAGAACAAAGATTTTTCCCCCAAGATCAGCCCCGTTTCCTTCCACGAATTCCCCCCTTTTTTTCCAAAACATATTAAATCAAAATACCAAAGTTATATAGAAAGATAAAAGATAGAAGATAGAAGAAGATTCCAAAAGTTGGTTACATAGCCTTTGGATTCTAGAATTCCCCCTCCCTTCCCCGGTTTGGATTCCCCATGTCCATCAGTCTGTATGTTGTCGGCCTGGAGGTCTCAAGTCCACAGCCAAATTTTCCTCAATCCATCTTGCCGGTATTCTTTGAATTTGCTTGTTTTGATAATGTTTAATTTCAAAAATCCAGTCTAATAGAGGCCTTTAATTTCCCTTGGTCATTGTTGCTCCTCCCATTGTTCTTTCCGTGGCGTAGTTGGTCCTTTGCTCTTTTGTTTCTTGCTTTCTCAGGTTTCTGTCTTGTTCAGCTGCAAAACCATTCTTATTCTGAAATCTAGTATCTCTACAGAGGTTTGTTATTCAGGAACAAAAACTTACGTCCAGTTCCTACCTTGCTTCAATAGAAAGATTCTATTGTGTTGTCACCTCTGTAGACAAAACAATATTTCAGTTTTGCTACTTTCCCAGGAGCTAAGACCAGTACACATCCCAGAGTAGTTTTCCACATACGCCACTTGTAATGTCTCAAAGCCCCTCTAGGGGGGTTGCAGTAACTTTATGTCCTCTAATCCAAAAGTCAAGTTGTTGTTTCTTCCCCCCCCCCGACATTTTGTATCCATATTTATATCCAATTGTATCAAAATTAACCAGCAAAATGCTTGTAACAAAGTCCTCTTTGTATTCTCAAGATTTGACAGCTACTTTGACAGCTGTCAAACTCTTCATCTCTCTCCGCCAGGTTCTCCGAATCGCCCCGGTTCCCAGGGGGGGGGGTTGCCTTTTCCCTCTCACCCTCGACTTTTCTCCTCCAGCACAATTCTTGTAGTATCCCATCGTGGAATTGATATTTTTTGTCAGCAATAAACTTCTGAATCGATCTTGGTTTCTCAGTCCTTGTTTTAGCATGTTTACAATCAGGGAGGGGACTGACTTCCTTTTTAGATCCCCCCCGCTCGTGCCGAATCCGAAAAAAATTCCTTTTTTTCTCCTTTTGTACCCGGTTACCCAATTACTCACGGGTTGTTGTTAAGTGTCCGAATTTCCAATGGAAGAAGCCAGCGCTCTCCGACGAATGGCATGCGGCTGCGCTCGGCAGGGGAAGCGATAGACTCACAGTACCACGCCGCTCCCCGGCACCCGATCCGTAGCCTTTAAAAAGGCTCCTTCACGAGTCGGGAGGGCGCTGACGGTACCAGCCGAGTCCCCATGTCCACGGGCTCCGTGCCCGTGGTTTTTGAGGGTCCCCGCGTCGCCGGCGCGGTAGGACCCAGCCCCTGCCGAGCAGACTCCCTCCGGAACTCGGAGGGAGTCCGCCATTCGGCGATGGCGCCAACCCGGAAGTCCCTTTCAGCCGGTTTTGTTGACAATCCTTCATGTTGAACATCAAGTCTCGGAGCAGCTTTGACCCACTAGGGTCTGTATTTTTTCCAACCAGGCCTCCATATTCAAAGAAAAGGTCCAGATCCTGTTTCTTGGTCTTTTCAGATACCAATGTCCCAAATGTCCCAAATGCTTCAATTTTCACCTTTATCGAATTTGTAATCCAAAGGTCTTTCGGACTCCCCCTAGGAGAGAGTCCCCAATCTTCATTCTCCATTTCATACCAAGTTTTCATCATCCGAACCTTGCTTTCCTTAACTTCCATCCTGACAGGCCTCTAGTTGTCCTTCTCCACCTGCCGCATTTCAGCCCCTCCATTCGACTCCTCTAAAACAACACAAATTTCTTCTTCTCCAGCTGCAGATTCTTCTTGAATCAAATCCTCACCGATTTCAGCAGAGTTGTTTACTTTAGAATTCAAGGTTGTAAGATTCGTAGCCATAACATCACTCAACTCTTGCAATATTCCCAGGAAATGAAACACTCTATCCAACTCTGCCTGTACTTTTCCATCTGCAGCCATTGTAGTATCTCAGAACCCCCTCTAGAGGGATTCTGGTTACAGTATCCAGCAATCAGGTTATTTTGTTTTTATTTCTTATTTCCAAAAGCTTAAAGTCCAATGTAACAAAGATAACCGGTAGAGATTGCACAAAGCCAAATTTCCTGACTTTGACAGCTCATTTGACAGCTGTCAAACTCTATTTAAATCCTCCACAGGCTCACTCTCGGATCGCTCCCGGATCCGGGGGGGGGTTAAACTTCAACTCACACAGTCAATTCTGGTCCTCCAGCACAAAACTTATATAGCCAAATCGTGGAATTAAAATTTTTTATCTCAACGAGAGAGAAACAGTCTCACAACCTTAGTTATCTGATTCTTGCTTTAAAAATGCCTGCAAGGGGGGGGAGGAGGCGGACTTCCTTTTAGCACCTCCCCCGGTCGTACCGAATTCAATTAAAAGAGATTTTTAAGTCCAATTTCCGTATTACTCACGGGTTGTTACTTTTAGAGCCCAAATGTTCAAAGAAGAAGTCAGCGCTCTCCGGCCATGGCTCGCGGCTTCACTCCGTAGAAGAAGCGATCCACTCACAGCACCACGCCACTCTCCGTCACCGGCTCTGAAGCCTTTAAAAAGGCTTCTTCGCTGGTCGGGGAGGGCGCAAATGGTGCCCGCCGAGTTACCAGGTCCACAGGCTTCCGTGCCTGTGGTTTCTGAGGGTCCCCGCGTCATCGCCGCGCCAGGACCCGTCTTCTACAAAGCCGATTCCCTCCGGAGCTCGGAGGGAATCTGCCATTTGCCGATCGCGCTAACCCGGAAGTCCTATTATTTATTATTATTAAAGGGAATATCAGTCGGTCGAAATGAGTACAAAGTGAAAGCATTTGCCGATGACTTGGTATTAACAATTGAAGAGCCAATTACAAGTGTCAAAGAAGTATTAGAGGAAATAGAACAGTTTGGGCAGGGGGCAGGTTTCAAACTGAACAAAAAGAATACTAAGATAATAGTTAAAAATATGAAACAGGACCTGGTGGAAGTATTGCAGCAACAAATAGGTATAGAAGTTGTTAAAAGAGTATTTGGGAATTTGGTTAACTCCTAAAAATATTGATCTATTTCAAAACAACTACACGCCGGTGTGGAATGGTATTAAAAGAGTTATCATTTTGGGGGAGGATTTCAGCTATTAAGATGAATGTGCTACCAAAGATGTTATTTTTGTTTCAGACAATTCCAATAATCAACGGGGCAGCAATATTTAAAGACTGGCAAAAAACAATTTCAAGGTATATCTGGCAGGGAAAGAAGCCGAGAATACAGTTTAAGCTGTTAACAGATGCAAAAGAAAGAGGAGGCTTTGCCCTGCCAGATTTGAAAATGTATTATGAAGCATCCTGCCTCTGTTGGTTAAAGGAATGGATGTTATTAGAAAATACGGAATTGTTGGATTTGGAAGGTTATGATAATAGATTTGGGTGGCACGCATATTTATGGTATAATAAGACAAAAGTCCATAAAGGATTTGGAAGCCATATATTTCGAAGATCTTTAATAGAAATTTGGGATAGGTATAAAAACCTATTGGAATGTAAAATACCACATTGGTTATCTCCACTAGAAGCAATGAGCATGAAAAAGGTCAGTATGAGTGGGAAATGGATAACTTATGGGAAGTTAATACAAAAGGAAGGAAGTAAATGGAAAATGAAACCATATGAAGAAATTAAAGAATACGTAAATGGTTGGCTGCACTACCGCCAGGTGAATGAAATGTTTAAACAGGTTTTAAAGAAAAAGGATTTGACGAAAGTAGATCAAAGTTTGAATCAGAGATATTAAGCAATGATTTCAAAATTTTGCCTAAAATGTATAAATTGCTGCTTGAATGGCATTTGAAGGATGAGGAGGTAAAGTCGGTTATGATTCATTGGGCTGAAGATTTTGGGTATAATATACTCTGAAAGGAGACTGATTTATTGCTCAGATAAGCCTGGCGTCCGGCCCGCTTCGGCTGCACAGCTCTTGCTGACCAGGCCTCTGCATTCCAAACTCCACATTCCGATGCTCTGAGCAAAAGCAAAGATCAGCAGCGGTAAGAGAAAGCTTCAAAAAAAGTCCAGAGCATTCTTCAGTGTGCTTAAATAAAGTCCACTCAGGCTGGTAGGAGCAAAAGGGGGTTGAAATTGAACTTTAAACCTGCGGGAAGAGGGGTTTAAAAACTTTTACCGCTAGGTCAAACCCCCCTGAAACGGACTGCATAAAGCAAGGATGCCGGAGAGAGAACTGTCAGTGAGTTAAACTGTTACTTGGAAAGCTACTTTGTTTTAATTTATTGGGCTTTGGAAAGCTACTATTGCAAAATTTGGAAATTACACTAGGAAATTGTTGCAGTTGACTTTCTGGAAAATCCAGGGGGATTCTTTAAAAGACATATTGTTTCAGAAACTTTGGAAACTTTTTTCCCTCTAGAGGAATCAGTTGTTATTGCTGCAAATTGGACTTTAACTATCAAGTCAGTGGAAATTTCCTTTTAAAAACAATCCACAGACGTGAGAACGTCCTTGACTGGGACATGAGCGGCGCACCAGAAGAGACAACAACTAGATCTGGCAGAACATATAAGACAAAAACTTTACAACAGCGTAGAGTTTCGGTTTCAGGCACTCTAGTGGCACCAGCTGCAACTGGGCAGACAAAAACAATAATGTCATCAGACCCTGTGACACAAGCTCTAGTTAAAATAAATGAGTCTTTGGAATCTCTGACAAAGCAGGGAGCGGAAAATAGTAAAAAATTGACAGAGCTCTCTATAAAACTTGACCAGAATACACAGAGTGTTAATGAACTAGGGAAAAGAGTGACTTCTAATACAGAGACTATTAATAAAATTCTAGAGGACTCTGCCACTATACGTAAAATTGCAGAAGAAGCTAAAGTTTCTGCTGACGAGGCCAAAGTCTCTGCTGATGCTACCCAGCAAAAAATAGTACCAGTTTGCAAAAAGTTAGAAGACCATGAGCTAGCTTTGTCTATGCTTGAACTGCAAAGGAAAGAAAGGAATTTAAGATTGAGATCAGTGCCTGAAAGTGAGAAAGATAACCTGGCGGACTTCCTTTCTAAAGAATTTTCGGATTTTTGGCAACAGGACTTGGAGAAGGAAGAAATTAAGATAGTGTCTGCGTTCAGATTGGGCAGAGGTCAAGGCAGAAAGAAGCCAAGGGATTGTCTGATAACTTTGAGATCAAAAGAGGAAAGAGACAAAATACTGAATCTACATTATCAAAGAACTCTTGAGATTGAAGATTCTTTTGTGGAGATCTTTAAAGATATACCAAAACAGATCTTGGATGTAAGAACACAATACAAAGAGTTGGTCGGTTTGCTGAGAAAGAACGAAATACTTTTCAGGTGGGAATTCCCTCAAGGCCTATCTTTTAAATTTAAAGGTAGGAAAATCAGAATAAGATCAGTTCAAGATAGAGACCAATTTTTGAACGACAACGGGGAAGACCTCCTGAAAGGAGCAGTGGGAGTGGAACCAACATCAGAGACAAAAGAAGCAACAGACATTTTGAATCTAACGTTTGGACTTAAATCACCGACAGAAGAAGAACAACTACTCGGAGTGACAGGAGGCAAATAGCTTCAAAATGGCTCTGCAACTTTTAAGTTGGAATTGTAATGGTCTGAACCTCCCTCGAAAGAGAAGAAGTGTGTTTCATTTATTGAAAAAAGAACATTTGGACTTGATTTGTTTACAGGAAACTCATGTAACAAGATTGCATAGGAAACTACTCATCAACAAGAGATTAGGTCAAGAATTTGTATCATCAGATAAAGTCAAGAAAAGAGGAGTGGTAATCTATGCAAAGGAAAAATTCTCTCCGAAATTGATGTTCAAAGATGAACAAGGAAGATATTTGGCAATTGAAATTCAAGTTCAAGGTGAAATTTTTTTGATATTAGGGGTATATGCACCTAATGAAGGGAAGTCGGAATTTTTTAAGAAGTTGCACGAGACATTATTGGACTATTTGGACTACAATTTAATTATGATGGGAGACATGAATGGAGTAGTATCTACAAATATGGACAAATCACAAAGACAGGTAGTCTCCAAAGATGGGAGGCTACCAAAGACTTTCTTTGAAATGACTGAAAACATGGACTTGATTGACATTTGGAGAACAAAGAACCCTCTCGAGAGAGAGGGAACTTTTTTCTCTGAAGCTATGATGACCTGGACTAGAATTGACCAAATTTGGATTACTAGTGGGATGGCTCCAAAGATTAAGAAAGTGGAAATCTGCCCAAAAACTTGCTCCGACCACAACGCCATAAAAATGGAGATGAAATTTCCAACAGCTGGCTCATTTAGATGGAGGATGAATGACACCTTATTCAGAGATGAGGAGATCTACAAAAAGGCCCAAAAAACATTGAAGGACTATTTCGAAATAAACCTCAAAACAGACGTGGAAAAAAGAGTAATCTGGGACGCAAGTAAAGCTGTGATGCGAGGATTTTTAATACAACAAAATTCAATAAAAAAGAGAAATCAAAATGAAAAGAAGGATAAGATCTTGGAAAAAATAAAAGAAGGAGAGAAGAAATTGAGATCTAAACCGAAGTCCCAGGAGATTTTCAGACACCTGACTACCAATTTTCAGACACCTGACTACCGTGTAGAAGACACCCCCATGTATAAGACGACCCCTCTTTTTTGAGCCTAAAATTGAGAAATAATTAATTGCAACATTCCATGCATAAGACGACCCCCAATTTTAAACTTAAAAAATTGGGGGGGGGGGGATATAGTCTTATACACGGAAAAACACAGTACTTAAGTCTTGGATCAAACTGAAGTGTTTGTGATTGACAGCATGCAAATCCTGATGGGTTAGTATGGAAGAGTAGGTGTGAAATTAGGGGTCATAATTTGGCTTTCTGAATTCCAGAACCGAGTGGTCTGTGAAACCGAGTGGTCTCCTCACATCCAGCAACCAATGGGTGGAGATATGCACAGTAAGCTAGGTTAACAAAATGAGTAAAAAAAAGGGGCATTTAAGGCAAAAATATCACAAAGAGGTTGTAAAGGTGGGAAAGCATACTGTGTTTTGCAAACATACACTCACCCTTGCTGGGAGAATTCAGACGTGCTGCGGAGGATGAAAGGCGCTTATTGATGACAGTTTCCCCTTGCTTGAGGTTCGCTGAGGAGGTAGAGCGCTTGCTGCCTGAAAAAAGGAATTATTACTTTAGCACAGGGTGGATTTGATTCAAGTTCTCAAACTTAATCTGTTCCGGAAATCCGTTCCAAAACCAAAGCGTTCCAAAACCAAGGCGTGCTTTCCCATAGAAAGGAATGCAAAATGGATTAATCCATTCCAGACTTTGAAAAACAACCCCTAAAACAGCCATTTGACATGAATTTTGCTATCTGGCCTGCACTCTTTCTAAAGACTTGAGAAATGAGATTATCACCCCTCTTTTATTGTCCATTCCGGGTCGCCCAACCATTGCCACAGTCTCCTTCCTTTTGGCAAATCAAGAGGAGCAGATGACAGTAAAGGCTGCCAGGTTTCGAGCTGGGGCCATCAGAATAAGGTCCACTATTTGACTGCTGACTGAGGACCCTAGAGTGTGTTTTATACCATTGACTTTTGATTTCTGTTCTTTGTCTGTTGCATTGCTGTTTCGTTGCTACGGCCGATGGCTGACGCAAATAAAGATTCATTCATTCATTCATTCATTCATTCATTCATTCATTCAAACTCTTAAGACACAGGGACAACTCCTAAAAGGATGTCTGCCTGGGACATGCAACTCTGGGGGTCTGTGATTCAGTTCATAGAAATAGCAGGGTAGCAGACTGGGTGGGTGAACAGTTAGGCAGGTAATGAGTTCCTATGGTGGAGGCAGCATCTAGCCTATATTACACCAGACACCAGAGGCCATCCCTAAGGTTTCCATGCAGTGTATACAATAATCTTATGAGCAAGCAGGTCATATGAATTCTTTCGATCTCAAAAAGGGAGTAGCTGTTGGGATTTTTATTTCTCACCAGCTGCAAGGAGCAGCACAATGGTTGTTGACACCATGTGATGTCTGTGAGCGTGAGACAGGAAGTCTCTGCTTGTTCTCAAGTAACTGGAGAGTTACTTTCGCTTCTCAGTGAAGTGGGTGTCGAGTTGTACTTCTGTGCTTGCTGCTCAGGAGAGCAGACATGTCGGATGAGAGCTCCATGTACAGTCTGTAAATAAAGTAGCGTGTAGACTACTGACTGTCTCTTTCTTCTGTGATGGGATACCAGAAGACGAGTGTGCTCCTCTCAGGATGGAGGGGTCGCTTATTACCGGTCTCTCTGGACTGAGGGCAATTTCCAGCCAGAGAGTGACCACCGGAGAGAAGCCTCGGTGTCTTGGGAAGGTGGCACCCTTCCCGGGGGCGTTTTTCCAACAGTAGCAAATCAGTTGTGTCAGGTGGTGGTGTGGTTGCTTGCGAGTAAACAGGCAAGACTCTGACCTGTCTTGTCCAGGCTTTATTCTTAGTGCAAACTATTTACAGTGAAGAGCATCGTAAGTTCATGTCTGGCTCAGTTGCTAGCAGAATCTGGGAGTGGTCGGTCCTTGTACCTCCCCCAGCATAACAGTTGTGTGACCCCCAACCTTCTCCTCCCCTCCCTGCACCAAAACCTACTGCGCAGAATGGGCGCTGGCAAAGGGGTACTTCCCTCCCCTCCGCTTTGCTCAGGCTCGGTGTTGAGGCTCTCCCTAGCATCCCCTGGTCCCACCACCTCCTCTCCACTGGAGGTGGGGCTTTCCTTCTTGCTAGAGGAGTAACTGCTTTGCAAGATTTTCGGAGGTTCCCTATAACACTTGCCCTTCCACCTCTCGCCTCTGAGCGGATGGCAGTTGCATGCAAGCAACTGAATGGTTAAGAGGAAGGCAGCTCTGCGGGGGTTACGGAAGGCCTCTAAGCAAAGCCGTTCTAGACAGGAAGCTAGCGTTGCCTAAATCCAGCTAGTGAAAGAGAATGCCAAAGCTGGTGGGGTTAGTTCAAATAAGAGCAAGCAGGCAAATAGATCCTAGACCCACCTTCATCTGGAATTGGCGACTCTGTGAAATAAAGTTTGTAAACGAAAATCACAATGGTGAAACAAGTATGAGAGAATTCACAAGGAAAACATTCAGGAATAAGGGGCAAAGCAGGATTAAGGTTCTTAATCTGAAATAACTGGCACTCATATTGAACAATCCGATTACGAAGTGTAACATTAATTATTATTATTATTATTATTATTATTATTATTATTATTATTATTATTATTATTTATGTCAGCGGCTGCCTCAGGTCTCAGCTCACAAAAGACCAACGCCAAGCTCTTCTTATATACAAGGATGTTTATTGCAGTTCATTATTGGTTCCACAACCGAGGCGCGCAGCCCCGAGTCTCTAACGTCAGACATTTGAAGTCCCCTCTGAATCGGTCCCGCCCCTGCACCAACTTAAGAGGCTTGTGCTAGACCACCTCTTCCTGTCTTTCCTTTTCCGCAGGGTCTTTCTGCCCCCCTGGGTTCCTTCCCTCCTGCTCTCTCCTGAAGCGGATTCCTGAGATGCCTGTTCCCCCCTCCTTCGTGCTTTGGGGCTGGGCTCCTCCTCCGGGCTTTCTCCATTTCCGCGCGCCTCCACATTTGAACTTGGCGCGCGCTCGCTACCCCTGACCTTCCTTTTGACACTTACACTACTCCCTGTACTACTCTCCGCCTCTTCCTGCAGGACGTTCTCCCCAGATCTCCTTCCCCTGTCTCTTTCCTGCTCCGCTCCGTGTGTCACACTGGGAACCCCCCTGTCTTCCCTTTGTTCCTGCTGGGAAGCCGGCCCCGATCTCCCACTCCCGCTCGGGGTTTCCCTGCTGCTTCCCTGCTCCTGGCAGGTCCCCCCTGTGACCCCCCTTGTCCTGACTAGGGGCGCCCCCTCCTGAGAATCCTCCGATTCACTTGAGAGACTCATGGAAGATCTCAAGTCATTGTCATCCTCTTCCTCACTGTCCTGGGATTCTTCCTCGTCGCTCTCCATCTCCTCCCTCACCTGTGCCTCTGTCTCTGAACCCCTGACATCCATCCCCCCCTCGAAGCCCCCCCTTCCCCCCTCCCGCTGCTCGGGCGCAGGTTCCGGGGGCTCCGTCGTTGCGGAGGTCGCTGCCGGACACAGGTCGTCGACGTCGATCTCCTCTGCTTCCAGTTCATTGTTTGTGTACTCGAACCCATTGTCCTCTCCCAACATGTTCACGTCCTCCCCTCCCCCTGTTGCCTGGGTGGGGTCTGCTTGCCAAGGACCCACCCGCCACCTCATGCCCCAGTCCTCTTCTGGTTGGTCGTCCCACCAGTAAGAAGGGTCGGTGTCCACCCCTGAACACGATCCCCTTGGAGGGCTCGACTCTGGCGTCGTCTCCTCTGCGGAGGAGAACCCTCGGAAGGTGCTGGCGGAAAGTGTGGGCGTAAAAAGCCAATCGTCGAAAAACTGTGCTGGCATGGGCCTGTGTGGGAAAAGGGCATGGAACTCGTCCTTGAGGAGGGGTTCGTCCAAAGCGTAGTCTGGCACCCAACTGTTGGTGCTGGCCGGGGCGCCCTCCCTGGCGAGAAAATATTCTACTCCCTCTTCCCCCCATCTCGAGTCCAGAATCTCTGTGACCTCGTTGACTGGTTCGTCCTTAGGTGACCTCCCCCTCTTGGGCGACTCCCTGCTTGGTTCTGGTGCCGTCCCTGACTCCTGAAATCTGTGTGGGGCCTTGTAGGGGGTGAGCATCGACCAATGAAAGACCGGGTGCATTCTGGAACCCTCGGGGAGGGCCAATCGAAACGCTACGGGATTGATCCTGGCCTCAACTTGGTACGGCCCTAGTTGCCTGTGTCCTAGCTTCTTTTTAGCTAACGACTTGGCCGGCACCGCTTGGGCCGCTAACCATACCCAGTCTCCCACCTGGATGTCTTCCCCCTCCCTCCTGTGTTTGTCCGCTTGCACCTTATAGGCTTGTTTAGCTAGCTCTAAATGTCTCCGTAGCTCGTCGTGCACCTCTTGCAATTCTGCTGCGAAATGATCGGCTTCCTGTGGCTCCCCCTCCCCCGTCGTTACGAGCCCCGGGAAGGTTCTGGGATGCCTTCCATTGTTAGCGAAGAACGGCGTCACCCCCGTAGACGCGTGCTTCGTGTTGTTGTAGGCCAACTCAGCCATCGGCAGGTAATCCACCCAAGCGTAACATCTCAGGTACTGCTGCATGATCGCGTTGACCCTCTCTGCTTGGCCGTTGGTCTGCGGATGTCTCGCCGACGACAGGTTGATTTTGACGTGCAGGATCCCTAGGAGCTTCCGCCAGAAACTGGACACAAACTGGCGCCCCCTGTCGGACAGAATGGACTGTGGCAACCCATGCACCTTGAACACGTGGTCGATGAACAGTTTGGCTGTCTGCTCCGCTGTCGCCACCTTCGCGCAAGGAATGAAATGCGCCATCTTGGTGAACAGGTCTACAACCACAAGCACCGCCGTCTTGCCTCGCGAACTGGGCAGATCAGTGACAAAGTCCAGCGCCACCCTCTCCCACGGTTGCAGTGGCGTTTCCAGCGGTTCCAGCAGTCCCGCTGGCTTCTGGTGCACTGGCTTGGACCTTTGGCACGTGTCACACCTGGCGACGTACTCCGCGACCTCCCCTCGCATCTGGGGCCACCAAAAGTCTCTGGCCACTAATTCCGTCGTCTTTTCCTTGCCGAAGTGGCCAGCGCTGGGTGCGTCGTGCAACTGCTGCAGAACCTTCGCGCGGAGATCGTCTCCCGGAATGTAGAGAGCACCTTTACGGGTCAGCAGGCCGTCGCGTATCTGGAACTCGTTGTCCTTCGCTGTGCCCCTCCGCACCTCTTCCATCTTGGACTGTGCGAACGGATCCGCCTGCAACGCGCGACGCACCGCCTCCAGGTCCACGGCGGCTGAAGCGCACGCCCACGCCTGCGGTGCAAAAATGTGCTTGGCTGCCACTGGTGCCGCTGCCTCGAGATACTGCGGTTTCCTGGAGAGCGCATCTGCTATGACATTGTTGTCGCCTGGGATGTACTCTATCCTGAAATCGAAATCCGCAAAGAACTCCGCCCAGCGTATGTGCCTCTGGCTCTGTAGCTTCGCCGTGCGCCAGTACTCTAGGTTCTTGTGGTCCGTGCGGACCTGCACGGTGTGCTTGGCTCCGATGAGAAAGTGCCTCCACGCCTTGAAAGCTGCGTGGATGGCCAGCAACTCCCTGTCCCAAATGGTGTAGTTCTGCTCCGACGACTTGCTGAGCTTTCTGGAGTAGAAAGCACAGGGCCTCCAGTTTCCCTGCGGGTCTTCCTGTAAGAGGACGGCCCCCACCGCTCTGTCAGATGCGTCAGTCTCCACCCTCATGGGCCTGCCAGGATTCACGTGTAGCAGCTGTTCTTCGGACGCGAAGAGACTCTTAAGTCTCCTGAAGGACTGCTCCGCTTGGTCCGTCCAGGTGAACTTCTTCTTCTTGGAGCTGAGAGTGTCCGTGATAGCTGCCGTCTCCTTGGCGAAACCCCTGATGAACTTGCGGTAAAAGTTGGCGAAGCCGACGAACCTCTGGACCTCTTTCCGATTTCGCGGGCTCTTCCAGTCCAACACCGCGCGGACCTTGGCGCTGTCCATGGCTAGTCCCCTGTCGGACAGCCTATAGCCCAGAAAATCCACCTCCGTCACGTCGAATTGGCACTTCTCCAGCTTGGCGTAGAGCCTGTGCTCCCGTAGCCTCTGCAGGACCTCCTTCACGTCGCTCTCGTGAGCCTCCGGCGATTCTGAGAAGATCAGAATGTCGTCAAGGAAACATACGCACTTCTTGTAGAGGAGTCCCGCTAGCACATGATGCATAAAAGCTTGGAAAAAGTGGGAGCCATTTTGGAGACCAAACGGCATAACTCTGTATTCGTAGGTGCCCAACGGCGTGAACATGGCCGTCTTCCACTCATCACCCTCTCGCACGCGTATGAGATTGTAAGCTCCGCGGAGATCCAACTTGGTGAAGATCTTCCCATTCCGCACCGTCGCGAGCAGGTCGTCGATCTTGGGCATGGGAAAGGCCGCGGGCTTTGTCTTTGAGTTTATGAATCTGAAGTCTACGATCAGCCTCTTTTGGGGCGTGTCTTTCTTCTTCACAAAAAACACAGGACTGCCCCCTACAGCCTTCGATTCTCGGATGAATCCCCGCTGCAGGTTGTGATCTATGAATTCCCGGAGCTCCTGCAGCTCCTCCTCGGACATGGAATACAGCTTCACAGGCGGCAGCGTTGTCCCTGGCAAGAGGTCAATAGCGCAATCGTAGGGCCGGTGAGGTGGCAACTGGTCAGCCTCCTTCTCGCAGAAAACCTCCAAAAACCCCTTGTACTTGAGGGGTACTGCTTGCGCCATGCTGAGACGTAGCTGCTGCCCCTCCTCTTGGCCCTCCTCCTCCTGACCGGTCTGGATGCAATGCTGCGCGCAATAGGACGAGCCGAAGGTGAGCTGCCGCTGGTACCGCGCCATGGTCGGGCTGTGCCTATCCAGCCAACTCATGCCTAACACTATAGGCGTGTCTGACAGGCGGGTGACGTTGAAACTGATGACTTCTCGGTGATTGCCAATCTGCATCACCATAGGCGGCGTCTGTTGTACCACTTGCCCCCCCAGCAGCTTCCTGCCATCCACTGTGACGACGTTCAATGGCAGCGTGGCTGGCAGAAGCTCTATGCGATGCTGCTTGACGAACTGCACCCCCACGAAGTCTGCGTTGCTCCCACTGTCAATTGTGATGGGGACCTCCAGGGTGCGTCCATTAGGTAGCTGGAGGGTTGCAGTGAGCTGCACTACAGGTTTGCGTGGCAGGGGGTCTGTAGGCTGCAAAGGCGCTGGGGACTGCTCTATTGACTTGCCTGGCTGTGCCCCAACATTGCTGATTCCAGCCAGGCATTGTCGTTTCCCTGACACAGCCCTTCATGCTGTGCTGCTGCATTTACTGTCGCCAAGGCTGCAGTGTGCTGCCGGAGCCTCTGGGGACACTCTTTCGCCATGTGCGTTGCACTGTCACAGACGTAACACTTCCTGTTCCCTCTAGGAGGCTTCTTCTTGACTGTTCCGGACGCTGGGGCTCCGGCCACTGACTGAGCCTTTGCACTCCCCAGTTCCATAGGCTCCTCCCCTGGCTGCAGCTGAGGGGAGAGACGCGGACGTCCTGGATCTCTGGGAAACAAAGGAGGCACTCTAGACGGTGTGTGAAGCTGGCTACCCCCCTCATTGCGCCAAGGGCATTCTTCCTGGCGCACTCCAATGGCAAGCGCACGCTGCACCACGTCTGCCAGGGTTTTAGGTCTGTCCCCCCTAGCCAATTCGTCCTTCACCGGGCCAGAGAGCCCCTCCCAAAATAAGTCTCTGACAGCCAGAGAATCTTTCTCCCATCGCAGCACATTCAGCAAGGCGAAAAAGCGAGCATGGTACTGACGTACGGAAGCCTTGCCTTGCCTTAAACCATGGATCTGCTGGCGTGCCACATCCACATCCACGCTAGACTGAAAGCAAGCGTCCATGCATTTGATAAATTCATCAGAGTCCCTTCGAGCAGGGCAATCCTCGCGCCACAGATTGCGCAGCCAAGCCCTCGCTTCCCCATGCAAGTGGGACACAATGAAACCCACCTTTTCCTCCTCATCTTTAAAGTCGTCGCGAAGCAAATGCAACGCATATTCTACGTCTGCTTTAAAACTGGGGTATTGCTGCAGGTTCCCATCGAAGTGGGCTACCAAGTTGCCCCCTCTTCTGCCCAGTGCTACTCCAGCAGCTTTGGTCCCCGGGAACCCCACTTGGCATGCATGATCCCACCTGGCTTGCAGATTTTGGCACCGCTTTTCCGCCTCTTCCCCCCTCTTCTGGGAGATCGCTACCGCAGTGGTAAGCTGGGAGACTGCGTCGCGTAGCTCAGCTATCTGCTGGTCCATACTCATGGCTGCCAAACTTCGTGAGCTTTGCAAAAAAAAAAAATTTTGCGTAGTTTTGGAGGGGACTTACTGTCAGCGGCTGCCTCAGGTCTCAGCTCACAAAAGACCAACGCCAAACTCTTCTTATATACAAGGATGTTTATTGCAGTTCATTATTGGTTCCACAACCGAGGCGCGCAGCCCCGAGTCTCTAACGCCAGACATTTGAAGTCCCCTCTGAATCGGTCCCGCCCCTGCACCAACTTAAGAGGCTTGTGCTAGACCACCTCTTCCTGTCTTTCCTTTTCCGCAGGGTCTTTCTGCCCCCCTGGGTTCCTTCCCTCCTGCTCTCTCCTGAAGCGGATTCCTGAGATGCCTGTTCCCCACTCCTTCGTGCTTTGGGGCTGGGCTCCTCCTCCGGGCTTTCTCCATTTCCGCGCGCCTCCACATTTGAACTTGGCGCGCGCTCGCTACCCCTGACCTTCCTTTTGACACTTACACTACTCCCTGTACTACTCTCCGCCTCTTCCTGCAGGACGTTCTCCCCAGATCTCCTTCCCCTGTCTCTTTCCTGCTCCGCTCCGTGTGTCACACTGGGAACCCCCCTGTCTTCCCTTCGTTCCTGCTGGGAAGCCGGCCCCGATCTCCCACTCCCGCTCGGGGTTTCCCTGCTGCTTCCCTGCTCCTGGCAGGTCCCCCCTGTGACCCCCCTTGTCCTGACTAGGGGCGCCCCCTCCTGAGAATCCTCCGATTCACTTGAGAGACTCATGGAAGATCTCAAGTCATTGTCATCCTCTTCCTCACTGTCCTGGGATTCTTCCTCGTCGCTCTCCGTCTCCTCCCTCACCTGTGCCTCTGTCTCTGAACCCCTGACAATTTACTTATACCCCGCCCATCTGGCTGGGTTTCCCCAGCCACTCTGGGCGGCTTCCAACAGGAGATTAAAAACACATTAAAACATCAGTCATTAAAAAACATAGGAAGTTGTCTTATCCTGGGTCAGAGCATTGGTTTACCTAGCTCAGTACTGTCAACACTGGCCGGCAGCAGGTCCTCAGGGATTCAGGCAGGGAACGTTCCCAGCTCTACCTGAGAAGCTATGTATTGCACCTGGGCTCTTCCAAATGCAAAGCATGGGCTCTATCACCCCGAGGGCGTGTTTCAGCCAGGAAGTACATCAAATTTGTTACAGAAATGATGGGGGGGCACATCTTTAAAGCTGTTAAATGTCACAAATATTATGCCTGAATGCATCCTTTCGACGTGACAGCTCAGGGAAGAGACCTCGCTTGATCAATCATATAAAACCAACCCCATTTCCTCCATTCCAATGCCATTTTTGCCCTCAGAAAAAGGACTCTTTTCCCCTGCCACCTCCCACCACCACCCCTTGAGCGTTAGGACATGTTCACACACCCCACCCAGGGGTGACAATTGCTGAGCAGTTAGTTTCCAAAAGCCCATCACCAGACTTGCCCCAGGCGATGGATGTGCAAAGAGAGCTCTCTTGCCCTTTGATGGTGGGCACTTGGGAGTTGCCTGGACATGTTTTGCCTATGCCAGGCATGTCCCAACTCAGCCCTCCCAATGTTTTGGGACTACAATGCCCATCATCCCTGACCCACAGGTCCTGTTATCTAGGGATGATGGGAGTTGTAGTCCAGGCATAGGCAAACTCAGCCCTCCAGCTGTTTTGGGACTACAATGCCCATCATCCCTGACCACTGGACCTGTTAGCTAGGGATGATGGGAGTTGTAGTCCCAAAACAGCTGGAGGGCCAACTTGGGCCATGCCTGGCCTGCACTAATCTTGTACCAAGGACTTGCCTGGACATGTTTGCCAAGTTTGAACTAATGTCACCCCTCCCCTTTGGTGACATGTCAGTGATGTAATGATGATGTATCAATGATGCTGCTTGAAGTGTATTCTGGAGAAAAGAGGGAAGTTTTAAAAGTCGACGTTGCCCCATGCTCGGGGTTCTTACTCCTGGGGGGGGGGACCTGAGGCGCAACAATAAAGAGCATGGTCTACTGACTGCTGTTTTGCTCCAAATTCCTGTGCTGGGACTTCCTTCTTTTACTGACTGCATGGATCCGCGGGGGGACTGGCACCCCGGCAAGGTGGACTGTTGAGGAGTCTCTCACCCTGGAATTTCCCTGATCAAAATGTAGATTAAGGAAGCTTATTTCCCCTTCAATATTAATGTTCAATGTGAATGCAAAAGACTCAGGTGTTATCAAGCACCAGGAAGCCTCGTCGAAACTCTTCGCCAACTCTTCGCTTCATCATTACACTCATATTACAAGCAGAAACTGCCAGGAGCGCCTTGCTCCAAGCCGTACAGGTTTTAACAGCGAGCAACTGGACCCAATTCACTATTTCTGAGGTAGAAATGTCTCCAGGAGGAGGCATCCCCAGCAAGGGAAATGGAAAGCTTGTCTATTTAAAAAGTTGCCCCCTCTGCCCAATCATCTTTAGTCATCTGAAGGCAGCCCTGTTTAGAGAAGCTTTGAATATTGGTTGAATCACTGTATTTTAATATTCTGCTGGAAGCCGCCCAGAGTGACTGAGGAAACCCAGCCAGATAGGTGGAGTATTAATATTAATAATAATAATTGTTGTTGTTGTTGTTGATGATGATGATGATGATGATGTTGATGTTGCTGTCAGGAAAGGGGATTAGCCATGATAGCTAAGTGAATGTCCAGGCACAAACGGAAAGTTCCTCCGAGTGGCCGTTGTGGGGGTGCCAACTTCAAAAATCAAACGTCTAACACATGGGTAGGCAAACTAAGCCCCAGGGGCTGGATCCGGCCAAATCGCATTCTCAATCCGGCCCACGGACGGTCAGCGTGTTTTTACATGAGTAGAAAGTGTGCTTTTATTTAAAATGCATCTGTCAGGGAACTGCCATCGGCTCAGGGGTGAGAGGGGGAAAGCCGGATGGATTACAGAGAGCCCCCAAAGATCGTGGGAAGCAGCACCTCCTCAGCGGAGGAGAGTAACCATGCCTCCAGTGGAGAGGAGCTTCAGGGCTCAGAGGAGGCGGTACCAGGACACCTTGCCTGAGCAAAGCAGGGAGGAGAGAGGTCCTCCGTTACCCACGCCCTCCCTGCGCAGTAGGTTTCTGCGCCGAGAGGGGAAGCGCAGACTGGGCATCAAGAAACTACTCTGCTGGGGAAGGTTTAAGGACCGCCCACTCACAGATTCTGCCAGTGAATGAGCGAGCCACGGAATTGAAGTCAGGCTGAAGCGGAAGAAGCAATGAACAAAATCCGCCCCCTCCTTTCTGAAACATTGTCAGCAGATTCTTGCAATGGGAGGGGTGAAACATCCTCAAAGGGGGCGTGCCACCGCTGTATGCAGATTTGAAGGAGGTGTTCAGCAAGAGGCTGACAAGCTGCCCCCCCATGACTGCCAAATCAACCTGCTTCCGGGGGCCCAGTTGCCAGTGGGTAAGCTGTATTCCATGTACGACCAGGAGGTGCAAGAGTTGAGGCAGTTTATTGACAAGAACTTGAAGAGGGGTTTCATAAGGGAATTAAAGGCCGTAGGGGGGAGTCCAGTGTTCTTTGTGGACAAGAAATTGATGAATCAGCACAGGCTTGTAGTGGACTACCACCTCTTGAACCAGGTAACGGAACCCGTAGCCTTCCCCATGCCGAGAATTGACGATGTTTTGACGCGTGTGAGGCAGGGGAAAATTTTTACCAAGCTGGACCTAAGGGGAGCATACAATCTGATTAGAGTGAGAGAGGGGGACAAATGGAAGACAACCATGTTCACCCCCCTGGGGGCTTTTGAGTATCTCGTCATGCCATTTGTATCTTGTCATGCCTGGGGGCTCCACCTGCTTTCAAGCCTTTATGCACCACGTGTTGGGCCCCCTGCTGTACAAGAATTGCGTGGCCTTTTTGGATGACGTTTTAATCTTCTCTGGAAATGAAGCACTGCACATAAAATACGTCAGGCAGGTGCTAGAGAGATTGAAAAAGCATCAGTTGTGGGTCAAGCTGGAGAAATGCCAATTCCATGCTCGAGAGGTGGCGTTCCTGGGGTACTGACTGTCGGACAAGGGGCTGGCCATGGACCTGGAGAAGGTGAAAGCAGTGCTGGAATGGAAGAGCCCCAAAACAAAGAAGGATGTGCAGAGGTTCCTAGGGCTCAGCAACTTCTACAGGAAGTTCATCAAGAACTTTGCGCACTTGACGGCACCCATAACGGATTCTCTCAGCGGCAAGAAGTTTGCGTGGACCAAGGAAGCACAGCAGTCCTTTGAAAGGTTAAAGAAGGCTTTCACCTCTGAGGAGCAGCTCCTGCATGTGGATCTGGGGAAGCCACTGAGAGTGGAGACGGACACTTCAGACCGGACCATCGGAGCAGTACTGTTGCAACAAGGGTCAGGGGAGGACTGGAGACCTTGTGCGTTTTTCTCCAGGAAACTGAGCAAGTCAGAGCAAAATTACACTGTTTATGACAAAGAATTGCTGGCCATTTACGCGGCCTTTTGGCAGTGGAGAAATTTTTTAATTGGGGCGCAGCACCAGATCCAGGTCCGACCGGACCACAAGAACCTGGAATACTGGCGGACAGCACGTGTGCCTAACCAGAGACAGGTCAGATGGTCGCAGACGTTCTCACATTATCACTTTGAAATACAATACGTACCGGGGGGGGGGAATGTGAGGGTGGACGCACTTTCCAGGAAACCTGAGTACATGGAAGGGGAAGGACCTCCTGTGGCCAGGCACGTGTTCCCAGAGGACCGCTGGTCATGTGGGGGAGCACCGGTAGGGGAGCAAGAACTGGCTGGGCTGACTAGAGACGATGAGTTTGCTCAGACTAAAATCAGGGAGCTTAGAGATGGAAAGGGGGAAAATGGGGGGTTTGAGGGGAAAGGAGGGCTCCTGTACTACAAAGGGGCACTGTATGTGTCGGGACAGACATTGAAGTCCAAGATACTTAGGCAGCTCCATGACAACCCAACAGCTGGGCATTTGGGGCAGGATAAGACCATGCTACTAGTCACCAGACAGTTCTGGTGGCCCAAGGTAAGGGAGGATGTACGAGAATATGTCCGGGGGTGCGACAGGTGCCAGAGGGCCAAAGGGGAAAGAACCGCACCAGCGGGGTTACTGGAACCCTTACCGACACCGGAGAGGCCCTGGGAGGTGGTGTCCATTGATTTTATGACAGATCTGCCCAAGTCAAGGGGGAAAACAGCAGTGATGGTGGTGGTCGGTCTACTGACCAAAATGTGTCATTTCGTGGCCTGCTCTCATGCGGTGTCAGCAGAGGAGACAGCCAGGCTGTTTGTGGACCACATTTTTAGGCTGCATGGGACGCCATTGAGGGTTGTATCTGATCGAGGAAGACAATTTACCTCGCGGTTCTGGCGGAAACTCATGAGCTTGCTGCAGGTAGAGGCGAGCTTCTCGACGGCAGAGCACCCAGAAACCAACGGCTAGGCCGAAAGAGCGAACGGAATATTGCAGCAGTACCTACGCTGTTATGTCAGTGAGAGGCAGAACGATTGGGTAGAGAAATTGGTGCTAGCTGAGTTTGCGTACAACAACGCTGAACACGTGTCCACGGGAATGAGCCCCTTCATGGCCAATTATGGGTGTCACCCCAGGGCCTTCCCAGAGCGTGGAGAGGAGGAATGGAGTGTGCCAGTGGCGGAGCAATTTGCAGAAGAGATGGAGGCTTTGCACCAACAACTCCGTCTAAATTTGGAAAGGGCTAAAGAAGTCTACAAAAGGCAGGCAGACAGGCATCGCAGGCCAGGAGAGATCATATGGGTGGGGGACAGGATGCGGTTGTCGTCCCAGGGTTTGCCCTAAAGGGAGGTTGCAAAAAGTTGCAGCCTAGACGGCTGGGGCCCTTTGAGGTAATACAGCAGGTTAACCCAGTGACCTTCAGACTGAAATTGCCAGATAGCATGAGGATACATCCGGTGTTCCATAGGTCCCTGCTTTTGCATTATAGGGAGGGGGTGGGGCTTCCCAGGGAGGGCGAAAGGGGTGACTACCCATCCATGGGCAGAGGAGAGGGAACACTGTAATGAAGCAACGAAAATACTTGATTCTAAGTGGAGAGGGCGCCAGGTAGAGTACTTGGTGGCCTGGGAGGGAAAACCTAGATCCGAAAACACGTGGGTTCCCGCAGAATCCATCACAGAGGGTTATCTGGTGGAAGAATTCCATGGTTTGTTCCCGCATAAGCCTAAACCCATAGCCAGGTTCTTGGAGGAGGAGTTCGGACCCACGGACGATGAAGGGGACTTCGTAGGTTTCCCTGCCTCAGAAGAGGAGGGAGGCTGCCGGGAGGAGTCTGAGGGAGAAGAATCAGACTGGGAGGTCCAACCAGCGAGAAGGGAACAGAGAGGATGGGAAGCAGCTTTTGAATCCACGGAGTAGGATGACCGTTCTTTCCGGGGTTTTCCTACATCGCCGGCCGACGCTCTAGAGGAAGAGACATTTAAAGACCTCACCAACGGGGAGGGGGGTCTTGAGGAGGGGGTGGATGTCAGGGAACTGCCATTGGCTCAGGGGCGAGAGGGGACAAGCCAGATGGATTACAGAGAGCCCCCAAAGATCGTGGGAAGCAGCACCTCCTCAGCAGAGGAGAGTAACCACGCCTCTAGTGGAGAGGAGCTTCAGGGCTCGGAGGAGGCGAGGTGGTGCCAGGACACCTTGCCTGGGCAAAGCAGGGAGGAGAGAGGTCCTCCGTTGCCCACGCCCTCCCTGTGCAGTAGGCTTCCGCGCCTAGAGGGGAGGCGCAGATTGGGCGTCAAGAAACTACTCTGCTGGGGAAGGTTTAAGGACCGCCCACTAACAGATTCTGCCAGTGAATGAGCGAACCATGGAATAGTGGCGTTCTGCATGGTGAAGGGTTTTTGGCACCAATAACGAGGCTTTACAGCCGACCAGGGAGGCATTTGCCTGACTGCTCCCGAGTAACCCCCTGATATCCTTACAGCATCTCTGGGTTATTTGGGGGGCATAGGAATTCATTCTTTTTTTATTTTTATACAAAATATAGTCCGGTCCCACAAGGTCTGAGGGACAGTGGACCGGCTCCCTGCTAAAAAAGTTTGCTGACCCCTGGTCTAACAAGTATCTGTGAGATAATCGACATAGGAAAGCTATCCTGTTTTCTGTAGAAAGAGCCGGTTTAAACAGGCCACATTTACTGAACCCTTCACCTTTACTTTAAATCAAACCACACTTCATTACTATGCTCAGATTTTCATATATCCAAAGCTACCTTACAGGGAGCCAGACTAGTGATCTATCTGGCCCAGCACTGACTACTCTGGCTGGCAGCATTTTAAAGACCGTCTCAAAGCAAATCCATAGCAACTACTCTCTTTCGAACTTAAAAATGGAAAGCGTCATGCTGGTGGTCCACAAAAGAGGTTGAAAGATCTCAAGGCAAAATTTTGAAAATGTAGTATAAACACCGACAACTGGGAAACACTGGCCTGAGAGCGCTCCAGTTGGAGAACAGCCTTGACCAAAGGCATCCTGGGCTTTGAAGACACTCAAACTCAGGACGCGAGGGAGAAACGGGCGAAGAGGAAGGTGCGCTGGGCAAATCCACACCGGGATCAACTCCCACCCAGAAACCAATTTCCGCCACTGTGGAAGGACGTGTGGATCCAGAATCGGACTCTGCAGTCACTTACGGAATCATTGCTAAAACAGTGTTGATGGAAGATCTTCCTCGGCTACGAGGGATTGCCGAAGAAGAGGAGAAGAAGAAGAAGTAAAGGAGGGGGTGGAGAAGAAGAAGAAGAAGATAAGAAGAGGAAGAAAAGGAGGAGGAGGAGGAGGAGATGACGACTCTGGCTGGCAGCATCTCTCCAGGGTGACAAAAAGGGCGGCAGACAACTACCTGTCTTGCCAGGTCACAGAGCCACCCCACGACCATCTCTTCTGTTGGGTTTCCAGCCGCTGGCTCCGCTCCAGGGTCCAATGCAGCACTCCCTCATAGTGCTCCTGTTGAATCTATGGAGTTAGGCAGCGGTAACTGTGAGAGCGTTACTCTCTGGAAAATTTTTATTATTAATGCAAATAATATAATATATATACATACAATATTATATATATATATATATATATATATATATATATATATATATATATATATGCAGGTTTTGGTGTCTTCGGGTATCTTCCCGTGTAAGAGTTGGGGTGTCTAGGCGACGTTTCGACGAGGTCTCACTCGTCATCTTCAGGCTGGTGCTTTCGGCTTCTTGTTACTAGAACAGAGCAGGATCTCAGTGTTTGAGTTCCTATAAATACTGTTGAGGGGGTGTGGTGTATAGCCTCCAACGTTCTGGGCAGAGAGGAAGTTCCCAGGTTATTGTGCCTTTTCTTCTTTTGTTCATTAATTACTTGAGGGATATCTTGAGTGATTTCTTGAGTGATATTCTGAGTACCACTTAGGAGGGTCATTAGGTGTGGATTAGTTGCTAAAGCTTTCGTGTCTTGACCTCTTGAGCTTGTGAAGAGTTTTTCTGAGAAGATGGCTGTACTGCACTTAGTTGTGCTCTGGCTTGGCTTCGTGTATAGGGGCGAGCTGTGGTTTTGTGCCCTGTGCCAGCCAGATCTGTGTAGGGATTGCAGGGGGGTGCAGCATCCGGAGGTGCCACTATGGTTTGGCTACTGGATGGTGTCTGTAATTTATCTGTGGAGAGGGTCTGGGTTTGGGTCTGGTGTGGTTGATTGGAGATGGCGTTCTGTGTGCCTCTGGTTCTGGTGTCGGTTTTTGTGGGGAGGGCTAATTTCCAGATGTCTGGCAGGCGGGACGTGTCGTCACGCTTGTTCATGTTGTGAGGGTGTTTCTCTATCTCGATGGCTTCCATGATTATTCTCTTGTGGTGATGTTCCATGTTAAAGAGCAATTTGGAATCTGCAAAATTAATTTCGTGTCCTGTTTCTTTCATGTGTTGGTAAAGAGAGGAAGTTTTTTCTTCTTTTTTGACGGCATTCTTGTGTTCTGCGATACGTGCATTTATTCGTCTGTTTGTTTGTCCAATGTACGTGGCTGGGCAGACTTTGCAGGGTATTTCATAGACCCCTTGGTTTTCTAACTGGATTTTATCTTTTGGGTTTCTGAGGATATTGGCTATTTTTTGGTTGGTGCAAAAGGCTGTTTTGATATTGTGTTTATGGAGGATTTTGCTAATTTTATCTGTAGTGCCCTTGATATAAGGAAGGAGGGCCATGCCATTGTTTTCTTCTGTGTCTTGGTTTTTGGGGGGTGTTTCTTTTTGGATTAGCTTCGTAACCCTGTTTTGCTGGTATCCGTTGGCGATTAACACATTTGAGAGATTCTGTAACTCAGTTGTCAAGTGGTCTTTGTCAGCCAGGCGTTTGGTTCTGGAGATGAGAGTCTTGGCTACGGAGTTTATTTGTGCAGGGTGGTGGTGTGATTGTGCATGTAAGTAGCGGTTGGTGTGTGTTTTTTTCCGGTAGATAGTGTGTCCTAGGGAGCCATCAGGTTTTTTGTAGATTAGGACGTCAAGGAAGGGAAGTTGGTTGTTGGCTTCTATTTCCATAGTGAATTGTATTTTGGGGTGTAGGCTGTTGAGATGTGTGAGGAAGCTATCTAGTTTTTCCTTCCCGTGTGGCCAAATTACAAAGGTGTCGTCAACATATCTGAGCCAAAGTTTGGGTTTGTGTTCTGACTTGTCTAAAGCATTGGTTTCAAAGTGTTCCATTTATAGGAACTCAAACACTGAGATCCTGCTCTGTTCTAGTAACAAGAAGCCGAAAGCACCAGCCTGAAGATGACGAGTGAGACCTCGTCGAAACGTCGCCTAGACACCCCAACTCTTACACGGGAAGATACCCGAAGACACCAAAACCTGCATTCCTGTACCCGTGAAAATCTACGAAAGCATATATATATATATATATATATATATATATATATATATATATATATATATATATGCAGGTTTTGGTGTCTTCGGGTGTCTTCCCGTGTAAGAGTTGGGGTGTCTAGGCGACGTTTCGACGAGGTCTCACTCGTCATCTTCAGGCTGGTGCTTTCGGCTTCTTGTTACTAGAACAGAGCAGGATCTCAGTGTTTGAGTTCCTATAAATACTGTTGAGGGGGTGTGTGTATTTATAGGAACTCAAACACTGAGATCCTGCTCTGTTCTAGTAACAAGAAGCCGAAAGCACCAGCCTGAAGATGACGAGTGAGACCTCGTCGAAACGTCGCCTAGACACCCCAACTCTTACACGGGAAGACACCCGAAGACACCAAAACCTGCATTCCTGTACCCGTGAAAATCTACGAAAGCAAATATATATATATATATACACACACACACACACACACACACACACACACACACACACACATATATACACATATATACACATATATACACACACATACATTTATTAATAATAATACTACTACTAATAATAATAATAATAATATTTATACCCCGCCCATCTGGCCGGGTTTCCCCAGCCACTCTGGGCGGCTCCCAATCAATTATTAAAAACACAAGATAGTGTTAAACATTAAAAACTTCCCTAAACTGGGCGAGAATCCCTCCCCGGAGGAGTTTTAACAGGGTGGATAAAAATCAATGTTTTTTTGTTTTTTTAAAAAAAATCGGATTTTTTTTTATTTAAATCAGATTATTTTTATTTAAATTGGATTTTTAAAATAAAATGCTTTTGGAGGAAAAACCTTTCTAAAGATAGTTTTCTATTTAAGTTACATTATGGTCCAAAGGCTATTCATCAGGAAATAAGGATTTGTTGAAAGTTTTTCATGTGTGCTAAAACTCAGTGTCAGGGGTTCAGGAGCAGAGGCAAGGGCAAGGGAGGAAACAGAGAGCGAGGGGGAGGAGGCAGAAGAAAAGATGAGTGATGACGACGACCCGAGATCTCCGAGTCTTTCCAGTGAATCGGAAGATTCACAGAAAGGAGCACCAGTGGCCAGGGCAAGGGGGGAGCCTAGGGGGACACCCCAGGAAGAAAGGGCCAGAGGGGGCTCAGAGGGGAGCAGTTGGAAATCGGGACCAGCGTCACCAACAGAGAGCAGGGGAGAGGAAGGGCGCCAGGTATCAAGCGCTGGCAGCTCACAACAGGAGGGAGGGCACGAGTCAGGAGTGGCCACACCTCCATCGGGGAGCGAAGAAACGGTCAGACGGAAAGTGGAGGGTTGGGCGCGCGCGCCAAGTTCAAATGCACAGGAAGGTGGCGCAGTAAGCAGCCCGGAAAGGGAACCAGGTCCTAAAGCCCGGCGCAAGGAGACAGGAGGGTCCGGGGGGTCAGCGTCAGAAGAATCCTGGAAGGAAGAGACCCCGGGGGGCAGAGGGACCCAGAGAAGAACAGTCAGGCGGAAAAGGTGGAGTAAGGCTAGGGTATTAAGTTGGTGCACAGGGGGCGGAGACTCAGACGGAGCTTCGCCGGTCTAACCCTTAAGACGTAGAGTTGCGCGCAGCAGCTTGAGAATGGAAACTGTAACTCAATAAAAGACTTTTACAAGTGACCGCTGGCTAGCGTGATCCTCTGTGAGCTAGGATCTGGAAGCAGCTCTGACACTCAGTCTAAGGTTTTTTGGGGGTTTTTTAATTGTTTAACCGTATCGGTTAATCCAGCAATCCATCCATCCATCCACCTTTTCTTAGGGAGGCAGACGAAAGTTGTTGAGTTTTTTGGGGGGGCAGGTCAAAGTTGTTGAAGTATTTTTAGGCGAGCAGGCAGAAATCCATCTATCCATCCACCTTTTTTTAGGGGGCAGGTCGAGGTTGTTGACTTTTTTAGGGGGGCAGACCAAAGTTGTTGAGGTTCTTTTAAGGGGGCAGGCCATAGGTTGTTGAGCTTTTAGGGGAGCAGGCCAAAATCCATCCATCCATCCACCCATCCATCAGTCCATCCATGCACCTTTTTTTATGGAGGCAGACCAAAATTGTTGAATTTGGGGGGGGGCAGGTCAATGTTGTTGAGCTTTTTCGGGGAGAAGGCCAAAATACCATCCATGCACAGACAAAAGTTGTTGAGTTTTTAAGGGGGGTAGGTCAAAGTTGTTGAAGTATTTTTAGGGGAGCAGTATTTTTAGGGCAGGTCAGAGTTGTTGAGCTTTTTTAAAGGGGGCAGTTCAAAGCTTTTTAAAACAGTATGTGGTTAATTTAAAAAAATACTCACATTCCCATTTACAAAAAGAACGGAGAGCAGGCTTGCTAGATCAGACCAATGGCTGATCTAGTCATCTTTTTTTGTGCACTGGGCAGCCAGTTGCTTCTGGGAATCCCAGTTTAGTGCATGGAGGAAATAGTCACAATATATATATATAATGAGGGACGTTGGTGGCGCTGTGGGTTAAACCACAGAGCCTGGAACTTGCCGATCAGAAGGTTGGCGGTTCAAATCACTGTGACGGGGTGAGCTCCCGTTGTTCTCCTAATGGGCCCAGATGAAAAGAGTGTGCATCTTGTCAGGTTGCACGAAATGCAAATTACTTTTCCCACCACTCAAGCAGAATTTGTTTGCCTCAAGCCAGGAATAATGGTTTTGTGTTGAAGTTCTGTACATTTCTGTACACCATCAAATAATGTGATGGTACCAAAGCAGGCTGAAAGTACCTATTAGATAAGGCACTTTTTATCGTATGTGGTGGGAATGTAAAATAGTTAAAAACTTTTGGGAAATGAGATATAATGTATTGAAAAAAAATGTTCAAAATGACATTTGTTAAAAAGCCAGAAGCTTTTTTGCTAGGCATTTCAGCTCATGAACTACCAAAAAAATAAATGGAAAATATTCATGTATGTTACAAGAGCGGCAAGAATTTTATTAGCTCAAGGTTGGAAGACTGAAGAAGTACCGACGAAAGATCAGTGGCAAGAAAAACTGATGAACTATGCAGAATTAGCAAAGTTAACAGATAAATTGCATGAAAAAGACAATAGAGACTTTAAAAATGAATGGGAATCTTTAACAACCTATTTACAAAAACAAAATAAAGAAATGGACTCTGGCAGGTTTTGAATAAACATTCACAAATCAAATATCTTTAATACGGTCAGTGACCAGGAAGCAATTTATAAAATATGACATTAAGAGTAGTATTGTGCTACAAGTAGCAGTAAAAATATGGCCAATTCTCAGAATTGGTGCTTATATTTATGACCAGGTTTCGAGTTTTAAGTTTTTAAAATTCAATTCAGGAGTCGCTACTGTTTATTATCGTTCTTTCGATGTTTACAGTTTGAACTCCTTTGTAGACATCATTGCTCGTCTTATTCTTGTTGCAATGTAACAGTACTTTGCCACGGACCTGTTAATTTCGGGCTCTTTGTCAGCTAAGAGGTGCCTGATATAGGTGTCGTCTGTACTACGAGGTATTTTCCTCAGAATCGGTTCGATCAGCTCTTTTCTTGAGTCTCGATATAATGGGCAGTATAAGATGACATGCCCAATGGTTTCGATTTCATTGCTGTTACAGGGACATAATCTTTGTTCGATCGGTATTTTATTGTATCTTCCCTCTAGAAGAGCTGAAGGGAGAGCGTTAAAGTGGGCCCTGGAAAATGCCCATCGGTGTTTAGCGCTGTCTAGAACTTTGAGATAGTTTGCTAGATGGGGCCTTTGGGAATTGTATAGAAGTTTATAAGTTATCGGAAGTTGGTTAAAGTCATTTTGGGTTTCAATGTCCCTGAGTCTTTCTTTGATTATGTTCTTGGCCCTTCCCCCTTCTAAACTTAATAAATACTCTGGGGAGAGACCATATGTGGCCAGTTTTCTGAGAATGCCCTTCAACCAGCTAGATTGGAATTTGTCAAGAAGCATCAGGGAAAGTAGTCCAACCGGCGAGTTGTTAAGTCTTAGCCAAGTGCATAAGGTTCTTATCCATACTTTGGCTTTAATGCTGTATAAGCCCGCTTCCAGTCGTAGGGTGGCGTTTGGGACGCATTTAGGTGTTTGCAGGAGTGATCTAAGGAAACCTGATTGTATCTTCTCATACGGGTCTAGATTAGAGAGGGAGACGAGTGGTGCGCCGTATAGGATTTGTGCTGCTGGTTTTGCAACTAATAGTTTAATTGTAGCAGGAATGAAATTTCCTTCCGTTGTACGATGGAATCTTAGGATTGCCGTTGTACTTTTTTGAGCTGTAAAGGAGCTGTAGTTTATGTGGGCAGTCTTCTTCCTTGATGCTTGGAATATCACTCCTAGATATTTAAAGCATGTCACTTGTTCAATCTCCTGATTGTCTAAATTCCATCTGTAAATTTTCCTTTTGTTAGACAAAGCCATGATTTTTGTTTTTTGGTAGTTCACTGCTAGTTTCTCTTCTCTACAATATTGGGATAAGCTGTTAAGAGCTCTTTTGAGGCCCATCTGAGTCTGGGACAATATAACCGTATCGTCTGCATAGAGTACGATAGGCAGTTTTTTGTCTGCTAATTTTGGGGCGTGTGTATCCGCTCCTTGTAGGTGGTCTATTAGGGAGTTTATATAGATGTTGAACAAAAAGGGGGCCAAAATGCATCCTTGTTTAACTCCCTTTGTTGTTCTAATGGAATTAGAGAGTTGACCTTCTTGGCTGCATCTTATACGAAGTCGTGTGTTGTTGTACAATTTATATATTAGTAGCAGCAGACGTCGGTCTATGGATGATTTCTTGAGTTTGTCCCAGAGTCGAGTTCTTGGGATGGAGTCAAAGGCTGCTTTAAAATCTACAAATGCTGCGAATAGGTGATGATTGTGGTGCGACGTGTATTTCTCAGCTAGGTGCTGTAAGATGAGGCAGTGATCCATTGTGGATCTCCCTTGTCTAAATCCTGCCTGTGCATCATCAAGAATCTTCGCTGTTTCTATCCATTCGCACAGTTTCTCGCTGAGGTGTTTAGCGTATAATTTACTTAATATATTCAGGAGGCTTATAGGTCTATAATTGGAGGGATCGTCCCTCGAGCCTTTCTTGTAAATGGGAATAATGATGGAAGTCCCCCAGTCATGTGGGATCTGTGCGGTTCTATCTATATATGTGAACAGAGAGGCTAGCAAGGGGGCCCACCAGTTCGCATTGGTTTTGAATAGTTCCGCTGGTATACAGTCAATTCCGGGGGCTTTCCCGTTCTTTAGTTGGTCAATCAGCAGATGGGTCTCTGTTAATGAGACTGCTGGCCATGGCTGTATCTGATCATCCGGTATGTCTAATGCATAGGACTCATCGCTGGATTCCTCGTAAAGATTATGGAAGTGCGTTTCCCAGGCTTTCATTGATATGCAGCAGGATAGTTGTGATAGGCCCCTATCCGGCTGTACAGCTACGATTCTCCAGAATAATGATGGGTTACTTGATTTGGAGGCCTCTATCAGTTGCTGCCATAATAACTTCATTGTGTATCTTTCCTTTTGTGTCAGAAGTTTTTTGTAACTTCTTTTGGCTTCAAGCATCTTTTGTCTATTATCTTCTGTTGGATTATCCTTATGGCAGATGAAGGAGTGGATCAATGATTTCTTGGAGGTAATACACTCATGATCGAACCACTCCCTGGAAGTTTTCCGATGGTGGGGAGACTTGGAATTCGGTTTTACAACAAACTCTTGAATTTTTTGTATAAGCATTTCATATGTTGTCATCATGTTCGGGGCACTCTCCTCTATTTCTAAGCACCCTTCCATAATTGCTTTTGAGAGACGGTAGCTCTCCTCAGTTTTATACCAGTTAGATATCCGTTCGCTCACTTGTCCGTTCCATCTGATTTTCTTGAGGCCTGTTCCGGGTGTTAGATCTGGTTGATATCTGTGTTGTGGTTTGGGCAGATCGAAGGGTAAATCACACACGAGGGATAAAGGTAGATGATCACTTTCAGCTCTTGCTGTAATGGTGAATTTTGATATCCTAGGGATCAGGTCCTGGGAAACAATGCAATAATCTATCGTTGACAGTTTGTGTCCTGATCAATATGTGTATTGACCAGGACAATCTCCTTTTATAGCCCCATTCAGTAAGTGTAGATTCTGTCTGTAGGCCATGTGTGCTAAATGTAGTCCTCCAATGTTGCATGTCTTATCGTAGGGTGATCTTATCATTAGGGGTGGGATAGTTTCCATTTCTGGAGGCCATTGGTGAAAATGTGCATATAGGGCGTTGTCGTTAGGGCCCACTCTTGCGTTTAGGTCACCAGCTAGTAATATCATGGCTGACGGGTGTTGTCTCCTCCATCGCACCACGTGGGCTTCCACTTCTTTCCATAGTTGTTCTACTTGTGCCTGCCGACGACATGTAGGTAAGTATAAGTTTATGCATAGCAGTTTGCTTTGTCCGAAATCTAAAACTGCTGCTACAAACCATTCATAATTGGAGGTTAATTGGATAATATTAGCTTGTATCTGCGTTGAGAACAGTAAGGCTAAGCCTCCTTTGGGTCTGCCCCCTCTTTGACTAGGTGTTGCTCTTTTAATACACGATTGGTAATTATCCAGGTAGAGCTCGTCTATCGACCAGGTTTCCTGGATGAACAGGATGTCAAATTTAGTGTGGAAGTCCATTAGATTGGGATCTTTGCTTTTAGCTCCCCACCCTGCGATGTTCCACGTACAGGTGGTCAGCTTGTGATTTTTGGTTGTCAGACATCTCAAGGGACAATCAAACTTAGGTTTATAGCCAATTTGGGATTTATCATTCATTATGTCCGTTTTGGGGTGTGTAGTGGGACATATTTTTTTTATATATAAAATTTTTTATTGGTTTTACAAATTTTTTAAGACAATACAAACAAATAAAAAGACATACAAACACGTATAGTTTCATAACCTTTTTTCCTAAAACCTTGTTTCTCAGACTCCCCCATACCTCCCCTTTCTGCATCCCGATGTCCAAAATTTTTAGCAACTTCTAATTGTTTCTCTCAAGCCTCTGTCCTCTTAATCTTTCCTTCAATCTAATCTTATATCACTGTAACCCTTTCTTTCTCAAAACCTCGACATTCTAACATTCATCAAGTTTGTAATAGTCCTTAAGGTAGATTTTAAACTTCTTCCATTCTTCTTCCGCCGTCTCTTTTCCCTGGTCACGGATTCTGCCAGTCATCTCGGCCAATGTCATGTAGTCCATCACTTTCATCTGCCATTCTTCCAGAGTGGGTAGATCTTGTGTCTTCCAATACTTTGCGATAAGTATTCTTGCTGCTGTGGTAGCATACATAAAGAAAGTTCTATCTTTCTTTGACACCAATTGGCCGACAATGCCCAAGAGAAAGGCCTCTGGTTTCTTAAGGAAAGTACATTTAAGTACCTTTTTCATTTCATTATATATCGTTTCCCAGAAAGCCTTAATCTTCGGGCATGTCCACCAAAGGTGATAGAAAGTACCTTCAGTTTCTTTACATTTCCAACACTTATTATCAGGCAAATGATAAATTTTTGCTAGCTTGACTGGGGTCATGTACCACCTATAGATCATTTTCATAATGTTTTCCTTTAAGGCATTACATGCCGTAAATTTAATACCGGTGTTCCACAACCATTCCCAGTCAGCGAACAAAATGTTATGACCAATGTCTTGTGCCCACTTAATCATAGCTGATTTAACTGTTTCATCTTGTGTATTCCATTTCAGCAGCAAATTATACATTCTTGACAAATTCTTAGTATTGGGTTCTAACAGTTCAGTCTCTAATTTTGATTTTTCCACCTGGAAGCCAATTTTCCTGTCCTGTTTGTAAACCTCCATTATCTGGTAATATTGAAGCCAGTCTTGTACTTTAGGTTTCAATTTCTCCTGACTTTGTAATTTCAATTTATCTCCATCCTGTTCCAAAATTTCCCAATACTTTGGCCATCCGACCTCCACATTGAGTTTCTTCAGTGCCTTAGCCTCCAAGGGTGACAACCATCTAGGGGTTTTGTTTTCCAACAAGTCTTTATATCTTATCCAAACATTAAACAACGCTTTTCTGACAATGTGATTTTTAAAGGCCCTATGCACTTTGACTTTATCATACCATAGATATGCATGCCAACCAAATGTATTATTAAAACCTTCTAAATCCAAGATATCTGTGTTCTCGAGGAGCATCCACTCTTTCAGCCAGCAAAACGCTGCTGCTTCATAGTAAAGTTTTAAGTCCGGCAGGGCAAATCCCCCTCTTTATTTAGCATCTGTAAGTACTTTAAATTTTATTCTGGGCTTTTTGCCCTGCCAGACAAATCTCGCAATGTCTTTCTGCCACCTCTTGAAACAGTCCATCTTGTCAAGGATCTGCAAAGTTTGAAACAAAAATAACATTCTAGGCAATACATTCATCTTAATAACTGCAATTCGGCCTAACATTGACAGTTTTAAATTGGACCATATTTCTAGATCTTTTTTAATTTCTGACCAGCATTTTTCATTGTTGTCCTTATACAAGTTCAAATTTTTAGATGTTAAATGAACCCCTAGGTATTTCACCTTCTTAACCACTGTCAAACCTGTCTCTTCTTGAAATTTCTCCTTCTCCGTATCTGTTAGGTTTTTTTCTAGTACTTTAGTTTTTTGTTTGTTCAGTTTAAATCCGGCTACCTGGCCAAATTGTTGGATTATTTCCAACACCCTTTTCGTACTAGTGTCTGGCTCCTGTAGAGTCAATACTAGGTCATCTGCAAAGGCCTTTAACTTGTAATGTTTAACTCCGACCTGTACACCTTTAACCTGCTGGTCATTTCTAATCATGTTCAGCAACACCTCCAGAACAGAGATAAAAAGCAATGGGGAAATTGGGCACCCCTGTCGTGTTCCTTTTTCTATCCTAAGTTCCTTCATTATCACATTATTTACAATCAGCTTAGCTTTTTGTTCAGAATATATCGCACCTATACCATTCTCGAAACTTTGGCCTACCCCCATCCCATGAAGATTCTTTTTCATAAAGCTCCAAGAAATATTGTCGAAGGCTTTCTCCGCGTCCACAAAGATTAACACTGCTTTAGTGTTTATATTCACCTCTAGCCGTTCCAAAATGTCTATTATATTCTTTACATTGTCAGATAAGTGCCTCTTTGGGAGAAAGCCAGCTTGGTCCCTATGAATCTTCTCCATCAGCACTCTTTTAAATCTTTTCGCCATAATGTCTGCAAAAATTTTGTAATCCACATTAAGTAATGATATTGGGCGGTAGTTCCTAAGTTGAGTCTTTTCAGTCTCTGTCTTTGGTATGAGTGAAATATACGCTTCTTTCCACGATTCTGGTGCCTTTTTTCCCTCTAAGATCTCATTACAGACTTCCTTTAACGGTTGAACCAACCACTCCTTTAACGATTTGTAGTATCTGGAAGTCAGTCCATCTGGTCCTGGAGATTTGCCCAGTTGCATGTCCTGAATGGCACCCTCTATCTCTTGTTCTGTTATTCTCTGGTTTAGATCCACCTTGCTTTGATGAGAGATTTTTTGTAATCCATATTTATTAAGGAATTTATCTATGTCCTCTTCATTTTGTGGCCCTTGAGAGTAAAGTTTTTTAAAATAACTCAGAAAACAGTTTCTAATCCCATTGGGTTTAGATATATTCTTTCCATCCACTTCTAGGCTTGTAACTGTATTTAATTTCTGCCTTTTCTTTAATTGCCATGCCAGAAGTTTGCCACATTTATCTGCCGATTCGAAGGTTTTTTGTTTCATTTGCTTTATCTTCCATTCAATCTCTTGATTCATCAATTCCATATATTGTGTTTGGTATAACTTAATCTCTCTCAAGATCTCTTGGGACTTTGGTTTTGATCTTAATTTTTTCTCTCCTTCTTTTATCTTTTCCAAAATCTTTTCCTTCTTCTCATTCTGCTTTCTCTTTTTTATTGAGTTTTGCTGAATCAAAAATCCTCGCATCACAGCTTTACTTGCGTCCCAAATCACTCTTTTTTCCACATCGGCCTTTAGATTTATTTCAAAATAGTCCTTTAGGGTTTTTTGGGCCTTCATGTGGATCTCCTTATCTCGAAACAGGGTGTCATTCATCCTCCATCTAAATTGACCAGTTATTGTAAGTTTCATTTCCATCTTCACGGCGTTATGGTCGGAGCAAGTTTTTGGGCAGATTTCTACCCTCCTAATCCTTGGAGCCATCCCACTAGTGATCCAAATTTGATCAATTCTGGTCCAGGTCATCATTGCTTGGGAGAAAAAAGTTCCCTCTCTCTCAAGAGGGTTCCTTGTTCTCCATATGTCTATTAGGTCCATATTTTCCGTCATCTCAAAGAAGGTCTTCGGAAGTCTCCCTTCCTTGGAAATTGTCAGTCTTTGTGCCTTATCCATATTTGTAGAAACTACACCGTTCATGTCTCCCATAATTATCATATTGTAATCCAAATAGTCCATCAAAGTTTCATGGAGTTTCTTGAAGAATTCCGCCTTGCCTTCATTTGGTGCATAAATTCCAACTATTAAGAATTTTTCTCCTTGTACTTGTATTTCAACTGCCAGATATCTTCCTTGCTCGTCTTTAAACATCATTTTTGGGACCCATTTTTCTTTTACATAAATCACGACTCCTCTTTTCTTAACTTTATCCGATGAAATGAATTCTTGTCCTAATCTTTTATTTATGAGTAGTTTCCTGTGTGCTCTGGTTACATGGGTTTCTTGTAAACAAATCAAGTCCAATTGTTCTCTTTTCAAAATATGGAACACTTGGCGTCTCTTCAAAGGCATGTTCAGCCCATTACAATTCCAGCTAAGGAATTGCAGGGCCATCTTGTTATTTTTCTGTTACTCCTCCAACCGCTCCAAGTTGTTGCTCTTCCTCTGATGGTGCTGGGTTAAGTCCAAACGATAGGTTAAGAATGTCTAGTGCTCTCCTTTGTTCTGCAATTGGGTCCACAGTTCCCTTCTATAAGTCCTCTTGGTTTCTTTCCAGGAATCTTTCTTTGTCTTGTATTGTCTTTATTTTCACCTTCTTTCCCTTGTAGTCAAAAGACAGTCCTTGTGGGAACTCCCACCTAAAAGGGATGGTGTTCTTCTTCAGCAGGTAAACCAGATCCTTATAGAAGGTTCTCAACTCCAAGATATGTTTAGGGATGTCTTTGAAGATCTGTATGGATGAGTTTTCAATTTGCAAGGCCTTTTGGTAATGTAATTTTAATATTTTATCTCTTTCTTCCTTCGATCTAAGGGTAATCAAGCAGTCCCTCGGGGTCTTTCTGTTCTGTCTTCTGCCCAGTCTAAATGCTGTTGTTATCTTAAATTCTTCCTCCTCCAAGTCTTCCCAGAAATCAGCAAACTCTTGTGTTAAAAACTCCGCTAGGTTGTCTCCTTCACTCTCGGGAATCAATCTTAATTTCAGGTTTCTTTCCTTTCTCTGTAATTCCCACAAGGCCAGAGTTGCATCATGTTCATGAACCTTTTTAGCAATCGGTTCCAAGTTCTCTTGAGTCTCTCCAGCAATAGTTCTAGCTTCCTCTGCAATCTTACGTGTTGCGGAATTTTCTTGGACCAGCCTGTTTATAGATTCTGTATTCAAATCCAATCTTGCTGTTAGTTCTGTTAATTTCTGTGTATTTTCTGTACTCTGCTTTGTCAAGGTCTCCAAAGACTGATTTATCTTGAGTAGCGCTTGTGTCACTGACTCCATGGAGGCAGCTGTCACTTTTTCTTGTCCTGTTGTTCCTATAGGAGTTACGCCGGTAATTGAGCCTCTTTTCTTTTGTTGCTGTTGCTGGTATTGTTGTTGCTTAGCTTTAGCTCTTGTGGTTATCTCTTCCGCTGGGCCACTCATGTCCCAAGGTCGTTCCCAGGAAAACAATCCCCTGATGGAAAATTCCACTGTCCTAGACTGTTTCAGCCGTTACTTTGGCCCTCTAGGGGGAGCAAACCAAAATGTCCGAGTATGGAGACAAAGAAGTTAGAGACAAATATATCAGGAGGCTTGAAAATATCTGTTACAGCACTTTTTCCAGTAGATACTATTTCAGCATGCTCCAATATACTGTAGCAACAAGGTCCAAAAACTTTGTATCAAACAAAACTCCAACTATGTAACTTTCCCGGGAGTTTAAAGACAGTTCAGTGCCCTAATGTCTTATTTGGCAGTCCGCTTCAGGGCATTAAGGCAGCAGAAGGCTTTTTTCTTTTTTAGATAAATCATGCAGTTCTTAATGTCCCTTTTCCTCCCCTCTGCCCTGCTTGCAAGAGGGAAGATCTAGATCCAATGTCAGGTTTAAGTAGTCAAAAGATGTCTCATACGGATGCAGCTCTAAATTTCCGTTGCTTTAGCTGTCATGCAGTCGGGGGAAGGCAGACTTCCTTAATTTTTACCTCCCCCGTTTTCAGCCAAATTTTCTTTAAAAGAGTCCCAAATTAGCGTTCAGTCTTACTCACGGGTTTTTCAGTTTCAGATTTACAGGAAGGAATCGGCGCTCTCCATCAATGGCGACGCGGCTTCACCCTGCGGGCTGGGTAGCGACTCTCAGCACCGCGCTCTCCCGATGCCGTTCCGGAGCCTTTAAAAAGGCTCTTTCTACAGTAAGGGGGAGCGCTTCTGGTGCCCACTGAGTCTCCTTGTTCACAGGCTTCAGCGCCTGTGATTTTAGGGGTCCCCCGCTTGCCGTAGCGGGTCAGACCCGAACTCGCAGAGCAGTCCTCCTCCGGAGCTCGGAAAGAGGACCACCATTAACGCTGGCGCCGACCGGAAGTCCATGTAGTGGGACATTTTGGCACGGTGTGAACTTGGACATATTTTAGTGTCCCGGAGGGGCGTTCTTTCCCCGTGACCTTATTTCAGTCCGTGTGAATGGTGTCTAGGGCTCCTAGGTTGTCCACAAAGATTGAACCGTTCTTGCCTGGTGGTACCGCTATTTCAGCTTGATGTGTTATTGTTTTCTTTGTTATAGGTGGTTCCGTAGGTCCGAGTTCCTCTGGCGATAGGAATAGCCTTAGTATCCACTCACTGTTGGATAAAGGTTTTGTGGTATAGGTTGCATAGTTAAATTCCCTGGTGACGGGTGTGGCTAGGAGTGTAATAGATTTCCTTATGGATGCTAATCTTTCAATTAGTGCGTCCTGAGCTTTATGTATTTGTTCAATAGTTGCTATGAAGCGGTTTTCCTTCTCTGTGTTGGAGCTTTCATCTGGTACGTGGTTTGGGGGTAGGGTTTTTGGTCTTTTAGCCAGCTGGTTTGGGGCTTTGTCTGCCTCTAGTTGAAGCATCTTACAGTTCTCGTCCGTCATAGACATTGTTGGCTTTATTTTTATCTTATCAGTCTTGATTGTTTCGATGAGAGGAATGGGAGTACCGGACACTTCGAATAGGCGAGTCACCTGCAATCCAACTCTTTGTAGCTTGTCCTTATTGTCTGAAACTAGTTTGGTTGTGTGCCAGTCTCTGAATGTTACCACAACTCTGTTTAGGTCCTTGTCTGATGGCAGAAATTTAACATTAATGATGTTTTTTGCTGGGACGAACCCTCTAACGGCTAATTCAATTTTCTTGAGAATATAAATTCTCTGTTGTGCTGGAGAAAGGAGATCTTTGTGCATATATACAGGTAGGATGATGAATTTTTGTTTATTTAGAATTAGATTTCTGCGAGAGTATGTTGTTTTAGGAATAGTTTCTTGCTTAGGTATCGGGTTTTCTCTTGATTTTCCCGTGGTTCCATTCGAGAGCGCTAGTTGCTCTGTTGAATTATGAAGCCTAGCCTTATGGAGTTCCTCTGTTGAATTGAAAAGCCCAGCCTTATGGAGGTTTTTATTTGGGCTTGGGCTTCGGCTTTTATCAAGGGGTGGCAGGACTGGGTTAGCTGGGTTCGTTGGATTTGAATTTTCTAATAGCTTAAATAGTCTTGTGAGGTTCATTTTCTTTGTTCGAGATAGGAGCTTTGTCTTCCTTCCCATTTTTATATTCTTGGGCTTCTTCTCTTTATTCCTGGGGCACTTCCCCTTTAAGAGGGGTTTCTTAGGGTCAATTAAGTTTCCCTTCTGGTTTGCTTTGATCCTAGATGTTTTCCTTTTTTCCACATTATGTCGGGTTTTATTTTCCTTACTGGTGTTATTGTTTGGTGTGCTAGAGAGAATTTTATATGAATGCAAGTTGTCTATTCTCCTGGTTATTTCAGTCAGAGTGGTAAGTAGGCCCAAGCATTCTGAGAGGAAGTCTTTGATGTGTCCCAGTTCTCTGCCTATCTGCAACTTCTGTTCGTTTAACAGATCATTATATAGCCCTGTTAGTATGTAGGGGAGGCATTCCAAGTCCAGATATTGGGCTCTTGTGTCCTCCAGGTCCTCATTCGTCACAATGTGAAACCCCATCTTCTCCCCGGGCCTAGGTCTTTGGGAGGGCTCATCTGTCTTAATTACTGGGTTTTCCTCTTGTGACTCTTGTTCCTGCTCCAGCCCCGGTTGAATCACTGAGGTTTCATCTTCTATGGCAACTTGTTTTATTTCTGTTGCCAGATTGACTCCCACCCCTTTTTCGTCTATTTCCATTAGCTCCCCGTACCTGGTGCAGTCTATGGACCATTCGTGGGGGTGTCGTTTGTCAGCATTATTTATTTTATCTGTTTTCGGTTTAAAGTATTGTGATATTTTCACCTGCCTTCCTCTTGTAGAGGGTTCAGCCGCTTTGGTGAGGGGGATTCCCAGCTCTTTATAGCTCTGTCTTGTAAACACCATTCTCTAGGTTGCAGCTGGCTCTTCGTATTCCGAAATGTCCAAGTCTCCTCGGAAGTGGGACGCGGCTGGCACTGTGGTGAAAACACCGGTCCTTTACCTTTATTATATATACTGAACTGGAAAAGATACTCAAATGCCCATTTACAAAAAAACCCTGGAGGCCTTCCTAATTAGAAATCATGCCAACAGAAATTAAGAAAAAGGTTAGAGAGCACTCTTCATGCATGCAATGACAGCAGCCAGAATTTGAGTGGTGACGAATTGAAAAAGTGAGAATATTCCCACAAAACCCAATGGGCGGGCCCAAATGTTAGAACAGGGGTTGGCAACGTGCGGCCCATGGACCAGATGCAGCCCACGAAGACCGTTTTACTGGCCCACGAGCCGTCCCCAAACCGAGGTGCCCACTCGGTGAGTCCCCCAGCACAGCGGGGGACTCGCCGCGTGGTGCCGGAAACCGTGTCTGTGCACGAGCGGATACCGAAAATCATGTCTGCGCATGTCCAGACGCCAGAACTCGCTTCTGCGCAGGCACGATTTCCGGCATCTGGGCATGCGCAGGCGCAATTTCCGGCATTGCGCTGAACCAGTCCGGCCCACGGACGATCTTTGTGGGAGTGATCCAGCCCATGGCTGGTAAACCTTGCCGACCCCAATGGTAGAATATATACAACTGGCAAAAAAGACAGAGAGACTTCGAAGATACTTGACTCAGAAGGTTAATAAAGAATGGATAGTATTTAAAGAATATTTGAATAATGATTGGAATAACAAAAATCGTTATCATTATTCTGTTGGAAGCCGCCAAGAGTGGCTGGGGAAACCCAGCCAGATGGGAGGGGTAGAAATAATAAATTTTTATTTTTATTATAATTATTATTATTCTGTTGGAAGCTATCAAGCGTGGCTGGGGGAAACACAGCTAGATGGGCGAGGTAGAAATAAATTATTATTATTATTATCCTGTGGAGTTTGGAGTTTACAGGGTTAAAACTCCTTGGTGTCCTGTATCTGGGGAGGGGCCTGACGCAGGGCCGTACGTCACAGGCTTTGTCTGTCTTTGTCTGTGAGAGTTGCTTTCACTTTAGACTGAAAGAAGCAGCAGAGAGACTGTGTGTGCTTTTAGCACGGGAAAGATGCCGGAAAGCTCCAATGGAATGTGACTGATTTATGGCTTGTAAATAAACGCTTTTTAGAGATAGCAATGAACTGTCTCTGGACTTGATTTATCCCTCTATGTCACACGGACGGCAGGACTGCTGCGACTCTGTCTTCCTGCCCAGGTCGGCCTCAAGCCCCAAGCAGAGCTGCGCAGGGGAAGCGCTGACTGGACGGCAGGATTTAATACCCAAAGGTTATGGCTCTTCCGTGTTTCCTGCCAAGTGTGAGGAGGGAAGAAGGCTGCCAGCTTTAAGCTGCTTTGAGCTCCTGCCAGGAAGGGCAGTGGGAGAGGCTGGTGGAGAGCGGAGCCAAGAGGAGGCTGCTGCTTCAGAGGACCAGCTAGCTGGCAACGTGTGAGTACGCTTAAGCCCCGGGGGGAGGAAGATGGCTGCTGCTCAGCAACAGCAAGGCCATGAGAGCTACCCCAGTGAAAGACTGCATGGGGCCAATTGGGAAGCCTGGAGTAAGCGCATGTACTACTGGCTGGCAGAAAGGCAGCTTTGGGAGTGTACACAAGCTGAACAAGTTCCTGCCCAGCCCGGTGCTGCAGCTGCAGAGGCTGAGAAGTCTGCAGGAGCAGTGGAAGCTTGTGAAGCAGACGTGGCTGCTGCTCTGGAGAGAGAGCAAAGGGTGCTAGCCATTTTAAGGGCCAGCATTGATGCTTGGCTGTTGCCAAAGCTCCAAGGGAAGAAGCCCTGGGTCACGTGGCAGGCACTGAATACGGCATGTCAGGCCGCAGTGGGAGCCAGACCAGAGGGGGCTAAGAGATGCCCAGAGAAAGCACCAAGCCCAGAGGGGGCTGGGACTGTTTTGAGATGCTGTTTCTATGCTTCAACACGTCTGTGTGATGGTCCGGGAGAGAGGCTGAGAGCTGGGAAGAGGAAGGCAGTAGCAGACCGTTCCTCAGGCAGCTGGGCACCCAGTGGGGGTGCAGGCCGTGCAGGCCGTTCCAAGAGCTCTGGGAAAGCCAAAGTCTCCAAGAGTTGTTTGTGCTCTGAGGCGAAGTCCAACAGCGAAGGGCATTGTTCTGCAGAGGCGTTGGAATGCAAGGTCAGCCACCTGCTAAGGCAGATAAGCAACGGTTCTCAGACGGCGAAGCGTGAGAACACCAGCAGAGGCCTTCCAGCAACCATGGCAACCAGGAAGGACACTGGCAGAGGCCCCAGTGGGGGTGCGAACGTCACCATGGCAACCTCGGAAGACAGCCAGAGAGCCACTTTATCTCTTGTTGTCGATACGGGAGCCACCCACAGCCTGGTGCCATCAGGTGGGCTCCTGAGAAATTGCAAGACAGTTAAATCTGGACGTTATGTCACGATGGCAGAAGGGTCTAAGAGACAGCTAACTGAAACTGGTTTCTTATACTGTCCCTTTATAGATCATGAGGTGCAAGCTTATGTGGTCCCCAACCTTGCTCATTCTCTTTTAAGTGTATCAGCTCTTGTTGCCGATGGGTTTGATGTGTTGTTTACTAACAATACGTGTTATTTTTACAGGGATGGGAAGAAGCTCTACAGTGTTGAGGGGAAGGACAGGCTCTTTCTGGTGCAGATGCCTGTCACTGATGCTACTGTTGCAGAGTCCCCTGAAGAAGCACAAGTGCAGTGTGCAAATGTACCACCACACCATGATTGTTTACACCTCTGGCACAGACGCTTCGGACATGCAGGGTGGTCATATGTTAAAAGAGCCGCAGAGAACACAATTGGGTGTGGGTTCAAGGCATGTGATAAATACTTAGATTGTCAAGCTTGTAAGCAATCGAAGGTCACGACATGCACATATCCCAGGTCAGAAAGGAGGACTAGCAAACCCTTTGAGCTGGTTCATGCAGATTTATCTGGGCCGATGCAGGTAGCTTCTTTAAGTGGATCAAAGCATGTTTTGGTTCTGATTGATGATTTTTCGAGACACACCTGGCTGTTTACACTTAAACACAAGTGGGAGGCGGCTGCACTGATCAGGGATTGGATCACAGCAGTAGAGCTGCGTTTCTCCGCCAGGGTGGTTTCCTTTCAATCTGATCGGGGGGCGGAGTTCACAGGTTCTGCGCTGCAATCTTTCTTCAGGCAGAAAGGTATCAGTCATCGATTGACTGCCCCCTACTCTCCGCAACAAAATGGAATTGCGGAGAGAAAACACCGCACCCTGCAGGAAGCAGTGAATGCTATGCTGGCAGACTCGGGTCTGCCACAGCGCTTTTGGGCCGAAAGTTATAAGACGGCATGCTTTGTTCAGAACAGGGTGTTCAATTCAAGTGTGGGAGATACACCGTATTTTCTGCTGCATGGGAAAAAACCCAAAGTGGATTTCTTGCGTGTGTTTGGCTGTGAGGCTTGGGTCCTCATTCCAAAGGCCACTCGCAGAAAGGGTGAACCAAGATCTAGGAAAATGATCTTTGTAGGCTATGAGCCGGGCTCAAAGGCGTGGCGTTTCGCATACCCTACTGGCAACCAGTCTAAGCTGCTTATTAGCGGCAGTGCTGAGTTTTGCGAGCAGAGTGGGTGGAAACGTCTTCACGGGAACCCGGATGTCCTGTTAGACTCAGATAAGGAAGAGGAGGAGAACGAAGCTGAACCTGTTGCTGAGGTGCACAGTCCACAGCCACAGAGTCCAGAGCCGGGATCTCCAAGGCAGAGGCTCCGAACCTCTCCAAAGGGGAGTCCCAAGACCCCTCCACAGGTCTCTGTCAAGTCTGAGCCGAGGAGTGAGCTATCCTCGCCAGCAGACCCAGCTGTGAGGCCAAAAGGGCGCAGCAGGTCAGAGGGGGAGGTTTCTGACACAGGGGATGGTCTGGCTGGTCCAAGTGAGTCTGGCGCAGTTCCAGAGTTCACGCTGAGGAGGTCAGCAAGGTCAACCAAGGGAAAGCCACCGGAAAGGTACGAAGTCATTAGCGTCTGGGTAGGTGTGGCTAGATGTGAACCTGAATCCTTTGAGGATGTTCAGAAGTTGCCTCAGGAAGAAGCTAGCAAATGGCGTGAGGCGATGCAGAAGGAGATGAACTCAATGGAGTCTCTTGGTGTGTTCTCACTCACACAGCTGCCGGCTAGAAAGCAGGCTGTGAGTTGCAGGTGGGTTTACCGTCTTAAACCCACAGAAGCTGGAGAACCACAGTATAAAGCTAGGTTAGTAGCTCGTGGATTCACACAGAAAAAGGGTGTCCACTTCACGGCGGTCTATTCACCGACCTCGAGGGCCGAGACTCTGAGAAAGCTTTTAGCTTGTGCTGCACAGAGAGGTTGGAAGGTGAACCATTTTGATGTGGATGTTGCCTACCTGAACTCAGACCTCCAGGAGGAGTTGTACATGCTTCCTCCTCCAGGGTTTGGAGTCAGTGTGCCAGGCACCGTGTGGCGGTTGCACAAATCCATCTATGGATTACGCCAATCTGCCAGAAATTGGAACATGTGTTTGAATGAAGCCTTAGAAGAGCTAGGTTTCAGGAGAAGTGTTGCGGACAGCTGTCTCTACCTTAAAGGTTCAGGTGAGACACAGCAATCTGCTCAGATCTTTGTCGATGATATCTTGATCATGGCACAAACAGGTAAACAAGTGGAGGAGTTTGCTAGGGAGCTTGGGAAACGGTTCAAGCTCAAGCAGCTTGGAGCCGTCAAGTCGTATCTAGGCGTAGAGATAACGAGAGCAAGAGATGGAAGCTTTTTGCTCAGCCAGAAAGGTAAGATTGAGCAGTTGCTTGAGAAGTTCAGAATGTCTGAGTGTGCAGGTGCCAAAACACCCATGGAGGCTGGTTACGTGAAGGAATGTCAGCAAGTAGAATGCGCTGTGTTCGAAAATACTGAACTCTTTCAGTCAGCTCTGGGTAGTCTACTGTATCTGTCACAGTGGAGCAGACCAGACATAGTGTTTGCTGTCAATCTGCTCAGTAGAGAGGCTTCAAGTCCTAGTGTGCAGGCCTGGAATGGTATTAAACGGGTGCTGCGTTACCTGCAAGATACCAAAGATTTTTGCCTCAAGATGTCAGCTGAGGGCGGTGTCAAGCTGACTGCATGGGTGGATTCAGATTGGGCTAACCTTGAGGACCGCAAATCAGTGTCAGGCCTAGTGGTGAAGTTTGGGAACTCAGTAGTTGGGTGGAGGTCCCGGAAGCAAAGTCTTATAGCGCTTTCATCTACCGAAGCTGAGTTCAGTGCGCTATCTGAGGTTTGCAGAGAGTTGGAGTTCTATGCGTGTTTGGTCGAGGAACTCTGTGGAGAGCATTGTCTTCCCGTCGTGGTGCATGAAGACAATCAACCATGCCTGAAATTGGCCGAGACGGCGCAATTCAAGGCCAGGACCAAACATTTGGACATACGTTTTCAGAATGTGTGTCAGAGCGTTCGTGAGGGGCTAGTTGCTCTGAAATACTGTCCCTCAATCAAGAACCTCACTGATGGTTTCACAAAACCGTTAACCTTCCAGAAGCACGAGGAGTTCTGTGAAGGTCTGTGTTTGGGGTGAGCATTGTTGCTTATTTCCCCAGATGCAGGGCAAGAGGGGGTGTGGAGTTTGGAGTTTACAGGGTTAAAACTCCTTGGTGTCCTGTATCTGGGGAGGGGCCTGACGCAGGGCCGTATGTCACAGGCTTTGTCTGTCTTTGTCTGTGAGAGTTGCTTTCACTTTAGACTGAAAGAAGCAGCAGAGAGACTGTGTGTGCTTTTAGCACGGGAAAGATGCCGGAAAGCTCCGATGGAATGTGACTGATTTATGGCTTGTAAATAAACGCTTTTTAAAGATAGCAACGAACTGTCTCTGGACTTGATTTATCCCTCTATCTCACACGGACGGCAGGACCGCTGCGACTCTGTCTTCCTGCTCAGGTCGGCCTCAAGCCCCAAGCAGAGCTGCGCAGGGGAAGCGCTGACTGGACGGCAGGATTTAATACCCAAATCCTCCTCCTATTTTTTTCCTTTTCCTTTCTTCCCTTTCTTAGCAAACTTTGTACAGTGGTACCTCGGGTTACATACGCTTCAGGTTACAGACTCCACTAACCCAGAAATATTACCTTGGGTTAAGAACTTTGCTTCAGGGTGAGAACAGAAATCGTGCTCCTGTGGCGCGGCAGCAGCAGGAGGCCCCATTAGCTAAAGTGGTGCTTCAGGTTAAGAACAGTTTCAGGTTAAGAACAGACCTCCAGAAAGAATTAAGTACTTAACCCAAGGTACCACTGTATATGGAGTTTGTACATGGAGTTTGTATACAGGTTACATTGTGTACTCTTATGTACATAATGGCTGAATGTTTAATAAAGATTTTTAAAAATTAAAACAACTTTAAAAGAGGATTAAGAGAGATACAACTAGTGCCAACTTGGCCCTCCAGCTGTTTGGGGACTCCAACTCCCATCATCCCTAGCTAACAGGCCAGCAGTCAGGGATGATGGCAATTGTAGTCCCCAAACAGCTGGAGGGAAAAGTTGGGCCATGCCTGCTCTTAACTATTTAAATCAGTGGTGGCCGAACTCGAACCTCCAGCTGTTTTGGGACTACAACTCCCATCATCCCTAGCTAACAGGACGGGTGGTCAGGGATGATGGGAATTGTAGTTCCCAAACAGCTGGAGGGTCGAGTTGGGCCATGCCTGCTCTAATGCAACAGCATTCAGCTCTACAATACCTTCTGCTCCTCCAGCTTCTGTTTCCGCTTTTCCTCTACTGCTACTCTCCTTTGTTGCTCCTTCAACTTCTGTTCCTTCAGTTGTCTCTGTCTCTCCTCCATTCTCGTTTTTTGACAGAATTACAAGCCTGGTAGATGAAGGGAACGCAGTGGATGTAGCCTACCTTGATTTCAGCAAGGCATTTGACAAGGTGCCCCATGATATTCTTGTAAAGAAGCTGGTAAAATGCGGTCTTGACTATGCTACCACTCAGTGGATTTGTAACTGGCTGACTGACCGAACCCAAAGGGTGCTCATCAATGGTTCCTCTTCATCCTGGAGAAGAGTGACTAGTGGGGTGCCACAGGGTTCTGTCTTTTTTTTTTTTTTTTTTAAATATTTTTATTGGGTTTTCACATTTTATATAAACACAAACAACACACCAAAACAAACATAAAAAACAACAAACATGAATAGTTCCCGAAAATCTTATTTTCTAACCCTAGTCCTTGACTTCCCCCCACCCCCTCCCCTGCATCCCTATTCCCAAACTTATGTCAGCAAGTTGGCATTTCTTCCATCTTAATATTAGTCCTTTTATAAAAAACAAAAATAAATTTTCCCTAAGTTGGACCCCAATTCTCTTCCCTCGATTTCTCATTTTTTCTTACATAATTTTCTTAATACTAAACCCCCTGGTCTTGAGTGTTGTTTAAATTTAATACTTCCCTCCCTCCCCTCCCCGCTTTGCGTCCTTTCCCAAGACATGTCCAAATTAACAGTTTTTAGCCTGGATTCCGGATATCCGAGGCTCTCAATTCTCTTTTAGTCCCTCTCCGCCGGTTTTGTTGGTAGTCCTTTTTGTCTATCATCGAGTCTCGAAAGATTTCCTTAACAATCAATCCAGTCAGTCCATAGTCTCTTCCCATATTTAAAGGCAACTGCTGAGGAATTTCCACAAGGCCTAAGTCTTGCTGATAGTCAAAATCAAAGTCTATGTGGAGGCCCCAATTGTACTTCTTTATTTCGAGCTCCTGAATTCCATAAAGTCCCAGGGCCTCCACTTTCATCTTCTGTATCTTTCGTAGGCTTAGAGTGGATTTAATCCAATAGTCTCCTTGCTTGTGTTCTCCAGATGCCGGCTTCTGGTTAGTACTTTCCCAGATAACTTGTTCTCTTTCTTGTTTTGTCTTCTCCTCTTCTTTGTTTATTGTTTCAAATTCAGCTGTGGGTTCTTTCTCACTCAGGCCCTCCTTACTTTCAGCAGAACTACTTGTTTCCAAATCCAAGGTCGTCAATTGTTTACTCATAGCTGTAGTCTGCTCCTGTAGGGTTCCCACCAGTGAGAACATTCTTTCGATTTCTCTCAGTATCTTTCCACCCACAGCCATTGTAATTCCACAGAATTCCCCCTAGAGGGAATCTGGTTACTGAGTAACCTTTTCTCCAACAATCCTCTGTCCTATTATTGTTTCTTTGTTTCTCAAGATTTTAGTTCAATTGTAACTCCTTTTAATCCGGAGGGGTCTTAAACAGCAATTTTTTTTTCACTATTAATAGTCCATTTGACAGCTTTTGACAGCTGTCAAATTCTGCTCCTCTATACAGGCTCCAAATCAGGTCGCTCCCGGGCCCGGGAGGGAGGGTTGTTTACCACAAAACAAAGACTCTTCCAACACTCCACTCTCCTGCTCAAATTTACCTTTCTAAATCTTGGAAGTTACTATCTTTTTAAAACTCACCCTTTACAGGGTAGGCACTCCAGCTTAGTTCTTATTTCGTTGCTCTGGATCGTCTGCAAGGGGGGGTGTGGGGACTTCCTTTTAGCACACCCCCCGGTCGTCTCAAATTCAAAAGGTAAAAGTTTTAAAGTTCAGTTCCAAATTACTCACGGGTTCTTTTTTCAGTCCGAATTTCAAGGAAGGAAGTCAGCGCTCTCCGGTTATGGCTCGCGGCTTCGCTCAGCGGCGGTAGCGGTCGACTCTCAGTGCCACGCCGTCCCCTGTATCCCCTCCGTAGCCTTTAAAAAGGCTCATTGCGAATCAGGGGGGGCGCTTAAGGCACCCGCCGAGTCTTCAGTCCGCAGGCTTCCGCGCCTGCGGTTTTTAAGGGTCCCCGTGTCGCCGGCACGGCAAAGACCCATCCACCGCTGAGCCGATTCCCTCCGGAGCTCGGAGGGAATCCGCCATTTCCCGATCGCGCCAACCCGGAAGTCCCCGATCGCGCCAACCCGGAAGTCGCCACAGGGTTCTGTCTTGGGCCTGGTCTTATTCAACATCTTTATCAACGACTTGGATGATGGACTCAAGGGCATCCTGATCAAATTTGCAGATGACACCAAACTGGGAGGGGTGGCTAACACCCCAGAGGACAGGATCACACTTCAAAACGACCTTGACAGATTAGAGAACTGGGCCAAAACAAACAAGATGAATTTTAACAGGGAGAAATGTAAAGTATTGCACTTGGGCAAAAAAAAAATGAGAGGCACAAATACAAGATGGGGGACACCTGGCTTGAGAGCAGTACATGTGAAAAGGATCTAGGAGTCTTGGTTGACCACAAACTTGACATGAGCCAACAGTGTGACGCGGCAGCTGAAAAAGCCAATGCAATTCTGGGCTGCATCAATAGGAGTATAGCATCTAGATCAAGGGAAGTAATAGTGCCACTGTATTCTGCTCTGGTCAGACCTCACCTGGAGTACTGTGTCCAGTTCTGGGCACCACAGTTCAAGAAGGACACTGACAAACTGGAACGTGTCCAGAGGAGGGCAACCAAAATGGTCAAAGGCCTGGAAACGATGCCTTATGAGGAACGGCTAAGGGAGCTGGGCATGTTTAGCCTGGAGAAGAGGAGGTTAAGGGGTGATATGATAGCCATGTTCAAATATATAAAAGGATGTCACATAGAGGAGGGAGAAAGGTTGTTTTCTGCTGCTCCAGAGAAGCGGACACGGAGCAATGGATCCAAACTACAAGAAAGAAGATTCCACCTAAACATTCGGAAGAACTTCCTGACAGTAAGAGCTGTTTGACAGTGGAATTTGCTGCCAAGGAGTGTGGTGGAGTCTCCTTCTTTGGAGGTCTTTAAGCAGAGGCTTGACAACCATATGTCAGGAGTGCTCTGATGGTGTTTCCTGCTTGGCAGGGGGTTGGACTCGATGGCCCTTGTGGTCTCTTCCAACTCTATGATTCTATGATTCTATGATTCTAGGTGCTCACAGACTGTTTGCTTAACGATCTGCTCCAGAATCTTCCCTGGTATTGATGTCAGACTGACTGGGCGGTAATTATTTGGTCCTCTCTTTTCCCCTTTTTGAAAATAGGGACAACATTTGCCCTCCTCCAGTCTGCTGGGACTTCGCCTGTTCTCCAGGAATTCTCAAAGATGACTGCCAGTGGTTCTGAGATCACATCTGCCAGTTCTTTTAATACTCTTGGATGCAGTTCATCTGGCCCTGGAGACTTGAATACATCTAAACTAGCCAAATATTCTTGTACTATCTCCTTAGTTATTCTGGGCTGTGTTTCCTTTGCTGAATCATTTGCTCCAAATTCTTCAGGTCGGGCATTGTTTTCTTTATCGGAGAAGACTGAGGCAAAGAAGGCATTGAGGAGTTCAGCCCTTTCTGTGTCCCCTGTTTGCATTTCACCATCTTCTCCTCTGAGTGACCCCACTGTTTCTTTGTTCTTCCTTTTGCTACGGACATACCCATAAAAGCCTTTTTTGTTGCTTTTAACCTCTCTAGCAAGCCTGAGTTCATTCTGTGCTTTAGCTTTTCTGACTTTGTGTCTACACGTGCTGGCTATTTGTTTGAATTCCTCTTTGGTGGTTTCCCCCCTTTTCCATTTTTTGTACACGTCCTTTTTTAATCTTAACTCAGTTAAAAGTTCTTTAGATAGCCACCCTGGCTTCTTTAGGCACCTTCCATGTTTCCGTCTCATTGGTATTGCCTGAAGTTGTGCTTTTACTATCTCCATCTTAACAAACTCCCAGCCATCATGAACTCCCTTTCCTTTTAGTATTACTGTCCATGGGATCTCACCCAGCACTTCCCTAAGTTTTATGAAGTCGGCTTTCTTAAAGTCAAGAAATTGAGTCCTAGTATGCTTGGCTGCTCCTTCCCGCTGTATACTAAACTTCAGAAGAGCATGATCACTCGCGCCTAATGATCCTTCCACTTCTACCCCACTAACCAGGTCATCAACATTGGTTAGGACCAGATCTAAAATGGCTGTTCCTCTTGTTGCTTCTCCCACTTTCTGGACAATGAAGCTGTCTGCAAGGCCAGTGAGGAATCTGTTTGACCTTATGCTCTTGGCTGAGTTTGACATCCAACAAATATCCGGGTAATTGAAGTCCCCCATTACTACTATCTCCCTTCCTTTTGCATGCTTGGCCATCTGTTCCAGGAAGGCATCATCTATGTCCTCCGTTTGGCTTGGGGATCTATAGTAAACTCCCACAGTGAGGTCTCTGTTATTCTTCTCTCCCTTAATTTTGACCCAAATGCTCTCACTTTGGCTTTGAGTTTCTAAATCTTGGATCTCTTCACAGGTATACACATCCCTGACATATAACGCCACTCCTCCTCCTTTCTTGTCTGGTCTGTTTCTCTGAAATAGATTGTATCCCCCCATTATTACATTCCAATCGTGGGACTTATCCCACCAGGTTTCAGTGATGCCTATTATGTCATATTTAGTTTGCTGTACCAAGAGCTCAAGCTCATCTTGTTTATTTCCCATGCTTTGCGCATTAGTGTACAGACATTGAAGTCCATTAATCATTCCCCCGTGTCTCTTATTTAAGGATTTTTTCCTCCCACCACTAGGTCTGCGTGCTGTTTGCTCCATTTGGTCTATGACATTTGGATGATCATCTTCATCAATTGATAGACTCCTACCTTCAGGAGCACTGTCTCCCTCCCCCACATTAGTCAGTTTAAAGCCCTCCTGATGAGGTTTCTGAGATTTTTGGCAAAAACATTTCTCCCAACCGTTGTGAGGTGCAGCCCATCGCTTGCCAGAAGTCCATCTTCAAGAAACTGCAGTCCGTGATCTAAGAATCCAAACCGTTCCTGTTTACACCATTTGCGAAGCCAGCTGTTCACTTCCACTATTTTTCCCTCTCTCCCTGGGCCACGTCGTTCAACTGGGAGGACAGATGAGATGACAATTTGTGCATTTAGTTGCTTCAATTTCCTGCCGAGAGCCTCGTAGTCTCTTTTGATCTTCTGGAGGCTATTGCTTGCAGTGTCATTGGTTCCCACATGAACCAAGAGGAAGGGGTATTTGTCAGTAGGTTTTCTGATTCCTTGCAGTCGTTCAGTTACATCTTGGATCTTAGCCCCGGGGAGACAGAACACTTCCCGAGACATCTTGTCAGGTCCACAGATCACTGCTTCTGTTCCCCTCAGTAAGGAATCCCCTATCACCACTACACGCCTCCTCTTAGGTTTGGTCGGGGTTCTTCCGTGAGCTGTCCGTTCCAAGGTCGCCTGCACATTCCCTGAGGACTGACTTTGCTGCTCGTCTTCATATACCTGATCGACTTTAATTGCTTCTCATACTGGAGTTTGGCCTTTTTCTCCTTTCCAATATCTGTGTTTCTTTGGCCGCTGCAAATTTCAACCAGGGTGGATAAAAATCAATGATTTTTTAAAAAACAAAATTTAAAAAATCATATTTTTTATTTAAATAGGTTTTTTTTAATTTAAATCAGATTTTTAAAATAAAATGCTTTTGGAGGAAAAATCATTCTAAATCTTTTCTATGTAAGAGACATTCTAGTCCAAAGGCTATTCATCAGGAAATAAGGATTTGTTTTAAGTTTTTCATGTGTCTAAAACTCAGTTGTTTTTTTAAAAAACTGTTTAACCACATCAGTTAACAAACAGGGAGGCATATTGTCAGGGAACTGCCATCGGAGCTGGAAGCGGAGGGAAGGCTCCAAAGGGATGGCGGAGAGGGTCCCAGTAGGGAGAGAGGGAGCCCGTCTGCTGGGGAAGGAAATCAGCGTAACACCAGTAGAGAAGGGGGGCAGATGGGGGAATCAGAGAGGAGGCTCCAAGACTCCTCGCCGGAGACCAGCGGAGAGAGTACAGGTACTCCACTGCCCACACCCTCCCTGCGCAGAAGGCTTCCGCGCAGGGAGAGTAGGAGGAGACTTGGCGTCAAGGAACTTTTGTGCTGGAAGAAGTTTAAGAAACGCCCACTGACGGATTCTGCCAGCGACTGAGACAGTCACGATGCTGGAGGCTGTTCAGTCAGAAAGGGTTAACCAGGTAACCTAGCCAGGAGTGGCGGCAACTTACGCACGAGCAACCCCTAAACCCATTACACATATGTTATAATGCTACTGTTTTGGTTGAATAAATTGTTTTAATTGTTATGAAGGAAATGATTATTTTTCTCCTTCCAATCAAGTGCAGTAGAAAAGCTGTCCAAATAGAAGCAGTTATCTTATTAAACCTCACCATCATTTCATCAATGTATTTCTAATAGTAGAACCAAATCAGTTATTTTTTATATAACTGTCAAAACCACTCTGAAAACTTATTTTTCCAAAAAGAAAACCTTCCTCTGCTTGTCCAGATTAAGAGGATGTCAGCAAGATTTTTTTTAAAAAAAGATTTAAATCAAGTCTTACAGACTAGCGATTTAAATCAGGTCTGACTGACAAGTGGTTTACCGGTAAATCGTGATTTAAATCGATTTGAATGGTAATCAAATGTCTGTATTTTTAAATATATCCCTACTGTGCTGCTTCTCGCGCTCCTCTCTCCGCTCCCTGGCCAGCCTTTGCCTCTCTTCTGTTCTCAAAGTGGACCCATCAATCACTGGAAAGGATGGCAAAGTTGAACTGGTTACAGGGCTGAGGTTTCTGGAGGAACAAGTGACCAATGGGCGCAACTTTCTTTTCCCAGGAGTGCAACTCCAGCTGACGTGCAGGGATACTGGTTAACATGGGAATACATGCGCCAGGGCATGTTGGATAAAAATCAAAGATTTTTTAAATTTAAATCGGATTTTTAAAATAAAGTGCTTTTGGAGGAAAAATCTTTCTTTTTTCGTGTAGAAGACAACCCCCAATTTTAAACTTTTTTTAAAAATGGGGGGGTATAGTCTTATACATTATATGTATGTCGTTTTTAAATAAACTCCATTTGTTGAAAAAGACTTGGTCTACATGGTCTCTTATTCTTCCTGATAGCTTGGCTAATTCTGTGCACTCCATTAACTTTTGTTGCCACTTCCATTTTGATGGTCCTTTTTCTCCCTTCCAGTCTGATGCTATTAAGATTCTCGAAGCCACTGTTGCATATATAAATAATTCCCTTGCATTTTGGGGGATATCGGGTTCACAAAACAAAAACGGCATCCTCATCGGCCCAAGCAGACCAATTCTTACCAAGCTTTGGAAAAATGTCACAATGAGAAACTTTCGGGAAGAGAATAATAATAGAATAATAAATTATTGTTTATACCCCGCCCATCTGGCTGGGTTTCTGCAGCCACTCTGGGTGGATCGCAACCGAATATGAAAAAAACAGGACAGCATTCAACATCAAAAACGTCCAAAAACAGGGCTGCCTTCAGATGTCTTCTTAAAGTCCGATAGTTGTCTATTTCTTTGACATCTGATGGGAGAGGGAGCCACCACTGAGAAGGCCCTCTGCCTGCTTCCCTGTAACCTCGCTTCTCGCAGGGAGGGAACTGCCAGAAGGACCTCAGGAGAGGGACCCACGCATCCGGGCTGAACAATGGGGGTGGAGAAAACTTGTACAGTGGTACCTCGGGTTAAGTACTTAATTTGTTCCTGAGGTCTGTACTTAACCTGAAACTGTTCTTAACCCGAAGCACCACTTTAGCTAATTGGGCCTCCTGCTGCTGCCACGCTGCCGGAGCACGATTTCTGTTCTCATCCTGAAGCAAAGTTCTTAACCTGAAGCACTTTTTCTGGGTTACCAGAGTCTGTAACCTGAAGCGTATGTAACCTGAAGTGTATGTAACCCAAGGTACCACTCTAGAGCCTTATTTATGTACGCCACCACAGCAGCAAGAATCCCGATAGCCCCAAACTGAAAAAGTAACAATAACCCCACCAAATCAGGCTTGCTAGCAAAAACGACGGAATACAGGTGAAACTCGGGAAAATTACAGGTAGAATATCGTGGAAAAGTTCATTTATTTCAGTAATTCAACTTAAAAGGTGAAACTAATATATGAGATAGACTCATGACGTGCAAAGCAAGATATGTCAAGCCTTTATTTGTTATAATTGTGATGATTACGGCATACAGCTGATGAAAACCCCAAATTAACAATCTCAGAAAATTAGAATATTGTGAAAAGGTGCAGTAGCTATTCAATCCATAACACCTGCAATGGGTTCAGTAGGAAGCACAATCATGGGGAAGGCTGCTGACCTGACAGTTGTGCAGAAAGCCATCATTGAGACCCTCCATAAGAAGGGAAAGCCTCAAAAGGTAATTGCAGAAGAAGCTGGATTTTCCCAAAGTGCTGTATCGAAGCACATTAATGGAAAGTTATGCGGAAGGGAAAAGTGTGGAAGAAAAAGGTGCACAAGCAGCAAGGATGACCGCAGCCTGGAGAGGATTGTCAGAAAAAGACCATTCAAACGTGCTGGGGACTTCCACAAGGTGTAGACTGAGGCTGGAGTTAGCGCATCAAGACCTAACACACACAGACAGATCCTGGAGATGGGCTTCAAATGTTGTATTCCTCTTGTCAAGCCGCTCCTGAACAAGAAACAACGTCAGAAGCATCTCATTTGGAAACCAAGGACCCAGAGTCTGGAGGAAGAATGGGGAGGCACACAATGCCAGATGCTTGAAGTCCAGTGTGAAGTTTCCACAGTCTGTGTTGATTTGGGGAGCCATGTCATCAGCTGGTGTTGGTCCACTGTGCTTCATTAAGTCCAGGGCCAACACAGCCGTCTACCAGGAGATTTTGGAGCACTTCATTCTTCCTTCCGCAGATGAGCTTCATGGGGATGCTGACTTCATTTTCCAGCAGGACTTTGGCACCTGCCCACACTGCCAAAAGTACCAAAACCTGGTTCAATGCCCATGGGATTACTGTGCTTGATTGGCCAGCAAACTCACCTGGCCTGAACCCCATAGAGAATCTATGGGGCATTGCCAAGAGAAAGATGAGAGACATGAGGCCGAGCAATGCAGAAGAGCTAAAGGCTGCTATTGAAGCATCCTGGTCTTCCATAACACCTCAGCAGTGCCACAGGCTGATAGCATCTATGCCACGCCGCATTGAGGCAGTAATTGATGCAAAAGGGGCCCAAACCAAGTACTGAGTACATATGCATGCTTCTACTTCTCAGAGGTCCAATATTGCTCTAATTGCAATTCTTGTTTTGCTGATTTCATGTAATATTCTAATTTTCTGAGATTGTTAATTTGGGGTTTTCATCAGGTGTACGCCGTGATCATCACAATTATAACAAATAAAGGCTTGACATATGTCGCTTTGCATGTCATGAGTCTATTTCATATATTAGTTTCACCTTTTAAGTTGAATTACTGAAATAAATGAACTTTTCCATGATATTCTAATTTTTTGAGTTTCACCTGTATTTCCATCTTGCAAAACTAACAGGGAGAAGAGGAGGAAAGGCTATTGAAAAAGTCAATAAAGAATGGACAAATTTCAAAGAAAATCTTTAAAATGATCCGGGCAACGCAAGTCCCCTGGCAGATACAGATTAAATCTTGAAAATAGAGGGAAGGCATATTCAAATCTGATTAGAGAAACACAAGAAAAAGTAGAATAACTAACATGAGCAGGCATGGCCAAACTTGGGCCTCCAGCTGTTTTGGGACTACAACTCCAATCATTCCTGTCCACTGGTCCTGTTACCTAGGGATGATGGGAGTTGTAGTCCCAAAACAGCTGGAGGGCCAAGTTGGGCATGCCTGATGTAAACTGATGTATAATAAAGATTATTTTAAGAGAAAAGTATATGCTCTGGTGTGTGGTCATTTCCTGCTTTGCAAAACAAAAGCAGCATCTTCATTGGCCCAAGTAGACCAGATCTTACCGAGCTTTTGAAAGATGTCAAAATGGGACTCTTTTGAGAAGGAGAATATGCAACTTAAAAAGTAGCAGCACAGATTCGTGAACTGAAAAGCGGAAGGACTGTGAAGAGCCACAACCGAGGAAGTCACAGGAATGGATTTATTTATTTATTTATTAAAGCAAGGATTTTACCTGGCCTGGTTGAAGATTTCATACCAACTGGAGACTGGACTGGAACAGGACTAGCACAACTTTGGCTTCTTCTTTCCTCTGCCAACACCTGGGCTGCTGCAACTGTAAAACAGACCACAATCACAGTTATTACAACGAAAATCCACAATTTATTTCCGGCAGCAGGCTTCATGCAAGACTTGCTGGTACATCTGATCATTTTTTTTATCTCTTCATGTATCACACCAAAAAAACCAGAATTATTTTTATGAGGAAGTTTCACAAAAGACAATAAAAAGAGTCTTTCTATATGCGACCGCCAGGATCGTGATTGCAAAACCCTGGAAAAGCAACATATTGCTGACAAAGAAGAATGGCTCTTAAAACTCAGTGAGTATCTAGAACTAGCTCAACTTACAGAATCAATAAGAAGTCACTCAAATGTGAGAATAAGGAGAGAATGGGATGCTTTTATAAACTACATGGAAAAAGGTGGTTCCAAGGACTTTGCTTGGCTTAGCGTACACTAAAATCCCACAGGCTACCTATAGATTTGCTAACAGAGAACAGACAAACAGAAATATGATTTATTAGGAACCGTTTGCGGGGGGGGGGAGTCAAGATACGAATCAGGGAGTCGAGACTGAAGTCGTAAGAGGAGATGTTATAATTATAAAAATAGAAAAAAAGTTATAGGAAATAACTAATAGGAGAAAGGAGGGCTTGTATTCCTTACAAAGAAGTTTATTGGATACTGTTTCGTTTCTAGTTTCTTTTTCTTTCATTTTTCTTTTTTTCTATCTTTTCTTCTTTTGTGGGATATATAATATGTATATGTATATGTATATGTAATGTTATATGGCTAAATAAAGATAAAACAATGGGGGGGGACTTGCTGCTCTTTGGGCAGAGATTTCTCCAAAAATAAAAAGTTCATAGTTCTAAAACTCCTCACCCACAATAATACAGAAAGGAGACTTAACATGGAAACGGGTATCAAAACGTGCAATAAACCCAGATGTCAACTTTGCTGCCATATACCACCCAGACAACACCATCGCTGGACCCAACAACACCAAACATCCCATCTCAGGCCTATTTAATGGCTCATCTTCGAACGTTGTGTATGCCATCAAATTCCAGCAGCACCCTTCAGCTCTCTATATTGGACCAACAGGCCAAACCCTGCGTCAGAGGATAAATGGGCCTAAATCTGACATCGGGAATCACAATGCAGATAAGCCAGTTGGCCCTTCAGCTGTTTTGGGACTACAGCTGCCATCATCCATAGCTCACAGGACCAGTGGTCAGGGATGATGGGAATTGTAGTCCCCAAACAGATGGAGAGCCGAGTTTGCCTATGCCTGTGATGGACTATGCCAAGCTTCCTCAAACTCAGCCCTCCAGCTGTTTGGGGACTACAACTTGTTGGAAAATTCCATTCCACCTTTAGTTGCAGACATGGAACTGTTGCATGCCCTATACAGGTTTATCAAGACAATCAGTCCTGTTTGGCTTTGCTAGCTTCAGAGAGTTGTAAGCAAAGAACAAAGTACTTGCAGATAAAATTACATTGTGCATGGGAGTGTGTTTGGAAAGGACTCATTCAGGTGTCCTACATGCCAGGAAACGGAATTCCTGCAGATCTGTTGTCTAAAGTTCTTAACAGAGAACAACTTCAGGTATATGTACAGCGGTTGCAGTTGGGTTGAAATACTGCGCCATAGGTTACATGGAAAGGGGGAGGATGTTGGAAAATTCCATTGCACCTTTAGTTGCAGACATGGAACTGTTGCATGTCACATGTCTGTTTACATACCAGCACAGCCTGCTAGGAACTTCCGTTGTGTATAGCTTTTGCTTCTCTTTGTCTCTCGGAGGAGACAAAGAGAGAGACATGTTTCTTTGTCCTGATTTATGATTAATAAATCCGTAGTTGTAGTATGCTTCCACAAGCCTCACGTCTATTCTGTGTGCGCAGTTCGCTCTGCTGATATAGTGTGCCCTGGCTTTGAAGCCTGGGTCACTGATTTACGTTGGAGCAGAGGCCAATGGGTCTTTGCAGTGGGACAGCTGGAAGGAGACGACTCAGCTGGGGCTAGCCAGCTGGCCTTGAGACCCTCCGCATGCCGACACAACACACATCTTCCCTGACCGCCGCTCATGTGAGCTAGGGATGATGGGACTTGCAGTCACAAAACAGCTGGAGGGCCAAATTATCAGGCATGGCCCAACTTGGCCCTCCAGCTGTTTGGGGACTACAATTCCCATAATTCCTGACTCCTGGTCCTGTGAGCTAGCGATGATGGGAATTGTAGTCCCAAAACAGCTGGAGGGCCGAGTTTGGTCATCACTGCAGTAGGAGAACACTTCCATCTCCCAGGCCATTTAATGCAGGATCTCCAAGCAGCTGTCTTATGACAAAAGGATTTCAAAAATAGACTTGAAAGAGAAGTGGCTGAATTGCAACTTATCACTCAACTGAAAATGATGGAGAGAGTTCGTCTGAATAGAGATATTGGATTCTTGACTCATTACAGATGCTATTTTGAGTCATCTGCATACTCTCCCTTGCTTTTTCCTGTCAGACTAATTGCAGTCGTTAACAGTCGTGAAGATTTATGATTCCACTGTCCAGCCGTTTCTTCTGCGCACACTCTGAGGAAAACGACCTAGGTAGGAAAAATTGCAGATGCAGCAGTCTGCCTTCGTGTGAGAGCAGAGGGAGTGATGCAGTCCAGAGACAGCTTCTTCTATCTATAAGTGTTTATTTACAAGCAATAAATCACCATTCAAACTCTCAGACATCCTCTCCGTGCTCGACGCACGCTCAGTCTAAAACTGAAACCAACTCACGGAACAAAGACTGTGACGACAGCACAGCACAGCTTCGTGTAGACGCTCCTCCCCCCGGATACAGAACACAAGAAAGTTAACCCTATAACCACCATACTCTACAAGTCGTCCACAGGTTGACCATACCCATTGAGTCCTACTACCCTTTGGAGAAAAAATTGGCCACCCTGAATGTGATCTCTGGATCCTTGTCCTCTAACAGGGATTTTAAGCATTGAGGTTGGTCTCTAAGGTGCTACTGGACATTTTTTTAAAAAAAAATTATTTCGACTGTGTCACACCAACACGGCTACCTACCTGAATCTAGGTTAAATGAAGGGTCTGCCAAAACCACTACAGTGGTGCCTCGCAAGACGAACGCCTCGCAAAACGAAAAACTCGCAAGACGAAAGAGTTTTCCGTTTTTGAGTCGTTCTGCAAGACGAATTTCCCTATGGGCTTGCTTCGCAAGAAGAAAGCCCATAGGGAAATCTCCGGGGACCTCTTTTAAAATGCTGGCGGTCGGGAGCAAAGACTTTCGCCCACCGCCACCGCCCACGCATTGATTGATTTTCAATGCATTCCTATGGGAAACCGTGCTTCGCAAGACGAAAAACTCGCAAGAAGAAAAAACTTGCGGAACGAATTAATTTCGTCTTGCGAGGCACCACTGTATATGAAACTGTTCAGGGATAAAGGCTGAGAATGCAAAACATACAGTGAGGGGGGGAAGTATTTGATCACCTGTTAAATTTGCCCATTTGCCCTCTGGCGAAGAAATGACCAGTCCAGAATTTTAATGGTAGGTTTATTGTAGCTGTGAGAGACAGAATAAAAACAGGACAACCCCCAGAAACCCAGATGACAAAAGACAGAGATTGATGTGCATTATAATGAATGAAATAAGTATTTGATCCCCTATCAACCAGCCAGATGTCAGGCTACCTGGTATCGTCACTGTATGTAACGAGCTGAGATTAGAAGCACCTGCTGTAAGGGAGAGGTGTTACCTGTAATCCCAGCTCTTTACAGTACCTGTACAAAAGACACCTGTCGACAGAAGCAATCAATCCAGCAGATTCCAAAGTAGCCACCATGACCAAGACCAAAGAGCTGTCCAAGGATGTCGAGGACAAGATTGTAGACCCGCACAAGGCTGGACTGGGCTACAAGGCTATTGTCAAGCAGCTTGGTGAGAAGGTGACAACAGTTGGTGCAATAATTCGCAAATGGGAGAAAAACAAAATAACTGTCAACCTCCCTCTGTCTGGGGCTCCATGCAAGATCTCATCTCGTGGAGTTGCAATGATCAGGAGAACGGTGATGAAGCAGCCCAAAACTACACGGGGGGGGGGGAACTTGTCAATGATCTCAGGGCAGCTGATCACCATGAAAATGGTTGGTAACACACTACGCCGTGAAGGACTGAGATCTTGCAGAGCCCGCAAGGTCCCCTTGCTCAAGACAGCACATGTACAGGCTCATCTGCAGTTTGCCAGTGCACATCTGAATGACCTAGAGGAGAAAGGTAAAGGGAAGTCCTCTTTCTGCACATAACTGTTAGTTCTCCTTCTGCCCATAACTGCTGCATTATGGGGAAGCCTTGCTCCTTTTCTCTTGCATTCTGGGAAGTCTTGCTTATAATCTGCTTCTGCACAAACTGTACAAAACTGTTCCAAACACCAAGACATTCCTTTCCTTGTTCAGTCATCCTAAGCTCATGGAAAACAACATGACCTGCTCTTCATGCCTAGCTGACCACATCTACAGAACTTGATTGTTATATTGTTTCATGTTATGATCAATCATTAGTAATTGTTTCTGCCATATCAATCTCTAGTTACAATTTAATTAGGAGGCTTCATGCCTGTCTAGTTCTAGCTCCGATTCTCAGCCTTTAATGTATCAGTGATAAATGATCATATGTAAATCCCACCTCTCACATGTAATCCCCGTCTTGTACTTATGTTAACCAATCACAAGTTTCTTTGTGTATGTACAGTGGTGCCTCGCAAGACGAAATTAATTCGTTCCGCAAGTCTCTTCGTCTTGCGAGTTTTTCGTCTTGCGATGCACGGTTTCCCATAGGAATGCATTGAAAATCAATTAATGTGTTCCTAGGGAAACCGCCTTCAGACCAGGTCCGGGGACAGTCTGTCCCCGGACCTCTTCTGAAGGCTGGGGGGGGGGGACAAGGGCTTTTCTTCCCACCCCCAGCATTTTAAAAAACCCCAGGACAGCGGAGGACTTCTCCGCTGTCCGGGCGATCTTAAAATGCTGGCGGGCGGCATTTTAAAATCGCCCCGGGACAGTGGAGGACTTCTCCGCTGTCCGGGGTGATTTAAAAGCCCCTGGGAAGGCAGGCAGGGGGGACAAAGACTTTTGGCCCCCTCCAGCCTTCAGAAGAGGTCCTGGACCTCTTCTGAAGGCGGGCGGGGGGCGAAAGTCTTTGCTCCCCCCGCCTGCCTTCAAAAGCCCTCCAGGACAGCGGAGAAACGCGCTGTGTTTCTCCGCTCTCCCGGGAAGGCAGGCAGGGGGGAACAAAGACTTTCGCCCCCCCGCCCGCCTTCAGAAGGTGTTCCCGCCCCGCCGCCCGGCTTCGGAGCATCGTTCCGAAGCCGGGCGGCGGGGGCAGGTGTTCCCTCCCCGCCGCCCGGCTTCGGAGCATCGTTCCGAAGCCCGGCAGCGGCGGGAGGAGGCGTTCCCGCCCCACCACCCAGCTTCGGAGGAGGTCCGAGGACAGTGGGGAAGACGCGCTGCGCTTCCCCGCTGTCCCCGATATTTCCCTATGGGCTGTCATCTTGCGAAGCAAGCCCATAGGGAAATTTGTCTTGCGAAGCGCCTCCAAAACGGAAAACCCTTTTGTCTAGCGGGTTTTCCGTCTTGCGAGGCGTTCGTCTTGCGAGGTACCACTGTATCAACCAATCAGCCACAGGCCCACCTGTGGCAATGCTTGCAATATTCAATAAAAGAGGCTCCCAGGGCCCGCCCTGACAGACGCCTCATGTTACACCTGCCTCTCTCGTCTCCCGTGATTTTTCATTCCTACATCTGGTGACCCCGACGTGCCAGATCCCTTCACGCAGCCTCATACTTCACTCGACTGGAAAAGTCTCAGCGCGCTACTTCGTGAGTATGGGAGGGGAATTGACTAAATTCCAAAAAGAGCATGCTAAAGAACTGTTTCATTTAGTCAGACAGAGAGTAGTGGGTGCTCATGTTTCTTTAAAAGAAATTGAAAGATTGTTATGTGAGATTTCTTGCCAATGCCCCTGGTATCCTGAAAAAGGGTCCTTGGGAATAGAGACTTGGCAAAAGATCGGAAAGACCCTCTTCGCAGAACCGAGGGCTCCGATTCATTGTCTGCTTACTTGGCAGAAGTGTGCAGATGCCGTTGCGAAATTAGGGCCCCTGGCCCCTCAGGCGTCTCCCTCGGCTCCTGCGCTTCTTGCTATTGCAGACAATCCCCCTCCTTACCCCAAACTTTTGCCTCCTTCACAGCCCTGTCAATCCCTCCCTCCTTCGCCTGCTTCCACCCCATCCATCCCCCCTTCCCCCCCTCCTGCGTCAGCTCCTACAGGAGCTGTGCCTCAGCCCACTCGCTCTCGATATCGCCGCTCTGTGAAATTGACTAACTAAAGGGAAGTCCTCTTTCTGCACATAACTGTTAGTTCTCCTTCTGCCCATAACTGCTGCATTATGGGGAAGCCTTGCTCCTTTTCTCTTGCATTCTGGGAAGTCTTGCTTATAATCTGCTTCTGCACAAACTGTACAAAACTGTTCCAAACACCAAGACATTCCTTTCCTTGTTCAGTCATCCTAAGCTCATGGAAAACAACATGACCTGCTCTTCATGCCTAGCTGACCACATCTACAGAACTTGATTGTTATATTGTTTCATGTTATGATCAATCATTAGTAATTGTTTCTGCCATATCAATCTCTAGTTACAATTTAATTAGGAGGCTTCATGCCTGTCTAGTTCTAGCTCCGATTCTCAGCCTTTAATGTATCAGTGATAAATGATCATATGTAAATCCCACCTCTCACATGTAATCCCCGCCTTGTACTTATGTTAACCAATCACAAGTTTCTTTGTGTATGTATCAACCAATCAGCCACAGGCCCACCTGTGGCAATGCTTGCAATATTCAATAAAAGAGGCTCCCAGGGCCCGCCCCGACAGACGCCTCATGTTACACCTGCCTCTCTCGTCTCCTGTGATTTTTCATTCCTACAGAAAGGGGTGAAAGTATTGTGGTCAGGTGAGACCAAAATCGAGCTCTTTGGCATCAACTCAACTCGCCATGTTTGGAGGAGGAGGAATGCTGACTATGATCCCAATAACACCATCCCCACCGTCAAACATGGAAGGGGGCATATTATGCTTTGGAGGTGCTTTTCTGCTAAAGGGACAGGACACCTTCACCGCATTGAAGGGATGATGGATGGGACCATGTATCGTCAAATCTTGGGTGAGCACCCAGCCAGATGAGCGGGGTACAAATAAATTATTATTAGTAGTAGTAGTAGTAGCAGTAGTAGTAGTATTAATAGCTCCTGGTTTCATAGGGAAAGATGCTTCTACAGCAGCTGATCAAAATAAATTACGTTTCTACAATTGACACTAAGAATTCTGCAAACAAAACAAGGCAGCCGGCCTCCTTGTCCCTGATTTCGGTCCTCAATCGAACTCAGCACTGCGGAATGGAGGGAAGAAGGAAGAAGGAAAAGCATTTCTCCTCTCCATGACAACCGTTCTGTGATGGCAACAATCCCCCCAAGGCTGCACCAAAAACAATCACCTCAAAGTATTTAAATGATAAATGCTGGTTGCAACACTCAATCCAGTTACTCTAAACCATCACCTACAGCTGTCAGCTTGCCCTGAATTAATTCCCTACTGTAACTGTTCACAAACGTCTTGCCTGATTCTAGCTAGACACAGAATTGTGTCTCTTTTTGGACAGTACACACTCTGGAGAAGTTTAAAAGTGTAGTGATCAGGTGGGATTGCTATGAGGAATTATAACAAATATAGAGTAAGCCATCTGTGTCAGCGATGAAAGCATTGCGTTGACTGGGTTTAAACTATTTTGATATGATTCTTGATCAATCCACACCTCTGCATCCCTGTTCCATTTCTCTTTCTTGACAAGTCACGTACACTGCCAGTTTCTTCGCCAGGCAGGCTCCTGGGTCATCAAAGACAGTGGGCAGCTTCTTTGAAGTAGACTTTCTGATATGTTAATCCCAGGATGTTAATCTTAGGGCTAGGAAACAGATCTCACATAAAGGTGATAATGATCGCTGTCCTCCTGGCCATCCTCCTTATCATGTATATTGCTTGTTTATGACCTCAGGGGTTGCCAAATGTAATCCTTTGTAGTTCTTTTCTTTGTTCACCCCAGAAATATGTGTGCTTAATTAGTTTTGGTAGTTTAACTTTGTTGCCACATGGGGTTTGTTGAAATGCTCAGAAGAAATCTGATTGGTTCTTTCAAACACTCTGTAAAAAGTTCTTTTGTGAATAAAATGATCTGGGCCAGGGGCTGGGGAGACACGGAGAGATATTATTATACGCACCCTTCCCAGAGTCTTGCTGATTCAAGCCTCTGTGTGTATTCTTATTAATCAGAGTTCAATCCTTCCTTTACTTTGGGAACGCCTCAAGTGGTGCCCCGTGTGAGGCAAACTTAAAAAGGAAACTATGTGAGGCTAAGCTAAAAAGAAACGTGTGGGGCAAACCTAAAAGGGAACCGTGTGAGGCTTGGGTGTGTGAGGCAAAGCTAAAAGGAAACCTCAGCAAAAGGAAACCCCCAGGATTGTACTCCCCTCGGAGCTAGCAACCTGCTGTCCCTCGGTCGCGGTGGATCATCTCCTGCAAAACAATTCCCGGACTTAGGATCTCATTCGCTCAGAACGAGCCCCAAAGACGCGCGCCTATTACCCTTCAGGTAAGATCATGGGAAGCACGCTTTCACAAGTGCAGGAAACGCATAGGAATAATTTGTTATTTTTGCTAGCTCAGGCAGGGCACGATAAGCATTTAGCACCCCAGTAGAAAAATTGTTGTTAGAGATTGCTAGACAGTGCCCCTGGTTTCCAGAGGGGGGTACGTATGACATTAAGAAATGAAATGAGCTGGGAGATGCACTCCATAGACATCCTGAGGCATCTGCACAAGTCTTGCACACCTGACATTTGTGTAGAGACGCAATTGGAAAGCTCTCTAACCCTTTGCTCCAACCACCAGTTGTCTCTATGAATGCTCCCACATTGTTGCAACCCCTAGCTGCCTTTAAAAATGCTGTAATATTGTTCCCTCCATCTCAACCTCTAGATTTCCAGCCTCTCTCTGAGGTCATGCCAAAGGTAATTCCATTGGCACCTTCCTTTGCCAAAGATTTGCCTGGGTCGAATGTAAATTCTATGCCACCTTCTGTGGTGGACCAATGCCCGCAAGGGCCTCAGACCACAGTGCAAAAATTGGTTATTCAAAATATGGCAGAAGGAAGCAGTGAAGAAAAAACAGCTGACACCTTACAATTATTAGCAGTCTATCTTGTTGTTCAGAATGCACAGGGACAGAGAGCAGTTTTTTAACAACTGAAGCGAAGTGTGACAGAAAATGGCTTGCATGGTATTTTTTGATGGGTTAAGAGGAGCCAGTACTTTAATTCCAAACCTTGAAGCCTCTGAAATTTTAATGAAACAATTGGCTTATGAAAATGCTGATTGCAAGACTGTTCTTAAAGTAAGCTATCAGAACCCAGAAACAAAGATTGCTCAAATGATTAAGCCTTGCCAGAATATTGACACCGAGACTCACAAATCTGCCCTCCTAGCAGCAGCTTTGTCTCCTTCAGTGCCTCCTGCTAAAGACAGGCAGTGCCAGGAGAGGTGGCCTTCCAGCCTGAGTTTAAATGGGAGAACAAAGACTCTTGTGCCAGCTGATTGTCAGGATTTTACTGTTGCTTTTAACACACAGTCTCCTGTAACAAATCTGTGCCATGCCACTAAGGGCAGTGCTGGTTTGACTCTAATGACAGCAGAACTTGCTACTTTTCAGTTCCAGTTCCCTATGGTGGTTTATAAAATTAAGACATAACATACAGGTCTGATTCCACCTCAGACAGTGAGACTCATTCTTCATCGCTTTTTGCAGACTATTTTTTTCTCTTTTCCTATGGCAACGCAGAGGCCAATAGTGCCTTGAGTGCCAAGGAAAACAAACATGGAGCCTGGCACGTTTCCCTGCGCAGCTCTGCTGCCTGTCCGTCTGATACAAAAGTCCTTCCGGCCTCTGCCTCTTGCCGTTAGCAGAGTAAACACAGCGGTGAAGCAAATGCAGCATGTGGGTAATAAATCCAGACACACAGGCGTTTCTTATCTTCTTAGCCTTTAATCATGAATTTAACAGCATAGCTTCAAACCTGGTGAAAGCTCACCCATCTTGCATCCTCTCTTCGCAAAAACGAAACCAGACAGAAACTCTCGGAGTCAAGCCACTCCCGTAGAAGTTTCTAACCACGCCTCAGGTAAGAGACGTCACACTGAACTCTTTAACCCTGTGAGTTCTGAAACCAATAACACCCCCTCTCGTCTCGAACCCTGAGGGAAACTGTGAACCCCTGTTTACAGACTTCTTTGAGTTCAACTCGCCTCCCATTGCCTTTTGCCTCCCACTGGCATCTATCCCAGGCAATTGTTGAATCCCTTCCACACTCCCAGAATCACACTGTGCGAAACCAACCCATGCACTGGTGACCTGAAACCTCTCCGGTGGAACCCCCTTTGTGGTCCGAGTTGACCGCCGGAGCACAACCTCGGGCGCTCCTCCTGACCCACTGGGGTCAGCAAGTGTGTCTCCAGCAAGCTCAGACTCCCCCTCTGACTTGCTGCGTCTTCGGACCTTCTGCACTTGGCTAACAGGAGATGAAGGCTCGCTTTTGGGTTCTCTCTTAACCTGTGGAGAAACCCACCCCTGTGCTTGACCATCATCAGCATCCTGGTCTTCAGCAACAGGCTCCGCCTCTGCCTCTCCTTCCTCCCTTTCTTCCTCCCTTTCCTCCTCCTCAGAATCGGACAAGCATTCTGAGAGAAAATTAGGACCATACCTAGGCTGTGACCAACCACCCTGCTCAAAGAACTCAGCATGCTTGCTGACCAGCAGCTTGGTCTGATCACCCTCTGGGTATGCAAACTTCCACCCATTTGTTGCAGGATCATACCCACAGAAGATCATGTCCTGACACCTAGGACCACCCTCCTTCCGTTGCGCTGTTGGTATTGGCACTGAAGCCCTGGAACCGAACGAACGGAAGAAATGCACCTGTGGCTTTTGCTTGTGCAACAGAAAATACGGTGTGTCACCTACATCGTGATTGTAGGACCTGTTAAAAACAAAGCTGGCAAATTTCCAAGCCTCACTCCAAAAGCTCTGAGGCAGCCCAGAGTCACACAGCAAAACCCTGACAACTCCAGCCAGTGCTTCACTCCTGTGCTCTGCCAAGCCTCTCTCTTGAGGAGACTTTGCACCCGTCACCTGGTGACGAATTCCCTTTTCCTTGAAGAACTCCTTCAGAGCAGACCCAGTGAACTGTGACCCACGGTCGCTCCTGAACTCTTGCACCTTGGTGGAGAACCTTAGTTCCACCTCCGCAACCCAATCCTGGATCAGTTGCGCCGCCTCTCTCTGCGACCTGAGAGAAAAACACCATAAATTCTGAGAAAAATCATCTGCCATCGTTAGCAGAAACCTGGCCCCACCCAGACTCTCACACTTCATTGGCCCTGTAAGGTCTGTGTGAACTAACTCAAAAGGTTTTGTGGTTACCCTCTTTACCCCGGGAAACCTGCCCCTTTGAACCTTGCTGCATGAATCATGGCTGGGAACACTAGCACACTGCGCCTTTGCTTTTCCTGCATTCCCACCACCCTCCAGAGGTGTCTCCAGAACAAAGAGATTGTCCTTGCCCTCCACGTCGATAAGCAGCTTCCCCCCTCTGGAAATAGAACAGGTGTTATTTTCAAAACAAATTTTGTACCCCTGCTTCGCTAAAGCAGGTATCGATAACAGGCAACACTGCATCCCCGGCACAACGTAGACCTCCAGCTGCGCCTGCAAAAAAGGAATATATACAATTCCAGCATTACACACTGATTTTTGTGTTCCATCAGCTAATGTAACAGTCATTCCACTTGAAACAGCCCTGCAATTCCGCAGCTCCCCAGCAGATGGCGTTATCAGGTGATGACTCGCTCCTGAATCAACAATCCACTTCACAGCTGTGTCCCTGCTGGTATTGTTTTTCAAAGTTGCCATGGCAGCAACAAACGTCCCGCTGCACCTGTCCTTGGCAGCCTCTGAAACCGCAACATCCTGCGTTGCTCTGAAGACTGGACTTATCTCAGAGCTCCCAGACAACTCTGCAGGCCTTATCTCCCTCTGCAGCAGATGGCTGACCTTGAAGTCTCCAGCTCTGTTCTGTTTCCCAGGCTTCGACTTTCGACGCAAACAACTCTTGGCAGCCTTTGGAAAAAGAGGCTTTTCTGAGCTTTTACCGCTCACCGCCCCCCACTGCTTACAGGGCTCCCAGGACGCTTTCCTGCACCCCCAGTGGTAGGTAAAGGGCCCCCAGCAGCTTGCCTCTCTCCAAGCTCCTCACGCAGACACGTTGCATCACCCACACAGCTTTTAGACCCTGCAAAACTGGCAGCAACAGCAGCAGTAGTGAAAGTTTCTTTGCCCCCCTCTGGGGTCCCACAGCCTTTCCCAGCTGTGCACCGGCTTCCACGAAGGTGATCAGTGCCCTCTGGCCTCCCCTGTTCTGATGCAGCCATCTCCCGGCCCTTGCTTCCGCCCTCAGTGTTGCACACTTCCTGTAGAGCTAGCCAAGCGACCGCAGGTTTCCTTGCATCCAGAACTATAGGCCTCAAATCAGCACTTACGTTGTCAGCCAAAAACGCCATCACACGCTCCTCAGCTTGGCTTGCAACAGCCCCAGCTGACGTAGACATCGGTGTGACCAATTCCCAGAGCTTGGCTCCAACTAGGGACAACTCTGCTAAATAACTCCACTCCAGCCACGTCTTAGTGGTTAACTTTTCACATGGCAGCTTAAGCTCAAAGCCATGTTCCTGGGACTGAGCCATCTCCTCCTCCCCCGGGGTAAGCGTACTCACGACAGCATCAGCTTCCTCCGGCAGATCGGCTCAGGCAGACCGCTTCTTTCCAGCGAGCTCCTTCCAGCTTCAAAGACAGCTCCAGAGCTCCAGCTGGCCCAGCAACCTTCCTGCTGGCCTCCCCACACGTGGGACGTTCCTGCAATGCTTCAAAGCCTTGGCAAACTGCCCATAACCTATGGCAACGCAGAGGCCAATAGTGCCTTGAGTGCCAAGAAAAACAAACATGGAGCCTGGCACGTTTCCCTGCGCAGCTCTGCTGCCTGTCCGTCTGATACAAAAGTCCTTCCGGCCTCTGCCTCTTGCCGTTAGCAGAGTAAACACAGCGGTGAAGCAAATGCAGCATGTGGGTAATAAATCCAGACACACAGGCGTTTCTTATCTTCTTAGCCTTTAATCATGAATTTAACAGCATAGCTTCAAACCTGGTGAAAGCTCACCCATCTTGCATCCTCTCTTCGCAAAAACGAAACCAGACAGAAACTCTCGGAGTCAAGCCACTCCCGTAGAAGTTTCTAACCACGCCTCAGGTAAGAGACGTCACACTGAACTCTTTAACCCTGTGAGTTCTGAAACCAATAACATTTCCTCCCTGAACTTAAAATTCCTAATGAATTTACTTTACAGGAGTTGCAGTTTTTGGGTCACTTCATATACGTGATTCTTCTTAATACAATGTTTTCACCTACAGGACTCCTTTTCCCCCCAGAAACTGCTGACAGAATAGTGATTTTAGAGTGGCTACACTCTGATTTGCCTGACACTGGATTTGATATTGCTGTTTGTTATTTGCTTTTTTCTAAAACAGGAACACAAGTCTGTTGGGTTGGAATAATGACAGACGAGTAGCAAGTGTCATGTGAGAGGCATCTCTGGAGCAAGCCCCGAGAAGACTCTTTTATTGAATATTACAACATTGCCACAGGTGCGCGCGTTGCTGATTGGTTGATACAAACACAAAGCAACTTGTTGCTGATTGGTTAACACAAGTACAAGGCAAGGGTTACATATAGGCATTAATCACCAATAGATTAAAGGCTGGGAAAGGGAGCACAGAACTAGACAGGCATGAAACCTCCTAATTAAATTATAACTAATGATTGATATAACATGACTAAAACAATTACTAATGATTGATCATAACATGAAAGAATATAATAATCGTGTTCCGTAGATGTGGTCAACTATGCATTAAGAACAGGTCAGTCAGAGTATAATGTTTTCATGAACTTAAGATGAACTGAACATCCTAGAGAAATGAGGGAATGTCTTGGCATTTAGAACAGGTTGTACAGTATGTACAGAAGCAGAGAAAAACTTAGAAGCAAGACTTCCCATAATGCCACATTCATGTGCAGAGACAGACAGAACTTCCCTTCACAAGTGCTTAATGAGTTCTTCTTTTTCCTATTAGATTGCATTTACTGATTAACTTGGGGTAGTTTATTTTAACCCTCCTAAAGATTCACACCTAGTTTTAATTCAACAGGTACCCTGAAAATTGGTTTCTGTCCAAAAACAGGTTCCTATTCAACACCTCGAGTGTTTTAACGTATAAGGATTCTGAAAATAACTGGCATATTTTTTTGTAGCTAATCAGGAAACTGACAGAGACCAGCCCACACTTCCACTGCATTTTGTGCTTTTTGTGTGAAGTGGGATATCTTTTTATCACATTTGGCTAATTCCGATCTTTCTCCTATGCTAGATTTTAATCTACTCTTTGTTCTTGACACTGAAAAATCTCTTGATAAATAGAACTATGCCTTTCTGATGCTCACATTTTGCTCCCATACAGAATTCAAGAATATAATTTCAGCAGGAAATCAACATGCTGATTCTGCTTTGAAATCTTTCTGTCCGTTATTTTCTAATGCAATTGACAGCCATGCATTTTTTCACCAGGGAACTGAGCAGCTGATAACATAATTTTTCATTCCTCTGACACAAGCTAAGGATATTGTTGATGGATGTCCTTCCTGCACTTTAGCTCCTGTTAACTTTACCTTAAATCAATTTTTTCCTCTCCTAATAAATTTTCTCCTATGAAATGCCATTGTAGGGAAGAGAAGAGGTATCTCTGGAACAACCTCTGGAATGCCCTCTAGTGACGTACCAGCAGCTCCCCAACCTGCAGTGAGAGGGACCTGTTCCTTTGATTACCTGGGGGCAGGGATGCCCTACTGTTCTTACTTCCTCAGGTCCTTTGTGGATTCCAAGTCGCTGTATCCATCCCTATAGGCCAAGACATGCGCTTGCACCAAGGCCTGCAGAATCCCATTCCAGACTTTGCAAGGACCATGACCCTGATTCTGCATCTACAGGCTCAGCAGCCCTGTGCGAAAGTCCATTGCACCCATCCTCATCCTCGAAAGGCTGAGGGATGCCCGAAGGTGACATGGGGAATGCTGAAGACCTTGGACTCTGATGCCAGGACACGATTTCAGCATTATGATGTTCCAGAAGCACCAGAGACCTTTTTAGTAGCTCTAATTACTGAGCTACATATGAACTCTATGCTGCTTTTAACATGTATATTATTTGGTTTGGGGGGGGGTTGATACCTAGTATTCAATGTATCAAGGGACGCGGGTGGCGCTGTGGGTAAAACCTCAGCGCCTAGGGCTTGCCGATCGCATGGTCGGTGGTTCAAATCCCCATGGCGGGGTGAGCTCCCGTCGTTCGGTCCCAGCTCCTGCCCACCTAGCAGTTCGAAAGCACCCTTAAGTGCAAGTAGATAAATAGGTACCGCTTTATAGCGGGAAGGTAAATGGCGTTTCCGTGTGCTGCGCTGGTGCTGGCTCGCCAAAGCAGCTTCGTCACGCTGGCCACGTGACCCGGAAGTGTCTCCGGACAGCGCTGGCCCCCGGCCTCTTAAGTGAGATGGGCGCACAGCCCTAGCGTCGGACACGACTGGCCCGTACGGGCAGGGGTACCTTTACCTTTTACTCAATGTATCTATCTTCCTCCTGACACTTCTTCTAGTCATAGCTATAATGTGTGGATGCATTTAGCTAAATTTCCTACTGTCTCTCATTTTTGTCTGAGTGAAACATGTGATATGCACACTGCCTTAGAAAATTGTATGATTCCTGTTTGTACACAGCCTTTCATATGGCACATGCCACACACATGGGAAAGTGGTTTTCTAAATGGATTCTTGAAGGTATCATTGGTTATACCAATCTCCATGATTGGGGAACAGTGACACAAAAGTTACCCCTCAATGCAATCTCGTTATACACACCTACAGTTGCAGCCACGCCAGACACCTCGTGTTCAGATTGTGAACTGCAGTAAGAAAGCAACTCGCTGTCTTTCACTGACACAGGAAGGCCAACTTGGACTTGTTCATGTTGTCAGGGGCTCAGGGACAGAGGCACAGGGGAGAGAGGAGATGGAGAGCGAAGGGGAAGGATCTGAGGGCAGCATAGGGGAGTATGACAGTGACCCGAGAGATTCCATGAGCTTCTCCAGCGAATCAGAAGATTCCCAGAAGGAGGCGCCGATGGTCAGGGCAAGGGGGGTCCCAGGGGGGACACACCAGAGACAGGGGGCCAGCGGGGACTCCCAAAGCAGCAGCTGGAGATCAGGACCAGCTTCCCCACCAGAGCAGAGTGGGGGGGAAGAGTCCCAGGTGTCAGGTCCAGCTAGCCTCCCCGAAGGAGGAAGCAGTGACAGGAGCAGTGAAACGGTCAGGAGGAAGGTTGCCGGCTGGGCGCGCGCGCCAAGTTCAAATGTACAGGCACGCGGGACAGCAGAAAGCTCGGATCGGGAACCAGGTCCTAAAGCCCGCTGGAGGCAGGGGGAAGACTCAGGGGACTCAGCGTCAGAAGAGTCTAGGAAGGGCGAAAACCCAGCTGACAGGCGGACCCAGAGGAGGAAAGAGCAGAGGAAGAGGTGGAGCAAGGCTAGGGTCTTAAACTGGTGTCTGGGGGGAGGAGACTCAGACGGAGCTTCGGCGGTCTAGAGTTTCAGACGTAGAGCTGCACGCTGCTGATGTGAAAGACAAACTGAACTTCAATAAAGACTTTTGTATATAACAACGGACTGGCGTTGGTCCTTTGTGAGCTGGGACCTAGGGCAGCTCTGACACATGTGTTCAACAGCTTACTTTTAATTATGCTCATGTGCTGTTACCAGATAGCTGGTTTTTCATGTGTAATCAAACTACGTTCCCGCAAATTTATCTGATGCTCAATGCTGCCCTCGCAGACTGACATGGGTCCTGCCTAGTTGCTCAGTTTTAGAAAAGAATAGGCAAAGGTTGTTGCGCTCTCCTTTAGAAATGTCTACTAGACATCTTTCTGTGATACAAGAACACATACATGAACATGAAGAGAACACAGTACCCCTGCTACCTTAACCTCTACTATCTTAAAACTCTTCTGACAAAAAACTATCTTTGACGCAGGACCTGGAGGAATTTTACCCTTATGCTTTTCATATAATCAGTTATCCATATAATCAGTTATCAGTTATCAATATATTCATATATATCCATGTATAACCAGATATTTTTATAATGATTTTATAATCCATGTTTGAATCATGAAAGCTTCTGCTTAGCTTAACAGCAAATTGCTTAAATCTGCAAAGTTTAAATGAACTTTGTCCCAGTACCTCCCTGTTCTCTCTCTACAAGAAGGGAAGCGATAAATCTGGTGTGCTGGCACTTTCCCCCCTTGTCCAGACAAAGTCTATGCAGTGAAACAGGAAGGTGCTAACCGCAAAATGTCCCTTATAAACAGATGGCCGCCTGGGAGTAACAGTTAAAGTTCCTTCTTGCCTTAAGTTTCTATTCTTGCAATAAATCTAGGAGAAAGATCAAGGCTGCCCCAAGACTGCATGTTCAAACTAAAAAGCAGAAGTTGGGAGAGAACTCTTTGTACGGTCAGGAGCAAGGCTTGTATGCACTCATTAGCTTATTTTGCTTCCATTCGCAATTGTATTTGATTATGTCATGATCTGTGATGTATGTACTCAGGTATAAAAACCCCTGGGCGACAGAGCTCGGGACCCAGTCTTTTGTTTTTTTTAAAAAATATTTTTTATTACATTTTTTCCAGATAGAGATAAACAGCACAGAAAAACAAAGAAAACAAGAAAAGAAAAGAAAAAAGACAGATTATTTCCAAAACTTGTTTCAATCCTCCATCGAACTTCCCCACATCTCCCGCACAATGCAATCTTAATAATAAATTTGTCAGCAAGTTATAACCTTGTTTCGTGTGTTTCTTTTGTACTTTCAATTGCATTTTAAGTTTAAATTACTTATTATCGAATTACTCAATAAACACATATATTATCCTTTTTGAACATTTAAACATTGGTCCTTTCATTAATATTATCTAATTTCATATATATTCCACTCTCATTGCTGGGGCTATCCTTCCAAATCATGCGAAATCCTATAATTCATATAACTTATAAAGTTTTTGCAAATAGTCCTTAAATTTCTTCCAGTCCTCCTCCATTGCTTCTTCTCCCAAATCTCGAATCCTGACAGTCATCTCAGCCAACTCCATGTAGTCCATCAATTGCGTTTGCCACTCTTCCAGTGTGGGCAAATCTTGAGTCTTCCAGTATTTGGCGATAAGAATTCTTGCTGCTGTGGTTGCGTACATAAAAAGCGTTCTGTCCTTCTTTAACACCTTTTGGCCCACAATGCCCAAGAGGAAGGCCTCCGGTTTCTTAGGAAAGGTGTACTTAAACACCTTTTTTAACTCATTGTAAATCATTTCCCAGAAGGCCTTCACTCTTGGACAGGTCCACCAAAGGTGAAAGAATGTTCCTTCAGCTTCCTTACACTTCCAACATTTGTTATCAGACAAATGGTATATCTTAGCAAGCTTGACTGGGGTCATGTACCACCTGTATATCATTTTCATAATGTTTTCTTTCAAAGCATTACATGCCGTAAATTTCATACCGGTGGTCCATAACCTTTCCCAGTCTTCAAACATGATATTGTACCCAATGTCTTGAGCCCACTTTATCATGGCTGATTTAACTGTCTCATCCTGAGTGTTCCATTTAAGCAGCAAGTTGTACATTCTCGATAATACCTTGGTCTTTGGTTCTAACAGCTCTGTCTCAAGTTTCGATTTTTCCACCTGGAATCCTGTTTTTTTATCCAACTTAACAACCTCGTTAATTTGGGCATAATGAAACCAATCTTGCACCTTATCCTTTAATTTTTCGTAGCTCTGCAACCTCCAATTATCGCCAATGTTTTCTATTATTTCCCAATATTTCGGCCAGCCGGCCTCCATATTGGGTTTTTTCCGAGCCTTGGCCTCTATTGGTGATAGCCACCTCGGAGTCTTACTTTCAAGTAAGTCTTTGTATTTTATCCAGACCATAAAAATTGCTTTTCTGACAATATGGTTTTTGAACATTCCGTGTGCTTTTACCTTGCCATACCACAAATACGCATGCCATCCTAACGAGTTGTTAAAACCTTCCAGGTCTAGGACATCTGTGTTCTCTAATAAAATCCAATCTTTCATCCAGCAGAAGGCTGCAGCTTCGTAATATAGCCTTAAGTCTGGCAGGGCAAACCCCCCTCTTTCTTTTGCGTCAGTTAGTATTTTAAACTTTATTCGGGGCTTTTTGCCCTGCCAAACAAACTTTGAAATGTCCTTCTGCCACTTTCCAAAACATTCCACTCTGTCCACGATCTGCAAGGTTTGAAATAGAAACAACATCTTTGGCAAGACGTTCATTTTTATAGCAGCAATTCGGCCCAGCAAGGAAAGCTTTAATCTTGACCAAATTTCTAGATCTTTCTTAACTTCTAACCAACATTTTTCATAGTTGTCTTTAAACAAATTCAAATTTTTAGACGACAAGTTTACCCCCAGGTATTTCACTTTTTTAACCACATTTAACTCTGTTTCCTTCTGAAACCCCTCTGTTTCTGAAGGTGTCAAGTTTTTCCCCAAAACTTTAGTTTTTTGTTTATTCAACTTAAATCCTGCCACCCGACCAAATTCTTGAATCAATTCTAAAACTCTTTTTGTGCTAGATTCTGGCTCCTGTAGTGTTAAAACTAAGTCATCTGCAAATGCTTTCAGTTTATATTGTTTCACTCCGACCCGTATCCCTTGTATTTGCCGGTCCCTCCTAATCATATTCAACAGCACCTCCAGGACTGAGATAAATAATAGGGGGGATAGGGGGCACCCCTGGCGTGTTCCTTTTTCAATATGGAACTCCTCTGTCACCACATTGTTCACTATCAACTTAGCTTTTTGTTCTGAATAGATTGCTTCAATGCCATTTTCAAACCCCGTCCCACTCCCATCCCTTCCAAGTTTTTCTTCATAAACTTCCAAGAAATGTTATCAAAGGCCTTCTCTGCGTCAATAAAAATTAACACTGCTTTAGTGTTAATGTTTGTTTGCAAAAGTTCCAGAATATCTATGATATTCCTAGTGTTGTCACACAAATGCCTACCAGGGAGAAAGCCTGCTTGGTCCTTGTGAATTACTTCATTTAAAACCTTTTTGAGTCTACTTGCCAAAATGTCTGCAAATATTTTGTAATCCACATTTAGGAATGAGATGGGACGGTAGTTCCTAAGTTGAGTCTTTTCAGTTTCCACTTTGGGTATCAATGTGATGAAAGCTTCTTTCCACGTTTCCGGTGCCCTTCCTCCCCCCATAATCTGGTTACACACCTCCATTAGTGGTTGTATCAAATAGTCTTTCAACGTCCTGTAGTACTTGGAGGTAAGTCCATCTGGTCCTGGAGACTTGCCCAGCTGCATATTCTGAATGGCGTCCTCAATTTCCTGTTGTGTTATTTTATAGTTCAAGATTGATCTCTTCTCCTGAGATAATTCTGGTAAACCGTTGAGTTTCAAAAACTGATCCATCTCAGACACTTCCTCAGGCCCTTGTGTATACAACTTTTTAAAGTATTTCTGGAAACACTTTCTAATTTCGCCTGGTTTCTGGATATTTTTCCCTTCCACCTCTAGATTGGTAACATAGTTCAATTTTTGTCTTTTTTTCAACTGCCATGCCAGCAGTTTCCCACATTTATTCGCTGACTCAAAAGATCTTTGTTTCATTTGTTTAATTTTCCATTCCACTTCTTGGTTTATCAGTTTCAAATATTGTGACTGGTGGAATTTAATTTCTCGTAGAATCTCTTTTGATTTTGGGTTAGATCTCAATCTTTTCTCTCCGTCTCTTATCTTCTCTAATATTTTATCCTTTTTTCCATTCCAGAGTTTTTTCTTAATCGTATTTTGTTGTATCAGAAACCCTCTCATTACAGCTTTACTTGCGTCCCAGATCGTTCTTTTTTCCACCGAAGTGTTCAAGTTAATTTCAAAATAGTCCTTTAAAGCTTTTTGGGCCTTCTTTACAATCTCTTGATCTCTAAACAGGCTGTCATTCATTTTCCATCTAAAGGAGCCGGCTGGAGTAAATCTCACTTCCTTTTTCAGGGCATTGTGGTCGGAGCAAGTCTTTGGGCAGATTTCCACTCTTGTAGTCTTTGGTGCCAGCCCTCTAGTTGTCCAAATTTGGTCGATTCTTGTCCATGACAAGTGGGCCTCAGAAAAGAAAGTTCCTTCTTTACCTAGGGGGTTCCTTGTCCGCCAAATATCAATCAAGTCCATATTGTCTGCCAGTTCAAAAAAGGTTTTCGGTAGTCTGCCATCCTTGGTTAAATTTTGATTTTGTGACTTATCCATAAAAGTAGAGACCACCCCATTCATATCTCCCATCATAATGATGTTCGAATAGTCCAGATAGTCCAATAATGTCTCATGCAGCTTCTTGTAAAATTCCGATTTCCCCTCATTTGGTGCGTAGATTCCTAATATCAAAACTTTTTCTCCTTGAGTTTGTATTTCAATTGCCAGGATTCTTCCTTGTTCATCTTTAAACAAAAATTTCGGTGCTAGGTTCTCCTTTGCGTAGATCACCACGCCTCTCTTTTTGACTCTATCTGATGAGATAAATTCTTGGCCTAGTCTTTTGTTAATTAGCACTTTCCTGTGGAGCCTAGTCACATGTGTTTCTTGCAAACAAATTATATCCAGATGTTCTTTTTTCAAAATATGGAAAATCCTTTTTCGTTTTTCCGGGGAATTTGCTCCATTAATATTCCAACTGTACAGCTGCAGAGACATCCTGTATCAATCTGTTGTTACTCTTTATGGGGTGTCCTCTTTTTTGTCCGGTTCCGAGGAAGAAGGTGTTGGTTCTGTTCCAGGCTGTGGCGTAGGCCAAGGGACTGCTATTCCCTTCTGCAGATCCTCTCCGTGGTCGTGCAGGAACTTCTGATTATCCTCTTTTGTTTTGATTCTAACCTTCTTTCCTTTGTAGTTAAATGATAAACCTTGTGGAAACTCCCACCTGTATGGTATCCCGTTGCTTCTCAAAAGTCTTGCTAGATCAGTATATGTAGATCTGAGATCCAAGAGTTGTTTTGGTATATCCTTGTAAATCTCCGCTTTTCTGTCCTGGATCTCAAGTGATTTGTTGAAATGAAGGTCAAGTATTTTGTCTCTCTCCTGTTTAGTCCTCAAGATGATCAGACAGTCTCTAGGCCTGTCCTTCTTTGCTGCTCTTCCCAATCTAAACGCAGTTGTTATTTTAAAGTCTTTGTCTTCTTCTATACCCCAGAACTTAGAAAATTCTGCTGTCAGGTAGCCGGTCAAATCTTCTTTCTCGAGCTCTGGGATAGATCGTAATCTTAAGTTATTTTCCCGATTTCTCAATTCCGCCATAGACAGGTAGGCCTGCTGGTCACTAATGTGCTTATGTAGTGGCTTTACCTCTCCTTTCAATTCGTCCACTTTCTGGTTCGCTTGGTCAGCTTTTAAATTTGCAGCCTCAGCCAGTTTCCGATTCTCAGAAGTGGCGTCTTTTAGGTTCCCAATTGCTTGTGAATGTTGTGCCACTTGTTCAGATAGTTTTGTAATAGAGGATGTGGCTAAATCAATTTTTGCTGTTTGATCATCAACCTTCTTGTTTAAGATTGCAAATTGTTGTAACATTTCATTTAGAAGAGTATCAGATCCCCCTGCAGCCATATCCTCTGTTGTTGGCTGTTCAGCTTCCTTTATTACAGCTGTTATTGGGAGTTCAACTCCCTTTAATACAGCAGGGACTGATGATCTACGCGACTGAGAAGTCAGAGTTGTTTGCACAAGTTGGCCTTTCCCTGCTTTCGCTTTTGCAGATCTTGTTTTCGGAGGGCCACTCATTCCACACCTGTCTATGAATCAAGGTCAGATTGTCTATTGTTCCATGGGAAAGACAGTCCTCAATGTAGATAACAAAACAGCAGAGAGTCAAAACAAAGTTAGTTCCCAGGAGTTTGTAATTCCCAAGCTCCACTAGAGGGAGTGTTATTACAGTTCAGGAAAGAAGGAAAAAAGTTCAGTCGCCATTAAAGTTCCTGCAAGTAAATAATTTAACAATAGTCCTTAAAACTTTTTCCACTTGCAGAGCCCTTCTTAAATTGCCACAAAATTCACATCCAAAGGTGCAAGCAACAGTTACTTAATTGTATCTTCCAATAGTGCCTCTATGTAACTATTTCAGTTTTATATATTGTATCCGCAAAGACAACTCTTTTCCCTTCTGTCAGCCCGAAGTTGGGTTCCAAAGTTTTTAAAGCCCGCAAAAGGAGAAGGTTCCCAGTTTAGATCAACACAATAACATAAAGCAGAAAAAGAACTTGCCTTTCCTTTCAATTTCCAATCTTGCCAAACGCACGATACTTCCAAGTTTGTAATCCCTTTCAACTGCTTCCAGCTTGTCAGTTTTTTTGCCTTTGATCTTTAAGCATTACCGGAAGACGGACTTCCTTTTTTTCGTCTCCCGCTTTCAGCCAAATTCAGAATTTGTAGTTCCAAATAGAGTAGTTCTTACTCACGAGTAGATGATTTAGAATCCAATGTTTAAGGAAGAAAGGTCAGCGCTCATCAGCAGCAGCCGCGCGGCTTCGCTCCCGCAGAAAGAGCGATGAACTCACAGCACCGCTTCCCCTCCACGCTTCCGGAGCCCCTTACGGGGTCCCTTCTTCGTTTTGGGGGTCGCTCCAGGTGCCCGCCGAGTCCCACGGCCACGGGCTCACTCTGCCCGTGGTTTTTCTTAATGGATCGTCGCTGTGCCGTAGCGAACGGTCCTTTCCTGCAGAGCCCCTCTTCAGAGACTGAAGAGGACCGCCATTGCTTGTTTCGCGCCGCCTCCGGAAGTCAGGAAGACCGGGACCCAGTCTTTTGGAAAAGATTCCACTGGGTCAATTATTGCTCAGCAATAAGCCTCACTTTCTTTTTCTCCAATTGCTGCGTCTGTCAATTCTTGAACTATCTGAATTGATCACTGGTACCCATTAAAATTTGTTGCAACATCTTCAACTCTTCTTACAAAAAAAAATTAAAAATTAAATAAATAAAATTTAAATAAATAAAAAACGGTGAGATGCAGTGATCAGGTGGGATTGCTATGAGGAATTATAACAAATATAGAGTAAGCCATCTGTGTCAGCAATGGTTAAGAGTACAGGAGCAGGAACATCTGTGATGTCAACTTACGTGTATAAGCTTACGTGTCTGGATTCCTGGGGAAAGGGGGAGAGGGTGCCTGGAGGATATATATACTGTATGCAATTTCTCTTGCTTTTGTGCTTGCTGTGAACCGATTCATGCAGTGCCTTCTGCTATCCAGAGAGCAGAATAAACTCTTTCTCTGAACCAAACCTCGGTGTCATTTGACTCCTTCCTCCCTGTTCTGGGAGCAACGCTCACCCTACCAATCGGTAAAGACTAATAAGGCTTTTTTTAATGTGTATGGGGACACTCCAGTGAATGTTTGAGTGCATGAGACGTTGGGGCTCAGAGCCACTGGCAAAGCGAAGTGTGGTCCTTGAAGTGCGGTTCCTGGCAACACAAGTCTGTCTAGGCCACTAACAGGACGCAGAGAAAGGTGACTGAGTGAAAAATAATACTAGGTGGTCGGAGTGTCCCAAATCATGGGGGGTACAAGCAGTAAATCGACCCCCTTGCAGTGTGTGTGTGTTTTCTGGATGATAATTGGAAGGACGCCACAAAGGGAGATGATTGGGGGTTTAAGAACCCATGATTGGGGGTTTAAATCGGATGTTCATGCAGATCAGGAGAGAAGTGAGAATGTTAGAACAGGAAAAAAGTTGGTTAGTGTGTTGCGTGGCTATTCCCCCCCCCCCCACAGGTGGAATAAATAAAGACAACGGACACAGCGATTTAGGTTTAATGGGCGAAATTGGCCACAACTTTATTGATTACAGGAAAGAAGGGTATTGGCTTTAGGCATTGGCCCCTAACCGACTATCCGGTCTAACCGGGAAGGGTTAAACACCAACAGGGGGAGCCACCCGAGATGCGTATCCCTAGGCGCTCCCCGAGGGGTTACCGCTCGGGGGCGCGCTTTAGGCCCTAGCCTCCGTAGGTTTCGGACGAGGCGTCGCCCCTCGGAGTCCTTTAACGAACTACCCTTCAAGCATTGGGGGAGGTGATGGCGTTCCTCCCCCCCAACCTCATCTGCATGACAATACCCCGGCCAATGCCTACCGCCACCGAGCCGCAAGCCGGCTCGCCGCCAATACCCTTAGACCTGTAACCAATCCCTCACACCTTGAAAAATATCCGCCAACCAAATATCATTTCCCGCATCAGATAGATGCACGCCATCCCAGCGATAAAGCATTTCCTTGTCAAACCGTATACCTGGGTGCTGAATGACCCGACCTCCCAGTGCAACCACTCTGCGCGCCACCGTGCGCTCCACAATCCTTCTAGCCTTATTCACCGCCACGGGCTTCTCTGCGTCCCGCCAGCATCGCCTTTCCAGCAAAGATGACCAAATGATTGTAATGCTTTCATGGGATGCCCTCAACAGTTCCAAGTCATTGATAATGTTCCACATCAAGTTTACCCCTTTCCTATATGCCAAGTCATTCTCGCCCAGCTGGATGACCAAGGCATCGGGAGGGCCCTCGGCAGCGATTCTTTTGGATACAACTGGGAAAAACTCTTCCCAACGCATACCCCGCCTAGCGATCCAAGATAATTTGACCCTGCTGGGTAGCTGTAGCTCTTTAACCCAGCCCCTTCGTTCGGCGCGCCGCTTTGCCCAATAAACGATGCTGTGGCCGAGGATCCACAGTCGAACCACACCAGTACCTGAAAAGAGAGAATTGGAGAACCGAATCAGGAGGAGTGCCCTAGGGGAGAGCTGGGGGAAATTTGAAGGGCTAACGGATATAACCCTGGAATGCATTGGATTTCCAGCGCCCCATGTCCATGATTCTTTCAGCCGGTAAGCCCATATGGGCGGCGGTAGTCGCCGCCCCGATGCGAAAAGAGTGCGCGGCGTACTCCTCCTGGGGAAGCCCGATGGCGGCAATTGCTTTGCGCATAACCCTCGTGAACTGCTGCTTTGAGAGGGAGGAACCGTCAGAATGCAAGAAAAAGGGGCCACTGGATTTTGGTCTCACACACAGGTATTTTCTAGCATCCTTTACCGGGCAAGGGCCCGCCTTTTGAGTCGCCTGGAGGCATACCAAGGCTCCCCTGCCAAGCTGATCAGTCTTTGAACTACGGATTTTTAACATTACATGCGAACTGCCCACCGTCACGTCCTCAAGCAGTAGCCCCTTAGAGGCTGTGCGGTTCTCACATACCACTTCACCTATGCGTAGCGCGCCAAAGAATGCGAAAGAAAATGCTGCTGAAAATAGTCTTGCCTCATATCTTGACCAACACAGGGCCCTCAACTTCCTACGAATTTGGGTGAGTATATCTAAAGTTATTGGTCTTCTCCTGTCCCTGCCGTGAGGCCTGGACCTGCGCCAGCCCTCAAGCATCTTACGCACTACGAAATGCGAACAGGGATCCACGGAAAATAGAGTTTTAGAAAAGAAGGATATAGCCGCTGAATGGATATTGAGGGTTTTGGGGGCCCGGCCAAGATCTCTAAGGTGGACCAAATACTCTATGACTTCGGACTTGGACGGTGGCCTGCCTGGCTTGGGCCGTCCCTTTCTGATGCGGAAGGATGTGAAGTCTAGCCATGCCTTATTATACGATCTCAGGGTAGAAGGCGCTAGCGCAGACAATACTCCCTTTATTGCTTCTCGCTGCCAATATTCCAGAGGTGCTCCGGGAATGGTTGCGGCTGCTGCTGCGCATCCGGCGCCAATGAGCGAAAGCGTTCCATCTGGAAACGGGATAGAGCATCCGCGATGTTATTATCAATACCAGGGACAAACTTGGCTGAAGCGTGAAGGTTCAACCGCAGGCAGGAAAGGACAAAGTACCTTAAAAGGGACGCTACTCTGGGTGAGCGTGACGTTTGTTTATTCAAAACTGACACCACCGCTAGATTGTCCGTCCAGAAACAGACCCTATGGTTTTTGAACTGGTCCTCCCATAAGTGAATTGCAACTACGATGGGAAAGAATTCTAAGAATGTCAAGTCGCGTAGTATAGGTTTACCTTGCCAGGAGGGGGGCCAGTGCTGGGCACACCACTGGCCCCTGAAGTATACCCCAAAACCAAGAGACCCGGCCGCATCCGAATGTACTTGGAAATCGGACTGCAGCGCCAAGCTATCCTGCCACAGCGATATGCCGTTGAACCCTTCCAGGAATTGTAACCAAATGAGGAGGTCCGCCTTTACCGCCTTAGAAAGGCGTACCCTATGATGGGGTGACCGTAAGCCCATGGACAGCTTTGCTAGGCGGCCGCAGAAAGGACGACCGGGGGAGATCACACGGCAGGCAAAGTTGAGGTGCCCCAGGAGGGATTGAATTTGTCTCAAGGTGACCTTCTTTAGGGGCAGCATTTGGCTGATAAGCTCTCTTAAGGCAGCCAACTTTTCAGCCGGTAAGCGCGAGGTTTGGGCTACGGTGTCGAGTTCAATGCCCAGGTAGGTCATAGTAGTGACCGGACCCTCGGTCTTCTCACTTGCCAGAGGGACGCCCAGTTCCCCAGCTAAGGATTCGAAGGCCAGGAGGAGGGACCTACACTCCCCTGCGTCGCTCGCCACTAAAATAAAATCATCGAGATAATGACCCACCCCTAGAGAGCCAGTTCTAAACTTTAGGGCCCATTCCAAGAAGGTGCTGAAGGTCTCGAACGCTGCACAGGCAATAGAACAACCCATGGGCATAGCTTTGTCAATGAAGTATGCTCCCTGGAATTTGAAACCCAACCAGCGGTGGTCCTCCGGATGAACCGGGAGTAAGCGAAATGCTGACTCAATGTCGCATTTTGCCAAAAAGGCGCCCCTGCCAAAGCTCCGCACCAACCGCACAGCTTGATCGAATGAAGAGTACTTCACCGTGCACATCTCTTGGGGAATTGCGTCATTAACCGAAGTTCCTTTGGGATAGGACAGGTTGTGTATCATTCTAAATTCACCGGGGGCCTTCTTTGGGACAATACCCAGCGGGGAGATATGAAGCCCCTCAATAGGCGGAGTTGTGAATGGACCAGCTACCCTGCCAGCTGTAATTTCCTTCTGTATCTTTTTAAGCGCGATGTCGGGTCTTTCTAACACTGATTTCTGGTTAGGTGGGCAACTGGAATTGGGTGTAAAAGCAATCGGAATTCTAAAACCTTCAGAAAACCCTTCCTCAAGTAGGTGAGCCGCACGTCTATTTGGATAGAACTTCAAGAGTGCTCTCAAGGGCTCCAATTTTATCGGAGAGCACGCGAGGCCTAGGGAGATGTTAGTATCGAGCCCCGGCTGGCCCTTGGGCGGGGGCTGCAGGTCCGGCGGAGCCACCCCTGTTTCCCCGGGAGAGGTGACCCCTGCCCCCCCGAAAGGGCTGCTGCCTCCCTTTGAAGCAGTTGACCGCAGGGTGGCTGCCTAAGCACCTCTCGCATTCGTGTAGGTACTTACAGGTAACGCGCTGACAGGTACCCTTGTTGAAGTCCCAGCACTGTCTACGGCGCTGGGTCTCCACCTTACCAGCTTTTGGCTGTTGAGTGGTTTTCCTCTCGATATTGGGCCCCACATGTTCAAACCAGCAGTTGTTGTCCTTTTGGTCCCAGCGAGTTGAAGACAGCAGCGAGGCATTCCTCCGAAAGTCTTCATCATACGCCAAAGCGGCCTCATCACCTGCCTGCTCCCGTGCCCTCCTGACGTGAGCCAGGTAGGACACGAGATGCGCGCCCCTCTTAGGATAACAACTTGACACCACAGCCATAAACACTTGATAGCCATTAAGCCAGTTCTCAAAAGATCGCTCCACCCGGGGCACCCTGTACCTCCTTTTCCCATAGTACTTAATTTTCTCCCCTTTTCCCTTTACCTGGGCTGGGGGCAGCAGGGAAAACATATCCACGTAATTGCCATTCAATATCTTGTTCCTCTTCCTCTTAGAGAGGTGATTCCCCAGAATAAAGTCAGTGGCAGCGTTGGTTGAGACTTTAACGTCTGGGACCAAAGCCCCATCCTTCCAATCAAGCGTGCCATTAAATGCCTTCCTGTGTGAGTTGGCCCTTCGTTCATGCACCCACTGGGGAGCTCCCACTTCCTCGCCCTCCCCCCAATAAGTTTCCATTGGTGCGTCACTATCCCCATCTGAAGAAGAGGTACCTGTTTCCTCCTCGGAGTCCGAAGTATCCCTCTTTTTGCTTTTCTTCGACCGATGCTTCTTCTTCGCCTTCCGCTTTCCGCCCCGTGGAGCGTCGTCATGGGGGGCCGGGTCGCTGGCAGCGGCCACCTGCTGAGGGGGCAGCTCCTCCTCGGAAGATGACTCCTCCGAGGTGCTTGGTTGACTAGGGTTATCCTGGAAAACACTGGGAACGTCAATCACCTCTTGGCGCGGGGCTGATGTAGAGGCCCCCGCTGGCCTGGCCTTTTGTGCGTTCGACCTAGGTTTTTTAGCTGGTGCCTTGCCTTTTGGTGGACCTGCCTTAGATTTTTGAGTTTTGGCAGCTTGCAAGCGCGTCCGTGGCCTGCTGGGGGCCTGCTCCACCACGCTAGCTGCACTAGTGGAGGGACCATCCTGACCCTGCTGGCTGGGGGGGGTGTCTGGTATGCAATCTTGTGTCAACTCGACAATGTTCGGTGAGGGAGTGATAGGTGCTCTGCACTGCGCGTAGAATGCTTGCAGCGCGGAAAAGAGCTGCGCCACGACCTGTGGGTTACCTGGGCCTGTTGGCAGTAAGGCATTGCCAAGCTGAGGTTGTTGGGGGTTGCTGTTGCTCTCCATGACCAAGCCGAAAGCAGCGACTTGGGGGGGGGCAGTCAAGTTTTATGCAAATCGGGAATTTATTTATTTATTGTTTATTTATTGTTTCTACCTATCTCTTTTTTTAAAAAAAAACAACAATTTTTTTAAAAATTTATTTATTTATTTATTTATTTATTTATTATATTTATCTATCTTATATATATATATATATATATATATATATATATATATATATATATATATATTTGCTTTCGTAGATTTTCACGGGTACAGGAATGTAGGTTTTGGTGTCTTCGGGTGTCTTCCCGTGTAAGAGTTGGGGTGTCTAGGCGACGTTTCGACGAGGTCTCACTCGTCATCTTCAGGCTGGTGCTTTCGGCTTCTTGTTACTAGAACAGAGCAGGATCTCAGTGTTTGAGTTCCTATAAATAGAGTGTTTGAGTTCCTATAAATAGAGTGTTTGAGTTCCTATAAACTCAGTGTTTGAGTTCCTATAAATAGAGCAGGAACTCAGTGTTTGAGTTCCTTCCAGTTCATAGAAACAATAAAGAAGCAAAACCTACATCCCGATGACCTACTTGTGAGCTTCGATGTTGTATCTCTCTTCACACAAGTGCCCATTAATGAAGCCTTGACAGCCATTCAAAACAAATACAATCCCCCCGAATACATCCTGGACCTGACCAACCACTGCCTAACCAACACGTACTTCATCCACAATGGACAAAGATACAAACAGATAGAAGGAGCACCTATGGGATCACCCCTCTCACCGGTCATCGCAAATCTGTACATGGAACACTTTGAAACCAATGCTTTAGACAAGTCAGAACACAAACCCAAACTTTGGCTCAGATATGTTGACGACACCTTTGTAATTTGGCCACACGGGAAGGAAAAACTAGATAGCTTCCTCACACATCTCAACAGCCTACACCCCAAAATACAATTCACTATGGAAATAGAAGCCAACAACCAACTTCCCTTCCTTGACGTCCTAATCTACAAAAAACCTGATGGCTCCCTAGGACACACTATCTACCGGAAAAAAACACACACCAACCGCTACTTACATGCACAATCACACCACCACCCTGCACAAATAAACTCCGTAGCCAAGACTCTCATCTCCAGAACCAAACGCCTGGCTGACAAAGACCACTTGACAACTGAGTTACAGAATCTCTCAAATGTGTTAATCGCCAACGGATACCAGCAAAACAGGGTTACGAAGCTAATCCAAAAAGAAACACCCCCCAAAAACCAAGACACAGAAGAAAACAATGGCATGGCCCTCCTTCCTTATATCAAGGGCACCACAGATAAAATTAGCAAAATCCTCCATAAACACAATATCAAAACAGCCTTTTGCACCAACCAAAAAATAGCCAATATCCTCAGAAACCCAAAAGATAAAATCCAGTTAGAAAACCAAGGGGTCTATGAAATACCCTGCAAAGTCTGCCCAGCCACGTACATTGGACAAACAAACAGACGAATAAATGCACGTATCGCAGAACACAAGAATGCCGTCAAAAAAGAAGAAAAAACTTCCTCTCTTTACCAACACATGAAAGAAACAGGACACGAAATTAATTTTGCAGATTCCAAATTGCTCTTTAACATGGAACATCACCACAAGAGAATAATCATGGAAGCCATCGAGATAGAGAAACACCCTCACAACATGAACAAGCGTGACGACACGTCCCGCCTGCCAGACATCTGGAAATTAGCCCTCCCCACAAAAACCGACACCAGAACCAGAGGCACACAGAACGCCATCTCCAATCAACCACACCAGACCCAAACCCAGACCCTCTCCACAGATAAATTACAGATACCATCCAGTAGCCAAACCATAGTGGCACCTCCGGATGCTGCACCCCCCTGCAATCCCTACACAGATCTGGCTGGCACAGGGCACAAAACCACAGCTCGCCCCTATACACGAAGCCAAGCCAGAGCACAACTAAGTGCAGTACAGCCATCTTCTCAGAAAAACTCTTCTCAGAAAAACTCAGAAAAACTCTTCACAAGCTCAAGAGGTCAAGACACGAAAGCTTTAGCAACTAATCCACACCTAATGACCCTCCTAAGTGGTACTCAGAATATCACTCAAGAAATCACTCAAGATATCCCTCAAGTAATTAATGAACAAAAGAAGAAAAGGCACAATAACCTGGGAACCTCCTCTCTGCCCAGAACGTTGGAGGCTATACACCACACCCCCTCAACAGTATTTATAGGAACTCAAACACTGAGATCCTGCTCTGTTCTAGTAACAAGAAGCCGAAAGCACCAGCCTGAAGATGACGAGTGAGACCTCGTCGAAACGTCGCCTAGACACCCCAACTCTTACACGGGAAGATACCCGAAAACACCAAAACCTGCATATATATATATATATATATATATATATATATATATATATATATATAAAATTCTTGTTTATATTCAACAACCGCAATGGGAAACAGGCAACCTGATCTGCCCACACACACTGGCTGTTGCTGTAAATAAGGGATCTGAAATGCACTTCACAAAATTGCTGCAATTATACTTCTTGCCGCTAGATGGCAGTGTTCGCCAGGAATTTGCTTAAACCCACTGCCGAAGACGGGAACCAACGTAACTTAAAATAGAAATTTGTTGTTCACCAAAACGCTAAATAAACAGCAGCTGCCAAATGCAGATGTGATATATATTAGTATTGTCTTCTAGATTTTTACTGATTAGTAGTTAGGAGCGTAAGTATGAGGCTTTTTATTATTTTTTTTATTTATTTATCTGTCTCTTTATTTATTTACTTACTTATTTACTTATTTATTTATTTTTTAAAGGTTAAAGCCCCAATCCCAGCGAACTGCCCTGGCAGGGGCTCCCCTGCTGGTGGCTTAGAGGCGCGCTGATAGCAGACCTGAGTGTATCAGAGCCTAGAACCACGGGAAATATATATAAACTCAAAACAAATCAAAGGCAAGAATATTTAAAATTTTAAATGCGGTTGCCAGGCCCTTTCCCTTAAACAAAATGGCTGCCCCAGCCTCACACGTGGCCTCCCAAAATGGTGACCGGCAGGGGAACAAGGAACCTACTCAGCACTATGCAACAGCGTATAGCAGGTCAGCCTCTGAAGACAATGCCCCTAATTATCACTCGTTAGCTGTGAATTGACCTGCCGGCCAGCACACACCCAGGCAGACACGGAAGTAAAAATACCCACTTTAAAAACAAGCTGGGGGGGGGGGTTAACAGGGAATGGGAGCAATCACAATGTCCACAAACAGAAGGAGAAGCGGAGACTGTTCAACATCAACTGTTTAAAGAGCAGTCAAACCACGTGGGAAGAGGGGAGAAACAAAGGGGAGAGGGGGAGAAACAAAGGGGAGAGGGGGAGAAACAAAGGGGAGAGGGGGAGAAACAAAGGGGCAGAATGGAGACTGTTTAAAAGCAGCAAATGTCCAGCAAAACCCCCGCAGCAGCGGATAGCACACAAGTAACCCGATTAAATTAAATTGCAAAATACCCACACAGCAAAACACTCAGCAAAGCCCCCGCAGCAGCAGCGCCTTCTTCTTATAATCTGATGTTGCACTTTTAACACCCGGTCTCCCTTCCAATTTGAAACCACATCAGACCCTGCTTAGCTTTACAAATGTGCTAGCAGTTTTATTGCTGCACCACCAGGGGGACTACAGGAAAACCAGCTAAATTCACAAGCAATAAAATAAGATACGACCTGCTGGAAGATACGAAGACTCCGCTTGGAGGAAACACAGAAAAGCCACGTGAGGAGGGTTGTTGAACTGAAGGAGCGGAGAAGGCACAGGAGGGAGGCTGCCGGGCTCGATCAGCTGGCTGGCTGCTGTATGGGGTTTTTTGCCCAGCGATGGAACAGCTGGTGGTGAGTCACGCTGCTGAAGCAACCTAAGAGAATAAGCCCCCCCCGAGGAACCTGAGCGATTTCTGCCCAATGCCCTTGCAAAGCGCAGGAGGAAAATTTTTCCTGTAGTGATTTCAGCTCAAGTAAATAAAAGGCAAGCGGCAAAAGGACGTTCCGAACGGCTAAGCTTGCTGGTGCTCCACAAGGCTAGGTAAAAAGCTCCAGGTTCCACGAGGCTCCGAGGATTCCAGCGAGCGGAAGGATCACAACAACAAACCGCGTCGTCTCCCAGGCGAAAAGGGGCGAGCCGAGGGCTGCCCCAACCTTAAGTGGCCTTTCTAAGGCCCGCCCCTGCCGCCAGCCGATTGGCTGGCGCCAAGGGGATGTTAATTGGGGGAATCCTGGCGGCCTCCCGCGAGGCTGGCACCAGCCTCGCGAGGGCGAGTGTGGATGGTGTCGTGATCCCGCAACCCCCCCTCCTCCTGACGATAGGAAGGGGCATTGTAAAGACGGTTGAGTGTTTATGCTGATTAGTATTAATGAAATTAATATATTCAGATGCTATTATTGAAAGAGAATTTACTAAATTCAGTAAAAGCTGAATTGCATAGAGGCTGTGCGTGACCAGCAACACACTTAGTCACAGTCTTGCTCAGCTTCTTGGTTGAGGTTTTCATGAGTAAAAACAGTTTTTAAAGAATTAATCCACAGCTGCTGCAATGCTGAAAGGTGCAGTTGCCTTGATCTCACCACAAAATTTTGTACCTTTGAATGAAAGAGGCAAAATAGTGCCGTTTTCCTGGTTTTATTTAAAACCTCAAGGAAGAAAGAAAATCCTTTTTTTTTTTAGGCTAGGAGGGAAAGTAGCTTTGCACTGTGAGAAACTCGAGCTATCTCTGGTTTGGTTTCTGTATTTAAACTATACAAGTTTTGAAAAACTGGCTAGGATTCTGTATGCTGCTGTACCATGGTGAATAATTGGAAGAGGAAGAATTTTGTGTTTTGACTGGAACTGCATTTTTCCCAGAACTATTTTTATCTGAAGTATGTAAGGTGTAAATGAAATCAAAGAAACGGGTGCAATTCGAACCTTTACATGAATGTATCAAAAGACTTTCAAGTTTATATTTGCGGCCACCCGGGGGGGGGGGAGATATTAGGTTTGGAGTAACTTTAGGAATCGTGAGCAACAACCATTCCCCTTTCCCTTTGAACTATTGGGCATTAATTTGAAATTTCTGAGTAATATCTGCCAGTTGCTGACACCTGGTGGGGATTATGTGCAACTCCAAGACATATATTCGCTTGGAAAAATGTGCCTTTTATTGTTTTGTTCATCAGCCGAGGGCACTGACAGAAATAAAAGAAATCTGCCACACATTTACCAAAGCATTCAGTTGGGCCCTAATGGTTCAGGAGTAGTCTGCAGCCATTAAAATAAGAGAACCAGTGGGTAAATCTTACCCAATATTTGTGTGTTTATAATGTCTACAGTTTCGTATACAGGTGGTACATGACACCAGTCAAGCTTGCAAAAATCTATCATTTGCCCGATAATATATGGTGGAAATGTAAAGAGACTGAAGGTACATTCTTTCACCTTTGGTGGACGTGCCCAAGGATTAAGGCTTTCTGGGAGATTATTTATAATGAAATGAAAAGGGTATTTAAGTATACCTTTCTGAAGAAACCAGAGGCCTTTCTCCTGGGCATAGTTGGCCAATTGGTGCCAAAGAAGGACAGAACTTTTTTTATGTATGCCACAACAGCAGCAAGAATACTTATTGCAAAGTATTGGAAGACACAAGATCTACCCACTCTGGAAGAATGGCAGATGAAGGTGATGGACTACATGGAATTGGCGGAAATGACTGGCAGAATCCGAGACCAGGGAGAAGAGTCGGTGGAAGAAGATTGAAAGAAATTTAAAGATTATTTACAGAAATATTGCAAAATTAATGAATGTTAGAATGATGTCAGAATGAAGTTAAGTGGTTTAAGCAGCAATGTTATAAAGGTGTATGTAAAAATGGATTATTAACAGGTGAGAATCCAAAGTTATAATATACTAAGTTAAAGGATTAAGATAAAAACAAAGAGGGAAAGAAATTGCTGAATTAACTAACTGAATTGGAATACAAAAAAGGGAGGTGTGAGGAGGTCAGGGAAGCAAGGAAATGAATGTAAGGTGGAAAGATTGATGTATTTTTTAAAGTGTTTTTTTATCTTTTTTGTATTTTGTATTTTTCTTTTATTCTTATTTTTGTCTTTTTTTTCTTTTCTTTTTATCTATGTAATTTTTTTCTTTGAAACCTTAATAAATATCATTTAAAAATATATATATATAATGTCTACAGTTTCGAAAGCAAAGCTTTAAAAATATACATGCAAAGACAATCTACCCTTAGGGCAGAGAGAAACATGATACGGGACTTGGGGCTGCCAAGAAAATATTGGGCCTGAGTTGACGTCCACCTGCACCCAGTTGTGGTGCCAGGTGCAACTTATTATTGTATGTGCTGGCATCATGCTTCCTGTGGGACTTCAAAGTGCACGCATTTGGTTGGATTATGTCCCAATTTACTGCCCATGACATAAGGTCACATGTTTTCCAGGATCTGTCTTCAGACCTAGTGCTCAGGTCAGATATTTAGTTTCACATTATGAAAAGGAACAAGCAGGAACCTTTCCCCTAAATGGTGTCTTGGTACCTGCTCTCTCAGCCCCCCCCCCATCTGCTCTACATATGCTTAAATTAAATAGATATGTAAAAAGTTGGTGTTAAAAGTTGAGTTGCATTCTGTCTCCTTCTGTGTGCCATTCAGATGCAGAAATGAGTTTATACTTACTCAGCATGGTCATCAAGTCAGTGTCTACTGTGGGTTCTTAAACATTCTGAATACAGTGTGCGCTCTTTCTTTGCTGTTTCTTTGAGTTCTGATGTCACTTATCTGAAAGTCAGCATTAGTTGCTTATTCTAAAGCGCATTAGTTGCTTATTCTAAAGCAAGAAAAGGAGGGCTACCCTGATTCATATAATCAGTTATCAGTAATCAATATATTCACATATGCTGACACATAATCAGGGCTTACAGTGATTTTTATAATCCATTTGAATCAAGGAAAGCTTTGCCTAGCTTAACTGCAAAACTGCTTGAAACCGCAAGTCCAGACACCGACCTTTCCCCCAGTACATTTTACACCCTAGAGAAAAGGGGAAGCCATAAATCAGAAGGCGCTGGTACAAAACTCCCCCTCAGATCCAGACTAAAATGGTCCACGAAACAGGAAGGGCCAAACCACAAAAACTCCCTACATGAGCAGATGCACCAAGAGATCCCCTCCCTGAAGTCTTGTTTCCCTGTTCCATCAAACTAGAGAAAAGGTCAGACTGTACGTTACTGTACAGGAAAGCAGAAGTTGGGAGTGAACTCTGTGCACGGCCAGGAGCATGGCAGAAAGTGCGCTCATTGGTTAATTTTCGCTGGCGTTCGTGATTGTCTCATGATCTGTGATGTGTACATGTATTTAACCTCAGAACTTGTATGCTTTGGGGGCCCAGTCTTTTGGAAAGGATTCAAACTGGGTCCATTATTGCTCAGCAATAAACTTCACCTTCATTTTCTCCAAATTGCTGCGTCTGTCAATCCTTTGTTTCATTTAAGTGGGCACCACTTAATTTCACTTGCTTCAATTCCTCCTGTTTAATAGGAACACCCTTTTAAACTGTTATCAGATGTTTTCTTATAAGAAAATTCAGCCATACAGCAGGTAGCACTACAAGGACGCACCAAGTTTTTTTGGGGGGAAACAAAGGGAAAAAATTATTTTCCCCCCAGGCGCTTGTGGGGCCGGCAGCGGGGAGAATCGCTCTTCTCCCCACAGCCCGCCTTCAGACCAGGTCCGGGGACAGCTGCACCTCCCAGCCGTCCCCGGAGCTTGCGGGGCAGGCAGCGGGGCGAAGCGTTCTTTTCCCCGCCGCCCGCCTTCAGATCAGGTCTGGGGACAGCGGGAAGACGCGCTGCACCTCCCAGCTGTCCCTGGAGCTTGCGGGGCAGGCAGTGGGGAGAAGCGCTCTTCTCCCCGCCGCCCACCTTCAGATCAGGTCCGGGGACAGCAGGAAGATGCGCTGCGCATCCCAGCTGTCCCCGGAGCTTGCGGGGCAGGCAGCGGGGAGAAGTGTCCCCACCGTCAGCCTCCAAACCACTTTGGGAGACAGCGGGATGGCGCCGTTCCGCCTCCCTCTGTCCCCTGACCTTGTGGGGCTGGCGCTGGGGCTCTCCTGAAGCCTGGAGAGCGAGAGGGGTCGGTGCGCACCGACCCTTCTCGCTCTCCAGGCTTCAGCGAAAGCCTGCATTCGCCCCATAGGACGCACACACATTTCCCCTTCATTTTTGGAGGGGGAAAAGTGCGTCCTATAGGGCGAAAAATACGGTATACCGTATACAATTTCTCTTGCTTTTGTGCTTGCTGTGAACCGATTCACGCAGTGCCTTCTGCTATCCGGAGAGCAGAATAAACTCTTTCTCTGAACCAAACCTCGGTGTCATTTGACTCCTTCCTCCCTGTTCTGGGAGCAACGCTCACCCTACCAATTGGTAAAGTCTAATAAGGCTACAAAACGATTTTAAAAAAAACAAAAACCCACCTTAGACTGAGTTTCAGCACACATGGAAAACTGAAAACAAATCCTTCTTTCCTGATGGCTGTAATGCAACTGAAAAAGATTTTCCATCCCAAAGCATTTCATTTTAAAAATCCAATTTAAATATAAAAAAATCCAATTTCAATCCCAAAAAATTGATTTAAATTTAAAAAATCCAATTTCAATCCAAAAAATCCAATTTAAATTTTTCAAAAATCTCATTTCTTTTGTTTTTTTCATAAAAACATTGATTTTTATTAACCTTGCGTGCCCATTAAGAGAAAAAATGAGGGGAGAACAGGAACTCCGCCCCCCATGACACTAAGGACCAGGCTGGCATGGGCAGGCAGGAAAGGACTTAAGCGAAATGCCAATGTCAACATGGGGGGGGGCGCCGTCAAAGGCGACCCCTGAAGTGGGGGGGGTGTCACGAGGTGCCCTTGCGAGGGGGTGAGAGGAGTTGGAGGAGGGGTGTCACTGTTGGGGGGGTTGTGGAGTGCCATTGCGAGGGGGGTGAGAAGGGGAGGAGCAGCCGGCCCTACCCCTTCCTCTCCCTCTCTCTGCCCCCTCCCTCTCCTTGCCCCTCTCACCCATCTTCTCTCGAAGCCCCCTCAGGGGCGGCGGAGGCAAGGAATTTGGGGCCCGCGGCGGCGCGGTTGCCTTCCACCATCTTCGGACCCGAGGCGGCGGCGGTGTCGGGGTGGGAGGGCGGAAGCCCCACTCGCAGGCGCACGCTCCGTTCCTCCCAGACTCCCACTCGGGCCGCCAAGCGTAACGAGCCAACTTCGTCGGACTGACTGGAGGCGCGGCGTATGCACTCTTGAGCATCCTCCGTCCGTCAAACGGATCGCGCATGCACGCTCCCTCGCGTGCCGGACTCCGCCCCTGGCAGCGCCTCAAGGGAGGGAGGGAGCGGCGCACACTCGAGACCCGCCCCTTGGAGCGGCGCGAGGCCCCCGTTTCCCGCCAAAATGTACCACGCCGACTGCTGCGGACTGACTGGAGGCGCAGGGGAGAGAAAGAGGGAGGCCACCTTCAGCGTTCCCCGTGCGTCAGGCAGGCGGCATGAGCGACTGACTCCGCCCCTGGCAGCGCCTTAAGGGAGGCAGGGATTGAGCGCCGTGCATGTGCTCCCCCTTACGGCCTTCGAGCGGCCCCTCAAGGGATGGAGCGAGCGGGAACGCGCATTCCCCCTCAGCGCCGCGCTCGCTCGCCCCGCCCCCCCGGAGTGGCGGGTTCAAATCCCATTTTCCTGCCAAAATTCACCTCAGACCCGTGAAATTGAAAACCGAAAAAAGGCCGCGTCCCGTTACGAAGCGAGTCGCGCGTCACTTCTTTGCCCCCTGAAGGAGGCGGACCCGTGAGTGTACATGTCACATCATCCTCACATGCAAAGCTCACAGCTTCCCCTTTGGGGCTCCTGGGAACTGTAGTTTACTCCTTTGCGCGCTACACCCAGGGCCAGATTGAAGTTTGATGAGTGAGCACTCAGGGCTGATTTCCTTCAGAATGGAGAGGCTGGATCTTCTTGCAATCCATGGGACTCTATTATTACAGTGGTACCTCGGGATGTGAACGGGACGGAACATAAGCCGCGACAGCGCGTCTGCCGCGTTTCGCTGCTTCCGCACATGCATGACATCATTTTGAGTACTCCGTTACTTCTCGACCCGAAAGTGCTCAACCTGAAGCGTATTTATCCCGAGGTATGACTGTATTATTTTTATTATTAGCTGACGGCCTGTTCAAACCTTGACTGGTCCCTGGGTGGGGTATAAATTAATAATAATTATTATTAATTTATTTATTTTATTTTTTTTTATAAAATTTTTATTGGTTTTACAACATTTTTGAGAAAAACAGACAAACATTAAAAATGACAAACATACACGTATAGTTTCAAACATATTTTCATAAACCTCCTTTCTAGGACTTCCCCATACCCCCCCTCTCTGCATCCCAATGTCCATAATTCAACTAGCAACTCCCAGTTATTACTTTCCAATCTCTATCATCTTAGTCCTCTCTTACACTCTGACCTTATGTCCCTGTACCCCTTTGTTTCTGGAAACTACGACATTTTAACATTCATTAAGTTTATAGTAGTCCTTAAGATAGCTTTTAAATTTTCTCCATTCTTCTTCTACCGTCTCTTTTCGTTGGTCACGGATTCTGCCTGTCATCTCGGCCAATGTCATGTAGTCCATCACTTTCATCTGCCATTCTTCCAAAGTGGGTAGGTCCTGTGTCTTCCAATACTTTGCGATGAGTATTCTTGCTGCTGTTATGGCATACATGAAAAAAGCTCTATCTTTCTTTGTCACCAATTGGCCGACAATGCCCAAGAGGAAGGCCTCTGGTTTTTTAGCAAAGGTACATTTAAGCACCTTTTTCATTTCATTATAGATCATTTCCCAGAAGGCCTTAATCTTCGGGCATGTCCACCAAAGGTGATAAAAAGTACCTTCAGTCTCTTTACACTTCCAACATTTGTTATCGGGCAAATGATAGATTTTTGCCAGCTTGACTGGGGTCATGTACCACCTGTATACCATTTTCATAATGTTTTCCTTTAAGGCATTACATGCCGTAAATTTTATACCGGTGTTCCATAACCATTCCCAGTCAGCTGACATAATGTTATGTCCAACATCCTGAGCCCACTTAATCATAGCCGATTTAACTGTTTCATCCTGTGTGTTCCATTTCAACAACAAGTTGTACATTCTAGATAAATTCTTAGTATTGGGTTCTAACAATTCGGTTTCTAATTTTGATTTTTCCACCTGGAAGCCGACTTTCCTGTCCTGTTTAAAAAATTCCATTATTTGACGATATTGGAACCAATTTTCCACTTTATGCTTCAATTTCTCCTGACTTTGTAATTTGAACTTATCTCCATCCTGTTCTAAAATTTCCCAATACTTCGGCCATCCGACCTCCATATTGAGTTTTTTCACTGCATTAGCCTCCACTGGTGACACCCATCTAGGGGTTTTGTTTTCCAATAGATCTTTATATCTTATCCAAACATTAAACAATGCTTTTCTGACAATGTGATTTTTGAAGACACTGTTAACTTTATCATACCAAAGATATGCATGCCAACCAAAAGCGTTATTGAAACCTTCCAGATCCAAGATGTCTGTATTCTCGAGGAGCATCCATTCTTTGAGCCAGCAAAAAGCTGCTGCCTCATAATACAATTTTAGGTCCGGCAGGGCAAAGCCCCCTCTTTCTTTAGCATCTGTCAATATTTTAAATTTAATTCGGGGCTTTTTGCCCTGCCAGACAAATTTCGAAATATCTTTGTGCCACCTCTTAAAACATTCCATCTTATCAATAATCTGCAAGGTCTGAAACAAAAATAGCATTCTAGGCAATACATTCATTTTAATTACTGCAATTCGGCCTAGCATTGACAGTTTCAAATTTGACCATATTTCTAAATCTTTTTTAATTTCTGACCAACATTTTTCATAATTGTCCTTATACAAATTCTGATTCTTGGATGTTAGATAAACCCCTAGATATTTGACCTTCTTGACCACAGTCAAACCTGTTTCCTCTTGAAATTTCTCCTTTTCCATATCTGTTAGGTTTTTCCCTAAAACTTTGGTTTTTAGCTTGTTCAACTTAAATCCAGCTACCTGGCCAAACTGTTGTATTATTTCTAATACCTTTTTCGTGCTAGTGTTTGGCTCTTGCAAAGTCAATACTAAGTCATCTGCGAACGCTCTTAACTTGTAATGTTTAGCTCCGACCTGCACACCTTTAACCTGCTGGTCATTTCTTATCATATTCAGCAACACCTCCAGAACTGAAATAAAGAGTAATGGGGAAATCGGGCACCCCTGTCGTGTTCCTTTTTCTATCTTAAGTTCCTCAGTCACAACATTATTTACAATCAGTTTGGCTTTTTGTTCAGAGTATATTGCAGCCATACCATTCTCAAAACCCCGGCCTACCCCCATCCTATGAAGGTTCTTCTTCATAAAACTCCAAGAAATATTGTCGAAGGCTTTCTCCGCGTCCACAAAGATCAATACTGCTTTAGTGTTTATATTCACCTCTAGCTTTTCCAGAATGTCTATAACATTCCTTACATTGTCTGCCAGGTGTCTTTTAGGGAGAAAGCCTGCTTGGTCCTTATGAATCATCTCCATCAAAACTCTTTTGAGTCTTTTTGCCAAAATGTCTGCAAAAATTTTGTAATCCACATTGAGCAATGATATTGGGCGGTAGTTCTTGAGTTGGGTCTTTTCAGTCTCTGACTTTGGTATGAGTGAAATATATGCCTCTTTCCACGATTCAGGTGCCCTTTTTCCTTCAAGGATCTCATTACAAACTTCTCTTAATGGTTGAATCAACCATTCCTTCAGCGATTTGTAGTATCTAGAAGTCAGTCCATCTGGTCCCGGAGATTTACCCAGTTGCATATTCTGAATGGCAGCCTCTATCTCTTGTTCTGAGATTCTCTGGTTCAGGTCCATCTTACTTTGCTGAGAGATGTTTTGTAATCCATATCTTCCAAGGAATTTGTCTATATCTTCTTCATTTTGCGGGCCTTGAGTGTAGAGTTTTTTGAAATAACTTAAAAAGCAATTTCTGATTTCATTGGGTTTAGATATGTTCTTTCCATCCACCTCTAGGCTTGTAACTGTATTTAGTTTCTGCCTTTTCTTCAATTGCCATGCCAAAAGTTTACCACATTTATTTGCTGATTCAAAAGTTTTTTGCTTCATTTGCTTTATCTTCCATTCAATCTCTTGGTTCATCAATTCCATATATTGAGTTTGATATAACTTGATCTCTCTTAAAATGTCCTGAGACTTTGGTTTTGTTCTTAATTTCCTCTCTCCTTCCTTTATCATTTCCAAGATCTTCTCTTTTTTCTCATTTTGTTTTTTCCTCTTTATTGAATTTTGTTGAATCAAAAATCCTCTCATAACCGCTTTACTTGCATCCCAGATCACTCTTTTCTCCACGTCGGTCCTCAAATTTATTTCAAAATAGTCTTTTAGGGTCTTTTGGGCCTTCGTGAGAATCTCCTTATCTCGAAAGAGGGTGTCATTCATTCTCCATCTAAATTGACCAGTTATTGTGAGTTTCATCTCCATCTTCACGGCGTTATGGTCGGAGCAAGTTTTTGGGCAGATTTCCACTTTCTTAATCTTTGGAGCCAGTCCACTAGTAACCCAGATTTGGTCAATTCTGGTCCAGGTCATCATTGCTTGGGAGAAAAAGGTTCCCTCTCTCTCCAGAGGGTTCCTTGTTCTCCAGATGTCTATCAAGTCCATGTTTTCTGTCATTTCGAAAAAAGTCTTAGGGAGTCTCCCTTCTTTAGTGACTGTTAGTCTTTGTGCCTTGTCCATATTAGTGGAGACCACGCCATTCATGTCTCCCATGATTATCATATTATAATCCAAATATTCCGTCAAAGTTTCATGAAGTCTCTTAAAGAAGTCAGATTTGCCTTCATTTGGTGCATAAATTCCAACAACTAAGAATTTTTCTCCTTGTACTTGTATCTCCACAGCCAGATATCTCCCTTGTTCATCTTTGAATATCATTTTTGGAGCCCATTTCTCCTTCACATATATTACAACTCCTCTCTTCTTGACTTTGTCTGATGAAATAAATTCTTGTCCTAGCCTTTTATTTGAAAGTAATCTCCTGTGGGCTCTGGTTATGTGAGTTTCTTGTAAGCATATCAAGTCCAATTGTTCTTTATTCAATATATGAAATACTTGTCTTCTCTTCAAAGGCCCATTGAGCCCATTACAATTCCAACTAAGGAATTGCAGAGCCATCTTGTTATTTTCTTAAGGCTCCTCCAACAGCTCCAAGTTGTTGCTCTTCTTCTGATGGTGGTGGTTTTTGTCCAAACGAGAGATTCAGGATGTCCAGTGCTCTCCTCTGTTCTGCAAGTACGTCCACAGTCCCCTTCTGTAAATCCTCCTGGTATCTTGCCAAAAATTTGTCTTTATCTTGAATTGTCTTTATTTTCACTTTCTTTGCCTTGAAGTCAAATGACAGTCCTTGTGGAAACTCCCACCTAAATCGAATAGTGTTCTTCTTTAGCAAGAGAACCAAGTCCTTGTAAAAGTTTCTTAAATCCAAAATGTATTTTGGGATGTCTTTAAAGATCTGTACAGCTGAATTTCCAATTTGCAGGGCCTTTTCAAAGTGTAATCCTAATATTTTGTCTCTTTCCTCCTTGGATCTGAGTGTAATCAAGCAGTCTCTCGGTGTCTTTCTATCTTGCTTTTTACCCAATCTGAAGGCAGTCGTAATTTTAAATTCGTCTTCCTCAAGGTCCCAACAATCCGCAAACTCCCGTGTCAAGTATTCCACAAGGCTGTCTCTTTCGTTCTCCGGAATCAGTCTTAATTTTAAATTTCTCTCTTTCCTCTGTAACTCCCACAAGGCCAAAGTTGCATCATGCTCGTAGACCTTCTTGGCAAGCGGCTCTAGCTTCTCCTGTGTCTCTCCGGCAGTGGCTTTGGCCTCCTCGGCAATTTGGCGCGTGGTGGCGTTCTCCTCTACCAATCTATTTATAGATTCTGTATTCTGGTTTAATCTTGCTGATATTTCTGTTAATTTTTGTGTGTTCTCTGAAGTCTGTTTTGTCAAAGACTCCAGGGTTTGGTTTATCTTGAGCAGGGCCTCTGTCACAGCTTCCATAGAAACGGCTGCTCCTTTGTCTTGACCTGTTGTTCCTGCTGATCCGGCTGTTGCGCCTGAGATTGAGCCTCTTTTCTTTGCCTGTTGCAGCTGCAACTGTTGTTGTTGCTGTTGTTGCTTGATCTTGGCTCTTGTGACTATCTCTTCTTGTGGGCCACTCATGTCAAGGTCAATTCCCACGGGATTTGTTCTCCCTTGGAAAATTCCACTGTCTTAAGCCGTGCCAAACTTTACTTTATCCTCTAGAGGGAGCAAATCAAAATGGCCATAGAGCGAAATTTCCAAGTACCAAAACAAAGGAGACAATCCAAAAAGTGAGAAAAAGGGAGATTAACACAGTCAAAGTCAATGTTACTAAATACTTGTAACTTCAAATTGCCACAGTTGCCCAATTTATACTGTTTCTTCTTATAATATGCAATAGTCAGGCAGTGTGGAAACTTTGTATCAAAGTATCACTTCACAGGGAAAAGTCAGTTCAGTGTACTAAGAAGGCAGACCGTTTCGTACTTTCAAGCAAATGAGACAGCAGAGGTTTTTTTCCTCCAAATAAGTCATGCAGTTAATGGTCAGATTCGCCTCCCCTCTGCCCTGCTTGCTAGAGGGGAGATCAAAGGTTTAAATGTCCGGTTTAGCTGATCAAAGGACGGATTTAAACGGATGCAGGTTTAGAGCTCCGTTGCTTTCACTTTCATGCAGTCGGGGGGAGGCAGACTTCCTTTGTTTAAATCTCCCCCGTTTTTAGCCCAATTTTTAAAATTGAAAAAGTCCCGGTTATTTTTCAGTTCTTACTCACGGGGAATCAGTCCGAATTTCTTTTCAGGAAGGAATCGGCGCTCTCCGCTTATGGCGACGCGGCTTCACTTCGCAGGCTGGGTAGCGACTCTCAGCACCGCGCTCACTCCCGATGTCGATCCGTAGCCTTTAAAAAGGCTCTTTCACGGTACCGGGGGGCGCGAAGGTGCCCACCGAGTCTCCTTGTTCTCAGGCTTCAGCGCCTGGGATTTTAGGGGTCCCCCGCTTGCCGTAGCGGGTAAGACCCGAACTTGCGAAGCAGTCCTTCTCCGGAGCTCGGACCGCCATTAAGCGCTGGCACCGACCGGAAGTCAATAATTATTATTAATTTATACCCCACCCAGGACGGGATTTAGGTTTGATCAGGCCATCAGCTAATAATATTAATAAGAATAAGAATAAGAATAATATATTCCCCACTCAGGGGCAGATTGAGGTTTGATGAGGCCCTAAGCTACTGAAGGTAATGGGTCCCTCAATATGTCCAGCTGTCCTTTGTCCACAACAAATTGTCACTTTTGTGTGTGTTGAATATATGCTATATATGGTAATTGATGGACCTCATATGTATCTAAAGCCATTTGCACATCACAAATAGGAGCCGACACAACACAAAACACTGTTGCTGCATGTAGGTTGTTTTTTAATTTTTTTATCTTATATTTTGGAAAGGTACATCCAGTTTTTTCCCCCTTTAAATTTTTATGGAGCCCCCAAGAGAGCGGGGCCCTAAGCAAGAGCTTGTTGAGCTTCTATGACAATCCGGCACTGGTGTACTACTAACTTACTGTACGCTTGTGAAACATGGAACACTTATCAACGCCATCTCCATTTGGACCACTGCAACGTTTTGTGAATATTAATAATAATAATTTATTCCCCCGCCCATCTGGCTGAGTTTCCCCAGCCACTCTGGGTGGCTCCCAACAGAGTTTAAAAAACAATACAGCATTAAATATTAAAAACTTCCCTAAACAGGGCTGCCTTCAGATGCCTTTTAAAAATAGGATAGCTGCTTATTTCCTTGACATCTGACAGGAGGGTGTTCCACAGGGCAGGCGCCACCACCAAGAAGGCCCTCTGTCTGGTTCCTTGTAACCTCACTTCTCGCAATGAGGGAACCGCCAGAAGGCCCTCGGCGCTGGATCTCAGCGTCTGGGCAGAACAATAGAGGTGGAGATGCTCCTGCGGATATACTGGACCAAGGACATTGAGGGCTTTCAAGGTCAGCACCGACACTTTGAATTGTGCCCGGAAATGTACTGGGAGCCAATGCAGATCTCTCAGGACTGGTGTTATGTGGTCCCGGCAGTCACTCCCAGTGCCCAGTCTAGCTCCCGCATTCTGGATTAATTGCAGTTTCCGGGTCATCTTCAAAGGTAGCCCCATGTAGAGCACGTTGCAGTAGTCTAAGCGGGAGATAACTAGAATCTTTGTGTTTTTGTCCATTTACTGTATTTATTTACCCCCAAATTGAACTACAGTGGTGCCCCGCAAGACGAATGCCTCGCAAGACGAAAAACCCGCTAGACGAAAGGGTTTTCCGTTTTTTGATGCGCTTCGCAAGACGAATTTCCCTATGGGCTTGCTTCGCAAGACGAAAACGTCTTGCAAGTCTTGTGCTTTTTTCGCTTCCCCCCTTTTTCTAAGCCGCTAATAGCCTTTTAGCCGCTAAGCCGCTAAGCCTTTAATAGCCGCTAAACCGCTAATAGCGCTAATCGGGTTACTTTGCAAGACGAAAAAACCGCTAGACGAAGAGACTCGCGGAACGGATTATTTTCGTCTTGCGAGGCACAACTGTATAAAATGAGAGAATGGTTTGGATTTGATATCCCGCTTTATCACTACCCGAAGGAGTCTAACAGCGGCTAACATTCTCCTTTCCCTTCCTCCCCCACAACAATACTCTGTGAGGTGAGTGGGGCTGAGAGACTTCAGAGAAGTGTGACTAGCCCAAGGTCACCCAGCAGCTGCATGTGGAGAGGATATGCAAACACAGTTCACCAGATTACAAATCTACCGCTCTTAACCACTATACCCCTAAACATTTTTTAAGGAAAAAAAAAGCACTGATGATTATTATTATCATCATCAGTGCTGTTTTTCTGGGGGGACACAGAGGTACGTACGCATACCCCTAACATTTTGTAAATCTTTGTACTTTTGTTCACTTACTGTACTTATTTCCCCCCATTTGACCTATAAAATGGTGATTTTCTTGAATCAAAATGAAAGTACCCCTTAACCTTTTCTTAAAGAAGAAAAAAAGCCCTGGTAATAGTAATATCTTAAGGCAGCCCCGTTCAGGGAAGTTTTTAATGACTGACGTTTTAATGTATTTTAAATCTTTGTTGGAAGCCGTCCAGAGTGGCTGGGGAAACCCAACCAGATGGGTGGGGTATAAATAAATTATTATTATATTATTGTTGTTGAAACAAAATTTTAAAAAAATTCCTTCCATTAGCACCTTAGAGACCAAGTAAGTTTGTTATTGGTACGAGCTTCCGTGTGCATGCACACTTCTTCAGATGCCTATACCTTCAGATACCTATCTGAAGAAGTGTGCATGCACACGAAAGCTCATACCAATAACAAACTTAGCTGGTCTCTAAGGTGCTACTGGAAGGATTTTTTTTTTATTTTTACTATGGCAGACCCCACATGGCTACCTACCTATAACTAGTATTGTTGTTGTTGTTGTTGTTGTTATGGTGGTGAATTATTATGGGCTGGTCCTGGGGCTGGTTCCTTTGCCAAGCCGCCTCTCGTTTTGAAGAATGAATCAAATAACCGTCCTAATAAGCAAACTCAATGAAACCTATTGCCAAAAAAAGAGAGGAAACGTTCCAAGTCAGTGATTTTCATTTTTATTTCTCCAACACATATCTGGAAACAAAAGCCATTACAATGAGTAAGCAGAAAGAAACACAATGGGAGGAAAGACCCATTCTTCCCTCGCCATTTAAAAAACTACACACAGTGGTTAACCTTCCCAGGAAATCATCTTCTGGTGGAAAGCGAAAGCTCAGCTCGACTCCCCAATCTTCAGACCGAAAGCAAAAGCTCGACTCCCCAATCTCTGAACAGAAAGTGAAAGCTTGACTCCCTAGTTTACTCCCAAGTAGATGCATAGCCAGCTGCCGCTTCTCTGCCAGCAGCGAAATTCAGAATTCTTCACCGCGAAAAGAAAGCGCTGGGCTCGGGGGCGACTAAATGATTCTCGCCTATTTTATTATCTATATATAGATAATCAATATAATCCAGCCCATAATACATAATAAGCCCAAACAAAGAGAACTGGTGCTGCAAAGATTGAAGATTTAACCTCAGGGCTCGGAACCAATCTTTCTTCCAATATTATCTATATATAGATTAATATAATCCAGCCCATATTAAGCCCAAACGAAGGGAACTGGCACCGCAAAGATGGAAGATTTAACCTCAGGGCTTGGACGACTAAATGCTTCTTGCCAATATTATCTATATATAGATAATCAATATAATCCAGCCCATATTAAGCCAAAACGAAGAGAACTGCAAAGGTTTAAGCACAGCTCAGGGCTACATACCTGAGGGTCAAATTCGGAATATAAGGAAAGGGGCACAGACAGCAATTATTGGCATGGATCCATGTGCGGCACCACCAAAAGAACAGAAAATGCACCGCTCTGAATCTTTTCGGTGTCAGGCAGGGAAGCGATTTGGAAAATAACTTTGGATGCAACCCATCGGATGCACGTTTTGCCCTCCGGTCAATCATTTTTGTGGGCTTGCGACGCTTCGGATGTGAAAAAGGAGGTTTACACTCGACCGTGATCTTTCCAAAAAGCTCGTCGAAGTTGAGGCGGAAACCCATACTTACCTGGAAGAGCTGCATTTGACAAAGTCAAAACACCAGTGGCCTGGCACATAATTGTTCCATCAACCGCAAAGCGCACATCTGAATGCGCCAACCTGAGCAAAAACCAACGCTCTTTTATTTCATTTTCAGCATTGGCGGCAGTGCACAGGCCTGCACCTCTGTACATAATTTGACACTGCCCTGGAAGGACGCTCAGTTTGGCACCGGGTTGCTATTTCCCCCCACTTTACGCCTTAAATTGCATTTGCTTTTTTGGCGCAATCACCCTGGCATGAATTAAAGCTGAAAAAGCCAAAAGTTTAGGTCTTTTGCTTTTTCGGCCCAGTTGACCCGGCATGAATTGAAGCTGAGAAAACCAAATCTTTACGTCTTAAATCGCGTTTGCTTTTTTGACGCAGTCGACCCAGCATGAATTGAAGCCGAAAAAACCAAAACCAAGTGCAGCCCCGGAGAGAAGTCCAACGTTAAGAAAGCAGATGTTGGTTTGAGTGGTTTATAAAACCCGTAAAAGCTTCGCTGCTGCTGGCGCCAAATTTTCCCTCCCGCCGTCCTTGGGAGAAGGATGCGGACTTAAAATGCCATAAAAAGAGAGCCACCGACGGAACAAGAGGAATTCCTAAAAAAGTTCTCTCGAAAAGCTCCAGATTCGCGTAGGGAGAAGGGGAAAAAAAGAGATTCGTTCACGGGAAATCGGAATCGACTGCCAATCCCTTTGTGCCTTCCCATGGCAAGAAGATCTGGAAAAGGTGGGGTTCGGGGGGGTGTCAGAAATTGCTGGCCTCCCCGTCATGCAAGAGTGAGCCTCCGGTCGCCACACAAATCGCATCCTTGACTCCCGCTTCCCTCTGCTCCGGAAGGAGGTATGCATCCTGAAGGATTCATGTCTCTCGCACAGCTCCGGATCTCGAGGCCGATTCGCCGGGCTTGAGGATGTGGTCCGGTTTGTGGCCGGCGGAGAAGTGGTCCCACATCAGGAGGTAGAGCTGCTCCAGTTCCAGTGTGTACTGCTTGGTGTTGAAGAGGGGGCTGGATACCCTCTGCTTCCACACCTTGCCGCGGATGTTCTTCAGGCTACGGGAGAAAAGCATTCGTTATTAATTATTAATTCATTTATTAATCAACATTTCATTTATTTTCTCGAAAGGAAAAGAAAAAAAGGGGGGATCACAATCAAATTAAATGGTAATTTTGGGTCGACCTCCCTCCACTCCCCCTCTTGGTTCCACATCCATAAAACCTTATATGTTGTAAAAAGTAAACCTTCCTCCAGTTGTCCATATTAAGAGGATACCAGCAAGGTTGAAGCTTTCTGTAAAACAAGGATTTTACGATTCCAAAAAGAAATCCCCCTCTTGGTTCCATTCAAATATACTTGTCCATAAAACCTTATATCCTTGTTATTGCAAAAAGAAAAGCTTCCCCAGGTTGTCTGTATTCAGAGGGCGCCAGCAAGGTGGAACCTTTCTGTCAGGGAACTGACATCGGAGCAGAGGGGAGAGGCGGGGCTTCCCGATTCTGCAGAAGAAGGAATGAGTAAGGGTAGAGAGAGAATGTCATCTGGGGAAGAATGTCCAGGTGACACCAGGAAGAAGGAAGAGGGAGAAAGCATCTCGGAGGATAGGCTCCGAGACTCTGGTACTGAAGGCAGTGAAGAGAGTGGAGGGGCACCTCTGGGCACGCCCACTCTGCGCAGAAGGGTTACGCGCAGAGAGGCGAGGCGAAGGTTGTCTGTCAAAGAGCTTTTATGCTGGAGGAAATTTAGGAGACACCCACTCAAGGATTCGTCGAGCGACTGAGCAGCAGAAGCACCCAGGCTGCTCAGTCAGGGAAAGACACAACCAACCCCTAAGCAGTTTGGAACAGCTAGAGGTTTACACAGAAGCAACCCCAATTCCCGTGACAGCAATCCGTGAGTCCCTTACGTTGCTTGTGTGCAAGAGCACTGGGGAACAGTCATGAGTCAAACAGAAGGAGCAGGCGCAGGAGAGGGAGCCAGAGGCGGACAGAGTCTTGAGGAGAGAAACCGAGATCTGGAGAAGCAACTGGCTCTACTAGCGGCGCGGCTGGATGAAAGGAGGACACATGACGCCCAGGGGAAGATTACCCCCATCGCAAGAAAGGTACCGGGACTTGTGCAGAGGTTTGGGGGCAACCCCAGAGATTATAACGCTTTTAAGACAGAAGTGCAGTATGCGTTGGAGCTGCAGTACGATGACTTTGCCGACGATGGGGGAAGAGTTGCTTTCGTGGTGGGGCACCTGGAGGGGCGGCGCCAGAGATTGGGTTCGACCCTTAATGGCAGTGGAGAACGCTGCCTTAAAGGACCTGAGAAAGTTCTTTTCCGCGATGGACCACATGTTCTCGAGCGATGTGGAACTGAGTGTGACGCGCAAAGAACTGATGGGGTGCAAACAAGGGAACCAGTCAGTGAGAGAGTACTGGTCGAGATTTGCTATGCTGATCCATAAACTTGGGTGGGATCTGAGTTCGGAACCTATTCAAATGTTGTTTGAGGAGGGCTTATCCCCCTGGGTGAGAGACGAACTTTCCCGCTCGCCCCGCCCTCAATCGATGGACCAGCTGACCAAGTTGGCGCTCGCTGTGGGAGTCAGACAAGAGACGCGCGCTCTGGAAAGGCGGGAAGGGAGAGCTGAGCGTTGGCATGACAACCGGATTCCAGACATGCCAGCGTCGGCAGTGCCGCCCGAGGAGCCAATGGAGATTGGAGGAGTGAGCGCGCGCGGATTTTCAAACTCCAGCGAGGTGCGTAAGGAGGAGGGGAAAACCAACAAGAGGTGTTTCCTATGCCAGCAGCCGGGACATTTTGCCAGAGCATGCCCTCAGAAGAAGGCGTGGCAAGGAATGGTGGGGGCAGTGGGGAGTGAGGAGGAAAAGGAGGAGCCGGGAAACAGCAAGGCTTGGCTGCAGGAAAGAGGGCACAGCAGCCAGGCGAGCAACCAGTAGTAGTGCCCAAACCAGACCCTCCCCGAGCAGCCATCGCCATAGAGGTGGTGCTAGAACTCCCCATCAAAGTGAAGGCGCTGCTGGATTCAGGCAGCTCTTGCAACTTCTTTAGCAAGGATTTTGCGCTAGAACACCAGCTACAGGTGGTGCCTCTAGAACATCCCCTGCAAGTAACCACTATTGATGGGAGAACTTTTGGGAGGGGAAGTGACCCACCAGACCCCGCCCATGAAAATGACAGTTTCTAGACACACTGAGACCATTGCCTTTCACGTAGCCACCTTAGCTGGACCACCTATCATACTGGGAATGAGTTGGCTGGCACTGCATGACCCAGTAGTAGGGTGGCACCAGCGGACAGTCACCTTTGGGTCAGCTCACTGCGTAGAGCATTGCCACGGAGGGGGAACCTCGAGGATGGCAGTAGCCAGGGTGGCAGGGATGGTGGTGGGGGAAAAGGGGAGAGTACCACCTCAGTATGCAGACCTACAAGAAGTCTTCAGCGAGACAGAGGCGGATAGACTACCCCCTCACCGGCCCTTAGACTGTCAAATCAACCTACTCCCAGGGGCTCAGTTACCAGTGGGTAAGCTGTATGCCATGTCAGACAGGGAGATGCAGGAGTTGCCGAAGTTCATTGACAAGAATCTGAAGAGGGGCTTTATACGAGAATCAAGGGCGGTGGGGGGCAGTCCAGTGTTCTTTGTGGACAAAAGAGACTCCAAAGAATTACGCTTGATCGTAGATTACAGGTCCGTAAACCGTGTCTCAGAACCTGTGACCTTCCCTATGCCCAGGATTGATGACATTTTGGCCAGGGTGAGGAAGGGGAAGATTTTTACTAAGCTGGACCTTCGGGGGGCGTACAACTTGATAAGGATGAGGGAGGGGGATGAATGGAAAACCACCATGTTCACCCCTCTGGGAGCCTTTGAGTACTTAGTTATGCCCTTCGGATTACAATCAGGATCGAGCACCTTTCAAGCTTTCATGCACCACGTGCTGGGGTCTTTGCTGTACAAGAATTGTGTGGCTTTCCTGGACGACGTACTCATCTATTCAGAGAATGAGGAGCAGCATGTGAAAGACGTCAGAGAAGTGCTGAAAAGACTGCAGGAGCATCAGCTGTGGGTCAAACTGGAGAAATGCCAATTCCATGCACGAGAGGTGGAGTTCCTGGGCTACAGGTTGTCAGCCAAGGGTCTGGCAATGGATCCAGGCAAGGTGCAGGCCGTGCTAGAATGGCAGCCTCCCAAGAACCGGAAGGATGTGCAGAGGTTCTTGGGGTTTGCAAATTTCTACAGGAAGTTTATCAAGAACTTCGCCCATTTAACAGCACCCATAACGGATTGTCTCAGCAGCAAGAAGAAGTTCGTATGGACGGAGGAGGCCCAAGGTTCCTTTGAAGAGCTTAAGAAGGCGTTTGCGTCGGAAGAGCAGCTCCTACACGTGGATCTGCGGAAGCCGATAAGGCTAGAGACGGACGCATCAGACAGAGCGGTAGGGGGGATATTGCTCCAGCAGGCAAATGGGGAGTGGAAACCGTGTGCCTTCTTTTCCAGGAAGCTTAACAAGTCAGAGCAAAACTACACAGTGTACGATTGAGAACTGCTGGCAATTCACGAGGCTTTTCGACGCTGGCGACATTTTCTCATAGGCGCACAGCACAAGGTCCAGGTGTGTACTGACCACAAGAACCTGGAATATTGGAGAACGGCAAGAGTGCTCAACCAACGACAGGTGCGGTGGGCTCAGGAGTTTTCCAAGTTTAATTTTGAAATTAGGTACGTGCCTGGGAAGGAAAATGTCAGAGCGGACGCCCTCTCCCGCAAGCCCGAATATGAGGAAGGGGAGGGAGGGCCAGAAGCACGTCATGTCATTTCCGAGGACAAATGGGTGTGTGGGGGAGTGTTCATAGGGAGGCAAGAGCTGGCCGGGTTGACGAGGGATGATCAATATGCACAAACCAAAATGCGAGAAATTGGTATCTCTGGGGAAACTCAAGGGGGGGGTTGAATTTAAGGACGGAGCATTGTACTATAGGGGGGCATTGTACATACCTGAGGGGGAATTGAGAAGCAGAATACTCAAACAGATGCATGACAACCCCACGGCAGGACATTTTGGACAACATAAAACTATGCTACTGGTCACCAGGCAGTTTTGGTGGCCACGGGTGAGAGAGGATGTGAAGCAGTATGTACGAGGGTGCCAGGTCTGCCAGAGAGCGAAGGGGGAGAGGTCGGCACCTGCGGGGTTACTGGAACCCTTACCCACACCAGAGAGACCATGGGAGGTGATATCAATTGACTTTATGACTGATTTACCCAAAGCCAGGGGGAAAACGGCAGTAATGGTGGTAGTTGATTTGATGACAAAAATGTGCCATTTTATTGCGTGCTCGCATGCGGTGACTGCAGAAGAAACGGCCAAGTTGTTTGTAGAGCATGTTTTCAGGTTGCATGGCGCCCCCTTGAGGATTTTATCCGACAGAGGCCGGCAATTCACGTCCAGATTCTGGAGGAAGCTTATGAGTCTGCTGGACGTGGAGGTGGTGTTCTCAACGGCCAGGCATCCGGAGACCAACGGACAGGCAGAGAGAGCGAACAGTGTGCTGCAACAATATCTACGCTGCTACGTCAACGAGAGGGAGAATGATTGGGTGGACAAACTAGCGCTGGCTGAGTTTGCATACAATAACACAGAACATGTGTCCACAGGGATGAGCCCGTTTATGGCAAATTATGGGTGTCACCCCAGGGCTTTCCCTGGGGAAGGGGAGGGAAGTTGGAGTGTTCCCGCAGCGGAAAAGTTTGTGGAAGAGATGCAGGCTTTACACCAACAGCTTAAGTTAAACCTGGAGAGAGCCAAGGAAGAGTACAAGAGGCAGGCAGACCGGCACCGCAAGGAGGGAGAAAACATAAGAGTGGGGGACCAGGTGTGGTTGTCCACCAAAGGGTTACCGTTCAAAGGAGGGTGCAAGAAGTTACGGCCAAAGAGATTGGGACCTTTCGAAGTAGCCCAGCAAGTTAATCCGGTGGCCTTTAGGCTCAAATTGCCATCTCACATGAAGCTGCACCCCGTGATCCACAGGTCCTTACTCTCACCGTTCAGGGAGGGGAGGGAATTTCTGGGTCAGCAAAGTGAAACACCCTTGCATCTACAGATGGAGGAAAGGGAACTCAGTGGCCATGCAGCTGAGATTCTCGATTCCAGGTGGAAAGGGGGGAGGGGGGAGTATTTGGTGGCATGGGAGGGGGAGCCAGCTGAGGAAAACGCATGGGTCCCAGCAGAAGAAATGAGGGATGAGTACCTGCAGGAGGAGTTTCATAGCAGGTACCCGAGAAAGCCCAAACCACCAGAGAGATTCTGGAGGGAGCAATTTGGCACCACCGATGAGGAGGAAGAGTTTGGGGGTTTTCCCGCCTCCGAAGAGGAGGGAGGGGGTTGGCCCGAAGAAGAATCCGACTGGGAAGATTGGGAAGAGGGGAGAGACAGCAGCAAATGGAGAGGGGTGTTTGAATCATCAGATGGAGGGGAGAGTTCTTTCTGAGGGTTTCCTGCGTCACTGTCAGAGGGAAGGACGGGGGGAGGGGAGGGCCCTGGGAGGGAGGTGGATGTCAGGGAACTGACATCGGAGCAGAGGGGAGAGGCGGGGCTTCCCTATTCTGCAGAAGAAGGAACGAGTAAGGGTAGAGAGAGAATGTCATCTGGGGAAGAATGTCCAGGTGACACCAGGAAGAAGGAAGAGGGAGAAAGCATCTCGGAGGATAGGCTCCGAGACTCTGGTACTGAAGGCAGTGAAGAGAGTGGAGGGGCACCTCTGGGCACGCCCACTCTGCGCAGAAGGGTTACGCGCAGAGAGGCGAGGCGAAGGTTGTCTGTCAAGGAGCTTTTATGCTGGAGGAAATTTAGGAGACACCCACTCACGGATTCGTCGAGCGACTGAGCAGCAGCAGCACCCAGGCTGCTCAGTCAGGGAAAGACACAACCAACCCCTAAGCAGTTTGGAACAGCTAGAGGTTTACACACAAGCAACCCCAATTCCCGTGACACTTTCTGTAAAACAAGGATTTTAGGATTCCAAAACAGAATCCCAGTCTCGGTTCCATTCTGATATACTTGCTCACACATGTCCATAAAACTTTATATGTTTATCATTGCAATATAATTTCATAGTTATCAGTCTGTGTATTTCTAATATTAGAACCATATCAGTCATTTTTTTATATAACTGTAAAAACGACACTGAAAATTTATTATTCCGAAAAGGAAACCTTCCTCTGGTTGGCAATATTATTAGGATGCCAGCAAGGCTGAACCTTTCTGTAAAAAGGGATTTTATGGTTTCAAAAGGGAATCCGCATCTTTGTTCCGTTCTAATATACTTGTTCATGCGCGTCCATGTAATCTTATACAGTGGTACCTCGCAAGACGAATGCCTCGCAAGACGGAAAACCCCAAGATGAAAGGGTTTTCTGTTTTGGAGGCGCTTCGCAAGACGAATTTCCCTATGGGCTTGCTTCGCAAGAAGAAAGCCCATAGGGAAATCTCCGGGGACCTCTTTTAAATGCTGGTGGTGGGGAGCAAAGCCTTCCCCCCCCCCGGCCTTCAGAAGAGGTCCAGGAAGGCCGGCGGGGGCCGAAAGGCTTTGCTCCCCACCGCCAGCATTTTAAAAGCAGTCCGGGATAGCAGGGAAGCGCTATCCCGGGAGAGCGGAGAAAGGCAGCGCGTTTCTCCGCTGTCCCGGACGGCTTTTGAAGGCGGGGGGGGCAAAGACTTTCGCCCCCGCCCGCCTTCAGAAGAGGTCCAGGACCTCTTCTGAAGGCGGGCAGGGGGCAAAAGTCTTTGTCCCCCCTGCCTGCCTTCCCAGGGGCTTTTACATCGCCCCGGACAGCGGAGAAGTCCTCCGCTGTCCCGGGCGATTTTAAAATGCCGCCCGCCAGCATTTTAAGATCGCCCCGGACAGCGGAGAAGTCCTCCGCTGTCCCGGGGTTTTTTAAAATGCTGGGGGTGCGAAGAAAAGCCCTTGTCCCCCCCCAGCCTTCAGAAGAGGTCGGGGGACAGACTGTCCCCGGGCCTGGTCTGAAGGCGGTTTCCATAGGAACGCATTAATTGATTTTCAATGCATTCCTATGGGAAACCGTGCATCGCAAGACGAAAAACTCGCAAGAAGAAAAAACTTGCGGAACGAATTAATTTCGTCTTGCGAGGCACCACTGTATACTTAACCAATTTTAAATCCTTCTTCATCTTATGACAAAGTCACACAGCTGTTCAAGGCCCAAGAGCCCTGCTTTTCCTCAGTGCCAACCCTCAACCAAAGGCCTAGGCTGCCCTCCGGTACCCACTTACCTGGGAGTAAACCCCATTCAACACAAAGGAACTTATCTGTCAGTAGATATGTGTATCGTATAGTTAACTGTATAGTGAATTCTCAATGAGTGCCTGTCTTTAGCACCTGCAGAGTAGCAGACATGCTCTTTGCAAAAAGCAGGGCTCTTGGGCCTTTAACAGCTGTACAACAGGCAAAGATTCAACAGGTGAAGCATTTCTTAGCAGTGGCTTTCGAGCGCCCTGGAACTCAGGACCTTTCAGCTCCCGGATGCCGCAAACCCGGAAGTGACTGTTCCGCTTTGCATGTGTTCTTTGGGAACCCAAACATCCGACGGGGCCTCCGATTGGCTGCAGGAGCTTCCTGTAGCCTATCAGAAGCAGTGCTTGGGTTCCAAACGTTTCGAAAGTAAAACAGACTTTTGGAACGGATTCCAAGGTACGACTATGAGGAGAGCTTTGCCGTGAATCTACTCTTTCTAATTTGTGTGATGCCACCCCCCGGCCTCCATAGTGTTCCAAAACCGAGGATGCCAGCAAGGACGAACCTTTCTGTAAAACAGGTACCATTGTTCTCAAACTTAACCCGTTCTGGAAGTCTGTTCCAAAACCAAAGCGTTCTAAAACCAAGGTGCACTTTCCCAAGGAGAGTAATGCAAAACAGATTAATCCGTTCCAGACTTTTGAAAACAACCCCTCAAACAGCCGTTGAACATGAATTTTACTCTCTAATGAGACCATTGATCCATAAAATGAAAGCAATTAACTAATGTACCGCAGTCGCACAATCAATCCATCAGTTGCTGAATTGGGCTCCCCACAGTCACAAAAACAAAAGAAAAAGACCCACAAAAATGCAAAAAACACAGCAAAAACAGACAGACCTCAGTGAAACACTCAAAACGGAAGCGTAACACTAGAAAAAAAAGTGTGGCACTCAAAATGGAATTGCGGCACAAAAAAAGGAAGTGTGGCACTCAAATCAGAAGCATGGCACTCAAATCGGAAGCGTCACACTCAAAACGGAGCACGTTTGGCTACCAGGAAAAGTCTGCCAACCGGAACACTTCCTTCCTGGTTTGCAGTGTTTGGCTTCCGAGTTGTTTGAGTGCCAAGGCGTTTGGGAACCAAGGCGCCACTGTATTCCAGGAAGGTTTTTCTCCAAAGAAATGGGATGCTGAATGCTCCCATTGGGCTTCGTGAGCTGTGCAACCAACGCTGTGGTCTCTCCCACCCCCCAGTTGCGCGTCTACTTACAATTCTGGATCTGTCCCTAGTTTCACGGCGACGTCTTCGTATTCCTGCCGGCTCTTCGCGATGAGCTCAGGGCACCCGAGGCAAGTGAGCTGCGAGGCGGCGACGCGCGAGGCAAGGGTCTCTCCTGCAAAACAGAGGGCGGCAGGTCATACAAAGCTCCGTCGCAAGCATGGTCTGTCCTCATCTTGTTAAGTATGGGTCGGCAAACTAAGTGCCAGGGGCCAGATCCAACCCAATTGCCTTCTCAATCCAGCCCGTGGACATGTGTTTTGACATGAGTAGAATGTGTCTTTTTATTGAAAATGCATCTCTGGGTTATGAGTGGGGCCTGCCTGTTGTTTTGACATGAGTAGAATGTGTGCTTTTATTGAAAACGCACCTCTGGGTGATTTGTGGGGCATAGGAATTCGTTCATTATTTTTTTCAAAATCTAGTCCAGCCCCCCACAAGGTCTGAGGGACGGTGGACCGGCCCCCTGCTGAAAAAGTTTGCAGACCCCTGTTGTAGAGGAACATCTTGGTGGATTAAGGGAACGGCCCAAGTAGAAGGGCCCATCGCCCAAACTGGATAACCCCCCCCCCCCGTGTCTTCCTTCCCTCCCACTAGCATAACCACCTGGCTCACAACTGAACTCTTGGGATACACAGGCCAACCTCTCAACCATCCCCCACCCCCCAGTGGGAATCCCAGGTCCAACTCAATGCAATGTGTGTCGGCACCCAATACCAGAACAATATCCATCATCATCATCATCATAATTATACTGACTCACGCCGCCATCTCACCTGGCATGGTCACCATGGGGGTTCCGGCCCAGAGCACATCCATCCCGGTGGTGTGGCCATTGCAAAGAGGGGTGTCCAGGCAGACGTCGGCCAGCTGCCCCCTCCTCACATGCTCCTCTTTGGGGGCAACAGGAGAGAAGATGATCCGGTTCTGGGGGAGGCCCATGTTCTGCGCGTACTGCTGGATGTTTGGTTCCCCCACAGCCGGGAAACGCAGCAGCCACAGAACGCTGTTCGGGACACGTTTCAGAATCTGCAAATAATGATAATAATAATAATTTTATTATTTCTACCCAGCCACTCTGGGCGGCTTCCAACAAAAAGTTAGAAATACATTAAAACATCAGTCATTCAAAACTTCCCGAAACAGGGCTGCCTTCAGATGCCTCCTAAAAGTCTGATAGTTGTTTATTTCCTTGGCATCTGATGGGACAGGGAGCCACCACTGAGAAGACCCTCTGCCTGGTTCCCTGTAGCTTCACATCTCGTAATGAGGGAACCGGCACAAGGCCCTCGGGAGAGGGACCCTGGCGTCCGGGGTGGAGGTGCTCCTTTAGGTGGGGTCTCATCCTGTGTCCCAGATGGAGCTGCCCCAGACACAGAATGTGTCAGGAAAAAGCAGCAATGCAAAAGCCAGCTGCAGGTGGCTGGAATGCAAAACAGGATGTTGATGTCTGGCACTGTACTATTGGGACAAAGGGGCAGTCTATTCATTGTTCTGAGCACCGGATGTTAGCTCAGAGTGTCATCTGACCTGTACTGGAAGTACAGGGGTGGAGTTTATCTCTCTCTGCTGTTGGAGTTTGGAGAGAGCAGACGCGTTTCTCTGTACTGCTGGAATGACAGAAATAAAGACATGTAAATAGACTCCTGTCTGTCTCTTTTCCCATCCCTGGGGGAAAGCAGGGAGGAGGGAGGAGAGGTGTGTTCTTCTCACGTTTGAGGAGGATCGCTGATTTGTGACCTTGTCTGTATCCTGCCGGGAGACACAGACGGGAAGGTCAACAAGGATCTCAAGCCGATTGCCTGGAGTGAGGTCAGTTACCTCTGACTGCGGCTGAGAATCCTGACAGAATGGACCTGCTCCTCCATGGGCAGCAGGGAGTCCAAAATGACTCCCGGGCTGCTCAGCTGGTCCTTTGGGGGCACAGTTGCCCTATTCAGGAACAGGGAGTCCCCCAAACCCACCCGCCTCCTGTCCCCCAAAAATGTTGTCAGGATTCAACCTCCACCTGTTAGCCACCATCCATCCTCCAACCCAGACTTCCTCAACCTCGGCCCTCCCGATGTTTTTGGCCTACAACTCCCATGATCCCTAGCTAGCAGGACCAGTGGTCAGGGATGATGGGAACTGTATTCTCAAAACATCTGGAGGGCTGAGGTTGAGGATGGCCGAGGTTGAGGAAGCCTGCTCCAAGCTTTGCAAAATCCTTGCAGGAGACCTTGGGGTCTTTACCAGACCCCGGTGGCAAAGGTGGTTCCATGAAATTGCGAACCACCTGAAAGAGTCTCCTGCTGCTGTTTCCTGCAGATGCAATAGAGGCGGCAAAGAAAGCCCTCTTCGCTGTCACCATCGCCATTCGGCAGGCTCGACGTTGAGCTCTAACTGGTCCGATTCAGAATGAGTTTTCTGCCACCAGTGCTCTAGCTGTCTCTGCGATTGTTTCATCACCCTCAGCTCCGGGGGAAACCGTGGGGCTGTCTGGGCTCCATGCAATCTGAGAGGGCGCTTCAGAGCCAGGTGGTCGATAGCCGTGGTTAACTCCACATCCCAGTGGGCCACCAGGGAATCAGCTGAAAGGCCATCAATATGGGATAAAGCATCCCCTACCACTCTCTGGAAACCATTTGGATCCATTCAGTGGCGGGTGCAGCCTATTCGAATTGGTCCCGCCTCCCTGCAGTGGGGAAGGGTTGTGGAGAAGTCCAAGTGATTCGGCCACGGCACTTCTTTTGTTTCGCTTCAGTGTCAGATCGCCCCCGTCCATAGAGGTGAACCCCAGGTCCAAGGCATGTTCGCGGCTATAAATTGGGCCAAACTCATTCAGGGACAGCCCCACGGAGGCCATGCTTTCTACGAAATCCTGAGCGGCCCCTTGGAAGGTCGCGTCAGCGTGGATGTTAAAATCCAGGGTGTCCAAACTTTTTTCAAAGAGGGCCAGATTTTATAAAGTAAACATGCATAAGGGCCAACCAAAGTTGTTGACCTTTTTTTAGGAAGTGAAGTAGTTGTTGTGCTTGGTTTTATTGTAGTTGGCTTTTTTGGGATTTTACCCCAGGGCATATAGGGGCTGGACTGGCAGGATTTAACCCCAAAGTTGTTGAGCTTCTTTTTTTAGGATTGGAGTTGGTGAGCTTTTTTACCCCATAATCAGCACCAGATTAAACTGACCAGATTAGGCACCCGAAAGAGACTTTGGACATGCCTGCCCTAGGACAACCAAGCTAGGGGTCTCCAGGAGAACAGACAGGGAATCCTTGGTGCAGCGGAGAGGAAAGGAATCCTGCACTGCACCTATTGCCCAGCTTCCGGAACACACACTTTCCAAGAGGGCGCCCAATAGGTGCAAACCAGCGACTTCCGATTCGCCACAGGGAGCTACTCACGTTGGCCCACATCTGCAGAGTGGCTGGGTCAATCTTGTAAAGCTGGTTGAAGTTGCAGTAGACCACAGAGTCCTCCGGCAGCCCGTACTGGGAGCGGGTGGTGACGATGATGGTTCGTGGGACCTCCTCGCCAGTCGCCGCCTTGTTGTTGATCTGAAGGAGAAGACGGAGAGGGAAGATTGGAAGGAAGCTCAAGGGGCAGAGCTTCGACTCAGTGCTATGTAGCGTCAGATCAGAAGGTTGGCAAAGCAAACGATTATACTTGAGCAACTTTTGCCTTTGAACAGGCTTCCTCAACCTCAGCCCTCCAGATGTTTTGGGTCTACAACTCCCAACATCCCTAGTTAACAGGGCCAGTGGTGAGGGATGATGAGAATTGTAGTCTCAAAACATCGGGAGGGCTGAGGTTGAGGAAACCTGCCTTAGAATGACTGGACAAGAACCAAATAAACAGGCAAGAGCTTTTCTTTATTGACCATATTGACCAGGGGTCAGCAAACTGTTTCAGCAGGGGGCAGTCCACTCTCCCTCAGACCTTGTGGGGGGTCGGACTAGATTTTGAAGAGAGAAAAAATGAACGAATTCCTATGCCCCACAAATAACACAGAGATGCATTTTCAATAAAAGGGCACACATTCTACTAATGTCAAAACACCAGGCAGGCCCCACGCTGCTCGTGCATGCGCAGACACTCAAAATGACGTCACACGCATGCATGGAAGCGGCAAATTGCGGCCCGCGCAGATGCTTAGTCGCGGGCTGCGTTCTGCTCTGGATGTGAACGGGGCTACAGAACAGATCCCGTTCGCATCCAGAGGAACCACTGTAGTAATAATAGTAATAATATTTTACTATTTCTACCCCGCCTTAATAGTAGCAGTAATAGTAGTTGTAGTAGTAATTTATTATTATTTCTACCCTGCCCATTTGGCTGGGTTTCCCCAGCCACTGGGCGACTCTCAACTGAACACTGAAAACAGAATAAAACATCAAACATGAAAAACGTCAGATGTCTTCTAAAAGTCAGACAGTTGCTTATTTCCTTGACATCTAACGGGAGGGCGTTCCACGGGGCAGGCGCCACCACTGAGAAGGCTGGTATACTTTACACCTGACTTTATTCTATGCTGTGTCATCTTGGATTGCTTTATTTGACGTATTAACGTCAACTGCTTTGGGTTTTTTCCCCTTAAAAACAAAACGGTCTAGAAATAAAAAGAGGAACACTGAATAACAACACTCGGCTTTTTCAAGCCTCCTGCATTTTCGTTATTTGCGAATGGTGACATTTTATATTCAATTTGCATCCAAGTTGCTATAGATTGCACTGAACTCTTGAAAAGTAAATGATTTAAAGCGGGCATGTCCAACTTCCAAGAGACTGCAATCTATTCCCACTATAAAAAAGCAACAACTGCCCATTGGATTGACCAAAGTTGTGGAGCTTTTTTTTAGTCTCATTTTCTCTTTGTATAAGAGCAAGGAGGTTTCCCAGATCCTTATAATATCAGTGTAAACAGCTGGTCCTGGAGAGTATTAACTGCTTTCCAATTTAACCTGAGGTTTGCCATTTGTCCCGTTTTAATTTTAATTTATCTGAATTAATTTTGGGGTGCATTTTAATTGATTGCTTCTTTTTATGTATATTGTATTATTGATATGATTACAGCCGCTCCAAGCCCTGCTCCGGCCGGGGAGGACGGGGGTACAAATAAAAATTATTATTATTATTATTATTATTATTATTACTATAATAGGGGGCCAAAGCTGTTTAGCTTTTTTTAGGGGGCCAAATCTACCAGGACTCTCTCAGAAGGTCCAGCTTGCTTTTTGGAAACAGAGGCTCAGGGCTGTACAAGCCGGATGGGCTGGGTATAAATCATAATAAATTCTTATTTCAATCATTCCTTAATCAATTATCAACATCATCATCATCTCGTTGAATTGCAGGTGGATTCTGCTTCTGGGCAGTCCCAGCCCCGTGACTCCTCAAAAGTCCCTTCCGTCCAGTACATTTTATCATATGTGGTGGGAATGCAAAAGGGTTAGAAATTACTGGGAAATGATATATAATAAATTGGAAAAAACCCCTGTTTAAAAAGACTTTTGCTAAGAAACCAGAAGCATTCCTCCTAGGAATTTTAGATCAAGATTTAAAAAAAGAAAATTGGAAATGATTTATGCATGCAACAACAGCGGCAAGAATTATATTAGCACAAGCTTGGAAGACAGAAGAAATACCAATGAAAGAACAATGGCAAGGGAAATTTATGGAATATGCAGAACTGGCAAAATTAACAGATAAATTACATAAAAAGGATAACCAAGACTTTAAAAGAGAATGAGAACCATTTACAACATATATGAAGAGACAACATAAAGAATTGGACTCATTGGCAACGTTTGAATAAACCAGGCATCCCCAACCTTTGGCCCTCCAGATGTTTTGGCCTACAACTCCCATGATCCCTAGCTAACAGGACCAGTGGTCAGGGATGATGGGAATTGTAGTCCAAAACATCTAGTGGGCCAAAGGTTGGGGATGCCTGGAATAAACAAACACAATTGTATATAACGAAAAGCAAGACTATATGTACAGTATGGGGGATTTTTTGGGGAAACACCACACAGGGTGAGTAATATGGAAATAAAACAAAATGGGAATATGAGGGAAGTCCAGCGGAGGAGGGGGAGAAATATGGAAAATTGTTAAGAGAAATATTGTTCGAGGATGTATACGTGGAAAAACCAGTAAAAATATTTTTAAAAAAGAAAAGAAATTCCCTTCAGTCCCAAAACCCAGCCAGATGGGCGGGGTATAAATTTATTATTATTATTATTAGTTATTATTACTGTTCTCCCAACCCTCTCACCTGAGTCGTCGCCAGCCCGTTGCTGATGTTGAATCCATTGATGGTGATCTGAATCTGCCCGCGATTGATCATGTCAATCACGGCTTCGGCAATGGTGTTCATGGGAATAATGGGCATGCTGAGCCCGGTGGCACCGTCATCCCCGCCGTCAGGACATTTCATCTGGAAGCCAAGATAATACAATAATAATGATAATTTATCATTGAAACCCCGCCCATTTGGCTGCATATTAACTGCCTCACTGCCACTCCTGTCCATTAGAAGCATAGCACAGAAAGTGAAAAGGATTTAGCAGACAGCCGCTCAAGTCGGTTACAATCTGGTTTTCTGACGCGGCAACCCCTCTTGTGGCTTTATTTTGTCTGCGTTTCAGGCATTTTAGGGGGGGGCTATTGTACGCGGTGGGATTGCAAGATGATTTTTTAAAAAGGGAAACGGTATATAATGAACTGGGAAAAAATGTTATTTCCAGTACTTCCGGGGTGGCACCATCGGTAATGACGGACTCCCTCTGATCCGGAGGGACTAGCTCCGCGGAAAACGGGTCTTCCCGCTACGGCGAAGCGGGGACCCTTTCAAAAATCACAGGCGGATGAAGCCTGTGACCATGGGACTCGGCGGGCACCTTTCGCGCCCCCCCAACTTGTAAAGGAACCCTGTTACGGGCTCTGGAGCGAAGAGGGGCAAGTGGCGCAGTGCTGAGAGTCAACTGCTTCTTCCATGGAGCGAAGCCGCACAGCCGTTGCCGGAGAGCGCTGCCTTTTTCCTGGGACAATTTGGCTTTTAAAACAATTACCCGTGAGTAACTTAATTTTGGACAATTGGACTTTAAATAACAACCTGCGAGTAGAAAGGAAAATTGGACTAAGAAATTCTTCTTAATTTGGCACTGAAACGGGAAGGTCTAAACAGGAAGTCAGACTTCCGTTTCTTGTAGATAGATTAAAGCAAAGACATGGCAAACTAGAGTTCAGAAAATAGTTTGTAAAGGATCAACTTTCATCATTTAAAATTGTTGAACCCCCTTCGGGAGCAGGAGAAGAGGGGGGATTTTTTCCGGACTGTTTAAACCTGCAGAAGAGAGTGCAAAGAAAAGTAATTTTCCACCGTCTTGAACCTGGGAGCCGGGTCTCAGGACTGACTTTTTTGGGAAGCTCATTGACCATAGACAAACGTCTTTGACAGATAGTTAAAAGAAGAGAAACATAGTGATTCCATTGTTCTCTTTTGCATTTTAAAGGAACAAATATTGACAAAATATCTGAAAAAGGAAACTTTGTTGTTAGAGCTGCCTTTAAAAGAAAAGAACAAATAGAAGTTCTTCCCCTAGAGGGAGCCTGTGAAACTGTTACTAAATTTGAAACGGGGAGCTCTGCAGCTGCAACAGATTACGATCGTGGGAACAGACTTCTGACCTTGCAGAACAATGTATTCAGAAGCTCTGGTGCGTGCTCTCTGTAAAACAAGTGCCCTATTGGATCAGCTACATGAGAAGACGGACTTGATGACTGTTGCGATCGGAAATTTTGGACAGGTAGTGGGTAACTATATAGAGCCCACCCAGGAATCAAATCAGGAGTGTGCTCTGACAGATCAGATGAGGGAAGAAGATGTTGCTGAACCTCGGATGCCAGAGGTGGAGGGAGTTGTGGCCCAGCAGGAACATGAGTTGTTGGATTTGATAAATGAACTTTAAAAAAGCCAGATTTGGAGAGATAAAGTTTTGTTTGGTTTGGAAATGGGGGGTTGGATAGACCCCCTATGCAGGGATGTTTTGACTTTCCAAGTCTGGCAATGGGCCGCGAGATGTTTGGGGTTGTGAGGGCTCTTAATTCTGGAGGGACTTTGAAACATGTTCCTAAATACCACATGGAGTTTAGTGTGGACTATGGAAAAGGGGCTGATTTGTCAAGAAGGGTCAAAAACATTGTCAAGCTGGAGTTCCCACGAGTGAAAGGAGCAGGAGACAAAGTAAAGTACAGGTATAAATATGAAGAAGACATGGAAGAGACTTAAGGGCCTTGGACATAAGATTACCAGGTTAATGCGCCAGATTGATGGGATAGAAAGGACTGACAAAACCCGGGACCAGGAGGAAGAGACGCTGGATGAAGATTGGAAGAAAATTTGGAAAAAAAATATTATTAGGATTGTTTTACAAAATTGATGAATGTTAGAAAAATGTTGGAACGAAATTATTTGGCTTTAGTAAAAATGTTAAAAGAATTATGTAAGAATATGTTATGGTTATGAGAAATTGGTATAAGATGTAAGTTTTAAGTTTTAGGGTTTTTTATAGTAAGATAAGGTTAAAATAGACTAAGGTAATGAAATGACAGAATATTAGGAAAAATGGAAAGGATTTGCTGTGATAATTAACAACTAGGATACAAAAAAAAGGAGGAGTGAGGAGGTCAATGAAAGAAGGTAATGACAGTTAAGAATTTGAGAATATTGGATTTGTTTTTAAATTTCTGTGGCTTATTTTTGTTTTTTTGATTGTGCTCTGTTTTGTTGATATTTTTTGACTTTGATTTTTACTAATTTGTATTGTTTGATTGTGGTTTGTTTTTCTTTTGTTTTTTTTTCTCTTTCTTTTTCTTTTTTGTTTTTCCTGTAATTTTAAAATTCTTAATAAATATCTTTTTTAAAAAAAATAATAATGTTATTTCCAGTTCATTATATATCATTTCCCAAATTTTTAAAATCATCTTGCAATCTTTTGTGAAAAAAACAGAAGCTTCTTCATTAGGTATTTTAGGACGAGAATTGCCGGAGAAAAATTGGACGTTATTTATGCACCCCACGAAAGCAGCAAGAATCCCAATAGCACAAAACTGGAAGACAGGAGAAAGACCATCGAGTGAACAGTGGCAAGAAAAACTGGTGAATTACGCAGAGCTAAGAAAGTCAGTAGACAAACTGCGTGAAATGGGCAAGAGGGACTTTGAAAAAGAATGGGAGCCTTTTACAACTTACTTGCAGGAAAAAAAACCGAAAACCATGGACTCACTGGCAGGATTTAAAGAAAACATTTACAACTTCATTTCCAGAGAACAAGAAATACCGTATTTTTCGCTCCATAAGACGCACTTTTTTCCTCATAAAAAGTAAGGGGAAATGTCTGTGCGTCCTATGAAGCGAATGCCGTGGAGGAGGGACGGATGGGAGCCATGGCTACCCTTCCTTCCCTCCTCCGTGGCTAGCTTTAAAGCAGCAAAGCGGACAGGAGCCAGAAGGAGGGACAGATGGCAGCCCCTTCCGCCCCTCCTCCCAGCTGACACGGCTCCTGTCCCGGCGTCTCCTCCTCCTCTTTTTGCTCCAGTTCCGGCGTCACCTCGGAGGCAGCTGCCCGCCACAGGCACGCACAAATGTGAGCTCTCCCTCTCTGTTCCTTCCTTCCCTCTTCCAACTTGAATAAAATATGGAGGGGGGGCAGGTAAGCCCCACCTCACATACCATAATTCAGCCTTTCTCAACCTGTGGGTCCCCAGATGTTGTTGAACTACAACTCCCATCGCCCCTATGTTTATTAAATAGTTTAGTACAACATTTGATTCAGAATATTTTTTTCTTGTTTTCCTCCTCTAAAAACTAGGTGTGTCTTATGGTCAGGTGCATCTTATAGAGCGAAAAATACGGTATAATGGGATCAAAGAACATTATGTATAAACTGTTGGGAAACTGCCAGGGAGATATAGTCCATCATGGCCCAAGCCGGAGTTCTGGGCGTCCATCGATCTCCCGTAGACAGGCAGATCCAGCAGTTAGCGGCACGAAGCCTCTGGAAATTCCTAGCCACATTCCAGGGTTGTGCACACTGTTTATCAGCAGAAACACAGCCGAAAACTTGCACCGCAGAAGAGCATAATTTACAGACTTTATTTAGTGTTGAACAGAACAAAAGAAAACACGTCCATTCTCAGTCAGCGTCTCTGACCGACTGGCAAAACCGAAAGGAACAATAGCAGAACATAAACATCCTGTGACTAGGACATGCGCAGACTCTGTGACTTACAAAGCCTGCTCCCTTTTAAGGTGGAACGGAAATATCCTAACATAAACAGCAGAATGTAACATTTGGTGCAGGCATCCCCAACCTGCAGACCTCCTGATGTTTTGTCCTACAACTCCCATGATCCCTAGCTAGGAGGACCAGTGGTCAGGGATGGTGGGAATTGTAGTCCAAACATCTGGCGGGCCGAAGGTTGGGGATGCCTGATTTGGTGTAACAAACCAGAAATGGAAGTTGGGGGACGTTGACAGGGAGGAGGGAAATGGGAAAACGAATGCTAAGTGAGGATGCTGAATATTTGTTAGGAGGAAAGAAAATCATCATCAATCTTTATTACGGTCCAGAGACCCAACAAAACATTACAAATCAATACACGGTTCATACTGCGTACCTCCAGGTTAATCAAGCATTTTGTTTAGAATATAGGGCTCATTTGTTCTTGCAACCACGGATAAAAACTTTGCCACTGCCAACGTTCTAGCTTTTATCCGGTCTTCCAGTAGGAACCTGACATAGTGAGCCTCTGATTTTCCCGGGAAAGGTACCAGCAAGGGTAGTATCAGTTCAGCCCTGGCCTGCACATACTTCGCACAATGCAACAAAATATGATTTATGGAATCGATGTCTTGAGCACACGAGCAAAGTCTGTCCTGGTAGGGAACGCCTCTCAACCTACCATCCAGCACTGCAGAGGGGAAGACATTTAGTCTGGCTTTGGTGAAAAGCCTTCGATAGTTAGGTACTGTCAGGTTTTTGATGTAAGATGTTAACTCAAAGACATACCCATATTGAACTCTTGCTGCCAGCGGACTACAGACTGCGTGTGATCGAGATCGCAAGTCACTGTGTGCATTGTCCCATAATCTTTGCTTTAAAAACTTCTGGGTGTCTTCATAACCCAGGTAATACAGTTGGGGGGGGGGAGACAGACCAATAGAGGTGGCTTTTTTAGCCATGGTTTTCTGCCATTTGCTGACAAATTCCTCATTGGTCAAATGTTGGTACAGACCCTTCCCTAGATTAAATACTGAAATCCTGAGCCAATGTTTTAGGACAGCCCACCACGCTCTAGCTGAAATTGGGCATTCATCAGCTTCCAACAGAAGTACGGAGTTGGGGACGCAGTTAGGTACCTGCAGCAGAGATCGTATAAATCTTGCCTGAAAGCCATCCAGCTTTGGCAGGTCCCCATTATGCCAGACATTTGCTGCATACAGGAGTTGGGAAACGGGCAAGAAAGAAAATCAGTAACAATTATTTTTTAAAAAATAATAATTAAAGGGGGGGAAGCAACTGGGTGCTGGCCCATTTGTACCACAGTGGCACCTCGGTTCCCAAACACCTTGGGACTCAAACAACTTGGAAGCCAAGCGCTGCAAACTTGGAAGGAAGTACTGCGGTTTGGAAATTTTTTCCGGAAGCAGAACATGCTCCGATTTGAGCGCGATGCTTTAGATTTGAGTGTTCTGCTGAGGTCTGTTTTTGCCGTCTTTTGCATTTTTGTTTGGGCGGCGCTTTTGTTTTTGCGACTGGGTGGAACCCGGTTCGGCTACCAATTGTGCGACTGCCGTACGTTGCTGATTGCTTTCATTTGATGGATCCATGGTCTCATTCAAGAGTAAAATTCATGTTTAATTGCTATTTTAGGGGGTTGCTTTTAAAAGTTTGGAACGGATTAATCCGTTTTGCGTGACTTTCCATGGGAAAGCACACCTCGGTTTTGGAACGCTTTGGTTTTGGAAGGGATGTCCGGAACGGATCAAGTTTGAGAGCCAAGGGACCACTGTATATGTATAGCTTGGGGGGGGGGGGAGGAAGGAAGCTGCATCATTACAATGAACATCATCAACAACAACAGGCATCCCCAACCTTTGGCCATCCCGATGTTTTGGCCTACAACTCCCATGATCCCTAGCTAACAGGACTAGTGGTCAGGGATGATGGGAATTGTAGTCGGAAACATCTAGAGGGCCGAAGGTTGGGGATGCCTGATCAACAACATCATTTGGATGTTGCTGGATTGCAACTTGCACACCCCTGACCAAGCATAGGCAAGTGGATCAAAGCCCCCCCCCCCTCCAAGCAATGACTTTAGCTACGGATGGATGGACTGTGACTGCGGAAATGGATCAAAGCCCCCCTCCAAACAATGACTATCATCAAAGCAGGTCAGAAAACAAATTATTAAATTTTCATCACCTACAATACTGTCTTATTTATTTTAGAGTACAGTACATGGAGTATTGCTTTCATTTTATGAATCAATGGTCTTGTTAGAGAATAATAATAATAATTTATTATTTATACCCCGCCCATCTGGCTGGGTTTCCCCAGCCACTCTGGGTGGCTCCCAATCGAATATTAAAAACACAATACAATAGTAAAATTCATGTTAAATTGCTGTTTTAGGGGTTGCTTTTCAAAGTCTGGAACGGATTAATCCGTTTTGCGTGACTTTCCATGGGAAAGCGCGCCTCGGTTGTGGAATGCCTTGGTTTCGGAACGGACTTCCGGAACAGATTCAGTTTGAGAACCAAGGGACCACTGTGATTTTAAAAGAACCATCTTGCATTGGGCCACGATTTTAAAAGCCATGGGGGGGGGGGAAATAGATTGAAAAAGCTGCTCTTTATTGTATTTTAATCTTTTGCTGGAAGCCGCCCAGAGTGGCTGGGGAAACCCAGCCAGATGGGCAGGGTATAAATGATTTTTACTACTACTACTACTACTACTACTACTACTCATGTGCTGGTCCGATGCCTGTGGGAAAGCTCTTCTCTTGTGGATAATGTGCTTTCTCTTTTTTCTTTAAGTTTTTTCTTTTCAGTTTTTTCTTTTTTTCCATACACTGCAAACATTTTCCATATATACAGTGAAGGGAAAAAGTATTTCATCATCATCAAACCTTTTATTGGCTTCACATACAAACATCCAAAACAAATCAATACAGAATTACCACTTCCCCAGTGGCACAAAACATTTGCTAAAAGAAAGGAGGTAGAGTAGTCTATCGTCACATCTCTAGGTCTCCAGGGAGATGCAGTGTATTTCGACGACAAAAAACCAAAGAGAGATATTTAGCCACTAACTTGGTGAGCTCCTAATCATTCCCCAGTAATAGAAAATGTATGACCTCCAACTCTGGTTTCCATTTGGGGATACAGAGTTGATCTAGAAATTGCTGACGGAGATCAGCATATAGTTTACAATTAAGAACCATATGTGTAAGGGTTTCCACCAGGTGGGCTTCACATGGGCAAGTTCTTTCTCCTTCCACCCTGCCTGAGAACCTTCTCCAAAGGAGGTTGGATGGATTTGAATTAAACCTGGCCAGTGAAAATGCCCTTCTTTCTTGAGGGTTAAGCAAGGTAATTAATTCAAGGTAATTATGGTTAATTTCATGTGCCCAAGAAAGTTGAAAATAAAGAGGGGAACACATTTTCTCTGCTGCTACTGTTAGTTCTTGGCATTCCATATCCCACAATCTAGTTTTTATTATAGCCTTAGCAGATGGTAGGGACATCAATCGCAAAAGTTCCACTGACAGCCCAAGTTGCTATACCTTCTTGTTAAACTGTTGTAGCCCTGGGGAAAGAAAGGGGTCTAACAAAACTTTGCTGAGGAGAGGATCTTTATCTGATGTAAGGCAGATGTTTAACCAGCATAGAAGAAATCTCGCCCAGGTGACAGTCTCTACCTTGTGTTGACCTCCCTCTAGACACAGGGCCGCATAGGGTACACAGCGTGGGATAGTGAAAATCTTGAAGAGAAAAGCTGTCTGTAGTTGTTCAACCAACTGGGTAAACCCTGGCAGCCAGACTGGAATACCATAGAGCAACTGAGCTGTAATTTTGGCGTTGAAGACCTTAAGGGCAGAAGGGATATGCAGTCTATTTTTATTATTATTATTTTGTAAAATAGTGTTTGTTGTATTGAAATACAATACTTTTCTTTATTCTTTGACTGTCTACTTTTCTTTGCATTTTTTCCTTTTTCTCATTTACTTTTTCCTTCTTTCTCTTTTATTGGATATTATTCTTTATGTATGGTTTTGTTTTGATGTATTTACTTCGCAGTAAAAATATAATAATAATTGTTTGAATTTATACTAATGTGATATATTTGTTACTAGCTGCCCTGAGCCAGGTTTCGGCCAGGGAGGGCGGGATACAAATATTATTATTATTATTATTATTATTATTATTATTATTATTATTAGGAGCTAGACTCCAAAACCACCTACACACGCCCAAATTTTCCTGACCTTCACTATTTTCACATCAGGCAGGCTGTCGAGGAATGCTTTCAGGTCGATGCCGTTCAAAACAATTCGGTTGTCATAGATATGCCCATTCGATTTGAAGTCAACGACGGCTTTTTTCTGAAAGAAATATGTACAACGTGTCTGAAAAAACGCGACAATTTGGATTTGGGCCTTTTTCCAAGAAAAAAGATGGTAGTAAAAAGCAGACTGTTCCCGCTTGCCCTCTTCTCAAATACCTTCAGGTGTGGGAACATATTCGCATGATCGCCAATGAAGAAGGTATTGGGCATGTAAGCCAGTTTTTCGGAATACTGCTCCGCCACTTCCACCGGGGACGTTTCTTGGTCGGTGATAATATAATCCATGAATAAAGCCCCGCTGGTTCCCGGGTAGCCCAGCCACATCGCCTGGAAGGCAAACAAATGAGGGTTAATAATAATAATAATTTATTTATACCCCGCCCATCTGGCTGGGTTTCCCCAGCCACTCTGGGCGGCTCCCAACAAAATATTAAAATACAGTAAGGCAGCGAAACAAGATATCCAAAGCTTTTTATTTTTTAACTTTATTGAAATTCATGAATGAACACACACACACACACACACACACACACACACACATATATATGGTCCAGTAGCACCTTAGAGACCAACTCAGTTTGTTCTCAGTACAAGCTTTCGTTTGCATGCACACTTTTTCGGATACACTGAATAATAATATAAACAATATAAATATAATATAATATAAATATAATAATGTAAATAATATAAAGAAGAAACTTAGTTGGTCTCTAAGGTGCTACTGGACATTTTTAAAATATATATATATATCAACTGCATCAGACCAACACGGCTACCTACCTGAATAAATAATATACACACTCCTAATTCAACAAAAAAAGTAAGTATCCATGTACAAATCTTCCTTCTATGAATTGGCAAAAATTAAGCTTGGGTTAAATTTGTGCAGTCTCCTTTTTCCGATCCTTTTCCTAATGTTAAGCAGACTTCCTATCATTACCCGATGCAAAGTTCCTTTCTAGTGTTGAAACCCAGCCAAATGGGCGGGAGATATATATATATATATATAATTATTATTATTATTAATGTACTTCATTGTTACCTTATTCTTTCTGTATTTTCCAATACGTTCTTACAACAGTTTGTACCCTTTACCTTATTTCTCCGCTATACCTTTAAACAAGGGTCATTTGAACGCTGCCATCGATATTATACCACTATTATATTTCTATAAGTAAATCTTACACATTTCCCATTTTTGACTAAATTATTGTTTTGTATTGCCTCTCAATCTCTTGGTTATTTGCGCCATTTCCATGTATTCCTGTAATTTGAATTTCCAATCTGATAGCATCGGGACTGGTTCCCCTTTCCAATTCATTGCTACAAATGTACTGGCCGCAGCAGTGGCATATAGAAAAATTTCACTCATTTTTTTTGAAATATCCTTACCTAAAATACCTCTGGCAAGATATCCAGAGTTTGCAAAAAAACAACAACAAAAAACCTAAGAGCTTCTTAAAGAAGACCGTGTCTTCTGGCAAGAGCTACAAAAAAGGCCACAGAAAGCAAGATAGTCGATCACATAATTAAGAATTATTGATTTTCCAATAAAAACATCCAGTTAATATATCCAATCATAATACTCCAATTAAAATAAAAAACTACAATACAAAAGACCAAATTATAGTTCAAATTATAATTATAAATTTTTCGGAGCTCCCCACGATCTGGATCTCTGAAGCATGATGTCAGGGAAGAGTTAGAAGTTTCCAGTTTCTCAGAGGGAGAAAGCATTCCCCAAGGGGGGAAGGAGAGCAGTGAATCTAATAGAAGAGAGCAAGAGGAACAAGAGGGAGGGACTGGCTGTTCCCAGGAAAGGCAAGGCTTCAGTTCTAGCTCAGATGGGGAGGAGGGGAGATACAGGCCAGCTCTAGCCAGGAGGGGAGGAAAAAGAGCGGGAAAGCGAAGGGCACCTTCGCCATTTTGAGAGTGGCTGGTCACGGAGAAGCAGAGCTCAGAAGGTAGCTGAAAGAAGTGACTCTGAGGAATAATAGTTAAGAACCGTTTATAAGAATGTTTTGTTCATACGCAATAAAAAGTTTTATAAAAGAACAAGAAGCGTTTGTGTGGTGATCTGAAGAGGACAACGACCAGTCCTGACACATATCTCCACATCTCAGTCTTGCCTCTCCTCGTTGTTTCCATATTTTCCACATTTCCATTTTGACGCTTTATAATTCTTTGTCCCTGAGTCCATGATTCTCAATCATGTCAAACATAATAAACTTTCATCCGTCGAATACAGCTTTATTAGTATACATTTTTCCAACAGTCTTTTTATCCGCGCAGCTTCCTCTGACTCCATTCCAATCCGGGAAATTGTCCAAATCTGTTATCTGAAGTTTAATGGCGCGGCAACTCATTAATTGTCCAAATCTTCCTTTTGACCTTTATTGAACCAGAACCTTCCCAGTTAAACTGTTAGGCAAAACTGTTTGCAATATTACAATGAAACTGTATTCCACAAATATCAGTCATTTGGAGACTGAAACTCTCCCCCCTCTGGGCCCTAAAGGGGGGCGCTGCTAGACACCACTTAGCCTTCTCTCTCGCTCATAATGCACTGTATATTGTTCCAAGTTGTTATCTCAAATCATTGCAAAATCAGTCAGCGCATAACGCCTACTCGCCTCAAAGAAAGGGAGGAATATATTTTTTCATGCTGCTTCATATTAGCGAGAGCCATCTTGCCTCCTCTTCCATCTTTATCAAGTCTTTCAAGTCTTATGTAAGGCTGCACAATTAAATGCCTAATTATAAACAGAAATCCATCTGTCCTCTTTTTTAAAAAAATTAAGTTCTTAATGAGGCTTGGCATTGAAAACCAATTGTAAATGTTAAGTAGAGAAGAAGAAAAAAATACCAAACACCTCCGTTATCTAAACACCATGATGAGAATATTTTTGAAGTCTGAGCTTAAACCCCCAGGGACTGTACTTCAGGATTTTTTAACAAATTAAATCGGATTGTTTCGATTTAAATCATAAAACGCTTTTGGAGGAAAATCTTTCTAAAGATTTTCTGTTTAAGTTACATCAAAGGCCATCGGGAAATAAGAATTTGTTTTAAGTTTTTCATGTGTGCAGAAACTCAGCCTGTTTTTTTTTAAAAAAAAATGTTTAACCACATCAGTTAACCAACATGGATACATATGCTGTCATGTTATTGTTTTAGTTAAATAAATGGTTTAAATTGTTATGAAAAAGATGATTCTTTTTCTCCTTCCAATCAAGTACAGCAGAAAAGTTGTTCAAATAGAAACAGTTCACTTATTAAACCTCGCCATCATTTCATCATGATCGGTCTATGTATTTCTTTTTTGATAGGACTGTCAAAACTACTCTGAAAATTTATGATTCCAAAACCGAAACCTTTATCTGGTTGTAAATATTAAAGATTATACCAGCAGGAATGCCTTTCTGTTGTTGTTGTTGTTGTTGTTTTTAATTAAATCAAGCCTGACTAGTGATTTAAATTGTGATTTATATCGTGATTTAAATCGATTTGATTTAAATCAAATCCGCCCTGGTCTGAAGTTTGCAAACAAACAAACAAACCTAAGAGCTTCTTAAAGAGGCAAGCGCTACAAAAAGGCCACATAAAGCAAGATTTATCACACAATTAAGGACCCAGGAGGCTTTTTTTTTTACTTCCCAGAGCGGTCGGTCTTAATGACATTTTTTAACATCACAGCATTAACATCTTATGACTACAGTAAGGAATATTTTGGGCACACAGTAGTACCATGGGTTCTCAAACTCCAAAAACCCGGAAGAAAGTGTTCTGGTGTCCGGACGTTTTTCGGAAGCTGGACGTCCAACACGGCTGTCGGCAATTGTTTCCAGGGTGCCTGCACCAATCGAAAGCCATGCCTCAGTTTTCAAACATTCTGGAAGTCAGGCGGACTTCCGAAATGAATTAAATTTGGCGCTTTTGTTTTTGCTATTTTGCGTTTCTGTTTTTGAGGCTTTTTTGGTTAACTTGTTTTTGTGACTGTGTGGAGCCCAGTTCAGCTACTGATTGATGGATTGCATGACGGATGGATGGATGGATTGACTGTGTAATGGCGGATAGAGATAAAAGCCCCCCATCCAAACAGTGACTTTAGCTACTGATGGATGGACGGATGGATGGATTGTGTGACTGCGGAAATGGATAGAAGCCCCCGATCCAAACAATGACTTTAGCTACGGATGGATGGTGTGACTGCAGAAATGGATTGAAGCTCCCCATCCCTATCATCAGTGCAGGCAGTATATATATTTTTTAATTATCATCTACAATACTGTCTTATTTATTTTATGGTACAGTACATTGATGATTGCTTTCATTTTAGGGATCAATGGTCTCGTTAGAGAGTAAAATTGATGTTAAATGGCTGTTTCAGGGGTTGTTTTTCAAAGCCTGGAACTGATTAATCCGTTTTGCATTCCTTTCTATGGGAAAGCGCGCCTCGGTTTGGGAACGCTTTGGTTTCGGAACTAACTTCTGGAAGGGATGAAGTTTGAGAACCAAGGGACCACTGTATGATCAACATTTTTCACTGTGACTTCCTTTACCTGGATTGGGGCCGGCCGGAGAGCAAACAGCTCGTTGCGGGCTCCTTTGGTGTAGCCATTCATGTTAATGAGGATATGGATGCCGTCTTGGTGAATGCGGTCGGCCGCCTTGCCATTGCACGGGACCTGAAACGCAAACATTAGAAGCACGTTTAAGGAAGTTTTTAACAACTGATGTTTTAATGTCTTTTTAATCTCTTGTTGGAAGCCACCCAGAGTGCATGGGAAAACCCAGCCAGATAATCGGGGTATAAGTAATAAATTTATTATTATTACTACTACTACTACTACTTGTCAGGGAACTGCCATCAGCTCAGAGGCGAGAGATGGAAGGGCAGTTGTGTTATAGGGAGCCTCCAAAAATCTTGCGAAGCAGTTCCTCTTCCAGGGAGGAGGAAAGCCCACCTCCAGTAGAGAAGAGGTGCAGGGACCAGGGGATGCTAGGGAGAGCCTCAACATCGAGCCTGAGCAAACCGGAGAGGCGTGAAGTACGCCCTTGCCAGCGCCCATTCTGCGCAGTAGGCTTCAGCGCAGGGAGGGGCGGAAAAGGCTGGGGGTGACGTGACTTTTATGCTGGGGCAGGTACAAAGACCGACTGAAGGGAAGCTTTGCTTCTGCACATGACTGTGGCATGATGGGAAGTTTTGCTTCTAAGCTTTTCTTCTGCACATGCTGCACAAACCGTTCTAATACTAAGACATTCCCTCATTGAGTTCATGAAAACATTATACTCTGACCTGTTCTTAATGCATAGTTGACCACATCTATCGGAATGTAATTGTTTAAGTCTTGCTATATCAATCACTAGTTATAATTTAATTAGGAGGTTTTCATGCCTGTCTAGTTCTGTGCTCCCTTTCCCAGCCTTTAATCTATTGGTGATTAATGCCTATATGTAACCTTTGCTTTGTACTTGTGTTAACCAATCAGCAATAAGCACATACGTGGCAATTGCTGTAATATTCAATAAAAGGGACTCCCCAAGACTTGCTCGGGAGATGCCTCCCAGATGACACTTGCTACTCGTCTGTCGCTTATTCCAACCCAACATCTGGTGACCCCGATGTGATTGCCAGATCCCTTACGCAGCCGGCCCCTGTACTTCACTCGACTGGAAAAGTCTCAGCATGCTACTTCGTGAGTATGGGAGGGGGAATTGACTAAATTCCAAAAGGAGCATGCCAAGGAGCTGCTCCATCTCGTTAGACAGTGGGTGACGGGTGCTCATATTTCTTTAAAAGAAATTGAACGATTGTTATGTGAGATTGCTTGCCAATGCCCCGGTACCCTGAGGCAGGCTCCTTGGGGATAGAGGCTTGGCAAAAGATCAGAAAAACCCTCTTCGCAGAACCGAGGGCTCCGATTCATTGTCTGCTCATTTGGCAGAAATGTGCAGATGCCGTCGCTAAATTAGGACCTCAGGCATCTCCGTCGGCCCCTGCCCTTCTAGCCATTGCAGACAATCCTCCACCTTACCCAAAGCTTTTGCCTCCTTCGCAACCCTGTCAACCCCTCCCTACGCCTCAACCCACATCCTCCCCCCCATCCCTCCTTCGCCTCCCACAGCCCCTGCGTGCTCTCCTACAGGAGCTGTGCGCGCCACGCTTTCTCTGGCTAGGCAGAAAGGGCTCCTGTCCTTAGAGGAAAAGACTGAATGGGCTGGTGAAATGCCATCTGCTTTCCCTATCACCTATACAAACCCAGGAACTGCTCAACAGCAGGTGATGTACAAGGCACTTCCTTATTCTGTTCTGAGAGAATTAAGGAAAGCCATTACTGATTCTGGCCTAAAATCCTCTTATGTGATAGGGATGCTGGAGGGGATAGCGAATGGCTACACTATGCTACCCCAAGATTGGAAAGATTTGATGCGAATGCTTTTATCCCCGGCTCAATATGTAGTTTTTGAAAGTGAATTTAAACATAGCGCATCAGCCATGGCTGATCCACAGCATTCAGCCAATCAACTTTATGGCGCTGGTCAGGATGATAATATAACAGCCCAGGCGACGTTGACACCTTTACATTTCAGTCGCACCTGTGTACAACGCGCCTTTCGGACTTCCAGGGTGGCGCCACCGGCAATGGCGGACTCCCTCTGAACTGGAGGGACTGGCTCCGCGGTAAACAGGGTCTTCTCCGCTACAGCGAAGCGGGGACCCTTTTAAAATCACAGGTGGATGAAGCCTGTGACCGTGGGACTTGGCGGGCACCTTTAGCGCCCCCCCCAATCCGCTAAGGAACCCACCAAAGGGCTCCGAAGTGAGGAGGGGGAAGTGGCGCGGTGCTGTGAGTCAATCGCTATTTCCATGGAGCAAAGCCGCACAGCTGTTGCCGGAGAGCGCTGCCTTTTTCCTGGGACAATTTGGACTCTAAAAATAAGCACCCGTGAGCACTTAGAATTTGAACAATTGGATATTAAACAAAGATTTTGTGAGAAGGACAGAATCAGACTTTAAAAAAATCTATCAAATTGGGTACGGAGCGGGAAGGGCTAAACAGGAAGTCACCCTTCCGTTCTTTTGTAAACAGAATAAAGCAAAGGCAATTTATACTAGAGCTCAGGAAATTGTCTTTAAAAGATTGGATTTCAACATTTTAAATTGTGAACCTTTTTTTTTTTACTGTTTGAAGTGACTTTAAAGGGAAGTAACTTTCCTCCGTCCTCATCCTGGAGCGGGGTGTCAGGACTAACGTGGAAGTTCAACAAGACAATTGCTTTTTGATAGATAGCTAAAAGAAGAGAAACTTTGCAATTCTACTGTTCCCTTTCGCATTTTAAAGGAAAATATATGGACAAAGTATCTAAAGCATTTTTTTAAAAAAGGAAACTCTGTAGCAAGAATAAACAGAAGTCTTCCCCCTAGGGGGAGCTTGTGAAACTGTAACTAACTCCAGGGAACTGCCAGCTGCTACAGAATAATCGTGGGAAAGTATTTGACCTTGTAGGACAATGTATCCAGAAGCCTTGGTGTGTTCCTTTTACAAAGCAAATGCTCTACTGGAAGAATTACACGAAAAGGTGAACTGGATGGTCATTTCGACTAGAAATCTTAAACAGGCAGTGGAATGTTTTGACCAGACAGCAGGAAAATATGTGGAGCATACTCAGGATTCAAACCAGGAGTGTGTTTTGACAGAACAGGAGTTTGTGGCATTTAATCAGGAGTGTGTTTTGACAGAACCGACCCAACAGGAGTATGATCTTTTGGATTGGACAAATGAATTTAGAAAAAGCCAGATTTGGAAAGGAAAAGTTTGGTGTGGTTTGGAAATGGGGGGCTGGATTGACCACCCCTATGTTGGGATGTCTGGACTCTTCAAATATGGTAATGGGCTGCGAAATGTTTGGGACTGTCGGGGCTCTCAACTTTGGAGGGCCCTTGAATTATGCTTTTAATTACCACATGGAATGCAGCGATGAACACGGAAAAGGGTCTGATCTGTCGCGAAGAGTTAAAAACATTGCTAAGTTGGAGCTACCACGAGCAAGAGATATTGTTAAGCTGGAGTTACCACGAGCAGGAGATAAGGGAAATTACAACTACAAATATGAAGAAGAGCCGCGGAAGGGCCATGGAAGTGACTTGAGGGCCTTGGACATAAGGTTACCGGGCTAGACTGATGGGAATAAGGACTGACAAATCCCGGAACCAGGAGGAAGGGGCGTTGGATAAAGATTGGACTTGTTTATACCTTTCTTTTTTTCTTTTCTTTATCATTATCAGAATGTTTTATAAAGTTGATGAATGATAGAAAAATGTTGGAAGAAATCACCTGGCTTTAGCAAAGCTGCTCAAAGAATTATGAAAGAATATTATGATTATAAGAAGCTGACAAGGTTAAGACTTAAGCTTTAAATTTTTAAGGTTTATCTTATTATAGAAAAAATAGGATTAAAATAGTCTAGGGTAATGTAATGATAGAATTTTATGAAACATGGAAAGGAAAGGATTTGCTGGGATAATTAACAACTAGGATACAAAGGAAGGGAGGAGGAGGAGGTCTAAGAAAGAAGGTAATGACAGTTAAGGGTCTGAAAATAATGAACTTGTTTTTAATTTTTTTTTCTTTTTAAAGTTTGGGTTTTTTGCAATTTTGTTTTTTATTTGGAATTTTCTTCTTTCTTCCTTACACGGTGGGAAGGGGATTCTTTGTATTTTCTTTTGTTGCTATTTTCTCTGTTTTCTCTTTTTGTAACATTTTGAAAATTTTAATAAATATTTAAAAAAAAAAATACAAAGCGCCTTTCGGAAAGTCCCTGTCTCAGGGCAACCGCTGAGCTCCTTTGTTAATATTAAGCAACAGCATTCGGAGCCCTACCATCAATTTATAGATAGATTGAAAGAATCAGTCACTAGGCAGATTGATAACACTACAGCTCAGAATGAATTGATGAAAAAATTGGCCTTTGAAAACGCAAACACCAATTGCAAGAAAGCATTGCAGTCAATCATACATCGCCTTAAATATGACCTGGCCGATATGATTCAAGCCTGTGCAGATGTTGGCAGCCAGAGCCATGCGATGTCTTTGCTTGCCTTATCCCTGTTTGCCATGACCCTCTTGATATGCAAAATGATACCTGGTTTTATTCATCCCTACCCCAAAATGATTCTCTCCGCACCCTTGGTTATTCCGGTTACCACAACTGGGGTAACCAAGTGCGCCGACGCCCACCTTTGGCCATTGATTTGTTGACCCCATACGTGGCTTCTTTTAATGTCACTTGCGCCCGTATGGTCAATTGCACAAAAACCAACTGTGTGAAATTGGGCAAAGATAATTTTAATTGCTCTAATTATGTAAATATTTCTTATGTATATAAATATACAGAGCTGCCTGAAGGCTGGTTCTGGTCGTGTCCAGGCTATACAGTGGTGCCTCGCAAGACGAAATTAATTCATTCCACAAGTTTTTTCTTCTTGCGAGTTTTTCGTCTTGCGAAGCACGGTTTCCCACAGGAATGCATTGAAAATCAATCAATGCGTTCCTATGGAGACCGTCCGGGGACAGAGGGGAAGCGCCGCTCTGTCCCCTCTTTTGAAGCAAGGGGCTGCGGGGAGAAGATCGCTTCTCCCCGCCGCCCCTTGCTTCAAAAGAGGTCCGGGGACAGTGGGGAAGATGCGCTGCGCTTCCCGCTGTCCCAGGACCTGGGGCTGCGGGGAGAAGATCGCTTCTCCCCGCCGCCCCTTGCTTCAAAAGAGGTCCGGGGACAGCGGGGAAGATGCACTGCGCTTCCCACTGTCCCCAGAGCTTGCGGGGCAAGCTTCGTTTTGCGAAGCAAGCCCATAGGGAAATTCGTCTTGCGAGGCAACTCGAAAACGAAAAAACCTTTCGTTTTGCGAGTTTTTCGTCTCGCGAGGCGTTCGTCCTGCGGGGCACCACTGTACATTCAATTATATTCCAGCAAACATTGGCAATGGCACGCTTTGTTGTTTAAGCTGTTTGTCCATCATATTACCCAACAAGCATCATCTGTCCTGCTCTAGATATCGCCGCTCTATAGAATTGACTAATGATTGTGACGATTCTGTTTCTCTTCCCAGTAGATCTGAATATATTTCTTTAGCTGTTTCTCTCTTAGGAGTCCCTGGATTGGCTGTACGGAATAGTAGGAACATTAACTCTTTAGCCTGCTCCGCAGCAAAGGCTTTAAATTTTACTTCACAAGCTCTTCACCTTTTGAATAAAGAGCAGAGTGAACTCCAACATGGACTTTTGCAAAATCGTGCTGCTATAGATTATTTACTGATGCTTCATCATTATGGCTGTGAACAAGTGGATGACGTGTTGTTTTAATATTACTGATAATTCTAAAGCCATTCAAAAGCAAATCTCTCATTTGCAAAATCTTACACACCACATCAAACAGGACGTTGGATTATCTGGCCTCTGGGATTCATTCACCCAGTGGCTCACCGGGTGGTTGCCAAACCTGAATTGGTTTCGTAATCTCTTTCAATACGCCATTGTCATAATATGTATATTAATTTTGCTATGTTGCTTCATCCAATGCATTCCTGGTCTCATACGCCTTTGGTTTCAGTGTTTTTCTCCTCCTCAGCCACCCAACAAAATCATTGCTGCCTACTTTGAGAAATGGCAGCACCAACAGTAAACATTAGGGGAGATGTGGACGGACTTATTTCGGGCATGCGCTGGCAAACCACGTATCCCGAAGTATTTTTGTCCCACTCACCTTTAAATCAAAAACGAAAGGGGGAGATGAAGGGAAGCTTTGCTTCTGCACATGACTGTGGCATGATGGGAAGCCTTGCTTCTGCACATGACTGTGGCATGATGGGAAGTTTTGCTTCTAAGCTTTTCTTCTGCACATGCTGCACAAACCGTTCTAATACTAAGACATTCCCTCATCATCCCAGAATGTTCAGTTCACATTGAGTTCATGAAAACATTATACTCTGACCTGTTCTTAATGCATAGTTGACCACATCTATCGGAATGTAATTGTTTAAGTCTTGCTATATCAATCACTAGTTATAATTTAATTAGGAGGTTTTCATGCCTGTCTAGTTCTGTGCTCCCTTTCCCAGCCTTTAATCTATTGGTGATTAATGCCTATATGTAACCTTTGCTTTGTACTTGTGTTAACCAATCAGCAATAATCACATACGTGGCAATTGCTGTAATATGCAATAAAAGGGACTCCCCGAGACTTGCTCGGGAGATGCCTCCCAGATGACACTTGCTACTCGTCTGTCGTTTATTCCAACCCAACAACCGACCACTCCCAGATTCTGATAGCGATTGAGCCAGACATGAACTTACGACGCTCTTCACTGTAAATAGTTTGCACCAAGAATAAAGTCTGGAAAAGACAGGTCGGAGTCTTGCCTGTTTACTCTCGAGCAACCACACCAGCATCCGACACTACTACTACATCTGCTAAGGCATCTTTCAGGTTGACTCGACAACCCGGCGACGATGTCACAGCCCTCAAATTGTCCTTCTGAGCTTCTTTCCCTCATACAGTGCACTTGCCGTTGCTTTTGCAAAATCCTGCACTGCAGGAAAGTGCGATGTTTTGGTCAGATTGCCATAGCTCAGGAGACAAAACTGGGCAGGGTATCTGAAGCACTACTCTGCACCCATGACTTGAGAGCATCCAGGAATCATATGAAATGTAGTTTAGGGTTAGGGGTTTAGGGGAAAGGGCTAGGGCAAAGGCTAAGGGCTAGGGCTGGAGCTAGGGCTAGGATAAGAATTACTGTTAGACTTAGGGTTTAGAGGTTTAGGGTTTACAGCTAGGGCAAAGGCAAGGGCTAGAGTGAGAGTTGGGGTTCGGGTTAAGGCCAGGCACGTCCAAAGTCCATCTTCAATCCTAAAAAAAGCTCAAGAACTTTGGCCAGCCCTCACGCATGTTCACATCATCAAATCTGGCCCTCTTTGGAAAAAGTTTGGACACCGACTAGTGATTTAAATCATGATTTAAATCTATTTGATTTAAATCATATCTACCCTGTTATATATATATTACCAAGCAAGAACTTCAACCAGCCACTGGAAAGCTCCCGAGAAGCGGCAAAGTGACCACCACCACCCCACACTACCCCATGTTGCACGACCCTTCAGCCATGAGTTCAGACATGAGTTTCCAAGCTCTGCCCCAAAATCTGATTTATAGATTATTGATCGCTAGCCTGGATGGTTTGCCTCACTAGCTAGTGCAGTCGAAATATATTAATTATCCAGTAGCACCTTAGAGAACAACTAAGTTTGTTCTTGGTATAAGCTTTCGTGTGCATGCACACTTCTTCAGATACCTGAAGAATCTGCTAGTGCCGATTATTCATTATTTAGCCCCCTCTTCCGATACCGCACATTCCTCCTAACAACGTCTAGCATCCAAGAACAGAAAGTACACAACATTAGCGCTTCTTCCTTCTGCCAGATTATTAAAAGCCTGTTCTCGGCCATCAAAGAGCTTTAGCATGAGGGAAGTAAACAGAGGCAGGAAGAGATTGCCGTATCTCTGAGTTTTATTTTGATTTTAAATGTGATTAGAATTGTATTTTAGAATTGTTTGATTTTGTGTTTTAATGTATTTGATAATTGATGTTAGCCGCCTTGAGCCCGGTCTCGGCAGGGGAGGGCAGGGTATAAATAAAAATTTATTATTATTATTATTATTATTATTATTATTATTATTATTATTATTATTAAAGATCGCTAAACTCCTCGAAATGACAAGTATCTTCTGGAAAAGGTTGCCCGGGCAAGAGCGTTATTTAGGATATATAGGGGGGAAAGAGCTCTCACCTGAGATAAGTCAATAAAGTGATTTGCTTCAGCCATCACCTTGACCCGGAAGTTTGTGCCGTCGTCAGGGCTGAGGGCATAGCAGAAGACCTGGGAAAGAGAGGAGATGCTTAGAACTGAGGCTGACCAGTCACTTAATGAATGAATTAATCTTTATTTGCGTTGGCAATTGCAATAAAACAATACGATATACAAAGAATGGAAATTAAAAGTCCATTGTATAAAATACATTTGAGGGTCATTTGAGCAGGGAGCACGCGAGAAGCGACAAAACACAGGGGGGGGGGGACATCGGACAAAGCCCATTTTTCCCAAACGCTGCAGGAAAACGCCAGAATTTACGAAGCGCATAAACCATCACAGCTTTCCTCCAAGATGAAGCAATCGCTGACAGAGAATAGTAGAACTGGGGAGTTGGAAAGGGCAATGAGGTTCATCTAGTATGACCCCCTGCAATGCGGGAATCTTTTGCCCAAAAGCTTCCCTCTTGTGGCTTATCCCCACAACAGCTACTGACTTTGGGTTTTAATAATAATAATAATTTCATATTTGTACCCCACCCTCCCTGGCCGGAGCTGGGCTCAGGGCAGCTAACATAATAAAACTAACACAGTATACAAAGAACATAGAAACAGGCAATCAATTAATTAAAATACATCTTAAAACAGTCAAGCAGTCTAATCCAGGCATCCCCAACCTGCAGCTCTCCAGATGCTTTGGCTTACAACTCCCATGATCCCTAGCTGACAGGACCAGTGGTCAGGAATGATGGGAACTATAGTCCAAAACATCTGGAGGGCCAAAGGTTGGGGGTGCCTGGTCTAATCTGTCAGTGCCTAAATGATCTCAAGCGTCAGAACAACTTGGCTGCCATCAGGAAATTTCGCCCGTGGTATGACTCTCTCCCCCCTTCCCATTTCAACTCTCCGGCACACGATCTGCATAACCGAGCGATCCCAAAATGTAGACGTGCTTTGACCGTCGCAAGATTAAAATGTCTCGCCCTTGGCTGGACTCGAGGGACGATTCCAACAGATTCCACCCAAAAAACGCTCATGTCCCTGCAGAGATGGCAGCACCAAATCAGTGGCACATGCCCTTTATAAAAAGACTTGAGGAGTGAGATTATCACCCCTCTTTTATTGCCCATTCCAGGTCGCCCAACCACTGCCCCAGCGTCCTCTCTCTTGGCAGATCAAGAGGAGCAGGTGACAGCAAAGGACGTGGAGATTCAGGTCACAGTCTTACAATGGCTGCACTCTTTCCTTTCAGGTCGGGGACAGTGGATTGCACTAGGGGAGGAGTTGTCACAGCACCCCTTGGTGTGTGGAGTTCCGCAGGGCACAATCCTCTCCCCAATGCTTTTAAACATTTTTATGCGCCCCTTGCCCAGCATGTCTGGAATTTTGGGCAGGGCTGACATCAATATGCTGATGACACCCAGCTTCATCCGTTGATGGATGGCCATCCTGACTCGGCCCCGGACACACTGACCAGAGGCTTGAAAGCTGTGGCCGGATGCTTGTGCGGGAGCCGGTTGAAGTGAAATCCTTCGAAAACAGAGGTCCTTTGGTTGGGCTGGAACAACATGGGGCTGGGGGGCCAATTCCCATCTCTTGCAGGGGCGCAATTAGTGCCAGCGCCTTCCGTCAGGAGTTTGAGTGTAACCTTCGACGCCTCCCTCTCTATGGAGACACAGGTTACAGCTACAGCAAAGGCGGTATTTTCCCACCTTTGCTGCTCTAAGCAGCTGGTCCCTGCCTTCTCTTGCCCTGATCTCACCATGGTGATCCATGTGGTGGTCACCTCCTGGCTCGATTATTGTAACTTGCTCTACGTGGGGCTGCCCTTGAAGCTGACCCAGAAACTCCAGCAGGTGCAGAATGCCGTAGCGAGACTCCTTACGGGGTCCTCACCGCGGGATCACATTTGTCCAATGCTATACCAGCGGCACTGGCTCCCAGTGTAGTACAGGGTCAGATTCAAGGAACTGGTTTTAACCTTTAAAGCCCTATATAGCCAAGGCCCCTCGTACCTGCAGGACTGCCTCTCCTGGCATGACCCGCGGAGGACCTTACGGTCCGCAAATAATAATATCTTGGAGGTCCCAAGCCTTGGGGATGTTCAACTGGCCTCAACCAGGGCCAAGGCCTTTTCATGCAGCCAAAAGATGTGATCCAGGAAAATGGCAGTTTCCTCAGCTGTCACCGCATGGGAGCATGCCACAAAGTGACACATCTTGGTCAGCAGGTCCACCACCACCATGACAGCCGTCTTACCTCGGGACATGGGCAGGTCCGTCATGAAGTCTATGGACACTGCCTCCCATGGTCTCCCCAGTGTGGGTAAGCCCCGCCAGAGCCGCCCTTTCCCTCTTTGCTCTCTGACACATGTCGCATCCTCGTACATATTCCCGCACATCCTCCCTTACCTTGGGCCACCAGAAATCCTGCGTAACTAACAACATGGTCTTGTGTTGCCCAAAATGCCCAGCTGTAGGGTTGTCATGGAGCTGCTTGAGGACTCTGACCCTCAAAGGCTCTCCCGGTACATACCGTATTTTTCGCTCCATAAGACGCACTTTTTCCCTCCTAAAAAGTAAGGGAAAATGTGTGTGCGTCTTATGGAGCGAATGCAGGCTGCACAGCTATCCCAGAAGCCAGAACAGCAAGAGGGATTGCTGCTTTCACTGTGTAGCGATCCCTCTTGCTGTTCTGGCTTCTGAGATTCAGAGTATTTTTTTCTTGTTTTCCTCCTCTAAAGACTAGGTGCATCTTGTGGTCTGGTGCGTCTTATAGAGCGAAAAATACGGTACTTACAAAGGTGGCCAGGTTTTGAGCTAGGGCAGTCAGAATAAAACCCACTCTCGATTCAAAACCCTCAAATGTATTTGATATCGTTGACTTTTTAGTTCTATTCTTTGCAGATCGTCTTGTTTTATTGCTACAGCCGAGAGCTGACACAGATGAAGATTTGTTTGTTCGTTTGGCCCAACATGGGGCTCGAACCTGCGACCCTGAGATTCAGAGTCTCGGCGCTCTGCTGCCTGAGCTACTTGCACGGCCACCCTCTTGTGCACCTCACCTCAAATTTGTCCGAATTGTGCATGCCTGGGATGGACTGCATGAGATGGGAGGTGGGGTGGTTGCCGAAGTCAGAACTGACGTAGCCCACGCGGAGCCGGCCCTCGCTGGCTTTCAAGTCCTTGGAGTGTTCGTAGGGCGGCTTGTGGAGGACGTTGATCTGGCAGGGGGATTCAAGGAAGCCATGTTACAGAAACGGCATGTAATAATAATAACTTTTTTTTCCTTTGAATATTATTCTTCAAAGATGTGGGAGGCCCTACCTAACAGGACCAGCAGTCAGGGATGATGGGAATTGTAGTCCCCAAACAGCTAGAGGGCCAAGTTTGGCCACCACTGCTCTAGATCAGGCATGGCCCAACTTGGCCCTCCAGCTCTTTTGGGACTGCAACTCCCACCATCCGTAGCTCACAGCACCAGTGGTCAGGGATGATGGGCACTGCAGTCCCAAAACAGCTGGAGGGCCAAGTTGGGCCATGCCTGGCACAGACCCACCTTGTCCAGGCAGAGGTTCCCATGTCTCTCAGCGATAGCCTTTCGGAAGCCGTGAGATAGTGGATAAAGCATGCTGTGATGGGGGTGCACCGAAGGGAGTCGGTTCTTCTCCAGCTGATCAGCCACAATACTGACAAGCTTCTTCATTCTCTCGTCATAATCGGTCCAATCGCAAACAATCTGAGAGGAGGCAAAGAAAACCCTGAATTACGTTCTAGCCGTGTTCGTCTGACAGTCGAAATATATTAAAAAAAATTAAAAATGTCCAGTAGCACCTTAGAGACCAACTCAGTCTGTTCTTGGTATAAGTTTTTGTGTGCATGCATACTTCTTCAGATACACTGAAACAGAAGTCACCAGACCCTTATATATAGGTGGGAGGATGGGGTGGGGTATTTCTCAGAAGGGTAGTAGGAGACGGGTGATTTTACTGTTCCCAAAAGGAAACCTTCCTCTGCTTGTCCATATTGAGAGGATGCCAGCAAGGCTGAACCCTTCGGTAAAAAAAGGATTACAGACCTGTGCCTCCATGATTGACACCTTCTTAATCCTTGTATTTAATGATAATAACACTTGGCTGTCGTGCGCAGGCAGACTTCTTCAGATACACTGAAACAGAAGTCCCCAGACCCTGATATATATTCTATCTTTATGACCCAGGATGCCTGGTGAAGCAACTGGCCTGTGTTTTAGAATGCTTATACATGCCTGTCAGGTGTAGAAAATGAACAGTAAAGAAGATGGGCAGAGATGCAGAGGCTTATGGGATTTGATCAGAAATTATTGTCAATGACTCAAACCCAGTCAACGAAATGCTTTCATTGCCGACACAATGGCTTGCTTCATTTTTCATAATTCCTCATAGCAATCCCACCTGACCCCCACAAGGCATCTCCTCCTACCCTTCTGAGAAATACCTGACTCCACCCTCCTGTGACTTCTGTTTCTGTGTACCTGAGGAAGAGTGCCTGCACACAAAATCTTTAACCCAGAACAAACCGAGTTGGTCTCTAAGGTGCTACTGGACAATTCCTTACCACTACTGTGGTACCTTGGGACTTAAACGCTTCGGTTCCCAAACGCTGGAAACCCCAGAAGTGTTAGCCCTTATATTGGTGAAAAAGCCCTCCTCACCTGCAAACAGTGTGCCAAGTTGCAGTAAGCATCGGGAAAGTCCGGCCTCAGTTTCAGGGCGGTGTGATACGAAGCAATTGCCTCTGGGATATTTCCAGAATCCTAGAAAGGGAGGGGAGAGATATTTTAGCAATTGCCACCTGCTTTTTGTCTCAACCAGTAAAACCAAAGATGAAGCAGAGACGAACGGTACAATGATCCACGCCGGGTGGACATGTAAAAAAAATAAAGAGAATTTAGGGATAGCATACCTAATGAGCTCAAGACAGGCATCCCCCATATGTTTTGTCCTACAACTCCCATGATCCCTAGCTAGCAGGACCAGTGGTCAGGGAAGATGGGAATTGTAGTCCAAAACATCTGGAGGCCCCAGTTTTGGGGTGCCTGCCATAGGCGAACTCAGCCCTCCAGCTGCCCTACAGGCAGAATTATGAGAGGTTTCAGAACAAACATTTCATAGCGAACAGGACACTTGCAGAGTATTGTCTAAAACAGGGGTGCCCAAATTTTTCCCAAAGGGGGCCAGATTTGATTAGCTTCTTTTAGGATTTTACCCCAGGAAGCCAGATTAAATCAACCGGCAAGATTTAACCCCAAAGATGATGAGCTTTTTTTTCTAGGATTGAAGTTGTTGAGATTTCTTTAGGATTTAATCCCAAACTTGTTAAGCTTTTTTTTTTTTTAGATTTTTAGCCCAGGGCATATACTGCGTTGTTGACCTTTTGGGGGCAATTTTACCCCGAAGTTGTTGAGCTTTGCCCCAGTAAGTAAACTGGATTAGGCCCCTGGGCAAGGTTTGCGACATGCCTGGTCTAAAAGAAGGCTTGAAAAATTTAAATTCTTCGGCGGGTGTGGATTGACGAAGGACAGCAGGAAATAGGACAAAAGGGCACCGTCGGAAACATGACATAGGGATTGCATTGGGGTGAACGGAAGTCACAATGTGATTTTTGGGTGTAGGAATCTGCCATGCTTTCACGCCTGTATAAGACGCCCTCTATTTCGGGGGGCTCAAATTTAAGAAAACAAGCCATTCACCCACCCAATCGCCCGTATAAGACGACCCCCCATTTTTTACTTTATTTTGGAGTAATAAAACCCCGCCTGACACTGAAAAGTACAATTTTTCCCCTTTTTCCTTTTTTTAAATTTTATTTACAAACACATAAACACAATAATACAAAAATTATATTACCCTACCACCATAAATTACAGACATTAAAACACCCTTGCGACTTCCCTCGACTGTCCCTCACCCTCCTATATATTATATTACACATTACATTTCCCCCTATTTATTATTGATTTCATTTTACATGTTAGTTGCCGTACATTTTCAACACTATACATTACATATAATAATTATAATAATAATTTATTATTTGTACCCCGCCCATCTGGCTGGGTTTCCCCAGCCACTCTGAGCGGCTTCCACAGAAACCAAAAATACAGTAAAATATCACAGATTAAAAACTTCTCTGAACAGGGCTGCCTTAAGATGTCTTCTAAATGTCAGGTAGTTATTTATTGCTTTGACATCTGATGCGAGGGCGTTCCACATATATAATACTATATACACGGATTCCCCACATCTAACCCTAAACCAACTCACTATTTACCCAAATACCCATGTGACTTCCTTCACTCACATTCACATTGCAATTTTAATCTAAATTTATATTTCTTAACTCTTTTAACTTGCTGGTTTTTTTCACCAGCTTTACAAACATTAATCCAAACATATCAACATGTTAGTTTTTGAGCAGTACTTGGACATGTAATCCTCAAACCATTTCCACTGTATTTCTATTTTCTGGTTTGATTGGTACCTTATTACTGCAGTTAACCTTGCCAATTCTATAAATGCAATTTCTTTATCTAGTCATCCTTTGTGGGTATATATTTCCCTTTCCAGTTTTGTGCAAGGAGTAGCCTTGCTGCGGCTCTTGCATATAAGAATATTATATTTCGATCTTGTGGTATTTGTTTACATCTTATACTCAGTAAATATGCCTCTGGTTTTTTCTCTAAATTAATTCTGAGAATCTTTTTTATTTCCTCAAGAATTTTTGAACTATTCCACAACCCCACCATAAATGTATCGGTGTGCCTCCTCGCACTTCCAGCATAAATTCTGATTTTCCCTTTTTCTTTTTGCGACATGCCTCGATTTGGGATGGCTTTCGCCAATGGTTTTCCTTTGTAAAAACTAATGGATATCCCCGTCGCCGTCCCCCCCCCCCCTGGAAAAAAGAGATTTAGCAGAGACGCAAAGCTCACCTTATGTTTTGTTTTTTTATATTTTTTATTGGTTTTACAAAATTTTTTATAGACAATACAAATAAACAAACATGTATAATTTCATATCCTTTTTTCATAAACCTCACTTCTCTGACTCCCCCAAACCTCCCCTTTCTACATCCCAATTTCCAAAATTATTTCAGCAAATCCTAAACTTAATTTTATCAAATTTGTCCCTTATTTATTCTTTTCTTTTACTTAATCTTTTGTCGCTGTAATCTCCTTTTCTTTCTAAAAACCTCAACATTTTAGCATTCATCAATTTTGTAATATTTCTTGAGATAGATTTTAAATTTCTTCCAGTCTTCATCCGCCGTCTCTTTCCCCTGATCACGGATTCTGCCGGTCATTTCAGCCAATGTCATATAGTCTATCACCTTCATCTGCCATTCTTCCAGGGTGGGTAGATCTTGAGTCTTCCAATGCTTTGCGATGAGTATTCTTGCTGCTGTAGTAGCATACATAAAGAAAGTTCTGTCTTTCTTTGACACCAATTGGCCGACAATGCCCAAGAGAAATGCCTCTGGTTTCTTAGGGAAAGTACATTTAAGTACCTTTTTCATTTCATTATATATCTGTCAGGGAACTGCCATCGGAGGAACAGGTGGTGGAGGGGCTCAGGGAGGAAGGAAGAGACTCAACAGCCGAAGCAGGAACCAGCAGGGGGAGGAGTGGATCTCTGAGGGAATGCGAGCAGGAGGGAGGGCTCAGAGACGCTTCCAGCGAGAACAGTGGGGAGGTATCTGAAGCTCCCATAGGGAGACCCACGCCTCGCCGGAAACTGTCACGCCGTGAGTCCAGAAGGCGGGTTTCCGTTAAGGAGCTCTTATGCTGGAGACGATTCCGAAAACAACCACTGTCGGAATCTACAAGTGATTAGGGCAGACATGTTTGAGGAGCTCTGTCACACACAGAGGTTTGTGGAGTTGCACAAACTCTGAGGGACCACGATTTTACGCACAAGCAGCTAATCATCCCATCACAGCATTCCGACAGTCTCTGTACGCTGCCTGTGCAGGAGAAGGCATCATGAGCGACCCAGCCGGAACCGAAGGAGCAGGGGTTGGAGCTGGTCCAAGCTTGGAAGAAAGGTACCGAGCGTTGGAAATCCAACTTGCGCTGCAGACGGCGAGGCTTGAGGAGAGAAGGGCTCAGGATGCAGACAAGAAGGGGAGAGCCACCCAGTTCACCAGAAAGGTACCAGGATTGGTGCAGAAGTTTGGGGGGGACCCCAAGGACTACCATGCCTTTAGGACAGAGATGCAATATGCCCTTAATGTGCAGTTTGATGAATTCCCTGATGAGGAATCGCGAGTTGCTTTCGTGATTGGGCATCTTGAGAGGGGGGCGAGGGACTGGGTTAGACCCCTGATGGCAACGCATAATGACGTCCTAAAGGACACCATGAAGTTCTTTCGTGCAATGGATATCATGTTTTCCAGCGATATTGAGGAGGGAGTGGTGCGCAGACAGCTAATGGCTTGCAAGCAGGGGAGCCGATCTGTCCGTGAGTACTGGACTGAGTTTACCATGCTGGTTCACAGATTGGGGTGGGACTTATCGGCGGCACCAATTGAGATGCTATTTGAAGAAGGTCTTTCTTCGGCTGTGAAAGACGAACTGTCCCGGAGCCCCAGGGCGGTGTCTATGGATCAGCTGACCAAATCTGCGCTGACCATAGGAGCGCGCCAGGAGGCGAGAGCCTTGGAGAGGCGGGAAGGTAAAGGGGAACGTTGGAAGGAGTTCCGCATTCCAGACATTCCTGAGCCAGCTTTCCCGCCGGCAGAGCCGATGGAAATCGGAACAGCGCGCGCGCGCGCAGTTTCAAAGCCCAGCGAAGGGGGGAGGAAGGAGGGAAAAGGCGCCCGGAAATGCTATCTCTGCCAACAGCCAGGTCACTTTGCCAGAGTCTGCCCCCAGAGGAAGGAATGGCAAGGAATGGTGGGAGCTGTTGAGGGAGGAGTGGAAGAGATATCGGAGCAAGTAAAAGCCAACGCCTGGCTGCCACCGTCAGGGCACAGCAGCCAGGCCAAAGAGCAGTGAAAGTGCCCACGCCAGAACCTCCCAAACCTGCCCTAGTGATAGAGGTGTCACTAGAGTTGCAAAACGGATACCCTCTGAAGATTAAGGCGCTGTTGGACTCAGGCAGCTCCTGCAATTTCATGAGCAAGGAGTTTGCAGCTGAACACCAGATACAGACGATCCCTTTAAGCAACCCCCTACAGGTGACCACGATCGATGGCAGGGAGCTGTTGGGAGGGGAAGTCAGCTTGCAGACCGTCCCAATGACAATGAAGGTGGCAAGGCACACGGAACTGATAGCGTTTAATGTGGCTACCTTGGGAGGGGCTCCCATTATTTTGGGGATGAGCTGGCTGGCGTTACATGATCCACTGGTGGGCTGGCATCAGAGAGTGGTTTCCTTTGGTTCCGCACATTGCTTAGAACACTGCAGGGAGGGAAAGGGTTCAGCAGGAGCCCAAGCTACCCTAGCAGGGACGGAAGTAACGGAGAAGGTGAAGGTACCACGACAATATGCAGATCTCAGCGATGTGTTCAGCGAAAGGGAAGCTGACCAACTACCCCCGCATAGACCCTTTGATTGTCAAATCAATTTACTGCCTGGGGCGCAGCTCCCCGCAGGCAAGTTGTATGCCATGTCAGACAGAGAAATGCAGGAGTTACGAGAATTCATTGACAAGAACCTGAAGAGGGGTTTCATCAGAGAGTCAAGGGCAGTGGGAGGTAGCCCAGTGTTTTTTGTGGATAAAAAAAACACGGACAAGCCGAGACTTGTGTGTGACTTTAGGGCCTTAAACGCAGTGTCAGAACCATTGGCCTTTCCCATGCCTAGAATAGATGACATTTTGAACAGGGTGCGGAAGGGAAAGATTTTTACCAAGCTGGACCTAAGGGGGGCGTACAATCTGATACGTATAAGGAAAGGGGATGAATGGAAAACCACCATGTTCACCCCTTTGGGGGCATTTGAATATCTCGTTATGCCATTTGGATTACAAGCAGGCTCAGCGTGCTTTCAATCGCTGATGAACCACGTACTAGGGCCTTTGCTTTACAAGAATTGTGTGGCCTTCCTGGATGACGTGTTGGTGTATTCTGAGAATGAGGAGCAGCATGTGAGAGACGTCAGAGAAGTGTTGCGCAGGCTGCTAGACAACCGGCTGTGGGTGAAACTGGAGAAGTGTCAGTTTCATACCAAGGAGGTAGAGTTCCTGGGGTACCGCCTGTCAGACAAGGGATTGGCTATGGATCCCGGCAAGGTCCAGGCAGTGCTGGAATGGAAAACTCCCAAAACAAAGAAGGATGTGCAGAGGTTCCTAGGGTTTGGGAACTTTTACCGTAAGTTCATCCGAAACTTTGCCCACCTGACGGCGCCCATAACGGACTGTCTCAGCAGTAAGAAGAAATTTGTTTGGACTGAGGAGGCGGAGCGAGCTTTTGAGGAGCTAAAAAGGGCCTTCGCCTCTGAAGAACAACTTCTGCATGTGGATTTACAAAAAAAGATGAGAGTCGAAACAGACGCATCAGACAGAGCCATTGGGGCGGTGCTTCTCCTGCAGCCAGGGGGGGAGGAGTCAGAGTGGAGACCGTGTGCTTTTTTTTCGCGAAAACTGAACAAATCCGAGAGGAACTACACGGTGTACGATCGAGAACTTCTTGCTATCCATGAGGCTTTTCGGAGATGGAGGCACCTGCTAATTGGCGCGCAACATAAGGTGCAAGTGTGCACTGACCACAAGAACCTAGAGTATTGGAGAACGGCACGAGTGCTCAACCAACGGCAGTTGAGATGGGCCCAGGAGTTCTCCAGATTTAACTTTGAGATTTGTTATGTGCCAGGCCCAGAGAACGTTAGGGCGGACGCTCTCTCACGTAAACCTGAATATTTGGAGGGGGAGGGAGCACCCGAAGAGAGACATGTCATTCCAGAGGACCGCTGGGTGTGTGGGGGCGGCATTGGTGGGGCAAAGAGAACTGGTAGAGGGAACGGAGAACGATGAATACGCACAGGACAAACTCAGGGGACTCAGGAGGGAGGGAGATAAACCCGGAGGTTTTGAGGAGAGAAACGGGGCGTTGTACTACAAGGGAGCGTTATATATACCTGAAGGAGAGTTGAGGGGGAAGGTACTCAAGCAGCTGCACGATAGCCCCACAGCGGGGCATTTTGGGCAACACAGAACCATGTGGCTGGTGACCAGGGAATTTTGGTGGCCTAAGGTCAGGGAAGACGTGCGGGAGTATGTGAGGAGTTGTGACCAATGCCAGCGAGCCAAAGGGGAAAGGCGGGCGCCGGCAGGGTTATTAGAACCGCTACCCACACCAGAAAGACCATGGGAAGCAGTGGCTATAGATTTCATGACTGATCTGCCAAGGTCCAGAGGGAAAACAGCCATCATGGTTGTGGTAGACCTGTTAACCAAAATGGCACACTTTATAGCCTGCTCGCATGCGGTCACGGCAGAAGAAACCGCTAAATTGTTTGTAGAAAATGTGTTTAGGTTGCATGGCGCCCCCTTGAGGGTGGTTTCAGACCGGGGGAAACAATTTACTTCCAGGTTCTGGAGGAAGCTCATGAGCTTACTGCATGTAGAGGTAAATTTCTCGACTGCCCGGCATCCTGAAACCAATGGGCAGGCGGAAAGAGCCAATGGCATCCTCCAACAATATTTGAGGTGTTACGTCAATGACAGAGAGAATGATTGGGTGGAGAAGTTGGCATTGGCGGAATTTGCCTACAACAATGCGGAGAACGTGTCCACGGGGATGAGCCCCTTTTTGGCAAATTACGGGTGCCATCCCAGGGCTTTCCCAGGGGGGGAAGGGGAGAGATGGAGCGTTCCAGCTGCCGAACAGTTCGTAGAAGAAATGGAAGCTATCCATCGCCAGCTCCAACTTAACTTAGACAGGGCCAAGGAGGAATATAAGAGGCAGGCAGACAAACACAGGAGAGAAGGTGAAACCATTAGGGTGGGGGACCAAGTGTGGCTGTCAACCCAAGGGTTACCCTTCAAAGGGGGTTGTAAGAAGTTAAGACCCAAAAGACTGGGCCCATTTGAAATCACACAACAGGTCAATCCAGTGGCTTTCAGACTCCGGTTACCGAACCACATGAAGCTGCACCCAGTTTTCCACAGGTCATTGCTGTCACTGTATAAAGGGGACAGAGAAGGGAGGGTCACTCGGGGACCAGCAATGGAGGAAAGGGAACAAAGCTACAATGTAGCGGAGATCCTCGATTCCAGGTGGAAGGGAGATCAAGTAGAGTATTTGGTAATGTGGGAAGGGGAACCGGAGTCGGAAAACACCTGGGTTAGGGCAGAGGATGTCAATGACGAAGTTTTAATAGAAACTTTTCATCAGAGGTTCCCACGTAAACCTCAGCCTGTAGCGAGGTTCCGGAGGGAATACTTTGCCACCACCGACGAAGAAGAGGAGTTGGAGGGGTTCACAGATTCCGAGGAGGAGGAGGATTCAGCGAGCCAGGACGGCGATCGATGGAGGGAATTGTTTGAGACGTCTGAAGATGAAGAAGATTCTTTTCGGGGTTTTACCTCTTCACCTCCCAGAGGAGAGGAAATGGGAGGGGGTGAGGGGGGCCCTGGAGGGGAGGTGGATGTCAGGGAACTGCCATCGGAGGAACAGGTGGTGGAGGGGCTCAGGGAGGAAGGAAGAGACTCAACAGCCGAAGCAGGAACCAGCAGGGGGAGGAGTGGATCTCTGAGGGAATGCGAGCAGGAGGGAGGGCTCAGAGACGCTTCCAGCGAGAACAGTGGGGAGGTATCTGAAGCTCCCATAGGGAGACCCACGCCTCGCCGGAAACTGTCACGCCGTGAGTCCAGAAGGCGGGTTTCCGTTAAGGAGCTCTTATGCTGGAGACGATTCCGAAAACAACCACTGTCGGAATCTACAAGTGATTAGGGCAGACATGTTTGAGGAGCTCTGTCACACACAGAGGTTTGTGGAGTTGCACAAACTCTGAGGGACCACGATTTTACGCACAAGCAGCTAATCATCCCATCACAGCTTCATGTGGTTCGGTAACCGGAGTCTGAAAGCCACTGGATTGACCTGTTGTGTGATTTCAAATGGGCCCAGTCTTTTGGGTCTTAACTTCTTACAACCCCCTTTGAAGGGTAACCCTTGGGTTGACAGCCACACTTGGTCCCCCACCCTAATGGTTTCACCTTCTCTCCTGTGTTTGTCTGCCTGCCTCTTATATTCCTCCTTGGCCCTGTCTAAGTTAAGTTGGAGCTGGCGATGGATAGCTTCCATTTCTTCTACGAACTGTTCGGCAGCTGGAACGCTCCATCTCTCCCCTTCCCCCCCTGGGAAAGCCCTGGGATGGCACCCGTAATTTGCCAAAAAGGGGCTCATCCCCGTGGACACATTCTCCGCATTGTTGTAGGCAAATTCCGCCAATGCCAACTTCTCCACCCAATCATTCTCTCTGTCATTGACGTAACACCTCAAATATTGTTGGAGGATGCCATTGGCTCTTTCCGCCTGCCCATTGGTTTCAGGATGCCGGGCAGTCGAGAAATTTACCTCTACATGCAGTAAGCTCATGAGCTTCCTCCAGAACCTGGAAGTAAATTGTTTCCCCCGGTCTGAAACCACCCTCAAGGGGGCGCCATGCAACCTAAACACATTTTCTACAAACAATTTAGCGGTTTCTTCTGCCGTGACCGCATGCGAGCAGGCTATAAAGTGTGCCATTTTGGTTAACAGGTCTACCACAACCATGATGGCTGTTTTCCCTCTGGACCTTGGCAGATCAGTCATGAAATCTATAGCCACTGCTTCCCATGGTCTTTCTGGTGTGGGTAGCGGTTCTAATAACCCTGCCGGCGCCCGCCTTTCCCCTTTGGCTCGCTGGCATTGGTCACAACTCCTCACATACTCCCGCACGTCTTCCCTGACCTTAGGCCACCAAAATTCCCTGGTCACCAGCCACATGGTTCTGTGTTGCCCAAAATGCCCCGCTGTGGGGCTATCGTGCAGCTGCTTGAGTACCTTCCCCCTCAACTCTCCTTCAGGTATATATAACGCTCCCTTGTAGTACAACGCCCCGTTTCTCTCCTCAAAACCTCCGGGTTTATCTCCCTCCCTCCTGAGTCCCCTGAGTTTGTCCTGTGCGTATTCATCGTTCTCCGTTCCCTCTACCAGTTCTCTTTGCCCCACCAATGCCGCCCCCACACACCCAGCGGTCCTCTGGAATGACATGTCTCTCTTCGGGTGCTCCCTCCCCCTCCAAATATTCAGGTTTACGTGAGAGAGCGTCCGCCCTAACGTTCTCTGGGCCTGGCACATAACAAATCTCAAAGTTAAATCTGGAGAACTCCTGGGCCCATCTCAACTGCCGTTGGTTGAGCACTCGTGCCGTTCTCCAATACTCTAGGTTCTTGTGGTCAGTGCACACTTGCACCTTATGTTGCGCGCCAATTAGCAGGTGCCTCCATCTCCGAAAAGCCTCATGGATAGCAAGAAGTTCTCGATCGTACACCGTGTAGTTCCTCTCGGATTTGTTCAGTTTTCGCGAAAAAAAAGCACACGGTCTCCACTCTGACTCCTCCCCCCCTGGCTGCAGGAGAAGCACCGCCCCAATGGCTCTGTCTGATGCGTCTGTTTCGACTCTCATCTTTTTTTGTAAATCCACATGCAGAAGTTGTTCTTCAGAGGCGAAGGCCCTTTTTAGCTCCTCAAAAGCTCGCTCCGCCTCCTCAGTCCAAACAAATTTCTTCTTACTGCTGAGACAGTCCGTTATGGGCGCCGTCAGGTGGGCAAAGTTTCGGATGAACTTACGGTAAAAGTTCCCAAACCCTAGGAACCTCTGCACATCCTTCTTTGTTTTGGGAGTTTTCCATTCCAGCACTGCCTGGACCTTGCCGGGATCCATAGCCAATCCCTTGTCTGACAGGCGGTACCCCAGGAACTCTACCTCCTTGGTATGAAACTGACACTTCTCCAGTTTCACCCACAGCCGGTTGTCTAGCAGCCTGCGCAACACTTCTCTGACGTCTCTCACATGCTGCTCCTCATTCTCAGAATACACCAACACGTCATCCAGGAAGGCCACACAATTCTTGTAAAGCAAAGGCCCTAGTACGTGGTTCATCAGCGATTGAAAGCACGCTGAGCCTGCTTGTAATCCAAATGGCATAACGAGATATTCAAATGCCCCCAAAGGGGTGAACATGGTGGTTTTCCATTCATCCCCTTTCCTTATACGTATCAGATTGTACGCCCCCCTTAGGTCCAGCTTGGTAAAAATCTTTCCCTTCCGCACCCTGTTCAAAATGTCATCTATTCTAGGCATGGGAAAGGCCAATGGTTCTGACACTGCGTTTAAGGCCCTAAAGTCACACACAAGTCTCGGCTTGTCCGTGTTTTTTTTATCCACAAAAAACACTGGGCTACCTCCCACTGCCCTTGACTCTCTGATGAAACCCCTCTTCAGGTTCTTGTCAATGAATTCTCGTAACTCCTGCATTTCTCTGTCTGACATGGCATACAACTTGCCTGCGGGGAGCTGCGCCCCAGGCAGTAAATTGATTTGACAATCAAAGGGTCTATGCGGGGGTAGTTGGTCAGCTTCCCTTTCGCTGAACACATCGCTGAGATCTGCATATTGTCGTGGTACCTTCACCTTCTCCGTTACTTCCGTCCCTGCTAGGGTAGCTTGGGCTCCTGCTGAACCCTTTCCCTCCCTGCAGTGTTCTAAGCAATGTGCGGAACCAAAGGAAACCACTCTCTGATGCCAGCCCACCAGTGGATCATGTAACGCCAGCCAGCTCATCCCCAAAATAATGGGAGCCCCTCCCAAGGTAGCCACATTAAACGCTATCAGTTCCGTGTGCCTTGCCACCTTCATTGTCATTGGGACGGTCTGCAAGCTGACTTCCCCTCCCAACAGCTCCCTGCCATCGATCGTGGTCACCTGTAGGGGGTTGCTTAAAGGGATCGTCTGTATCTGGTGTTCAGCTGCAAACTCCTTGCTCATGAAATTGCAGGAGCTGCCTGAGTCCAACAGCGCCTTAATCTTCAGAGGGTATCCGTTTTGCAACTCTAGTGACACCTCTATCACTAGGGCAGGTTTGGGAGGTTCTGGCGTGGGCACTTTCACTGCTCTTTGGCCTGGCTGCTGTGCCCTGACGGTGGCAGCCAGGCGTTGGCTTTTACTTGCTCCGATATCTCTTCCACTCCTCCCTCAACAGCTCCCACCATTCCTTGCCATTCCTTCCTCTGGGGGCAGACTCTGGCAAAGTGACCTGGCTGTTGGCAGAGATAGCATTTCCGGGCGCCTTTTCCCTCCTTCCTCCCCCTTCGCTGGGCTTTGAAACTGCGCGCAGCGCGCGCTGTTCCGATTTCCATCGGCTCTGCCGGCGGGAAAGCTGGCTCAGGAATGTCTGGAATGCGGAACTCCTTCCAACGTTCCCCTTTACCTTCCCGCCTCTCCAAGGCTCTCGCCTCCTGGCGCGCTCCTATGGTCAGCGCAGATTTGGTCAGCTGATCCATAGACACCGCCCTGGGGCTCCGGGACAGTTCGTCTTTCACAGCCGAAGAAAGACCTTCTTCAAATAGCATCTCAATTGGTGCCGCCGATAAGTCCCACCCCAATCTGTGAACCAGCATGGTAAACTCAGTCCAGTACTCACGGACAGATCGGCTCCCCTGCTTGCAAGCCATTAGCTGTCTGCGCACCACTCCCTCCTCAATATCGCTGGAAAACATGATATCCATTGCACGAAAGAACTTCATGGTGTCCTTTAGGACGTCATTATGCGTTGCCATCAGGGGTCTAACCCAGTCCCTCGCCCCCCTCTCAAGATGCCCAATCACGAAAGCAACTCGCGATTCCTCATCAGGGAATTCATCAAACTGCACATTAAGGGCATATTGCATCTCTGTCCTAAAGGCATGGTAGTCCTTGGGGTCCCCCCCAAACTTCTGCACCAATCCTGGTACCTTTCTGGTGAACTGGGTGGCTCTCCCCTTCTTGTCTGCATCCTGAGCCCTTCTCTCCTCAAGCCTCGCCGTCTGCAGCGCAAGTTGGATTTCCAACGCTCGGTACCTTTCTTCCAAGCTTGGACCAGCTCCAACCCCTGCTCCTTCGGTTCCGGCTGGGTCGCTCATGATGCCTTCTCCTGCACAGGCAGCGTACAGAGACTGTCGGAATGCTGTGATGGGATGATTAGCTGCTTGTGCGTAAAATCGTGGTCCCTCAGAGTTTGTGCAACTCCACAAACCTCTGTGTGTGACAGAGCTCCTCAAACATGTCTGCCCTAATCACTTGTAGATTCCGACAGTGGTTGTTTTCGGAATCGTCTCCAGCATAAGAGCTCCTTAACGGAAACCCGCCTTCTGGACTCACGGCGTGACAGTTTCCGGCGAGGCGTGGGTCTCCCTATGGGAGCTTCAGATACCTCCCCACTGTTCTCGCTGGAAGCGTCTCTGAGCCCTCCCTCCTGCTCGCATTCCCTCAGAGATCCACTCCTCCCCCTGCTGGTTCCTGCTTCGGCTGTTGAGTCTCTTCCTTCCTCCCTGAGCCCCTCCACCACCTGTTCCTCCAATGGCAGTTCCCTGACATATATATTCTTTCCATCAACTTCTAGGCTTGTAACCGTATTCAATTTCTGTCTTTTTCTTCATTTGCCAGGCCAGAAGTTTTCCACATTTGTCTGCAGATTTGAATGTCTTTTGTCTCATTTGTTTAATCTTCCATTCAATCTCTTGGTTCGTCAATTCCATGTATTGTGTCTGATGTAGCTTGATCTCTCTCAGGATCTCCTGGGACTTTGGTTTAGATCTCAATTTCTTCTCTCCTTCTTTTATCTTTTCCAAAATCGTATCCTTCTTTTCATTTTGGTTTCTCTTTTTTATTGAATTTTGTTGTATTAAGAATCCTCGCATCACAGCTTTGCTTGCGTCCCAGATTACTCTTTTTTCCACATCTGTTTTTAGATTTATTTCAAAATAGTCCTTTAGGTTTTTTTGGGCCTTTTTGTGGATCTCCTCATCTCGAAATAGGGTGTCATTCATCCTCCATCTAAATGAACCAGCTGTTGTAAATTTCATCTCCATCTTTATGGCGTTGTGGTCGGAGCAAGTTTTTGGGCAGATTTCCACTTTCTTAATCTTTGGAGCCATCCCACTAGTAATCCAAATTTGGTCAATTCTAGTCCAGGTCATCATAGCTTCAGAAAAGAAAGTTCCCTCTCTCTCGAGAGGGTTCCTTGTTCTCCAAATATCGATCAAGTCCATATTTTCAGTCATTTCAAAAAAAGTCTTTGGTAATCTCCCATCTTTGGAGATTACCTGTCTTTGTGCTTTGTCCATATTTGTAGATACTACTCCATTCATATCTCCCATCATAATTAGATTGTAATCCAAATAGTCCAATAATGTCTCATGCAACTTCTTAAAAAATTCTGACTTCCCTTCATTAGGTGCGTAAATCCCTAATATCAAAAAATTTTCACCTTGGACTTGAATTTCAATTGCCAAATATCTCCCTTGTTCATCTTTAAACATAAATTTTGGGGAAAGTTTTTCCTTTGCATAGATTACCACTCCTCTTTTCTTAACTTTATCTGATGAAATAAATTCTTGACCTAATCTCTTGTTGATGAGTAGTTTCCTATGCAATCTTGTCACATGGGTTTCCTGTAGACAAATCAAGTCCAAATGTTCTTTTTTCAATAAGTGAAATACATTTCTTCTCTTTCGAGGGAGGTTAAGACCATTACAATTCCAGCTTAAAAGTTGCAGAGCCATATTGAAACTATTTGCCTCCTGTCGCTCCGAGTAGCTGTTCTTCTTCTGTCGGTGATTTAAGTCCAAACGTCAAATTTAAGATGTCTGTTACTTCTTTTGTCTCTGATGTTAATTCCACTCCCACTGTTCCTTTCAGGAGGTCTTCCCCGTAGTCGTTCAAAAATTGGTCTCGGTCTTGAACTGATCTTATCCTGATTTTCCTACCTTTAAATTTGAAAGATAGGCCTTGAGGGAATTCCCACCTGAAAAGTATTTCGTTCTTCTTCAGCAGACCAACCAATTCTTTATATAGTGTTCTTGCGTCCAGAATCTCTTTTGGTATATCTTTAAAAATCTCCACAAAAGAATTTTCAATCTCGAGGGTTCTTTGGTAATGCAAATTCAATATTTTATCTCTTTCCTCTTTTGATCTTAAGGTTATCAGGCAATCCCTTGGCTTTTTCCTGCCTTGCGCTCTGCCCAATCTGAAGGCAGTCACTATCTTAATTTCTTCCTTCTCCAGCTCCTGTTGCCAAAAATCCGAAAATTCTTTAGAAAGGAAGTCCGCCAAATTGTCTCCCTCACTTTCAGGAACTGCTCTCAATCTTAAATTCCTTTCCTTCCTCTGCAATTCGAGCATAGACAGGGCTAATGTATGATCTTCTAGCTTTTTGCAAACTGGTACTATTTTTTCCTGTGTAGCATCTGCAGAGACTTTGGCCTCCTCAGCAGAGACTTTAGCTTCTTCTGCAATTTTACGTGTGTTGGCAGAGTCCTCTAAGATTTTATTAATAGATTCTGTATTAGACGTCACTCTTTTCCCTAATTCATTCACGCTTTGTGTGTTCTGATCAAGTTTTATTGAGAGTTCTGTCAGTTTTTTGCTGTTTTCCACTCCCTGCTTTGTCAGAGATTCCAAAGACTCATTTATCTTAACTAGAGCTTGTGTTACAGCATCTGATGTCATTGTTGTTTTTATCTGGCCAGTTGCAGCTGGTGCCGCTGGGATGCCTGAAGCTGAAACTCTACGCTGTTGTAAAGATTTTGTCTTGTATGGTCTACCAGATCTAGTTGTTGTCTCTTCTGGTGCACCACTCATTGCCTAGCCAAGGTCACTCTCACGCCTGTAAGTTGTTTTTAAAAGGAAATTTCCACTGCCTTGATAGTTACAATCCAAATTGCAACAATTACCAAAATGTCCTCTAGGGGGGGGGGGAAGTTTCCAAAGCTTCTAAAACAAAATGTCTTATAGTCAATCCCCCTAGAGTTTTCCAATAGTCAATTGCAACAGTTTCCTGTATTTTCAGAGTTTAGCAGACCAGTAATTTTAGTAACTCTCCTGAGCCCAATAACTTTGAAACAAAGTAGCTTTCCAAGTAGCCATTTAACTCACTGACAGTTCTCTTTCGGGCATCCTCACTTAGGCAGTCCGTTTCAGGGGTATTTGACACAGCGGTAAAAGTTTTTAAACTCCTTTTCCAGCAGGTTTTAATCACAAATTCAACCCCCTTTTGCTCCTGCCAGCCAAAAGGGGGAATTTTCAAAGCCAATGTCTAGTTCACTTAGTTCTTTAAGCTCTTTCAAAGGTTGCAGCTTTTAACCTTCTTTGCTGTATGCTTTTTGCAGTCTGGGAAAGGCTGACTTCCTTGCTTTAAAGCCAGTCCCGTTTTCAGCCAAAATTCTTTACAGTAATTGTAAATCCCAAATTAGTTTTCAGTCCTACTCACAGGTTTTAATTTGTAATCCAAATTTCAGGAAGGAATCGGCGCTCTTCGGCTATGGCGATGCGGCTTCGCTTCACGAGCTGGGTGACGACTCTCAGCACCGCACTTCACCCCCGCTGCCGTTCCGGAGTCTTTAGAAAGGCTCCCTTGCGATTTCGGGGGGGCACAATGGTGCCCACCGAGTCTCCTTGTTTACAGGCTTCCGCGCCTGTAATTTTTGAGGGTCCCCGCTTCGCCGTAGCGGCAGGACCCGAACTCGCAAAGCAGACTCCCTCCGGAGCTCGGAGGGAAATCCACCATTAACCGATGGCGCCGCCCACCCAATCGCCCATATAAGACGACCCCCCCATTTTTTACTTTATTTTGGAGTAATAAAACCGCGCCTGACACTGAAAAGTACAATTTTTCCCCTTTTTCCTTTTTTTAAATTTTATTTACAAACACATAAACACAATAATACAAAAATTATATTACCCTACCACCATAAATTACAGACATTAAAACACCCTTGCGACTTCCCTCGACTGTCCCTCACCCTCCTATATATTATATTACACATTACATTTCCCCCCTATTTATTATTGATTTCATTTTACATGTTAGTTGCCGTACATTTTCAACACTATACATTACATATAATAATTATAATAATAATTTATTATTTGTACCCCGCCCATCTGGCTGGGTTTCCCCAGCCACTCTGAGCGGCTTCCATAGAAACCAAAAATACAGTAAAATATCACAGATTAAAAACTTCCCTGAACAGGGCTGCCTTAAGATGTCTTCTAAATGTCAGGTAGTTATTTATTGCTTTGACATCTGATGCGAGGGCGTTCCACATATATAATACTATATACACGGATTCCCCACATCTAACCCTAAACCCTATACCCAACTCACTATTTACCCAAATACCCATGTGACTTCCTTCACTCACATTCACATTGCAATTTTAATCTAAATTTGTATTTCTTAACTCTTTTAACTTGCTGGTTTTTTTCACCAGCTTTACAAACATTAATCCAAACGTATCAACATGTTAGTTTTTGAGCAGTACTTGGACATGTAATCCTCAAACCATTTCCATTGTATTTCTATTTTCTGGTTTGATTGGTACCTTATTACTGCAGTTAACCTTGCCAATTCTATAAATGCAATTTCTTTATCTAGTCATCCTTTGTGGGTATATATTTCCCTTTCCAGTTTTGTGCAAGGAGTAGCCTTGCTGCGGCTCTTGCATATAAGAATAATATATTTCGATCTTGTGGTATTTGTTTACATCTTATACTCAGTAAATATGCCTCTGGTTTTTTCTCTAAATTAATTCTGAGAATCTTTTTTATTTCCTCAAGAATTTTTGAACTATTCCACAACCCCACCATAAATGTATCGGTGTGCCTCCTCGCACTTCCAGCATAAATTCTGATTTTCCCTTTTTCTTTTTGCGACATGTCTCGATTTGGGATGGCTTTCGCCAATTGTTTTCCTTTGTAAAAACTAATGGATTTCCCCGTCGTCGTCACCCCCCCCCCCTGGAAAAAAAGAGATTTAGCAGAGACGCAAAGCTCACCTTATGGATGGAAGCGAGGTTGCTGTGGGCATCAGCAAATGCAGGATTTATTTGTATGGCTCTTGTGTAGCATTGCAGAGCTCCTTGGACGTCTTGCATTTCCTTCAAGGTGTTCCCCATGTTGGAATAGGCGTCTGCAAAACTGGGGCTGATTCTGACGCGGAGGGCGAGATAAAAAGCATATTTTTGGTACAAAAACACATCGAAGTTACGCAGGAAAAAAAGGGTCGAGAGGGCTCTTTCTACCCCATGCAGTGGTCATTAGGGCAGTTCATAAAAAACTCTTTTTTGAAAATGCCTACTCCAAAGGTCTTATCTTACTACAGTAGGATTATATAGCTATATCTGAAATTTCATGCATATCAGTTAATACAGGCATGGCCCAACTTGGCCCTCCAGCTGTTTTGGGACTACAACTCCCGTCATCCCAAGCTCACAGGACCAGTGGTCAGGGATGATGGGCATTGTAATCCAAAAGCAGCTGGAGGGCCACGTTTGGCCATGCCTGAGTTAATATCTTGACCCTGCTCCACTGAAAAGCATTGGGTGTTCAGTAGGGCGGTTCATAAAAAACTCTTTTTTAAAAAAAATGCCTGCTCCAAAGGTCTTATCTTACTACATTAGGAATTATACAGCTATACCTGAAATTTCATGCATATCAGTTAATATCTTGACCCTGCTCCGCTGAATTGAAATTTCAGCCTTCACAGCATAGGAAAACGGCCAAGTAAACAGCTATTTTTGTGGAGGAGGAAAGGCCCTGGGATGACACCCGTAATTGGAAAGAAAGGGACTCATCCCTGTGGACACGTGTTCAGCATTATTGTACGCAAACTCTGCCAGTGCTAGCTTCTCCACCCAATCATTCTGCCGCTGATTGACATAGCAGCGCAAGTACTGCTGCAAAATGGCATTCGCTCTCTCCACCTGTCCATTAGTCTGTGGGTGCCTGGCTGTGGAGAAGCTCACCTCTACCTCCAACAAATTCATGAGCTTGCGCCAGAAACACAAGGTGAACTGTCTTCCACGGTCTGAAATTACCCTAGAAGGGACCCCATGCAGCCAAAAGATGTGATCCAGGAACTTGGCAGTTTCCTCAGCTGTCACCGCATGGGAGCATGCCACAAAGTGACACATCTTGGTCAGCAGGTCCACCACCACCATGACAGCCGTCTTACCTCAGGACATGGGCAGGTCCGTCATGAAGTCTATGGACACTGCCTCCCATGGTCTCCCCGGTGTGGGTAAGCCCCGCCGGAGCCACCCTTTCCCTCTTTGCTCTCTGAAACGTGTCGCATCCTCGTACATATTCCCGCACATCCTCCCTTACCTTGGGCCACCAGAAATCCTGCGTAACTAACAACATGGTCTTGTGTTGCCCAAAATGCCCAGCTGTAGGGTTGTCATGGAGCTGCTTGAGGACTCTGACCCTCAAAGGCTCTCCCGGTACATACCGTATTTTTCGCTCCATAAGACGCACTTTTTCCCTCCTAAAAAGGGAAAATGTGTGTGCGTCTTATGACGCGAATGCAGGGGGGAGGCAGGCAGGAAAAGCCCCCAAGAGCCACACACAAGCTCCCTGCGGCTCTTGTGGGCTTTTCCCCAGGAGGGAGAAGGGATTGACGCGGCCAGTCAGTCCCTTCTCCCTCCTCGTAGAAAAGCTCACAGGAGCCGTGTGCTCCTTAAAGGGTGCACGGCTCCTGTGGGCTTTTGTGGGACGTGGGGGAATTCCCCCACCTCCCGCAAAAGCTGTGCGCTCTTTAAAGGGAGGTGGGGAATACTCCCAGTCGGGGCTGGGGGAGGCCGGGCTTCCCCCTCCAGCCCTGAGAAGATATGGGAGAAGCGGACAGGCTGCACGTGTGGCCCCAAATAGCTGCGGACAGGCTGCGTGCAGGCCGCTTCTCCCATAACTTGTTGGGGCTGGAGGGGAAAGCCCGGTCCCCCCCCCAGCCTTATGGTCAGGTGCGCCTTATGGAGCAAAAAATACGGCAGTGCCCCTTTGTAGAATAACAGCCCCCCTTTCTCCTCAAAGCCCCCATCTGCTCCCAGCCCCTCCTTGAGCTCGCCTAATTTCCTTTGAGCAAAGTCATCGTCTTTGGTGAGTCTCACCAGTTCTGCCTCCCCTGCCAGTGCTCCCCCACAGGTCCATTTGTCCTCCTGGAGTCTATGTCTGGCCACGGGTGGCCCTTCATCTTCCATATACTCAGGCTTCCTGGATAGCGTGTCTGCTCTCACGTTCTGTTCTCCAGGGACGTATTGGATCTTAAAGTTAAAATTGGCAAAAAACTCTGCCCAACGGATCGGCCTCTGAAAAAGCACACACGGTGTGCCAATATTCCAAGTTCTTGTGGCCTGTCCAAACCTGGATCTGCTGCTGCACCCCATCAGAAAGTGTCTCCACTGCTTAAAAGCCGCATAAATGGCCAGCAATTCTTTGTCATAAATTGTGTAATTTTGCTCCAATTTGTTCAGCTTCCGGGAGAAAAAGGCACAAGGCCTCCAATCTCCCCCTGCATCTTGTTGTAACAGGACTGCGCCAATGGCCCACTCTGAAGCGTCCGTTTCCACCCACAAGGGTTTGTCAGGATCCACGTGCAAGAACTGCTCCTCTGATGCAAAGACCTTCTTTAAGCTTTCAGAGGCCTGCTGCACCTCCTTAGTCCACAGAAACTTTCTCTTCCCACTGAGACAACCAGTTATGGGCGCCAACAAATGTGCAAAGTTATTGATAAACTTTCAGTAGAAGTTGCTAAAGCCCAGGAATCCCTGCACATCCTTCTTCATCTTGGGGCTTTCCCAGTCTAACACAGCCTTCACCTTTTCCTGATCCATGGCAAGTCCCCTATCCGACAGCCGGTACCCCCAGGAACTCGACCTCACAAGCATGAAACTGGCATTTCTCCTGTTTGACCCACAACTGATGCTCCTTGAGCTTCTCCAACAGTTGCAGAACGTCCTCCACATGCTGTTTCTCATTCTCTGAAAAGACCAAGAGGTCATCCAAGAAACAGACACAGTACAGGAGGGAACCCAGCACGTGATGCATGAAGGCCTGGAAACAGGGACTTCTGCCTTGTAGTCCAAAGGGCATAATGAGATCCTCAAATGCCCCTAACGGTGTAAACATGGTCGTCTTCCATTCGTCTCCCTCCCACACCCTGATCAGGTTGTAAGCTCCTCTGAGGTCAAGTTTGGTAAAAAATTCTGCCCTGGCGTACTCTAACCAATACGTCATCGATGTAAGGCATGGGGAAAGCGAGGGGTTCAAGGAGTTGACAATTCTGAAATCCACCACTAGGCGACGCACTTTTGTCCCCTTTTTGTCCACAAACAACACTGGACTCCCCACCACCACCTTAGATTCTCCGATGAAACCTCTTCTCAAGTTCTTGTAATTAAACTCCTTCAGATCCTGTATCTCTTGGTCTGACACTGAGTGCAGCTTACCCGCCAGCGGTCTGGCCCCTGGGACTAAATTGAGCTGACAATCATACGGCCTGTGTGGGGGTAACTTGTCAGCCTCCCGCTCGCTGAAAACTTCCTCAAAATCCGCATACTGCTGAGGAATTATCTTCTCCCCCAGACTCGCCATAGTGACTTTTGCCTTCCTCTCCCATGGCTCCTCCCCTCCCAGACCGTGTTCCACACAGTGTGCCAACCTGCAGGTGAGGGATCGCTGGTGCCACAACACCACCGGATCATGGAGAGCCAGCCAGCTCATTCCCAGAATGATAGGAGGTCCTGCCAAGGTGGTCACATGAAAAGCAATGGTCCTGGAGTGTTTGGAGACCCTCATTCTCATGGGGGGGTGTCACTCCCCCCCCCCAGCAACTCTCCCATCAATGGTGGTGACTTGCAAGGGAAAGTCTAGCGGGAGCAGGTGCAACTGGTGCTCCAAGGCAGTCTCTGATGAAGAAATTTGCACTGGCTCCTGAATCGACCAAGGCCTGCACTTCCACCAGGTGGCCATTAGGGAGCTCCAGCACCACCTTGACTACTATGCCCGCCTTGGGAGGGCACGGATGGGGCCCTTCTACTGTGCGCCTGATAAACATTGCGACCATCGCCTCATAAAATTTCCTCAAGTCCTGGAGGGCATCGTTTCCCGCCGCTATCAGGGCTCTCACCCATTCCCGGGCTGCTCCTTCTAAGTGGGCAACTATGAATGCCACCCTCTCCTCATCATTGTCAAACTCTTTCTTTTGCAAGTCCAGCGTATTTAAACTCGATCTTAAAGGCAAGGTACTCTTGAGGGTTCCCGCTAAATTTGCTCACCAGCCCCGGTACCTTTTGTTAGTTTCTGTTTCCTCACTGTGCAGCTGCTTGCAGTCACAGGACTGTGTTTACATTCCAAAGAGTCCAGATACTATTGGAGTCTCAGGGGAAAGGGAGACGGGATGTGACGTTACTGGTTTCCTGTTTCCTTTGTTCAGTTGTTTCCTTTGTTCAGTTGCTCTCTGCCCTCACAGGGAGATGTATATTTCTTTGCTCTCTGCATAGCTTAGTAATAAAGCATAAAAATGTAGCTCATACCTATCTCATCCTTCTGCTGTGTTGTTTTGATGCTCTGCTGGGAGGGCTCGTAAGAAAATGAGCCTTATCAGCTCAGTGAGTAATCAGGCAGGACTCTGACCTGTCTTTTACAGGTTTTATTGTGCCAACTATTTACAGTGCAGATACACAAGGTTCATGTCCGTCTTAGTCACTTGCAGAATCTGGGAGTGGCCCCTCCCGGCTTCTCCCCCAACGTAAGAACTTAAGACGCCCCAATTCTCCACCTCCCCTCCTTGCGTTTCACCCCTCTGCGCAAGTTGGGCGACGGAAGTGGCGTGTGCACCTCCGCTTGGGCTCTCAGCAGCATCTTCGAGCCCTCTCCTCGCTTGGCTGGCCCCTTCCCTCTCTTCTCCACTGGAGGTGTGGCTTTCCCCACCGCTGGACGAGGAACTACTCCTTAGAAGTTTCTGCGGCTCCCTGTATCCCAACGGTGTCCCTGCCTCCCTCCCCTGTTCTGATGGCAGTCCCCTGACAATAATAATAATAATAATACCTTTATTGTCATTGCACATCCTGTGTACAATGAAATTAAATGAGCCTCCCTCCACCCCCCACTCAGTCTCTTATCGAACAATGCACCACCTCGCAAGTCAATTTCGCAATGTTATTTTCTGTTCAACAGCCTAACAGCCCACGGATAGAAGCTATTTTTTAGCCTGTTGGTACGGCTGATTATGCTTCTTATCTCCTGCCCGAGGGTAGAAGATTAAAGAGGTGCTGGCCAGGGTGTGAGTCATCCCTGAGAATTTTTCTCACTATTCTAAGGCAACGATCCCTTGCAATGTCATCTAGCGGACTCAAGGGACAGCCCATGATATCATGTGCTGTATTCACCACCCTCCATAGAGACTTTCTGTCCGTGGCTGTCAGGCAGCATACCACACTGTGATACAATATGAAAGGACACTTTCTATTGTGGACCGGTAGAAGGAGTTCATCAGTTGTTTAACATTATTCTTTTGTAAAACCCTGAGGAAATGGAGTCTCTGTTGGGCCTTTCTGACCACCTGAATTATGTTGATTTTCCAAGTGAGGTCCTCACTAAAGTAAACTCCCAGGAATTTAAAGGATGACACTCTCTCCACACAGCCTCCCCCCCCCCGATATACAACGGGGCAGGTTCCCCTCTCTTCCTCCAGAAGTCCAACACCATCTCCTTTGTCTTACTACTATTTAGGTGCAAGTTATTCTCTGAGCACCAAGTAAATACTTTTTGAACCTCCCCCATGCGCTGTTTCATCTCCGCCTACAATTAGGCCCATTATGGTAGTATCATCTGCAAACTTAATAATTACTGTGCATGGATCAGATGATATGCAGTCATATGTGTACAATGAGTACAGGTAGGGATTTAGCACACATCCCTGTGGGGTGCCAGTGCTAAGCTTCAGGGCGGTAGCTGTAACAGTCCCAATCCTCACTGTTTGTGTCCAATCCCTCAAAAAGCCTTTAATCCAGTCACAGATGGTAGAAGAAAGGTCCAGATCCGTCAGCCTCTTAATAAGAATATCTGGGAGGATGGTATTAAAAGCCGAGCTGTAATTTATTATTTATACCCAGCCAGTCTGGGCTGCTTCCAGCAAAATTAAAATACAATAAGGAGGAGCTCTTTCAATCTAATTTTCCCATGGCTTTGGAAGCTCACCTGATGGCCTCCTTGTAGTGCATAAGAGCCTCCTGGAGCTTTCCTTGCTGTTGCAAAACACTGGCTAAATTCGAATGCGCAGCCGCAAATTCTGGGAAGACCTGCAGGGAAGAAGATCACTCTTAGTTCCCCCAAGAAGGCTGTACAGTGGATGCTCGGGTTGGGAACGTGATCTGTGTGGGATGCACGTTCGCAACCCGCAGCGGTGCGTCTGCACATGTGCAGGTTGCGATTTGACGCATCTGCGCATGCGCAATGCACAATTTAGAGCTTCTGAGCATGCGTGACTGCCGAAACCCGGAAGTAACCTGTTCCGGTACTTCCGGGTTTCGGCAGTCCGCAACCCGAAAAAATGCAACCTGAAGCATCTGTAACCCAAGGTATGACTGTATTCTAAAGAGACGGAGGCCGCTCTTTGAGGCTCAAAGGTTACGGGTGCGAAATAAATCCACCTTTCAAATGACTTGTAAAAATTATTAATAATAATTAGTGACCTATGGACTGCCTTTTTAGCATGCAGAGGAAATACTGTTCGGAGATCAGACTGTCAAATGATCAATGCCATATTTTAAAAAGTCCCACTTTTAGGCTGAAACGTGGTGGGGGCTGGCCACGAAACAAATTCTCATTTGGAATGACTTGTAGTAATAATAATAATAATAGGCCTATGGACTGCCTTTTTAGCATGCATAGGAAATCAGACTATCAAATGATCAATGCCGTATTTTAAAAAGCCCCTCTTTTAGGCCCAAAGGTTGCGGGGGCCGAGCTTGAAATTAATCACCATTTGGAATTAACTTGTAAAAATTATTATTATTATTATTATATAATAAACAATAATAATAATTAGGGACCTAATGGACTGCCTTTTTAGCGTGCATAGGAAATACTGTTAGGAGATCAAACTGTCAAATGATCAATGCCGTATTTTAAAGAGCCCCTCTTTTATGCTCAAACATGTCGGGGGCCGGCCAGCCGCAAAACAAATCGCCATTTGGAATAACTTGTAAAAATTAACAATAATAATAATGATAACAATAATAATTAGGGGCCTATGGACTGCCTTTTTAGCATGCACAGGAAATACTGTTAGAAAATAAGACTATCAGATGATCAAGCTCAGCTGACAAGGAGTGGCAAGTGTCCAGCTTTTATTTCAATTTCATCGCCTTGCTTTGTTTTTCTGATGAAAAAGCAGATTTTCAATCATTATAGGAGGCCCATGACTATAAAAACAGGCACAGACCCTTTTCTTTCCCAAAGTGACTTATCGGGCCAAATGAACACCATGCTTTGTCGAACCTTAAAATGCTATTTCACTTTCAGTTCGTCACCATTATTTCCGTTATTGATCACAAAAAATCTGATTGGCGATTTGTAAAAAGCCCCAAACCAGGCATCCAGGGTATGCATGCCTAACCCTTGTGTGTCAATTATAATAATTATTATTGTTGTAATTCTCCACGCAGGTACCTCAAGAGCTTTCCGGTAGAGGCGGACAGCCTCCTCGATATTCCCTTGCTCTCGCTTGATGTTGGCCAGGTTATTAAGAGAATCCGCGTGAGTTGGGCATAGACGGAGAGCCGTGTTGTAGCATTCCTCGGCTTCGGCAACCTTTAAAACATAAAACAGAGTATGTACGCGAATTGTTTGCAGGCCGTGTTGTAGCATTCCTCGACTTCAGCAGCCTTCGAAACACAAAACTGAGTTTTTACGCAAATATTAGGACGTGGTTCACAGGCGCCCAAAAGGCTGCGCTGCGATGACCCCGATTCATGTGCCAGCCTCTACGGCTGGATTTATGTTTCAGGCAGCGGTGGCGAACCTATGGCTCAGCTGAGAAGCACAAAGCCTCCGAGAGATCCCCAGCCGGCTCCCGCTTGCTCACAAGTAGGAACGGGATTGCAAGTAGGAACGGGCAGCTGGGGAATGCGTGAAGGAATCGTTCTTTGCGTCAGCCATCGGCCACAGCAATAAAACAACAATATGATATACCAGGCACGTCCAAAGTCAGTTTCGGGGGCCTAATTTAAAAAAAAAAATATTCAACAAATCCTTAAAAAACCCCCAAAAAACAGCTCAACAACTGTCCAGGTTGCCCTCACGCATGTTCACTTCATCAAATCTGACCTTCTTTGGAAAAAGTTTGGGCACCCCTGCGATATACAAAGAATAGAGATAAAAAGTCCATGGTGTAAAATACATTTTGGGGTTTTGAATCAAAAGTCAAATAGTGGATCTTATTCTGATTGCCCCGGCTTAAAACCTTGCCACCTCTGCTGTCACCTGCTCCTTTTGATCTGCCAATCTGGCAGCGGTTGGGCGACCTGGAATGGACAAAAAAAGAGGGGTGATAATCTAATTCCTTTTTATAAAGGGCATGCACCGCCAATTCGGTCTGGCTGCGTCCGCAGGGACCGGAGCATTTTTCGGGTGGAATCTGTTGGCATCGTCCTTCGAGTTCAGCCCAGGGCGATACATTCAATCTTGCAAGAGTGAAAGCGCGTCTGTATTTTGGGATTGCTAGATTACGCCGATAGGGTGCCAGAGTCTTGAAATGGGAAGAGGAAACAAAGTCATACCGCAGGCAAAATTTCCTGATTGTGGCCAAGTTGTTCCGACGCTTGATACCATTGAGGCGCCGGCAAATTAGACCATTTGCTTTACTGACACCCAAAGTGAGTAGCTGTGGTGGTGATAAACCACCAGAGGGAGGTTTTCAATAGACGATTTGAGTCCAGGCGCTCTTGGGACAATCCTCCAGCTGTTCTGGGACTACAATGCCCACCATCCCTAGCTCAGAGGACCAGTGGTCAGGGATGATGGGCGCTGTAGTCCCAAAACAGCCGGAGGGCCAAGTTTGGCAACCAATGCTCAAGATCAGGTGTGGCCAAACTTGGTCCTCCAGCTGTTTTGGGACTACAACGTCCATCATCCCTAGCTAACAGAGCCAGTGGTCAGGGATGATGGGCATTGTAGTCCCCCAACAGCTGGAGGGCCAAGTTTGCCTATGCCCGCACAAGAGTCTGTTTAGCCAAGGAGATGCAATTGGTGTCTATTGTGCCGGCAAAAAGTGGGTGCCTTAGGAGGAGGTGTCACGAAAATGGGGGAATGTAAACCCAAGGGCTTGAGTGGCGAAAGGGGATTTCTTTTGTAAAGAGCGCTGCTTGTATGTCTCAGGTGCGAATTGCCACGACTGCTTTTCCTCCGTTGCTTCTTGGGGTGCCTGGTCCACTGTTAGAGGGGGTTCTGTAAGCAGCCTCAGCTGTTCTGTCATTCCACCACCTGGCCCTCCAGCTGTTTGGGGACTACAACTCCCACCATCCCCAGCTCACAGGACCAGTGGTCAGGGATGGTGGGCCTTGTAGTCCCCAAACAGCTGGAGGGACAAGTTGGGTCATGCCTGGTTTAGGCAGAGCCAAGAGTTAAGTGTCCTACGATCAGCTGGGGAGTGCGGAGCCTCCACTCTGCTCCTCAGAGATCCCTGCCTCCGCTCCTGCTGGCTCTCAAGTAGGAGCAGGGTTGGGCAGCTCAGCTGGGGAGCGCCTGGCTGCCTTTGGGTGGTGCAGGGGCTCTCTGATGCAGCTTCCACCTACCACACCCTCAGCAACTATTCAGCCTGGCTGCCTTGCAAGGGCTCTGGTGCGTATGTGGGGGCTCCTTTAAACCTCCCCCTTGAGGGGAGCACAGCCACAACCCCCTCATCGCCCCAGCTGAGCTGCCCCGATCCAGCTCCTGTTCCCATGCAAGCAGCAACGCTGCCAACAGAGCAGCCCAATCTCACTCCTACTTGCCTGCAAGCAGGAGGTGGATGGGGGGGTGGCAGTGACATCCCTTGCTGCTCGCTTGCCGCCTGGCCTGCCTTCCCTCCCTCTGTGGCACTCAAAACGGAAGTAATGCTGAGAACAGAGCACGTTCTGCTTCTGGAAAAAGTTCCAAAACCGGAACACTCCTTTCAGGCTTTGAAGTATCCGGGTTCCAAGTAGTTCAAGAACTAAGCTGTTTGAAAACTTAAGAGAATGGCGGACTCAATTAGTCCGGATTTGGGGCAAAATGGCAGCCAACGCGACTACCAACCCGTCTCAGCTTCTGCCTCTTGAGCTGGGGGACAAGTGCATAGGCTCACGAATTCACATCATGATGAAAAGTGATAAATTGTTGGCACACTCCTAGCATTTGAGGACTTTGTCAACATGGTATTGAAAGATGTTACAAAATTTGAGATCATACCCAAGGATGAAGAATTACAAAGCTAGACCAGATTTTGCTAAATGGAAATAACATAACAATGCTGGTTCGCGGAGAAGGACCAGAAGTGTAAATAAAGTCATATGCCATCATTGAAGACTTCCTGTTAAATCTTCCATAGGAATATGCTGATGAAACTTGATGCGTTTTTAATTTTTATTTTTTTACATTTATATAAAGGCAAATTTCCATTTCAGGAAATTTCTTTTCCAATTTGAACCGACTGGAACTGTATTTATCCCCCCCCCCCCCCGGAGCCTAAACATTTTTTTAAAGAAAAAAGCGCTGAGTTATATGGCAACGGAGAGGCCAAAGTTGCCATGAGCTCCAAGAAAAACAAACATGGAGTCCAGCACGCTTCCCCTTGCGCAGCTTACAGACTGTCCGTGCTGATCCAAAGATCCTTCCTGCCTCTGCCTCTTGCCGGTAGCAGAGTAAACACACCGGTGAAGCAATTGCAGCATGTGGGTAATAAATTCAGAGCAGACACAAAGGCGTTCCTTATCTTGGTAGCCTTTAATCATGAAGTAAACCAGATCTTAAATCTCTCCGGGTGACAACGCACACATCTTGCGTCCTCCCTCCGCAAAAGCGAAACCAGACTGAAACACTTGGCGTCAAGCCACTCCCGTATGTGTTTCTAACCACGCCTCAGGAAAGAGACGTCACCAGAACTCCTTAACCCTGTGAGTTCTGAAACCAATAACAAGTTATACCATAAAATTATATATCAATGGAAAGATAATCTAATGAAGAAGGTTAGCGCAGTAACTTTGATGAAGGGTTATTGATGACGACAGCAGTCATAAAGAAGAAATGTGAAACCCACAGAAAAAACGAGGTATACAGGTTCAATTGACATGTTGGCACTTCAATCAATCAGTGGGTTTTGGGTTGTGGTTTGGGCGCTCGATCTCTAAAACAGTGGTGTCCAAACTTTTTTCAAAGTTGGCCAGATTTGATGAAGTGAAGGGCCGTAAGGGCCAACCAAAGTTGTTAACCTTTTTTGGGGGATTGAAGTTGTTGAGGTTTTATTATGGTTTTACCCCAAATTGTTGAGCTTTTCTTTAGGGTTGAAGTTGAGATTTTTAAAGGGTTGAACTTGTTGAGGTGTTTTTAGGATTTTACCCTAGGAAATAAACTGCCACAGGGGCTGGATTAAACTGACTGGCGGGCCGGATTAGCCCCCCACGGACTTTGGACATGCCTGCGCTAAGAGGATTGTGATTGCTTAAGTAAACCAGGGAGTGGGAACGGGGTGAGGAAGTAGACACTCGGTATGAGCAAAGTTGTATGTGATTATATGATTTGATATGAACGTGACAAAGGGAAGATAGGAAAACTGAATCAAAATTATATTAAAAAAATAAAAGAGGACTTCTTTTAAGTACTGTTCCCCAAGTCCCTCCCCCCAAAGCCCAATTTTGAGATCACCATCCTCCGTAAGGGTTTATTCAGCAAACCCTCCGACATACAGAAAGCAGAAGGGTTTCTTACGCTGCCTTTTTCTTTGAGTGCGTTGGCCAGGTTGCAGTAGGCGTCGGGGAAGTGGGGCTGGAGCTCAATGGCCCGCTTGTAGGTATCGATTGCCAGGTCGATCAGCCCCTGTTCGTAATACACACAGGCCAGGTTGCCATGGACGACGGCGTGGTTGGGGCTCAGGCTCAGGGCCCGTAGATAGGCTGCCACGGCTCTGAAATGAGAGCAAGGAGTGGTTCAGTTTCATTATCATCAGGGTGGATAAAAATCCAAAAAAAAATGCTTTGGGAGGGCTATTAAGAGGATGCCAGCGAGGCTGAACCTTTCTGTAAAAAAGACGGGAACCTTTGTTTTTGACAGAACGGTAAAAACATTGTGCCATATTGTTATTCCTTTAGTGAAATAAATTGTTTAAATGGTTCTGAAGGAAATGATTCTTTTTCTCCTTCCAGTCAAGTACAGCAGAAAAGTGGTCCAAACAGAGTTAACTTATTAAACCTCACCGTCATTTCATCAGTACTGGTCTATACATTTCTAATAAGTCTATGCATTTCTGAAAACTCGTTACTCCAAAAAGGAAACCTTCCTCTGCTTGTCCATATTAAGAGGATGCCAGCAAGGCTGAACCATTCTGTAAAAAAGGGATTTGATTATTCCGATAAGGAAGCCTTCCTTTATTAGTTAAATAAATTGTTCAAATTGTTATGAAGGAAAGGACTTTCAATCAAGTGCAGCAGAAAAGTTGTCCAAACAGAAACTGTTCACTTATTAAACCTCACCATCAGTTCCGTGTTGGCTGCCCGTTCTGCTGGAAGGGTGAGCTCTTTCACTTGAAAGAGCACCGGTGCTTTGAAGGTTGGGGAACCCGCTAGAGCGACGTGGTACCTCTTAAAAACCTTGGATTGAACATTCCGAGGACTTGGTGTTCCTGCGGGTGCCTGGAACGACTCCCTCACCCCCCCGGTAAGCTCTTGATAAGGGCTCTGAGAGCGGGTGGGGTTGGAGACGGAGCCACTTGGGAATAGACTCGCTTCCTTCATCGCATGAAGCTCCGAGTCTGGCGATCGTGAGTGGCCAATTTCTCCAAGCAACTTTGATTGGAAAAGAGTAATGAATTAAAAATTTGGATATTTATTTGGAAAGGACAGGGGCTTAAAAAAAATGGAGGTCAGTCCCTTCCTCTGATTAAGAGACAAAACAGCTACATCAGCCGAAGCCGCGATCTAAAATTTACGACTTTCTAAAGACTTTCAAGTTAATCTCTGTATCCCTCCTACTAGCAGGGGGAAGGGGGATATACTTTTCAGACTCTTTTAATCCTTGCAGACAGTTTGGATTTACGAGGTATTTTCTTTGTGGAAGCGGACTACCCGGTCGGGAAGACTAGACTTCATTATGACGTTGTAAAGAAAATGACACTTTCAACTTTCGTTTTCCTACTTGGGGGGAAAAAAGTAACTGCAGCTGCCCGAACTCAAAGGTTTTTCTTTTCCCTTTCTCTTTTAAACAGTACCCCTACCCCCAAATATAAATTGTAAATTGGGACTGTGTTATTAACTTCTGGGGAATTAAGAAAGGATTAAAAGTTAGAGAGACTGTTGACTTTTATATTAAGACTGGTGAAGAGGCTTGAGAAGAGAAACTGTCTGTCTCCTTATCTCCCCTTTGTTTGAGACTGACCTTGAACAAAAGAATTGCAAGTTATGGATGGGGGAGAGAAAGGAGAGAGAGGACAAAGAAAGCAAAAACTGAACCAAGAAGGGACTCTAAGTCACCAGCTTTTGAGGAGTCTGTGTTGCAATTGCTTCAGGAAATTACCGTATTTTTTGCACCATAACACTCACTTTTTTCCTCCTAGAAAGTAAGGGGAAATGTCTGTGCGTGTTATGGAGGGAATGCCTACGGGTGGCGAGGGGGGGGGGATCTGCTGCAGTCGTGAGCAGAGGATCCATGGTTCCCCTTCCTTCCCTCCTCCGTGGCTCGCTTTGAAACAGCAAAGCGGGAGAAGAGCCGCTGAGTGGGGAGGAGAGAGGGACAGAGAGCCTGCTTCTTTAAAGGAGCAAAGCAGGAGAGGAGAGGAGCCGCTTACACGAGTGTAAGCGGCTCCTGTCCGGTTGGTTCCTTTAAAGCAAGCAGGCTCTCTGTCCCCCTCTCCTCCCCACTCAGCTCGCTACATAGCAGCAAAGTTTTTCAGCTTGCTAAGCCAGGGATGAGCGGGGAGGAGGAAGAAAAGCAAAGCTTGTATGCTTTAAAGGAGCAAAGCGGGAGAGGAGAGGAGCCTTCTCCCCTTAAACGCCTCTTCTGCATTATTAGCAGCATCCTTCTCCACCCACCCCACGCGTGCTCCTTGTCTCTTGAGTGCTTTTCCTTCCCTCCCCACTTAAAACGTGGTTACAAAGCATGGATCCTCAGGATTTTTGCATTGGGCTACTTCAAATTCACTGTCAGATCACATGTCTGTGGCCACAGCATGAACTACAAAAATCATACATCCACTGTTTCGTTTAGAATGTTTTTTTTTTCTTGTTTTCCTCCTCTAAAAACTATGTGCGTGTTATGGTCGGGTGCGTGTTATAGAGCGAAAAATACGGTAAAACAGAAGTAAGAGGAAATCAAAAGTCTATATAGGAATTAAAAAGTGACTTTGCTCAATTAAGACAAGATTTGACGCAAGTTAATTCAGATGTATCAGCACATGAGTCAAGACTGGCGCGTTTGGAAACTGTGAGAATTGCTGATTTAGAGGCAATTCAGCGACAATCTCAAATTTCAATTGCGTCTCTCGAGCTAAAACAGAAGGAATGTAATCTGAGATTGAGGGGCATACCCCAGAAAGAGCGGGATAATTTGAAGGATTGGTTAACTGAAGAAGTTGCAGCGTATTGGGGCCTCTCAAAAGAAGAATTAAATTCCTGGATTGATAAAGCCTACAGATTTGGACCTAAAAAAGATACTAAGATCACACATGACTGTATGGTGATTTTAAAAACCAAAGAGCAGAGAGATATTATTTTAGGCCACCATTACAAAAAAAGTTTAAAGATAGATGAGAAGGGAATAATTCTGTTTAAAGACGTTCCAACATACTTTTTGGCCCTGAGAAATAACTATACGGATTTGGCCAGTGCCCTAAGAAAGAACATTTTCTTCAGGTGGGAGTTCCCAGAAAGATTATCTTTTAAATTTCAATGAAGGAAACAAAGAATAACAACTGTCAGAGAGAAAGAAAGATTTTTGGAGAAAAACGCAAAAGAGCTTGGACTGGAAAGTTCTCCTTCATTAGGGGCAGGGGCAGTGGGCCCCTAACAAATCAGGATGTCTTTGAAAATCTACTCCTGGAATGTGAATGGTCTAAATTCGCGATTTAAGAGGAATCAAGTTTATCACGTACTGGCAAGACAGAATTTGGACAGAATTTGTCTACAAGAAACACATGTTACAAGACTTCATAGGAAAATTCTCCAAAATAAGAAACTTGGGCAGGAATTTATTTCATCCGACAAAGTGAAAAAAAGAGGTGTGTTTTTTTATGTTAAAGAAAAATGGAACCCCAAATTGTTGTTTAAAGATGAGGAAGGGAGGTACATTGCAGTTGAAATTACGGCACAAGGCGATAAATTTCTTCTGCTGGAAAAATCCAAGTTCCGGCAGACTACCAAAGATTTTCTTTCGATGTGACTGATAAATATGATTTGTCGGACATATGGAGGCTACAAAATCCAATGGAGAGAGATTTCACTTTTTTCTCAAATTCAAATCAATCTTTCTCGAGAATCGACTATTTATGGATATCCAGAGATTTGGTTCCTAAGGTTACTAAAACAGAAATTTGCCCTAAGACTTGCTCAGATCATAATGCAGTGGTTTTGGAGATGAAATTATACCTGCAGGGTTCCTTTAGATGGAGGATGAATGATGAGTTGTTGAGGAATGAACAGATAATTAGTAAGACCCAAAAGACTCTAAAAGATTATTTTGAACTGAATATGAACACAGAGGTTGAAACAAGAGTCATTTGGGATGCAAGCAAGGCAGTAATGAGAGGTTTCCTCATACAACAGAACTCGATAAGGAAAAAGATACAGAATGAGAAAAAAGATAAAATTCTGTCTCAAATAAAAGACAAAGAGAAGAGTTTAAGATTAATGCCAAAGAGTCAACAGATTCCAAAAGAAATTAAAGCATTGCAGATTCAATTTTCTCAAATTATTAACCAGGAAATAGAATGGAAAATTAAAATGATGAAACAGAGAAACTTTGAATCTGCGAATAAATGTGGGAAATTGTTGGCTTGGCAATTAAAAAAGAGACAGAAGCAAAGTACTATTACAAACATTGTATCTGATGGAAAATCTATGGAAAACCCTGCAGATATAAGGAAATGTTTTCAGAAATACTTTAAACAGCTGTATAAAAAAGGTAAAGAAGATAAGGATAAAATTGAGCAATTTCTTGCGGTGAATGAAATGCAGAAAATTCCCGAGGATAAAAGGTTCCTACTAAATGGCATGATTACAAGACAGGAGGTTGAGATGGCAATAAATAAGATGCAGTTAGGCAAAGCCCCGGGACCGGATGGTCTTTCTGCAAAATATTATAAAATATTGAAAGATTGGCTAATTCAACCATTGGCAGATGTGTGTAATAAGATTTTAAGAGGGGACAAATCTCCCGAAACCTGGAAAGATGCATTTATCACTCTGATTCCAAAAATAGATCAAGATAGATCTGATGTAAAAAATTATACACCAATCTCATTACTTAATGTGGACTATAAAATCTTCGCAAACATTTTGGCCAATAGATTAAAAAAGGTTCTATCAAATTATATACATAAGGACCAGGCAGGATTTCTGCCTGGGAGACATATGAAAGGTAACATTAGAAATATAATTGATATAATAGAAAGGTTGGAAGCGAAAAGAAATTGTAAAGCAATGTTAATGTTTATTGATGCTGAAAAGGCCTTTGATCATGTTTCTTGGTTATTTATGATGAAAAACCTAGAAAGAATTGAGGCTGGCCAGGAATTTTTAAATGGTATCAATGCAATCTATTTTGAACAAAAAGCAAAAATCATAGTTAATAATGTGGTCTCAGAGGAAATCAGAATTGAGAAATGAACCAGGCAAGGGTGCCCGCTTTCCCCTCTGCTATTTATTTCTGTTCTGGAGGTTTTGCTAAACATGTTGAGGAAAGAGGAGGTTAAAGGCATTGTAGTGGGATCCAAGCAATATAAATTAAAAGCCTTTGCTGATGACTTGCTTTTAACTTTACAAGATCCAGAAACCAGTGCAGTTAAAAGCACTTGTCAGGGAACTGCCATCAGAGCATCAGGTGGTGGAGGGACTCAGGCAGGATGAAAGAGACTCAACTGCTGAAGCAGGGACCAGCAGGGGGAGGAGTGGGTCTCTGAGGGAATGCGAGCAGGAGGGAGGGCTCAGGGAGGCTTCCAGCGAGAACAGTGGGGAGGTATCGGAGTCTCCCATAGGGAGACCCATACCTCGCAGGAAACTGTCACGCCGTGAGTCCAGGAGACGCGTTTCCGTTAAGGAACTTCTTTGCTGGAAACGCTTCCGCAGGCAGCCACTGTCGGACTCTACTAGTGACTAGAGCAGACATGTCTGAGGAGCTCCGTCACACACGGAGGTTTGTGGGGCCGCACAAACTCTGAGGGAGCGCGTTTTCACGCACAAGCAGCTAATCAAACCCTCATAGCAGTCCGACAGTCTTTGTACGCTGCCTGTGCAAGAGAAGGCATCATGAGCGAACCAACCGGAACCGGAGGAGCAGGGGCTGGAGCTGGTCCAAGCTTGGAAGATAGATACCGAGCGTTGGAGGTTCAACTGGCCCTGCAGACGGCGAGGCTGGAGGAGAGAAGGGCTCAGGATGCAGACAAGAAGGGGAGAGCCACTCAATTCCCCAGAAAGGTACCAGGATTGGTGCAGAAATTTGGGGGGGACCCCAAGGACTACCATGCTTTTAGGACAGAGATGCAATATGCCCTTAATGTGCAGTTCGATGAGTTCCCTGATGAGGAATCGCGAGTTGCTTTTGTAATTGGGCATCTTGAGAAAGGGGCTAGAGACTGGGTTCGACCCCTAATGGCAACGCACAATGACATACTAAAGGACACAATGAAGTTCTTTCGTGCAATGGATATCATGTTTTCCAGCGATATTGAGGAAGGGGTGGTGCGCAGACAGCTAATGGCTTGTAAGCAGGGGAGTCGATCTGTCCGTGAATATTGGACTGAGTTTACCATGCTGATTCACAGACTGAGTTGGGATTTATCGGCGGCACCCGTTCAAATGCTATTTGAAGAAGGTCTTTCTTCGGGGGTGAAAGACGAGCTGGCACGGAGCCCCAGGGCGGAGTCTATGGATCAGCTGACCAAATCTGCGCTGACCATAGGAGCGCGGCAGGAGGCAAGAGCCTTGGAGAGGCGGGAAGGGAGAGGGGAACGTTGGAAGGAGTTCCGCATTCCAGACATTCCTGAGCCAGCTTTCCCGCCGGCAGAGCCGATGGAAATCGGAACAGCGCGCGCGCGCGCATTTTCAAAAACCAGCGAGGGAGCTAAGAAGGAGGGAAAGGGCCCCCGGAAATGCTATCTCTGCCAACAGCCAGGCCACTTTGCCAGAGTCTGCCCCCAGAGGAAGGAATGGCAAGGGATGGTGGGAGCTGTTGAGGGGGGAGAAGAAGGGGGAGCGGAGCAGGTAAAAGCCAACGCCTGGTTGCCACAATTGGGGCACTGCAGCCAGGCCAAAGAGCAGTGAAAGTGCCCGTGCCAGAAGCTCCTCGACCTGCTCTAGTGATTGAAGTGTCGCTAGAGCTGCAGAATGGGCACCCCCTAAAAATAAAGGCGCTATTGGACTCAGGCAGCTCCTGCAATTTTATGAGCAAGGAGTTTGCTGCTGAACACCAGATACAGACCATCCCTTTAAGCAACCCCCTGCAGGTGACCACGATTGATGGCAGGGAGTTGTTGGGAGGAGGAGTCCGCTTGCAGACTGTCCCAATGATAATGAGGGTGGCAAGGCACACAGAACTGATAGCGTTTAATGTGGCCACCCTGGGGGGCGCTCCCATTATTTTGGGAATGAGCTGGCTAGCTCTACATGATCCGCTGGTTGGCTGGCATCAAAGAGTGGTGTCCTTTGGTTCAGCACATTGCCTAGAACACTGCAAAGGGGAGAAGGGTTCAGTAGGGGCCCAAGCCACCCTAGCAGGGACTGAAGTAATGGGGAAGGTGAAGGTACCACCACAGTATGCAGATCTCAGCGACGTGTTCAGTGAGAAGGAAGCTGACCAACTACCACCTCATAGACCCTTTGATTGTCAGATCAATTTACTCCCTGGAGCACAGCTTCCCGTGGGCAAGTTGTATGCCATGTCAGACAGGGAAATGCAGGAGTTGCGAGGGTTCATTGACAAGAACCTGAAGAGAGGCTTCATCAGAGAGTCCAAAGCAGCAGGGGGGAGCCCAGTGTTCTTTGTGGACAAAAAAAATGCGGACAAGCCGAGACTTGTATGTGATTTTAGGCGGCTGAATGCAGTGACTGAACCGGTGGCGTTCCCTATGCCCAGAATTGATGATATTTTGACCATGGTGAGGAAGGGAAAGATTTTCACAAAGCTGGATCTAAGGGGGGCGTACAACCTGATACGCATAAGGAAAGGGGATGAATGGAAAACCACCATGTTTACCCCTTTGGGGGCGTTTGAATACCTCGTTATGCCATTTGGATTACAAGCAGGCTCCGCGTGTTTTCAATCTTTTATGAACCACGTGCTGGGCCCTTTGCTCTACAAGAATTGCGTTGCCTTTCTAGATGATGTGTTGGTGTATTCTGAGAATGAGGAGCAACATGTGAGAGACGTCAGAGAAGTGTTGAGCAGACTGCAAGCCAACAGGCTGTGGGTCAAACTGGAGAAGTGTCGGTTCCATACCAAGGAGGTGGAATTCCTGGGGTACCGCCTGTCAGACAAGGGATTGGCCATGGATCCCGGCAAGGTACAGGCAGTGCTGGAATGGAAAACACCCAAAACCAAGAAGGATGTGCAGAGGTTCCTAGGGTTTGGAAACTTTTATCGTAAGTTCATCCGCAACTTCGCCCATCTGACGGCGCCCATCACTGACTGTCTCAGCAGTAAGAAGAAGTTTGTATGGACGGCGGAGGCGGAGCGAGCGTTTGAGGAACTGAAAAGGGCCTTCGCCTCTGAAGAACAACTTCTGCATGTGGATTTACGAAAGAAGCTAAGGGTTGAAACAGACGCATCTGACAGAGCCATAGGGGCGGTGCTTCTTCTGCAGCCGGGGAAGGAGGAGTCGGAGTGGCGTCCGTGTGCCTTCTTCTCGCGGAAGCTGAACAAATCCGAGAGGAACTACACGGTGTACGACCGAGAACTGCTTGCTATTCATGAGGCGTTCCGGAGATGGAGGCATCTGCTAGTTGGTGCACAACATAAAGTGCAAGTGTGCACGGACCATAAAAATCTAGAGTACTGGAGAACGGCGCGAGTGCTCAACCAAAGGCAGTTGAGATGGGCCCAAGAGTTCTCCAAATTTAACTTTGAGATTTGTTATGTGCCAGGCCCAGAGAATGTTAGGGCGGACGCTCTCTCACGCAAACCTGAATATTTGGAGGGGGAGGGAGCACCCGAAGAAACCCATATCATTCCAGAGGACCGCTGGGTGTGTGGGGCGACTTTGGTGGGGCAAAGGGAATTGGTAGAGGGTACGGTGCAGGATGCATACGCCCAGGGGAAACTCAGGGATCTCAGAGGGGAGGAAGACAAACCCGGTGGTTTTGAGGAGAGAAATGGGGCATTGTATTATAAGGGAGCGTTATATATACCTGAAGGGGAATTGAGGGAGAAAGTACTCAAGCAGCTGCACGATAGCCCCACAGCAGGGCACTTTGGGCAACACAAAACCATGTGGCTGGTTACCAGGGAATTTTGGTGGCCCAAGGTCAGGGAAGATGTGCGGGAGTATGTGAGAGGGTGTGAACAATGCCAAAGAGCCAAGGGGGAGAGGCAGGCGCCGGCTGGTTTATTAGAACCACTGCCCACACCTGAGAGACCGTGGGAAGCAGTGGCAATAGATTTCATGACTGATCTGCCAAGGTCTAGAGGGAAAACAGCCATCATGGTTGTAGTAGACCTGTTAACTAAGATGGCCCACTTCATAGCCTGCTCACATGCGGTTACAGCAGAAGAAACCGCCAAATTGTTTGTAGAGAATGTGTTTAGGTTGCATGGCGCCCCCTTGAGGGTGGTTTCAGACCGAGGGAAACAATTTACTTCCAGGTTCTGGAGGAAGCTCATGAGCTTACTGCATGTAGAGGTTAATTTCTCGACGGCCCGTCATCCTGAAACCAACGGGCAGGCGGAAAGAGCAAATGGGGTTCTCCAACAATATTTGAGGTGTTATGTTAATGACAGAGAGAATGATTGGGTGGAGAAGCTGGCGTTGGCAGAATTTGCCTACAACAATGCAGAGAACGTGTCCACGGGGATGAGCCCCTTTTTGGCTAATCACGGGTGCCATCCCAGAGCCTTCCCAGGGGGGGAGGGGGAGAACTGGAGCGTTCCAGCTGCAGAGCAGTTCGTGGAAGAAATGGAAGCGATCCATCGCCAGCTCCAACTCAACTTAAACAGGGCTAAGGAGGAATATAAGAGGCAAGCAGACAAAAACAGAAGGGAAGGTGAAAGCATCAGGGTGGGGGACCAGGTGTGGCTGTCAACCCAAGGGTTGCCATTCAAAGGAGGTTGTAAGAAATTAAGACCCAAAAGGCTGGGTCCGTTTGAAGTCATACAGCAGGTCAATCCAGTGGCTTTCAGGCTCCGGTTACCGAACCACATGAAGCTGCACCCAGTTTTTCACAGGTCGTTGCTGTCACCGTATAGAGGAGACAGTGAGGGGAGGGTCACTCGGGGACCAGCAATGGAGGAGAAGGAACACAGCTACCAGGTAGCGGAGATCCTCGATTCCAGGTGGAAGGGAGATCAAGTAGAGTATTTGGTAATGTGGGAAGGGGAACCGGAGTCGGAAAACACCTGGGTTAGGGCAGAAGATGTCAATGACGAGGTTTTAATAGAGACTTTTCATCAGAGGTTCCCACGTAAACCTCAGCCTGTAGCGAGGTTCCGAAGGGAATACTTTGCCACCACCGACGAGGAAGAGGAGTTGGAGGGGTTCCCAGATTCTGAAGAGGAGGAGGATTCAGCTGGCCAGGACGACGATCGATGGAGAGAATTGTTCGAGACGTCAGAAGATGAGGAAGATTCGTTTCGGGGTTTTAGCCCTTCACCTCCCAGGGGGGAGGAATTGGGAGGGGGTGAGGGGGGCCCTGGAGGGGAAGTGGATGTCAGGGAACTGCCATCAGAGCATCAGGTGGTGGAGGGACTCAGGCAGGATGAAAGAGACTCAACTGCTGAAGCAGGGACCAGCAGGGGGAGGAGTGGGTCTCTGAGGGAATGCGAGCAGGAGGGAGGGCTCAGGGAGGCTTCCAGCGAGAACAGTGGGGAGGTATCGGAGTCTCCCATAGGGAGACCCATACCTCGCAGGAAACTGTCACGCCGTGAGTCCAGGAGACGCGTTTCCGTTAAGGAACTTCTTTGCTGGAAACGCTTCCGCAGGCAGCCACTGTCGGACTCTACTAGTGACTAGAGCAGACATGTCTGAGGAGCTCCGTCACACACGGAGGTTTGTGGGGCCGCACAAACTCTGAGGGAGCGCGTTTTCACGCACAAGCAGCTAATCAAACCCTCATAGCACTGGAGCTGATTCAAGAGTTTGGGCAGATAGCAGGATTTAAATTAAACAAGAGCAAAACCAAAGTTTTAGAAAAAAACTTAGATAATGAGGAAAGAAAAAACCTTTTTGAAAGGACAGGCCTTGTTTCTGTGAAAAAAGTTAAATATTTGGAATTTGAATCTTTATAAAGATAACTATGAAAAATTATGGAATGAAATCAAGAGAGATCTTGAGATATAGTCAAACCTAAAACTTTCATTGATGGGCCGAATATCGGTGGTTAAGATGAATGTATTGCCGAAGATGCTGGTTTGTTGTTTTTTTTTTTGAAGTTTTACCAATCATTGATAATGTTAAATGTTTTAAAGAATGGCAGAAGGCATTGTCTAAATTTATCTGGCAGGGGGAAAAACCTAGAATTAAATATAAATTACTTACAGATATAAAAGAGAGAGGGGGCTTTTCCCTACCAGATTTGAAGATACACTTTGAAGCTGCCGCATTCTGCTGGATCAAGGATTGGATTCAATTAGAGAATGATGATGCGCTAGACTTGGAGGGATTGGATAATCGTTTTGGATGGCATGCGTATCTATGGTATGACAAGGTAAAGGCCCACAGTGGTTTTAAGAATCATGTTAATTAGAAAGTCATTATACAGTGTATGGACTAGATACAAAGATCTCTTAGTAAGAAAAACACCAAAATGGATTTCACCAATGGAAGCACAGGCCCAAAAAAAGTTAAATATGGAAAACAAATGGTTGAGGTATTCAGATTTGTTGTTAGAGAATCAGGAAGGTTTTAAATTAAAACCATTTGAACAAATGAAAGATAAAGTGAATTGGTTACAATATTATCAAATTAACGAATTATATAAGATGGATATAAGAGAAATGGTTTTGCAACAGAAAAAACCAAATTGGAAGCGGAGTTGTTAGATACTAATGATAAGAATGTGTCTAAAATGTACAGCTTGTTGTTGGAGTGGCACACAAAGGATGAACAAGTTAAATTGGTTATGATTGACTGGGCAAGGGATGTGGGACATAACATAATAATGGAGGATTGGGAGAAGCTATGGAGGAAAGGGGTGAAGTTCACTGCATGTACTTTGTTAAAGGAAAACATTATGAAGATGATGTATAGATGGTACATGACCTCTGTAAAACTAGCAAAGATTTATCACAAAAGTGATAACCTTTGTTGGAAATGTAAAGAAAAAGAAGGTACTTTTTTCCATATGTGGTGAACTTGTCCCAAGGTGAAAGACTTCTGGGAGAAGATTTATAACGAACTGAAAAAAATGTTGAAATATACATTTATTAAGAAACCAGAGGCCTTTCTTCTTGGAATAACAGGTTTAGAATTGCCCAAGAAAGATGTTAAATTGTTCAAATTGTTATGAAGGAAAGGACTTCCAATCAAGTGCAGCAGAAAAGTTGTCCAAACAGAAACTGTTCACTTATTAAACCTCACCATCATTTCATCATTATCTGCCTATGTATTTCTAAGAGTAGAACCAAAAAGGAAACCTTCCTCTGCTTGTCCATATTAAGAGGATGCCAGCAAGGTTGAACCTTTCTGCAAAAAGAGGATTTAAAACAAGTCTTACGGATTAGGGATTAAAATTGTGAGTTAAATCAATTTGATTTAAATCAAATCCACCCTCTAAGGCAACAAGGGATTGAACACATATCCCCACTGGCAATGGGAGTTAGTTTGGGTATGGGTGCAACCACTAAACTGAAAATATAATACGTAATGTGATTATACATAAAACCAATAAAAACCATTTATATAAAAAAAGAGAGAATATAAGCTATACGCCTATTTGCTTACCTGTCAAATATACGCGCCTCCTTCAAGACGTTCCCCAGATTAATGTAAGCGTCCAGGAAGTTGGGATCCAGGGTCACCGCCTGAGAATATTTAAGACAATTAATTTTTGTTACTAATGTAACAGCATGGTTACTTTTAAATAAGTGGGTCAATCCTACCTACCTACATTAATTTACCTAATCTACCTACCTACCTCGGGGACGCGGGTGGCGCTGTAGGTAAAAGCCTCAGCGCCTAGGGCTTGCCGATCGAAAGGTTGGCGGTTCGAATCCCCGCGGCGGGGTGCGCTCCCGCTGCTCGGTCCCAGCGCCTGCCAACCTAGCAGTTCAAAAGCACCCCCAGGTGCAAGTAGATAAATAGGTACCGCTTACCAGCGGGAAGGTAAACGGCGTTCCGTGTGCTGCGCTGGCTCGCCAGATGCAGCTTTGTCACGCTGGCCACGTGACCCGGAAGTGTCTCCGGACAGCGCTGGCCCCCGGCCTATAGATGTGAGATGGGCGCACAAACCCTAGAGTCTGTCAAGACTGGCCCGTTCGGGCAGGGGTACCTTTACCTACCTACCTAATCTAATCTACCTACCATTAAACCTACTGACCTATCTACCTACCTTCCTATTTACCTACCTAGCTACCTAATCTATCTACCAATCTACTCTACCTACCCTACCTACCTTATCTACCTACCTACCATCTAATCCAGGCATGGCCAAACTTGGCCCTCCAGCTGTTTGGAGTCTACAACTCCCATCATCCCTAGCTAACATCCCTGATCCCTAGTGGTCAGGGATGATGGGAATTGTAGTCCCAAAACACCTGGAGGGCTGAGTTTGGCCATGCCTGAATCTACCTACCTACCCAATCTACCTATCTAATCTATCTACCTAATCTATCCATGTACCTACCTATCTAATCTACCTACCTACCCTATCTAATCTATCTACCTATTCTACCTACCTACCTACCTATCATCTATCTAACCTATCTATGTAGGGAATATCAACTGTATGAGAAATCACTAATGGTACCAACAGGACGCTGGAGGCCCATTGCAGTAGAAGAAATGCCTCCAATTTTAATACAAAAAAGAATGGGAAATGTTTATTGCATATTGACAAAAGCAGTGTACACAAGTTAATACATTAGCAGGATTTTTTTAAAAAACCAGCTGTAATGTTATAGGCAATGATTAAATTTGGAGGTAATTAGACATGAAGATTAAATTGACATGCATGAATGAAGATAATTCAAAGGAATCAGGGGAGGAAGGGTAGGGAAGTCAAATAATCCCATAATGTGGGATTAACATTAATTGTATAGACAATTTAAAAAAACAACACTTTAATGTAATGATTTGGTTTCTTGTGAAATATATATATATATATATATGCTTTCGTAGATTTTCACGGGTACAGGAATGCAGGTTTTGGTGTTTTCGGGTATCTTCCCGTGTAAGAGTTGGGGTGTCTAGGCGACGTTTCGACGAGGTCTCACTCGTCATCTTCAGGCTGGTGCTTTCGGCTTCTTGTTACTAGAACAGAGCAGGATCTCAGTGTTTGAGTTCCTATAAATACTGTTGAGGGGGTGTGGTGTATAGCCTCCAACGTTCTGGGCAGAGAGGAAGTTCCCAGGTTATTGTGCCTTTTCTTCTTTTGTTCATTAATTACTTGAGGGATATCTTGAGTGATTTCTTGAGTGATATTCTGAGTACCACTTAGGAGGGTCATTAGGTGTGGATTAGTTGCTAAAGCTTTCGTGTCTTGACCTCTTGAGCTTGTGAAGAGTTTTTCTGAGTTTTTCTGAGAAGAGTTTTTCTGAGAAGATGGCTGTACTGCACTTAGTTGTGCTCTGGCTTGGCTTCGTGTATAGGGGCGAGCTGTGGTTTTGTGCCCTGTGCCAGCCAGATCTGTGTAGGGATTGCAGGGGGGTGCAGCATCCGGAGGTGCCACTATGGTTTGGCTACTGGATGGTATCTGTAATTTATCTGTGGAGAGGGTCTGGGTTTGGGTCTGGTGTGGTTGATTGGAGATGGCGTTCTGTGTGCCTCTGGTTCTGGTGTCGGTTTTTGTGGGGAGGGCTAATTTCCAGATGTCTGGCAGGCGGGACGTGTCGTCACGCTTGTTCATGTTGTGAGGGTGTTTCTCTATCTCGATGGCTTCCATGATTATTCTCTTGTGGTGATGTTCCATGTTAAAGAGCAATTTGGAATCTGCAAAATTAATTTCGTGTCCTGTTTCTTTCATGTGTTGGTAAAGAGAGGAAGTTTTTTCTTCTTTTTTGACGGCATTCTTGTGTTCTGCGATACGTGCATTTATTCGTCTGTTTGTTTGTCCAATGTACGTGGCTGGGCAGACTTTGCAGGGTATTTCATAGACCCCTTGGTTTTCTAACTGGATTTTATCTTTTGGGTTTCTGAGGATATTGGCTATTTTTTGGTTGGTGCAAAAGGCTGTTTTGATATTGTGTTTATGGAGGATTTTGCTAATTTTATCTGTGGTGCCCTTGATATAAGGAAGGAGGGCCATGCCATTGTTTTCTTCTGTGTCTTGGTTTTTGGGGGGTGTTTCTTTTTGGATTAGCTTCGTAACCCTGTTTTGCTGGTATCCGTTGGCGATTAACACATTTGAGAGATTCTGTAACTCAGTTGTCAAGTGGTCTTCGTCAGCCAGGCGTTTGGTTCTGGAGATGAGAGTCTTGGCTACGGAGTTTATTTGTGCAGGGTGGTGGTGTGATTGTGCATGTAAGTAGCGGTTGGTGTGTGTTTTTTTCCGGTAGATAGTGTGTCCTAGGGAGCCATCAGGTTTTTTGTAGATTAGGACGTCAAGGAAGGGAAGTTGGTTGTTGGCTTCTATTTCCATAGTGAATTGTATTTTGGGGTGTAGGCTGTTGAGATGTGTGAGGAAGCTATCTAGTTTTTCCTTCCCGTGTGGCCAAATTACAAAGGTGTCGTCAACATATCTGAGCCAAAGTTTGGGTTTGTGTTCTGACTTGTCTAAAGCATTGGTTTCAAAGTGTTCCATGTACAGATTTGCGATGACCGGTGAGAGGGGTGATCCCATAGGTGCTCCTTCTATCTGTTTGTATCTTTGTCCATTGTGGATGAAGTACGTGTTGGTTAGGCAGTGGTTGGTCAGGTCCAGGATGTATTCGGGGGGATTGTATTTGTTTTGAATGGCTGTCAAGGCTTCATTAATGGGCACTTGTGTGAAGAGAGATACAACATCGAAGCTCACAAGTAGGTCATCGGGATGTAGGTTTTGCTTCTTTATTGTTTCTATGAACTGGAAGGAGTTTGTAACGTGTGAAGCGATAGATTCTGCATAGGGCTGAAGTTGCTTAGCGAGAAATTTAGCGAGATTTTGTAGAGGTGAGCCTATGGAGCTGACTATTGGTCTGAGTGGTGTTCCTTCTTTGTGTATCTTGGGGAGACCGTAGAGTTTGGGGCATCTGGATGATTTTTCTCTGGGGATGATTCTTAGCTGGATTTCTTCACTGATAGGAGAGGCTTTTATTTTGGATTTGGTGGTTTTTTCCAGATAGGTGGTGGGATCTGTTTTTATAGGTTGGTAGGTAGGGTCTTGGAGTAGATTTGATAGTTTTGCTTGGTAGTCCGATGTGTTCATCACAACAGTGGCATTACCTTTGTCTGCTGGGAGAATGATTATGTTGTTGTCTTTCTTCAGGTTGGTGAGTGCTTTCTGTTCTTCTTTGTGTAAATTGCTTCTGGGTGGTTTGCTGGAGCAAAGGATGTTGGTGACTTCGAGTCTGATTTTATTGGCTTCATCTGGGTTGATTTTGGTTAGGCTAGCTTCGACTCCGCATATGATGTTTTCCGTGGGGATGCGTCTCGGGGCGACTGCAAAGTTGAAGCCTTTGGAGAGTACTTTGGTTTCAGTTGAGGTGAGGATCCTGTCTGATATGTTATGTACTGTTTGTTTCATGGGTTGTTGTGGAGGGTGGCTGGGCTTCTGGCGTTTCTCTAGTTTGTGGAGTTTGTTGGTGTGTGTGTCTGTCTTATGTGAGGACTCTGTTTCAGCTCTCCAAACGGCTAGTTGTTTGCATTTGTCCCAGAGTGCAGGGTGGATTTTGTTACAGAGTTTGAGGTGAAGAGTGAGCAGATCTTTGTTGGTTTGGTTTAGTAGGTATCTTTTCTTATGTAGTTCGTTTCTGATTAGGGATAGTTCAGTTCGTTTCAGGATCCTTTCGGTAGCTGGGGTTTTAGAGTGGAATTTAAGTTGGAAGCATGTGGGAATTAAGTTGTTGTCTCGGCAGTTGCGTAGGAACAAGAGATCACATAAGATGGTGGCTCTTCGGATTTCTAGTTTCTCGTAGGTTCTTGTCAGCTGGAAGGTTTCCTCCCCGTAGAGGTGAGATATTTGCTTTCGTAGATTTTCACGGGTACAGGAATGCAGGTTTTGGTGTTTTCGGGTATCTTCCCGTGTAAGAGTTGGGGTGTCTAGGCGACGTTTCGACGAGGTCTCACTCGTCATCTTCAGGCTGGTGCTTTCGGCTTCTTGTTACTAGAACAGAGCAGGATCTCAGTGTTTGAGTTCCTATAAATACTGTTGAGATACAAACAGATAGAAGGAGCACCTATGGGATCACCCCTCTCACCGGTCATCGCAAATCTGTACATGGAACACTTTGAAACCAATGCTTTAGACAAGTCAGAACACAAACCCAAACTTTGGCTCAGATATGTTGACGACACCTTTGTAATTTGGCCACACGGGAAGGAAAAACTAGATAGCTTCCTCACACATCTCAACAGCCTACACCCCAAAATACAATTCACTATGGAAATAGAAGCCAACAACCAACTTCCCTTCCTTGACGTCCTAATCTACAAAAAACCTGATGGCTCCCTAGGACACACTATCTACCGGAAAAAAACACACACCAACCGCTACTTACATGCACAATCACACCACCACCCTGCACAAATAAACTCCGTAGCCAAGACTCTCATCTCCAGAACCAAACGCCTGGCTGACGAAGACCACTTGACAACTGAGTTACAGAATCTCTCAAATGTGTTAATCGCCAACGGATACCAGCAAAACAGGGTTACGAAGCTAATCCAAAAAGAAACACCCCCCAAAAACCAAGACACAGAAGAAAACAATGGCATGGCCCTCCTTCCTTATATCAAGGGCACCACAGATAAAATTAGCAAAATCCTCCATAAACACAATATCAAAACAGCCTTTTGCACCAACCAAAAAATAGCCAATATCCTCAGAAACCCAAAAGATAAAATCCAGTTAGAAAACCAAGGGGTCTATGAAATACCCTGCAAAGTCTGCCCAGCCACGTACATTGGACAAACAAACAGACGAATAAATGCACGTATCGCAGAACACAAGAATGCCGTCAAAAAAGAAGAAAAAACTTCCTCTCTTTACCAACACATGAAAGAAACAGGACACGAAATTAATTTTGCAGATTCCAAATTGCTCTTTAACATGGAACATCACCACAAGAGAATAATCATGGAAGCCATCGAGATAGAGAAACACCCTCACAACATGAACAAGCGTGACGACACGTCCCGCCTGCCAGACATCTGGAAATTAGCCCTCCCCACAAAAACCGACACCAGAACCAGAGGCACACAGAACGCCATCTCCAATCAACCACACCAGACCCAAACCCAGACCCTCTCCACAGATAAATTACAGATACCATCCAGTAGCCAAACCATAGTGGCACCTCCGGATGCTGCACCCCCCTGCAATCCCTACACAGATCTGGCTGGCACAGGGCACAAAACCACAGCTCGCCCCTATACACGAAGCCAAGCCAGAGCACAACTAAGTGCAGTACAGCCATCTTCTCAGAAAAACTCTTCTCAGAAAAACTCAGAAAAACTCTTCACAAGCTCAAGAGGTCAAGACACGAAAGCTTTAGCAACTAATCCACACCTAATGACCCTCCTAAGTGGTACTCAGAATATCACTCAAGAAATCACTCAAGATATCCCTCAAGTAATTAATGAACAAAAGAAGAAAAGGCACAATAACCTGGGAACTTCCTCTCTGCCCAGAACGTTGGAGGCTATACACCACACCCCCTCAACAGTATTTATAGGAACTCAAACACTGAGATCCTGCTCTGTTCTAGTAACAAGAAGCCGAAAGCACCAGCCTGAAGATGACGAGTGAGACCTCGTCGAAACGTCGCCTAGACACCCCAACTCTTACACGGGAAGATACCCGAAAACACCAAAACCTGCATTCCTGTACCCGTGAAAATCTACGAAAGCAAATATCTCACCTCTACGGGGAGGAAACCTTCCAGCTGACAAGAACCTACGAGAAACTAGAAATCCGAAGAGCCACCATCTTATGTGATCTCTTGTTCCTACGCAACTGCCGAGACAACAACTTAATTCCCACATGCTTCCAACTTAAATTCCACTCTAAAACCCCAGCTACCGAAAGGATCCTGAAACGAACTGAACTATCCCTAATCAGAAACGAACTACATAAGAAAAGATACCTACTAAACCAAACCAACAAAGATCTGCTCACTCTTCACCTCAAACTCTGTAACAAAATCCACCCTGCACTCTGGGACAAATGCAAACAACTAGCCGTTTGGAGAGCTGAAACAGAGTCCTCACATAAGACAGACACACACACCAACAAACTCCACAAACTAGAGAAACGCCAGAAGCCCAGCCACCCTCCACAACAACCCATGAAACAAACAGTACATAACATATCAGACAGGATCCTCACCTCAACTGAAACCAAAGTACTCTCCAAAGGCTTCAACTTTGCAGTCGCCCCGAGACGCATCCCCACGGAAAACATCATATGCGGAGTCGAAGCTAGCCTAACCAAAATCAACCCAGATGAAGCCAATAAAATCAGACTCGAAGTCACCAACATCCTTTGCTCCAGCAAACCACCCAGAAGCAATTTACACAAAGAAGAACAGAAAGCACTCACCAACCTGAAGAAAGACAACAACATAATCATTCTCCCAGCAGACAAAGGTAATGCCACTGTTGTGATGAACACATCGGACTACCAAGCAAAACTATCAAATCTACTCCAAGACCCTACCTACCAACCTATAAAAACAGATCCCACCACCTATCTGGAAAAAACCACCAAATCCAAAATAAAAGCCTCTCCTATCAGTGAAGAAATCCAGCTAAGAATCATCCCCAGAGAAAAATCATCCAGATGCCCCAAACTCTACGGTCTCCCCAAGATACACAAAGAAGGAACACCACTCAGACCAATAGTCAGCTCCATAGGCTCACCTCTACAAAATCTCGCTAAATTTCTCGCTAAGCAACTTCAGCCCTATGCAGAATCTATCGCTTCACACGTTACAAACTCCTTCCAGTTCATAGAAACAATAAAGAAGCAAAACCTACATCCCGATGACCTACTTGTGAGCTTCGATGTTGTATCTCTCTTCACACAAGTGCCCATTAATGAAGCCTTGACAGCCATTCAAAACAAATACAATCCCCCCGAATACATCCTGGACCTGACCAACCACTGCCTAACCAACACGTACTTCATCCACAATGGACAAAGATACAAACAGATAGAAGGAGCACCTATGGGATCACCCCTCTCACCGGTCATCGCAAATCTGTACATGGAACACTTTGAAACCAATGCTTTAGACAAGTCAGAACACAAACCCAAACTTTGGCTCAGATATGTTGACGACACCTTTGTAATTTGGCCACACGGGAAGGAAAAACTAGATAGCTTCCTCACACATCTCAACAGCCTACACCCCAAAATACAATTCACTATGGAAATAGAAGCCAACAACCAACTTCCCTTCCTTGACGTCCTAATCTACAAAAAACCTGATGGCTCCCTAGGACACACTATCTACCGGAGAAAAAAACACACACCAACCGCTACTTACATGCACAATCACACCACCACCCTGCACAAATAAACTCCGTAGCCAAGACTCTCATCTCCAGAACCAAACGCCTGGCTGACGAAGACCACTTGACAACTGAGTTACAGAATCTCTCAAATGTGTTAATCGCCAACGGATACCAGCAAAACAGGGTTACGAAGCTAATCCAAAAAGAAACACCCCCCAAAAACCAAGACACAGAAGAAAACAATGGCATGGCCCTCCTTCCGTATATCAAGGGCACCACAGATAAAATTAGCAAAATCCTCCATAAACACAATATCAAAACAGCCTTTTGCACCAACCAAAAAATAGCCAATATCCTCAGAAACCCAAAAGATAAAATCCAGTTAGAAAACCAAGGGGTCTATGAAATACCCTGCAAAGTCTGCCCAGCCACGTACATTGGACAAACAAACAGACGAATAAATGCACGTATCGCAGAACACAAGAATGCCGTCAAAAAAGAAGAAAAAACTTCCTCTCTTTACCAACACATGAAAGAAACAGGACACGAAATTAATTTTGCAGATTCCAAATTGCTCTTTAACATGGAACATCACCACAAGAGAATAATCATGGAAGCCATCGAGATAGAGAAACACCCTCACAACATGAACAAGCGTGACGACACGTCCCGCCTGCCAGACATCTGGAAATTAGCCCTCCCCACAAAAACCGACACCAGAACCAGAGGCACACAGAACGCCATCTCCAATCAACCACACCAGACCCAAACCCAGACCCTCTCCACAGATAAATTACAGATACCATCCAGTAGCCAAACCATAGTGGCACCTCCGGATGCTGCACCCCCCTGCAATCCCTACACAGATCTGGCTGGCACAGGGCACAAAACCACAGCTCGCCCCTATACACGAAGCCAAGCCAGAGCACAACTAAGTGCAGTACAGCCATCTTCTCAGAAAAACTCTTCTCAGAAAAACTCAGAAAAACTCTTCACAAGCTCAAGAGGTCAAGACACGAAAGCTTTAGCAACTAATCCACACCTAATGACCCTCCTAAGTGGTACTCAGAATATCACTCAAGAAATCACTCAAGATATCCCTCAAGTAATTAATGAACAAAAGAAGAAAAGGCACAATAACCTGGGAACTTCCTCTCTGCCCAGAACGTTGGAGGCTATACACCACACCCCCTCAACAGTATTTATAGGAACTCAAACACTGAGATCCTGCTCTGTTCTAGTAACAAGAAGCCGAAAGCACCAGCCTGAAGATGACGAGTGAGACCTCGTCGAAACGTCGCCTAGACACCCCAACTCTTACACGGGAAGATACCCGAAAACACCAAAACCTGCATTCCTGTACCCGTGAAAATCTACGAAAGCAAATATCTCACCTCTACGGGGAGGAAACCTTCCAGCTGACAAGAACCTACGAGAAACTAGAAATCCGAAGAGCCACCATCTTATGTGATCTCTTGTTCCTACGCAACTGCCGAGACAACAACTTAATTCCCACATGCTTCCAACTTAAATTCCACTCTAAAACCCCAGCTACCGAAAGGATCCTGAAACGAACTGAACTATCCCTAATCAGAAACGAACTACATAAGAAAAGATACCTACTAAACCAAACCAACAAAGATCTGCTCACTCTTCACCTCAAACTCTGTAACAAAATCCACCCTGCACTCTGGGACAAATGCAAACAACTAGCCGTTTGGAGAGCTGAAACAGAGTCCTCACATAAGACAGACACACACACCAACAAACTCCACAAACTAGAGAAACGCCAGAAGCCCAGCCACCCTCCACAACAACCCATGAAACAAACAGTACATAACATATCAGACAGGATCCTCACCTCAACTGAAACCAAAGTACTCTCCAAAGGCTTCAACTTTGCAGTCGCCCCGAGACGCATCCCCACGGAAAACATCATATGCGGAGTCGAAGCTAGCCTAACCAAAATCAACCCAGATGAAGCCAATAAAATCAGACTCGAAGTCACCAACATCCTTTGCTCCAGCAAACCACCCAGAAGCAATTTACACAAAGAAGAACAGAAAGCACTCACCAACCTGAAGAAAGACAACAACATAATCATTCTCCCAGCAGACAAAGGTAATGCCACTGTTGTGATGAACACATCGGACTACCAAGCAAAACTATCAAATCTACTCCAAGACCCTACCTACCAACCTATAAAAACAGATCCCACCACCTATCTGGAAAAAACCACCAAATCCAAAATAAAAGCCTCTCCTATCAGTGAAGAAATCCAGCTAAGAATCATCCCCAGAGAAAAATCATCCAGATGCCCCAAACTCTACGGTCTCCCCAAGATACACAAAGAAGGAACACCACTCAGACCAATAGTCAGCTCCATAGGCTCACCTCTACAAAATCTCGCTAAATTTCTCGCTAAGCAACTTCAGCCCTATGCAGAATCTATCGCTTCACACGTTACAAACTCCTTCCAGTTCATAGAAACAATAAAGAAGCAAAACCTACATCCCGATGACCTACTTGTGAGCTTCGATGTTGTATCTCTCTTCACACAAGTGCCCATTAATGAAGCCTTGACAGCCATTCAAAACAAATACAATCCCCCCGAATACATCCTGGACCTGACCAACCACTGCCTAACCAACACGTACTTCATCCACAATGGACAAAGATACAAACAGATAGAAGGAGCACCTATGGGATCACCCCTCTCACCGGTCATCGCAAATCTGTACATGGAACACTTTGAAACCAATGCTTTAGACAAGTCAGAACACAAACCCAAACTTTGGCTCAGATATGTTGACGACACCTTTGTAATTTGGCCACACGGGAAGGAAAAACTAGATAGCTTCCTCACACATCTCAACAGCCTACACCCCAAAATACAATTCACTATGGAAATAGAAGCCAACAACCAACTTCCCTTCCTTGACGTCCTAATCTACAAAAAACCTGATGGCTCCCTAGGACACACTATCTACCGGAAAAAAACACACACCAACCGCTACTTACATGCACAATCACACCACCACCCTGCACAAATAAACTCCGTAGCCAAGACTCTCATCTCCAGAACCAAACGCCTGGCTGACGAAGACCACTTGACAACTGAGTTACAGAATCTCTCAAATGTGTTAATCGCCAACGGATACCAGCAAAACAGGGTTACGAAGCTAATCCAAAAAGAAACACCCCCCAAAAACCAAGACACAGAAGAAAACAATGGCATGGCCCTCCTTCCTTATATCAAGGGCACCACAGATAAAATTAGCAAAATCCTCCATAAACACAATATCAAAACAGCCTTTTGCACCAACCAAAAAATAGCCAATATCCTCAGAAACCCAAAAGATAAAATCCAGTTAGAAAACCAAGGGGTCTATGAAATACCCTGCAAAGTCTGCCCAGCCACGTACATTGGACAAACAAACAGACGAATAAATGCACGTATCGCAGAACACAAGAATGCCGTCAAAAAAGAAGAAAAAACTTCCTCTCTTTACCAACACATGAAAGAAACAGGACACGAAATTAATTTTGCAGATTCCAAATTGCTCTTTAACATGGAACATCACCACAAGAGAATAATCATGGAAGCCATCGAGATAGAGAAACACCCTCACAACATGAACAAGCGTGACGACACGTCCCGCCTGCCAGACATCTGGAAATTAGCCCTCCCCACAAAAACCGACACCAGAACCAGAGGCACACAGAACGCCATCTCCAATCAACCACACCAGACCCAAACCCAGACCCTCTCCACAGATAAATTACAGACACCATCCAGTAGCCAAACCATAGTGGCACCTCCGGATGCTGCACCCCCCTGCAATCCCTACACAGATCTGGCTGGCACAGGGCACAAAACCACAGCTCGCCCCTATACACGAAGCCAAGCCAGAGCACAACTAAGTGCAGTACAGCCATCTTCTCAGAAAAACTCTTCTCAGAAAAACTCAGAAAAACTCTTCACAAGCTCAAGAGGTCAAGACACGAAAGCTTTAGCAACTAATCCACACCTAATGACCCTCCTAAGTGGTACTCAGAATATCACTCAAGAAATCACTCAAGATATCCCTCAAGTAATTAATGAACAAAAGAAGAAAAGGCACAATAACCTGGGAACTTCCTCTCTGCCCAGAACGTTGGAGGCTATACACCACACCCCCTCAACAGTATTTATAGGAACTCAAACACTGAGATCCTGCTCTGTTCTAGTAACAAGAAGCCGAAAGCACCAGCCTGAAGATGACGAGTGAGACCTCGTCGAAACGTCGCCTAGACACCCCAACTCTTACACGGGAAGATACCCGAAAACACCAAAACCTGCATTCCTGTACCCGTGAAAATCTACGAAAGCAAATATCTCACCTCTACGGGGAGGAAACCTTCCAGCTGACAAGAACCTACGAGAAACTAGAAATCCGAAGAGCCACCATCTTATGTGATCTCTTGTTCCTACGCAACTGCCGAGACAACAACTTAATTCCCACATGCTTCCAACTTAAATTCCACTCTAAAACCCCAGCTACCGAAAGGATCCTGAAACGAACTGAACTATCCCTAATCAGAAACGAACTACATAAGAAAAGATACCTACTAAACCAAACCAACAAAGATCTGCTCACTCTTCACCTCAAACTCTGTAACAAAATCCACCCTGCACTCTGGGACAAATGCAAACAACTAGCCGTTTGGAGAGCTGAAACAGAGTCCTCACATAAGACAGACACACACACCAACAAACTCCACAAACTAGAGAAACGCCAGAAGCCCAGCCACCCTCCACAACAACCCATGAAACAAACAGTACATAACATATCAGACAGGATCCTCACCTCAACTGAAACCAAAGGCTTCAACTTTGCAGTCGCCCCGAGACGCATCCCCACGGAAAACATCATATGCGGAGTCGAAGCTAGCCTAACCAAAATCAACCCAGATGAAGCCAATAAAATCAGACTCGAAGTCACCAACATCCTTTGCTCCAGCAAACCACCCAGAAGCAATTTACACAAAGAAGAACAGAAAGCACTCACCAACCTGAAGAAAGACAACAACATAATCATTCTCCCAGCAGACAAAGGTAATGCCACTGTTGTGATGAACACATCGGACTACCAAGCAAAACTATCAAATCTACTCCAAGACCCTACCTACCAACCTATAAAAACAGATCCCACCACCTATCTGGAAAAAACCACCAAATCCAAAATAAAAGCCTCTCCTATCAGTGAAGAAATCCAGCTAAGAATCATCCCCAGAGAAAAATCATCCAGATGCCCCAAACTCTACGGTCTCCCCAAGATACACAAAGAAGGAACACCACTCAGACCAATAGTCAGCTCCATAGGCTCACCTCTACAAAATCTCGCTAAATTTCTCGCTAAGCAACTTCAGCCCTATGCAGAATCTATCGCTTCACACGTTACAAACTCCTTCCAGTTCATAGAAACAATAAAGAAGCAAAACCTACATCCCGATGACCTACTTGTGAGCTTCGATGTTGTATCTCTCTTCACACAAGTGCCCATTAATGAAGCCTTGACAGCCATTCAAAACAAATACAATCCCCCCGAATACATCCTGGACCTGACCAACCACTGCCTAACCAACACGTACTTCATCCACAATGGACAAAGATACAAACAGATAGAAGGAGCACCTATGGGATCACCCCTCTCACCGGTCATCGCAAATCTGTACATGGAACACTTTGAAACCAATGCTTTAGACAAGTCAGAACACAAACCCAAACTTTGGCTCAGATATGTTGACGACACCTTTGTAATTTGGCCACACGGGAAGGAAAAACTAGATAGCTTCCTCACACATCTCAACAGCCTACACCCCAAAATACAATTCACTATGGAAATAGAAGCCAACAACCAACTTCCCTTCCTTGACGTCCTAATCTACAAAAAACCTGATGGCTCCCTAGGACACACTATCTACCGGAAAAAAACACACACCAACCGCTACTTACATGCACAATCACACCACCACCCTGCACAAATAAACTCCGTAGCCAAGACTCTCATCTCCAGAACCAAACGCCTGGCTGACGAAGACCACTTGACAACTGAGTTACAGAATCTCTCAAATGTGTTAATCGCCAACGGATACCAGCAAAACAGGGTTACGAAGCTAATCCAAAAAGAAACACCCCCCAAAAACCAAGACACAGAAGAAAACAATGGCATGGCCCTCCTTCCTTATATCAAGGGCACCACAGATAAAATTAGCAAAATCCTCCATAAACACAATATCAAAACAGCCTTTTGCACCAACCAAAAAATAGCCAATATCCTCAGAAACCCAAAAGATAAAATCCAGTTAGAAAACCAAGGGGTCTATGAAATACCCTGCAAAGTCTGCCCAGCCACGTACATTGGACAAACAAACAGACGAATAAATGCACGTATCGCAGAACACAAGAATGCCGTCAAAAAAGAAGAAAAAACTTCCTCTCTTTACCAACACATGAAAGAAACAGGACACGAAATTAATTTTGCAGATTCCAAATTGCTCTTTAACATGGAACATCACCACAAGAGAATAATCATGGAAGCCATCGAGATAGAGAAACACCCTCACAACATGAACAAGCGTGACGACACGTCCCGCCTGCCAGACATCTGGAAATTAGCCCTCCCCACAAAAACCGACACCAGAACCAGAGGCACACAGAACGCCATCTCCAATCAACCACACCAGACCCAAACCCAGACCCTCTCCACAGATAAATTACAGACACCATCCAGTAGCCAAACCATAGTGGCACCTCCGGATGCTGCACCCCCCTGCAATCCCTACACAGATCTGGCTGGCACAGGGCACAAAACCACAGCTCGCCCCTATACACGAAGCCAAGCCAGAGCACAACTAAGTGCAGTACAGCCATCTTCTCAGAAAAACTCTTCACTAGCTCAAGAGGTCAAGACACGAAAGCTTTAGCAACTAATCCACACCTAATGACCCTCCTAAGTGGTACTCAGAATATCACTCAAGAAATCACTCAAGATATCCCTCAAGTAATTAATGAACAAAAGAAGAAAAGGCACAATAACCTGGGAACTTCCTCTCTGCCCAGAACGTTGGAGGCTATACACCACACCCCCTCAACAGTATTTATAGGAACTCAAACACTGAGATCCTGCTCTGTTCTAGTAACAAGAAGCCGAAAGCACCAGCCTGAAGATGACGAGTGAGACCTCGTCGAAACGTCGCCTAGACACCCCAACTCTTACACGGGAAGATACCCGAAGACACCAAAACCTGCATATATATATATATATATATATATATATATATATATATATATATATATATATATGTGAAATGGATCCAATTTTGACCGTTTTATTGCAATCAGCCCTGTAACATCTTGTGTTTTCAAATGCACCACTAAATGAAATAGTGATATACTAATATGCAGCTGTTATTATGTGACTTGGTAAGCAGTACGATGACCGTCACAAACTCGGAAGTGTTTTTGACATAGATACACCACAAAACTAGAGATGGGAAGGCATGGAGAAAAAACCCGGAAAAATTGGGCAAAAAAACCAGTTTCCTCCCCTATTTTTCCAAAGCCGTTTTTTTTTTCTGGGGGAAAAATTGGAAAAAAACAGTTTGATATAGATTGAATATTCCACACACGTGTGGTTTTTTTCAAATTTCCCGGGGGGAAACGGGGGGACGACTGTTTTCTTCAATTTTCCCGGTTTAGGGAAGTTTTGAATGACTGATGTTTTAATATCTTTTTCATCTTTTGTTGGAAGCCGCCCAGAGTGGCTGGCGAAACCCAGCCAGATGGACAGGGTATACATAATAAATTATTATTATTATTATTATTATTATTATTATTATTATTATTATTATTCCTTATATTGTGGACATGTACATTGGTCAAGGCTTTCTGGGAAATGATATATGATGAGTTAAAGAAATTGTTTAAAAATACATTTGTCAAAAAGCCAGAAGCCTTCTTACTAGGTATAATAGGCAAAGAGTTTCCAAGAGAAAATACTTTTTATAATAGGCAAAGAGTTTCCAAGAGAAAAGACTTTTTATGTATGCAACGACGGCAGAGAGAATGCTATTAACCCAATGGGGCTTAGACTGGATTGTTATGAATGAAAAAATTAATAAAAAATTATTTAAAATAAGATGAAAGAATGCTACTTGCCCAATTAATGTGGCTTATATTGGATTATTAATGAAAAAAAAATAAAAATATTTAAAAAGAGAATGCTACTTGCCCAATTAATGGGGCTTTTTTTAAAAAAAAAATATTAACAATTTCAACTTAACACAGTATCAAAACATATCATATTCACTCTCCCCCCACCTCCCTCCCCCCGAGACTTCCCTCAGCTCCTCTTTCTGATTTCTCAACATGTATTATTATCTGCATACTGTAAAATTGTATAAATCCTTATATTATCTATTTACTATGTTAACAATCAATAAATTTGTGTATGTTTATTCAAAACCTGCCAGGGAGTCCAATTCATTTTGGTGTTTGTTTGTTTTTTAGTAATTTGTAAAAAGTTCCCAGTCTTCTTTGAAGTCACAGTTGTCCTCATCTCACATTTTGTATGTCAGTAAATTTCTCTTGCCACTGTTCCTTTGCCGGGGTTTCCTGATTCTTCCATCTTTGTGCTATCAAGCCTCTTGCCACTGTTGTAACATATATAAATAAATTCTTTGTTTTCCTTGGCAGGTCTTGTCCTACAATCCCTAACAAAAATGCTTCTGGTTTTTTAAAAAATGTCATTTTGAACATTTTCTTCAATTCATTATATATCATTTCCCCCAAAAAATTAATTTCTCTACATTCCCACCACATATGATAAAAGGTCCCTTCTTTTTCTTTGCATTTCCAACATATGGTTGACCCGGTTTTGTACATTTTTGCTATCTGTACTGATGTTGTATACCATCTGTACATCATTTTCATATAGTTTTCTTTCAAGAGAGAACAGTCTGTAAATTTTAAATCTGTTTTCCAGTTTTTCCCAATCCTCAAATTGTATATTATGTCCTATATCTTGTGCCCATTTGATCATGACTGATTTTACCTCCTCATCTTTTGTTTCCCATTCTAACAGAATACTATATGCACCCTTCAGCAACTTTATTTTTCCTTCTATAACTTCCTTTTGAAATCTAGAAGTGGTATAACTAAATCCTTTCTTGTTATCTTCTTTGTATATATCATGTAATTGCCTGTAATGTAACCAGCTCTGAAAATGAGCTTTTATCTCCCTTTACTCTTTTTTAATTTCCATTTTCCTTTTTGATCGTTTAATAAATCACAATATGTAAGCCACTTCCCTTTCTTGCCAAGTGGTTTGAGCAACAAAACCAGTCCCTAATTCATACCAAACATGCAGCCTCATAATACAATTTCAGGTCTGGGAGGGCAATGCCACCTCTTTCTTTTGTATCTGTAAGTATCTTATGTTTAATCCTTGGCCTTCTGCATCCCCAGATAAACTTGGAAATTTCCTTCTGCCATCTTTTGAGGCAATCATCTTTTACCATTAATGGGAACGTCTGAAAAACAAAGAGCATTTTTGGCAAAACACTCATTTTTACCGCTGCTATTTTTCCGAGTAGGGAAAGGTTCATTCTGCTCCATATTTCTAAATTTCTTTTTATCTCAAGCCAATTTTTTCATAATTATCTTTATAAATGTTTATATTTTTTGCAGTTAACCAAATCCCTAAATATTTTACTTTTTTATGGACTTCTATCTCAATGCTTTGCTACAACTCTTTTTCCTCTACTTCCTTCAATTTTTTTATTAATAACTTAGTTTTATTTCTATTTAATTTAAATCCTGCCACTTCCCCAAATTTTTGAATTTTTTCTATGATTCTAGGGAGAGAATTTTTTGGGTCTTCCACTGTAATCACTAAATCATCAGCATATGCTTTCAATTTAAACTCATTTTTCCCAGTTTTTATCCCAGTGATCTCTTTGTCTGCTCTTATACTTCTAGCAAGTACAGTGGTACCTTGGGTTACAGACGCTTCAGGTTACAGACTCCGCTAACCCAGAAATAGTACCTTGGGTTAAGAACTTTGCTTCAGGATGAGAACAGAAATCGCATTGTGGCGGCGCGGCGGCAGCAGGAGCCCCATTAGCTAAAGTGGTGCTTCAGGTTAAGAACAGAACGAATTAAGTTCTTAACCCGAGGTACCACTGTACTTCCAGGACCAGAATAAACAAGAGTGGTGATAGTGGACATCCTTGTCTAGTTCCTTTATTTATTTTACAATCATCCGCTATCACCTGATTTACAATTAATTTAGCTTTTTGTTCTGAATATATTGCTTGTATTCCCTTTAAAAATTTAATTCCACAATTAATTTCTTCAAGTAATTTGTAATGAAATTCCAAGAGATGTTGTTAAAGGCTTTTTCGGCATCTATAAACATCATTGCTGCTTTCTTTTCATTTTTGACCTCCAGGTATTCTATTACATTCAGAACCTCTCTTATATTCTCTTTCATTTGTCTACCTGGATGGAATCCTGCCTGATCTTGATATATGTACTCATTTAATATTTTTTTCATTCTATTAGCTAAAACGTTTGCAAATAATTTATAATCATTATTTAACAATGAGATAGGCCTGTAATTTTTAATTTGCAGCAAATCTGAATCTTGTTTTGGAATTACTGTGATGTAGGCTTCTTTCCATATGTTTCTGGAATTTCACCTGTATTTAAAATCTCATTCATGACATCTTTCAATGGGTTTACCAATTGTTCACTTATTTTTTATAATACTTTGCTGTTAATCCATCTGGACCTGGAGATTTGCCATTTTTTGTCCACTTTATTGCTTCTAACATGTCTTGAACTGTTATTTGAGTATTTAAGATCACCATTTGTTCCTCTTTTATTTTTGGCAGATTACTACTTTTAATATATTCCTCAATTAAAAAAAAAATCCTTCCCTTTCCTTTACAATTCTGAGAAATATTTTACAAATGCTGCTCTTATTTCCTTCATCTTATCTGTGATCTTTCCATTTATGTTTTGTTTATGGAGTTTCTTTGTTCACTTTTCTTCAACTGCCACGCTAGCAGTTTTCCTGATTTATTGGCATGCTCAAAATATTTTTGTTTCATTCTTTTTATTTTCCAGCTAATTTCCTCATTAACTATCATAGTGTATTGAGTTTGTAATGTTCTAATTGCCTGTTTAACTGACTCTTTATTTGCTTTCTTTGACAATTGTTTCTCCTTATCCACAATTTCATCCAAAATCTCTTTCTGCCTTTATTCTTTCAAATTTTTTTAAATGAGTTTTGTTGTATAAGCAGTCCCCTCATTACTGCCTTGTGTCCCAGATCATCTGCAATTTTGTCTGTCTCTGAATGTTTATTTCAAAATAATCACTCAGTTCTTAACTCTTTCCATAAATTTTTGATCATCTAATAATCAACAGACTGGAAACTTCACACTGGACTTCAAGCATCTGGCATTGTGTGCCTCCCCATTCTTCCTCCAGACTCTGGGTCCTTGGTTTCCAAATGAGATGCAAAAGCTGCTCTCATCAGAAAAGAGATTTGGGGAGCCATGTCATCGGCTGGTGTTGGTCCACTGTGCTTCATTAAGTCCAGGGTCAACGCAGCCGTCTACCAGGAGATTTTGGAGCACTTCATGTTTCCTTCCGCAGACGAGCTTTATGGGGATGCTGACTTCATTTTCCAGCAGGACTTTGGCACCTGCCCACACTGCCCAAAGTATCAAAACCTGGTTCAATGCCCATGGTATTACTGTGCTTGATTGGCCAGCAAACTCGTCTGACCTGAACCCCATAGAGAATCTATGGAGCATTGCCAAGAGAAAGAAGAGAGACATGAGACCGAGCAATGCAGAAGAGCTGAAGGCTGCTATTGAAGCATCCTGATCTTCCATAACACCTCAGCAGTGCCACAGGCTGATAGCATCCATGCCACACCTCATTGAGGCAGTAATTGATGCAAAAGGGGCCCAAACCAAGCACTGAGTACATATGCATGCGTCTACTTCTCAGAGGTCCAATATAGCTCTATTTGCAGTCCTTGTTTTGCTGATTTCATTTAATATTCTAATTTTCTGAGATTGTTAATTTGAGGTTTTCATCACAATTATAACAATTATAACAAATAAAGGCTTGACATATCTCGCCTTGCATGCCATGAGTCTATCTCATATATTAGTTTCACCTTTTAAGTTGAATTACTGAAATAAATGAACTTTTCCATGAGTTTCTAATTTTCCGAGTTTCACCAGTAAATCACCCATTAAAATCATCTTTTGGTCTGCAAATTCAAGTTTCCATTTTTTGTTTTAAAAAAACCTGCTTTTTTCTCATTGGGGGCATAAATTCCCACCAAGATCACCTTCTCTCCCTGAATTTTTATTTGTACTATTAAAGTCCTACTGTCAGGGAACTGACATCAGAGCAGAGGGGAGAGGCGAGGCTCCCAGATTCTGCAGGAGAGGGAACGAGTAAGGGAAGAGAGAGAACGTCATCTGGGGAAGGAAGTCTAGGTGACACTAGGGAGAAGGAAGAGGCAGAGAGCATCTCGGAGGTGAGGCTCCAAGACTCTTCCAGTGAAGTCAGTGAGGAGGGTGGAGGACCACCACTTGGCACGCCCACTCTGCGCAGAAGGCTTCCGCGCAGAGAGGCGAGGCGGAGGTTGTCTGTTAAGGAATTCTTATGCTGGAGGAAATTTAGGAGACGCCCACTCACGGATTCTGCTAGCGACTGAGCAGCTGCGCCAAGGGCTGCTCAGTTAGGGGAAGACACAACCACCCCATAAGCAGTTTGGAACAGCTGGAGGTTTACACACAAGCAACCCCAATTCCCCGACAGCAATCCGTGAGTCACTTACGTTGCTTGTGTGCAAGAGAACCGGGGTACACTCATGAGTCAAACCGGAGGAGCCGGCGCAGGAGAAGGGGCCAAAGGCGGACAGAGTCTGGAGAAGAGAAATCGAGACTTGGAGCAGCAACTGGCTCTACTAGCGGCACGGCTGGATGAAAGGAGGACACATGATGCCCAGGGGAAGATTACCCACATCGCAAGAAAGGTACCGGGACTTGTGCAGAAGTTTGGGGGCAACCCCAGAGATTATAACGCTTTTAAGACAGTGCAGTATGCGCTGGATCTGCAGTACGATGACTTTGCCGACGATGGGGGAAGAGTCGCTTTCGTGGTGGGGCACCTGGAGGGGCAGGCCAGTTACTGGGTTCGACCCTTAATGGCGGCGGCGAACGCGGCTTTGAAGGACCTGAGAAAGTTTTTTAGCGCGATGGATCACATGTTCTCGAGCGATGTTGAACAGAGCGTGACTCGCAAAGAACTGATGGGGTGCAAACAAGGAAACCAGTCAGTGAGAGAGTACTGGTCGAGATTTGCTATGCTGATCCATAAACTTGGGTGGGATCTGAGTTCTGAACCAGTACAAATGTTATTTGAGGAGGGCTTATCCTCTTGGGTGAGAGACGAACTTTCCCGCTCACCCCGCCCGGAATCGATGGACCAGCTGACCAAGTTGGCGCTCGTTGTAGGAGTGTGACAAGATAATAATAATAATAATAATAATAATTTTTATTTATATCCCGCCCTCCCCAGCTGAAGCTGGGCTCAGGGCGGCTAACAACCATCAAAATAGTTCAACATTCTAAAAAGTTCATTATAAAATTAAATCAAATTAAAATCAAATTAATGGCAACCATCAAGCAAAATTTTGTGCAGATTGCCAGAGGAGGGGGTCAGGCTGCGCCCTGACAAAAGGCCTGGTGGAACAGCTCTGTCTTGCAGGCCCTGCGGAAGGATGTCAGGTCTTGCAGGGCCCTAGTCTCTTGTGACAGAGCGTTCCACCAGGTTGGAGCCGCGGCCGAGAAGGCCCTGGCTCTAGTTGAGGCCAGCCTAACCTCTCTGAGGCCTGGGTTCTTTAGGGTGTTTTTATTTGCAGACCGTAAATTTCTCTGTGGGACATACCAGGAGAGGCGGTCCCGTAGGTACGAGGGTCCTAGGCTGTATAGGGCTTTAAAGGTTAAAACCAGCACCTTAAACCTGATCCTGTACTCCACCGGGAGCCAGTGCAGCTAGTACAGCACCGGATGGATATGATCTCGCAGCGAAGACCCCGTAAGGAGTCTCGCCGCGGCATTCTGCACCCGCTGGAGTTTCTGGGTCAGTCTCAAGGGCAGCCCCACGTAGAGCGAGTTACAATAATCCAGTCTGGAGGTGACCGTCGCATGGATCCCAGTGGCTAGGTCAGGGCGAGAGAGATAAGGAGCCAACTGCTTAGCTTGGCGGAGATGAAAAAATGCCGCCTTTGTTATAGCTGTAATCTGCGCCTCCATAGAGAGGGAGGTATCGAAGATTACACCCAAACTCTTCACGGACGATGCTGGCACTAATTGCACCCCCGCAAGAGACGGGAGTTGCCCCCTCAATCCCATATCGCTCCGTCCCAGCCAGAGGACCTCTGTCTTCGAAGGGTTTAACTTCAACCAGCTCCCATGTAACCATCCAGCCACAGCTTCCAGACATCTGGTCAGTGTATCTGGGGCCGAGTCAGGATGGCCATCCATCAACAGATAGAGTTGGGTGTCATCAGCATACTGATGGCAACCCAGCCCAAAACTCCGGACAAGCTGTGCGAGGGAGCGCATAAAGATGTTAAAAAGCATCGGGGAGAGAATCGCACCCTGAGGCACTCCACACACCAAGGAGTGGCGCGATGACAATTCCCCCCCAAGCGCCACCCTCTGTCCCCGAGAGAAACGAGCGCAGCCATTGAAGGACTGTGCCCTGGATCCCCACGTCGGCAAGGCGGCGGTCCAGTAGTTCGTGATCAACCATGTCAAAGGCTGCTGACAGGGCTAGAAGAATCAGCAGCCCCGACCCGCCTCGATCCAGCTGCCTGCGGAGATCATCTGTTAGGGCGACCAGAGCCGTCTCGGTCCCATGACCAGCGCGGAAGCCGGACTGGAATGGATCGAGAGCAGATGTTTCATCCAGAAACCTACCAAGCTGCTCTGGAAAGGCGGGAAGGGAGAGCAGAGCGTTGGCATGACAACCGCATTCCAGACATGCCAGCGTCTACTGTGCCACCCGAGGAGCCAATGGAGATTGGAGGAGTGAGCGCGCGCGGGTTTTCAAACTCCAGCGAGGTGCGTAAGAAGGAGGGGAAAACCAGTAAGAGGTGTTTCCTATGCCAGCAGCCAGGACATTTTGCCAGAGCATGCCCTCAGAAGAAGGCGTGGCAAGGAATGGTGGGGGCAGTGGAGAGTGAGGAGGAAAAGAAGGAGGAGCCGGGAAACGGCAAGGCTTGGCTGCAGGAAAGAGGGCACAGCAGCCAGGCGAGCAACCAGTAGTAGTGCCCAAACCAGACCCTCCCCGAGCAGCCATCGCCATAGAGGTGGTGCTAGAACTCCCAAACGGACACCCCATCAAAGTGAAGGCGCTGCTGGATTCAGGCAGCTCGTGCAACTTCTTTAGCAAGGATTTTGCGCTAGAACACCAGCTACAGGTGGTGCCTCTAGAACATCCCCTGCAAGTAACCACTATTGATGGGAGAACTTTTGGGAGGGGAAGTGACCCACCAGACCCCGCCCATGAAAATGACAGTTTCTAGACACACTGAGACCATTGCCTTTCACGTAGCCACCTTAGCTGGACCACCTATCATACTGGGAATGAGTTGGCTGGCACTGCACGACCCAGTAGTAGGGTGGCACCAGCGGACAGTCACCTTTGGGTCAGCTCATTGCGTAGAGCACTGCCACGAAGGGGAAACCCCAAGGATGGCAGTAGCCAGGGTGGCAGGGATGGCGGTGGGGGAAAAGGGGAGAGTACCACCTCAGTATGCAGATCTACAAGAAGTCTTCAGCGAGAGAGAGGCGGATAGACTACCCCCTCACCGGCCCTTTGACTGTCAGATCAACCTACTCCCAGGGGCTCAGTTACCAGTGGGTAAGCTGTATGCCATGTCAGACAGGGAGATGCAGGAGTTGCCGAAGTTCATTGACAAGAATCTGAAGAGGGGCTTTATACGTGAATCAAGGGCGGTGGGGGGTAGTCCAGTGTTCTTTGTGGACCAAAGAGACTCCAAGGAACCCCGCTTAATCGTAGATTATAGGTCAGTCAACCGGGTGTCAGAACCGGTGACCTTCCCAATGCCCAGGATTGATGACATTTTGGCCAGGGTAAGGAAAGGGAAGGTTTTTACTAAGTTGGACCTTCGAGGGGCATACAACTTGATAAGGATGAGGGAGGGGGATGAATGGAAAACCACGATGTTCACCCCTCTGGGGGCCTTTGAGTACCTCGTGATGCCCTTCGGATTACAATCGGGATCCAGCACATTTCAAGCATTCATGCACCACGTGCTGGGGTCCCTGCTGTACAAGAATTGTGTGGCCTTCCTGGACGACGTGCTTATCTACTCTGAGAACGAGGAGCAGCATGTGAAAGACGTCAGGGAAGTGCTGAAAAGGCTGCAGGCGCACCAGCTGTGGGTCAAACTGGAGAAATGCCAATTCCATGCCCGAGAGGTGGAGTTCCTGGGCTACAGGTTGTCAGACAAAGGTCTGGCAATGGACCCAGGCAAGGTGCAGGCCGTGCTAGAATGGAAGCCTCCCAAGAACAGGAAGGACGTGCAGAGGTTCTTGGGGTTTGCAAATTTCTACAGGAAGTTCATCAAGAACTTCGCCCATCTAACGGCACCCATAACGGATTGTCTCGGCAGTAAGAAGAAGTTCGAATGGACGGAAGAGGCCCAGCGTTCCTTTGAAAAGCTTAAGAGGGCTTTCGGGTTGGAAGAGCAGCTCCTACATGTGGATCTGCGGAAGCCGATGAGGCTAGAGACGGACGCGTCAGACAGAGCTGTAGGAGGCATATTGCTCCAGGAGGGAAAGGGGGGAGAGTGGAAGCCGTGTGCCTTCTTTTCCAGGAAGCTGAACAAGTCAGAGCAAAACTATACAGTGTACGATTGGGAACTGCTGGCAATTCACGAGGCCTTTCGACGATGGAGACATTTTCTCATAGGCGCACAGCACAAAGTCCTGGTGTGTACTGACCACAAGAACCTGGAATATTGGAGAACGGCGAGAGTGCTGAACCAACGACAGGTGCGGTGGGCTCAGGAGTTTTCCAAGTTTAATTTTGAGATTAGGTACGTGCCTGGGAAGGAAAATGTCAAGAGCAGACGCCCTCTCCCGCAAGCCCGAATACGAGGAAGGGGAGGGAGGGCCAGAAGCGTGTTATGTCATACCCGAGGACAAATGGGTGTGTGGGGGAGTGTTCGTAGGGAGGCAAGAGCTGGCCGGTTTGACGAGGGATGATCAGTATGCACAAACCAAGATCAGGGAAACTGGTATTACTGGGTAAACTCAGGGGGGGGGGTTGAAGTAAAGGACGGGGCATTGTACTATAAGGGTGCATTGTACATACCTGAGGGGAATTTGAGGAGCAGAATACTCAAACAACTGCATGACAACCCCACGGCAGGACATTTTGGCCAACATAAGACAATGCTACTGGTCACCAGGCAGTTTTGGTGGCCACGGGTGAGGGAAGATGTAAAGGAATAAAGCGAAGGGGGAGAGGACAGCACCTGCGGGGTTACTGGAGCCCTTACCGACACCAGAGAGGCCATGGGAGGTGGTATCAATTGATTTTATGACGGATTTACCCAAAGCCAGGGGGGAAACGGCAGTAATGGTGGTAGTTGATTTGATGACAAAAATGTGCCATTTTATTGCGTGCTCGCATGCGGTGACTGCGGAAGAAACAGCAAAGCTGTTTGTAGAGCATGTTTTCAGGTTGCATGGCGCCCCCTTGAGGATTTTATCCGACAGAGGCCGGCAATTCACGTCCAGATTCTGGAGGAAGCTTATGAGTCTGCTGGACGTCAAGGTTAGTTTCTCAACGGCCAGGCATCCGGAGACCAACGGACAGGCAGAGAGAGCGAACAGTGTGCTGCAACAATATCTACGCTGCTACGTCAACGAGAGGGAGAATGATTGGGTGGACAAACTAGCGCTGGCTGAGTTTGCATACAATAACACAGAACATGTGTCCACAGGGATGAGCCCGTTTATGGCAAATTACGGGTGTCACCCCAGGGCTTTCCCCGGGGAAGGGGAGGGAAGTTGGAGTGTTCCCGCAGCGGAAAAGTTTGTGGAAGAGATGCAGGCTTTACACCAACAGCTTAAGTTAAACCTGGAGAGAGCCAAGGAAGAGTACAAGAGGCAGGCAGACCGGCACCGCAAGGAGGGATAAAACATAAGAGTGGGGGACCAGGTGTGGTTGTCCACCAAAGGGTTACCGTTCAAAGGAGGGTGCAAGAAGCTACGGCCAAAGAGGCTGGGACCTTTCGAAGTAGCCCAGCAAGTTAATCCGGTGGCCTTTAGGCTCAAATTGCCATCTCACATGAAGCTGCACCCTGTGTTTCACAGGTCCTTACTTTCACCGTTCAGGGAAGGGAGGGAATGTCTGGGTCAGCAAAGTGAAACACCCTTGCATCCACAGATGGAGGAAAGGGAACTCAGTGGCCATGCAGCTGAAATTCTCGATTCCAGGTGGAGAGGGGGGCAAGTGGAATATTTGGTGGCGTGGGAGGGGGAGCCAGAAGAAGAAAACGCATGGGTCCCAGGAGAAGAGATTAGGGATGAGTATCTGCAGGAGGAGTTTCATAGCAGGTATCCGAGAAAGCCCAAACCACCAGAGAGGTTCTGGGGGGAGCAATTTGGCACCACCGATGACGAGGAAGAGTTTGCGGGTTTTCCCGCCTCCGAAGAGGAGGAAGGGGAATTGTCCAAAGAAGAATCCGACTGGGGAGATTGGGGAGAGAGAAGAGACAACAGCAAATGGAGAGGGGTGTTTGAATCATCAGATGGAGGAGAGAGTTCCTTCCGGGGGTTTCCTGCATCACCGTCCGAGGAAAGGACGGGGGGGGGTGGAGGGCCCTGGGAGGGAGGTGGATGTCAGGGAACTGACATCAGAGCAGAGGGGAGAGGCGAGGCTCCCAGATTCTGCAGGAGAGGGAACGAGTAAGGGAAGAGAGAGAACGTCATCTGGGGAAGGAAGTCCAGGTGACACCAGGAAGAAGGGTGAGGGAGAGAGCATCTCGGAGTTGAGGCTCCGAGACTCTTCCAGTGAAGTCAGTGAGGAGGGTGGAGAACCACCACTCGGCACGCCCACTCTGCGCAGAAGGCTTCCGCGCAGAGAGGCGAGGCGGAGGTTGTCTGTTAAGGAATTCTTATACTGGAGGAAATTTAGGAGACGTCCACTCACGGATTCTGCTAGCGACTGAGCAGCTGCGCCAAGGGCTGCTCAGTTAGGGGAAGACACAACCACCCCATAAGCAGTTTGGAACAGCTGGAGGTTTACACACAAGCAACCCCAATTCCCCCTGACACCTACCTTTCTCATCCTTCTGAATCAATTTGGGTTCTAATGCAGGAATAATGTAAAAAATTACTCCTCTCTTTTTTGCTTTATCCGCCAAGATAAAGTCCAATCCTAATATTTTATTATTTAAAACTCTTTTATGCTTTCTTGCAATGTGTGTTTCTTGAAGACAAATTATATCTAGCTTTTGTTTTAAAATTACAGTTGAATCCTGTTACGTTTAGCTTTGCAGATCAAACCGTTCACATTCCAGCTCAATATTTTAAGATTGGCCATTATCAGAGTCAGTTACGGTATCTGTTTTTCCACCTGTTGCTCATTCCAACGACAGCCGCTCCAAAGCAGCTCTTTGTTCTGCTATTGGGTCTGTTCTCATGTCATGTCCAGGGTCTAAGTCTCTCCTATGTTTTCCAAAAAATTCTTTGGCCTGGTATTCTGTTGTCAACCTGTATCTTTTTTTCAAAAATGTGAATGAAATCCCTTCTGGATATTCCCATTTATACCTGATGTCCACCCTCTTCAATGCTGTTGCTAAAAACCGTACATATGCCTCCTAAGTCTCAATTTCAGTGGAATTTCCCGAAAAATGTCAACTTTCTGTTCAGCAACCAGCAGACTGTCCTCAAAACTTTTTTGAAGGATTGCATCCTTCAATTTTTTTTTGAAACTAGTGTTAATAGGACATCTCCTGGCCACTTTCTGTCTACTTTCTCTCGTCTTTACTCTGAAACAGCTCTCCAATCTGCAATAGTCTGTGTAACATATGGATCTAAATTCTGTTCTGTCTCTGATTCCGGTAGGCCTCTTATTCTTACTGTCCTGTCTCTCTCTTAGCTGTAAAAGGAGGATTTGATCTTCCGACTCATTTTGCTTCTCTTGTAGTCTTTTCACTGTCCCAATGACTGCTTTTTGTTCCTCCTTCAAGCGCCCTAACTCCTCAGTAGTTTTTTTTTTCCAATTTATCCACTTTGGTTTCTAAATTATTGACCTTTTCACCTAATTTTCCAAATTGTTCTGTCAGTAACTTGTTGGGAGTTCTCCATATCCCTATGCACTTGTTCTGTCAACAATTTATTAGATTCCTCCATAACCATATGCACTTGTTGAGTAAAACTTTTCATTGACTGAACCATCTCTTTCTTGAATTCCATAAACTGTTGTGTAAGGAAATCAGTATGTTCTGCTTTCCCTACTTTTCTAATGTCTCTTTCTGCACACTTGCTCGTCTTTTGTCCATAGCAGATTTCCTAGTAACCGCTCCTGCCTGTTGCTTACCCACCATATCTAGGCCAGCAGTCTTTCCCACAGTTCGGCACTCTTGTTTTGAACTCTTCAAGGCCACACCTGCGCTTCCTGGCTCAGCTCAGAAGTGTAAATACTTTCCCACTCCCAGACTGAACCATGAAAGTTTTATTTCCCTTTAAGCAACCTTCCCTCTCCTAGCAATCCCTCAAGACAGTAAACCAAAAACAGACAAAAAAAAACATAAAATAGCCCAAGAACAGACAAAGGAAGGATATAAAATAATATCTCACTGTATAAAATACAGAAAGTAGCAGTTCTTATACCCAAGCTCTTAAAAAACAGAAAGAAAAAACAGTTCCAAGTCAAATCAACTCAATCAAACAAACAAGACCAGTCCCAATCCAGGCGACATATAAAATTAATATAAAATCATATACTTCTCTTCAGTCCTGTCCTTTCATTTTCCAGAAGATGGTGGGAAATAATAGTCCAACTTTTTATAAATCCAGGCTGTACTTTCAAACTAAAAGTCCATGTCCAATTCCACGTCCATGTAAACTGTTCTTTAGTATTTTGTAATCCAAATTTTTCCAACTCTTTGGCTTTATATATAAGTCCCATATATGCTGGAGTGTTCAAGTCTTTTTTGACAGGTAGTATTTCTTAAAACCCCTGGTCTTCTAAGGGCACTGATGTTAATTCCAAAGCTATTCCAGGTTCTCCTTCCTCCTTTAGGAATTTCTCCCTCAATAAGGTAGAGAGTTCTCCTGCTTAGCCCCAATTTAATGCCTCCAAGTTCCAGGGCTGGGATTAAAGCTCGTATTTCCACAGCCTCCCCCCCCCCCCGTCTTTTTGCTTCCTACTCTGCCAAAGGTATCAATCTGTCAAGTTCTCTCCAGCTGTTAATTTGTATCCTCCCCCCCCCCCCGGGTAACCTGACACAACTGTTTCTAAAGTATATCCAAAAGAAGGAAGCAGTCTCAAAAGTCCAAGTCAAACTCTTACAAAATCTCCATGGCTGTAAATGCCTCTCTGTCTCCCATTCACAAAAAAGTCCCTTGCAGAGCCTGTCTGCAGAAATAGGAAGCTGACTTTCTTTTTGGCTTCCGTTTTACCAAATCAGTCAATTTAACCCTAATTCTTCTTTTTTAAAGCTTTATTTGGCTTTTACCTCTAATTGGAAAATCCGCTGCTTCTGTGGCGGTATGTTGCTTCAGTAGAAGAGTGCGTTGGAGCCGTGAGTGGACTCAAGCCTCCTCCTTTGCCCCCGTGCACAAAACGACAGCTGGGGGATTTGGGGGGGGACGAATTATTGCGCTCTGCTGGACCCCTACGACCCCCACTCCACCATGGGGTTTTCGGGGGTGCGCCAAGCCCTGGCGGTCACCCCTAATGCTCTAATTGCCTGGACCGTGTCATCCCTTAAGCAGACGACACAGAGCTCACCGCCATTAGTCTCCGCAGCAAATGAGGCTTAGATTGGATTATTGATGAAAAAATTAATAAAAAATGATTTAAAAAGAGAATGCTACTTGCCCAATTAAAGTGGCTTAGATTGGATTGTTATGAATGAAAAAAATAAAAAAATTATATTTCAAAGAGAGAGAGAACACTACTAGCCCAATTAATGGGGCTTATAGTGGATTATCATCATCATCGTTATAATTATTATTATTTTTCCAGGCCTTCCCATGTCTACAGAGCCCAGAACCCCCGGGACAGTTACCTTCTCAAAATGATGAATCGCCAGCCAGATTTCCCCTTGCGCGTTGAACACGCAGCCGAGGTTACTCCACGCCACTGCAAAGTTGGGCTGGGTCTCGATGGCTTTCAGGTAGCAGGCCTTGGGAGAGTCGAGGGGCAGTAGGTACAGGGGGAACGGGATATTTGCACAAAAGAAAAGCAAGAAAAAAATTCCCATTAGTCCCCCTCCTCTGACCGGCCAAAAGTGATCCTGCAGTAGAGGCTCGCTCGCGCCAAAACTAGCCTGCTGGCGGATGGAGCTGCGCTGGCGCAAACCAGGACCCAAGTGCAAATCCACCATTATCAGTTACGCTGATCCTTCAATATATAGCAATTCTTTCCTTGCGAGCAATTCCTCAGCCAAGTCCAGGGAAGTTGCTTTCGGATTCGCAACTGGCTTGCGATACGCCACCGTTTGGATTGCGACGCAGTTTGGATAGCATCCCGACTGAGGTCTAGTAGCTCTTCAGATGACCTGTGGGCCTGTCTCTCCCAAATATTGTCCAGTTAAGTGAAAATTGCAATGGTGCCTTGGTTCTCAAACGCCGAAAACCCGGAAGAAAGTGTTACAATTATTATTTTACAGAAACGTTCAACCTTGCTGGCATCCTCTTTATATGGACAATACAAAACTTTTTTATTGAAAATGCCTGCTCCATAGGTCTTATCTTACTACACTAGGGATTATATATAATCCAATTTCATGCATATCAGTTAATATCTTGACCCTGCTCCACTGAATTGAAATTTCAGCCTTCATGACATAGGAAAACAGCCAAGTAAACAGCTCTTTTCGTGGAGGAGGGTCAATATATTAACTGATATGCATGACATTTCAGAAACAGCTATATAATCCCTAGTGTAGTAAGATAAGACCTTTGGAGCAGTTTTTTATAAACTGCCCTAATGGACAAGGGCAGGTTTCCTTTTGAGAATCATAAAATTCCTGCTACTCAAACACATTGCTTTCCGAACGTTTCGGAAGTGCCACGGACTTCTGGAATGGATTAAGTTTGGTGCTTTTGTTTTTGTAATTTATTTTGTGATTTTGTTTTGGAGGCTTTTTCAATTACTTTGTTTTTGTGACTGTGTGGAACCCAGTTCATATACTGATGGACTGATTGTTTGCCTGCGGAAAGGGATCAAAGCCCCCATCCAAACAATGACTTTACTACCGATGCATGGATTGATTGATTGATGGATGGATGGATGGATGGATGGATGGATGGATTGTGTGACTGCGGAAAGGGATAAAAGCCCCCCCCCCCCATCCAAACAATGACTATCATCAGTACAGGTAAGGAAAAAAATTAATTTTAATTTTTATCATCTACAATACTGTTTTATTTATTGTATAATACAGTACATTATTGCTTTCAATTCATGGATCAATGGTCTAGTTAGATAGCAAAATCCGTGTTCAATGGCTGTTTTAGGGGTTGTTTTTAAAAGCCTGGAACAGATGGCTCCGTTTTGCATTCCTTTCCATGGGAAAGAACGTCTGGGTTTCGGAACAGATTCAGTTTGAGAACCGTGGTACCCCTTTTACGCCTTGCTGGCGTCCTTGGTTTCGGAATGCTTTGGTTTCAGAAGGGACTTAGTTTGAGAACCAAGGCACCACTGCAAGTAGAAAATAAATTAGAAGATCCAGGGTACTGCACGAAAGACACGGTCTCTCTCTCTCTTTTCAAAGAACAAAAACTTGGCTCTCTGAGCCTGAACTCACCTGTCCAGGACGCACACCTGAATGTTACCTTCACAACCTCAAATGAAAGCTTTGTACAAAGGTCCCGGTCCCTGTAATGCGAGCGCGAGAAGTCGCCAGCGCCCCCTAACAGCACACCGCTCGCACCCTCGCTGCCAACCGCCGCGCTTTGCTGCAACGCCCATGGGTGCTGTGAGAGGCCAACCAGACCGATTCATCTCCTGGACAGGCCTGCATGAAAACTGGGGGCGGAGGCGGGGGTCTTAAATTTGTGCCGGAAACCTTGATGCATCACAACCCAATTTCGTCAAGAGGCCTAGAGGAGCCGCCCGGGTGGAGATGAATCATCTAGTCCACCATTCACAAGGGCCCCATCACACGCAGTGCGCGTTTCCGCTGCGCCGCCTTTGCGCTACCACAGGACCACAGCGCGTCAGCGGCAGAGCAGAACGCTGCAATCCAAACAAAGAAGGAAAAAAAGGATAAAAAAATGAACCACCAGGAAGAGTTAGATGCTTTAATTAAGTCCTTTCCCAATTATCTCTCTTAAATCTTAAGGTACTTTTTTTACGTTTATTTCTCGGAAAGAAACGTGGCTAGGACTATCAATTGCTCTCTAACGTTACTCGCTCGTACAGAAAACATTTAAGCAGTTTCCAAAGCCACAGGACAGAATATTCAGGCACGGAGCAAATGTTTTTTGTCGTGGCAGTTACAAACCCGTTACCATATTTCTCATGTGAGTTTTCGGTGCGTTCCTTCCTGGAAGAAGAGGAGGAGGAGGAGAGTCTCTGCTTTAGATCCAGCCCTCGAGCTCCCTCTCCTTACGCATGGAAAAGGTTTCCCCCACCTGAAACCTTCTAAATGTAATATCAGTGTTGGAAAACCAAAAACGAGAGAGAAAATAAAACAAGATCATTAGTAAAAAGTTCCAACAAAGCAATCAATAATCTCTGGGTATGTCTTAACACAGGGGGGTGGAGGGCGGTTGGTCTGTAACGGGGGAGGGGGGCATGCAGAAGGGAAAGGGGTTAATGGGGGGGGGCAACAGCAAACTGGAAGAAAGGCTCCGAAACTCCTGCAACAATTGTATTTCAATTCAGGTGGTAAAGATTGTGCTGGTTTGGTCTTGCAAATGCACTGATGGCCAAAGAAATACATTGCTGTTTGTCCAGAATATATATAGATGTAATCCCCCCCCCCCGGTTTAATGGAGTTCTTGCAAAAAATGGAATAACACTTTCAAGCTAGGCGTGTCTCTCCAGAGCTCTGAAACAAAGAAGTCAGCAACCTAAGGCAGGCGCGATGTCTCGGCTGGTGACCAATCACGCTAGAAGCCGCGGTGGTGTGCGATTCGAGTTAGCTGTCCGCCTGGTGCTTTGGAGAAGGCGTTTGGATGCCCCCACCCCATTCAGAGTTGACGCAATGGGGCTGGCCGGAGCGGCTGCCTGCCCAATCGGTGCTTGGACTTTGTCCGTTCCCAGAACCTGAAAGCGGATTCTCCCAAAATCAGGCTTTCTCCTCTCCCCACCCACCCCCCGCCCTGAACGGCAACCAGTCGGAAGCTACACTGTTGACGCACCCCACTCAGAAGCAGGTGCGTGGGGCTGGAAGGGAAGGACCTCTGGCGCTCCTTCTCGTTCCTCCGTGCCCCAGCAGCACAGCTTTGTAAGGTGGCTTGTAACAAGGCAATTTCGGGTCCCGTTTGAAAGCCCCCGCTTGGCAGAGAGCCGTTTTGGGGTTCAAATTCTCGGCTGCAAACCGGACTGCTAGAAGCCACCTTCCCACTCTCGGCCGCACATTTTTCTTTGATCAGCTCATCTCCCGAGCAAACCAGCCACGTCACTCAACCCTTTGGACAAAGACAGATTGTTCGAAAAAAGCAAACCAGGACCAGGACTGTCTGCCAGCCTTTCTTCCACTATGGAGACGGGGGCGGGAAAAGGTTAAAGAATCATCTTTTTTTCAATGCCATATTCAAAAGGAAACATTCGATAAGGTTCTTCTCCACTTACAAGCCGCAAAGGACTTTAGAAGAGTGCCTGCTTCTCACAGGAACCGCGGACTAAGTCAGCAGGCAAGCCTCAGTTTGGAAGGAATGTTTCTTTCCAGATCAAAGAATGGTGGCGCCCCTGAGTCACATCACAATAGTGGGTAGTCTCGTTCTGCGGCAAGACTCAACGTCTTAAAACAAGTATTAATGGGGGCTTGCCAGATCTGGCCCCACAACTACGCTGGGGGAATTCAAGGCCTTCGGCTTCTCAGCCATTTCTCGTGAGTCTCGCAGATCAGCGGAGCATCGAAGACTTGGCGCAAGCGTTCACATTCTCAAAAGACTGATGTTTTAAAACTCATTCTACAGAACACCTACCTTGGCTTCTTCCAAGCGACCCAGGGCTTTGAGCAGATTCCCCAGGTCACTACGCACGCAGTACAAGTCCTGGAAATTAAATGCATCGGGTCAGTCCCCAAAAGAGGCAATAGCGACATCAAAAGATTATATACAGTGGGGCCTTGGTTCTCGAGCAGCTTACTTCCTGAACAACTTAGAACTCGAACGCTGCAAAGCCGGAAGGAGGTGTTCTGGTTTTTTAACTTTGCCTCGGAAGCCGAATGAACTCCTGAGCTTCCATTTTTACTGTTGCACAGAAAATTTTAGTCCCCCCATCATAATCAAGGGTTTTTTCATCCAGTGCGCACCAACCCCTCTCGCGTTCCAGGCTTGAGGAAGCTATCCGCAAGCCTGCGGAGCCCGGCGGGAACTCCCACCAGGCTCCACAGGCTTGCGGACAGCTGCCTGCAGCCCAAAGCCCGGGGAGCGTGGCGCTGTGCACCTCGGGCTTTGGGCAGCTCTCCGCAAGCCTGCGGAGCCCGGCGGGAGTTCCCAAGGCTTGTGGATAGCAGCCTGCTGTCCTCGAAGCCAAAACAGCGAGACGGGGCGCTGCGCAGCCCTCCGTCTCGCTGTTCCGGCTTCGGGAGGGCTGCGCAAAGCTTCCACGGGGCGGCGGGGTGAAGGCACCCCGCCGCCCTGTGGAGGCTACAGAGGATGTCCCCGAAGCCTCAAGCCTTTGGAGTGCAGCTGCGCTCCAAAGGCTTCAGGAATCTTTAAGGCTGGCGGTGGGGGAAAGCAGCGCTTCCCCCCACCGCCAGCCCCACAAGCTCGGGGGGCAGCGGCAAGGCCTGCTCTTGAACACACCTTAAACGCACCTTGTTTTTGAGGGGGAAAACAAGAAAAATAATTTTTTTTCCTATTCTTCACCTCCTATGGTCCGGTGTGTCCTATGGGTCGGTGCGTCCAATAGTCTCAAAAATACGGTAAGTTTTCCCCCATCCCGTTTGCATCCTTGAGCAGCTAATTTAAGCCCCCCCCCCCACGCCATCGTAATTGAAGCCTTCCATTTCTGATTGCAGTGTTCTGAGGCAATATTTGCTGCTTTTGTTTTTGCTATTTTTTGCATTTTTGTTTGTGTGGCTTTTTCATTTTCCTGACTGTGGCTCATTTTGCGTTTTATGGTTGATTGATTGTATGACTGCAGAAATGGATCAAAGCCCCCTATCCAAACAATGACTATCATCAGTGAAGGTCAGGAATTTTTTTTTAAAAAAAATTATCATCTATGGTACTGTCTTATTTCTTTTATAGTACAGAACATTGATGAATGCTTTCATTTTAGGGATCAATGGTCTCATTAGATAATAAAATTCATGTTAAATGGCTGTTTTAGGGGTTGTTTTTATAAGTCTAGAATGGATTAATCTGTTTTGCATCACTTTCTATGGGAAAGCCTTGGTTTTGGAACACTTTGGTTTTGGAACGGACTTCTGGAACGGATTCAGTTTGAGAACCAAGGGACCACTGTATATAGAGATTGTACAGTCTCTCATTATCTTCATCCTTTGTATGCTTGGTTCCTTTAAACATCAGAATCTTGCGGAAACGGACAGGTCTGTCTTGAAAACACCACCAAGAATAACACAGCAGATTCAACATGGGGACAAAGTCAGCCCCACTTAAGACCCCCCCCCCCAAAGTGCTGCCCCAGATTAATATATGTGGCTGTATGTTCTCTGCTCTTCCTGGACTGGTACCAACAACGGGGGAGACACAAGCAATGAAAGGAGAGTGGCATAGATGGGCAGTTTCAGGTGCATAGCCATGTTGATCTGTGATAGTTATAAGAATTAACAAGTTGAAAGATGAACAAATGTTTTTTAATAACTCCAGTGGCACCTTAAAGATCAACTAAATATAAGCTTTCAGTGTATGAGCTTTGACCTGAACCCCCCCAAAACGCAGGTAGATCACTGTCACTTTTTTATTTTGTAAGTAGATTGCAGTCTGTTGGGAGTTGGCCGTCCCTGATACACAATTAGAAGATGGGGAATGGTTATGGAAAGAGGGGATTAATTTGACAGCTTGCAGTTCGCTGAAAGAAAATGCTATGGCCTCTTTTAAGGCAGAATACTCTTCCTCAGGGCAAACAGGGGTTGCCTGAGTCGTGAATGAAAATGACCGCGTATTAGGGAAATGTATTCTGGCAACCTACCTTTTGCAATTTTTTGAGACTTCAACTGACCGCTTTTGACACCCTTCCGGTGCAAACTGGGCACAGGGCCCTCTTACAACCAGTAACTCATCTAATAGTCGAAATAAATAAATAAAAACTGAGTATCTGATGAAGTGTGTATTACACATGCAAGCTCATACCTTGAAAGCTTATATTTAGTTGATCTTTAAGGTACCAAAGGAATTATTTTAAAAGATTTTTTTTCATCTTGTTATTTATTATGATAGATGGGCAGTGTAAGCCATCACCTGGGCACTTGTTTAAGAGTGTTTAAAAACGGTCTTTCAAATGGTCAGAGCAAAAGCGATCCTGTACTTCTATGCATTAGCAAACCAACTTCAAAAAAAGACTAGGAAACTACTGAGGGGAATCAAAGCCTTGAGACACAGGCACAGTACCACTATACTGCAGTACCACTACAGCCTCGAGAATAACTAAGAGACTTAAAAGATAAATGTAGAGGACCCCGACAGTAAAGTCCAGTCACTAACAACTCTGGGGTTGCGGCACTCATATCACTTTACTGGCCGAGGGAGCCGGCGTTTGTCCAGTTTTTTCCAGGGTCATGTGGCCAGCACAACTAAGCCGCTTCTGGCAAAACCGGAGCAGTGCACAGAAACGCTGTTTGCCTTCCCGCCAGAGCAGCGACTATTTATCTCCTTGCACTCGGACATGCTTTCGAACTGCTAGGTCAGCAGGAGCTGGGACCGAACAACAGGCGCTCGCCCTGTAGCGGGGATTCGGACCGCCGACCTTCCGACTGGCAAGCCCAAGAGGCTCAGTGGTTTGCACCACAGTGCCACCCGTGTCCCACTTCCGAGGAGACTTGGACATTTCGGAATACGAAGAGCCAGCTGCAAAGCTTTCGAATCTGAAAACGGAATTGCTTTCGGAATCGCGCCGGTTCAAAGCCACGACTTAGGTTTCGCAGAGAACGCTGCCTTCTCCCGGCGGAATTCAACTTACAGGGTTGTACTGCAGGGCAGAGACATAGGCCTGCACCGCTCCTTCCATGTCGCCTGCGGCAACTAAAGCAGCGGCGAGGTTGATGTATCCGTCAATGAAGTCCGGCTTGAGGCGCAGGGCGTGCCGATAGTGCTCAATTGCCTCCTGCAGTTGGCCCCGTTCCTTGTACACGTTCCCCAGATTTGAGTAGGCTTCGGCCAGCAGTGGGTTCTGCTTGATTGCCAAAGTGCTGAAGTGAGCAGACCTGGGGAGGGGGAAAACGCAAGATTGTCTGGCATTTAATCTAATAGGTACTTACTTACTTACTATCTAGCTATCTATCTAAAGGTAAAAGGGGACCCCTGACCATTAGGTCCAGTCATGACCGACTCTGGGGTTGCGGTGCACATCTCGCTTTATTGGCCATGGGAGCCGGCATACAGCTTCCGGGTCATGTGGCCAGCATGACTAAGTCGCTTCTGGCGAACCAGAGCAGCACACGGAAACACCATTTACCTTCCTGCCGGAGCGGTGCCTATTTATCTACTTGCACTTTGATGTGCTTTCAAACTGCTAGGCTGGCAGGAGCAGGGACCGAGCAAGAGGAGCTCACCCCTGCGGATTTGAACAGCTGACCTTCTGATCGGCAAGTCCTAGGCTCTGTGGTTTAACCCACAGCGCCACCCGCATCCCCATCTATCTAACTATCTAACTATCTATCTATGTATATATATACATATATATATATAATATTTCCTCTTTTATAACAAATTACAATCAACAGTGATTCAATTTTACATCCCCCCCCCCCGGCGACTTCCCTCATCTTCCCTTTCTGGTTTGTTACAAACATTGTTTTCTGCATGTTGATGTACTTTAAATATTGCTACCTTATCTTCCTCCATATTTTAATTAAATAAAATTGTGAATGTTTATTCAAAACCTGCCAGAGTCCATTTCTTTATGTTGTTTTTGTAAATAGGTTGTTAAAGATTCCCATTCATTTTTAAAGTCTCTATTGTCTTTTTCATGCAATTTATCTGTTAACTTTGCTAATTCTGCATAGTTCATCAGTTTTTCTTGCCACTGATCTTTCGTCGGTACTTCTTCAGTCTTCCAACCTTGAGCTAATAAAATTCTTGCCGCTCTTGTAGCATACATGAATATTTTCCATTTATTTTTTTGGTAGTTCATGAGCTGAAATGCCTAGCAAAAAAGCTTCTGGCTTTTTAACAAATGTCATTTTGAACATTTTTTTTCAATACATTATATATCATTTCCCAAAAGTTTTTAACTATTTTACATTCCCACCACATACGATAAAAAGTGCCTTATCTAATAGGTACTTTCAACCCGCTTTGGTACCATCACATTATTTGATGGTGTACAGAAATGTACAGAACTTCAACACAAAACCATTATTCCTGGCTTGAGGCAAACAAATTCTGCTTGAGTGGTGGGAAAAGTAACTTGCATTTTGTGCAACCTGACAAGATGCCCACTCTTTTCATCTGGGCCCATTAGGAGTTCCAAATTTTGCCAAATTGGCAAAAATGACCGAAAGAATCAGAAATCAGGAAGACCAAAATTTCAGTAAGGAATGGGGGAAATATATAATTTATCTTAAAAACCATTGTAGACAGCTAGAATCATGGGTAGGCAAACTAAGGCCCGGGGGCCGGATCCGGCCCAATTGCCTTCTCAATCCGGTCCATGGACAGTCCGGGAATCAGCATGTTTTTACATGAGTAGAATGTGTCCTTTTATTTAAAATGCATCTCTGGGTTATTTGTGGGGCATAGGAATTTGTTCATTTTCCTCCCAAAATATAGTCGTCCCCCCCAAGGTCTGAGGGACAGTGGAACGGCCCCCTGCTGAAAAAGTCTGCTGACTCCGGATGATTATGACACTTGTAGATTAATGTTGAATTCTGGACCTAACAGAGATGTAAAAGATGTGGATTATTATAAAACATGCCAGAGGAAATGGTAAACAAAAGGACCCACAATGGGGAGGAGGCAAGTCCAGGAGATTCTTTGGAATCTTGTTTTCATGTTGGTTGTTGGATAATCAATCGTAAGATGTTAAACTGAAAAACTGAAGGTTTTTTTAAGTAAAAAACCTTCTGAATTAAGATATACCATATTTTTCCATCTATAAGATGCCCCCATGTACAATGGTACCTCTGGTTACGAACTTAATTCGTTCTGGAGGTCCGTTCTTCAGTTGAAACCATTCTTATCCTGAGGCCCGCTTTTGCTAATGGGGTCTCCTGCTGCACAAAGTTTGCAACCAGGAGCTGCTACTTTTGGGTTAGTGAAGCTCATAACCTGAAGTGTTCGCAGCCAGAGGCGTTCGTAACCAGAGGTACCACTGTACAAGAAGCTCCCTATTTTGGGGGACTCAAAGATTTAAGAAAATTGGGGGGGGTGGCCTAGAGCAGGCATAGGCAAACTTGGCCCTCTAAATGTCTTTGGCCTACAACTCCCATGATCCCTATCTCACAGGACCAGTAGGTCAGGGATGATGGGAATTGTAGTTCCAAAAGAGCTCGAGGGCCGAGTTGGGCCACCACTGCTCTAGATCAGGCGTGGCCCAACTTGGCCCTCCAGATCTTTTGGGACTACAACTCCCATAATAATAATATTAATAATATTAATAATATTAATAATATTAATAATAATAATAATAATAATAATAATAATAATAATAATAATAATAATAATAATAATAATAATTTATTATTTATACCCCGCCCATCTGGCTGGGCCTCCCCAGCCACTCTGGGCGGCTTCCACAGAAAACAAAAATACAATAAAATATCAAACGTTAAAAACTTCCCTGAACAGGGCTGCCTTAAGATGTCTTCTGAATGTCAGGTAGTTGTTTATCGCTTTGACATCTGCTGGAAGGGCGTTCCACAGGGAGGGCGCCACTACCGAGAAGGCCCTCTGCCTGGTTCCCTGTAGCTTTGCTTCTCACAATGAGGGGACCGCCAGAAGGCCCTCGGCGCTGGACCTCAGCGTCCGGGCAGAATGATGGGGGTGGAGACGCTCCTTCAGGTATACTGGACCGAGGCCGTTTAGGGCTTTAAAGCGAGCGGTATGACAGTGCCCCCAGCTCCCAGCCCCTCAAGACGGTCCAGAAGGATGCTATGGTCGATGGTATCAAACGCCGCTGAGAGATCCAGCAGAACTAGGAAACAGCTCTCACCTTTGTCCCTAGCCCGCCGGAGATCATCAACCAGTGCGACCAAGGCAGTTTCAGTCCCATGATGAGGCCTGAATCCTGACTGGAAGGGATCCAAATGGTCCGCTTCTTCCAGGCGTGCCTGGAGTTGTTCAGCAACCGCTCGCTCAATCACCTTGCCCAGGAATGGAAGATTTGAGACTGGGCGATAGTTGGCCATCGTGGCCGCATCTAAAGATGGTTTTTTAAGAAGCGGTTTAATAACCGCCTCTTTCAGCGGGTCTGGGAAGGCTCCCTCACGGAGGGAAGCATTCACCACCCCACGAAGCCCATCGCCCAGTCCTTCCCGGCTAGCTTTTATAAGCCAGGATGGGCAAGGATCCAGGAGACAGGTGGTTGGTTTCACTCACCCCAGCAGCCTGTCCACATCCTCGGAGGTAACAGATTGGAATTGATCCCACTCAACTTGACTAGACAGAACTATAGCACTCTCCCGCCCCGGCCCTGCTCCCACGGTGGAGTCTACTTCTTCCCGAATCTGAGCGATTTTATCTGCAAAAAACTTTGCAAAATCATTGCAGGAGAACATGTGGCCCGTACTGGGCCCCGATGTTGCAGGTGGTTCCGCTAAATTGTGAACCACCTGAAAAAGTCTCCTGCTGCTGTTTTCTGCAGATGCAATAGAGGCGGTGAAGAAATTCTTCTTCGCCGTCGCTATCGCCACTTGGTAGGCTCGACGTTGAGCTCTAACCTGTGTCCGGTCAGATTCGGAATGAGTTATCCGCCACCGGCGCTCTAGCCGTCTCAACGATTGTTTCATCGCCCTCAGATCCGTGGAAAACCACGGGGCTGTCCGGGCTCCATGCAATCGGAGAGGGCGCTTCGGAGCCAAACAGTCAATAGCCCTGGTTAACTCCACATTCCAGCGGGCCACCAGGGAATCAGCTGAAAGGCCATCAACAGGGGATAAAGCATCCCCTACCACTCTCTGGAAACCATTTGGATCCATTAAGTGGCGGGGGCGGACCATCCGAATTGGTCCCACCTCCCTGCAGAGGGGATGGGTCGCAGAGAAGTCCAGTTGCACCAGGAAGTGATCTGACCATGGCACTTCTTTCGTTTCGCTTTTACTTAGTGTCAGATCACCAACATCCATAGAGGTAAACACCAGGTCCAAGGCATGTCCACGGCTATGGGTTGGGCCAGACTTATTCAGGGACAGCCCCATGGAGGCCATGCTTTCCACGAAGTCCCGAGCGGCCCCTTGTAAGGTTGTGTCGGCATGGATGTTAAAATCCCCTAGGACGACCAAGCTAGGTGTCTCCAGGAGAACATCCGCCACGACCTGAAGCAGCTCGGGCAGGGAATCCTTGGTGCAGCGGGGAGGTCGGTACACCAAAAGGAATCCTGTACTGCCCCTATTGCCCAACTTCCAGAACATGCACTCAGAAAACTGGGTCTTCCCAATAGGACGCCTGGTGCACACTAATGACTTCCTAAAAATCACTGCAACCCCCCCTCCCCGCCCACATGACCTGGGTTGCTGTGCGTAAGAGAAACCTGGTGGACAAGCAGCGGCAAGGACAGGCCCATCTGCTTCATCCAACCAAGTCTCTGTCACACATGCCAGGTCAAATCCTCCATCCATGATCAAGTCATGGATGGCAGTGGTCTTATGAATCATTGACCTGGCATTGCACAGCAGCACCTTCAGGTCATGTGGGTATCCCTTGCTGATTCTAGTATCCATCCGGTCACAGGACCAATGGTCAGGGATGATTGGAGTTGTAGTTCCAAAACAGCTGGAGGGCCAAGTTTGCCTATGCCTGGCCCAGAGTATAAGATGCCCCCTAATTTTTGACATTATTTTTTAGGAAAAAAACTAGTATGGTAATAAACACCAACCACACATTGTAACTACGTCTAAAACAAGGGATGCTGTTTGTTATTTCTCCTGCATTAATTGTCGGATATTAAGCCTGATCAGAGGAAATGACCATGCTCCAGGCACTCGGCTTAATCTCCTTGTTGACCTCCCTGTCTGCGTCTCCCGGCAGGATACAGGCTAGGTCACTATCGGCGATCCTCCTCAAGCATGAGAAGAACACACCACTCTTCCCTGCCCTCCCTGCCTCCCCCAGGGAGGGGAAAGAGTTAGACAGAAATGTATTTACATCGCTTTATTTCTGTCTTTGCAGCAGTACAGAGAAACGCGTCTGCACTCTCCAAACTCCAACAGCAGAGAGTTAAACTCCATCCCTGTACTTCCAGTACAGGTCAAATGACACTCTGAGCTAACATCTGGTGCTCAGTACAGTGAATAGACTGTCCCTTCGTTCCCACGGTACAGTCCCAAACATTCACATCCTGTTTTGCTTTCCAGCCACCTGCAGCTCGCTTTCGCATTGCTGCTTTTCCGTAACATTAATAACGCTCTGTGCAGTACTACTACAATCATCATTAATGGAAATACCATGTGAATAAATGACAAAAAGGTCATTGCTTTTCACCTGTTCTGCACTCCTTTTTCGAATATTCTTTCACAACTAGGTTTAAGAAATGCATGGCCATTTAAAACATTTTGGGGTTATTTGCACAAGGACAATCGTTCCGCCTGCAGTTATATTAATAAAATGCAATCACATTTTCCACAATCTTCAAATAAAGAAGGAATGTCCAAAGTCAGTTTTGGGGGCATAATCTGGGCCGCCGGGTCAATTTAATCCGCCCCCCCCAAGGTAAAATCCCCCCCAAAAAAGCTCAACAACTTTGGGGTGAAATCCTAAAAGAACTCAACAACTTTGGGGTAAAATCTCAAAAAAGCTCAACAACTTTGATCGGCCCTCACGCATGTTCACTTCTGGCCCTCTTTGGACATCCCTGAAATAAAATGACGCCCTCCTTCCCTCCCCACCTCATGGTTCCCTTAAATATTTTTTATCTCATCGCATGCGTACGCCTTCCTCCTGACTTTCTATCTCGTCTTCTTAAAATATAACCAATCAATAAAAAGATATATATGATAAGTCGTCTTCTTCGAGTCCGGACAGTTTGCGTACAATGGGCTTTCCTATCTTGTATAAATCTGCTCCAGCCTTTTGGAAACATTTGATCTTGCTGGTTTCAGAATTTCCCTGCCCGCTTTGCCAGTTCATCTTCGACTGCCATTCTCGTGCCATTGGCATATCCTGTGGCTTCCGTTTATGAGCTAGTAAAATCCTTGCTGCTGTAGTCGCACACCTGAAAAGGCTATGGTCCATTTTCGGAATCTCACCACCTATTCTTCCTGACAAAGATGCTTCTGGTTTTTTGGTAAATGTCTTTTTACACATTTTCTTGAACTTGTTCTATATCAGGGGTGGCCAACTCCCAAGAGACTGCGATCGACTCACATAATTAAAAACTGCCAGTGATCTACCGCCTTTTTAGGGAGGAAGAAAGCCCTATTTTGGGGGAATACAGGGCAAAGTTGTTGAGCTTTTGTTAGGGAGGAAGGGGAATGGCCACTCGCCAACAGATTGCAGAGGAAACAGACAGCCTCACTCAGTAAACTCCATCTTCCATTCTGCAGAGGGCAGTCTGAGGGGTCGGGGCTGGATTCTAATTTACCATTGGAAAGGGACCCAGCGATCGACCGCGATCGACCAAACCCTCCCAGGGGTCTAACAGTAGATCAAACCAAATCAAATATTTATTTACGGCTATTAGCCCATAAAATATGTACAAACATAAAAGCACAGAGGCATAAGGACCGATATATTCGACACCAAAGGGTGAACATCACGGTACTAGGGTGGGTCAATGAGTACAGCCAAATAACAGCTTGGGGCCCAGAGAGCTCCAAGGGACGGATCACAGAAAAAGAAAAACTGAAGACGAGGTCCGACATGCACTCTCATCGTAACTGTCCGATTAGTTTTGGTGTTGTTGTTGTTTTTTGGTTGTTTTTGTGTGAGAGATAACCGCGTTCAGGAATCTCGCCACCTGCAGAGCTACCGAAGGATCTGTATCCTGCAAAAGTAGTGCGGCGTGTGACTCAACAGGCCGGCCCACCAAGCGCAGTAAAGCAGGACCTAGGAATTTAGTCCTGGCTATGCTATGTAGGGGGCAGTTGAACATTATATGTGGAAGAAATTCAACAGTTTTCCCGTCACACACGCATAACGGAGACACCAAACCCTTAGAAAATCTGTGGCTCAGCAGGTTCGATGGAAGGACATTGAACCTTGCACGAATAAATGCAAGTCGGTGTGATACAGATGAAAGAGATGACATGTAAGATGGAAGGCCAAGTGGTGGGGTTATTCCGTGATACCTGGGGGAGCAAACACCCCCACCCCAGGCGAGGTTGTGTTGATTTTCAATGTCTGCTAATCTTTGCTCTATAAGGCTTTTGGCTGAGCATAAGTTCATCTTTAGGGAGTCCGCTGGGGAAATTCCGATGCTCAGGAGTTTGGCATGGATTTTTCCTACCCACGGATTGACAAAGTCGTCTCGCCAGAGGCACTGAAAAAGGTAATGGTCGGGAAGCCTATGCCAGCTGGACAGCCAGTAGCCAAAGACTCGCTTCCAGATGACGGTCTCCAATGATGCAATCCTTAACTCCAGACGTATGGCTGCGTTGCTCACACACATGGGGAGTTTCAGGAGGCGACGGAGAAACTGATTCTGCAATGTCCCAAGCGATGTTAAATTGGACCCTGGGGCCCAGAGCGGGGCAGCATAACAGAGGGTGGAAACCACTTTTGCGTGGTATACCTTCAAAGCAGAAGGGATGTGGGAGGCTCCGTCGGCCGCAAAAAATTGGAGCAGAGAATAGAGTATTGTTTTCCCTTTGTTTAGTAGATACTGAATCTGTGGCTTCCAGCTTAGGTTGTAGTGAAAAAAGACTCCTAGGTATTTAAATTTGAAAACCTGTTCTAGTTGAACTCCATCTAACTTCCAGCTGTAAGTTTTCCGAGACCTGGTAAAGACCAGGACTTTAGATTTCCCATGATTAATAGTCAGATGGTTAAGTTTGCAGTAAGCCGCAAAAATCTTTAGAGCTCTGCATAGACCGACTCTAGAGTAGGAAAGGAGCGCTGCATCGTCGGCATATAGAAGCAGAGGGCAGCGAAAATCAGCTAGGCGGGGGGCATGGATGTTGGCTTGAGACTCATTCAGAAAGAGCCTCATATCGCTAATAAACAAGTTAAAGAGGAGTGGGGCCAAAATGCAGCCTTGGCGCACACCTCTATTTATTGGGACCTCGTTGGATAGGTTTCCCGCCGGTGTGAGTCTCACTCTAGCTGACGACCCGTGGTGTAATTGAGTTATAAGCCATAACAGCCTTCTATCTATGCCCCATCTCTCTAATTTCTTCCATAGACAGTTTCTTGGGATACTGTCGAAGGCGGCCTTTAGGTCTATGAAAGCGACACATAGGCGCCCCCGACTTGGGGCAGAATATTTTCTGGCAAGATGATACATAATTACCATATGGTCAGTGGTCGAATAATTGTTCCTAAAGCCCGCTTGCTCATGGCCAATCAAATTTGAGTCGTTTGCCCAATGGGACAGCTTAGACAGCAAAAATTTTGCATAGATTTTCCCGATGATAGACAAAAGGCTGATGTTCCGATAGTTCTCCGGGTCAGCAGGGGGACCTTTTTTATGGACTGGCACGATCACGGCCTTCTTCCATGACCTAGGGATAAGCCCCGTAGAATTAATCGCATCAAAGACTTTGGCCAGGATTTCAGCCCACCACCTCGGTTGCGCAACAATAGCCTCAGCAGGGACTAGATCCGGCCCGGGGGCTTAGCCCGTTTTCAGATCTAATATCAAGTTCATTATCAGGTCTGGGTCGGTAGAGGGCCACAAAGGTAGATGGTCGGCTCGGAATTCCGTGGATGAGTTGGATTCCTCTGCCAAGGAGAAATATTTACTCAAGAATTGTTCCCATGTGGGCGCAGGGATAATCGTCAGTGGGTACTTCCTTCCTCTTTTGTTTATCAAGGCCCAAAATTCCTGTGGTCTGCGGGATCTAGAGGCCGCAATCAAGGCTCGCCAACGCTTTAGATACCACTCACGTTTGGCCAGCTTTAAAGTCTGTATGCTCTTTTGGCTTGTAAATAGGAGGATGGTAAAGCCTGGGCATTTGAGTTTTTATATTCATTATAGATGGAGCGAAGAAGGGATCTTGCTAGCTTGCAAGAGGTGTTAAACCAAGGGGTCCCAGCAGTGCAATGCGCCACTTTCGCCTTCTGAGGAGGTGATGTAAAAAAAGTGGTGAGGTTTGTTATAAGAAGGTTAAAAAGTTTCAAAACCGATCTGGAATCTTGTAAATCAGTAGTTATTTGAGGTAGATAGGCAGTGATTTCCCTATGGAAAGAAACCTGGTATTTTTGGGCCACAGCCTCGGACCATTTGATCCCTCTTATTTTGATCGCTGATGAAGTTTCCAGAAGGACTGAGTGTTTATAGTCCTTCTGGCACCGGAACAATGACAAAGTGGTCACTATTGGGAGGTGATCACTGAAATGTTGGTTTTCGACTTGGAAGGAAAGTACACTGACGGCCAAATTTGCGGAGATCAAGAAGTAATCGATAACACTGTTAGATGCTGGTCCCAGGTGAGTGAACTCCCCTGGTATATCGGGGGGGGAAGGTGCCGTTCAAGAATACTAAATTCAGGCGAATGGCCATTTGATAAAGGGTCACTCCAGCTTTGTTTACTCTGTTGTCCTTTGAAGTTCTAATTCTAGTATGTTCCAAGTCAAAGTTGTCCAAACATGGGGGAGTCCACCATTTGGACTTGGTTAGTAGGTCCCAATTTGTGGCAATTCGAGCATTAAAGTCACCCCCAATTAAGGAGTACGAGTTTGGGCATTTGGTATGACATGACAATAGGTGATTTTCAAATGATTCCCATCTCCATTCAAGATCGGGTGTTGAGCCTTCAGGGGGGAGGTAAACATTAGTAATTAGTAATGAGGACTTCCCTTCTACGATCAGTCCAAATAGAGCAAAAGGTGGGGAAGCCCGTACCAGAGTGAATTTGGCGCGAAGTTGGAGTGAGATCCCAATCAGAAGACCCCCTTTGGGGCGACCACCTTTCAAGGAAGGGGAGGCCGGAAGTGTTAGAAGATCGAAGCCGTCTATGGTAATCTCTTCCTCATCCCATGTTTCTTGGAATAGTATGATGTTAAATGAATTTATGTACTTCCTGAATTCGGGGTCTGATTTTTTGGATCTCCAACCAGCAATGTTCCAGCTAAGTATTGATAATGTCGGGTCCTTATGCTGTCCCGGTAATTGTCACTTTGGGTTGTTTAATGGGTTCTTGGGGGTAGAGCGAGGACCCATAAGGAAATCAGTAATTTTAGTTTGTGCGGGTAAAGTCTTCTTCTGTGTTGATTGGATCGATGATTTGGTAACATTAACAGGCAGGAAGGGCTTTGCCGAGGAGGAAGAATTAGACAAAGTTGGTGAGGTCGGGTGCTGTTCATTAAGGTGAGTAGTAGCAAGTCTTTGATGGGCTATACTAGTAGATCCGTCAGAGTTGTCAGTCTTAACCAGGGTAGCGCTAAGAGGTGTTCCAGCCATCACTTGTAGTTGCTGCGCAGATGGAGAAGAATTGTCACGCAGATGTATAGAAGAACGTGAACGTGGGGATGGTACATACATAGTCATTTCCTGGTGATCTTCAGACAGGGTAGATTCTAGCTCAGGCATTGAGGCAAAGGAATCCTCAGCTTCCCTATTTTGATTAGACTTAAGGTCTAAGACGGGAGTATTAAGTTTATCGACATCCTCCACGGAGGAATGGTGCTGTTGGTCAACAGGTGACTGCTGATTCAGGTCAGTAGGGGGTAACAAGGTAGCAGGTTGAGAGATTATCAAGGCATTTGATGGAGACACCTTGTGGGACGTGGAGCGCCTGCTCTCCCCACTCATCGGAATAGAGGGGTCCCCTTGCGATAGGAGTCTTTGTTTGAGTAGATCCAATCTATCAAGAATAACCTGCTGTTCTTCTGAAGGGATTTTTTGATAAGAGAAGATAAGATTTCTCTCTTCAGGGATATTCCAATCTCCGCTTGCAATTGAATCATTCCTCAACGTAGCTAGATGGGCACTTGAGAACGCAGATGGACCAGGGGGTACCCGGCTAGGTGTTTTTCCCTTTGATATAGGAACAGAAGGAGGAAACGAGCGTCCATTGCCGGTTGAGATGTTGGCAAAAAGAGGTTTAACACTCGTGTCCTTAAAGACTCTTGTTGTTACAATCTCCCAGGGTGCCAGCCGATCTTTCTGTCTTGCAAGAAGATGTGGGATCCTTGCAGACTGGAAGGAGAGCATAAATTTCCTTGGCCAGGGCATGGCATTTAGGGGTACTACAGATATAAGATCTATCTGGAAGAAAGGAATATTTAGCAAATCACGTAGGTACCCTCTAGCCATCCTCAGGTTATTCCACCTAAGTCTGGGGGCGTCACGGGAAAAAATGGATAGACATATTTTATTAGGTTGAAAAATCAAGGATTGCTTATTCCTTTGGGGCAGTGGCAGCCAGCGTCTTGAGCTCTTAGGATGAGTTTTCTGAACAGGTTGTCTCTTTAAGGCACTTACAAGCTGCACAGGAGATTGATGCAAATTAGATAGCTCATTTGAGGAAGGTAAATGGGCCAGAAGGGCCCGTGAAAGTTTATTCAATGACAAAGAAATCCCCTCCAATTCCTTGAAAATGAAGCTTAAAGTCCTGATTACCAGTTGTATTTGATCAGGTACTAATTCATGGGCAGTTTGCCCTAATGTGTCCCGTTTCAATGGCGGAGATGTGATTGAGGTGTCTGGGAGGAGGGCTTCCCTATGGCTTCCATCCCCCACTGAATCAGCTAGCTTTTCCAACTCTCCTTGATCATACAGAGGCCAAAAGCGGTTGTATGTTTCGACCGCAGAAACAATTACTTGCTCTGTTTTGCAATTATTAGTAGATGGTGGGGGAGATTCAAGCTTCGACTGCTTTACTCTTGGAGGTGAGCAATCTTTCTCAGCAGATCTTGGTCGCTTGCCATGACCCATTTGTCGCTGTCTCACTAACTACGGAGGTTCAAAGTAGAGATAAACAGAGATAGAAGAAAACTTATCTTTTGTGGGCACAACGTCTCTACTCCTCCTCCTCCACTACTCAACATAATCCAGCCTTCAAGGCGGCGTTACTAATCAGCTGCGGGCAGAAGGTTTGAGTATCCTTGTTGATGCTTGTTGGCCCCAACAGGCCAGCCGTGGGAGTAAAACAATTAAAAACTTCTAACAGAGGTAAAATAATTTAAAAGTCTAATAAAAACAGCTATAAAGACGGCTGTAGAAGGCTATAAAAGGCTATAAAAGGTTTGTAGTCCGGAGGGTTCACGAAGGAGAACTTGTTACAGCCGCCATCTTAGCCTCTCCTCCTAACAGTAGATCACAATCGACCTGCTGGACATCCCTGTTATAGATCATATCCCAATAGGCTTTTAGTTTACTTTTTACTTTTACTATACGGCCTAGAACCCTCGTACCTACAGGACTGCCTCTCCTGGTATGCCCCACGGAGGACTTTACGGTTTACAAATAACAACACCCTGAAGATCCCGTGTGGTGGAGTCTCCTTCTTTGGAGGTCTTTAAGCAGAGGCTTGACAACCATATGTCAGGAGTGCTCTGATGGTGTTTCCTGCTTGGCAGGGGGTTGGACTCGATGGCCCTTGTGGTCTCTTCCAACTCTATGAATCTATGATCTTTTCGCAGGGCCTGCAAGACAGAGCTGTTCTGCCAGGCCTTTGACCAGGGTTCACCCTGACTCATTTTCTCTTTGTATAAGAACAAGCATGAAGGAGGTTTCCCAGCCTGCTCACAGGTCCTTATAATATCAGTGGAAACAGTTGGTCCTGGCGAGTACTAACCGCATTCAATTTTAACCTGAGGATTGTCGTTTGTCCAGTCTAATCTTAATTCCAATTTATTTGAATTAATTTTAGGATGCATTTTAATCGTTTGTGTTATGTATGCCGGCGTGGTTGCTCGAGAGCAAACAGGCAAGACTCCCCGTTGGTCTTTTCAAGGCTTTATTATCTGTCCAAAACGTTCACAATGCAGATCGACTCAATTCCATGTCTGCTCACTCGCTAGCAGAATCTGGGAGTGGGCGGTCCTTAAACCTTCCCCAGCAGAGTACAGTGGTACCTCAGGTTACATACGCTTCAGGTTACAGACTCCGCTAACCCCGAAATAGCGCTTCAGGTTAAGAACTTTGCTTCAGGATAAGAACAGAAATCGTGCTCCGGTGGCACAGCAGCAGCGGGAGGCCCCATTAGCTAAAAGGGGTGCTTCAGGTTAAGAACAGTTTCAGGTTAAGAATGGACCTCCGGAACGAATTAAGTACTTAACCCGAGGTACCACTGTAGTCTTTTGACCCCCACCCTACGCCTCCCCACTCTGCGTGTAAACCAACTGCGCAAAAAGGGCGTGGGCAGAGGGGGACCTGCCTCCTCCCCCTTTGTTCATGTTCGGTGCTGTGTCTCTCCCTTGCATACTCTGAGCCCTGCATCCCTTCCCCACTGGAGGCGTGGCTTTCCTCCTCCACGAAGGAAGTGCTGCTTCTCACGATCTTTGGAGGCTCCCTGTAACCTAACTGCCCTTCCACCTCTCGCCTCTGAGCTGATGGCAGTTCCCTGACAGTTTGATTGCTTGTTTTTATGCATATTGTATTCTTTATATGATTCTAGATTCAGGTAGGCAGCCGTGTTGGTCTGACACAGTCGAAATATATTTTTTAAAAAAATAATTGTCCAGTAGCACCTTAGAGACCAACTCAGTTTGTTCTTGGTATAAGCTTTCGTGTGCATGCACGCTTCTTCAGATACACAGAAACAGAAGTCCCCAGACCCTTATATATAGTGGGAGGGTGGGGTGGGGTTTTTCTCAGGATGGTAGTAGGACTCAATGGGTATGGTCAACCTCTTGGCAAGTGTGAACGACTGCAATTAGTCCTACAGGAAAATGCAAGGGACAGTATGCAGATGATTAGCATATGTAATGAGATAGGAATTCAATATCTCTATTAAGACCAGGTCTCTCCATAGTTGCAGTTGAGTGATAACTCAACTTACTACTAAACTGCAAACTATGGAGTTTGCAAACTATGGAGTTTACAACTTGCTGAATTACAACTTATTATTAAACTGAAAACTATGGAGAGACCTGGTCTGAATAGAGATATTGAATTCTTGTCTCATTGCATATGCTAAAGCTATTTTTAGTCATCGGCGTACCATCCCTTGCTTTTTCCTGCAGGACTAATTGTGGTGGTCACGTGGGATTGCTATCTGTCCTGTTGTTCAGAATGCACAGGGACAGAGAGCCCACGAATCATTGCCCTTCGCAGTTTTTAAAAAATTGAAGCGAAGTGTGACAGAAAATGACTTGCATAGCATGTTTACTACTGACCTTCTTGATGAGCTAAGAGGAGCCAGTACATTAATTCCAAACCTTGAGGCCTCCGAAGTTTTAATGAAGCAATTGGCTTATGAAAATGCTGAATGCAAGACTGCTATTAAAGCGATTTATCAGAAGCCAGAAACAGATAGTGCTCAAATGATTAAGCCTTGCCAGAATATTGGCACTGAGACTCACAAATCTGCCCTCCTAGCAGCAGCTTTGTCTCCTTCAGTTCATTCTGCTAAAGACAGGCAATGCCACCACAGGTGGCCTTCCAGCCTGGGTTTAAATGGGAGAACAAAGACAGTTGTGCCAGCTGATTGTCAGTCTTCTACCAAAGTCACAACAGCAGAGCCAATTGCTTTTAACACACTGTCTCCTGTGGCAGATCTGAGCCATGCCACTAAAGGCAGTGCTGGTTTCGACCTAGTGACAGCAGAACTTGCTAATTTTCAGTTCCCTATGGTGGTTTATAAAATTAAGACATAGCATACAGGTCCGATTCCACCTCAGACAGTGAGACTCATTCTTCATTGCCTATTACAGACTGTTTTTTCTCCTTTCCTCCCTGAACTGAAAATTCCTAATGAGTTTACTTTACAGCAGTTGCAGAGTTTTGGGGTCACTTCATACACGTGATTCTCCTTAATACAATGTCTTCACTTACAGGACTCCTTTTTCCCCCAGCCACTGCTGACAGAATAGCGATTTTAGAGTGGCTACCTTTGCCTAATACACCGCCTCGAAATATTGCTGCTTGTTATTTGCATTTTTTCTAAACAGGAGCACGAGTCCCTAATGAGTTCTTCACTTCCCTGTCAGATTACATTTACTGATTATATTGGGACAGTTCATTTTAACCCTCCTAAAGGTCCATGCCTGGTTTTGATTCAACAGGTGTCAAGGAAATTGGTTCCTGTACAAAACGCACTTACACTTTCTAAGGATGGAGCTCCCTCTAGAGGTGTTTTAACATATAAGGACTCTGAAAATAACTGGCTTTTTTTTTTACAGCTAATCAGATGAGTGCACAGAGATCACTGTGGATACTCAATATGTGTTTAATCTTTTTATCACATTTGGCTAATTCCTATCTTTCTCCTATGCTAGATTTTAATCTACTCTCTCTGTTTTTGACACTGAAAAATCTCTTGACAAATAGAACTGTGCCTTTCTATGCTGCTCACTTTCGCTCTCACACCGGATTCACGAATGCCATTTCAGAAGGTAATCAACATGCTGATTCTGCTCTGAAATATTTATGTCCGTTATTTTCTAATGCAATTGACAGCCATGCATTTTTTCACCAGGGAGCCAAGCAGCTGCATAAACAATTTTCCATTCCTCTGACACAAGCTAAGGATATTATTGGTGGGTGTCCTTCATTAACTGTTTCCTTTCCTAATAAATTTTCTCCTATGGAACGCCATTGTAGGAAAGAGGTACCTCTGGAACACCCTCTAGTGACGTACCAGCAGCTCCCCAACCTGCAGTGAGAGGGACCTGTTCCTTTGATTACCTGGGGGCAGGGATGCCCTACTGTTCTTACTTCCTCAGGTCCTTTGTGGATTCCATGTCGCTGTATCCATCCCTATCGGCCAAGACATGCGCTGGCACCAAGACCTGCAGAAACCCATTCCGAACTTTGCAAGGACCATGACCCTGACTCCGCCTCTACAGGTTCAGCAGCCCTGTGTGAAAGTCCGTCGTGCCTGTCCTCATCCTCAAAAGGCTGAGGGATGCCCAAAGGTGACATGGGGAATGCTGAAGACCCTGACCTTTGATGCCAGGACACAACTTCAGCATCATGATGTTCCAGCAGAACCAGAGACTTTTTAGGTAGCCTTGATTACTCAGCTAAATATGAACTCTATGCTGATTTTAACATGTATATTATTTTTTTTCTTGATACCTAGTACTCAATGTATCTATCTTCCCCCTGACACTTCTTCTAGTCATACCTATAATTTGAGGATGTGTTTAGCTGAAATTACTAATTGTCAGGGAAAACTTAGAGTTAGAAGTTTCCAGTTTCCCAGAGGGAGAAAGTTTTCCACAAGGGGGGGGGGGGAGGAGAGCAGTGAATCTAATAGAAGAGAGCAACAGGAACAACAGGGAGGGACAGGATATTCACAGGGACGGCAATGGTTAAGTTCTAGCTCAGGAGGGGAGATACAAGCCAGCTCTAGCCAGGAGGTTAGAAAAAAGAGCGGGAAAGCAAAAGGAGCACCTCCTTCGCCATTTTGAGAGTGGCTGGTCACGGAGAAGCAGAGCTCAGAAGGTATCTGAAATAAGTGACTTTGATGAATAACATTTAAAGATAAGAACCGTTAATAAGATTGTTTGTTAATACGCAATAAAAAGTTATAAAATAACAAGAAGCGTTTGTGTGGTGATCTGAAGAGGACAACGACCAGTCCTAACACTAATGTCTCTCATTTTTGTCTGAGTGAAACATATGATATGCACACTGCCTTAGGAGATTATATGATCCCAGTTTGTACACAACATTTTAATATGACACGACACAAGACATGTGAAAGTGGTTTTCTTGAATGGATTCCTGAAGGTGTCATTGGTTATACCAATCTCCATGATTGGGGAACAGTGACACAAAAGTTACCTCTGGATGCAATATCATTATACACACCTAGAGTTGCAGCACTGCCAGACACCTCTTGGCTCAGATTGTGAATTGCAGTGAGAAAGCAACTCACTGTTTGGAAACAGGAAGGCCAACTTGGAATTGTTCATGTTGGGATACTGCCAGGAAGACAAAGTTCATCATGCCTCCACGTCGTCTCCGTTGCGATCCATCGATCTCCCGTAGATACAGTATCAGTCAATTACCGACACGAAGCCTCAGAAATAGCTTGCCACATTCCAGAGCTCTAGTGCACGCTCTATCAGCAGAGTTTGCACAACGAAAGATGCACTCAGGAGAACATATTTACAACTTTATTCAGTGTTGGTCAGAACAAAGGAAAAAACATGACTGCCTGCTTCGATGTCTCAGGCACAGAGAGAGAAACGAAAGCAATAGACAAAATATAAACTTCCTGTGAACAGGAAATACGCAGACTCTGTGACTCACAAAGCCTGCTCCCTTTTAAGGTGGAACGGAAATATCCTAACAGTTCACGTGTTCAACAGATTACTTTTAACTATGCTCATGTGCACTTACCAGATGGCTGGTTCTTCACGTGTAATCAAAGAAGTTATAATTACATTCCCGCCAATTTATGTGATGCTCAGTGCTGCCTCAGCAGACTGACGTTGGTCATGCCTAGTCGCTCAATTTAAAAAAAGAATAGGCAGAGGATGTCAAGCTCTACTTCAGGAATGTCTGCTGGAGAGCTTTACGTGATACATGAACACATGCAGGACAATGGAGAGGATACAATACCTCTACTACCTTAACCTCTACTATCTTAAGCTCTTCTTACAAAAAACTAAACAATTTTTTTAAAAAAATAAAATAAATGAAAAACGGTGAGATGTGGTGGTCACATGGGATTGCTATGAGGAATTATGAAAAATGTAGCAAGCCATTGTGTCAGCAATGAATGCATTCCTTTGACTGGGCTTGAGCCATTTTGACATGATTCCTGATCGAATCCCACAAGCCTCTGCACTTCTGCCATTTTCTTCTCTCTCTGCCTGACAGTCACGTATAGAGCATTTTCCACAGACCAGTTGTTCACCAGGCATCCTGGGCCATAAAGATAGGAGATAGCTTTGATGTAGCTTTTGTTAGTTTAGGTAGATCTTAAGGGCCAGGAGATGATAAAAATGCCTATCTTTCCTTGCCATTTAAAAAAGGACAAGGAGGTGATAAAAATGCCTATCTTTCCTTGCCGTCCTTCCTCTCCTGTTTACTGCCTGTTTATGACCTCTGGGGTTTGCTAAATGCATTCCTCCTTGATTCCTGTTTTATTTACCCTAAAACATGTATGCATGCTCAATTTAGTTCTTTGTAGTTAAAAAGAATTCCTCTGATCTGACTTTGTCCCACATGGGGATGTTTTTGAAATGCTCAGAAGAAATCTGATTGGTTCTTACAAATGCTGTGTTAAGAGTTAACATTGGTATAAAATCAAACAATAATGAAATTGCCTCCTGAAAACAAGTCAGGATCAAATTAAAACCTAGTTAGATGGCTTACCGCAGGATTAGGGTTGGGAACAGTAAACGCTCATCAGGCCCAACTGTTTACGCTGTTCTTATATGGGCCTGGGAGAATGCTGGGAGACCTCTTTTTTCATACTAGTTCTTATACAGACTTTGGTTTCCATGTATCTGAAGAAGGGCAACTGCACACGACAGCTTAGACCCAGAACAAACTGAGTTGGTCTCTAAGGTGCTACTGGACCATTTTTTTTTCTTTTGTTATTTCTATGATGTTAGCCCAGGCTGCCTCAACCTCGGCCCTCTGCTGTTTTAGTTCCCAGCATCCCTGACCACTGGTCCTGGTAGCTAGGGATCATGGGAGTTGTAGGCCAAAAACATCTGGAGGGCTGAGGTTGAGGAAGCCTATGTTAGCCGCTCTGAGCACAGCTTTGGCAGGGGAAGGCGAGATACAAATGAAATGTATTATGGTTTCATTATTATTACATTGAAAGGACCCAGCCTCATAAGTAACTCTGTCTGCATCAAAAACTGGCAAAACTATATTTCTAAGTTTGTCTGGAATGGGAAAAAGCCTAGAATAAAATACAAAATACTTATAGATACTAAAGATAGAGGAGGCTTCTCCCTTCCAGACCTAAAATTGTATTATGAAGCTGTTTGCATCACGTGGATTTGGGACTGGATAAAATTAGAGAGCGATGAAATATTAGATTTGGAAGGACATGATAATAGATTTGGTTGGCATTCATATTTATGGTATGGGAAAGATAAAAAACACAAAGGTTTTAATAATCATATAATAAGAAAAATGCTTATAAAAGTATGGAATAAATATAAATATTTTTTAGAACCCAAAACTCCATGGTGGCTCTCGCCAGTGGAAGTATTAGCATTAAAGCCTCTTTGTAAGAGAGAGAAATGGCTGACGTACAGAGAATTATTAATAGAGGCTTTAAAAGGGTTAAAGATGAAAGAATATGAGGAACTAAAGACTACATTGCAAAGTTGGTTACATCATAGACAATTGAACGAACAGTTTAAGGAAGACAATAAAAAAGGTTTCAGCTACACAGTGTCAAACTTTCAAGAAGAGCTAATTGAGAGTGATATGAAATTACTAAAAAAAATGTATACCGTATTTTGCGCCCCATAAGACGCTCCGGCCCATAAGACGCACCTAGTTTTTTGGGGGGGAAATAAAGAAAAAAAAATTTATTTCCCCCCCCCCCCCAGGTGCGGGGCTGGAAGAACCAGGTCGGGGAACAGTGGGAAGGCACGCTCTGCCTCCCCGCTGTCCCCCGAGCTTGTGGGGCTGGCGATGGGGAGAAGTGCACCAGTCCCGGGAGGGCAGGCAGCTCTGCCCCGCCATCCCGAGCGGGGCAGGACTTAGCGCCCCACTCGGGATGGCGGCGTAGACCCGCCTGCAGTCCCGGGACGGCAGGCAGCTCTGTGCCGCCATCCCGAGCGGGGCGGGACTTAGCGCACCGCTCGGGATGGCGGCGTAGACCCGCCTGCAGTCCCGGGACGGCAGGCAGCTCTGTGCCGCCATCCCGAGCGGGGCGGGACTTAGCGCACCGCTCGGGATGGCGGCGTAGACCCGCCTGCAGTCCCGCGACGGCAGGCAGCTCTGTGCCGCCATCCCGAGCGGGGCGGGACTTAGCGCACCGCTCGGGATGGCGGCGTAGACCCGCCTGCAGTCCCGGGACGGCAGGCAGCTCTGTGCCGCCATCCCGAGCGGGGCGGGACTTAGCGCACCGCTCGGGATGGCGGCGTAGACCCGCCTGCAGTCCCGCGACGGCAGGCAGCTCTGTGCCGCCATCCCGAGCGGGGCGGGACTTAGCGCACCGCTCGGGATGGCGGCGCAGAGCTGCGCTGGTCCCAGGACCGCAGGCAGCTCTGCACGGCCACCGGGAGCGGGGCGGAGCTTCTCCCCCGGCTCCCGGTGGCCGGGCAGAGCTGCGCTGGTCCCGGGACCGCAGGCAGCTCTGCACGGCCACCGGGAGCGGGGCGGAGCTTCTCCCCCAGCTCCCGGGGGCCGGGCAGAGCTGCGCTGGTCCCGGGACCGCAGGCAGCTCTGCACGGCCACCGGGAGCGGGGCGGAGCTTCTCCCCCGGCTCCCGGGGGCCGGGCAGAGCTGCGCTGGTCCCGGGACTGCAGGCAGCTCTGCACGGCCACCGGGAGCGGGGCGGAGCTTCGCCCCCGGCTCCCGGTGGCCGGGCAGAGCTGCGCTGGTCCCGGGATTGCAGGCAGCTCTGCACAACCCTCGGAGCCGGTCTCCCGAGGGTTGCGCAGAGCTTCCTGAAGCCTGGAGAGCGAGAGGGGTCGGTGCGCACCGACCCCCCTCGCTCTCCAGGCTTCAGCGAAAGCCTGCATTCGCCCCATAAGACGCAGGCACATTTCCCCTTCATTTTTGGAGGGGGAAAAGTGCGTCTTATGGGGCGAAAAATACGGTAATCTCCCGTTATATGGGGAAATGCTGGATGAAATGGTAAGGTCAGCACAAATAAAGTGGACTCAGGATTTAGGTCATAATATACAACTGGAAGATTGGGAAAAGATGTGAAAGGTGAATTTAAAATTTACAGATTGTATCTTATTGAAAGAGAATTATATGAAAATGATGTATAGATGGTATATTACGCCAGAGAAAGTGGCAAAAATGTATAAAAAGGGATCTAAAACCTGTTGGAAATGTAAAGAAAAATATGGTACATTTTATCATATGTGGTGGGAATGCAAAAGGGTTAGAAATTATGGGGAAATGATATATAATGAATTGGGGGGGTGCTTAAAAAGACTTTTGTAAAGAAACCAGAAGCATTCCTCCTAGGAATTTTAGATCAAGATTTTTTTAAAAAAGGAAATTATTTACCGTATTTTTCGCTCTATAACACGCAGATTTTTTCTCCTGAAAAGGAAGGGGAAATGTCTGTGCGTGTTATGGAGCGAATGTGTGGTCCCTGGAGCCGAAAAATCAGACAAAAATCAAATCGGGCTTCACAATTGCTGAACGGAACAAAGAGCAGGGAAAGCCCCTCCCCTCCAGGCAAGAAGAGGAAGTGGTTGCTTTCCTGCATTCTGCCTCAGGGTCTTACTGCCCTCCCGCTCTGTTTCGTTGCTGTGTTTGCTGAAACGGAACAAAGAGCAGGGAAAGCCCCTCCCCTCCAGGCAAGAAGAGAGGAAAGCAGAGCGTCCCTCTAATTCCTCTCCATGCTCCGGAGGGAACAATGTTTGTGAAGGGAGAGAGATTACAGGTTCAGTTTAAAATTCTGATTTGACTTCCTGCTTTTTGTTTTTGGGGACACACAGCATTCAAATATGCTTTCTTCCATTTAAAAGGATGAAATCCTTAAACAGTGTTTTGCCTGTAAATTCATGCGATCTGGAAGATTACAGTGTCTGTACCTCTTAAGGGATGGCAAAGCTTAGGTTTCGCTGCTAAATAGTTCTTAATGCAGTTAAAATGCTTTCTTCTGTCAAGGCAATTAAAAAAAATAAATATCAGGCAGCCGGAAAACATGCAGATGGGAGGGAGGGAGAGAGAGAGAGAGCGCTGGCTGGCTTGTGTGGGTGGGTGGGTGGGAACTTTTGCCTTCCTTTCCTCACGTTATAGCCCTCTCCTGCATTCTTAGCCTTCTGTGTTTTTCCTTCCCTCCCCACTTAAAATGTGGTTACAAAGCATGGATCCACATGGATCCTCAGGATCTTTGCATTGGGTCACCCCAAATTCACCATCAGAGCACACAGCATGTCCATGGCTACAGCCTGCCCCCCCCCAAATCACGCACCCACTGTTGCCTGGGGCTGCAATGGTGCAAAAACGTGGTTACAAAGCATGGATCCACATGGATCCTCAGGATCTTTGCATTGGGTCAGCCAAAATTCACCATCAGAGCACATAGCATGTCCATGGCTACAGCCTGCCCCCCCAAAATCACGCATCCACTGTTGCCTGGGGCTGCAATGGTGCAAAAAAGTGGTACAAAGCATGGATCCACAGGGATTCTCAGGATTTTTGCATTGGGTCACCCCAAATTCACCATCAGATCACATGTCTGTGGCCACAGCATGAAGCACAAAAATGATACGTCCACTGTTTCATTCAGAATATTTTTTCCCTTGTTTTCCTCCTCTAAAAACGATGTGCGTGTTATGGTCAGGTGCGTGTTATAGAGCGAAAAATACGGTATGTATGCAACAACAGCTGCAAGAATTATATTAGCACAAGCTTGGAAGACAGAAGAAATACCAACGAAAGAATAATGGCAAGAGAAACTTCTGGAATATGCAGAACTGGCAAAATTAACAGATAAATTACATGAAAAGGATAACGACTTTAAAAGAGAATGGGAACCATTTACGGAATATATGAAGAAGCAACACAATTGGACTCACTGGCAGGGTTTGAATAAACAAAAACAATTGTATATAACAAAAAGTAAGATTATACGTATGGGGGAAATTTTGGGAAACAACACACAGGGTCAGTAATATGGAAATAAAACAAAATGGGAATATGAGGGCAGTCCAGGGGAGGAGGGGGGGAATATGGAAAATTGTTAGAGAAATATTGTTAGAGGATGTATACATGGAAAAACTGATAATATTTTAAAAAGAAAAAGAAAGAAAGGCCCCAGCCTCCTACCTGTCCAGCCTGCGACACTGGAAGTGAATGGATGAGAGCAGCAACAGGACGCCGGTGTTGTCGGGCTCCTGTCTCCACAGTTGCATGCAGTGCCTCTCAGCAGCTTCGAAGTCTCCCGCCTGGTACTCCCGGTGAGCCAACTCTGCCAGCCCTTGGAAGGAAAGCAGACGTTTTGTTGGTTCTGAAGGATCACCAAGACATTCGGATGGGGGGGGGGTAAACAAAAAGTTAGAAGAGGGGAGCCAAAAGCCGACAGACAGCGGTGTGCAAATAAAAAGGCGCAATGTCTGGCGTGATGCAAAACCCCAAGGGGGTCTGTAGGGCGAATGCAAACAGATCAGCTAAACGTCAAACTACAATTCCCAACATCCCTGACCACTGGTCCTGTTAGCTAGGGATCATGGGTGTTGTAGGCCAAAACATCTGGAGGGCCGCAGGTTGGGGATGCCTGCCTTAGACCAAGGTTGCAGTCGCCAAAACGGAATATCTAGTTGTCATTTGGGGGCAAAAAGGCTCCAAAGTCTTATTTTTCAAATAATGGAACAAGTGTGATTGATTCTGAGCTCAACATCTGGCTAGTTCATTTTGTACAAAGATTACCATAATAAAAGACAAAAGTGGAAAAGACCTAACAGAAGCAGAAGACATCAAGAAGAGGTGGCAAGAATACACAGAGGAACTATACCAGAAAGAAATGGATGTCTCGTATACCCCAGGTAGTGTGGTTGCTGACCTTGAGCCAGACATCCTGGAGAGTGAAGTCAAATGGGCCTTAGAAAGCACTGCTAATAACAAGGCCAGTGGAAGTGATGATATTCCAGCTGAACTATTTAAAATTTTAAAAGATGATGCTGTTAAGGTGCTACACTCAATATGCCAGCAAATTTGGAAAACTCAGCAGTGGCCAGAGGATTGGAGAAGATCAGTCTACATCCCAATCCCAAAGAAGGGAAGTGCCAAAGAATGCTCCAACTACCACACAATTGCACTCATTTCACATGCTAGCAAAGTTATGCTTAAAATTCTGCAAGGCAGGCTTAAGCAGTATGTGGACCGAGAACTCCCAGAAGTGCAAGCTGGATTTAGAAGAGGCAGAGGAACCAGAGACCAAATTGCAAACATGCGCTAGATTATGGAGAAAGCTAGAGAACTCCAGAAAGACATCTACTTCTGCTTCATTGACTATGCAAAAGCCTTTGACTGCATCAACCACAGCAAACTATGGCAAGTTCTTAAAGAAATGGGAGTGCCTGATCACCTCATCTGTCTCCTGAGAAATCTCTATGTGTGACAAGAAGCTACAGTTAGAACTGGATATGGAACAACTGATTGGTTCCAAATTGGGAAAGGAGTACGGCAAGGCTGTATATTGTCTCCCTGCTTATTTAACTTATATGCAGAATTCATCATGCGAAAGGCTGGGCTGGATGATTCCCAAACCGGAATTAAGATTGCCGGAAGAAATATCAACAACCTCAGATATGCAGATGACACAACCTTGATGGCAGAAAGTGAAGAGGAATTAAAGAACCTTTTAATGAGGGTGAAAGAGGAGAGCGCAAAATATGGTCTGAAGCTCAACATCAAAAAAACGAAGATCATGGCCACTGGGCCCATCACCTCCTGGCAAATGGAAGGGGAAGAAATGGAGGCAGTGAGAGATTTTACTTTCTTGGGCTCCCTGATCACTGCAGATGGCGACAGCAGTCACGAAATTAAAAGGCGCCTGCTCCTTGGGAGAAAGGCGATGGCAAACCTAGACAGCATCTTAAAAAGCAGAGACATCACCTTGCCAACAAAGGTCCGTATAGTTAAAGCCATGGTTTTCCCAGTAGTGATGTATGGAAGTGAGAGCTGGACCATAAAGAAGGCTGATCGCCGAAGAATTGATGCTTTTGAACTATGGTGCTGGAGGAGACTCTTGAGAGTCCCATGGACTGAAATAAGATCAGACGTATCCATTCTTAAGGAAATCAGCCCTGAGTGCTCACTGGAAGGACAGATCGTGAAGCTGAGGCTCCAATACTTTGGCCACCTCATGAGAAGAGAAGACTCCCTGGAAAAGACCCTGATGTTGGGAAAGATGGAGGGCACAAGAAGAAGGGGACGACAGAGGACGAGATGGTTGGACAGTGTTCTCAATGCTACAAACATGAGTCTGACCAAACTGCGGGAGGCAGTGGAAGACAGAAGTGCCTGGCGTGCTCTGGTCCATGGGGTCACGAAGAGTCGGACACGACTAAACAACAACAGTTCAGATGACAACCTTGAGTGAGGTTAAGATCTTTGAGAACTGAAAGAAGAAAAGCCATCTATACTGACCCATTCTGGCCTCTTTTTCTTAAGGACGACTGCTCCTGCTCAGGGTGGATAAAAATCAATGGTTTTTTTAATTAACTTTTTAAATTAAAAAATCAGACTTTTTTATTCAAATCGGATTTTTTTTATTTAAATTGGATTTTTTTTAATTAAATCAGATTTTTTAAATTTAAATTGGATTTTTAAAATAAAATGCTTTTGGAGGAAAATTTATTCTAAAGAAAGTTTTCTATTTAAGTTATAGTCCAAAGGCTATTCATCAGGAAATAAGGATTTGTTTTAAGTTTTTCATGTGTGCTAAATGTCTTAAGGGTTTTTTTATTAAAAAATTGTTCAACCACATCAGTTAACCAACATGGATACATATGCTCATGTTATTGTTTCAGTTAAATTAATTGTTTAAATTGTGATGAAGGAAATGATTCTTTTTCTCCTTCAAATCAAGTACAGCAGAAAAGTTGTCCAAATAGAAACTGTTAACTTATTAAACCTCACCATCATTTCATAATTATCGGTCTATGTATTTCTAATAGTAGAACCAAATCAGTCATTTTTGATATAACTGTAAAAACGACTCTGAAAATTGATGATTCAAAAAAGGAAGCCTTCCTTCCAGTTGTCAATAATAAGAGGATGCCAGCAAGGTTGAACCTTTCTGTTAAAAAAGGATTTTATCATTCCAAAAAGAAAACCTTCCTCCACTTGTCAATATTAAGAGCAGGGGTAGGCAACCCAAGGCCCAGGGTCTGGATCTGGCCCCATTGCCTTCTAAATCCGGTCCACAGACGGTCTGGGAAGCAGCATGTTTTGATATGAGTAGAATGTGTGCTTTTATTTAAAATGCATCTCTGGGTTATTTGTGGGGCATAGGAATTTGTTCTTTTTTCCCCCTTCAAAATATAGTCCAGCCCAACACAAGGTCTGAGGGACGGTGGACCAGCCCCCTGCTGAAAAAGTCTGCTGACCCCTGTAACTGGGTGTTGCCCAAAGCTGAGCCAACATCCTGCCCACCCGTGGCAGAAAAACCAGGTGAGACTTGAACCCCATAATGTGTGCTGCAGAAAGAGAGAAATCCCATTTGTGATGTGAAAGTAGCTTTAGATACCCATCACCATATTTTTCGCTCCATAAGAGGAAAACAAGAAAAAAAATATTCTGAATGAAATTCTGAATGAAACAGTGCATCTCTGGGTTCATAGGAATGTGTTCATTATTATTTTTTCCCAAAATAATCCGGCCCGAGGGACAGTGGACTGGCCCCCTGCTGAAAGTTTGCTGACCCCTGTACAGTACTAGATTGTGCGAGTGTCTTTCCTCAATAAACCAAGTCTTCAGCCAAAGACGCACAGGTAATTCAGGATATTCAGACCAGAGGCATATTTGGGGGGGGGGGGAGTGAACCAGCAACTCAAGATGAGCAGATCTAAGAAGTGTAAATCCACTTACTTATTTGCCCCAGGGGGCAGTTTGGTCAAGCTGGGTTTCAAGGCTGCCGAAAGGCACAGAGTTTGCCCGCCCATCCCAGCAAACAGCTGCTGCCCTGCCTAGTGACTGTATTTTTCCGTGTATGAGACTGTATTTTCCCCCAATTTCTTTAATTCTTGATTTCCTCGACATCTGATGGGAGGGCGTTCCACAGGGCGGGCACCACCACCGAGAAGGCCCTCTGCCTGGCTCCCTGCAACCTTGCTTCTCGCAGGGAGGGAAGCGCCAGAAGGCCTGCGGGAGAGCCTACTGTGAATAGGCTCTATAGGCAAAGTGAACTCAACACAGGCTCTCCTTGTGCATCACCCGCATCGAAACAAGAGCAAAAGAGAGAGCAAACAATAAGAGAGGGAAAAGAAGCAAGAGCACCTCAATTTCAGCTCTCCCTCCGGCTCCTATTTATTTGGCTTAGTGTAAAGAAGAAGCTCCCCTAAACATGAAGATTTACAGCCGGACAAAAGGTGTATTTTAACATTTTGGTGGGAGCCACCCAGACTGGCTGGAGAAACCCAGCCAGATGGGCAGGGTATATGTCAGGCACCCCCCAAACTCAGCCCTCCAACTATTTTGGGACTACAACTCCCATCATCCCTAGCTAACAGGACCAGTGGTCAGGGATGATGGGAATTGTAGTCCCAAAACAGCTGGAGGGCCAAGTTTTGCCATCACTGGGTGAAGAATCCAGAACCAGCGAGATCAAGCCTTCCACAAAGACTAGAATAAATTTACATTTGAAAGACAACTGTAAGTAATTAACATCAGTAGCAGGGTGATCTGAAGATTTGCCAGAAGAAAGGCAACCAAATTCAGGATGAATAATGTAATTAACTTCCGGAATGACATCACAAGAACAGGAAAGGACGTGAAATGCATGGAAGCAAAATTGAAGTTTGTAAAAAACCATTGGGCGGGAGGGAGGCTCAGCAGAGCTAAAGAGATTTCGTATGAAGACATGTTGTCATGCAATGCGACTATATGTAAAATGAATAAAAGATATTTTTAAAAAGATGGGCGGGGTATAAATAATAAATTAATAATCATCACCAGTTGTTGTCACTAGACCAGGCATAGGCAACCTCGGCCCTCCAGATGTTTTCAGACTACAATTCCCATCATCCCAGACCACTGGTGTTGTTAGCTAGGAATGATGGGAGTTGTAGTCTCAAAACCTCTGAGGTATCCAAGGCGGAGACCCCCCCACCGCGGACCGGCCCTCTCACCGTCGGGAGCCAGGCCTGGGGACCCCCCCCCCGCCTCCTCCTCCTCAGTCCGACACCGAAGGAGAGGCTCCCTCGCCTCCCAGCGCCCGGGGACTCGCGCGCTCCTCGCGGTTCCCTCCTGAGGGGCGAAGCGCTTCCTTCGCCGCCGCCAGTACCTGTGCTGTCGGAGACGTTGCCCACGGAGGTCGCCATGGCTCCGGCGACAAGGCTCGGCTCCACGTCCGCCGGGGGCAGCGACGACTCACGAAATGGCGGTCGGGGACGCGCGCGGAGGGGGACGCTAGCCGCGGCCGGATCTTCTTTTGACAAAGTAGTCCCTCCCTTTCCGCGCCTCGGGGTGGGGCGACGCGCTTCCCTGCCGCCGGAGAAGTCGGAAAGAAGAAGGGAGGCGGGACGCCGAAATAGCCTGGGCTGGAGGAGCCGAAACGGCCGCCGAGGGAGGAAAACGTTCGCGTGTATCCCTCCGCCGCGCGAAAGCCGATACACTGCGGTAATTTGATGAGGCGCGCTTGCGCCATGCAGGACAGTCGCCTCGCCTAAGCCAAAGAAATGTGCGCGCTTCGGGGAACGCTCGCCTCGCCTCAGCGAAAGTAAGGCTGAGGCGTGTCACGCAAGGGGGGGGGGGAGAGAGCGGGAAAGATGGCCGAGGGCAACTCCCATCATCCCTAGCTAACAAGACCAGTGGTGAGGGATGGTTTTATTTGGGTCTGGGTAAAAGGCGGATCCTCATGGATCCTACACTTTTTAAAAAAATAACTCCAACAAATTCAGTGTCAAATCACACCTAGAAGGCACGGCTACAAACTGGGCTATAAAAAACGTGGATCCAACAATTTGCCACGCTGCAGCACCACAAAAACATGGATCCGAGGCACGGATCCTCAAGAATTCATATGACTTTTTCATTCAAATTAAATAAAACCACCATGATACTGTAGACTATGTCTTACTCTGTAGACAGCATCAAAAAAACATGCATCCACTGTTTCGTGGGGCCACAGGGGCGCAAAAACATGGTTAAAAAACACGGATCCTCATGAATCCTCGTGATTTTTGAACTAGATCAGCCCAAAGTCAACATCAGATAAAACATCATGGCGGGTCTGCATAAAAGGCGGATCTACACGGATCCTCATGGATCCTCCACTTTTTAAAAAATAATTCCAACAAATGCAGTGTCAAATCACACCTAGAAGGCACGCCTACAAACTGGACTATAAAAAACGTGGATCCAACACTTTGCCGCGCTGCAGTACCATAAAAACATGGATCCGAGGCACGGATCCTCATGAATTCATATGATTTTTATATTGAAACAAAATAAAAACACCATGCTACTGTAGACCACATCTTAGTCTGTAGGAGGAACCAAAAAAATCACGCATCCACTGTTTCGTGGTGCCGTAATGGCGCAAAAACATGGTTAAAAAACACGGATCCTCATGAATCCTCATGATTTTTGCACTAGATCAGCCCAAACTCACTTTCAAATTACACATCATGTCCAGGGGCACAACATCCACCACAGAAATCACGGATCCATGGCTTCCTGGCCATACCATGGCCCAAAAACGTGGTTTTCAAGTACAAATCCTCATGAATCCTCACACTTTTTGCAGTGGACCAACCCAAACTCACCGTCAAATCACACATCATTCCCAGGGGCACTGCCTGCACCACAGAAAACTCGGATCCACGCCTGCCTGGCCACGCCCTGGCCCAAAAACGTGGTTCCGAAGCACGGATCCTCATGAATCCTCATGATTTTTGCACTAGATCAACCCAAAGTCACCATCAGATCAAACATCATGGCCATGGCCACAGCATCCACCACAAAAATCACGGATCCACAGCTTCCTGGCGAAACCGTGGCCCCAAAACGTGGTTTTCAAGAACGGATCCTCATGGATCCTCACGCTTTTTGCATTGGGCCACCCCAAACTCACCGTCAAATCACACATCATTCCCAGGGGCACAGCCTGCACCACAAAAAACTTGGATCCACGGCTTCCTGTCCAATCCAAGGCCCAAAAACGTCGTTTTGAAGCACGGATCCTCATGGATCCTCACTCTTTTTGCACTAGATCAGCCCAAACTCACCATCAAATCACACATCATTCCCAGGGGCACAGCCTGCTCCACAGAAAACTCGGATCCATGGCTTCCTGGTCACTCCATGGCCCAAAAACATGGTTTTGAAGCACGGATCCTCATGGATCCTCACGCTTTTTGCATTGGGCCAACCCAAACTCACCGTCAAATCACACATCATTCCCAGGGGCACAGCTTACACCACAAAAAACTCGGATCCACGGCTTCCTGGCCACTCCATGGCCCAAAAACATGGTTTTGAAGCACAGATCCTCATGGATCCTGACTCCTTTTGCATTGGGCCAACCCAAACTCACCATCAAATCACATATCATGTCCAGGGGCACAGCCTGCACCACAAAAAACTCGGACCCACTGCTTCCTGGCAATGCCATGGCCCAAAAACGTGGTTTTGAAGCACAGATCCTCATGGATCCTCACGCTTTTTGCATTGGCCCAACCCAAACTCACCATCAAATCACACATCATGTCCAGGGGCACTGCCTGCACCACAAAAAACTCGGATCCACGGCTTCCTGCCCACTCCATGGCCCAAAAACGTCGTTCCGAAGCACGGATCCTCATGGATCCTCACGCTTTTTGCACTAGATCAGCCCAAACTCACTGCCAAATCACACATCATGTCCAGGGGCACAGCCTGCACCACAAAAAACTCGGATCCACGGCTTCCTGGCCACTCCATGGCCCAAAAACATGGTTCCGAAGCACGGATCCTCTTGGATCCTCACGCTTTTTGCATTGGGCGACCCCAAACTCACTGTCAAATCACACATCATTCCCAGGGGCACAGCCTGTACCACAAAAAACGTGGATCCACGGCTTCCTGGCCACTCCATGGCCCAAAAACGTGGTTCCGAAGCACGGATCCTCATGGATCCTCACGCTTTTTGCATTGGGCCAACCCAAACTCACCGTCAAATCACACATCATGTCCAGGGGCACTGCCTGCACCACAAAAAACTCGGATCCACGGCTTCCTGCCCACTCCATGGCCCAAAAACGTGGTTCCGAAGCACGGATCCTCATGGATCCTGACTCCTTTTGCATTGGGCCAACCCAAACTCACCATCAAATCACACATCATGTCCAGGGGCACAGCCTGCACCACAAAAAACGTGGATCCACGGCTTCCTGGCCACTCCATGGCCCAAAAATGTGGTTCCGAAGCACGGATCCTCTTGGATCCTCACGCTTTTTGCATTGGGCGACCCCAAACTCACCGTCAAATCACACATCATTCCCAGGGGCACAGCCTGCACCACAAAAAACTTGGATCCACGGCTCCTGGCCACTCCAAGGCCCAAAAACGTGGTTTTGAAGCACGGATCCTCATGGATCCTCATGCTTTTTGCATTGGGCCACCCCAAACTCACCGTCAAATCACACATCTTTCCCAGGGGCACAGTTTACACCACAAAAAACTCGGATCCACGGCTTCCTGGCCACTCCATGGCCCAAAAACGTGGTTTTGAAGCACGGATCCTCATGGATCCTGACTCCTTTTGGATTGGACCACCCCAAACTCACTGTCAAATCACACATCATGTCCAGGGGCACTGCCTGCACCACAAAAAACTCGGATCCACTGCTTCCTGGCAATTCCATGGCTCAAAAACTTGGTTTTGAAGCACGGATCCTCATGGATCCTTACACTTTTTGCATTGGGCCACCCCAAACTCACCGTCAAATCACACATCATTCCCAGGGGCACAACTCACAAATCATGAGTTGCACTACAAAAATCACAAAAATCCCCTTACCTGCACTGTTAATGTCACCACTGCAATATTATTATTAGAGCCGATAGGAGAATATATGACTACCGTATTTTTCGCTCTATAGGACACACTTTTTACCCTCCAAAAATTAAGGGGAAATGTGTGTGCGTCCTATGGAGCGAATGCAGGCTCCTTGGCTTCAGCGATAGCAACACGAAGCCTCCGAAGCGCAGAGGGAGCGCTCCCTCCACGCTCCAGAGGCTACGCGTTGCTTTCGCTGAAGCCTGGAGAGCGAGAGGGGTCGGTGCGCACCGATCCCTCTTGCTCTCCAGGCTTTGCTTCACTGGAGAGGCACTGCACAACGTTTCCTCTCTGTGCAGCGCCCCTTCAGTGAAGCTGGAGGAGAAATGGAAGGGGCTCCGTTTCTCATCCCGCTTCGCTGAAGGGGCGCTGAGCGGAGAGGGGGAGATTTTTTTTCTCCTTGCTCTCCCCCTCCTATGGTTCGGTGCGTCCTATGGTCCGGTGCGTCCTATAGAGTGAAAAATATGGTATACATTGTACCAAGATATGGTTCAAATACATGCCAAAGTATTAAAGAGGAGAAAAAATATGAAACTGCTTACATACTGTCAACTAATATCCAGATTCAAGAAAGACTGTATGGCAAACATACAGTGAAAATCAGTGAAAAGATAGAATTTGAGTCCATCATAACAGAGTTCTACCTTCTGGGTAAAATTTATAAACTATTACTCAAATATGACACCAAGCCCGAACAAGCAAAACCTTATATGACAAAATGGATTCAAAAATTTTAAGAGCAGTTCACAGTAGAACAGTGAGAACAGTTATGAATAAAGGAATAAAATTTACTGCAAATTAAGCCCTAAAACAAAATTGGTACAGTGGAACCTCAGGTTGCAGACATAACCCGTGACTGAGGCACGTCCGCAACCCACAGCGTTCGCATCCTGAAGCGCCACGTCTGCACAGGCACTGGTGCAATTTGGCGCTTCTGCGCATATGAAAGACCCAGTTCTCTGAGTGCATGTTCTGGAAGCTGGGCAATAGGGGCAGTACAGGATTCCTTTTGGTGTACTGACCTCCCCGCTGCACCAAGGATTCCCTGCCCGAGCTGCTTCAGGTCATCGCGGATGTTCTCCTGGAGATACCTAGTTTGGTTGTCCTAGGGGATTTTAACATCCATGCCAACATGACCTTACAAGGGGCTGCTTGGGACTTCGTGGAAAGCATGGCCTCCATGGGGCTGTCCCTGAATAAGTTTGGCCCAACTCATAGTCACGGACATGCCTTAGACCTAGTGTTCACCAATAGTGACATGGGTGATATGACACTAGGTAAAAGTGAAACAAAAGAAGTGCCATGGTCAGATCACTTCCTGGTGCAACTGGACTTCTCCGTGACCCTTCTCCTCTGCAGGGAGGTGGGACCAATGCGGATGGTCCGCCCCCGCCACTTAATGGATCCAAATGGTTTCCAGTGAGTGGTAGGGGATGTTTTATCCCATGTTGATGGCCTTTCAGCTGATTCCCTGGTGGCCCGCTGGAATGTGGAGTTGACCAGGGCTATCGACTGTCTGGCTCCGAAGCGCCCTCTCTGAATGCATGGAGCCCTGACAGCCCCGTGGTTTTCTTTGGAGCTGCGGGTGAGGAAACAATCGCTGAGACGGCTAGAGTGCCGGTGGCAGAAAACTCATTCTGAATTGGACCGGACACAGGTTAGAGCTCAATGTCGAGCCTACCAAGTGGCGATAGCAACAGCAAAGAAGACTTTCTTCACCGCCTCTATTGCATCTGCAGAAAATAGTAGCAGGAGACTCTTTCTGGTGGTTTGCAATTTAACGGAACCACCTTTACCACCGGGGCCTTGTAAAGACCCCAAGACCTCCTGCAACGATTTTTCAATTTTTTATGCAGATAAAGTTGCTCATATTCGGAAGGAGGTAGACAACACTGTGGGAGCAGGGTCGGGGCGAGAGAGTGCTAGAGCTCTGTCTGGTCAAGTTGCATGGAATCAATTTCAATCCGTTACCCCCGAGAATGTGGACAGGTTGCTTGGATGCGTGAAACCAACCACCTGTCTCCTTGATCCTTGCCCATCCTGGCTAATAAAAGCAAGCCGGGAAGGGCTGGGCAATGGGCTCTGCGGGGTGGTGAATGCTTCCCTCTGTGAGGGGGCATTCCCAGACCCGCTGAAAGAGGCGGTCATTAAACCGCTTCTTAAAAAAACATCTTCAGACCCGGCCAGTATGGCCAACTATCGCCCAGCCTCAAATCTTCCATTCTTGGGCAAGGTGATTGAGCGGGTGGTTGCTGAACAACTCCAGGCACGCCTGAAAGAAGCGGACCATTTGGATCCCTTCCAATCGGGATTCAGGTCTCCTCATGGGACTGAAACTGCCTTGGTCGCGACAATCGATCATAACATCCTTCTGGACCGTCTAGAGGAGCTGGGAGCTGAGGGCACTGTTATACAGTGGTTCTGCTCCTTCCTCCTGGGCTGTGTCCAGAAAGTGGTGGTGGGGGATGAGTGTTCAGACTTACTTGTGGGGTGCCTCAGGGTTCCGTCCTCCCCTCCATGCTTTTTAACATCTACAAGAAGCTGCTGGGAGAGATCATCAGGGGGTTTGGGCTTGGTGTCCATCAATATGCGGATGATACCCAGCTCTACCTCTCTTTCAACTCAGAACCAGTGAAGGTGGTGAAGGTCCTGTGTGAGTGCTTGGAGGCGGTTGGAGGATGGATGGCAGCTAGTGGATTGAGGTTGAATCCTGACAATAATGAAGTTCTGTTCTTGGGGGACAGGGGGTGGGCTGGTGTGAAGGACTCCCTGGTCCAGAATGGGGTAACTGTGCCCCTGAAGGGCCAGGTGCACAGCCTGGGAGTCATTTTGGACTCACAGCTGTCCATGGACGCACAGGTCAATTCTGTATCCAGGGCAGCTGTCTACCAGCTCCATCTGGTACGCAGGCTGAGACCCTACCTGCCCGGAGACTGCCTCACGAGAGTGGTGCATGCTCTTGTTATCTTCCGCTTGGACTACTGCAATGTCCTCTACGTGGGGCTACCTTTGAAGGTGACCCAGAAACTACAACTAATCCAGAACGCAGCAGCTAGTCTGGTGACTGGGAGTGGCCACCAAGACCATATAACACATGTCCTGAAAGACTTACATTGGCTCCCAGTACATTTCTGAGCACAATTCAAAGTGTTGGTGCTGACCTTTAGAGCCCTAAACGGCCTCGATGCAGTATACCTGAAGGAGCATCTCCACGCCCATCATTCTGCCCAGACACTGATGTCCAGCACCAAGGGCCTTCTGGTGGTTCCCTCACTGTGAGAAGCAAAGTGACAAGGAACCAGGCAGAGGGCCTTCTTGGTTGTGGCGCCCGCCCTGTGGAATGTCCTCCCATTAGATGTCAAAGAGATAAACAACTACCTGACATTTAGAAGACATCTGACGACAGCCCTGTTTAGGGACGTTTTTAATGTGTGACTTTTTAATGTATTTTTATTTCATTTTTTGGGAAGCCACCCAGAGTGGCTGGGGAAACCCAGCCAGATGGGCAGGGTACAAATATATATATATATATATTTGTAGTAGTAGTAGTAGTACTTTGTAGGATTTGATAATCTTTATAGGTCTTTTAAATTTCTTATCTATACACGCAGCCTCTCTCACGGCGGCCGTACAGGCTGTATGGGCAGCTGCTCTCCTGGTGACCATACGGGCAGCCATGCATGCACAGTCCGTACAGGACATCATCCAGGACTTGTTACCATATTATAGCTGCCACAAAATCTATCGGCATGCCACCAGAACCAGGGAAGCCTTGCCAGTTGCAGCTCACACAGTTGAAGTGAAATAAAAGAGTAGATCGGAAAGAAAGTTCCCCAGACTGCAGGAAAAGATAACAGTAGCTCTAGCAGCTGATTCAGTGCAGGCTGCTGAGGGGTTTGACTCCTTAAGATCACCAACTGACTATGAGACACCTGGAAAGCACTCAGCCTCAGATGACCTCCACTCCAAAAGGTGGGAAAGAGGATTTGACAGTGACCAATATTGATTATTTTGATAGCAGCCCCATATTCTCAACACAAAGTGAGAAGTGTTTGGACAAATCACTGATTTGTACATCAGTTCCCCCATGGCACAACTGTACCTTCCCCACACTCAGTCTACAAACCATGGGACTTGGGTTCAGTTGGCAACATCTGTGTGTATGACTATGACATAAACGCACTGAAAGGATCAAACTGGATAAATGATCGCATAATAGATGCCTTTATTGCCTCCAGGGTGATCATGGCCAAAGAGCTAGGTCACAATGGAACAATTTTCCCACTTACCGTACTTGCCACTTCATGCAGATATGTCAAAGATTGCCAGTGCAAGCTCTGAAGAACTGTTTGAGATTTGGAGTGCTAAAGAAAGATGTTTTGATTATTCCAGTAAATGACAGAGAAGTCCACTGGAAACTGATAGTAACCATTTTTAAAAGGAAGACCATGCTCTATCTAGATTCCAAACATGGATTGAACCACTCTGTGATTGATGCAATAACATCCTTCTTAGCATGTCTATATGAGATGGATTCAAAATATCCCTATAGTTTTGCGGCTGATCATTTTTTGCACCAACTGATATACCCAGGCAAGGTACCGTAATTCCAGTGACTATGGTCCTTTCACATGTACCATTGCCCATCTGATTGCTTCTGCTGCCCAATTACAGTTCATACAAAAGGATATGGCTGCCATTAGACCCTGGATTGCAAAAGAAATAATACAGTACTGTGGGAAAACCTATTTTGAAGGACAAGACAAATATTTTCAAGTGGAAATTGATGCTGTTCCTCCCAAGAAGAGACAAATCTTGAACGAGATTTATATTACTGTGTCTCGATCATGCCCAGAGGGATGGAAGGATACACTAACCTATTGCTCAGATATCCTTGTTTGAAGGCTGCTGGTCACTATGTTTCTTGAAGGAAGGGTGCAGGAGGCCCAGTGGTGACCTAACTATGGCTTACTGTGAAGGAAACTGCAAGGACTGGTACCACTGCTTTCGCATAGGCATTGATTCAAAAGATCTTCCAGAGGTTTTTATGTGTCCAGACTGTCAATCCACTGTGGCCAAATAGATTTTGAAACTGCGAACTGTCATATTCCACAGGTTGGTATAATACAGCAAAATCCAAACATATAGTTTTCATCATCATGGCAGGGATGGTCCTTTTCCATAGAATTCTTATTTATGGAGTTAGTTTTTATATCCTGCTTTTCTCTACTTGAAGGAGTCTCAAAGTGGCTAAAAATCTCCTTTCCCTTCCACCCCCACAACAGACACCTTGTGAGGTAGGTGGGGCTGAGAGAGTTCAGAGAGAAGTGTGACTGGCCCAAGGTCACCCAGCAGCTGCAGGTGGAGGAGCGGGGAAGCGAACCCAGCTCACCAGATTAGAGTCCACCGCTCTTAACTACTACACCACAGAAACGTATCTCTTAAAACTCTGGAGCAAGCTGTTCAGTTCAGCCTCATAGTGATACTGATTTGTGGAGGGAAGGTTGGTGATGAGCAAGATCTGTTCCCATTTCCCAACACAGAGACCATAGAGCAGTTTCTTTTGGGGGCTGAACCTGCAGAGTGTTTCTGTTCAGAATTTCCGTGGCAGAAATTGGCTAAGTGCCTTTATAAACATTCAGCTTCTCAAATCGAACCCCATCATGAAACTTTCAGGTGTAGCTGTTGGAGGTGGAGGCAGAGAAGGTGCTAGTCCTTACCTCCCTCCTCCCAGCCTATCATTGCCCAATGGACTGAATTTCAGGGCTTTTGCATGTAAAGGGCAAGCTTGTTCTTTACTTGTTTAGACTCTTTAAACTTGGAAACAGATATTTGGCTCCATGACCAAAATGACCAAAAGGGTCAGCTTCTAGAGGACTGGAAAGATCATAATTGTACTTCCCCTATCCTCAGCCCTAACTCCGTTGAGTATTTTTTGTTATGAGACTGAGTGTTTGGGGCTGATGCTGTAGCATTCTTGTCTGGGGGCTTGATGGAAAAACAGAAAAGTGACCCTCACCTAACTCTCCAATGCCCTTCAACAAGAATGCTGTAGGAAATATTGCTAAGCCCAAAGGGAGGCAAGAATTTGCTTCAGCTCACCTTGTTAATGGCAGAGCAAAAGCTATGCGTGTGTCATTCTCAATCAGTCTACTTTCAGGACTGATTTTAGAACCCTCTTATATCAGGCCACATGGTCACTGGAGGTGGCCCCATCATGCAAACTTGACTATCCACACAGGGACCATCTATTTTTGTTTTTTTCCCTGATACTGGATTTTAAGTTACAGTTACATCTTTTAAAACAGCTGTCAGTATATCACACTTTATTCCACTTGCCTTCCAAAGGAACACGTGGCTCTCCCCACATAGCGGGTTAGGTTGAGACTGCTGATCCAAAGTAATCAGTAATTTTTACGGTAATTACAATCCTGCTTTCCCTTGTACCAGCTTACCTTGACTTCAGTAAGGCCTTTGAAAAGGTCCCCCATGATATTATTGCAAAACAACTAGTAAAATGTGGGCTAGACAAAGCTACTGTTAGGTGGATTTGTAATTGGTTGATGGGCTGAACCCAAAGAGTGCTCATCAGTGGCTCACCTTCATCCTGGGAAAAAATGACTACTGGGGTTCCACAAGGTTCTGTCCTGGGCCTGGTGCTATTCAATATTTTTATAAATGATTTGGATGATGGAATAGAGGGTGTGCTAATCAAATTTGCAAATGACTGCAAACTGGGAGGGGTTGCTAATACACCAGAGGACAGGGTCAGAATTCAAAATGACCTGAATAGCCTAGAGAGCTGGGCCAAAATCAACAATATGGAGTTCAGTAGGGAGAAATGTAAGGTACTGCACCTGGATAGAAAAAATGAAATGCACAGGTGGGGGACACTTGGCTTGACAACAGTACCTGTGAAAGGGATCTGGGAGTCTTAGTCGACCACAAGCTGAATATGAGTCAACGGTATGATGTGGCAGCTAAGAATGCCAATGCAATTCTGGGCTGCATCAATAGGAGTACTGTATAGTGTCTAGATCAAGTGAAGGAATGCTACCACACTATTCTGGTTGGTTGGTCAGACCACACCTGAAGTACTGTGTCCAGTTGAAGAAGGATATTGTCAAGTTGGAGCATGTCCAGAGGAGGGTGACCAAAATGTAAAAGGTCTGGAATTCAAGCCCTATGAGGAGAGACTTAGGGAGCTGGATTTGTTTAATCTAGAGAAGAGAAGATTAAGGAGTGACATGATAGCCATGTTTAAATATTTGAAGGGATGTCATGTTGAAGAGGGAGCAAGCTTGTTTTCTGCTGTTCTAGAGACTAGGATGCAGAATAATGGATTCAAACTATGGGAAAAGAGATTCCACCTGGGCGTGGTAATCCAGTCAGGGAAAAAGGGAGGCATACTATGTTTAGGGCACCGTTTCCAGCCCCTTCCCCTTTTCGGGGTGAGCATAGTGGATTCTAAAAAGGGCTGCTCAGTCATGGATACAGCTGCTGAGCTGCTCAACGGCCTCATTCCTTGAGTCAGAACGACTGACCGCCCATGTGTCGGTTCATGACTAGGGGCTTCACATTCCTGCCACAGTAGCCATTTAGTGATGGCCATGGGGGGAGGGTTTGGGGAGGTTGGGTTTGGTTTTTGGAAGACGCCTGTGCGTGAATTTGTTTTATGTGTGTAGATCAGTGCACGCTGACCAACGCACAGTCTTCGCAGTAGGGCTCTGTTCTGATGGCATGAGTAGTCACGACAAACTGGTGGATCCTATCTGCTGCAGCCTTCATCCGCCTTCAGAGCCGTTGTAACACACTGCTTGTTATCACCCGCCTGTTCTGCCGTTGAGGACTTCTTGGATCATTCTTTGTCTAACTCCTTCCCTGTTATGTACTAAGCTTGGATCCTAGAACAATAGGCAAGTAGGATCCTAGAATGCAAGAACTGATTGGCTTGCAGGAAAAGACCAATCAGGCTCCAGGAGGGAAGCAGAATCAGCTAGTCAGACGGGACTCATTGTGTAAATAATGTACAGTGGTGCCTCGCAAGACGAAATTAATTCGTTCCGCAGGTCTCTTCATCTTGCGAGTTTTTCGTCTTGCGATGCACGGTTTCCCATAGGAATGCATTGAAAATCAATTAATGCGTTCCTAGGGAAACCGCCTTCAGACCAGGTCCGGGGACAGTCTGTCCCCGGACCTCTTCTGAAGGCTGGGGGGGGGGGACAAGGGCTTTTCTTCCCACCCCCAGCATTTTAAAAAACCCCGGGACAGCGGAGGACTTCTCCGCTGTCCGGGCGATCTTAAAATGCTGGCGGGAGGCATTTTAAAATCGCCCCGGGACAGCGGAGGACTTCTCCGCTGTCCGGGGCGATTTAAAAGCCCCTGGGAAGGCAGGCAGGGGGGACAAAGACTTTCGCCCCCCGCCCGCCTTCAGAAGGTGTTCCCGCCCCGCCGCCTGGCTTCGGAGCATCGTTCCGAAGCCCGGCGGCGGCGGGAGGAGGCGTTCCCGCCCCACCGCCCGGCTTCGGAGGAGGTCCGAGGACAGTGGGGAAGACGCGCTGCGCTTCCCCTCTGTCCCGGATATTTCCCTATGGGCTGTCGTCTTGTGAAGCAAGCCCATAGGGAAATTCGTCTTGCGAAGCGCCTCCAAAATGGAAAACCCTTTCGTCTAGCGGGTTTTCCGTCTTGCGAGGCGTTCGTCTTGCGAGGTACCACTGTATATAAAAGCCTGAGGTTTGGGGGGATATTCAATCACTGTTTTACAAGCTGCAATAAAGAGCATGAAATCACTACAGGACTCTGAGCATATTTAATTTTCTTTGACCTTACCACCTTGGGTGACCCTGCTGAGAGTACGAGATTCCCAATGGCTTCACTCACAAGGGTCATAGGAATGTGCAAGCCCACTCACCATGACAAGTGAGAGAACTGAGATAGATTGCACTGAGCCCTGGTTCTCATTAGACAAAGTGTTCCACCAAAAAGGCTCTGGCTCTGGTTGAGGACAGCTGGATATGTTTTGGGCCAGGGACCACCAGTAGGTTGCTGTTAGATGAGCGCCACACTCATGGGGGTTAATTGGAAGATAATTCCCACAGATAAGAAAGGTCACAGACTGTTTAGGGCTTTAAAGATTAGCACCAAAACATTGAACCTGATTTGATACTCCACCTGGAGCCAATCCAGCTGATGAACAACCAGCTGAATGTGGGCTCTCCACAAAGTCCAAGTAAGAACTCATGCATCTGCATTTTAGACCATTTGGAGTTTCTGGAGCAGTCTCAAGGGTAGCCCTGCATCTCTCTCTCTCTCTCTCTCTCTCTCTCTCTCTCTCTCTCTCTCTCTCTCTCTCTCTATCACATTTATACCCTGCACTCCCCGGCTCAGGTGTACAGCAAGTTAAAGTAGTCTAGTCTGCAGGTGACTACTGCATGGATCACCATGGCTAGGTTGGAAAGGGACAGGTACGGTACCGATCTCCTAACCTGATATAGATTCAAAAATTCCAGTTTGGCTACATTTGTGACCAATGCCTCCATAGAGACATAAGCATCCAGGATCACACCGGGACTCCTGAAGACGGCTACAGGTGACTATTGCACCCCATTAAGAGCTGGGAGCTGGCAAACCAAACTGAAATTATTCTGGCCCAGCCATTGGACGCCCATCTTTAATGGATAGATGGATAGAGATTCAGCCGACTCAGTTTCCTCCATCCCAGCACACCCACCTAAAAATTGGCCAATATATCCAGGGTAGCATCTGGCAGTAGATCCATGATGTTTGTGGTCAGATCTGTGGTTATGTACAAGATATTTGAATAAAGGGTGAGTTTGGGTTGGCCCAATACAAAAAGCGTGAGGATCCATGAGGATGCGTGCTTCAAAACCACGTTTTTGGTCCTTGGATTGGCCAGGAAGCCGTGGATCCAAGTTTTTTGTGGTGCAGGCTGTGTCCCATGGCATGAAGTGTGATTTGACAGTGATTTAGGGGTGGCCCAGTGCAAAAAGTGTGAGGATCCACGAGGATCCGTGCTTCAAAACTACATTTTTGGGCTACGGTGTCGCCAGGAAGCCATGGATCCGAGTTTTTTGTGGTGCAGGTTGTGCCCCTGGCCATGATGTGTGATTTGATGGTGAGTTTGGGTTGATCTAGTGCAAAAATCATGAGGATCCATGAGGATCCGTGCTTCGGAACCACGTTTTTGGGCCATGGAGTGGCCAGGAAGCTGTGGATCCGAGTTTTTTGTGGTGCAGGCTGTGCCCCTGGGAATGATGTGTGATTTGATGGTGAGTTTGGGCTGATCTAGTGCAAAAAACGTGAGGATCCATGAGGATCCGTGCTTCAAAACCACGTTTTTGGGCCATGGAGTTGCCAGGAAGCCGTGGCTTCGGACCTTCCTGTGTTCTTGATCCCTGCTCGGCCTCCTGTTCCTGACTATCCGGTACTCCTGTTCCCTGCTCGGCTTCCTGTTCCTGACTATCCAGTACTCCTGTTCCCTGCTCGGCCTCCTGTTCCCGACCATCCGGTGTTCCTGTTACCTGCTCAGCCTTCTGTTCCAGCGTTCCTGTTCCCCGCCCGGCTCTCTGCATCGGACCTCGCCCCTCTTCGTGTGGACTCTGCTACACTCACGGTACCTTACCCCCGGGACCAGCACAGTTTGCTCCCGCCACACCCGCACTCCCCCTTCGTAGGGGTGCGTTCGGGAAGAGCCAGAGGCCATGGCTGACCAGGCGGCTGCACTGGTGACTTTGGCCCAGGAGAACCAGGCCTTGACTCACAGCAGCTCAGTGACGCGGTTGTGGCACTTCAGCAACGCTTGGAAGCCCTACCGGCTCCTGGGGCCGACGCCCCGGCTCCTGGCAAGTACCCAGTGGCTTTGCCTGAGAAAGACTCCCCCTTGCTGGCAGACTATACGGGGTTTTGCAATCGTTTGGAGGTCGCGTTCGGCAACCCCCAGAAAGGGAGTCAAGCCAACCGGGCGATTCGGCGTTTGAAACAGGGCAAGTCCACGGTGGCCGCATATACCACGGAGTTTCGGCTGTTGGCACAGGACTTGACCTGGAATGATTCGGCACTGCGGGACCAGTATCTCGAAGGGCTTTCGGACGAGGTACTGGACCAGTTGGCCACAATGGAACGCCCCACCACGCTAGACACTCTCATTCAACGGAGTCTACAAATAGACGACCGGTTGGAGGATCGTCGTCAGGCCCGGGGTCGCCGACACTTCCAGTTCACGGCACCAGCTTTTTCCGGCAGCCCCACGGTCACAACTGATTTAACGGAGGAGCCTATGCAGCTCGGGGCAGTGCGGCCACGCCTTTCCCCCGCAGAGAAGGCGCGGCGTCGGGAGGGAAATCTCTGTCTTTACTGTGGCGGAAGTGGACACTTCGCTCGGTCTTGCCCTGAGAAACGCCAGCCGCAGGGAAACCGCCAACCCCAGTAGCTGATGGCCCTAGCTACCGGGGGTCCCAAACCGCGCAGAATGGGCCTGCACCAATGGACTTGCAACATCTTATGGTTTCGGTACGTTTATACCCTCCAGGTGGGCTCTGGATCCACACCCATGCTTTGGTAGATTCAGGGGCAACCCGCTCCTATATGGACGCTGCTTTTGCCGCCCATCATCAGGTGCCACTTCGGAACAAGCCAGTACCGGTCCAGGTGGAAGCGATTGACGGACGACTTCTGTGTTCAGGTGCCGTTACTCAGGAGACCCAGCCCCTGGTCCTGTGTTTCCAGCAGCACCGGGAGTTGCGAACTTTGGACATTGCCTCTATGCCCCGCTTCCCCCTGGTGCTCGGGATGGACTGGCTGGAAGCCCACAACGTTCAGATTGACTGGGTCAAACGGACCGTGCACTTCCCAGACCCATGTTCCCATGCTCAATCCGGGACGCTGGCGGCCGCGCCCTCAGAGGAGGCAGCACCCACGCTCCCAGCCGTGTATCAGGACTACCAGGACGTGTTCGAGGAACGGGGGGGCAGACCAGCTGCCGCCGCATCGGCCTTTTGACTGCGGCATAGACCTCCAACCCGGAGCGCCTTTACCAGTGAGTCGCTTATATTCTCTAACAGAGCCAGAGCGCGAGGCTTTGCAGGACTTTTTGCGCAAGAACCTGGAGCGTGGGTTCATTAGGCCTTCCACCTCGCCTACCGCGGCACCAGTGCTTTTCGTTAAGAAGAAATGTGGGGAACTCCGCCCTTGCCATGATTACCGAGCCCTGAACAAAATTACCGTCCCAGACCGGTACCCCTTGCCCCTTATCTCGGAGCTGCTGGAGCGGGTGCAAGGGGCACAGGTGTTCACCAAGCTGGACCTCCGGGGGGCCTACAACTTGATTCAGATCCGAGCCGGGGATGAGTGGAAGACAGCGTTTGGGACCCGGTACGGGCAGTTCGAATATTTGGTTATGCCTTTCGGTTTGTGCAACGCGCCTGCTGTGTTCCAACGCTACATCAACCACGTGTTTCAGGACTTGTTAGACAAGTACGTGGTGGTGTATTTGGATGACATACTGATTTACTCCCGTGACCCGGCTCGCCATGAGGGACATGTCCGGACCGTGCTGCAACGCTTGCGTGAGCACCGTTTGTACGCAAAGCTCAGCAAGTGCGAGTTCCATCAGCGGACTGTGGACTTCCTTGGTCACCGGCTCTCTCCGGATGGGGTGCAAATGGACCCGGGGAAGGTGACAGCGGTTCAAGAATGGGCGGCACCCCGGAACTGCAAGGACCTACAACGTTTCCTGGGGTTCGCCAATTACTACCGGACCTTCATCGCTGATTATGCTCATCGCACCACCCCGTTGACCCGGCTACTGCGCCCAAAGACGCCGTTTTCCTGGGACAAGGAGGCAGAGGAGGCGTTTCAGGGGTTGAAGGCCTGTTTCCAGAGGGCACCAATCTTACAACATCCTGACCCCTCTCGACCCTTTGTGGTGGAGACCGACGCCTCCAGTACGGCTCTCGGTGCCGTCTTGTCTCAACAGGTTGGTCCTGAAGCGCCACTCTTACCCTGTGCCTTCTATTCCCGCCAGCTCCTACCAGCGGAGCGTAACTATACTGTGTGGGAGCAGGAACTACTGGCCATCAAGGTAGCCTTTGAGGTCTGGCGCCACCATCTTGAGGGGGCACGACATCCGGTGGAGGTGAGAACCGACCACCGGAACCTGGAGTACCTCCAGACCACCCGCAAGCTGAACCAAAGACAGATCCGGTGGGCGTTGTTCTTTTCCCGGTTCCAGTTTCGGATCCGCTACATCCCTAGCTCTCAGAATCAGAAGGCGGATGCCCTGTCCCGGAAACCTGAAGACAACGCAGACACGGTACAGCAAGCAGAACCCACCACGATCCTACCTCCGGCTGCATTCCTGGCCACCCAGGAGGCGTAGCCACTGCAGGTTCGGGTGCGGGAACAGCAGCGGGTCGACGCTTGGGCCCAGGAACGACTCCGGGAACTGGCTGAAGGGTCCAGCCCACAGTATCCGGGGCTGGTCCTGCATCAGGTCCTCCTGCTGCACCACGGTCGTCTGTACATCCCGCCAGGGCCACTACGGCTGGAGGTTCTCCGGATGGCCCATGATGCCCCAGCAGCGGGGCACTTTGGACGGTATCGGACCACCCATCTGGTCAGTCGTGAGTTTTGGTGGCCCCGCCTGAAGGCTGACGTGGCTCGCTACGTTGCTGGTTGTGATGTCTGCCGGCGCGCCAAGGGACCTACCGGGCGACCCCCCGGCCTACTTCAGCCATTGCCAGTCCCACCGCGCCCTTGGCACACGGTTTCGTTGGACTTTGTAGTGGACTTACCCTCGTCTCGTGGCTGTACCTGCCTTCTGGTTTTCTCTGACCATTTCACCAAGATGGTGCACTGCGCTCCCTGTCCATCTGTACCCACAGCCAAGGAAACTGCTCAGCTGTACCTTCAGCATGTCTTCCGCCTGCATGGACTACCTGAGCGCGTGGTGTCCGACCGGGGCGTTCAGTTCACATCCCGGTTCTGGCGAGCATTACACCAGACCCTCGGGACAGAGGTCTGCCTCTCGTCAGCCTACCACCCACAGACCGATGGCCAGACGGAACGGGCGAACGCGGTGCTGGAGCAGTACCTCCGGTGTTACTGCAGCTACCAGCAGGATGACTGGGTCGACCACCTGGCATTGGCGGAGTTCGCCTATAACAACGCGGTGAATGCGTCCACCTAGCAGACCCCGTTCCAGGCCAGTTATGGTTATCATCCACGGCTGTTTCCAGAGGTGCTGCCGGCATCCGCGGTCCCGGCGGTGACGGAGTGGCTTCAAGAGCTCCAGTCCCAGCAACAGCTTTTGGTGGAGCAACTGCACCAGGCCAAGGAGGCGTACAAAGCCCAGGCCGACCGCCACCGCCAGGTGGGGCCGGAACTTCGTGTCGGTGACCTGGTTTGGCTCTCCACTCGCCACCTCCACCCCTCTCGACCTTCGCGGAAGTTGGACGCCCGCTTCACCGGCCCGTTCCCTATCGTAGACCAAGTCTCTCCTGTGGCATTCCGTCTCCGGTTACCCGCAACCCTGAAGGTTCACCCGGTCTTCCACAGGTCCCTTTTGAGTCCGGTGGCCCCACCCGACGAGTTCCACCCGAACCGTCCCCGACCGCAGCCGGTGTTGGTTCGGGGAGAGCCTGAGTACGAGGTGGAACGCATCCTGGACTCCCGATACCGCAGGGGAAAGCTGCAGTATCTCATTGACTGGAAGGGGTACGGACCGGAGGACCGTTCCTGGGAACCAGCGGCCAACGTCCACGCACCTGCCTGCCTCCGAGAGTTCCATGCGACGTACCCCGGCAAGCCGGGTCCGGACCCTCGGTTGAGGGGGGGGCCTGGGAGGGGGGATGGTGTGATGGCCTGGGATTCCGATTTGGAGGATGAAACAGAGGAATCCCAGCCTGCACAGGAGTCCCCGCCTCCAGGGCCGGCTGAACTGGGGCAAGGCCTAGATGCTGAAGAGCCTGCACCTGTGGCAGTGCATCAGGAGCTGGCCCCAGGTGAAGCCCTTCTGGCCCCAGAGGGGCTTGATGACTCAGTGGCCACAGGTGAGCCTCCTCCAGGGCCCAGTAACCCTTCGGCCTCTCCTGATCTGCAGAGGCTTAGGGCAGAGAGGCGAAGGGAACTGGTTGCCCCCAGGAGGAGTGCTCGCCTTAAGGCCAGAGGAGGCGGGGCTCCTGGGGGCCGGGACCGCCCCTGGCCTTAGAAGAGGATAAAAGCCCAGTCAACCCGGCCCCAGGTTGCGGGAGCAACGTCGTTGTTGGCTTCGGACCTTCCTGTGTTCTTGATCCCTGCTCGGCCTCCTGTTCCCGACCATCCGGTGTTCCTGTTACCTGCTCAGCCTTCTGTTCCAGCGTTCCTGTTCCCCGCCCGGCTCTCTGCATCGGACCTCGCCCCTCTTCGTGTGGACTCTGCTACACTCACGGTACCTTACCCCCGGGACCAGCACACTGCAGCTTTCCCCTGCGGTATCGGGAGTCCAGAATGCGTGCCACCTCGTACTCAGGCTCTCCCTGAACCAAAACTGGCTGCGGTCGGGGACAGTTCGGGTGGAACTCGTCGGGTGGGGCCACCGGACTCAGAAGGGACCTGTGGAATACCGGGTGAACCTTCAGGGTTGCAGGCAACCGGAGACGGAATGCCACAGGCGAGACCTGGTTCACGATAGTGAACGGGCCGGTGAAACGGGCGTCCAGCTTCCGAGAAGGTCGAGAAGGGTGGAGGTGGCGAGTGGAGAGCCATACCAGGTCACCGACGTGGAGTTCCGGCCCCACCTGGCGGTGGCGGTCGGCCTGGACTTTGTACGCCTCCTTGGCGTTTTTATATTTTGTAAATGGAGGCGAGTATGAGGCTTGGGATTCCTACTGTGGAGGTGCGAGGGAGGTATGGCGGTGGGGGCAGATGTCATAGGCGAAGGGGATCGAGATACGGATATGCTCGTACCCCTTCCAATCTGCGCCCCATCCCGAGAGACGAGGGTAGGGTGAGCAAGGATTACTCACCTCCGTCACTGGTGTTGTGCAATGCCAGGTCTATAGGCAACAAAACCGCCACCCTGCGAGATTTCATCATCTCGCAGGGGGTCGACCTGGCTTGTGTGACGGAGACCTGGGTGCGCGAAGGGGATACTGTTACCTTACGAGAGATGGCGCCCCCGGGTTTTTCCGTCCTCCACCAGTCACGGACTGCGGGCCGGGGGGGAGGGGTGGCATTATTAATCCGGGAAGATTGTTCTTTCAGGGCTCTACCACCGCCATCGATTCCCGGGCATTGAATGTGTTGGCCTAGTGTGGGGCTCCGAGGTGAGCTTGGCTGTCTGGCTGGTGTACCGGCCACCTAGCGCACCAGCAGCCACCCTGTCAGGCCTGCTGGAGGCGGTGGCCGGCTGGGCCTTGGAGTTCCCTAACCTATTGGTATTGGGGGACTTCAACATCCATGCCGATGCCACTCCCTCCTCACAGGCTCTGGACCTGGTGTCTTCCATGGCGACACTAGGGCTCTCCCAGTTTGTTTCGGGCCCCACACATCAAGCAGGCTACACGCTGGATTTGATCTTTGGTGTCGGTATAGATGTGATCATGTTTCCTTCGATCAAGGTGCCATGGTATGATCACTATGCTCTGAAAGCCAGGATTGATGTTCCACCCCCACCCTGCTTAGGTGGCGAGCCGATTTGGGCTCGCCCGCGGAGGCTGATGGACCCTGATAGGTTCCGTCAAGCCTTGCGGGACCTTTCTCCCCCTGGCGACTCATTGACTGAGCTTGTTGAGGGCTGGAATACCCAGCTCCTGGCAGCCATCAATGAGATCGCACCTAAGCGCCCTCTGCGACCCCGCAGAAACCCGGCTCCCTGGTTTACTGAGGAGCTCCGGAAAATGAAGCGGGACCTCAGACGGCTAGAGCGAGTATGGCGGGGTGCCCGTGACGGAGCCTCAAGAACATCTTATAGGGTTTTTATGAAAACCTACGAGATGGCAGTGAAGGCCGCTAAGAAGTCCTACTTCTCGGCCTCCATTGCATCCGCTAGCTCTCGCCCGGCACAATTATTTAGTGTAATTCGGTCTTTAACGTCCCTCGAAGGACAGCCAAATTTAAATAATAATTTGACACACAGCTGTGAGGCATTTGCGAGCTTTTTTGCGGAGAAGGTCCTGTCGCTCCGCCATGACCTCCCTGCCAATTTGGATACAATAAAGGAACTGGAGGCCCCTCGACTGTCCTCGGGTCCAGTATTGGACCACTTTGACTGGATATCCCCAGCCAATGTGGACAGACTCCTCCGAGCTGGAAAGCCCACCACTTGTCCTCTCGACCCGTGCCCGTCATGGCTGATTAGAGAGTGTCCAGACGAGGTGCGGGCCCCCCTGGGGGATATCATCAATCTGTCCCTTGGCACCGGGACATTCCCAGGGGAACTGAAGGAGGCAGTGGTGCGTCCGCTCTTAAAGAAAACATCATTAGACCCCTTAGATCTATCCAATTACCGCCCAGTTTCGAATCTTCCATTCCTGGGTAAGGTGATTGAGAGAGCGGTTGCTGAACAGCTTGGTAGGTTTCTGGATGAAACATCGGCTCTGGATCCATTCCAGTCCGGCTTCCGCGCTGGTCATGGGACCGAGACGGCTCTGGTCGCCCTAACAGATGATCTCCGCAGGCAGCTGGATCGAGGCGGGTTGGGGCTGCTGATTCTTCTAGACCTGTCAGCAGCCTTCGACATGGTTGATCACGAACTCCTGGACCACCGCCTTGCCGACGTGGGGATCCAGGGCACAGTCCTTCAATGGCTGCGCTCGTTTCTCTCTGGTTGGGGACAGAGGGTGGCGCTTGGGGGGAACTGTCATCCCGCCACTCCTTGGTGTGTGGAGTGCCCCAGGGTGCGATACTCTCCCCGATGCTTTTTAACATCTTTATGCGCCCCCTCGCCCAGCTTGTCCGGAGTTTTGGGCTGGGTTGCCATCAGTATGCTGATGACACCCAACTCTATCTGTTGATGGATGGCCATCCTGACTCGGCCCCAGACACACTGATCAGATGCTTGGAAGCTGTGGCTGGATGGTTACGTGGGAGCCGGTTGAAGTTAAATCCTTCGAAGACAGAGGTCCTCTGGCTGGGGCGGGACGATATGGGATTGAGGGGGCAACTCCCATCTCTTGCGGGGGTGCAATTAGTGCCAGCACCGTCCGTGAAGAGTTTGGGTGTAATCTTCGATACCTCCCTCTCCATGGAGGAGCAGATTGCAGCTATAACAAAGGCGACATTTTTCCATCTCCGCCAAGCTAAGCAGTTGGCTCCTTACCTCTCTCGCCCTGACCTAGCCACTGTGATCCACGCGACGGTCACCTCCAGACTGGATCATTGTAACTCGCTCTACGTGGGGCTGCCCTCGAGATTGACCCAGAAACTCCAGCGGGTGCAGAATGCCGCAGTGAGACTCCTTACGGGGTCTTCGCTGCGGGATCACATTCATCCGGTGCTATACCAGCTGCACTGGCTCCCGGTGGAGTACAGGATCAGGTTTAAGGTGCTGGTTTTAACCTTCAAAGCCCTATACGGCCTAGGACCCTCGTATGTACGGGACCGCCTCTCCTGGTATGCCCCACAGAGGAACTTACGGTCTTCAAATAAAAACATCTTGAAGGTCCCAGGCCTCAGAGAGGTTAGGTTGGCCTCAACTAGAGCCAGGGCTTTTTCGGCTGCGGCTCCAACCTGGTGGAACGCTCTGTCACAAGAGACAAGGGCCCTCCAGGACTTGACATCTTTCCGCAGGCCCTGCAAGACAGAGCTGTTCCACCAGGCCTTTGGTCAGGGCGCAGCCTGACTCCCTCCTTTGGCAATCTTTACAATACTTTAGTTTATGGTTGCCATCAATTTTGATTTTAATTAATTCTTTGATGTTTTTATAATGTTGCACTATTTTAGTGTTGTTAGCTGCCCTGAGCCCGGCTTCGGCTGGGGAGGGCGGGATATAAATAAAATTTATTATTATTATTATTATTATTATTATTATTATTATTATTATTATTGGCCTGGCGCAGCTGCTCCATCAACAGCTGTTGCTGGGACTGGAGCTCCTGAAGCCACTCTGTCACCGCAGGGACCGCAGATGCCGGCAGCACATCTGGAAACAACCGTGGATGAAAACCGTAACTGGCCTGGAACGGGGTCTGCTGGGTGGACGCATTCACCGCGTTGTTGTAAGCGAACTCCGCCAATGCTAGGTGGTCGACCCAGTCATCCTGCTGGTAGCTGCAGTAATACCGGAGATACTGCTCCAGCACCGCATTCGCCCGTTCCGTCTGGCCATCGGTCTGTGGGTGGTAGGCTGATGAGAGACAGACCTCTGTTCCGAGTGCCTGGTGCAAAGCTCGCCAAAACCGGGACGTGAACTGAACGCCCTGGTCGGACACCACACGCTCAGGTAGGCCATGCAGGCGGAAGACATGCTGAAGGTACAGCTGAGCAGTTTCCTTAGCTGAGGGTACGGATGGGCAGGGGGCACAGTGCACCATCTTTGTGAAATGGTCGGAGAAAACTAGAAGGCAGGTGCAGCCACGAGACGGGGGTAGCTCCACTACAAAGTCCAGAGAAACTGTGTGCCAAGGACGTGGTGGAACTGGCAACGGCTGAAGAAGGCCGGGGGGTCGCCCGGTCGGCCCCTTGGCCCGCCTGCAGACATCACAACCAGCGACGTAGCGAGCCACGTCAGCCTTCAGACAGGGCCACCAAAACTCACGGCTTACCAGATGGGGGGTCCAATACCGCCCAAAGTGCCCCGCTGCTGGAGCATCATGGGTCATCCGGAGAACCTCAGCCCGCAGCGGCCCTGGTGGGATGTACAGACGCCCGTGGTGCAGCAGAAGACCCTGATGCAAGACCAGCCCTGGATACTGAGGGCATGACCCTTCGGCCAGTTCCCGGAGGCGTTCCTGGGCCCAAGCGACGACCTGCTGCTGTTCCCGCACCCGAGCCTGCAGTGGCTGCGCCTCCTGGGTGGCCAGGAATGCAGCTGGTGGTAGAATTGTGGTGGGTACTGCTTGCTGTACCGTGTCTGCGTTGTCTTCAGGTTTCCGGGACAGGGCATCCGCCTTCTGGTTTTGGGAGCTAGGGATGTAGCGGATCCGGAACTGGAACCGGGAAAAGAACAACGCCCACCGGATCTGCCTTTGGTTCAGCTTGCGGGTGGTCTGGAGGTACTCCAGGTTCCAGTGGTCGGTTCTCACCTCCACCGGGTGTCGAGCCCCCTCAAGATGGTGGCGCCAAACCTCAAAGGCCACCTTGATGGCCAGTAGTTCCCGCTCCCACACGGTATAGTTACGCTCCGCTGGGAGGAGCTGGCGGGAATAGTAGGCGCAGGGTAAGAGTGGCGCTTCCGGTCCGCACTGCTGAGAAAAAACGGTACCGAGAGCCGTACCGGAGGCGTCGGTCTCTACCACAAAGGGTCGAGAGGGATCCGGATGTTGCAAGATTGGCGCTCTCTGGAAACAGGCCTTCAATCCCTGAAATGCCTCCTCTGCCTCCTTGTCCCAGGAAAACGGTGTCTTGGGGCGCAATAGCCAGGTCAACGGGGTGGTGCGATGAGCATAATCTGCATTGAAGGTCCGGTAATAGTTGGCGAACCCCAGGAAACGCTGTAGTTCCTTGCGGTTCCGAGGTGCCGCCCATTCTCGAACCGCTGCCAGCTTCCCAGGATCCATCTGCACCCCACCTGGTGAGAGTCGGTGACCCAGGAAGTCCATTGACCGCTGATGGAACTCGCACTTGCTGAGCTTTGCATATAGACGGTGCTTGCGCAAGCGCTGCAGCACGGTCCGGACATGACCCTCGTGGCGCGCCGGGTCACGGGAGTAAACCAGAATGTCATTCAGGTACACCACCACGTACTTGTCTAGCAAGTCCTGGAACACGTGGTTGATGTACCGTTGGAACACAGCAGGCGCGTTGCACAAACCGAAGGGCATGACTAGGTATTCGAACTGCCCGTACCGGGTCCTGAATGCTGTCTTCCACTCATCCCCGGCTCGAATCCGAATCAAATTGTAGGCCCCCCGAAGGTCTAGCTTGGTGAACACCTGCGCCCCTTGCACCCGCTCCAGCAACTCCGAAATAAGGGGCAAGGGGTACCGGTCTGGGGTGGTAATTTTGTTCAGGGCCCTGTAATCATGGCACAGGCGGAGCTCCCCACATTTCTTCTTAACAAAGAGCACTGGCGCAGCAGTGGGCGAGGTAGAAGGCCTAATGAAACCACGCTCCAGGTTCTTGCACAAGAAGTCCTGCAAAGCCTCGCGCTCTGGCTCTGATAGAGAGTATAAGCGACTCACTGGTAGGGGCGCTCCGGGCTGAAGGTCTATGCCACAATCAAAAGACCGATGCGGCGGCAGCTGGTCTGCCCCCCGTTCCTCGAACACGTCGTGATAGTCCCGGTACTCAGCGGGGAGCGTTGCAGCAGCCTCCTCAGTGGGCGCAGCTGCTAGCATCTCAGTCTCAGCAGAAGAACTTGGGTCTGGGAAGTGTACAGTCCGTTTGACCCAGTCAATCTGCACATTGTGAGCCTCCAGCCAGTCCATCCCAAGCACCAGGGGGAACCGGGGCATGGAGGCAATATCCAGAGTTCGCATCTCACGGTGCTGCTGGAGGCACAGGACCAAGGGCTGGGTCTCCTGAGTGACGGCACCCGAACGCAGGAGCCGTCCGTCGATTGCCTCCACCTGTACCGGTTCTGGCTTGTTCCGAAGTGGCACCCGATGATGGGCAGCAAAAGTAGCGTCCATATAGGAGCGGGTTGCCCCCGAATCCACCAGAGCATGGGTGTGGATCCAGGGCCCACCTGGAGGGTATAAACGTACCGGAACCATAAGGTGTTGCAATTCAACTGGTGCGGCCCCATTCTGTGCTGTTTGGGACCCCAGGTAGCCAGGGCCATCAGCTACTGGGGTTGGTGGTTTCCCCTGTGGCTGGCACTTCTCAGGACAGGACCGGGCATAGTGTCCGCTTCCGCCACAATAGAGACATAGATTCCCCTCCCGACGCCGCGACTTCTCCGCGGGTGAGAGGTGTGGCCGCACTGCCCCAAGCTGCATAGGTTCCTCCGATGACTCGGCTGTGCCCGTGGAGCTGCTGGTAGAAACTGGTGCCGAGAACTGGAAGTGCCGGCGACCCCGAGCCTGACGACGGTCCTCTAGCCGATCGTCTATCTGTAGACTCTGTTGAATGAGGGTGTCTAGCGTGGTGGGGCGTTCCATTGTGGCCAGCTGGTCCAGTATCTCGTCTGAAAGCCCCTTGAGATACTAGTCCCGAAGAGCAGAGTCATTCCAGGTCAAGTCCTGTGCCAGCAGCCGGAATTCCATGGTGTATGCGGCCACCGTGGACTTGCCCTGTTTCAACTGCCGAATCACCCGGTTGGCTTGACTCCCCTTCTGGGGGTTGCCGAACGCGGCCTCCAAAAGATTGCAAAACCCCATATAGTCTGCCAGCAAGGGGGAGTCTTGCCTGAGCAGCGGCAACGCCCACTTGGCTGCCTGGTCCTTTAACAAACTAATCAAAAAGTGCACCTTGGTGCGGTCGTCAGGGAAGTTCCGGGCGCGCCCCTGAATGTACAGCTTGGCCTGGGCAAGAAACATGGGAAAGCTGGCCGGAGCCCCATCAAATTTCTCAGGCAAGGCTTTAAGTATACCTTTTCCAAGAAACCAGAGGCCTTCCTCTTGGGCATTGTTGGCCAGAAAGTGTTAAAGAAGGATAGAACTTTTTTTATGTATGCAACTACAGCAGCAAGAATACTCATCGCAAAATATTGGAAGACAAAAGATTTACCCACACTGGAAGAGTGGCAGACGCAATTGATGGACTACATGGAACTGGCTGAAATGACTGGCAGAATCCGAGATTTGGGAGAAGAAACAATGGAAGAGGACTGGAAAAAATTTAAGGACTATTTACAAAAATACTATAAGTTGTATGAATGTTAAGAATTTGCACGATTTGGAAATTTTAGCTTCAGCAATTAGATTTGGTGAAACAGGAAATTAAGTTATAAGTAAGAAAAGGTTGAAATTTAAAGTAATATTATGTCTAATTTAAGGTACAAGTAATTGATAAAAGGTATTTTAAATTCAGAAATACAATATCTGAAAGGTACAAAGTAAGGCATGAAACAAGGTAATAATTTGCTGATATTTTTATTGTAAAGAACGCAGGGTGAGGGAGATGTGGGGAAGTCCAGTTGGTTGTATAAAAATGCTTTGGAAAGTTGGATTTCTTCTTTCTTCTTTTTTCTTTTCTTTTATTTCTTTCTTATATTTCTTATATTCTGTATATATCTGACTTTGTATCTGAAAAATGTAATAAAAATATTTTTTTTTTAAAAAAAAAAATCTCAGGCAAGGCCACTGGGTAGTTGCCAGGAGCCGGGGCGTCGGCCCCAGGAGCCGGTAGGGCGTCCAACCGCTGCTGAAGTGCCGTAACTGCGTTGCTGAGCTGCTGCACGGTGTGAGTCAAGGCCTGGTTCTCCTGGGCTATTGCCAACAGCGTAGCCGCTTGGTCGGCCATGGCCTGTGGCTCTTCCCGAACGCACCCCAACAAAGAGGGAGTGCGGGTGTGGCAGGAGCAAACTGTGCTGGTCCCGGGGGGGGGGGAAGGTACTATTACCGTAGCCAAAGTTCAGTCCTGAGTCACTAGCCTGGTAGTAGCTCACAAGCTGAGACGCGAGGTCCGAAACAGGGAGCCGGACGGGGTCAGGAACACTCGAAGATCAGAAGCAGGAAGCCGGGCAGGAAATAGGAACACTGGAAGGTCCGAAACAGGGAGCCGGGCGGGAACAGGAACGCTGGTAGTACAGGTCTAGGTCCGGGTAAAAGCTGATACTCCACAACGACGTTGCTCCCGCAACCTGGGACCGGACTGACTGACCTTTATCTTCTCTAAGGCCAGGGGCGGTCCCGGCCCCCAGAAGTCCCGCCTCTCCTGGCCTTAAGGCGAGCACTCCTCCTGGGAGAAACCAGTTCCCTTCGCCTCTCTGCCCTAAGCCTCTGCAGTTCAGGAGAGGCCGAAGGGTTATTGGGCCCCGGGGAAGGCTCACCTGTAGACACTGAGTCCTCAAGCACCTCTGGGGCCAGAATGGTTTCACCTGGTGCCTGCTCCCGAGGATCTGGCACAGGTGCAGGCTCCTCAGAATCTAGGCCTTGCCCCAGTTCAGCCGGCCCTGGAGGCGGGGACTCCTGTGCCGGCTGGGATTCCTCCGGTTCACTCTCAGAATCGGAATCCCAGGCCATCACAGATAGGTAGTTGTTTACCTCACCAAGATCTTTCATGTCAAAGTGCTCTTTCAGTTGAGCTAGGGCGTTATTGTACATTGTGACATCTTTCCAAAAGAATAAAATATCATCAACATAAAACAAGCAATACAGCTTCTTTTGCCCCTCCTCTTTGACAAACACACATGGATCAGCTTTCCCTTGCTGAAAACCTAGAGAAAACAATGCTTCAGTGAGTTTTGTGTGCCAACACCGTGCACTTTGTTTGAGACCATAAAGGGACTTCTTCAGAGCACAAACAAATCCCTGTTTTACCTGTACGCCATCAGGTGGAAGCATATAAAGTGATTCACCTAGAGATGCGTACAAAAATGCTGTATTCACATCGTGGTGACTAATGTCTAGCTTCTCCTCTGCAGCTAGCTTGAGCATAAGCCTAATGCTCTCATATCTCACGGTGGGTGAGTAGGTATCGTGATAGTCTTCACCTGGTACCTGTGCAAAACCTCTGGCTACCAATCTGGCTTTGTGTCTGACTATCTTGCCATTTTGATCAGTCTTCGCTTTGAAGACCCATTTGCTTCCAAGCAGTTTCATTCCTGGAACTACTGGAACTAGCTCCCATGTTTTGTTCCTTTCTAAGGAATCAAGCTCAGCCTTCATGGCATTTAACCATGGCTCAGCTTCCTTAGAATCCAAATCCTGGATTTCTTGGAAACTTGAAGGTTCAAATACCTTCTTGGAGCTTTTAACAGCTGCTACTGCTGTCTTAGCATATTCATCAGCAAATCTCTTTGGAGGTCTGCCTTTTGTGGCTCTTTGTGACCTGCGAATTAGCCTTAAGTCCTCAACACTTTCCTCTTCCTTCTTAGGAGAAAAGTGGCCTATTGTGAACAATGGTTCTTCCAATTCTTGATCAGAGCTTTCAGAGGGTCGCATAGAGGCTTTCACACTCTTGAAATCCTCTGAATCATCCGATTCCGTTTCAGACTCAGAATCAGAACCTTCATTAGTGGGTGTGGGTTGTTGCGGCTGCTTTTGCTGTTGCTTATCCTCAGTCTCATCACTGTCATCAGGATAACATTGGAAAATTCCCACATTCTCCCACCACTTGGCATTGTACTCAACACTTCTTGTGAGCTTAATTGTCTTAGAGTCAGTCATCATTATTCTGTAAGAACCTTTCTGATAACCTAGAAAGATACCATGCAATCCACGCTTGCCTAACTTGGAGCTTTGTGGTGTGTGAACCCACATGTCAGAACCAAAAATTCTCATGTGTTTGATGTACGGTTTCTTGCCAAACATCTTCTCATACGGGGTACAACCAATCGCTGAAGATAACCTGCGATTGTAACTGTAAACAAAACACGAGAGAGATTCGGCCCAATAACTCTCTGGAAGATTGGCATCATGCAGCAAGGTTTTTAACCCTTGAAGCAATGTCTGATTTGCCCTTTCGCAAAGTCCATTCTGCCATGGCGAGCGAGGACTGGACAAATCGTGTTGAATTCCTTTCTCAGTCAGAAAAGCTTCAAACTGCTGAGAAGTGAATTCTCCCCCGCGATCAGTGAAAAGAGTCTTTATCTTCTTACCATGCACATTTTCCAACCAAGCACAGAATTCCTTGAACCTTGGAAAAGCCTCTGATTTCTGCTTGAAATTGTACACATAAATATACCTGGAAAATGCATCAATGAGAACCATGAAGTACCTATTTCCACCCAAAGAGGGTGATAGTGGACCAACTAAATCAGCATGAACAACCTGGTATGGTTCTGTAGCTTGCCTACTAGAAACCTTACCTTTCGCAGCCATTTTCACCTTGTTTGCTGCGCATGCCATGCACTTCATGTGGTACCTGCAGGGTTTAATAGTCATACTTTCAACTAAGGCAGGCATTTTAGATACTGCCTCAAAATGCAAATGACCAAATTTCCTGTGAAAATCGTGAATACATCCTGCCTGCAAACATTTGTTAGAACCTGCAATGCAACAAGTTTCATTCTGCACAACATCATCATAATACAAAACAAACAAACGATCAACACATTCAGCATGCAATACATAATCGTTTTTCTTTGTGATGGTGCATTTCTTCTTCTTGAAGGAAATGTCAATGTTCCGTTCATTCAGCTGCATAACACTGAGTAGATTGTGTGTGGCATCTGGTACGTAAAGCACATCTTGTATCGATAAGTCCAAACTGTGAAGAACAACAGTTCCGTAGCCTTTACTGGGGATCGTGTGATGGCCTGGGATTCCGAGTCTGAGAGTGAACCGGAGGAATCCCAGCCGGCACAGGAGTCCCCGCCTCCAGGGCCGGCTGAACTGGGGCAAGGCCTAGATGCTGAGGAGCCTGCACCTGTACCAGATCCTCAGGGGCAGGCACCAGGTGAGACCATTCTGGCCCCAGAGGTGCTGGAAGACTCAGTGGCTACAGGTGAGCCTCCCCCGGGGCCCAGTAACCCTTCGGCCTCTCCTGAACTGCAGAGGCTTAGGGCAGAGAGGCGAAGGGAACTGGTCTCTCCCAGGAGGAGTGCTCGCCTTAAGGCCAGGAGAGGCGGGGCTCCTGGGGGCCGGGACCGCCCCCGGCCTTAGAAGAAGATAAAGGTCAGGCAGCCCGGTCCCAGGTTGCGGGAGCAACGTCGTTGTGGAGTACCTGCTTTACCCAGACCTAGATCTGCACTCCTGGTGTGCCTGTTCCTCGCCCGGCTTCCTGCTCCTGACTCTCCGGTGTTCCTGTTCCTCGCCCGGCTGCCCGCTGCTGACCCACCAGTGTTCCTGTTCCCCGCCTGGCTCCCTGCTTCTGTTCTACCAGTGTTCCTGTTACCCGCCTGTCTTCCTGCTGCTGCCCTACCAGCGTTCCTGCTCCCCCGCCCGGCTCCCTGTTTCAGACCTCGCGTCTCATCTATTGATCGTCTACCCTGCTAGGGACTCTGGACTGAACTTCGGATACGGTATTAGTACCTTTCCCCCCGGGACCAGCACAGTTTGCTCCCGCCACACCCGCACTCCCCCTTTGTTGGGGTGCGTTCGGGAAGAGTCAGAGGCCATGGCCGACCAAGCGGCTAGACTGTTGGCAATAGCCCAGGAGAACCAGGCCTTGACGCACACCGTGCAGCAGCTCAGTAACGCGGTTACGGCACTTCAGCAGCGGTTGGACGCCCTCCCGGCTCCTGGGGCCGACGCCCGGCTCCTGGCAAGTACCCAGTGGCCTTGCCTGAGAAATTTGATGGGGCCCCGGCCAGCTTTCCCATGTTTCTTGCCCAGGCCAAGCTGTACATTCAGGGGCGCGCCCGGAACTTCCCTGACGACCGCACCAAGGTGCACTTTTTGATTAGTTTGTTAAAAGACCAGGCGGCCAAGTGGGCGTTGCCGCTGCTCAGGCAGGACTCCCCTTTGCTGGCGGACTATGTGGGGTTTTGCAATCTGTTGGAGGCCGCGTTCGGCAACCCCCAGAAGGGGAGTCAAGCCAACCGGGCGATTCGGCAGTTGAAACAGGGCAAGTCCACGGTGGCCGCATACACCATGGAATTCCGGCTGCTGGCACAGGACTTGACCTGGAATGACTCTGCTCTTCGGGACTAGTATCTCGAGGGGCTTTCAGACGAGATACTGGACCAGCTGGCCACTATGGAACGCCCCACCACACTAGACACCCTCATTCAACGGAGTCTACAGATAGACGATCGGGTAGAGGATCGTCGTCAGGCTGGGGGCCGCCGGCACTTCCAGTTCTCGGCACCAGTTTCTACCAACAGCCCCACAGGCACAGCTGAGTCATTGGAGGAACCTATGCAGCTTGGGGCAGTGCGGCCACGCCTCTCCCCCGCAGAGAAGTCACGGCGTCGGGAGGGGAATCTATGTCTCTATTGTGGCGGAAGCGGACACTATGCCCGGTCCTGTCCTGAGAAACGCCAGACACAGGGGAAACCGCCAACCCCAGTAGCTGATGGCTCTGGCTACCTGGGGTCCCAAACAGCACAGAATGGGGCCGCACCAATTGAACTACAACACCTTATGGTTCCGATACGTCTATACCCTCCAGGTGGACCCTGGATTCTTACCCATGCTCTAGTGGATTCGGGGGCAACCCGCTCCTATATGGACGCTACTTTTGCTGCCCATCATCAGGTGCCACTTCAGAACAAGCCAGAACCGGTACAGGTGGAGGCAATTGATGGACGGCTCCTGCGTTCGGGTGCCGTTACTCAGGAGACCCAGCCCCTGGTCCTGTGCCTCCAGCAGCACCGTGAGATGCGAACTTTGGATATTGCCTCCATGCCCCGGTTCCCCCTGGTGCTTGGGATGGACTGGCTGGAGGCTCACAATGTGCAGATTGACTGGGTCAAACGGACTGTACACTTCCCAGACCCAAGTTCTTCTGCTGAGACTGAGATGCTAGCAGCTGCGCCCACTGAGGAGGCTGTTGCAACGCTCCCTGCTGAGTTCCGGGACTATCACGACGTGTTCGAGGAACGGGGGGCAGACCAGCTGCCGCCGCATCGGTCCTTTGACTGCGGCATAGACCTCCAGTCCGGAGCGCCCCTACCGGTGAGTCGCTTATACTCTTTAACAGAGCCAGAGCGCGAGGCTTTGCAGGACTTCTTGCGCAAGAACCTGGAGCGTGGGTTCATTAGGCCTTCTACCTCGCCCACCGCTGCGCCAGTACTCTTCGTTAAGAAGAAATGTGGGGAGCTTCGCCTTTGCCATGATTACCGGGCCCTGAATAAAATTACCACCCCTTGCCCCTTATTTCGGAGTTACTAGAGCGGGTGCAAGGGGCGCAGGTGTTCACCAAGCTAGACCTCCGAGGTGCCTACATTTTGTTCGGATCCGAGCCGGGGATGAGTGGAAGACAGCACTCGGGACCCGGTACGGGCAGTTTGAATACCTAGTCATGCCCTTTGGTTTGTGCAACGCGCCTGCTGTGTTCCAACGGTACATCAACCACGTGTTCCAGGACTTGCTATACAAGTACGTGGTGGTGTACTTGGATGACATTCTGGTTTACTCCCGTGACCCGGCGCGCCACGAGGGTCATGTCCGGACCGTGCTGCAGCGCCTGCGCGAGCACCGTCTGTATGCAAAGCTCAGCAAGTGCCAGTTCCATCAGCGGTCAGTGGACTTCCTGGGTCACCGACTCTCACCAGGTGGGGTGCAGATGGATCCTGGGAAGGTGGCAGCGGTTCGAGAATGGGCGGCACCTCGGAACCGCAAGGACCTACAGCGTTTCCTGGGGTTCGCCAACTATTACCGGACCTTCATTGCAGATTATGCTCATCGCACCACCCCGTTAACCCGGCTACTGCGCCCCAAGACGCCGTTTTCCTGGGACAAAGAGGCAGAGGAGGTATTTCAGGGGTTGAAACCCTGTTTCCAGAGAGCGCCGATCTTGCAACATCCGGATCCCTCTCGACCCTTTGTGGTAGAGACTGACGCCTCCAGTTCGGCTCTCGGTGCCGTCTTGTCTCAGCAGTGCGGACCGGAAGCGCCACTCTTACCCTGCGCCTACTATTCCCGCCAGCTCCTCCCAGCGGAGCGTAACTATACCGTGTGGGAGCGGGAACTACTGGCCATCAAGGTGGCCTTTGAGGTTTGGCGCCACCATCTTGAGGGGGCTCGACACCCGGTGGAGGTGAGAACCGACCACCGGAACCTGGAGTACCTCCAGACCACCCGCAAGCTGAACCAAAGGCAGATCCGGTGGGCGCTGTTCTTTTCCCGGTTCCAGTTCCGGATCCGCTACATCCCTAGCTTCCAAAACCAGAAGGCGGATGCCCTGTCCCAGAAACCTGAAGACAACGCAGATACGGTACAGCAAGCAGTACCCACCACGATTCTACCACCAGCTGCATTCCTGGCCACCCAGGAGGTTGAGCCACTGCAGGCTCGGGTGCGGGAACAGCAGCGGGTCGATGCTTGGGCCCAGGAACGACTCCGGGAACTGGCCGAAGGGTCATGCCCTCAGTATCCAAGGCTGGTCTTGCATCAGGGTCTTCTGCTGCACCACGGGCGTCTGTACATCCCACCAGGGCCGCTGCGGGCTGAGGTTCTCCGGATGACCCATGATGCTCCAGCAGCGGGGCACTTTGGGCGGTATCGGACCACCCATCTGGTAAGCCGTGAGTTTTGGTGGCCCCGTCTGAAGGCTGACGTGGCTCGCTACGTCGCTGGTTGTGATGTCTGCAGGCGGGCCAAGGGGCCGACCGGGCGACCCCCCGGCCTTCTTCAGCCGTTGCCAGTTCCACCACGTCCTTGGCACACAGTTTCTCTGGACTTTGTAGTGGAGTTCCCCCCGTCTCGGGGCTGTACCTGCCTCCTAGTTTTCTCCGACCATTTCACGAAGATGGTGCACTGTGCCCCCTGCCCATCCGTACCCTCAGCTAAGGAAACCGCCCAGCTGTACCTTCAGCATGTCTTCCGCCTGCATGGCCTACCTGAGCGTGTGGTGTCCGACCGGGGCGTTCAGTTCACGTCCCGGTTTTGGCGAGCTTTGCACCAGGCACTCGGAACAGAGGTCTGTCTCTCATCAGCCTACCACCCACAGACCGATGGCCAGACGGAACGGGCGAACGCGGTGCTGGAGCAGTATCTCCGGTGTTACTGCAGCTACCAGCAGGATGACTGGGTCGACCACCTAGCCTTGGCGGAGTTCGCTTATAACAACGCGGTGAATGCGTCCACCCAGCAGACCCCGTTCCAGGCCAGTTACGGTTTTCATCCACGGTTGTTTCCGGATGTGCTGCCGGCATCTGCGGTCCCTGCGGTGACAGAGTGGCTTCAGGAGCTCCAGTCCCAGCAACAGCTGTTGATGGAGCAGCTGCGCCAGGCCAAGGAGGCGTACAAGGTCCAGGCCGACCGCCACCGCCAGGTGGGGCCAGAACTCCATGTCGGTGACCTGGTATGGCTCTCCACTCGCCACCTCCACCCTTCTTGACCTTCGCGGAAGCTGGACGCCCGTTTCACCGGCCCGTTCCCCATCGTGTACCAGGTCTCGCCGGTGGCATTCCGTCTCCGGTTGCCAGCAACCCTGAAGGTTCACCCGGTATTCCACAGGTCCCTTCTGAGTCCGGTGGCCCCACCCGACGAGTTCCACCCGAACTGTCCCCGACCGCAGCCAGTTTTGGTTCAGGGAGAGCCTGAGTACGAGGTGGAACGCATTCTGGACTCCCGATACCGCAGGGGAAAGCTGCAGTATCTCATAGACTGGAAGGGGTATGGGCCGGAGGTCCGTTCCTGGGAACCAGCGGCCAACGTCCACGCGCCTGCCTGCCTCCGAGAGTTTCATGCGGCATACCCCAACAAACCGGGCCCGGACCCTCAGTTGAGGGGGGGGGCCTGGGAGGGGGGATCGTGTGATGGCCTGGGATTCCGAGTCTGAGAGTGAACCGGAGGAATCCCAGCCGGCACAGGAGTCCCCGCCTCCAGGGCCGGCTGAACTGGGGCAAGGCCTAGATGCTGAGGAGCCTGCACCTGTACCAGATCCTCAGGGGCAGGCACCAGGTGAGACCATTCTGGCCCCAGAGGTGCTGGAAGACTCAGTGGCTACAGGTGAGCCTCCCCCGGGGCCCAGTAACCCTTCGGCCTCTCCTGAACTGCAGAGGCTTAGGGCAGAGAGGCGAAGGGAACTGGTCTCTCCCAGGAGGTGTGCTCGCCTTAAGGCCAGGAGAGGCGGGGCTCCTGGGGGCCGGGACCGCCCCCAGCCTTAGAAGAAGATAAAGGTCAGGCAGCCCGGTCCCAGGTTGCGGGAGCAACGTCGTTGTGGAGTACCTGCTTTACCCAGACCTAGATCTGCACTCCTGGTGTGCCTGTTCCTCGCCCGGCTTCCTGCTCCTGACTGTCCGGTGTTCCTGTTCCTCGCCCGGCTGCCCGCTGCTGACCCACCAGTGTTCCTGTTCCCCGCCTGGCTCCCTGCTTTTGCTCTACCAGTGTTCCTGTTACCCGCCTGGCTTCCTGCTGCTGCCCTACCAGCGTTCCTGCTCCCACGCCCGGCTCCCTGTTTCGGACCTCGCGTCTCATCTAGTGATCGTCTACCCTGCTAGGGACTCTGGACTGAACTTCGGATACGGTATTAGTACCTTTCCCCCCCGGGACCAGCACAGATCGTGTGGTCATCCGCCTGGTGAATCGCACCTTCCTGTGGTGTAAAAGACACGAACAGTCGCTTATCGTTGCACATGTGGTGGGTAGCTGCTGAATCAACAACGAAGAAAGATCTAGACGTCTTCTGGACCTTTGCGACCTTTGGAGTGAAGCGTGAGACCATTGCCTTGTGCTGCGTTGTCCTGGACACTGGACCTTTGCCTTTGCTTTGGCCTTTTCCATGCGATGAGCTTCCGCTGCGCTGCTCTGTCTTGGCCCTGGGATATCTGCATTCCCTCTTCATATGGCCTAGACGTCCACACGAGTAGCATTTCACTGCCTTCAAAGCTTTGGCGCCATCTGGTGGTTCCACTGCATTCTGGGATGACGTCTGTGAAGACTCCCCCTTACCCATGCAGCTAGCACCCCGGCGGTCTGCTTCATTCAGAATCACGGCAGTAACATAGGCTACTGTGAGCTGAGCAGTTGGCTGAACAGCAATCTGAGTGGCAACGGACTCCCAACTTGGACCCAAAGAATGTAGTATCATGAAGGAATACACAGCCTCGGGAAAGGTGAGTCCTCTCTGTTGCAGCTCATGTCTCAGATTCTGCATCTCCATCAGATGTGTACGCACATCTCCTCCTTCAGCAAGAGCCATACCATGCAGCTTGGCATAGTAGTACATTGAGGAACCAGCTTCTGTCCTCAAGTGAGCCTCTCTTAAAGTGTCCCAAATTTCTCTGGCTGTGGTCTTATCACGCAACAGACAGAGCTCTTCTGGGGATAATATCAATGTAAGAGTTCCCATCGCTTTGGAATCCTTAGCTTTCCATTTGTCTGTAATTGGAGCTGGGGGGTTGTCTGTAATAACTTTGTACAGACCCTCTTTCCGCAGAATAGCCTCTGCATAGAGAACCCAGTCCGCATAGTTTTTCTTATTGAGCTTAGGAATCCCAAAAGCATCAGCCAGCTTTGCATTTGCCATCTTCGCGGCGTTTATTCAAGCTGCGTCACTGCTGCTTCAAACCTCATTCCAAAAGCACGTTCAAAGGTACTTTCGGTTTTCAAGCCTCCCAAGCCTGTGAGCTTGTGCCTCAGAGCCTTTGCCTGTACCGCGGCAAAACAGCTTTAAAAGTTCAAAGTCCAGCCATAAAGCCATGAACTAGAAGCTGGCAGGCTGCCCGGAGCATGAGCACATACCTCTCATCAATCACCTCGACGCGCAGAGCAGATAACGCCGATCCATTTCTCTGTTCCTCTGCCGGCATTCCGACTCGGCTGCTGGAGTCCATCCTTCAGTTTGATTGCGTTTTTCTGGGCCCGGAACCAAAAATGTTGTATTTGCAGAGTCCTGTACACAGCGGAAGGATGAGCAGTACATGCCACATGCTTAACTTTGCCTTACTTTCACTTCAATGTTGAGAGATTACAAACATGCATCTTGCCTCTGCGGGAGCAGAGAAGCAACCGTCCTTCTCCTCGGAACAAAGAACACCGAGAGAGTGAAAAACAGGAAACCAGTGTACGTCACATCCAGTCTCCCATTCCCGTGGGAAACCCAACAGTACTCTGACTGTGGAATGCAAAACATTGTCTCGTGACAAGCACTTCGCTGCACAGTGAAGAAAGCAGAAACCAACAGGCAGTGGGGCTAATTTGCGAGCCATATAGGAGTTGGGCTAAAGATTTTGCTTGAAAGGCTGTTAGGGCCATCGGAAGGAAGCCAGCTCCTTTCCTCCTGAATAATCTAAGGATAGCATTTGCACTTCTTCCTGCTGATATAGCTGATGTGGTCAAGTGTATGGACAATTTGGCATTATAAGAGAAAGTAATGCCTAAATATTGGAAGGTCTTAGTCTGTTCAATGGCGTTTCCGTTTACACTCCAATTATCTTTCCTGAAGGAGCGGTTAAAATGTACAATTTTAGTTTTGGCAAAGTTAATTGTTAACAGTTCAGTGTTGCATTGGTCATTAAACTTTCCTAAGGCACGTTTCAGACCCACTCTGGTTTGAGAGAGAAGAACAGCGTCATCCGCATACATTAAAACTGGTACTTTTCTGCCGTTGGAGAACACAGGGGGGTGGGTTTCAATTTCACGGCAGCATGTGACCAGGGAGTTAACATAGATGTTAAATAGGAATGGGGCTAATAGGCATCCTTGTCTAACTCCTCTTTGGACTGGGATTTCTCTAGAGAGTCTGCCGTCCTGTGCAAGTTTTATCTGGAGGGTATTGTTCTCATGAAGCTTAATCATCAGAAGTAATAGCCTTCTGTTAATACCCATATTGGCCAATTTGGCCCAGATCCTACTCCTGGATACAGAATCAAATGCTGCCTTTAGGTCCACAAAGGCCGCATACAATGACTTTTTCCAATGTTTCACATACTTATAGACAAAGTAATCTAACACTAAGCAGTGATCAATGGTGGAACGTCCAGATGTAAACCCTGCTTGTTCAATTTCTAGCAAGTTATTATGATCTAACCATTCACATAATTTTAGGCATAGATGTTTTGTATAAAGTTTACAGATCACATTCAGGAGACTAATTGGTCTATAATTAGATGGATCAGAGGGGTTGCCCTTTTTAAATATAGGAACAATTATAGCTAGTCCCCAATCTTTAGGGATTTCAGTTGTCTTATCTATATATTAGAATAGATTTGCAAGGACCGGGGCCCACCAGTTTATTTGCGCTTTCAGAAGTTCAGCGACAATGAAATCACTTCCTGGGGCTTTGCCAGATTTCATTTCAGTGAAGGCGGTGAAGGTCCTGTGTGAGTGCCTGGAGGCGGTTGGAGGATGGATGGCGGCTAACAGATTGAGGTTGAATCCTGATAAGACAGAAGTACTGTTTTTGGGGGACAGGAGGCGGGCAGGTGTGGAGGATTCCCTGGTCCTGAATGGGGTAACTGTGCCCCTGAAGGACCAGGTGCGCAGCCCTGGGACTCATTTTGGACTCACAGCTGTCCATGGAGGCACAGGTCAAATCTGTGTCCAGGGCAGCTGTTTACCAGCTCCATCTGGTACGTAGGCTGAGACCCTACCTGCCTGCGGACTGTCTCGCCAGAGTGGTGCATGCTCTGTTTATCTCCCGCTTGGACTACTGCAATGCACTCTACGTGGGGCTACCTTTGAAGGTGACTCAGAAACTACAACTAATCCAGAATGCGGCAGCTAGACTGGTGACTGGGGACGGCCGCCGAGAACATATAACACCCGTCTTGAAAGACCTACATTGGCTCCCAGTACGTTTCCTAGCACAATTCAAAGTGTTGGTGCTGACCTTTAAAGCCCTAAACGGCCTCGGTCCAGTATACCTGAAGGAGCGTCTCCACTGTGAAGGGAACCTGAGCTTACAGGGTTAAACAGCTCAGAGTGTACGCCCTGCCTACTGTTGGGAGAGGGGAGACTCCACGTCATTTCCGAGTCTCTCAAGTCTTTGTTCTGACTCTCTACTTTCGCTTTTGAGGAGAGTGGACGTGTTTTCACGATGCTGTTCGACAATGGATAGTCTGCTGTAAATAAAACTGCTTTTAGCTGCTAAGATCCTGAGTGGACTTTGTTTGAGCACACTGAAGCAGGCACTGAGTTTTTGGGGCTTTCTCTTACCGCTGCTGATCTCTGCGTTTTGCTCAGAACATCGGAATGTGGCCTTTGAAGTCCGAAGCCTGGCCAGGAGCGCAGCCGAAGCGGGCTGGACGCCAAGATTTATCTGATTTATCTGAGCAATAAATCAATCACATGTCACAGGTTATGGACGTTAGTAACCGCAATTAGAGAAAGCTTTGAAGTGCTGTGTGTAAAGGCTGTGAAACTGAGAAGCTGTGTTTTTGCTGCCGGAGGAAAAAGCCCTGCTTTGAGGCTCTGCCTGGGAGAAAGCAGGAGGCTGGCTGAAATGCTGTGTGCTGCAAGGAGCCACTGGAAGCCTCTCCACTGAAGCTGGCTGGTACGCGTGAGTACTTCAAAAGCCCCAATGGGAGTACTGGGGGAGGAGATGGCTGAGCTCCAGGACTTTTATGATGTCCCATTTGAAAAGCTCACAGCCCAGTCCTGGGATATCTGGGTTAGAAGAGTAAGGGGGTGGTTTTTGGCCACAGGGCTCTGGAGTATAGCCCAGACGGAGCCGGCCCCACCCATGCCAGTTGCTGCTGAAGATGGCGCAGCAGACCTGGAGGCTGCTTTGCTGGAAGATAGAGAGCAGAGAATGCAAAGAGAGCTCTGCATGTTGAAAGCCAGCGTGGACGCTTTGCTGTTGCCCCACCTGGAGGGCGTTGAGTCGGCTCAGGCCGCCTGGCAGGTGCTGAGGAGTCTGTGTGATAGCTCAGCAGGAGCCCAGGGCCGGGAGGAAGCCGAGAGCAGGGAGGAAGCTGAGAACCCAGAGGGGGCTGCTGGCCATGTTCCTGACGTTACAGCTGGGAGTAGCTGCTTTGTCTCCGAGGGGCCGTGTGATGTTGTGGCCCGCAACCAGAGTGCTGGGGAGCGTGCAGGCCCAGGCTGTGCACCCAAAGGTGGGGGTGCTGGGAACGCAGAAATGGCTGAAGAGGGAGCTGTGAGAGCTGTTGCTACGCGTCGCCGCTGTTATCGCTGTGGCTCCCCCTCCCATCTGGTGAGAGAATGTCCAGTGGAGGCACAGGAACAGCCGAAGGCCGTCTCCCGTAGCAACCAGATAAAGGGCTCTTCTTCAAAGCGTGGGAAAGGCAAGCCGAAGGCAGCTGGCAGAGACACTGAACATAAACATTTGGCAGCATCTATGGCTACAGTCAAGAGTTGTCAACAGGATGCTGTGCTGACTTTTGTCATAGACAGTGGAGCTTCCCATCATCTCGTGCCATCTGCAGGAGTTCTGGAGAACTGCACCTCTGTAACTTCTGGGAAGACTGTCTGTTTAGCAGATGGGACTAGACACCCACTCACACAGACTGGCTCACTGTTTTGTTCTTTCTTACAGGATTCAATCCAGGCTTATGTTGTTCCAGGACTGTCTTGCGCGTTGCTGTCTGTCAGCGCACTTCTTGCTGAGAACTACAGAGTGTGTTTTGAAGACAATAAGTGCTCTATTTCTAAGAATGGACAGCACCTAGTCAATGTTGAATGTAAAGACAGGTTGTTTGTATTGAATGCTTCTTTTGCAGGTCCAGGTGACACGGAGGAGGCTCAAGCACAGTGTGCCAACGTTCCAGTTCATGATGCGTGTGCTCACCTCTGGCACAGACGCATGGCACACGTGTCCTGGGGGTCAGTGAAAAAGATCCCAGAGTATACGCAAGGGTGCAAAATGAAATCATGTGCTAAGTTTCTAGATTGCAGAGCTTGCAAGTCCGCAAAGGTGAAAACGTGCACATACCCTAGGTCTGAGAGGGTGACCACTAGGGCTTTTCAGTTAATTCATGCAGATTTGTGTGGGCCGATGTCTGTGACCAGTATGGGAGGAGCCAAATATGCGCTGGTTCTGATTGATGACCATACGCGCAACTCCTGGACCTTCACGATCCGACACAAAAGTGAAGCTGCACCGCTAATCAAAGACTGGGTTGCGGCTGTGGAACTGCAGTTTTCCACACGAGTGCAAAACTTTCAGAGCGATCGCGGTGGGGAGTTCACCGGGTCTGCACTGCAAAGTTTCTTCCGCAAAAAGGGGATTCAACACAGGTTGACTTCTCCGCACAGTCCCCAACAGAATGGGATTGCGGAAAGACGGAACAGGACTCTAGGGGAGATGTCCGCAGCTCTTTTGTTTGATGCCGGGCTCCCACAGCGCTTTTGGGGGGAGGCTTGGCGAACGGCCAACTTTATACTGAACAGGTCGTTCAATTCAGTGGTAGGTGACACCCCGTACTTTTTGCTGCATGGAAAGAAACCGAAAATACACTACTTTCGTGTATTCGGTTGTGAAGCGTGGGTTTTGATACCAAAAGCCAAACGCAAGAAAGGTGAACCCAAGTCCCAAAAGATGATTTTTTGTGGGTATGAGCCAGGGACCAAGGGGTGGAGGTTTGCGTATCCGTCAGGGAATCAGTCGAGGATTCTGCTCAGCAACAGTGCTGATTTCTGTGAGTGGCTGGGCAAGGATACATGGGAACCCTGACATCCTGTCAGAGAGTCTGCTTGACTCTGCTGATGAAGAAGAGGAAGAGGTTGAACCTGCTACTGTGGCTCAGAGTCCAGACCCAGTGCAGGCAGAGGGGAGAACTTCTCCCAAGGCTGTGAAGATTGAGCAACGCAGTGCTCCATCTTCCCCCACAGGTTCGGCTGAGAAGTCCAGAAGGCGCAGTAAGTCAGAGGGGGAGCTCTCTGATGCCAAGGACGTTCTGGCTGGCCCTAGTGGGTCAGAGGGGGTTCCTGAAGTAGTGCTGCGTCGATCAGCTCGGACGACCAAGGGGAAACCTCCTGATAGGTTTGCCGTCACTAGCGTGTGGGTCGGAATGGCACAGTGTGAACCCGAGAGTTTTGAGGATGTTCAGAAACTGCCTCAGGAAGAAGCCAGAAAATGGCATGAGGCGATGCAGAAGGAAATGAACTCAATGGAGTCTTTAGGTGTGTTCTCTCTCACGAAGTTGCCGGTGGGCAAAAAGGCCGTGGGTAGCCGCTGGGTTTACCGACTTAAGCCCACAGCGACAGGAGAACCGCAGTATAAGGCCAGATTAGTGGCGAGAGGATTCACACAGCGCAGGGGGTTGCATTATACGGAAGTTTATGCTCCCACCTGTAGGAGTGAATCTCTACGTTTGCTCTTGGCCATCGCTGCACAAAGAGGGTTGCTGGTGCATCACTTTGATGTGGACGTTGCTTACTTGAACTCAGACCTCCAGGAGGATCTGTACATGCTTCCTCCTCCAGGGTTTGAGGGCATTGAGCAAGGTACTGTGTGGAAACTTCACAAGTCAATTTACGGCCTGAAGCAGTCGGCCAGGAATTGGAACTTGTGCCTGAATGAAGCTTTGGAGAAGCTAGGTTTCAGGAAGAGTCTTGCTGACAGTTGCCTGTTCCTAAGAGGATCAGGAGACTCACAGGAACTGGTCTTGTTTTATGTTGATGACATCATCCATATTGGAAAGGCAGACAAACAGGTGCAGAAGTTTGCCAAAGAGCTTGGGAAACAGTTTCAGCTCAAGAACCTGGGTGCAGTAAAGATCTACCTAGGCGTCCAGATAGCGAGAACTGAGGATGGTAGCTTCTTGCTCAGTCAGAAAGGCAAGATTGAGCAGTTGCTTGAGAAGTTCAGAATGTCCGATTGTGCAGGAGTTCGGACACCCATGGAGACGAACTTCGTGAAAGAGAGCCAGCAAGCAGAAAGTGCAGAGTTCGAGAATGCTGAGCTCTTTCAGTCAGCTCTAGGTAGTCTGTTGTATCTATCCCAATGGAGCAGACCAGACATTGCCTTTGCTACCAACCTGCTAAGTAGGGAAGCGTCAAAGCCCAGTGTGAGTGCTTGGCACGGTATCAAGCGGGTACTGCGCTACCTGCAGCATACCAAAGACTTCTGTCTTAAGCTGCCAGCTGAAGGTGAAGCGAAGCTCACATGCTATGCGGACAGTGACTGGGCGAATTTGCAGGACCGCAAGTCTGTGTCTGGGTTGGTGGTAAAGTTTGGGAAGTCACTAATTGGGTGGAAGTCCCGGAAGCAAAGTCTCATTGCGCTGTCTTCTACTGAGGCTGAATTCAGTGCACTGTCAGATTTGTGCCGGGAACTAGAGTTCTATAGATGCTTGGTGCAAGAGATCTATGGAGATTGTAGCTTGCCCATCACGGTTTGGGAAGACAATCAACCTTGTTTGAAATTGGCTGAATCTGCGCAATTTAAGGCCAGAACCAAGCATCTGGACATACGTTTCCAAAATGTGTGTCAGAGTGTTCAGTCAGGTTTGATACGGCTGAAGTATTGTGCCAGTCACAATAACTTGGCCGATGGCTTTACCAAACCTTTAAGCTTCCAGCGTCATGGGGAGTTTTGTGGTGGTTTGGAGTTGGGGGTAAGTTCTGTACATACTTTCCCCACAGTAGCGCAGGACGAGAGGGGGTGTGAAGGGAACCTGAGCTTACAGGGTTAAACAGCTCAGAGTGTACGCCCTGCCTACTGTTGGGAGGGGGGAGACTCCACGTCATTTCCGAGTCTCTCAAGTCTTTGTTCTGACTCTCTACTTTCGCTTTTGAGGAGAGTGGACGTGTTTTCACGATGCTGTTCGACAATGGATAGTCTGCTGTAAATAAAACTGCTTTTAGCTGCTAAGATCCTGAGTGGACTTTGTTTGAGCACACTGAAGCAGGCACTGAGTTTTTGGGGCTTTCTCTTACCGCTGCTGATCTCTGCGTTTTGCTCAGAACATCGGAATGTGGCCTTTGAAGTCCGAAGCCTGGCCAGGAGCGCAGCCGAAGCGGGCTGGACGCCAAGATTTATCTGATTTATCTGAGCAATAAATCAATCACATGTCACATCCACCCCCATCATTCTGCCCGGACGCTGAGGTCCAGCGCCGAGGGCCTTCTGGCGGTTCCCTCATTGCGAGAAGCAAAGCTACAGGGAACCAGGCAGAGGGCCTTCTCGGTAGTGGCGCCCGCCCTTTGGAACGCCCTTCCAGCAGATGTCAAAGCGATAAACAACTACCTGACATTCAGAAGACATCTTAAGGCAGCCCTGTTCAGGGAAGTTTTTAACATGTGATATTTTACTGTATTTTTGGTTTTTATGGAAGCCGCCCAGAGTGGCTGGGGAGGCCCAGCCAGATGGGCAGGGTATAAATAATAAATTATTATTATTATTATTATTATTATTATTATTATTATTATTATTATTATTATTATTATTATTATTATTTATTAGTAGTAGTAGTAGTAGTAGTAGAATTAACGAAGTGATTTCAGTTTCAGATTTTGGGGGCCATGGTGTATCATTATCTAAGGGGATGTTAAGCAGCACAGAAGGACGATGTTCCCTAAACAGCACTTTATAGTGCTCTTCCCATGAGTTTGCAGGGATTATTGTGCCCTCATTAGAAGCTTTGGTTTGACTGGAGATAATTTTCCAGAAGTTGGAATTATCTTTTTCTATTGACGCTTTTATAAGGGCCTGCCAGATGAGAGAGTCTGCGGTTTAAAAAACCCAACAATGAGAAGATAATACAGGAAATAAAGATTCTTCAAACTCAATTTGCGATGTTAATAAATAAAGAGGTTGAATGGAACATTAAAAGGTTAAGACAAAAAAATTTTGAGTTTGCCAATAAATCAGGAAAATGGCTGGCATGGCAGGTTAAGAAAAGGAAAGAACAAAATACAATCAGTAAAATTGAGGTAAATGGAGAAGAAACAACAGACCCGAAAGAAATCAGGAAAGGATTTGTAGATTTTTATAAGCAATTATATAGGAATAAAGAAAGGAATAACAAGAAGAAAATAGAAAGATACTTGAAAGAGAAGATGGTGAGAAAGATCCCGATAGATCAAAAAGAACAGTTGAATGCCCCAATATGTAAAGAGGAAGTAGAAGAAGTCATAAAAGAACTAAAAAGGGGGAAAGCACCGGGCCCGGATGGGTTTACATCTAGCTATTATAAAGAGATGAGAGATACGTTGATGGCCCCGTTGATTAAAGTAATGAACAACATCTTAAAAGAAAAGGACATTCCAGGAACATGGAAAGAGGCATTTATTACAATAATACCAAAACAAGATTCGGACCTGACCCAAGTTAAGAACTATAGACCTATCTCGCTACTGAACACAGATTATAAGATCTTTGCAGGAATTTTAGCTAAGAGACTAAAAAAGATATTAGTAAAAATTATACATAAAGACCAAGAAGGTTTCCTACCGGGCAGACAACTAAGAAACAATATAAGAAATATAGTTAATGTTATTGAATACTTGTCTGATAGGTGTGATAAACCAGCAAGCTTAATATTCGTAGATGCGGAGAAAGCTTTTGATAATGTGATCTGGGAATTTATGTTGAAAAATTTGGAGGTTATGGAGGTGGGTCATGAATTCTTTAATGGTATTGAGGCAATTTATACAGAACAGAAAGCAAGGCTGATTGTAAACAACATCATCACGGAAGATATAAAAATATCTAAAGGAACAAGGCAGGGTTGCCCGCTTTCGCCATTGCTGTTTATAGTGGTCCTGGAAGTTCTACTAAATGCAATTAGACAAAATAAGCAAATTAAAGGGGTGACATTAGGAGCAAATGAATATAAAGTTAAAGCTTTCGCAGACGATGTGGTTGTGACTGTGGAAGAACCTATAGAAAGTACAAAGGAAATTTTGGATGAGATGGAACAATTTGGAAAACTAGCAGGATTTAGATTGAATAAGAGAAAGACCAAAATGATAGTTAAAAATATGGACCAAGATAAGATTGATTTATTACAACAACGAACGGAGATTGAGGTAGTAAAAAAGGTTAAATATTTGGGAATTTGGCTCTCTGATAAGAATATAGATTTATACCAATACAATTATATCCCCATGTGGAAAGAAATAAAGAGGGATTTAGAGGTTTGGAATAGATTGAAACTATCATTCTGGGGAAGAATATCAATGGTAAAAATGATGGTGCTTCCTAAGTTGTTATTTTTATTTCAAACTATACCCATACTAAAAGGCACAAAATTTTTTAAAGAATGGCAAAAGGTGATTTCAAGATATGTCTGGGAAGGGAAGAAGCCTAGAATTAAATTCAAGTTATTAACAGACGCAAAAGAAAGAGGAGGCTTCGCCCTACCAGACATGAGACTGTACTATGAGGCAGCATGCCTGTGCTGGTTAAAAGAATGGGTAAAATTGGAAAATAAGGAATTATTAGATCTGGAAGGGTTCAATAACAAATTTGGGTGGCACGCGTACCTATGGTGTGACAAAAAGAGGGTACACAAGGGATTTGGAAACCACATCTTCAGAGGAGCACTAATAGAGGTTTGGGACAGATATAAAAACATACTAGAACCAAAAGTCCCACATTGGTTATCCCCGTTAGAAATAATGTGTGTTAAGACAATTAACATGAGAGGAAAGTGGGGAACATACGGAGAAATGGTTATTAACGAAGGAGGGAAGTGGAAAATTAAACCATACGATCAAGTTAAAGCATTAACATATGATTGGCTGCACTACTTTCAGGTAAACGAAATGTTTAAAAAAGAGTTGAAGGAAAGGGGTTACGCAGAAAAAGAATCAACCTTCCAAAAGGAGATAATAAATAATGAATTCAAAAATCTATCAAAGATGTATAAAATAATGTTGGAGTGGTACACGAAGGATGAGGAGGTGAAGTCGGTGATGGTACAGTGGGCAAGGGACTTAGGATACAATATCCAACTCGAGGATTGGGAAAGGTTGTGGAAAGAGAATATAAAATTTACGGCTTACACATTATTGAGGGAAAATATGATGAAAATGCTCTACAGATGGTACTTGTCACCCGTAAAATTGGCAAAGGTGTATAAGGTAGATAACAAATGCTGGAAATGCAAACATAAAGAAGGGACATTCTTCCATCAATGGTGGGGGTGTAAGAAAGTTAAAAGCTTTTGGGATGAGATTTATAATGAGATGAAAAAGATGTTAAGATATACCTTTGTGAAAAGGCCAGAGGCTTTTCTATTAGGTGTTGTAGGGAAGGATATCAGAAGAAAAGACTGCAAACTTTTCCAGTATGCTGTAACAGCTGCCAGAATCGTATTGGCTCAGAAGTGGAAGCAGGAGGAAATCCCAAGGGTAGAAGAGTGGAGAGCAAAACTGATAGAATATGCAGAATTGGATAAATTAACAGGGAAAATCAGATACACTAAAGATCAAAAATTTATAAAGGACTGGGAGAAATTTGTGCGTTATCTGGAAAATAACTATGGTGTAAATACAACGCTAGTGGGGTTCAAAGAGGCTCTGTAAAGAATTTATAAATATTGTTTAGTAGAAATAATGAGGGAAGGGAGGGACAAATGGCAATATGTAAGAATGGAATGTGTACCAAAGGGATAACTACGAAAGAATGTCAGTGACGTTGAAGGAAGTCTAAAATGGATATGATTTGTTGTATAATGGATAAAATGTATAATGAGTTGGAATTCAATAAAATTATAAAATTCAAAAAAAAAAAAGAGAGAGAGAGTCTGCGGTTCTTTTTTTGGTTTTTAATAACTCTTTGTAGTTCTTTTTTTTTTAGTTGTAACTCTAATTTAGTGATGGGGTTAGGATTTTGCTGGAAGGCCTTAAAGCATTCCCTGAGTGAAAGTTTTGCCTGAGTGCATTCGTGGTCAAACCATTTTTTGTTGGTAGGGGACTCATTTTGGTTAGATCTCCTGGACCTTGACAATAACGGTTGGAGTTTTCGAATTAATGTGCTATAATGGTCTTTATTTTATTTATTTATTTATTTATTTACGGCTATTAGCCCATAAAATATGTACAAACATAAAAGCACAGAGGCATAAGGACCGATATATTCGACACCAAAGGGTGAACATCACGGTACTAGGGTGGGTCAATGAGCACAGCCAAATAACAGCTTGGGGCCCAGAGAGCTCCAAGGGACGGATCACAGAAAAAGAAAAGCTGAAGACGAGGTCCGACATGCACTCTCATCGTAACTGTCCGATTAGTTTTGGTGTTGTTGTTGTTTTTTGGTTGTTTTTGTGTGTGAGATAACCGTGTTCAGGAATCTCGCCACCTGCAGAGTTACCAAAGGATCTGTATCCTGCAAAAGTAGTGCGGCGTGTGACTCAACAGGCCGGCCCACCAAGCGCAGTAAAGCAGGACCTAGGAATTTAGTCCTGGCTGTGCTATGTAGGGGGCAGTTGAACATTATATGTGGAAGAGATTCAACAGTTTTCCCGTCACACACGCATAACGGAGACACCAAACCCTTAGAAAATCTGTGGCTCAGCAGGTTCGATGGAAGGACATTGAACCTTGCACGAATAAATGCAAGTCGGTGTGGTACAGATGAAAGAGATGACATGTATGATGGAAGGCCAAGTGGTGGGGTTATTCCGTGATACCTGGGGGAGCAAACACCCCCACCCCAAGCGAGGTTGTGTTGATTTTCAATGTCTGCTAATCTTTGCTCTATAAGGCTTTTGGCTGAGCATAAGTTCATCTTTAGGGAGTCCGCTGGGGAAATTCCGATGCTCAGGAGTTTGGCATGGATTTTTCCTACCCACGGATTGACAAAGTCGTCTCGCCAGAGGCACTGAAAAAGGTAATGGTCGGGAAGCCTATGCCAGCTGGACAGCCAGTAGCCAAAGACTCGTTTCCAGATGACGGTCTCCAATGATGCAATCCTTAACTCCAGACGTATGGCTGCGTTGCTCACACACATGGGGAGTTTCAGGAGGCGACGGAGAAACTGATTCTGCAGTGTCCCAAGCGATGTTAAATTGGACCCTGGGGCCCAGAGCGGGGCAGCATAACAGAGGGTGGAAACCACTTTTGTGTGGTATACCTTCAAAGCAGAAGGGATGTGGGAGGCTCCATCGGCCGCAAAAAATTGGAGCAGAGAATAGAGTATTGTTTTCCCTTTGTTTAGTAGATACTCAATCTGTGGCTTCCAGCTTAGGTTGTAGTGAAATAAGACTCCTAGGTATTTAAATTTGAAACCTGTTCTAGTTGGACTCCATCTAACTTCCAGCTGTAAGTTTTCCGAGACCTGGTAAAGACCAGGACTTTAGATTTCCCATGATTAATAGTCAGATGGTTAAGTTTGCAGTAAGCCGCAAAAATCTTTAGAGCTCTGCATAGACCGACTCTAGAGTAAGAAAGGAGCGCTGCATTGTCGGCATATAGAAGCAGAGGGCAGTGAAAATCAGCTAGGCGGGGGGCATGGATGTTGGCTTGAGACTCATTCAGAAACAGCCTCATATCGCTAATAAACAAGTTAAAGAGGAGTGGGGCCAAAATGCAGCCTTGGCGCACACCTCTATTTATTGGGACCTCGTTGGATAGGTTTCCCGCCGGTGTGAGTCTCACTCTAGCTGACGACCCGTGGTGTAATTGAGTTATAAGCCATAATAGCCTTCTATCTATGCCCCATCTCTCTAATTTCTTCCATAGACAGTTTATTGGGATACTGTCGAAGGCGGCCTTTAGGTCTATGAAAACTATAATGGTCAATTGGGGAGGTCTCTTCAGTGTCGTTAGAAGTCAGATCAGCCCAAAGGAGTTGGCCTTCCATTGAATGTGTCCAAATACTAAAATTGTTATTAACATAAGGGGACCATTTTATTCTGGATCTGCCTATTTGTTGTAAAGCATTAGGATCAGGAGTCTGTGGGGCAAGCCCACATCTAGAGGGTTCCCAAAAATTCCCAAAATTCAGTCCTTTTAAGATTATGGGGTAAATGGTCACTTTCGGTTCTTATATCTATAGTAAATTCAATATGTTCGTCAAAGAGTTATTGGGAGACAAGGATGTAGTCAATAACAGAATGCCTTAAGCCTGACCAGTAAGTAAATTGGCCAGGGCAGTCTCCCAAGGAAAGGCCGTTTAGAATAACAAGGTTTAATCTAAGTGCCATTAAAAAAAGACATGTACCAGCAAAATTGGTAACTGGGTCAAGTGAGTGGCACCTGAATAGGGGCCAATGTTCGTCATTAGCATTTAGGGGACCCATTCCACTTTCGTTGATTAACTGTTCATCTGAGTGGCCTAGCCTTGCATTAAAATCCCCACCAATAATTAAGGAGGCAGAGGGAAACTTGTTTGAGACAAGGAGAATGCAGTCTTCCAGTTCGTCCCAGATGTCTGAGCAAGGCAAAAGCAACTATCACTCAGAGACTTTACGATATCAAATTACAACAAGAAGGCGCCCTACTCTCAGAGACGTATAGATGTTTAAAAGCTTGGCCTAATTTTGCAGCTGCCCCTTACTTAACTAACATCACTAACGAAGCCTATAGATGGGCTTTCTCTAGAGCCCGCTTTGAGACAATGCCCTCAGCAATGCTGTACGGCAAATTCACGTGGGTTCCAATGCATGCGCGTCTCTGCTCTTGTATGTCTAATAAGGTAGAATCTGTCACACACATTCTTCTATTTTGCGAATTTTATAGCGAAGAACGAGTTCAACTTATTTTACCGCTTCTATCAAAATTTATACCCCCTCAACATTATTTGGAATCCTCCCCCGAAATTCTTCGAAAATACCTCCCGGAAGATTCCTCAAGCTCAATATCATATGAGGTGGCTAAATTTTGCACTTTAGTAATTAGGAAGCGTAAATCTCTTCTGTCGAATGGCACACTGCGAAGTTCCCTTGTGTAACCTTTTTTCTTTTCTAAGGTTGTCGTTGTTTTCTTGTTGTTTGATCTTGTGGTGCTTAGTGTCACTCATGCTTTTTGCACTGGGCCACCCCAAACTCACCGTCAAATCACACATCATTTCCAAGGGCACAGCCTGCAACACAAAATTCACGGATCCACGGCTTTCTGGAGACTCCATGGCCCAAAAACCTGGTTCTCAAGCACAGATCCTCATTGATCCTCATGATTTTTGCACTAGATCAGCCCAAAGTCACCGTCAGATGGCACGTCACAGGCAGGGGCACAGCCTGCACCACAAAAATCACGGATCCATGGCTTCCTGGCCATTCCATGGTTCAAAAACCTGGTTTTGAAGCACGGATCCTCATGGATCCTCACACTTTTTGCATTGGGCCAATCCAAACTCATGTCAAATCACATATGCTGCCCATGGGCATAGCCTGCACCACAAAAATCACGGATCCACGGCCTCTTGGCGACACCGTGGCTCAAAAACTTGGCTTTGAAGCATGGATCCTCATGGATCCTCACGCTTTTTGCATTGGGCGACCCCAAACTCACCGTCAAATCACACATCATGTCCAGGGGCACAGCCTGCACCACAAAAAACTCAGATCCACGGCTTCCTGGTCATACCGTGGCTCAAAAACGTGGTTCTGAAGCACGGATCCTCATGAATCCTCACGCTTTTTGTACTGGGCTACCCCAAACTCACCATCAAATTACGCATCAGGTCTAGGGGCACAGCCTGCACCACAGAAAATTCGAATCCACGGCTTCCTGGTCATACCGTGGCTCAAAAACTTGGCTTTGAAGCACGGATCCTCATGGATCCTCACGCTTTTCGCATTGGGCCACCCGATACTCACCGGAAAATCACACATAATGCCCATGGGCACAGGCAGCACCACAGAAAATTCGAATCCATGGCTTCCTGGCCACTCCATGGCCCCAAAACCTGGTTTTGAAGCACGGATCCTCATGGATCCTCACGCTTTTCGCATTGGGCCAAACCAAATTCACTGTCAAATCTCACGTCAAAGCCAGGGGCACAGCCTGCAACACAAAAAATCACGGATCCATGGCTTCCTGTCCACTCCATGGCCCAAAAACGTGGTTTTGAAGCACGGATCCTCTGTCAGGAAAAAGCAGCAATGTAAGAGCGAGCTGCAGGTGTCTGGAAAGCAAAACAGGATGTTGATGTTTGGGACTGTACCATGGGAATGAAGGGGCAGTCTATTCACTGTTCTGAGCACCGGATGTTAGCTCAGAGTGTCATCTGACCTGTACTGGAAGTACAGGGGTGGAGTTTGTTCTCTCTACTGTTGGAGACTAGAGAGTACAGACGCGTTTCTCTGTACTGCTGGAAAGACAGAAATAAAGACATGTAAATAGAATTCTGTCTGTCTCTTTCCCCTTCCCTGGGGAGGCAGGGAGGAGGGAGGAGTGGTGTGTCCCTCTCACGCTGAGTGGGATCGCCGATAGTGACCTAGCCTGTATCCTGCCGGGAGACGCAGACGGGGAGGTCAACAGGATCTCAAGTCGAGTGCCTGGAGAGTGGCCAGTTACCTCTGACTGAGGCTAAAGATCCGACATCCTCATGGATCCTCACGCTTTTTGCATTGGGCCAATCCAAACTCATGTCAAATCACATATGTTGCCCATGGGCATAGCCTGCACCACAAAAATCACGGATCCACGGCTTCTGGGCAACACCGTGGCCCAAAAACATGGTTTTAAAGCATGGATTCTCATGGATCCTCACGTTTTCCGTATTGGGCCACCCCAAACTCACCGTAAAATCACACATCATTTCCAAGGGCACAGCCTGCACCACAGAAAATTCGAATCCATGGCTTCTTGATCATACCATGGCTCAAAAACATGGCTTTGAAGCATGGATCCTCATGCATCATCACGCTTTTTGCATTGGGTGACCCCAAGCTCACCGTCAAATCGCGCATCATGTCCAGGGGCACAGCCTGCACCACAAAAACCATGGATCGACGGCTTCCTGGTCATACCATGGCTCAAAAACGTAGCTTTGAAGCACAGATTCTCATGGATCCTCATGTTTTTTGCATTGGGCGACCCCAAATTCACCGTCAAATCACACATCATGTCCAGGGGCACAGCCTGCACCACAGAAAATTCACATCCACGGCTTCCTGGCAACTCCATGGCCCAAAAACCTGTTTTTGAAGTACGGATCCTCATGGATCCTCATGCTCTTTTCATTGGAACAACCAAAACTCACCGTCAAATCATACATCATGCCCATGGGCACAGCTTGCACCACAAAAAACTCGAATTCACGGCTTCCTTCTCATACCATGACTCAAAAACGTGGCTTTGAAGCATGGATCCTCATGGATCCTCACGCTTTTTGCATTGGGCCACCCCAAACTCATCCTCAAATCACACATCATGTCCAAGGGCACCTCCTGCACCACAAAAAACTCAGATCCACGGCTTCCTGGCCATACCGTGGCCCAAAAACGTGGTTCTGAAGCACGGATCCTCATGGATCCTCATGCTTTTCGCATTAAGCCAAACCAAATTCACTGTCAAATCACATGTCAGAGCCAGGGGCACAGCCTGCACCACAAAATTCACGGATCCACGGCTTCCTGGCCACTCCATGGCCCAAAAACCTGGTTTTGAATCACAAATCCTCATGGATCCTCATGCCCTTTGCATTGGAACAACCCAAACTCACTGTCAAATCACACGTCAGAGCCAGGGGCACAGCCTGCACCCCAATTAACTCAGATCCATGGCTTCCTGGTCATACCATGGCTCAAAAACGTGGCTTTGAAGCACAGATCCTCATGGATGCTCACGTTTTTCGCATTGGGCCAAACCAAATTCACTGTCGAATCACACGTCAGAGCCAGGGGCACAGCCTGCCCTGCACCACAAAAATCACGGATCCACGGCTTCCTGGAGACTCCATGGCCCAAAAACGTGGTTCTGAAGCATGGATCCTCATTGATCCTCATGATTTTTACACTAGATCAGCCCAAAGTCACCGTCAGATCACACGTCACAGCCAGGGGCACAGCCTGCACCACCAAAAACTAGGATCCATGGCTTCCTGGCCACTCCATGGCCCCAAAACGTGGTTTTCAAGCATGGTTCCTCATGCTTTTTGCATTGGGCCAACCCAAACCCATCATCAGATTACACATCACAGCCAGGGGCACAGCCTGCACCACAGAAAATTCGGATCCACGGCTTCCTGGCAACTCCATGGTCCAAAAACGTGATTTTGAAGCATGAATCTTCATGCTTAATGATTAATGATTAATGGACTTCAATGTCTGTACACTAATGCGCAAAGCATGGGAAATAAACAAGATGAGCTTGAGATCTTGGTACAGCAAACTAAATATGACATAATAGGCATCACTGAAACCTGGTGAATAAGTCCCACAATTGGAATGTAATAATGGAGGGATACAATCTATTTCGGAGAAACAGACCAGACAAGAAAGGAGGAGGAGTGGCGTTATATGTCAGGGATGTGTATACCTGTGAAGAGATCCAAGATTTAGAACCTCAAAGCCAAAGTGAGAGCATTTGGGTCAAAATTAAGGGAGAGAAGAATAACAGAGACCTCATTCTGGGAGTTTACTATAGATCCCCAAGCCAAACGGAGGACATAGATGATGCCTTCCTGGAACAGATGGCCAAGCATGCAAAAGGAAGGGAGATAGTAGTAATGGGGGACTTCAATTACCCGGATATTTGTTGGACGTCAAACTCAGCCAAGAGCATAAGGTCAAACAGATTCCTCACTGGCCTTGCAGACAACTTCATTGTCCAGAAAGTGGGAAAAGCAACAAGAGGAACAGCCATTTTAGATCTGGTCCTAACCAATGTTGATGACCTGGTTAGTGGGGTAGAAGTGGAAGGATCATTAGGCCCGAGTGATCATGCTCTTCTGAAGTTTAGTATACAGCGGGAAGGAGCAGCCAAGCATACTAGGACTCAATTTCTTGACTTTAAGAAAGCCGACTTCATAAAACTTAGGGAAGTGCTGGGTGAGATCCCATGGACAGTAATACTAAAAGGAAAGGGGGTTCATGATGGCTGGGAGTTTGTTAAGAGGGAGATAGTAAAAGCACAACGTCAGGCAATACCAATGAGACGGAAACATGGAAGGTGCCTAAAGAAGCCAGGGTGGCTATCTAAAGAACTTTTAACTGAGTTAAGATTAAAAAAAGGATGTGTACAAAAAATGGAAAAGGGGGGAAACCACCAAAGAGGAATTCAAACAAATAGCCAGCACGTGTAGACACAAAGTCAGAAAAGCTAAAGCACAGAATGAACTCAGGCTTGCTAGAGAGGTTAAAAGCAACAAAAAAGGCTTTTATGGGTATGTCCGTAGCAAAAGGAAGAACAAAGAAACAGTGGGGTCACTCAGAGGAGAAGATGGTGAAATGCAAACAGGGGACACAGAAAGGGCTGAACTCCTCAATGCCTTCTTTGCCTCAGTCTTCTCCGATAAAGAAAACAATGCCCGACCTGAAAAATTTGGAGCAAATGATTCAGCAGAGGAAACACAGCCCAGAATAACTAAGGATATAGTACAAGAATACTTGGCTAGTATAGTTGTATTCAAGTCTCCAGGGCCAGATGAACTGCATCCAAGAGTATTAAAAGAACTGGCAGATGTGATGTCCGAACCACGGGCAGTCATCTTTGAGAATTCCTGGAGAACAGGTGATGTCCCGGCAGACTGGAGGAGGGCAAATGTTGCCCCTATTTTCAAAAAGGGGAAAAGAGAGGACCCAAATAATTATCGCCCAGTCAGTCTGACATCAATACCAGGGAAGATTCTGGAGCAGATCATTAAGCAAACAGTCTGTGAGCACCTAGAAAGGAATGCTGTGATCACCAATATTCAGCATGGATTTCTGAAAAATAAGTCATGTCAGACTAACCTGATCTCGTTTTTTGACAGAATTACAAGCCTGGTAGATGAAGGGAATGCAGTGGATGTAGCCTACCTTGATTTCAGCAAGGCATTCGACAAGGTGCCCCATGATATTCTTGTAAAGAAGCTGGTAAAATGCGGTCTTGACTATGCTACCACTCAGTGGATTTGTAACTGGCTGACTGACCGAACCCAAAGGGTGCTCATCAATGGTTCCTCTTTATCCTGGAGAAGAGTGACTAGTGGGGTGCCACAGGGTTCTGTCTTGGGCCCGGTCTTATTCAACATCTTTATCAACGACTTGGATGATGGACTCAAGGGCATCCTGATCAAATTTGCAGATGACACCAAACTGGGAGGGGTGGCTAACACCCCAGAGGACAGGATCACACTTCAAAACAACCTTGACAGATTAGAGAACTGGGCCAAAACAAACAAGATGAACTTTAACAGGGAGAAATGTAAAGTATTGCACTTGGGCAAAACAAATGAGAGGCACAAATACAAGATGGGTGACACCTGGCTTGAGAGCAGTACATGTGAAAATGATCTAGGAGTCTTGGTTGACCACAAACTTGACATGAGCCAACAGTGTGACGCGGCAGCTAAAAAAGCCAATGCAATTCTGGGCTGCATCAATAGGAGTATAGCATCTAGATCAAGGGAAGTAATAGTGCCACTGTATTCTGCTCTGGTCAGACCTCACCTGGAGTACTGTGTCCAGTTCTGGGCACCACAGTTCAAGAAGGACACTGACAAACTGGAACGTGTCCAGAGGAGGGCAACCAAAATGGTCAAAGGCCTGGAAACGATGCCTTATGAGGAACGGCTAAGGGAGCTGGGCATGTTTAGCCTGGAGAAGAGGAGGTTAAGGGGTGATATGATAGCCATGTTCAAATATATAAAAGGATGTCATATAGAGGAGGGAGAAAGGTTGTTTTCTGCTGCTCCAGAGAAGCGGACATGGAGCAATGGATCCAAACTACAAGAAAGAAGATTCCACCTAAACATTAGGAAGAACTTCCTGACAGTAAGAGCTGTTCGACAGTGGAATTTGCTGCCAAGGAGTGTGGTGGAGTCTCCTTCTTTGGAGGTCTTTAAGCAGAGGCTTGACAACCATATGTCAGGAGTGCTCTGATGGTGTTTCCTGCTTGGCAGGGGGTTGGACTCGATGGCCCTTGTGGTCTCTTCCAACTCTATGATTCTATGATTCTATGCTTTATGAATTGGGCCACCCCAAACTCACTGTCAAATCACACATCATGCCCATGGCCACAGCCTGCACCACAAAAATCACGGATCCATGGCTTCCTGGCCATTCCATGGTTCAAAAACCTGGTTTTGAAGCATGGATCCTCATGGATCCGCCATGCTCTTTGCATTGGAACAACCAAAAATCACTGTCAAATCACATGTCAGAGCCAGGGGCACAGCCTGCACCACAGAAAGCACGGATCCATGGCTTCCTGGCCACTCCATGGTCCAAAGATGTGGTTTTGAAGCACGAATCTTCATGCTTTATGAATTGAGCCACCCCAAACTCACTGTCAAATCACACATCATGCCCATGGCCACAGCCTGCACCACAAAAATCACGGATCCACGGCTTCCTGGCCATTCCATGGTTCAAAAACCTGGTTTTGAAGCACGGATCCTCATGGATCCTCACACTTTTTGCATTGGGCCAATCCAAACTCATGTCAAATCACATATGCTGCCCATGGGCATAGCCTGCACCACAAAAATCACGGATCCACGGCCTCTTGGCGACACCGTGGCTCAAAAACTTGGCTTTGAAGCATGGATCCTCATGGATCCTCACGCTTTTTGCATTGGGCGACCCCAAACTCACCGTCAAATCACACATCATGTCCAGGGGCACAGCCTGCACCACAAAAAACTCAGATCCATGGCTTCCTGGTCATACCGTGGCTCAAAAACGTGGCTTTGATGCACGGATCCTCATGCTTTTTGCTTTGGGCGACCCCAAACTCACCGTCAAATCATGCATCATGTCCAGGGGCACAGCCTGCACCACAAAAAAATCAGATCCACGGCTTCCTGGTCATACCGTGGCTCAAAAACGTGGCTTTGAAGCACGGATCCTCATGGATCCTCACGCTTTTCGCATTGGGCCACCCGATACTCACCGGCAAATCACACATAATGCCCATGGGCACAGCCAGCACCACAAAAAACTCAGATCCTGGAAGTTCATGAAAAAATTAATGGGAGAAATCGGACTGGGAGAAAATATTTGTAAAGGAATAAATGCCATCTATTCGGAACAATATGCAAAATTGATCATCAACGGAAGAATTACTGAGGAGTGCAAAATAAACAAGGGAACCAGACAGGGCTGCCCACTGTCACCACTGATATTTATCTTGGTGATGGAAGTCTTGAACTATCAGATAAGGATCAGATTGTTAAAGGCATCACTCTGGGAAACAAAACATATAAAATTAAAGCTTTTGCGGACGATTTACTTGTTATGACTGAAAACCTTAAAGAAAGTCTGAAAAGAGTGCTGGGATTGATTAAAGAATTTCGAGAAGTGGCAGGCTTCAAGCTGAATATAACAAAAACAAAAATGCTTGTTAAAAATGTAACCACAGAAGAAAAGGACGATTTAGAAAAAATATTGGGCCTGAAAATCTCCTCAAAAGCGAAATACCTGGGTATTTGGATCACCCCCAAGAACATAAACTTATTTCAGGATAATTACACCAAAACTTGGTTAGAGATTAGAAAAAACTGTAACCTGGAGTAAACTAAAATTAACATTTCTGGGTAAGATTTCCATTATAAAGATGAATGTGCTTCCAAAATTAATCTTTTTATTTCAAATGATTCCAGTACTGGGCGAAGCAGGTTGTCTCAAGATATGGCAAAGAGAAATTTCCAAATTCCTGTGGGAAGGGAAGAAACCTAGGATTAAACACCTGATCTTAATAGACATAAAAGAGAGAGGAGGCTTTTCCCTACCCGACCTAAAACTTTACTACGAGGCAGCCTGTTTCACCTGGCTAAAAGATTGGTGCACGTTGCAGGATTCGGACCTCCTGGACCTGGAAGGTTTTGACAACCGTTGGGGATGGCACGCCTACCTAATATATGGAAAAGCGAAAATTCATAAAAACTAACCATATAATAAGAAAGTCACTCTTTGCTGTATGGGAAAAATATAAAGACCTGATGGAGCCTAAAGTCCCGTGGTGGACTTCTCCAGTAGAAGCCATAGCAGTAAAACGAAAAAATACTCAGGAAAGCTGGCCAACATATAAAATACTTCTAAAAAATGAAGATAACCAAATAAAATTAAAAAACTTTGAGGAAATAAGAGACCACATTTCAGAATGGTTCCAATACCATCAGTTATTTGAAAAATTTAAATCTGACAAACAAAAGGGGTTCTCAACAGAAATTTCCCGATTCGAATCTGATCTTGTAAATTCTAAAAGAAAAACTCTTTCCAAAACTTACCGACTCCTCCTTGACTGGACAGTCAAGGAGGAGGAGGTAACAGTGGCAATGGTGAGGTGGTCCCAGGATTTTGGCCACTCAATAACCATGGCCCAATGGGAAAATTTATGGAAGATCAATTGGAAATTCACAAATTGTTACACGATTAGAGAGAACTTTCAAAAAATGCAACATCGATGGTATCTAACACCATGGAAGCTTTCAAAAATGTATAAAAATGTATCAAGTAATTGTTGGAGATGTGGAGACTCAGGAACATTCTACCATATGTGGTGGATATGTAGGAAAATACAGGTATTCTGGGAGAGTATACATGCAGAACTGCAAAAAATGCTAAAGATCTCTTTCAATAAAAAACCAGAGACCTACCTCCTGGGAATAACAGATTTGGATATTCCACAAAAGAGGAAGGGTATCTTTTTATATGCGATGGCGGCAGCAAGAGTTTTGATCGCAGCAAAATGTAAGAGTAATGAAATCCCCTCTATTCAAGATTGGATCCAAAAGCTGACAGAATATGCTGAATTAGATGGTTTATCAGAAAAAAATAAAGAATAAATCAAAACAGGAATTTGTTTCTAAATGGGAGGTTTTTAAAGAATATCTGAAAAATAAATATAGTAGTTTAAATTCTGTTGCAGCATTCGAGGAACTTCAGTAATAGTTGCAAGGTAGATATAAGAAATTAGATTTAATGAGAATAAGTTTAATTATGAAAAAAAATGTGTATTGGCAATAAGTAATATGAATTTGAAGTATGGAATTGACGGGAGGTTGGGTCTTTAGTGTTAAGACCAATAGATATTTTATTGTTTGTGTAGTGGTTTGGAGTTACCCGTGTGTAAAATGTCCCCTTTTGGAGCTTGGCTGCCTGGGTTAAACCGTCCTGACTGCACAGCCCATCTCAGCGTGGCTGCCTCAGTCGCTCGCAGAGTCTGTCTGTGGGCGTTTCTTAAACCGTTGCCAGCATAAGAGTTGTTTGACTCCCAATCGTCTCCGCCTCTCATTGTGCGGCAGTCTCCTGCGCAAGGAGGGCGTGGGTAGTGGAGGACCAGGGCTCTCCTCACTGACTTCCAAGGAAGAATCCCAGAGCCCTTCCACCTCTTCTCCCATTTGCTCTCCTGGCTCCTTGGTGTTACGCTGATTTCCTTCCCCCTCCATCAAGCTGCATCTCCCCCTAGTGAGTGCTTGTTCCTTCCCCTGCAGAATCAGAGAGCCTCTCCTTCGCCTGTTGCTCTGATGTCAGTTTCCTGACATCCACCTCCCCTCCAGGACCCCCCCAACCCCCGCTCGACCTGTGGAATCGATTTCTCTCTCTTCCTCGGCCGACTAGACGGGGAAACCCCTGAAGGAACCGTCACCCTCCTCAGTGGATTCGAAAACCTCTGTCCACCTGCTTTGGTTCCCACCCACGGGGTGACCCTCCCAGTCCGATTCTTCCTCGGATTCTGAAAACCCCTCGAAACTCTCTTCGTCATCTGTGGTTCCAAATTGTTCCTCCCAGAATCTCTCAAAGGGTTTGGGCTTGTCTGGGAACCGACGATGGACCCACGTGTTTTCTGACCTGGGCTCCCCTTCCCAAGCCACCAAGTACTCCACCTGACGACCTCGCCACCTCAAATCAATTTTTTCCGTGGCCGAGCTCTGGTGTTCCCTTTCTTCTACCGGCGGTTGTGGGATGACTCCTACCTCCCGCCCCGGGAATTCCCGCCCCTCCCTGTGTGGTGAGAGCAAGGACCTGTGGAACACAGGGTGTATCTTCATACTGTCGGGCAACTTGAGCTTGAATGCTACGGGGTTTACCTGTTGTGTTCCCTCAAATGGCCCCAGCCGTCGGGGCTGCAACTTCTTAGACCCTCCCTTAAAAGGTAACCCTTGAGTGGACAGCCACACCCGGTCCCCCACCTGTATGGTTTCCCCTTCCCTGCGGTGCTTGTCTGCTTGCTTCTTGTAAGTCGCCTTAGCCCTCTCTAAGTTCATCTTAAGTTGCTGGTGTAGGGCCTCCATTTCTTCCATGAACTGCTCCGCCGCGGGTACACTCCAGCTTTGCTCCTCACTCCCCGGGAAAGCTCTGGGATGGCACCCATAATTGGCCATAAACGGACTCATTCCCGTCGACACGTGTTCAGTGTTATTGTACGCAAATTCCGCCAGCGCTAGTTTCTCTACCCAATCATTCTGCCTCTCGCTGACGTAGCAGCGTAAGTATTGTTGAAGTATACTGTTTGCCCTTTCCGCTTGCCCATTGGTCTCTGGGTGCCTTGCTGTCGAGAACCCCACCTCTACTTGCAGCAAGCTCATGAGCTTCCGCCAGAACCGGGAAGTAAATTGTTTTCCGCGGTCGGAGATAACCCTCAAGGGGGCGCCATGCAACCTGAAAATGTGCTCTACGAACAATCGTGCTGTCTCTTCCGCCATCACCGCATGTGAGCAGGCTATAAAATGGCACATTTTGGTCAGTAAGTCGACTACTACCATGACCGCGGTTTTCCCCTGTGATTTGGGCAAATCAGTCATAAAATCAATGGACACCACCTCCCAGGGTTTGCTCGGTGTGGGTAAGGGTTCCAGTAAACCTGCTGGTACCGTTCGCTCCCCTTTAGCCCTTTGGCAGCGGTTGCACCCTCGTACATATTCCCGTACATCCTCCCTCACCTGTGGCCACCAGAACTGTCTGGTGACCAACATCATCGTTTTATGCTGTCCAAAGTGCCCCGCTGTGGGGTTGTCGTGGAGTTGTTTGAGTACCCTTTCTCTTAGAGCTCCCCCTGGTACATACATGGCCCCCCTATAGTACAACACCCCTTCCTTTGCATTCCAAAGTCCACATTCCGATGCTCTGTGCAAAAGCAGAGATCAGCAGCGGTAAGAGAAAGCTGCAAACTTCAGTGCTTTCTTCAGTGTGCTTAAATAAAGTCCACTCAGGATATTAGCAGCTAGAAGCAGTTTTTTATTTACAGCAGACTATCCATTATCTATCACAGTTTATGGGCTAATAGCCGTAAATAAAAAATGATTGATTGATTGATTGATTATCTATCACAGCAAACAGCATCGTGAAAACACGTCCTCTCTCCTCAAAAGCGAAAGTAGAGAAAGACAAAGGGTTTAGACTCTCGGATATGACACAGAATCTCCCCCCTCCCAAATAGTAGGCAGGGCGTACACTCTGAGCTGTTTAACCCTGTAAGCTCAGGTTCTCCTCACAGTATCCTTATGCTCTTTGCATTGGAACAACCAAAACCCGCTGTCAAATCACACATCAGAGCCAGGGGCACAGACTGCACCACAAAAATCACAGATCCATGGCTTCCTGGCCACTCCATGGTCCAAAAACCTGGTTTTGAATCACGTATCCTCATGGATCCTCACGCTTTTTGAATTGGGCCACCCCAAACTCACCGTCAAATCACACATCATGCCCATGGGCACAGTCTGCACCACAAAAATCACGGATATATGGCTTCCTGGCCACTCCATGGCCCAAAAACGTGGTTCTGAATCACGGAACCTCATGGATCCTCACGCTTTTTGCATTGGGCAACTCCAAACTCATCGTGAAATCATGCATCATGTCCAGGGGCACAGCCTGCGCCACAGAAAATTCACATCCACGGCTTCCTGGTAATACTGTGTTTCTTTCTTTCTTTTTAAATTCTTTTTATTAATTTTCATTTAAATAACCAAAAGAAAACAAATCAACAATATCAAAAAACATCCATACACAACATAAAAGTAAAATAAATTTTCATTACAATTCCTTGTCTCTTTCTTTAAATCTTTCCTCTACGTACTTATTGACCTCCTTCCCTCCCGATTTCGGGCTTCTTAATAAAACTTCTTTCTTTTTTCTGCAGCTTCATTGTTAATGGTTTGCGCATCATAAGTTTTATGTCAAACGTGCTGTGGTTTTTAAGTTTCTATAATTTCCTTCAATGTATACTATAAATTTATTCCAATCACTAATAAACTTTGTATCTTTTTGGTTTCTAATTTTTTGCGTCATTTTTGCTAATTCAACATATTCAAATAATTTTGTTTGCCAATCTCTAATAGTTGGGATGTTTGGGTTTTTCCAATTTTGTGCTATTAATATTCTAGCCGCTACTGTTGCATATTGGAATAGTGTCTGATCTTCTTTTTTAATTGCATCCCCAATTATTCCTAGTAGGAAGGCTTCCGGTTTTTTAGGAAAGGTGTATTTAAATATTTTTTTAAATTCATTATAAACAAGTTCCCAAAACTTCTTCCTTTTTTTCGCAAGTCCACCACATATGGTAGAAATTGCCTTCTTTGATTTTACACTTCCAGCAAGCCTTATTTCCTGTTTTGTACATTTTTCCTAATTTTGCCGGTGTAATGTACCACCTATACATAATTTTTTCCAAATTTTCTCTAAGCGTAACACAGGCCGTGAATTTCATTCCTCTGCTCCATAATTTCGCCCAATTATCGTATTCTATGTTGTATCCCAAGTCCATTGCCCATTTTATCATAACCTCCTTTATTTCTTCATCTTTAGTGTCCCATTCTAACAATATACTATACATTTTAGATAATAACTTGGTTTTACCTTCTATTATTTCTATCTAAAATTTAGATTTTTTCTCATTTATCCCAATTTTTTTATCTTCCTTCCATACTGCATTTATTTGATGAAATTGCAACCAGCCTGTTAATTTATCTTTCAACTCTTCATATGTTCTCAATTTCCAACCACTTTCCGTTCTTATCAGTAGGTCTTCATAGGTCAGTCTTTCTCCTTCCATGTTTGCTTTTTTGGTTGTTAGGATGTCAATTGGTGATAACCACCAGGGTGTTTTCCATTCCAAAAGTTTTTTATTTTTCTCCCAAACTTCATATAATGGCCCTCTGATAATATGGTTAGAAAAACCTTTATGCACCTTTTCTTTATTTAGCCACAAATAAGCGTGCCATCCGAATCTGTTGTTGAAACCTTCTAGGTCTAACAAGTCTGTCTTTTTCAAATTAATCCAATCCTTGATCCAGCAAAGACAGGAGGCTTCGAAGTATAGTTTCAGGTTTGGAACCGAGAATCCCCCTCTTTCTTTCCGATCTGTGAGTACCGGTAATTTAAATCTGATTCTCAGTCTTTTCCCCTGCCATATAAATTTCGAAAGAGTTTTTTTGCCAATCTTTAAACATTGAAGATCCTCTGATCACTGGAATATTCTGGAAAAAAAATAACATTTTTGGGCGTATATTCATTTTTATTGCCGCCATCCTTCCCGACCACGAACGTTTTACTCTATTCCACGTTTCTAAATCTTTTTTAATTTCCTTCCATGTTGTAGAGTAGTTGTCCTGGATTAAATTTATATTTTTCATGGTTAACCAAATTCCCAAATATTTTATTTTTTTAGCCACCTTAATTCCATTCTGTATCTCTAATTTTTCTCTTACATCTTTTTCCAAATTTTTGGTCAACATTTTTGTATTTAATTTATTTAACTTAAAACCGGATAGTTTACCATACTCTTCTAATATTTCCAAAGCCTTACGAACACTTTCTTGCGGCTCTTCTAAGGATAACATCAAATCGTCTGCGTACGCTTTTAGTTTGTATTCCTTCGTGCCTACTTTAATCCCTCGTATCTCTTGTGTTGCTCTTATTTTGTTCGCGATTACCTCCAAAACCATAATGAATAAAAGAGGGGATAGATGGCATCCCTGTCTTGTTCCTATTTTCAATTTTAAATGAATTTGTTAAATTGTTATTAATAATCAGTTTGGCAGATTGGTTCGAATAAATCGCTCTTATTCCTTCCATGAATTTGCCCTCTAGCTCTACTTTCTCCATACTTTTTAGTAGGAACTGCCATGAGACATTATCGAATGCCTTCTCAGCAGCGATAAAGATTAGCGCCACAGTTATTTCATTCTTACACTCCAGATAGTCAATGATATTTATAATGTGCCTTACATTATCCTTGAGTAACCTATTCGGAAGGAATCCTGCTTGATCTTTGTGTATTAAATTTGTTAGACATTTTTAAAGTCTACTTGCCATCACCTCTGCAAAGATTTTGTAATCGTTATTTAATAATGATATGGGCCTATAATTTTTTATGTTTAATTTGTCAGTATCAGGTTTAGGTATCATCGTAATGTGGGCCTCCTTCCATGTCTCTGGTAACTTTCCTCCTCTTAAGATGTTATTCATGATATCACATAGCACTGGCGTTAGTTGGTTTTCTAATACTTTATAATATTTAGCTGACAATCCATCCGGTCCTGGGGCTTTTCCTGGTTTCATCTTCTTTATCACATCTTGGATCTCTTGTATCTTTATGGGTTTATTTAATTGAGTTCTTTCTTCCTCTGTTATAGTTTTCCCACTATAGTCTTCTAAATATTTTTCTATTTTGATTATCTCTTCATCTTTTTTTTATATAATTTTTTCATAAAATTTGAGGAAGTTTTCCTTTATTTCTTTTGGGTCTTCTATCAATTGCTCCACTATTTTTATCTTATTTATCACATTTTGTTTTTGCCTTCTTCGCAATTGCCAAGCTAATAATTTTCCTGTTTTGTTAGCTGATTCAAAGTATTTTTGTTTCATTGACTTAATTTTCCATTCAACTTCTTGACTTGTTAGCATTGAGTACTGTGTTTGTAATATTTTTATTACTTGTGTGTTTTGTTCGTCTTTAGGATTTACTATTATTTTTTTCTCACATTCTCTTAACTGCATGAGGATTTCCTCTTTCTTTTGTTCTCTTACTTTCCTCTTATAGCTGTTTTGTTGGATAAGAAAACCTCTTAGAACCGCCTTGCTGGCGTCCCAGACTACATCTATACTTGTTTCTTTATGAAGATTCATACTAAAATAGTCTTTTAAGGTAACTTTAGCCTTTTCAATAACCTCTTCATTATCCAGTAAATATTCATTAATTGTCCACCTGAACCCACCTTGTGATACACCTTTTATTTCTAAAACTATTGAGTTGTGATCGGAGAGAGTTCTAGGTTAGATTTCACATTTCGAGGTTCTTAATGTTAATTCTCTTGAGACCCAGATTTGATCGATTCTGCCCCAACTCTTTATGTGGATTTGAAAAAAAGATGAATTGTTTCTCTATTGGATGCTTATGTCTCCAGATGTCTATTAAATCTAAGTTTTCTTCCAGGTTGTTAAAGGATCTTGGCAGTTTCCCTTGGTTACGTTTTTTCTTTTCTGACTGTCTGTCTATTTCTGGTGCCGGCACTCCATTAAAGTCTCCCAGTAATATCGTCTTGTTACACTCTAACTCTAACAATATTTGTTCCAACTTCTTGAAAAATTCCATTTTATTCAAGTTCGGGGCGTAGATGTTTATCACATTAAATTTTTCACCCTGGAAGTTAATTTGTACCCCCCAAAATCCTTCCTTCATCGTCTTTGCAAATTAATTTGGGTTCCCATTTTTCTTTGACATATATCACTACCCCTCTTTTTTTTGCGATAGAGTTAATAAACTCAACCCCCATTTTTTTGTTTGTCAAAATATGTTTATGCTTTTTGGTCACATGTGTCTCCTGTATACAGATTTAATCAAAATTCTTTCTTTTCAAAACATTCTCAATTTTATTCCTTTTGGTTTTTTCATTTAAACCGTTCACATTCCATGACAAAATTTTCAGATTCATTGTTATGCCTTCTTTCCAATCTACAACCAACTAATAATTTACATTTGAGTGGTTTTGTTTTCTGTGTCCTCTTCCTCTTCTTCTTCTTCTTCTCCCACTGCTCCTTCTTCTTCTTCCTCTTCTTCTACTTCATCTTTCCTTCTTTTATCTTCTTGTTCTTTTTCTTTCTCTCTCCTTCTTCTTCTCACCTCTAAATCTCCATTTCTTCCTCCATATCTCGCCTCTACTTTTCCAAGATCTTTCTCATATCTCCGCAGAAATTTCTTCACTTCTTGGGTCTTGGTAATCCTGAATCTTTTATCTTTATAAAAGAAGGAGATCCCTTCTGCGAACTCCCATCTGTGTTGTATGCCGTTTCTTTTCAGAACACTTACTATCTGTTTATAGCCTTCTCTTTTGCGTAGGAGTCTGGTTGGTATTTCTTTTAAAATGATAATTGGCCTACCTTCAATTATTAATTTTTTTATAGCTTGTTTTTAATATTATATTTTTCATCTCTATCGAATTAAATATTACTAAACAGTCTCCTGGAACTTTTTTTTATTTTACTTGTTAAGTCCTCACTTTTATTCTAAAAGCATTTTCCATTGTATAGGCGACCTCTTCTTTCAATTCCAACCATTTCGCTAATTCTTTAGTCATTTTTTCTTTAATGTTCTCATTTGCTTCTTCTCCTACTCCTCTAAACTTTAGGTTTAGCTGTTTCTGTTTCATTTCAATCATTGCTAAATTGTCCAAAACTTGATCTTGAGTTTTATTCAATTCTCCTATTTCATCTTTTATCTTTTCTGTCTCCTTCCTTTGTTCTTTCATTTCTTTCTGTATCTTTTTGTTTGTTTCTTCCATAGTCTTTGATCAAACTGTTAAATCTTTAGTCTTATTAGAGAGTTCTCCTACTACTCCCTCTATTTTCTTGTCTATCGACTCATGCATCTCTCCTAGCTTTTTCTCCATATGTATTTCACTCTGTTTGAATTCCTCCTTTATTTTTAGCCGTAAAATATCTAGGTCCTTAATTTCTTCTTGTCTGGATGCTTTCCTATCTGATGGTGTTCCTTCTATCTTTTTTCCATTTTCCCCCAGACATTTTCTCCCTTTCCACTTTTTTTAAAAATTTAAACTCTTGTAATATTTATTCTCTCCCCTATAGGGTGCACAATCTTGACCAATTTTAATCAATTATCAATCAATATATTCAACAGTACTTAAGTTTTCCCTTTCTTGTGCAATCTAATTCCATGTTTCTCACCAAATAAAATCAAAACACATATGGGGTATTTTTGTAACGAATATAGCAAATCAAATTATTCCCAGTCTCTTTAAGTTCTTCCAGAGACACTAAAATGTTCTTCATTCAAATTTAACCTGAGGAGTTTCCAAATCCAAAACCAAACCCCAAATATCAATTAATTTCCCAATTCAAAATCCCAATTAATAAACTTGCAATCAATAAACTCAGAATTAAATTAAAGTCCGAAATTAATTTACAATTAACTCAAGTTAGTTCAAGTTAATTCAATAATAGCCTTGTGAGAAAATCGTTAGTTATGTAAAGATAATGGCCTTATAAAAAGGCCGTTAATGAAATAATGACCTTACAAGAAAGCCTTTGTTTGAAAAAACCATCAGAGAGATCATAAGTTTAACATATATCCAACTTTTGTTATAAATAGGAGCTCCCTGTTCGTTCTTTCTTTTCCTTCTGTCCAATCTTCAGCCACTTGGTTAGCTTAATCCAACTCAAATATTTCGTCAGGATAAGGTGACAGATATTTAGAAATCTAAGTTGCCTCTATGTCCAAAAAAGCACTAAGGCAGTCAATGGAAAAAAAAGTAAACGCAGTCTCTAATATACAGTCAGATAAATTCTAAACAGCTAATCCTCCAACGTCCACCACGATCCAAAAAAGGAAAAAAGAGGGTCCCAATTTTTATTTATTTATTTTAAACTCTATGGTCTTCAGCCACTTGCTGGCTTAATCCAATATTGGGTTGGGTTGAGGGAAGATCCAGAGATCCAAAATTAAATCCAGTCCATATAATGGAGGGGAATAGATACCCCAGTAATCATAAGTGTATACCTCTATAACTCAGTTCATGTATGATTCCAAAAAGCTCCAAAAATATCAAAATCTAGGAGATTCAAAATTAAATCCAATCGGTCAGATGAGAAGGGTTAAATGTCCAAATAAACATATATGTATATCCCTGTAAACTCAGTTCATATAGGATTCCAAATAACTAAAAAAAAAAAAAAAAAGAGAGAAGAAGAAATTAAGAATCCAAAGTCTTCAAAACAGAGAAGTTAAAGTCTGAAGTTAAGGTTGGTTTAAAAAAAAAAAAAAAAATCAAATTTAAATTCTTACTTGTTCGGTTGCCTAAGTTGTAATATAAGAGGTTCAGGATTTAAATAGAGAAGATGGTGAGGAGAGATTGTAGTTTAGTAGTTGTTCTAAAGCCTTTATGTTATTATTTCATCTTTTCTCTTCTCCCCTCCTTCTTCCTTGTATTCCAGTTTAAAGTTTAAGGATGCAAAATATTTCTCTCTGGAGATGAAAAAGATAATTATTTCGTTTAAGCAAGGGAAATCACCTGGTATGGATGGCATCCCAATAGACCTGTTGAGATTAGATGTAGATTGCTGGGCCATAAAACTTGTGCCGCTTTTTAATTCTATCTATCAATCAGCCCTTGTACCTAAGTCGTGGAACAACTCAATAGGGGTACCGATCTTTAAAAAAGGTGATAGGAATTGCCAAGAGAATTACAGGCCTATAAGTTTGTTACCATGCATAAGTAAAATCTATGCCAAATCTCTGCTTATTAAATTGGAAGAATGGATGCTGACGAAAGGTCTACCTGGTAAAGAGCAGGCTGGTTTTAAGGCAGGCTCGTCAACTCTTGACCAGTGTCTAGTGTTAAGTCATCTTGTGGATAAATATGTCATGAGAAATAAACGAAAACTCTTTGTGGTATTTGTGGATTTAAAAAGTGCCTTTGATTCGGTTGACTGCAACAAACTATGGACTAAACTAGAACACCTTGGTATCGACCCATATCTACTTACACTGATTCAAAGTTTACATTCAAATAACCAAATATATGTTAAAGTATCAAAAGATGGTAGACTTGCAGGTCCTATTCTGAATAATCGAGGAGTTAGGCAAGGCTGTATCTTGGCCCCTACCCTATTTAATCTATTTTTGTCTGACCTACCATTATTTCTTCAAAACGCAACCACTCATACTCCTTATTTAAACAATAGCCCACTCTTTTTATTACTCTATGCAGATGATGCTGTAATTATTTCACTCTCTGTTTTGGGTTTAAAAAAAATTATTTAAGAGTTTCTCAAACTACTGCTCTCTCAATAATCTTAAAATTAATTATGATAAGACAAAGATTATGCAATTCAGAAAGAGAGGGAACCCAAAAGGCTGTATAATTAATGGACATTTAATACAGGAAGTAAAGCACTTCAATTACCTGGGAATTACATTCAAAAATAATATGAATTGGAATACACATATATGTGCTGCAATAGTTAAGGCCAAAGTGATAGCCCACCATATCAAATCCTATTTTTTTTCTCCAGTAGGAAACAGATTTATTCCAGCTGTATTGCAAGTGATTGACATGAAAATTTGTGCCCAACTTCTATATGGCACACCAGTGTGGATTTCAGGTGACCTCAAGAGGTTGGATAAATTTCACGCATCCCTTCTGAGGTCATTATTAGGACTTGCAAACTCTGTAAAATATGAAACAATATGTTGTGAGCTGGGAATATTGCCTTTATCAGTAAGAGCATGGCTGAGGACCTTGAAATATTGAATCTTCCTCCATTATAGAGCCCTATGCCCTAATTCTCTACTTTACAATCTATTAAGTGATAGTGTAATCTACAATCTATCATTGATTTGTAGGAGAAAACTGGATTCGCTAGGGCTCACTCTAATTGACTTTGAAATCTCTGATCCCAAAGAAACATGGAAAATTATCAGGAAGACTCTCACAGAAAAAAGTGTTCTCGCCATGCTTGAGGTTGCAAAGCACAGCACCTGCTCTCCTATCCACTTAAATCTCCCTTTGTGTAGATATTTCCAAAAGGGATACATGACAAATCTGAAGAAACATGAATCGCGTAGGCTGTTTATGTTGGCCAGATTTAACATGTTTCCCTCGGTGGTAGTGAGAGGAAGAAACTTAGCTATCCCAGAATCAGAGCGTCTCTACAAATGCAGAAAACAGGAACCCGATACTCTAGAGCATATATTCTTTTCCTGTGATTTTGGCAGTCATGCCAGAAAATAATTATTTGAGGCCCTAAAATTGAATAGACAGATTTTTACACAACCAACTGTTCAGGACCTGCTGGCGGACAGCGATGACCAAATTACTTTAATAGCGGCTGAATTTTTAAATGCTGTCCATGAAGAGAGAATGGGCCATGATAAAGAGACTTAGTGGTTTGTAATGGTAGGTGATGTTGCTGTGTTGTATTATATTATCTATGTACATTGATTTATGTCCTGGAGTTAAGAATAGGTCTGGGATAATTTGTGTTCGCTGAGCCCGTATTTTATACAGTCTGTATATGATGTTTGTTTGTTAATGTGTGGTGTGCTATGCCTAATAAAGGATTTTGAATAAAAGAATATTTCTCTCTTTATGACCACTCTGTTCAGTTCTTTCTATTATTTTTTTAATACTCTCCCCAGAAAGAAAACAAAGTCTCTAAAGGTCTTTTTCGTTACTTTTGTTTTATTTAGTTTCCTTTGCCTCGCTCTAAAATTGCTGAGGACTTTCACTTTTCTGTTCCTACAGCGGGTGAATGGTCACTTCCTTTCTTTGCTCTTGCAATTTTGTATCCTGTGCCATTATCACTCCGAAAATTGGGTCGGGCTCCTCACTTAAATCCTTCTGCATCCAGAGCTCACTTAGTGTATTATCCAATTTTTTAGCCAAAAAATATTCCGTAAACACTAAGGGTTCTGTTCTTAAAGTTACGGAGGTTTGTCGCTTTTCCAGTGGGAGCTAGAGGCATCGCAAAACGGAGTCAGCGGTGCTTACCGTTCGTGTTTCTCCGTCCCGTCGTTCTCAAGTCCCTTTAAAAAAAACAACCCGAAAAAACGTTGGAACCGCTCCAACACTGCTGGGTAGCTTATCCCTCAAGGGTGTCCCCCTTGAGATTTTGGGGGTCGCAGTGCCTTTGCGTAGCCCCCAAGCCCCCATGTAGCTCGGAAAAGCAATTCAGCGGCTTCTCCGCGCTCCCCGCTGCTTGCGATCCAAATCGGAAGTCCTGGTAATACCGTGTTTCAAAAACGTGGCTTTGAAACACGGATTCACATGGATCCTCATGCTTTTTGCATTGGGCGACCCCAAACTCACCGTCAAATCATGCATCATGTCCAGGGGCACAGCCTGGACCACAAAAAACTCAGATCCACGGCTTCCTGGCCCTACCATCACCCAAAAACATGGTTCTGAAGCACGGATCCTCATGGATCCTCACGCTTTTTGAATTGGGCCACCACAAACTCACTGTTAAATCACACATCATGCCCATGGACACAGCCTGCACCAGAAAAAACTCAGATCCAAGGCTTCCTGGTCATACCGTGGCTCAAAAACGTGGCTTTGAAGCATGGATCCTCATGGATCCTCACGCTTTTCGCATTGGGCTACCCCAAATTTACCGTCAAATTACGCATCAGGTCCAGGGGCACAGCCTGCACCACAGAAAATTCAAATCCATGGCTTCCTGGTCACTCCATGTCCCAAAAACCTAGTTTTGAAGGACGAATCCTCATGGATCCTCACGCTTTTCGCATTGGGCCTGGCCACTTCATGGCCCAAAAATATGGTTTTGAAGCACAGATCCTTATGGATCCTCACGCTTTTTGCATTGGGCCACCCCAAACTCACCGTCAAATCACACATCATGCCCATGGGCACAGCCTGCACCACAAAAATGACGGATCCACGGCTTCCTGGCCACTCCATGGCCCAAAAACCTGGTTTTGAAGCACGAATCCTCATGGATCCTCATGCTTTTTGCATTGGGCCACCACAAACTCACTGTCAAATCACACGTCACAGCGAGGGACACAGCCTGCACCACAAAAATCACTGATGAACGGCTTCCTGGCCACTCCATGGGCACAGCCTGCACCACAAACAGCCTGCACCACCACCTTGTCATACCGTGGCTCTAAAACTCAGATTCAAGGATTCCTAGCCACTCCATGGCCCAAAAACGTGGTTCTGAAGCGCGGATCCTCATGGATCCTCATGCTTTTTGCATTGGGCCAAACCAAATTCACTGTCAAATCGCACGTCAGAGCCAGGGGCACAGCCTGCACCACAAAAATGACGGATCCACGGCTTCCTGGCCACTCCATGGCGCAAAAACATGGTTTTGAAGCACAGATCCTCATGAATCTTCATGCTGTTTGCATTGGGACAACCCAAACTCACTGTCAAATCACATGTCAGAGCCAGGGGCACAGCCTGCACCACAAAAATGATGGATCCACGGCTTCCTGGCCACTCCATGGCCCAAATTCCTGGATTTGAAGCACGGATCCTCATGGATCCTCACGCTTATTGCATTGGACTACCCTAAACTCACCGTCAAATGACACACCAGGTCCAGGGGCACAGCCTGCACCACAGAAAATTCGAATCCACGGCTTCCTGGTCATAGCGTGGCTCAAAAACGTGGCTTTGAAGCACGGATCCTCATGAATCCTCACGCTTTTCGCATTGGGCTACCCCAAACTCACCGTCAAATCATACATCATGTCCAAGGGCACAGCCTGCGCCACAAGAAACTCAGATTCAAGGATTCCTGGCCACTCCATGGTGCAAAAACCTGGTTTTGAAGCACGGATCCTCATGGATCCTCATGCTTTTTGCATTGGGCCACCCCACACTCACCGTCAGATCACACGTCACAGCCAGGGGCACAGCCCGCACCACAAAAATCACAGATCCACGGCTTCCTGGACACTCCATGGCCCAAAAACCTGATTTTCAAGCACGGATTCTCATGGATCCTCATGCTTTTTGCATTGGGACAAACCAAATTCACTGTCAAATCGGACTTCCGGGGTGGCGCCACCGGCAATGGCGGACTCCCTCTGAAACGGAGGGACAAGCTCCACGAGAAACGGGTCTTTCCCGCTACGGCGAAGCGGGGACCCTTTAGAAATCACAGGCGGATGAAGCCTGTGACCTTGGGACTCGGCGGGCACCCTTAGCGCCCCCCCAACCCGCAAAGGAACCCAATAACGGGCTCCGAAGCGAAGAGGGGGAAGTGGCGTGGTGCTGAGAGTCTATCGCTATTTCCGTGGAGCGAAGCCGCACAGCCGCTGCCGGGGAGCGCTGCCTTCTTCCTGGACAATTTGGATTCTAAAAAAAACAAACCATCGTGAGTACCTAAACCTTGGAAAATCGATTCACAATTTAAGGAATTGGGAAAGAAAGGAATCGGGCTCAAAATTCATTACAATTCGGCACTGAAATGGAAGGTCTAACAGGAAGTCAACCTTCCGTTTTTCTGTAGTCGGAACAAAGCAAAGACAAAGTAAACTGGAGTCTTGAAAATCATTTTAAAGGAGCGGATTTCATTGCCTAAAATAGCTGAGCTTCGGCAGCAGGAGGAGAAGGGGGTGCTTTCTTTGAACTGTTTTAACCTGCAGAAGTAAGTTTAAAATAAAGTAATTTTCCACCGTCTTGACCCAGGGAGCGGGGTGTCAGGATTGACGTTTGAAGCTCATTGACCAGGACAGAAGCTGTTTGACAGATAACTAAAAGAAGGGAAAAAACTGGAATTCCACTGTCTTTTTTTTGCAACTTAAAAATAACAACAATAGACAAAGTATCTAAAAGTAAAAGAAACTTTGGGGCTGGATTTGTAATTTGCAACAGAAGTTTTCCCTCTAGGGGGGGGATAGTGAAACTGTAACTAGGGAATTTCCAGCCGCTACAGTATAACCCGTGGGAATTGAGTGGTGACCTTGAAGGACAATGTGCTCAGAAATGTTGTATTGGGCCACCCCAAACACATCATCAAATCATGCATCATGTCCAGGGGCACAGCCTGCACCACAAAAACCACAGATCCACAGCTTGCTGGTCGCTCCATGGCCCAAAAACCTGGTTTTGAAGCACGGATCCTCATGGATCCTCACGGTCTTTGCATTGCAACAACCCAAACTCACTGTCAAATCACACGTCAGAGCCAGGGGCACAGCCTGCACCACAAAAATTACGGATCCAAGGATTCCTGGCCATACCGTGGCCCAAAAATGTACTTCTGAAGCACGGATCCTCACGGATCCCCACGCTTTTTGCATTGGGCCACCCGAAATTCACTATCAAATCACACATCATGCCCATGGGCACAGCGTGCACCACAGAAAACTCAGATCCACGGCTTCCTCGTCATACCGTGGCTCAAAATCGTGGCTTTGAAGCACGGATCCTCATGGATCCTACGCTTTTCGCCTTGGGCCTCCCCAAACTCAGCGTCAAATCACGCATCAAGTCCAGGGGCACAGCCTGCACCACAAAAAACTCAGTTCCACGGCTTCCTGGCTGTAACGTGGCCCAAAAACGTGGTTCTGAAGCACAGATCCTCATGGATCCTCATCCTTTTTGCATTGGGCCACCCAAACTCACCATCAAATCACACATCATGTCCAAGGGCACAGCCTGCATCACAAAAAAGTCAGATCCACGGCTTCCTGGCAACTCCATGGCGCAAAAACCTGGTTTTGAAGCACGGATCCTCGTGGATCCTCATGCTCTTTGCATTGGAACAACCCAAACTCACTGTCAAATCACACGTCATAGCCCGGGGCACAGCCTGCACCATAAAAATCACGGATCCTCATGGATCCTCGTGCTCTGCACCACAAAAACTCACATCCACGGCTTCCTGGCCCTACCGTGGTCCAAAAACGTGGTTCTGAAGCATGGATCCTCATGCTTTTTGCATTGGGCCACCACCTAAAACTCACTGTCAGAACACACATCATGCCCATGGGCACAGCCTGCACCGCAAAAAGAACGCATCCACGGCTTCCTGGCCACTCCATGGCCCAAAAAACTGGTTTTGAAGCACGGATCCTCATGGATCCTCACGCTCTTTGCATTGGGCCACCCCAAATTCACCGTCAAATCACACATCATGCCCATGGGCACAGCCTGAACCACAAAAAACTCAGATCCAAGGATTCCTGGCCATACCGTGGCCCAAAAATGCAGTACTGAAGCCCAGATCCTCATGGATCCCCACGCTTTTTGCATTGGGCCACCCCAAACTCACCATCAAATCACACATCATGCCTGTCAGAGCCGCTTCCAGGTCCCAGCTCACAGAGGACCACGCTAGCCGGCAGTATTGTACAAACTTCTTTATTGAGTTACAGTTTCCATTTTCAAGCCGCAGCGCGCAGCTCTACGTCTTAGAAGCTAGACCGGCGAAGCTCCGTCTGAGTCTCCGCCTCCTGTACACCAACTCTAGCCTTACTCCACCTCTTCCGTCTTTCCTTTCTCCTCTGGGTTCCTCTACCCCCCGTGGTCTCTTCCTTCCTGGACTCTTCTGACGCTGACCCCCCCGACTCTTCTCCCTCCTTGCGGCGGGCTTTAGGACCTGGCTCCCTATCCGGGCTGCTTACTGTGCCGCCTTCCTGTGCATTTGAACTTGGCGCGCGCGCGCAGCCTTCAACCTTCCTCTTGACCGTTTCCTCGCTCCCCGATGGAGGTGTGGCCAATCCTAACTCCTGCCCTCCCGCTTGCGGCGAGCCACCAGATCCCGATACCTGGGACCCCTCCCCCCTACTGCGCTCTGGTGGGGAAGCTGGTCCCGATTTCCAACTGCTGCTCTCTGAGTCCCCTCTGGTCCCTTCTACCTGGGGTGTCCCCTTAGGCGCCCCCTTGCTCTGACCACTGGCGCCCCTTTCTGTGAATCTTCCGACTCACTGGAAAGACTCGGAGATCTCGGGCCGCTGTCATCGCTCATATTACCTTCGGATTCCTCCCCCTCGCTCTCTGTTTCCTCCCTTTCCTGTGCCTCTGCTCCTGAACCCCTGACATCCATCCCCCCTCGAAGCCCCCCCTTCCCCCCTCCCCTCCTTCAGGCGTGGGTGCTGGGTGCTCCGTTGATATGGGGGTGAGTGCCGGATACAGTTCATTCCCCGTGGCGTACATCCAACTGGATAAGTCCGGCTCTTCCTCCTTGCACTCGCCGATGTCGATCTCCTCTGCTTCCATCTCTGTGCCACCGTGCTCGAACCCAAGGTCCTCCCCGAACACATCCATGTCCGTCTCTCCCTCGGTCCCTTCTGGGGACGTTGCTCGCCCGGGACCCTCCAGCCACTTCCTGCGCCACTGCTCCTCTGGTCGGTCATCCCACCAATACGAGGGTTCTGAGGCAGATCCCGAGGGTGACCCCTCCGGGGAACGTGTGTTCAGTGTCGGTTCCTCGTCCGAGTCGAACCCCTGGAACGTGCTGTCTGAAAGCGTGGGTGTGAAAAGCCAGTCGTCGAAAAACTCGGCTGGCATGGGCCTGTGTGGGAAGAGGGCATGAAACTCGTCTTTTAGCAGAGGTTCTTCCAAAGCGTAGCCCGGCACCCAGCTGTTGGCACTGACTGGGGTGCCTTCTCTGGCGAGAAGGTATTCCACTCCGTCTTCCCCCCATCTTGAGTCTAAAATCTCTGTGACCTCGTTGATGGGCTCCCCCTCTGGTGACCCCCCCTGCGTGGTCCTTTCCCTGAGCGGGCTTGGTGCCATCCCTGGCTCCTGAAATCTGTGCGGTGCCTTGTAGGGAGTGAGCACTGATCTATGGAAAACCGGATGCATCCTGGATCCCTCCGGAAGTGTCAGCCGGAAAGCCACCAGGTTGACCTGTGCCTCGACTTGGTAGGGCCCTAGCTGCTTATGGCCGAGCTTCTTTTTCGCTAACGATCTGGCCGGCACTGCCTGGGCTGCCAACCAAACCCAGTCTCCCACCTGTATTTCTTCCCCAACCCTCCTGTGTCTGTCAGCCTGCAGTTTGTATGCGTGCTTAGCTAGCTCTAACTGCCTTCGAAGCTGTTCGTGGACCTCCTGCAACTCTGACGCGAAGGCGTCCGCTGTCTGTGGCTCCCCCTCCCCCACTCTCTCTAATCCCGGGAAGGTTCTGGGATGCCTCCCATTGTTGGCAAAGAACGGCGTCACCCCCGTGGACACGTGCTTCGTGCTGTTGTAGGCGAACTCGGCGAGCGGCAGGTAGTCCACCCACTTTGCAGGCTGCTGATTTGCGTAACATCTCAGGTACTGCTGCATGATGGCATTGACCTGCTCCGCTTGTCCGTTGGTCTGCGGGTGTCTCGCCGACGCTAGGTTGATCTTGACGTTCAGGATGCCCATCAGCTTCTGCCAGAAGTTAGAGATGAACTGTCGCCCCCGGTCGGACAGTATGGACCGTGGCAGACCGTGAACCTTGAACACGTGATCTATGAACAGTTTGGCTGTCTGTTCCGCCGTGGCCACCTTCGCACATGGAATGAAATGTGCCATTTTGGTTAACAAGTCCACCACCACTAGCACTGCCGTCTTGCCCCTCGAGCTGGGCAGATCCGTGACAAAGTCCAGGGCCACTCTCTCCCACGGTTCGAGTGGAGTTTGCAGCGGTTCCAGCAGTCGCGCCGGCGGTTTGTGCACTGGCTTAGCCCTCTGGCAGGTGTCGCACCTCGAGACGTAATCTGCGACTTCCCCCCGCATCTTGGGCCACCAGAAGTCTCTGGCGACTAATTCTATCGTCTTCTCTGTGCCAAAGTGCCCGGCGGTGGGTGCGTCGTGCAACTGCTGCAGTACCTTAGCGCGGAGTTCGTCTCCCGGCACGTAGAGGGCCCCTTTGCGCATGAGCAACCCTTCGCGTATCTGGAACTCGTCGCCCTTCGCCGTGCCCCTGTGCACCTCCTCCATCTTCGCTCGTGCGAAAGCGTTGTCCTGCAGCGCGCGACGTACCGCATCCAGGTCGACGGTTGCCGAAGCGCACGCCCACGCTTCTGGTGCGAAAATGTGCTTGGCCGCCGCTGGCGTTGCCTCCTCGAGGTATTGCGGCTTCCTGGACAGTGCATCCGCCATGATGTTGGTGTCACCTGGGACGTACTCTATCCGGAAGTTGAAGTCCGCAAAGAACTCCGCCCAACGTAAGTGCCTCTGGTTCAGGAACCTCGCCGTGCGCCAGTACTCCAGATTCTTATGGTCCGTGCGGACCTGCACCGTCTGTTTGGCTCCGATCAGGAAGTGCCTCCAAGCCTTGAATGCTGCATGAATGGCAAGCAACTCCCTGTCCCAGATGGTGTAGTTCTGCTCCGACTTGCTGAGCTTCCTGGAGTAGAAGGCGCACGGCCTCCAATCCCCATGCGGGTCTTGCTGCAACAGGACTGCTCCCACGGCCCTGTCTGAGGCGTCTGTCTCAACCCTCATCGGTTTGCTAGGATTTACATGCAGTAGCTGCTCTTCGGACGAGAAGAGACGCTTGAGTTTCTGAAAGGACTGCTCCGCCTGCTCCGTCCAGATGAACTTCTTCTTCTTGGAGCTGAGCGTGTCGGTAATGGCCGCCGTCTGCATCGCGAACCCCTTGATGAACTTTCGATAGAAGTTAGCAAAGCCGACAAACCGCTGGACCTCCTTCCGGTTGTGCGGGCTCTTCCAGTCCAACACTGCGCGAACCTTGGCGCTGTCCATGGCGAGCCCCTTGTCCGACAATTTGTAGCCCAGGAAATCCACCTCCGTCATGTCGAACTGGCACTTCTCCAGCTTGGCGTACAGTCTATGCTCCTGTAGCCTTTGCAGAACTTCCTTGACGTCTCTGTCGTGAACCTCCTGCGATTCTGAAAATATCAGGATGTCGTCCAGGAAGCAGACACACTTCTTATAGAGGAGCCCCGCTAACACGTGATGCATGAAAGCTTGAAAACAGTGGGAGCCATTTTGTAATCCAAAGGGCATAACTCTGTATTCGTAGGTGCCCAGGGGCGTGAACATGGCCGTCTTCCACTCGTCGCCCTCCCGTATGCGAATAAGATTGTACGCCCCTCGCAGATCCAACTTGATGAACACGCGTCCTTTGCGCACCGTCGCGAGGAGGTCGTCGATCTTGGGCATGGGGAAAGCCGTGGGCTTGGTTTTCGAGTTCAAAATGCGATAGTCCACCACCAGCCTTTTTTGGGGCGTGTCCTTCTTCTTCACAAAGAATACGGGACTGCCCCCCACTGCCTGGGACTCCCGGATGAACCCGCGCTTCAAATTATGATCTATGAACTCCCTGAGTTCCTGTAGTTCATCTTCAGACATGGAATACAGGTTCCCTGTCGGCAGCGTCGCCCCTGGCAGAAGGTCAATCTTGCAGTCATAGGGCCTGTGTGGAGGTAGCTTGTCCGCTTCCTTCTCGCAGAAAACCTCCAAAAATTCTGCGTACTTGTGGGGCACTGCTTGCAGTGTGCCTAAGTGCAGCTGTGCTTCCTCTTCTTCTCCCTCCAGTCTGGGTAGGATGCAGTGTTCTGCACAGTAAGAGGAGCCGAAAGTTAGTTGCCGCTGGTACCAAGCCAACGTCGGACTGTGCCTGTCCAGCCAACTCATGCCCAATACTACAGGCGTGTCCGACAGTTGGGTGACATTAAAGCTGATGACTTCCCTGTGATTTCCAATTTGCATCACCATCGGTGGCGTTTGCTTCACCACTTGCCCCCCTAGCAATTCTCTGCCATCCACCGTGACAACCTTCAGGGGCAGCGTGGCTGGCAGTAGCGTTATCTTGTGCTGCTCGATGAAATCCTGCCCTATAAAATCCGCGTTGCTACCAGAGTCAATGGTAATTGGCACTTCCATTGTAAGTCCGTTGGGTAGCTGGAGCGATGCGGTGAGCTGCACTACTGGTTTGGGCGGGAGGGGGTCTGTGGGCTGCAACATCCCTGGGGACTGCTTCACTGACTCGTCTGGCTGGGCCCCAGTGCCTCTGTTTCCAGCCAGACTCCGTCGTTTCCCTGCTGTGGTTCTCTCTGCTGAGTTGCTTCTGTTACCGTCGCGGAGGCTGCAGTGTGCTTGTGGAGCCTCTGGGGACACTCTTTCGCCATGTGCTGAGGACTGTCACAGAGGTAGCACTTCCTGTTCCCTCTAGGAGGCTTCGCCTTGACTGCTCCCGGTGCTAGGGCTCTGGTTGCTGACTGAGCCCTGGCACCTCCAACCTCCATAGGTTCCCCTCCTCCTCCTGGCGGAGGCGTGGAGTGCGCACGCGCTGCATCCCTGGGAAAGAAGGAAGGCGCTCTCGCCGACTCGCGTCCTCCACGCCCTTCATCTCTGCTCCATGGACGTTCTTCTAGACGCACTCCAATCGTCAGCGCCCTCTGAACGATCTCCTGAGTGCTCCGGGGCCTCTCCCCCCTCGCAATTTCGTCTTTTACCGCACTGTTCAACCCTTCCCAGAACAGGTCTCTGACTGGAGCTGAATCTTTGTCCCATTCCAGGGCACTGACCAGTGCAAAAAAGCGGGAATGATACTGCCTCACACTGGCCCTCCCTTGTTTCAGCCCATGTATCTCTTTTCTGGCGATATCAACGTCTATATTTGATAGAAAACACGAATCCATCGCTTTAATGAAGGCATCCGCACTTCGGAGCGCTGGATCCTTATCTCTCCATAGATTGCGCAGCCACGCTTTAGCGTCTCCATGCAGATGGGATAAAATAAACCCCACCTTCTCTTGCGCATCTCTAAAGTCTTTATCCAGCAGTTGCAGCGCAAACTGCACATCTGCTCGGAAGTTGGGGTACTGCTGTAAATTCCCATCGAAATGAGATACAAGGCTGCCTCCTCTTCTCCCCAGCCCAATTCCCTCCGATTTGGGTCCCGGTTGCCCCTGCTTAGTAAGCACTTCCAACCTGACTTGGAGATCCTTGTAGGCGGCAGCCGCTTCCTCCTCCCTCTTCCTGGAGGCTAGTATCTCGGTGTTCAGATGTGACACTGCATTTTGCAGGGCTGCTATCTGCTGTTCAGTATTCATCTCTCCTGACTTTCGTGAGCTTGCGAAGCACCAATCTCCACCCCTCGCTGCGCCCACTCACGCTGCGAGGCTTTTGGTGCAAAATCTGTCAGACGGAGCTTACTGTCAGAGCCGCTTCCAGGTCCCAGCTCACAGAGGACCACGCTAGCCGGCAGTATTGTACAAACTTCTTTATTGAGTTACAGTTTCCATTTTCAAGCCGCAGCGCGCAGCTCTACGTCTTAGAAGCTAGACCGGCGAAGCTCCGTCTGAGTCTCCGCCTCCTGTACACCAACTTAATACTCTAGCCTTACTCCACCTCTTCCGTCTTTCCTTTCTCCTCTGGGTCCCTCTACCCCCCGTGGTCTCTTCCTTCCTGGACTCTTCTGACGCTGACCCCCCCGACTCTTCTCCCTCCTTGCGGCGGGCTTTAGGACCTGGCTCCCTATCCGGGCTGCTTACTGTGCCGCCTTCCTGTGCATTTGAACTTGGCGCGCGCGCGCAGCCTTCAACCTTCCTCTTGACCGTTTCCTCGCTCCCCGATGGAGGTGTGGCCAATCCTAATTCCTGCCCTCCCGCTTGCGGCGAGCCACCAGATCCCGATACCTGGGACCCCTCCCCCCTACTGCGCTCTGGTGGGGAAGCTGGTCCCGATTTTCAACTGCTGCTCTCTGAGTCCCTTCTGGTCCCTTCTACCTGGGGTGTCCCCTTAGGCGCCCCCCTTGCTCTGACCACTGGCGCCCCTTTCTGTGAATCTTCCGACTCACTGGAAAGACTCGGAGATCTCGGGCCGCTGTCATCGCTCATATTACCTTCGGATTCCTCCCCCTCGCTCTCTGTTTCCTCCCTTTCCTGTGCCTCTGCTCCTGAACCCCTGACAATGCCCATGGGCACAGCCTGCACCACATAAAACTCAGATCCACGGCTTCCTGGCCCTACCATGGCCCAGAAAAATGATTCTGAAGCATGGATCCTCATGGATCCCCACGCTTTTGGAATTGGGCCACCCTAAACCCATCATCAAATCACACATCATGCCCATGGGCACAGCCTGCACCAAAAAAAACTTGGATCACCGGCTTCCTGGCCACTCCATGGCCCAAAAACCTGGTTTTGAAGCACGGATCCTCATGGATCCCCACGCTTTTGGAATTGGGCTACCCTAAACCCATCGTCAAAGCACACATCATGCCCATGGGCACAGCCAGCACCACAAAAACTCAGATCCACGGATTCCTGGCAACTCCATGGCCCAAAAAACTGGTTTTGAAGCATGGATCCTCATGCTCTTTGCATTGGGCCACCCTTAACTAACCGTCAAATCACTCATCATGTCCAGGGGCACAGCCTGCACCACAAAAATCACGGATCCACGGCTTCCTGACCAGTTCATGTCCCAAAAACGTGGTTCTGAAGCACGGATCCTCATGGATCCCCACGCTTTTCGCATTGAGGAACCCCAAATTCACCCGTTATTCAATTATCTTGTACATAACCACAGATTTGACCACAAACATAATTGATCTCCTGCTTCGTGGCCCTGGCCGGATGCTACCCTGGATATATTGGCCAATTTTTAGGTGGGTGTCTGGGATGGAGGAAACGGTTGAATCTCTTTCCATTAAAGATGGGGGTCCAGTGGCTGGGCCAGAATGATTTCGGTTCTGTTTGCCAGCTCCCAGCTCTTCATGGGGCACAATAGTAAGCTGTAGCTGCCAACAGGAGTTCCGGTGTGATCCTGGATGCTTCTGTCTCTATGGAGGCACTGGTCACAAATGTAGCCAAACTGGCATTTTTAAATCTATGTCAGGTTAGGCGATTGGTACTGTACCTGTCCCTTTCCAGCCTAGCCATGGTGATCTATGCAGCAGTCACCTGCAGACTAGACTACTTTAACTTGCTCTACACCTGAGCCGGGGAGGGCAGGGTATAAATGTGATAGAGAGAGAGAGATATGCAGGGCTACCCTTGAGACTGCTCCAGAAACTCCAAATGGTCTAAAATGCAGATACATGAGTTCTTACTTGGACTTTGTGGAGAGCCCACATTCAGTTGGTTGCTCATCAGCTGGATTGGCTCCAGGTGGAGTATTGAATCAGAGTCAAGGTTTTGGTGCTAATCTTTAAAGCCCTATACAGTCTGTGACCTTTCTTATCTGTGGGAATTATCTTCCAATACACCCCCCCATGAGTGTGATGCTCATCTAACACAGTGTTTCCCAACCGGTGTTCCGCGGCACACTAGTGTGCCGTGAGACGTCGGCTGGTGTGCCGTGGGAGGGAGGCGGGCGAGTCGGGCGGTGAGAGGCGGCGGCGGCGAGGATCCGCGTCGAGCCAGGGGCGGCTCCGCGGTGGTGGTGCCGAGCGGCGGGGCAGCGCGTGCAAAAGGGAGGAGCGCGAGACAGCGGAGGAGGAGGAGGCCGGCATGTCCGGGCAGCAGCAGCAACAACAGCAGCAGCAACTCCCGCCGCCGCCCCCTCCTCCGCCCGCTATCGCCGCCACCACCACAACAGCCGCCGCCGCCTCAGCTGCCGCCGTCCCTCAGTCCCTCGCTCTGCTGCCTCCTCCCCCCCCACCCCCAAAGCTTGGAGGTTCCCCGGCAAGGGGGAGGAAAAAAAATTAAAAACTTTCACTTTCGTGCGTCCCTCCCGGCGTGACGCTGCGCGCTGACGTCACGGGGCTGTAATGGTGGTGTGCCGCGAGATTTTTTTCATTAAACAGGTGTGCCGTTGCCCAAAAAAGGTTGGGAAACACTGATCTAACAGCAACCTACTGGTGTTCCCTGGCCCAAAACATATCCAGCTGTCCTCAACCAGAATCAGAGCCATTTTGGTCGAATGCTTTGTCTAATGAGACCAGGGCTCAGTGCACTCTATTTCAGTTCCCTCACTTGTCATGGTGAGTGGGCTTGCACATTTCTATGACCCTTGTGAGCGAATCCATCAGGAATCTCGTACTCTCAGCAGGGTCACCCAAGGCAGTAATGTCAAAGAAAATGAAATATGCTCAGAGTCCTGTAGTGATTTCATGCTCTTTATTGCAGCTTGTAAAACAGTGACTGATTTCCCCCCCAAACCTCAGGCTTTTATATACACTATTTACACAACGAGTCCTGTCTGATTGGCTGATTCTGCTTCCCTCCTGGAGCCTGATTGGTCTTTTCCTGCAAGCCAATCAGTTTGCCGCAAAATGAACACTCAAGCCCTTCAAGTTCCCATTAAGCGGGATTGCTTCCAAACGACTCTTAAGGACCATCTGCTTTCAGAATTCCCTGATAACATCGAGGAACACTGGACCAAGCTAAAAACATCCATTATTGCAGTCTGTGAACAAACTATTGGATACCAAACCAGGAAACACCAGGACTGGTTTGATGAGAATGACAGTGAGATTGAATGCATGATTGAGAAGAAAAGGAAGGCATTTCAGATCTGGCAAAGAGATAGAAACTGTGCCACTAAGAAAAAACCCTATGCCAATGCTAAGAACCAGAGAACTAAAAAACACCTGGTGGATAAAAAAAAGCTCAAGAGATCCAGCACTTAGCCGACATTCATGATGCACAGTTTCTTTAAAGCCACAAAGACCATCTATGGACCAATAAATCATGGCATATGCCCCCTAAGCTCAGCAGATGGTACCACACTTCTAAAGATAAAGAAGCTATTGCACTGTGCTGGAAAGGACACTACCAACATCTCTTTAACCACAACTCCCCCATAAGCTGCTGAAGTCCTCTCACAAATCCCGCAAAAACAAATTAGAGATGAGCTTGCAGTATCTCCAAATCTGGGAGAGTTGTGTACAGCTATTAACCAAGTGAAAAACAACAAAGCCAGTGGACCTGATGGGATACCTGCTGAAATCTTCCAAGCGGGTGGAATTGAACTTAGACAACAACTTCACAAGCTCATCAAAAAAATCTGGGAGAGAGAAGCGATCCCAGCAGACTTCAGGGATGCCAAAATTATCAATCTCTTTTTTAAAAGGTGACAGAACTGATTGCGGAAACTATTGAGGCATCTCTCTATTAGCTGTGGCCGGCAAAATTCTTGCAAGGATCTTAGCAAACCGTCTCTTAACATTATCCGAGGTGACCCTTCCTGAATCCCAAAATGGTTTTCAGCCTTCTAGGGGGACAGTGGACATGATTTTAACAGCTCAACAACTTCAGGAAATATGCAGAGAGCAAAACCAACCTTGGTACTCACACCATGCCGCCAGCACCTCAGGGGCTCCCCTTGCTTGCTTATGAGAAGAACTGGCTCTGCATTCCATACAAAATGTTGTTGTGCCTGCTGTTTGCTACAGAGACGGAAGATTCCTTCCCCCAGGTTTTGGCCCTGCTCAAGAACCAGTTAAGCACTTCCATGCCCCATTCATTTAAACTGCTCAATAAACTTGGCCCTTCCATGAATCCTATTGAAATCTATAACATTATTCGGTTGTGTCTCAGCATATTTATGGGAAATGTCACTATTACAAAGAGTTTGGAAGAAGAGTTTGGACTTGATATTCCGCCTTTCACTCCCCTTAAGGAGTCTCAAAGCAGCTAACAATCTCCTTTCCCTTCCTTCCCCACAACAGACACCCTGTGAGGAGCTGCATGTGGAGGAGTGGGGAAGCGAATCCAGCTCACCAGATTACGAGTCCACCACTCTTAACCACTACACCACACTGGCTCAAAGACTACCATAATAGATGACAGCTATACATAACCTTTAGCTTAAAAAATAGCAACAATATCTATCTAATGGAACAGTGCAGTGTACTAGCTAGTGTCATAGAATCATAAAATCATAGAGCTGGAAGAGACTGCAAGTGCCATCTAGTCCAAGCCCCTGCCATGCTGAAACACACAAGCAAAGCACTCCTGACAGATGGCCAGCCAGCCTCCACTTAAAAACCTCCAAAGGAGGAGACTCCACTACTCTCCAAGGTGACATGTTCCACTGTCCAACAGCCCTTACTGTCAGGAAGTTCTTCTTAATGTTTAGGTGGAATCTCTTTTCCCATAGTTTGAATCCATTATTCTGCATCCTATTCTCTAGAACAGCAGAAAACAGAGACTTCTGGATTGGCTGCCCGTTCTGCTGGAAGGGAGCTCTTTTGCTTGAAAGAGCACCGGTGCTTTGATGGTCGGGGAAACCGCTAGAGCGACGCGGTACCCCATAACTGAAAAAAAAAATGTTGAAATATACATTTATTAAGAAACCAGAGGCCTTTCTTCTTGGAATAACAGGTTTAGAATTGCCCAAGAAAGATGTTAAATTATTTTTGTATGCCACAACGGCCACCAAAATATTACTTGCTAAAAATTGGAAAACACAAGAACTACCAACAGTGGAAGATTGGCAGATGAAGATGATGGACTTTTCGGAGCTAGCTGATCTGACTGGAAGAATCCGCGACCAGAAAGAAGAGGAGTTTCAAGAGGACTGGAGGAAATTCAAAGACTATTTGAATAAATATTGTAATATAAAAAATTAGAAATTACTTGAAAGAAACAAATAGGCCTAGGATAAGTTAAGTTATAATTAAATAAATGGAATTTAGAATGTTAAGAAAAGTGAATAAAATGGACTATAACTGGAAATTGTTTTAGTTTAATAATGATATTGGAAAGCTGTTACTTTTAATTACAAGGAAACTCAGAAGGGAGGGATTTGAGGAAGTCAACCAAGATGTTTAAAAGGTTGGATTTGTGAATAATTAAGTGTGTTGTTATTGTTTATCTGTTTATTGTCCCCCCCCCTTTTCCCCTCTTTCTTCTTTTTCTTTTTCTGTTTTTGTGTATCATTTTGCTTTGCGGTTTGTGTTATCACTGTGGAAAATCTAATAAAAATTATTTTTTTTAAAAAAAATAGAACAGCAGAAAACAAGTTTGCTCCCTCTTCAACATGATATCCCTTCAAATATTTAAACATGCCTATCATGTCACCCCTTAATCTTCTCTTCTCTAGATTAAACAAATCCAGCTCCCTAAATCTCGCCACATAGGGCTTGGATTCCAGACCTTTTACATTTTGGTCACCCTCCTCTGGACATGCTCCAGCTTGACAATATCCTTCTTCAACTGTGGTGCCCAGAACTGGACACAGTATTTCAGGTGTGGTCTGACCAACCAGAATAGTGTGGTAGCATTCCTTCGCTTGATCTAGACAATATACTCCTATTGATGCAGCCCAGAATCGCATTGGCGTTCTTAGCTGCCACATCACACTGTTGACTCATGTTCAGCTTGTGGTCGACTAAGACTCCCAGATCCCTTTCACTGGTACTGTTGTCAAGCCAAGTGTCCCCCACCTGTGCATTTCATTTTTTCTACCCAAGTGTAGTACCTTACATTTCTCCCTATTGAACTTCATATTGTTGGTTTGGCCCAGCTCTCTAGCCTATTCAGGTCATTTTGAATTCTGACCCTGTCCTCTGGTGTATTAGCAACCCCTCCCAGTTTGCAGTCATTTGCAAATTTGATTAGCACACCCTCTATTCCATCATCCAAATCATTTATAAAAATATTGAATAGCACCAGGCCCAGGACAGAACCTTGTGGAACCCCAATAGTCATTTTTTTCCAGGATGAAGATGAGCCACTGATGAGCACTCTTTGGGTTCGGCCCATCAACCAATTACAAATCCACCTAACAGTAGTTTTGTCTAGCCCACATTTTACTAGTTGTTTTGCAATAATATCATGGGGGACCTTTTCAAAGGCCTTACTGAAGTCAAGGTAAGCTGGTACAAGGGAAAGCAGGATTGTAATTACCGTAAAAATTACTGATTACTTTGGATCAGCAGTCTCAACCTAACCCGCTATGTGGGGAGAGCCACGTGTTCCTTTGGAAGGCAAGTGGAATAAAGTGTGATATACTGACAGCTGTTTTAAAAGATGTAACTGTAACTTAAAATCCAGTATCAGGGGAAAAAACAAAAATAGATGGTCCCTGTGTGGATAGTCATGTTTGCATGATGGGGCCACCTCCAGTGACCATGTGGCCTGATATAAGAGGGTTCTAAAATCAGTCCTGAAAGTAGACTGATTGAGAATGACACACGCATAGCTTTTGCTCTGCCATTAACAAGGTGAGCTGAAGCAAATTCTTGCCTCCCTTTGGGCTTAGCAATATTTCCTACAGCATTCTTGTTGAAGGGCATTGGAGAGTTAGGTGAGGGTCACTTTTCTGTTTTTCCATCAAGCCCCCAGACAAGAATGCTACAGCATCAGCCCCAAACACTCAGTCTCATAACAAAAAATACTCAACGGAGTTAGGGCTGAGGGTAGGGGAAGTACAATTATGATCTTTCCAGTCCTCTAGAAGCTGACCCTTTTGGTCATTTTGGTCATGGAGCCAAATATCTGTTTCCAAGTTTAAAGAGTCTAAACAAGTAAAGAACAAGCTTGCCCTTTACATGCAAAAGCCCTGAAATTCAGTCCATTGGGCAATGATAGGCTGGGAGGAGGGAGGTAAGGACTAGCACCTTCTCTGCCTCCACCTCCAACAGCTACACCTGAAAGTTTCATGATGGGGTTCGATTTGAGAAGCTGAATGTTTATAAAGGCACTTAGCCAATTTCTGCCACGGAAATTCTGAACAGAAACACTCTGCAGGTTCAGCCCCCAAAAGAAACTGCTCTATGGTCTCTGTGTTGGGAAATGGGAACAGATCTTGCTCATCACCAACCTTCCCTCCACAAATCAGTATCACTATGAGGCTGAACTGAACAGCTTGCTCCAGAGTTTTAAGAGATACGTTTCTGTGGTGTAGTAGTTAAGAGCGGTGGACTCTAATCTGGTGAGCTGGGTTCGCTTCCCCGCTCCTCCACCTGCAGCTGCTGGGTGACCTTGGGCCAGTCACACTTCTCTCTGAACTCTCTCAGCCCCACCTACCTCACAAGGTGTCTGTTGTGGGGGTGGAAGGGAAAGGAGATTTTTAGCCACTTTGAGACTCCTTCAAGTAGAGAAAAGCAGGATATAAAAACTAACTCCATAAATAAGAATTCTATGGAAAAGGACCATCCCTGCCATGATGATGAAAACTATATGTTTGGATTTTGCTGTATTATACCAACCTGTGGAATATGACAGTTCGCAGTTTCAAAATCTATTTGGCCACAGTGGATTGACAGTCTGGACACACAAAAACCTCTGGAAGATCTTTTGAATCAATGCCTATGCGAAAGCAGTGGTACCAGTCCTTGCAGTTTCCTTCACAGTAAGCCATAGTTAGGTCACCACTGGGCCTCCTGCACCCTTCCTTCAAGAAACATAGTGACCAGCAGCCTTCAAACAAGGATATCTGAGCAATAGGTTAGTGTATCCTTCCATCCCTCTGGGCATGATCAAGACACAGTAATGTAACTCTCGTTCAAGATTTGTCTCTTCTTGGGAGGAACAGCATCAATTTCCACTTGAAAATATTTGTCTTGTCCTTCAAAATAGGTTTTCCCACTGTACTGTATTATTTCTTTTGCAATCCAGGGTCTAATGGCAGCCAAATCCTTTTGTATGAACTGTAATTGGGCAGCAGAAGCAATCAGATGGGCAATGGTACATGTGAAAGGACCGTAGTCACTGGAATTACGGTACCTTGCCTGGGTATATCAGTTGGTGCAAAAAATGACCAGTCCGCAAAACTATAGGGATATTTTGAATCCATCTCATACAGACATGCTAAGAAGGATGTTATTGCATCAATCACAGAGTGGTTCAATCCATGTTCGGAATCTAGATAGAGCATGGTCTTCCTTTTAAAAATGATTACTATCAGTTTCCAGTGGACTTCTCTGTCATTTACTGGAATAATCAAAACATCTTTCTTTAGCACTCCAAATCTCAAACAGTTCTTCAGAGCTTGCACTGGCAATCTTTGACACATCTGCATGAAGTGGCAATTAAGTGGGAAAATTGTTCCATCGTGACCTAGCTCTTTGGCCATGATCACCCTGGAGGCAAGAAAGGCATTTATTATGCGGTCATTTATCCAGTTTGATCCTTTCAGTGTGTTTATGTCATAGTCATACACACAGATGTTGCCAACTGAACCCACAAGTCCCATGGTTTGTAGACTGAGTGTGGGGAATGTACAGTTGTGCCATGGGGGAACTGATGTACAAATCAGTGATTTGTCCAAACACTTCTCACTTCGTGTTGAGAATATGGGGCTGCTATCAAAAGAATCAATATTGGTCACTGTCAAATCCTCTTTCCCACTTTTTTGAGTGGAGGTCATCTGAGGTTGAGTGCTTTCCAGGTGTTTCATAGTCAGCTGGTGATCTTAAGGAGTCCAACCCCTCAGCAGCCTGCACTGAATCAGATGCTGAAGCTACTGTTACCTTTTCCTGCAGTCTGGGGAACTTTCTTCCCAATCTACTCTGCTGTCTTTTATTTCGCTTCAACTCTGTGAGCTGCAACTGGCAAGGCTTCCCTGGTTCTGGTGGCATGCCGATAGATTTTGTGGCAGCTATAATATGGTAACAAGTCCTGGATGATGGGCGCGCACACAATGTCCTGTACGGACTGTGCATGCATGGCAGACTGTACGGATGCCGCGTGTGCGGCAGCCCTTATGGTCGCCAGGGGAGCGGCTGCCCATACAGCCTGTACGGCCACCGTGAGAGGAGCTGCCTGTTCTGATGCTACGTGAGCAGCAGCCTGTACAGTCGCCGCGAGAGCAGCTGCCCGTATGGCCCACACAGTCGCTGCGAGAGGGGCTGCCTGTACAGTTGCCGCAAGAGCGGCAGCCCACACGGATGCCGCACAAGCGGCAGCCAGTACAGCGAGCGTACTGTCACCCTCCCCCCAGCGTGGCACCCCGGGGCACCATCACGCCACTGCCCCTTCGTATGCCACTGCAGCCAATCAAATGTACTATGAACAATCTGAAGTCATACTGGGCACAATTCACCACTAATCCTGTTCTTTTTCTAAAAACACGTGGTGGACTCCAGGAAAGCTGTCAGCAGGCAACATGATTCCCATGGGCACCATGTTGGAGACCCCCTATTTCAAAGTTTGCACTGACAAAATCTGTTGGCAAGAAAACTTGCAGTTAAACCTCCTTTTATAATTACCCCCCCCCCCAAGCAACCAACTTTTGTCCCAAAACCATTTGTAGCTGAACTGACGCAAGACAGATGATTGTTTTTCATGGTTACTTTGGTGGTCTCCATCTAGTTGGTTTGATAATTTACATTCACAGGTAAGATCATCACAATCTCTGCCTTGGATATTCTTGAAGTTTAGCAGCGTCAAAAATTTGCAGGTGCAGTTCTTCACAGTGGAAGCTATGGATATGAATGTCATTTTAATACAATGTTCTTGCTTTTTTTATTTCGGTCATTCCATGGACATTGGTGTGATCTTACAATGTAATTTGGTGGAGTCCATTTAACAATCATGACGATCCATGAGGATTAAAGTATTTAATATAGTGTTTGTTCCTTGGCTGTGCTCTGTGGTTTTTGTGGTTCATTCTGTGGTCATATACATCCTGTGTGATTTGATAGTGATTTCAGGGTGACCAAACATAAAAAACCCTAAGGATCCATGGGGATCTGTGCTTCATGAGAATCTTTTTACAGCATGACAGTGCCCTAAAGTGATCTGGCCATGAGCAGCAAAGGTGAATATGGGGCGACCCAGAAAACTGTGGAGCCGGAAAAATTTAAAAAATATATATATTCAATTTTATAAGGATACGGAAGTACAGAAAGGGAAAAGGGGGAGGGGATAGATAGATAGATAGATAGATAGATAGATAGATAGATAAGAAATTTAAAAGACCTATAAAGATTATCAAATCCTACAAAGTACTAATAATAATAATAATAATAATAATAATAATAATAATAATAATAATAATAATAATTTGTACCCTGCCCATCTGGCTGGGTTTCCCCAGCCACTCTGGGTGGCTTCCAAAAAATGAAATAAAATACATTAAAAAGTCACACATTAAAAACATCCCTGAACAGGGCTGCCTTCAGGTGTCTTCTAAATGTCAGGTAGTTGTTTATCTCTTTGACATCTAATGTCACAGGGCGGGCGCCACTACCGAGAAGGCCCTCTGCCTGCTTCCCTGTCACTTTGCTTCTCGCAGTGAGGGAACCACCAGAAGGCCCTTGGTGCTGGACATCAGTGTCTGGGCAGAACGATGGGGGTGGAGACGCTCCTTCAGGTCTACTGGGCCGAGGCCATTTAGGGCTTTAAAGGTCAGCACCAACACTTTGAACTGTGCTCGGAAATGTACTGGGAGCCAATGTAAGTCTTTCAGGACATGTGTTATATGGTCTCGGTTGCCACTCCCAGTCACCAGACTAGCTGCTGCATTCTAGATTAGTTGTAGTTTCCGGGTCACCTTCAAAGGTAGCCCCACGTAAAGCACATTGCAGTAGTCCAAGCGGGAGATAACTAGAGCATGCACTACTCTGGTGAGACAGTCTCTGGGCAGGTAGGGTCTCAGCCTGCGTACCAGATGGAGCTGGTAGACAGCTGCCCTGGATACAGAATTGACCTGTGCCTCCATGGACAGCTGTGAGTTCAAAATGACTCCCAGGCTGCGCACCTGGTCCTTCAGGGGCACAGTTACCCCATTCAGGACCAGGGAATCCTCCACACCTGCCCACCCCGTCCCCCAAGAACAGTACTTCCATATTGTCAGGCTTCAACCTCAGTCCATTAGCTGCCATCCATCCTCCAACCGCCTCCAGGCACTCACACAGGACCTTCACCGCCTTCACTGGTTCTTAGTTAAAAGAGGTAGAGCTGGGTATCATCCACATATTGATGGGCACCGCACCGAGCCCAAACCCCCTGATGATCTCTCCCAGCAGCTTCATGTAGATGTTAAAAAGCATGGAGGGGAGGACGGAACCCTGAGGCACCCCACAAGTAAAGGCCCAGGGGTCTGAACACTTATCCCCCCCCCCACTTTCTGAACACGGCCCAGGAGGAAGGAGCGGAACCACTGTATAACAGTGCCCCCAGATCCCAGCTCCTCTAGACGATCCAGAAGGAAGTTATGATCAATTGTATCAAAAGCCACTGAGAGATCCAGCAGAACTAGGAAACAGCTCTCACCATTGTCCCTAGCCTGCCGGAGATCATCACCCAGCGCGACCAAGGCAGTTTCAGTCCCATGATGAGACGTGAATCCCGATTGGAAGGGATCCAAATGGTTTGCATCCTCCAGGCATGCCTGGAGTTGTTCAGCAACCACCCGCTCAATCACCTTGCCCAAGAATGGAAGATTTGAGACTGGGCGATAGTTGGCCATACTGGCCGGGTCTAAAGGTGTTTTTTTAAGAAGCGTTTTAATGACCGCCTCTTTCAGCAGGTCTGGGAAGGCTCCCTCACAGAGGGAAGCATTCACCACCCCGCAGAGCCCATTGCCCAGCCCTTCCCGGCTTGCTTTTATTAGCCAGGATGGGCAAGGATCAAGGAGACAGGTGGTTGGTTTCACGTGTCCAAGCAGCCTGTCCACATTCTCGGGGGTAATGGATTGAAATTGATTCCATGCAACTTGACCAGACAGAGCTCTAGCACTCTCCCGCCCCAGCCCTGCTCCTACTGTGGTGTCTACCTCCTTCCGAATATGAGCAACTTTATCTGCAAAAAAACTTTGCAAAATCGTTGCAGGAGATCTTGGGGTCTTTAAAAGGCCCCAATGGTAAAGGTGGTTCCGTTAAACTGTGAACCACCTGAAAGAGTCTCCTGCTACTATTTTCTGCAGATGCAATAGAGGTGGTGAAGAAAGTCTTCTTCGCAGTCGCTATCGCCACTTGGTAGGCTCGACATTGAGCTCTAACCCTTGTCTGGTCCGATTCAGAATGAGTTTTCTGCCACTGGCATTCTAGCTGTCTCAGTGATTGTTTCTTTGCCCTCAGCTCCGAAGAAAACCATGGGGCTGTCTGGGCTCCATGCAATCGGAGGGGGCGCTTCGGAACCAGACAGTTGATAGCCCTGGTTAACTCCGCATTCCAGTGGGCCACCAGGGAATCAGCTGAAAGGCCATCAACATGGGATAAAGCATCTCTTACCACTCTCTGGAAACCATTTGGATCCATTAAGTGGCGGGGGCGGACCATCCAAATTGGTCCCACCTCCCTGCAGAGGGGAAGGGTCACAGAGAAGTCCAGTTGCACCAGGAAGTGATCTGACCATGGCACTTCTTTTGTTTCACTTTTACTTAGTGTCAGATCACCCATGTCACTAGAAGTGAACACCAGGTCTAAGGCATGTCCGTGACTATGAGTTGGGCCAAACTTATTCAGGGACAACCCCATAGAGGCCATGCTTTCCACGAAGTCCCAAGCAGCCCCTTGTAAGGTTGTGTTGGCATGGATGTTAAAATCCCCTAGGACAACCAAACTAGGTGTCTCCAGGAGAACATCCACCATGACCTGAAGCAGCTCGGGCAGGGAATCCTTGGTGCAGCGGGGAGGGAGAGAGAGAGAAAATGTTTATTCGGCTTTACGCCCATCATAAAACACAACACAACAAAACAAATCATATAAAACAGTGGACTCATACAAGCCACCAATAATATAACACAATTCACAGCTCACAAGGACAAATCTTAGCAATTCAAAAGAAAAATTTAAGATTAAGATTTAGGCACTACGCTAAAATCAATATCTGATGTCATTGTAGAAAATTCTTATAACTATCAATAATCGGCTAACATTCCATTCCGTCTCTTGTACGAGAGGACGGCTGTTAGGAATTTAGCAACCTGTAGGGTAATATAAGGATCCACATCTTGAAGAACCCAGGCAAGCTGTAGGTCTAATGGTTTGTCAGCCATAGGCTGAATTATGGAGTTTAGTATACTAGCACGAACTGAACTGTACACAGGGCAGATAAACATGACATGCTGTAGAGATTCAGATGTTTTCATATCACAAGCACACATTGAAGGGACTTGGCCCTTAGTGAATCTATGTCTCAGAACATTTGTTGGAAAAACATTGAACCTAGCTCTAATGAAGGCATATCGGTGAGACGTGGCCATAAGCGATGTTAAGTAGGACGGAGCACGGTAGATAGGGATTATGCCGAAATTTAACGGCGAGCAGACTCCACCACCAGCTAAGAAATTTTGGTATAGCTCCGTATCATCCAGCCTTTGATTTATACACCTTTTTGCCACATTTAGATCCAATTTGAGCAATTCAGAGGGCGAGATCTCATAGGACAGCAATTTGGCATGGATTTTTCCTGACCACAAATTTGTGAAGTCATCCCGCTACATGCATTGAATGAGATAGTGGTTCGGGAGTTTATGCCATAGGGATATCCAATAAATCAAAACTCTCCTCCATAGAACTAACTCCAGTGAGGGGATCTTCATTTCTAAACGAATAGCCGCATTACTTACGCTTGTAGGTAATTTTAGAAGTCGGCGTAAGAATTGGCTTTGAAGCGACTCTAAAGGTGAGAAGTTTGCAAAAGCGGCCCATAAAGGTGCAGCATAGGCCATTGTGGCCATCACTTTGATGCTATACACTTTCAAGGCCGCAGGGATGAATAAGGCCCCCTCAGAGTAGAAAAAACGGAGGAGGGAGTGTGTTAGGGCTTTTGTCTTGTTTTGAAGGTATTCAACGTGCGCTTTCCACCCTAAATTATATTGAAAGTTGTCAGCGGCTGCCTCAGGTCTCAGCTCACAAAAGACCAACGCCAAGCTCTTCTTATATACAAGGATGTTTATTGCAGTTCATTATTGGTTCCACAACCGAGGCGCGCAGCCCCGAGTCTCTAACGTCAGACATTTGAAGTCCCCTCTGAATCGGTCCCGCCCCTGCACCAACTTAAGAGGCTTGTGCTAGACCACCTCTTCCTGTCTTTCCTTTTCCGCAGGGTCTTTCTGCCCCCCTGGGTTCCTTCCCTCCTGCTCTCTCCTGAAGCGGATTCCTGAGATGCCTGTTCCCCCCTCCTTCGTGCTTTGGGGCTGGGCTCCTCCTCCGGGCTTTCTCCATTTCCGCGCGCCTCCACATTTGAACTTGGCGCGCGCTCGCTACCCCTGACCTTCCTTTTGACACTTACACTACTCCCTGTACTACTCTCCGCCTCTTCCTGCAGGACGTTCTCCCCAGATCTCCTTCCCCTGTCTCTTTCCTGCTCCGCTCCGTGTGTCACACTGGGAACCCCCCTGTCTTCCCTTCGTTCCTGCTGGGAAGCCGGCCCCGATCTCCCACTCCCGCTCGGGGTTTCCCTGCTGCTTCCCTGCTCCTGGCAGGTCCCCCCTGTGACCCCCCTTGTCCTGACTAGGGGCGCCCCCTCCTGAGAATCCTCCGATTCACTTGAGAGACTCATGGAAGATCTCAAGTCATTGTCATCCTCTTCCTCACTGTCCTGGGATTCTTCCTCGTCGCTCTCCGTCTCCTCCCTCACCTGTGCCTCTGTCTCTGAACCCCTGACAAAAGTAAATTCCTAAATATTTAAATTTATGTACTTGTTCGATTTTCGTGCCCTCCAGTTTCCATGAATAAAGTTTTCGACTCCTTGAGAATATCGGTACTTTAGACTTGGTGTGGTTGATAGACAGATGATTAGAATGGCAATATGTCGCAAAAATCTTTAGTGCTCTCCTTAAACCCACTCTGGAGTAAGAGAGTAGTACCGCATCATCTGCGTAGAGAAGTAAAGGACAACGATAATCTGCTATACGAGGGGTGTGGATAAATTTTTGTGAATCGGCTAATGGGTTCCTCATATCACTAATAAATAGGTTGAAAAGAAGTGGCGCTAAAATACAACCCTGGCGAACACCCTTATTTACTGGCACTGGGTTAGTTAGGTCTCCAGCAGGGGATAATCTCACCCTGGCCACGGACCCGGTATGAAGTTGGGAGATAAGCCACAGGAGCCTTCTATCTATTCCCCAGCAGGCAAGTTTCTCCCATAGTAATTTCCTCGGAATACTATCAAACGCAGCTTTCAAATCTATGAAAGCTGCGCAAAGTTGGCCCCATCGGGGAGTCGAGTATTTCCGGGCTAAGTGATCAAGAATAATTGCCTGGTCTGTTGTGGATTGGTTTAATCTAAATCCAGCTTGCTCATGCCCAATCAGGTCAGCCTCAACTGACCACTTCATCAACCTTGCCAGCAAAAAACAGGCATATATTTTCCCAATGGACGATAGCAGTCTGATATTCCGGTAATTCCCTGGGTCACCGGGAGGACCTTTTTTGTAGATAGGAATTATAATGGCCTCCTTCCACGTTCCTGGTATTAAGCCCGTGGCATTTATTGCATCGAACGTTTTAGCTAAAATCCCTGCCCACCATGCAGAATGTAGCTTTATAGCCTCAACAGGGACCAAATCTGGCCCAGGGGCCTTACCAGTTTTCAGCTCAGCTATCAATTCTAGGATTTCCGCAGGGTCAGTATTGGGCCAGACGGGAAGGGGATTAGAAGGTCTCCAGTGAGTGGCCGGAGCTTCTGCCACTGAGAAATATTTTCTCAGGAACTGCTCCCATGTAGGGGCCGGAATCACCGTTAAGGGATATTTCATGTTTCTTTCCTTTATGTCAAGTTTTCAAGTTTTATTGCGGCCAAAGCCAGTGACGCTAAACACCACAAGTTCAGACAACAAGAAATCAGCAACAACCTCAGAAAAGAAAAAAGGTTACACAAGGGAACTTCGCAGTGTGCCATTCAACAGAAGAGATTTACGCTTCCTAATTACTAAAGTGCAAAATTTAGCCACCTCATATGATATTGAGCTTGAGGAATCTTCCAGGAGGTATTTTCGAAGAATTTCAGGGGAGGATTCCAAATAATATTGAAGGGGTATAAATTTTGATAGAAGCGGTAAAATAAGTTGAACTCGTTCTTCACTATAAAATTCGCAAAATAGAAGAATGTGTGTGACAGATTCTACCTTATTAGACATACAAGGGCAGAGACGTGCATGCATTGGAACCCGTGTGAATTTGCCGTACAGCACTGCTGAGGGCATTGTCTCAAAGCGGGCTCTAGAGAAAGCCCATCTATAGGCTTCGTTAGTGATGTTAGTTAAGTAAGGGGCAGCTGCAAAATTAGGCCAAGCTTTTAAACATCTATACGTCTCCGGGAGTAGGGCGCCTTCTTGTTGTAATTCGATATCATAAAGTCTCCGAGTGATAATAGCTTTTGCCTTGTTCAGAGTTCCAATAAAAAGATTTTCAGGGTTTAGACCAATTTGTTTGATCTTGTTAGTTATTTGCATAAGCCAAGAGGATAGGGAACTGTGGCCAGGAAGCAAGGTAATAGACCCTTAGGATTGTAATGGATTTTCAGCCAGAGGGATATTGCTTGTTCCCAGACTTTTAATTCCACTCTGGGCAGTCCTGCCTCTTGCCTTAAGACTGCATTAGGTGTACACTTAGGGGTAGCAAATAATGATCTTAAGAATTTAGATTGTACTGTTTCAAGGGTCATAAGGTTGGCAGAGGGGCTAATTTGAGAGCCATATAGAAGTTGGGCTAAAGATTTTGCCTGAAAGACTGTCAGGGCCATCAGGAGGAAGCCAGCTCCTTTCCTTCTGAATAATCTGAGGATAGCATTTGCACTTCTTTCTGCTGATATAGCTGATGTGGTCAAGTGTGTTGACAATTTGGCATTATAAGAGAAAGTAATGCCTAAGTATTGGAAGGTCTTAGTCTGTTCAATGGTGTTTCCCTTTACGCTCCAATTATCCTTCCTGAAGGAGCGGTTAAAATGTACAATTTTGGTTTTGGCAAAGTTAATTGTTAACAGTTCAGTGTTACATTGGTCACTAAACTTTCCTAAGGCACGTTTCAGACCCACTTTGGTTTGAGAGAGAAGAACAGCGTCATCCGCATACATTAAAACTGGTACTTTTCTGCCGTTAGAGAACACAGGGGGGTGGGTTTCAATTTCACGGCAGCATGTGACCAGAGAGTTAACATAGCTGTTAAATAGGAATGGGGCTAATAGGCATCCTTGTCTAACTCCTCTTTGGACTGGGATTTCTCTAGAGAGTCTGCCGTCCTGTGCAAGTCTTATCTGGAGGGTATTGTTCTCATGAAGCTTAATCATCAGAAGTAATAACCTTCTGTTAATACCCATATTGGCCAATTTGGCCCAGAGCCTACTCCTAGATACAGAATCAAAGGCCGCATACAATGACTTTTTCCAATGTTTCACATACTTATAGACAAAGTAATCTAACACTAAGCAGTGATCAATGGTGGAACGTCCGGATGTAAACCCTGCTTGTTCAGTTTCTAGCAAGTTATTATGATCTAACCATTCACATAATTTTAGGCATAGGTGTTTTGTATAAAGTTTACAGATCACATTCAGGAGACTAATTGGTCTATAATTGGATGGATCAGAGGGGTTGCCCTTTTTAAATATAGGAACAATTATAGCTATTCCCCAATCTTTAGGGATTTCAGTTGTCTTATCTATATATGAAAATAGATTTGCAAGGACTGGGGCCCACCAGTTTATTTGCGCTTTCAGAAGTTCAGCGACAATGAAATCACTTCCTGGGGCTTTGCCAGATTTCATTTGTAGAATTAGCGAAGTGATTTCAGTTTCAGATGTTGGGGGCCATGGTGTATCATTATCTAAGGGGATGTTAAGCGGCGCAGAAGGACGATGTTCCCTAAACAGCACTTTATAGTGCTCTTCCCATGAATTTGCAGGGATTATTGTGCCCTCATTAGGAGCTTTGGTTTGACTGGAGATAATTTTCCAGAAGTTGGAATTGTCTTTTTCTATTGACGCTTTTATGAGGGCCTGCCAGATAAGAGAGTCTGCGGTTCTTTTTTTGGTTTTTAATAGCTCTTTGTAGTTCTTTTTTTTTTAGTTGTAACTCTAATTTAGTGATGGGGTTAGGATTTTGCTGGAAGACCTTAAAGCATTCCCTGAGTATAAGTTTTGCCTGAGTGCATTCGTGGTCAAACCATTTTTTGTTGGTAGGGGAGTCATTTTGGTTAGATCTTCTGGGTCTTGACAATAACGGTTGGAGTTTTCGGATTAATGTGTTATAATGGTCAATTGGGGAGGTTGGAAGTCAGATCAGCCCAGAGGAGTTGACCTTCCATTGTTTGTATCCAAATACCAAAATTGTTATTAACATAAGGGGACCATTTAATTCTGGATCTGCCTATTTGTTGTAAAGCACTAGGATCAGGAGTCTGCGGGGCAAGCCCACATTTAGAGGGTTCCCAAAATTCAGTCCTTTTAAGATTTAGGGGTAAATGGTCACTTTCGGTTCTTATATCTACAGTAAATTCAATATATTCATCGAAGAGTTCTTGGGAGACAAGGATGTAGTCAATAACAGAATGCCTTAAGCCTGAGCAGTAAGTAAATTGGCCAGGGCAGTCTCCTGAGGAGAGGCCGTTTAAGATAACAAGGTTTAATCTAAGTGCCATTAAAAAAAGACATGTACCAGCAAAATTGGTAACTGGGTCAAGTGAGTGACGCCTGAATAGGGGCCAATGTTCATCATTAGCATTTAGGGGACCCATTCCACTTTCCTTGATTAACTGTTCGTCTGAGTGGCCTAGCCTTGCATTAAAATCCCCACCAATAATTAAGGAGGCAGAGGGAAACTTATTTGAGACAAGGAGAATGCAGTCTTCCAGTTCGTTCCAGATGTTTTTAAGATCAGTTTGTTTCATAAGTGGGTGAATATAAACATTGATGCATATGATCTTAAAATGGGTGGAGAATATTTTTTTCGATTTTCAATTGGATAGGGGAGGCTCCTAGATCTGTCGATACAAAGGTGCTCAAACCTCCCGCTGGTCTTCCGCCTTTTGGGCCGATTGAGGCAGGGAATGGAAAGCAAAGTAATTGTGTAGTTCAAAAGGATTTTGCATCCAGGTTTCTTGGAGCAGGATGATCTTGAACTGTGATACGTAGGTTAAAACGTCTTTGTCCCTTGTTTTCGATTGCCATCCAGCAACGTTCCAGGATATTAGTAGGGGTGAGAGTCATTTTGTCTCTTCAATAGCATCTAGGGCTTTCCCGGGGTCGTGGAAGATGCAACCATTGGATGGTTGAGTCTCCGGTAATGTGATTAGGGGCGCCACAGAGATTTCGGCGTGGATTTCAGTTGGGCAGAGTAGGGGTGTGTGTTCTGCTGTGACCTGAGGAGATTCATGACCCATTTTTCGCTCCAAGTTAGGTGGAATATTTGCCTCTTTTGTGGGCGCTAGATCTTCAAAGTTGCGGAGATAGAGTAATAACTCATCTAGTCTGTCCGTTATCTCTGTTTGTTCGGCTTTTGGCAGATGGGAGAAGGAGACAAGTAATTCCTGCTCCATCGAATTCTCAAGATGAGTAGCCTTTGATAGGAGGGGCATGGGGGTCTCTGTCCAACTAATTAAGTCTGAGGGTGGAGAGGTAGAGCTCGTAGTAGATGGAATGCCCTCATTTTTAATTGCTTTCCTTTTAACTGGAGAGTAGGGAATAAGAGGGCAAATCTTAGTGTTGATAAAAACTCTTGTAATAAAAATTCCATAATTAGTCAGGTAGCTTCGTAGGGACTGTTGGATTCTCAGCCTTGGTCTGAGGTAACTGGCCTTTCTCCAGGCATTCGGCTGAGATCCTGGCTGACCTCCCTGTCTCCCGGCAGGATACAGGCGAGGTCACTGTCTGCGATCCCACTCAGCGTGAGAGGGACACACAAATTCCTCCCTCCTCCCTGCTTCCCTCAGGGAGGGGAAAAGAGACAGACAGAAATCTATTTACATGTCTTTATTTCTGTCATTGCAGCAGTACAGAGAAACGTGTCTGCACTCTCCAGTCTCCTACAGTAGAGAGAGAAAACCCCACCCCTGTACTTCCAGTACAGGTCAGATGACACTCTGAGCTAACATCCGGTGCTCAGTACAGTGAATAGACTGCCCCTTTGTTCCAATAGTACAGTTCCAAACATCAACATCCTGTTTTGCATTCCAGCAACTTTCAGCTGGCTTTCGCATTGCTGCTTTTTCCTGACATCATATAAGTTGGAAGCTTTTTAGAATCAAAGGTGAGCAGTATCCTCTGCATGTGTGGCTTGCTGTAAATGTGGACAGTGGATTTCAGATCGATGGAAAGAGGATCTACGCCCAAAAGCTCAGCTAGATGCCTTCTTGCGACATGTGTAGACGACCAGTTAACAACCTGACCTTTGAAGGGGAGGATAATTAAACAAAGTCTAGTGGCTTGTAACGAAATATTATAGGAAGATATGGTTTGTAAATCTTCCATAGATTGTTCGTTTTCAGATTTGCAGCCAGTCTGCGGGGTTGAGCGCAATAGGGCTGGTACTCTGGGTGTTGGTTTGGCCCTATCCTCCGGTGAAACGTCTATAGGGCTGACATTAACTTTTGGGGATACAAAGGATATAATCTTCTCTAAGGAGCCTTTGATGTCTCTTATGTATTTAAAGATACAGTCCATGGTTTTAGCCACTAGGTCTAACGTGGTAGAGTGTTCAAGTAGTAATTCAGAGAGATGGTTTGCTTGTTCTCTGATGCAATCTTCCGCCTGAATGGGCATAGTTGGAACTTTTTTGGGACCTTTTGGTCTCGTGATGGTGTTGTTTAAGGAGTTAATGGGTTGTTTAGTGGGTGGTTCCTTCGGTGTAATTTCCTTATCTATTATCTCTGCTAATGGCGAGAAGCTGTTCGAGGTCGGAATATTAAAAGTGTCCTTTGTTTTTCCATAGAAGAATTCGCTGATTTTGGTTTGCTTGGTAAGGGGCAAAAATGCCATTTCCTCTAAGTCCTCAGATTCTCTGCAGCATTTACCAACCCCCCTCCTCGCATCAGCAGGGCTGTCTAATTGCTGAGTCATCTCTCCCTTTGCCTCGCTCTTTTATCTTCCCTAAATTTTTCAAAGAGTCGAGGGAGTATTTTCCTTGAAAGTATCCTATTCAAGGAGGAGTAGTGTGCCAAAGGTTATTGGCATAACACTAAATTATGCTCCGTCTGTGCCTCCAGACTTGTGGTGGGAACAGCCCATGAATCTTCCTGTAAGCTCTTCGCAGTGTGATAAGATAGTCAATGCGGCTTAAAAGCTCCAAGAAGAGTCACGAAAGCGAAACGTGGGATAGAATGGGGTGAGGTGCTTAAATTTATCTGAGCTCAATATTCATTAAAATAGTCTTTAAAAGGAGTAAGAGAAAATAAAAAGATAAAATCAATGGGCTCACATTAGTAGAGTGCTGTCCGTCATCATACCGGAAGAGGTCAATACCCCGCCATCATACCGGAAAAGGTATTAAGGACCAAAATTTCCGGGAGTTATGAGATTTTGAGGCAGAAATTATAGTCTGCCAGCGATTTAAATGCCATTCCCGTTTGGCCAATTTCTGGGCCTGTTTGTATGCTTTTTTAGCCAGGGAATAAGATGGAGGTAAGGCCAGAGCGCCGGAAAGTTTGTAATCATTATATATTGAATGTAGATGGAGTCTGGCTAGTTTACAAGCAGAGTTAAACCAAGGGGCGCCAAATTTAAAATAATCGTTTTTAACTCCATAGATTGGAGAAGTAAAAAAGTGAGTTAAAACTTCTATCAGGCAGGAAAAAAATTCATACAGGTAATAGGATCACACAGGACTATTCCTACGTCCGGCTGCTCACCAGGGAACTTTTCTCGGATAAAATCCATATATCTATGGGCGAGGGCGGGGGACCATCTAGTTGTTACGGAAAAGCAGCAATGCGAGGGCGAGCTGCAGGTGGCTGGAAAGCAAAACAGGATGTTGATGTTTGGGACTGTACCATGGGAACAAAGGGGCAGTCTATTCACTGTACTGAGCACCGGATGTTAGCTCAGAGTGTCATTTGACCTGTACTGGAAGTACAGGGGTGGAGTTTATCTCTCTCTGCTGTTGGAGTTTGGAGAGAGCAGACGCGTTTCTCTGTACTGCTGCAAAGACAGAAATAAAGCAATGTAAATACATTTCTGTCTAACTCTTTCCCCTCCCTGGGGGAGGCAGGGGGGCAGGGAAGAGTGGTGTGTTCTTCTCACGCTTGAGGAGGATCGCCGATAGTGACCTAGCCTGTATCCTGCTGGGAGACGCAGACAGGGAGGTCAACAAGGAGATTAAGCCGAGTGCCTGGAGCATGGCCAGTTCCTCTGATCAGGCTTAATATCCGACACTAGTCCCCTTTATTTTAGTGGACGACTCCACAGTCACCGGGATTGGGTGGGACAACTTGGTTGTCAGGGGAAGATGGTCACTAAACTGAGCATTATCAATTTTAAAAGAGGTGACATTCAAAAATAGATCCTGGGAAACCAATACATAATCGAGAACACTGTTTGATTTTAACCCCAGGTGGGTGAACTCACCTGGTATATCTGGAGGACACCTGCCGTTTAATATAATTAAATTAAGGCGTGAAGTCATCTGATAAAGCATCACTCCCGCCTTATTGACTTTTACATCCTTTGATATTCTAGTGGGGATATATACTAGATCGTAAGTTTGAGCGTCGGGGTCAACCCACCATTTAGACTGTATAAGTGCCTCCCGATTTGAGGCTATCCGAGCGTTAAAATCGCCCCCAGTAATGGAGGGGACGTTAGGATATTTAAGATAACAAGAAAGTAAAAAATCCTCTAGGGAATCCCATCTAGAAGTAAGATCAACTGATAACCCTCCCGGAGGGAAATAGACATTTGTAACCAATAAAGAGAAGTTTCCACCAGAGATCAGTCCGGTAATAGCATAAGGCGGTAATACATGCACTAGAGAAAGTTTGGCCCGAAGTTTAAGGGAGATACCAATTGTAAGGCCACCTTTGGGGCGGCCACCATTCGTTGACGGACTAGCAGGCAAACATATAAACTCAAAGCCATTTAACTCAATTTCCTCCTCCACCCAAGTTTCTTGTAATAGTATGATAAGAAAGGAATTAATATATTTTTGGAATTCTGGATCTAATTTTTTACTTTTCCATCCAGCAATGTTCCAACTTAATATTGAAAGCTGGGATTTCCTTGTTCCTCCAATTGACTGTCATTCGGAAGGTTGGCTCAACTTTAATACGGGAAGAGGGGAGCCAGTAAAGAACTCAGTTATCTTCCTCTCGTAAAAGCTGAGTGGGAGGATTTACAAGGTTATCTGACTGTTGAACTTGGCCACTCGATCTACTAGGAGTAGGACCTTGAGCAGGGGAGGACCCCTTTTCCAAAAGAATTTGGTGGGCCACCCGGTTTGGTCCAGCTTTCTCGTCTGAGGTTTGGTTTCTCTGAAGCCTGCTATTGGTCTTTTGGGCTACTTGATTGATGTGGCCTGTTGGATCTTCAATCAGTTCCATCACTGGTCTTGCTGTTGAAACCATAATACTCCACAATGAGGGATAAGGCTGGGCGAGTGGGCTATTTGGGAAGGTTGGCAAAAGCACCTCTTCTCTTGATTGGTCAGTGCTATAAGTTGGTTCCAGGTCTGGCATCAATGAATGTGTAGAAGGGGATTTTTCCTGATGTGTGCTGCTTTCTTCAGGTATGTTTATCGAGAGACGGTGTGATGGCCTGGGATTCCGAGTCTGAGAGTGAACCGGAGGAATCCCAGCCGGCACAGGAGTCCCCGCCTCCAGGGCCGGCTGAACTGGGGCAAGGCCTAGATGCTGAGGAGCCTGCACCTGTGCCAGATCCTCAGGGGCAGGCACCAGGTGAGACCATTCTGGCCCCAGAGGTGCTGGAGGACTCAGTGGCTACAGGTGAGCCTCCCCCGGGGCCCAGTAACCCTTCGGCCTCTCCTGAACTGCAGAGGCTTAGGGCAGAGAGGCGAAGGGAACTGGTTTCTCCCAGGAGGAGTGCTCGCCTTAAGGCCAGGAGAGGCGGGGCTCCTGGGGGCCGGGACCGCCCCCGGCCTTAGAAGAAGATAAAGGTCAGGCAGCCCGGTCCCAGGTTGCGGGAACAACGTCATTGTGGAGTACCTGCTTTACCCAGACCTAGATCTGCACTCCCGGTGTGCCTGTTCCTCGCCCGGCTTCCTGCTCCTGACTCTCCGGTGTTCCTGTTCCTCGCCCGGCTGGCCGCTGCTGACCCACCAGTGTTCCTGTTCCCCGCCTGGCTCCCTGCTTCTGCTCTACCAGTGTTCCTGTTCCCCGCCTGGCTCCCTGCTTCTGCTCTACCAGTGTTCCTGTTACCTGCCTGGCTTCCTGCTGCTGCCCTACCAGCGTTCCTGCTCCCCCGCCCGGCTCCCTGTTTCGGACCTCGCGTCTCATCTAGTGATCGTCTACCCTGCTAGTGACTCTGGACTGAACTTCGGCTACGGTATCAGTACCTCCCCCCCCCCCCTGGGACCAGCACAGTTTGCTCCCGCCACACCCGCACTCCCTCTTTGTTGGGGTGCGTTCGGGAAGAGTCAGAGGCCATGGCCGACCAAGCGGCTAGACTGTTGGCAATAGCCCAGGAGAACGAGGCCTTGACGTGCAGCAGCTCAGTCACCGTGCAGCAGCTCAGTCACGCGGTTACGGCACTTCAGCAGCGGTTGGACGCCCTCCCGGCTCCTGGGGCCGACGCCCCGGCTCCTGGCAAGTACCCAGTGGCCTTGCCTGAGAAATTTGATGGGGCCCCGGCCAGCTTTCCCATGTTTCTTGCCCAGGCCAAGCTGTACATTCAGGGGCGCGCCCGGAACTTCCCTGACGACCGCACCAAGGTGCACTTTTTGATTGGTTTGTTAAAAGACCAGGCGGCCAAGTGGGCGTTGCCGCTGCTCAGGCAAGACTCCCCCTTGCTGGCGGACTATGTGGGGTTTTGCAATCTGTTGGAGGCCGCGTTCGGCAACCCCCAGAAGGGGAGTCAAGCCAACCGGGCGATTCGGCGGTTGAAACAGGGCAAGTCCACGGTGGCCGCATACACCACGGAATTCCGGCTGCTGGCACAGGACTTGACCTGGAATGACTCTGCTCTTCGGGACCAGTATCTCGAGGGGCTTTCAGACGAGATACTGGACCAGCTGGCCACTATGGAACGCCCCACCACACTAGACACCCTCATTCAACGGAGTCTACAGATAGACGATTGGGTAGAGGACCGTCGTCAGGCTCGGGGCCGCCGGCACTTCCAGTTCTCAGCACCAGTTTCTACCAGCAGCCCCACAGGCACAGCTGAGTCATTGGAGGAACCTATGCAGCTTGGGGCAGTGCGGCCACGCCTCTCCCCCGCAGAGAAGTCGCGGCGTCGGGAGGGGAATCTATGTCTCTATTGTGGCGGAAGCGGACACTATGCCCGGTCCTGTCCTGAGAAACGCCAGCCACAGGGGAAACCGCCAACCCCAGTAGCTGACCCTGGATTCTTACCCATGCTCTAGTGGATTCGGGGGCAACCCGCTCCTATATGGACGCTACTTTTGCTGCCCATCATCGGGTGCCACTTCGGAACAAGCCAGAACCGGTACAGGTGGAGGCAATCGACGTACGGCTCCTGCGTTCGGGTGCCCTTACTCAGGAGACCCAGCCCCTGGTCCTGTGCCTCCAGCAGCACCGTGAGATGCGAACTTTGGATATTGCCTCCATGCCCCGGTTCCCCCTGGTGCTTGGGATGGACTGGCTGGAGGCTCACAATGTGCAGATTGACTGGGTCAAACGGACTGTACACTTCCCAGACCCAAGTTCTTCTGCTGAGACTGAGATGCTAGCAGCTGCACCCACTGAGGAGGCTGCTGCAACGCTCCCCGCTGAGTACCGGGACTATCACGACGTGTTCGAGGAACGGGGGGCAGACCAGCTGCCGCCGCATCGGTCCTTTGACCGGTCCAGCCCGGAGCGCCCCTACCGGTGAGTCGCTTATACTCTTTAACAGAGCCAGAGCGCGAGGCTTTGCAGGACTTCTTGCGCAAGAACCTGGAGCGTGGGTTCATTAGGCCTTCTACCTCGCCCACTGCTGCGCCAGTGCTCTTTGTTAAAAAGAAATGTAGGGAGCTCCGCCTTTGCCATGATTACCGGGCCCTGAATAAAATTACCATCCCAGACCGGTACCCCTTGCCCCTTATTTCGGAGTTACCGGAGCGGGTGCAAGGGGCGCAGGTGTTCACCAAGCTAGACCTCCGGGGTGCCTACAATTTGATTCGGATCTGAGCCGGGGATGAGTGGAAGACAGCATTCAGGACCCGGTACGGGCAGTTCGAATACCTAGTCATGCCCTTTGGTTTGTGCAACGCGCCTGCAGTGTTCCAACGGTACATCAACCACGTGTTCCAGGACTTGCTAGACAAGTACGTGGTGGTGTACTTGGATGACATTCTGGTTTACTCCCGTGACCCGGCGCGCCACGAGGGTCATGTCTGGACCGTGCTGCAGCGCCTGCGCGAGCACCGTCTGTATGCAAAGCTCAGCAAGTGCGAGTTCCATCAGCGGTCAGTGGACTTCCTGGGTCACCGACTCTCACCAGGTGGGGTGCAGATGGATCCTGGGAAGGTGGCAGCGGTTCGAGAATGGGCGGCACCTCGGAACCGCAAGGACCTACAGCGGTTCCTGGGGTTCGCCAACTATTACCGGACCTTCATTGCGGATTATGCTCATCGCACCACCCCGTTGACCCGGCTACTGCGCCCCAAGACGCCGTTTTCCTGGGACAAAGAGGCAGAGGAGGCATTTCAAGCGTTGAAGGCCTGTTTCCAGAGAGCGCCAATCTTGCAACATCCGGATCCTTCGTGACCCTTTGTGGTAGAGACTGACGCCTCCAGTACGGCTCTCGGTGCCGTCTTGTCTCAGCAGTGCAGACCGGAAGCGCCACTCTTACCCTGCGTCTACTATTCCCGCCAGCTCCTCCCAGCGGAGCGTAACTATACCGTGTGGGAGCGGGAACTACTGGCCATCAAGGTGGCCTTTGAGGTTTGGCGCCACCATCTTGAGGGGGCTCGACACCCGGTGGAGGTGAGAACCGACCACCGGAACTTGGAGTACCTCCAGACCACCCGCAAGCTGAACCAAAGGCAGATCCGGTGGGCGATGTTCTTTTCCCGGTTCCAGTTCCGGATCCGCTACATCCCTAGCTCCCAAAACCAGAAGGCGGATGCCCTGTCCCGGAAACCTGAAGACAACGCAGACACGGTACAGCAAGCAGTACCCACCACGATCCTACCACCAGCTGCATTCCTGGCCACCCAGGAGGTTGAGCCACTGCAGGCTCGGGGGCGGGAACAGCAGTGGGTCGACGCTTGGGCCCAGGAACAACTCCGGGAACTGGCCGAAGGGTCATGCCCTCAGTATCCAGGGCTGGTCTTGCATCAGGGTCTTCTGCTGCACCACAGGCGTCTGTACATCCCACCAGGGCCGCTGCGGGCTGAGGTTCTCCGGATGACCCATGATGCTCCAGCAGCGGGGCACTTTGGGCGGTATCGGACCACCCATCTGGTAAGCCGTGAGTTTTGGTGGCCCCGTCTGAAGGCTGACGTGGCTCGCTACGTCGCTGGTTGTGATGTCTGCAGGCGGGCCAAGGGGCCGACCGGGCGACCCCCCGGCCTTCTTCAGCCGTTGCCGGTTCCACCACGTCCTTGGCACACAGTTTCTCTGGACTTTGTAGTGGAGCTACCCCCGTCTCGTGGCTGTACCTGCCTCCTAGTTTTCTCCGACCATTTCACGAAGATGGTGCACTGTGCCCCCTGCCCATCCGTACCCTCAGCTAAGGAAACCGCCCAGCTGTACCTTCAGCATGTCTTCCGCCTGCATGGCCTACCTGAGCGTGTGGTGTCCGACCGTGGCGTTCAGTTCACGTCCCGGTTTTGGCGTGCTTTGCACCAGGCCCTCGGAACGGAGGTCTGTCTCTCATCTGCTTACCACCCACAGACTGATGGCCAGACGGAACGGGCGAACGCGGTGCTGGAGCAGTATCTCCGGTGTTACTGCAGCTACCAGCAGGATGACTGGGTCGACCACCTAGGCTTGGCGGAGTTCGCTTATAACAACGCGGTGAATGCGTCCACCCAGCAGACCCCGTTCCAGGCCAGTTACGGTTTTCATCCACGGTTGTTTCCGGATGTGCTGCCGGCATCTGCGGTCCCTGCGGTGACAGAGTGGCTTCAGGAGCTCCAGTCCCAGCAACAGCTGTTTATGGAGCAGCTGCGCCAGGCCAAGGCGTACAAGGTCCAGGCCGACCGCCACCGCCAGGTGGGGCCAGAACTCCACGTCGGTGACCTGGTATGGCTCTCCACTCGCCACCTCCACCCTTCTCGACCTTCGCGGAAGCTGGACGCCCGTTTCACCGGCCCGTTCCCCATCGTGCACCAGGTCTCGCTGGTGGCATTCCGTCTCCGGTTGCCAGCAACCCTGAAGGTTCACCCGGTATTCCACAGGTCCCTTCTGAGTCCGGTGGCCCCACCCGATGAGTTCCACCCGAACTGTCCCCGACCGCAGCCAGTTTTGGTTCAGGGAGAGCCTGAGTACGAGGTGGAACGCATTCTGGACTCCCGATACCGCAGGGGAAAGCTGCAGTATCTCATAGACTGAAAGGGGTATGGGCCGGAGGACCGTTCCTGGGAACCAGCGGCCAACGTCCACGCGCCTGCCTGCCTCCGAGAGTTTCATACGGCGTACCCCAACAAACCGGGTCCGGACCCTCAGTTGAGGGGGGGGGCCTGGGAGGGGGGATGGTGTGATGGCCTGGGATTCCGAGTCTGAGAGTGAACCGGAGGAATCCCAGCCGGCACAGGAGTCCCCGCCTCCAGGGCCGGCTGAACTGGGGCAAGGCCTAGATGCTGAGGAGCCTGCACCTGTGCCAGATCCTCAGGGGCAGGCACCAGGTGAGACCATTCTGGCCCCAGAGGTGCTGGAGGACTCAGTGGCTACAGGTGAGCCTCCCCCGGGGCCCAGTAACCCTTTGGCCTCTCCTGAACTGCAGAGGCTTAGGGCAGAGAGGCGAAGGGAACTGGTCTCTCCCAGGAGGAGTGCTCGCCTTAAGGCCAGGAGAGGCGGGGCTCCTGGGGGCCGGGACCGCCCCCGGCCTTAGAAGAAGATAAAGGTCAGGCAGCCCGGTCCCAGGTTGCGGGAGCAACGTCGTTGTGGAGTACCTGCTTTACCCAGACCTAGATCTGCACTCCCGGTGTGCCTGTTCCCCGCCCGGCTTCCTGCTCCTGACTCTCCGGTGTTCCTGTTCCTCGCCCGGATGCCCGCTGCTGACCCACCAGTGTTCCTGTTCCCCGCCTGGCTCCCTGCTTCTGCTCTACCAGTGTTCCTGTTACCTGCCTGGCTTCCTGCTGCTGCCCTACCAGCGTTCCTGCTCCCCCGCCCGGCTCCCTGTTTCGGACCTCGCGTCTCATCTAGTGATCGTCTACTCTGCTAGTGACTCTGGACTGAACTTCGGATACAGTATTAGTACCTCCCCCCCCCCCGGGACCAGCACAGACGGTCATGTAAATCTATTAAGAGAACTGAGGGTTGTTCTGGTTGGAGGGAAGGACTGGTAATTGCTTCTTTGGATTATATCTTATCCTCCATTACCGACATACGTTTAGCATTAGATATTTCGAGATCCATATGATCTGGTTCTCCTAAGATGTCATGTTCGCTGTACGTGGGTGTTCTGGTGCTGAGCTTCCTAATAAGTTGGGTTTTAAGCGATTCCAGCCTATTAATAATTTCTTTTTGTTCCACCACTGGTAAATCTGCAAAGGAGGCAATAAGTTCGATCTCTTCTGGTGGTGTCAGGCCACTTTCCGGATGGTTATAATTCTTTGCTAGAGGAGTGGAGACCACGTAACTCTTCTCCTGGAGTAGAACACCCACTCCGGTGTCCACTGATGGAATGGGTTTAGCAGATTTTGAGCCCTCTTTGGTTATTGCCTCCAACAGTAGGGGTTTAGGCGTAGGGTCTATAAAAGCTCTCGTTGGAGTTATCCCACAGCGAAACAAAAATGCTTTCCTTCGTAATATGATGGTGGAAATTTTTGTAGATTGGAACGCAAGCAGGACTCTCTGGGATTTATGGTGATGGACAAGGGGGAGGACTGCACAAAGATCAATTTGTGTTGCCTCCATATTTAAAAGCACCTTTAGGAGTTCCTTGGCACCACCCAGAGTTCTCCATTTTGGGTCTCCATTTTGTATAGTTAGGCTCACTTTCCTTGGTGTTAAAGTCAAGGATTGATGTCCTAATTGGAGGTTAAGGATGTATTTAAATTTGTCAGTCCGTTTGTTATTTAAGGACAAACTCCTCGTCCCCTTCCTCTCTTCGAAGGACTTAACACCGGCTGACGCTGGAGGAGCAGTAACTAGCTTTTGTTGGAGGCTGAGCAGCTGGGACGAAAGATAATCTAGTCTTTTGAATATACAGTGCAAGTTTTTGATTATTAAATGGGACTGTTCAAATGTCATATGGTTGGCCGTGCCAAGGGCCAATTCCTCCTTCTGAGGCGAAACTAAACTCTTACTATTAGCCACATCACTTGTTATTTGTGGTATTATTCGCTCTTCGTCTTTGAGTACTGACACGCAATCAATCAGAGGGTTAAAACGATTCTGAGTTTCTACCGTGTAGGAACAATCCAGTAGAATACTCCCTTCTTTAAAGTGACATGGTTCAACATTTGTTTGCTTTGATCTCGGAAAGGGAACGGGGACTGTCTCCTCAGAATCTCTAAGACGTTTCCCATATCCCATAGTTCATATATCGAAAAGAGGGGGGATAGTATTTTAACGTCAACTCAGGTGATAAATATTTTCTTCAAGCCTACCAGCACTTGCAGTGGGGTTATATTTCACTGCCTGTTCTTATAAAAGTCAGCGTCTTCACCTTCGCCTTCGCCTTCACCCTCACAGGCCGGCTAATGATTTAAAAGTCCACCCGACAGCTCCCGGAGTCCTTTACTGATAAAAGTTGGCAGCTATTTTCAAAGGGTGAGCCTTTTTATCAGGGTAATTTGATCATTAGCGCTCCTACTCACACAGCAGAGACTCAGTTGAGACTTGACCCGGCGCCATCTTGTCTCAGACCTCATGGATGGCAGTGGTCTTATGAATCATTGACCTAGCATTGCACAGCAACACCTTCAGGTCATGTGGGTTTCCCTGGTTGAGTGCAAATATAACATTGAATTACAATGGTACAAAATAACTCAGCAAGCTGACATTTATCAAGAGTTAAACAAAGGTTAGTGTACTAAATATTATTTCCAATTCTAGGTAGTTTGCTATTGGAGAAATACCATATATGATTATAAAAATCATTTCTAGATCAGACAGACAAGATTTCTTCTACTATATATTTCTTTCTTTATCATATACACACAAAGCTTCTATTTTTAAACGGGAAATATTTTTGTAACTAAGGTCTATTATACAAATTCATACAGATGTTCATTTTGTTACAGTTCTGTTAAATTGTATACAGATTATAAAGATGAGTGAATTATTTACTAAATTGGTGAGTTTTGCCATTACTGCATATTCTGATAGTTTCTCTTTCCATGCATCTATTCCAGGACATATGTCAGATTTCCATATGTTAGCCAACACCACTCTGACTGCTGTGGTCATATAACTAAATAGTTCCACTGACGATTTCACAATACAGTAGCTGAAAGAGTCATTCCCAACGGCATAGTTTTGGGGTCCAATGCAAATTTAGGGGTTTTTTTTTTTACATTTCTTCATTTCGAAATGAACTTTCCTCCAAAACTTTTTGGTCTTTTCACAGGCCCACCATAAATGGAAGAAGATTCCTTAAGGTCTATGACATTTCCAGCAATGTCCATTCATTGCATTATTCACCTTCTGTATATTTTTCAAAGTTATATACCATTGAAATAACATTTTTGTACAGGCATACCTCATGTTACGGCCGCTTCAGGTTACGTGTTTTTGGGTTGCGGACCACGGGAAACCTTGGATTACCGGAACGGGTTACTTCCGGGTTCCGCCGCTTGCACATGCGCAGAAGCGCCAAATTGCACCGGCGCCTGTGCAGACGCGGCGTTTCAGGATGCGAACGCTGTGGGTTGCGGACGTGCCTCAGTCACGGGTTATGTCTGCAACCCGAGGTTCCACTGTACCAATTTTGTTTTAGGGCTCAACTTGCAGTAAATTTTATTCCTTTCTTCATAATTATTCTCCTTGTTCCACTGTAAACTGCTCTTAAAATTTTTGCATCCATTTTGTCATATAAGGTTTTGCTTGTTCGGGCTCGGTGTCATATTTGAGTAATAGTTTATAAATTTTATCCAAAAGGTAGAACTCTGTTATGATGGACTCAAATTATGTCTTTTCACTGATTTAAATGTTTGCCATACAGTCTTTCTTGAATCTGGATATTAGCTGACAGTATGTAAGCAGTATCATATTTTTTCTCCTCTTTAATACTTTGGCATGTATTTGATCTGTTCTTGAAGATGAACCATATCTTGGTACTATATATAGTCATACATTCTCCTATCGGCTCTAATAATAATTTTCCAGTGGTGACATTAACAGTGCAGGTAAGGGCATTTTTGTGATTTTTGTAGTGCAACTCATGATTTTTGTGGTGCAGGCTGTGCCCCTGGCTATGATGTGTGATTTGACGGTGAGTTTGGGGAGCCCCAATGTGAAAAGAGTGAGGATCCATGAGGATCCGTGCTTCAAAACCACGTTTTTGAGCCATGGAGTGGCCAGGAAGCCATGGATCCGAGTTTTTTGTGGTGCAGGCTGTGCCCCTGGCTATGACGTGTGATCTGACGTTGAGTCTGGGTTGGCCCAATGCAAAAAGCGTGAGGATCCATGAGGATCCGTGCTTCAAAACCAGATTTTTGGGCTACGGTGTCACCAGGAAGCTGTGGATTCATGATTTTTGTGGTGGATGCTGTGCCCATGGCCATGATGTTTGATCTGATGGTGACTTTGGGCTGATCTAGTGCAAAAATCATGAGGATCCTGTGAAGGGAACCTGAGCTTACAGGGTTAAACAGCTCAGAGTGTACGCCCTGCCTACTGTTGGGAGGGGGGAGACTCTACGTCAGTTCCGAGTCTCTCAAGTCTTTGTTCTGATTCTCTCTACTTTTGCTTTTGAGGAGAGTGGACGTGTTTTCACGATGCTGTACGACAATGGATAGTTTGCTGTAAATAAAACTGCTTTTAGCTGCTAAGATCCTGAGTGGACTTTATTTGAGCACACTGAAGCAAGCACTGGAGTTTTTTGGAGCTTTCTCTTGCCGCTGCTGATCTCTGCGTTTTGCCAGAACATCGGAATGTGGCCTTTGAAGTCCGGGGCCTGGCCGAGGGGGTGCACAGCCGAAGCGGGCCGGACGCCAATCTGAGCAATAAATCAATCACCTTATCTAAGAGGTTATGGACGTCAGTTACTGCAATTAGAGAAAGCTTTGAAGTGCTGTGTGTTGAGAAGCTGCTGTTTTTGCTGCCGGAGGAAAACGTCCTGCGTTGAGGCTCTGCCTGGGAGAATGCAGGGACGCTGGCTGCATGCTGTGTGCTGCAAGCTGTGTGCTGCAAAGGGACGCCTCTCCGTTGAAGCTGGCTGGTACGCGTGAGTACTTCAAAAGCCCCAATGGGAGCACTGGGGGAGGAGATGGCTGAGCTCCAGGACTTTTATGATGTCCCATTTGAAAAGCTCACAGCCCAGTCCTGGGATATCTGGGTTAGAAGAGTAAGGGGGTGGTTTTTGGCCACAGGGCTCTGGAGTATAGCCCAGAAGGAGCCGGCCCCACCCATGCCAGTTGCTGCTGAAGATGGCGCAGCAGACCTGGAGGCTGCTTTGCTGGAAGATAGAGAGCAGAGAATGCAAAGAGAGCTCTGCATGTTGAAAGCAAGTGTGGACGCTATGCTGTTGCCCCACCTGGAGGGCGTTGAGTCGGCTCAGGCCGCCTGGCAGGTGCTGAGGAGTCTGTGTGATAGCTCAGCAGGAGCCCAGGGCCGGGAGAAAGCCGAGAGCAAGGAAGCTGAGAGCTCAGAGGGGGCTGCTGGCCATGTTCCTGAAGTTACAGCTGGGAGTAGCTGCTTTGTCTCCGAGGGGCCATGTGATGTTGAGTCCCGCAACCAGAGTGCTGGGGAGCGTGCAGGCCCAGGCTGTGCACCCAAAGGTGGGGGTGCAGGGAACAAAGGAATGGCTGAAGAGGGAGCTGTGAGAGCTGTTGCTACGCGTCGCTGTTATCGCTGTGGCTCCCCCTCCCATCTGGTGAGAGAATGTCCAGTGGAGGCACAGGAACAGCCGAAGGCCGTCTCCCGTAGCAACCAGATAAAGGGCTCTTCTTCAAAGCGTGGGAAAGGCAAGCCGAAGGCGGCTGGCAGAGACACTGAACATAAACATTTGGCTGCATCTATGGCTACAGTCAAGAGTTGTCAACAGGATGCTGTGCTGACTTTTGTCGTAGACAGTGGAGCGTCCCATCATCTCGTGCCATCTGCAGGATTTCTGGAGAACTGCACCTCTGTAACTTCTGGGAAGACTGTCTGTCTAGCAGATGGGACTAGACACCCACTCACACAAACTGGCTCACTGTTTTGTTCTTTCTTACAGGACTCAATCCAGGCTTATGTTGTTCCAGGACTGTCTTGCGCGTTGCTGTCTGTCAGTGCACTTCTTGCTGAGAACTACAGAGTGTGTTTTGAAGACAATAAGTGCTCTATTTCTAAGAATGGACAGCACCTAGTCAGTGTTGAATGTAAAGACAGGTTGTTTGTGTTGAATGCTTCTTTTGCAGGTCCAGGTGACACGGAGGAGGCTCAAGCACAGTGTGCCAACGTTCCAGTTCATGATGCGTGTGCTCACCTCTGGCACAGACGCATGGCACACGTGTCCTGGGGGTCAGTGAAAAAGATCCCTGAGTGTACGCAAGGGTGCAAAATGAAATCATGTGCTAAGTTTCTAGATTGCAGAGCGTGCAAGTCCGCAAAGGTGAAAACGTGCACATACCCAAGGTCTGAGAGGGTGACCACTAGGGCTTTTCAGTTAATTCATGCAGATTTGTGTGGGCCGATGTCTGTGACCAGTATGGGAGGAGCCAAATATGCGCTGGTTCTGATTGATGACCATACGCGCAACTCCTGGACCTTCACGATCGGACACAAAAGTGAAGCTGCACCGCTAATCAAAGACTGGATTGCGGCTGTGGAACTGCAGTTTTCCACACGGGTGCAAAACTTTCAGAGCGATCGGGGTGGGGAGTTCACCGGGTCTGCACTGCAAAGTTTCTTCCGCAAAAAGGGGATTCAACACAGGTTGACTTCTCCGCACAGTCCCCAACAGAATGGGATTGCGGAAAGACGGAACAGGACTCTAGGGGAGATGTCCGCAGCTCTTTTGTTTGATGCCGGGCTCCCACAGCGTTTTTGGGGAGAGGCTTGGCGAACGGCCAACTTTGTTTTGAACAGGTCGTTCAATTCAGTGGTAGGTGACACCCCGTACTTTTTGCTGCATGGAAAGAAACCGAAAATACACTACTTTCGCGTTTTTGGTTGTGAAGCGTGGGTTTTGATACCAAAAGCCAAACGCAAGAAAGGTGAACCCAAGTCCCAAAAGATGATTTTTTGTGGGTATGAGCCAGGGACCAAGGGGTGGAGGTTTGCGTATCCGTCAGGGAATCAGTCCAGGATTCTGCTCAGCAACAGTGCTGAATTCTGTGAGCAGAGTGGCTGGGCAAGGATACATGGGAACCCTGACATCCTGTCAGAGAGTCTGCTTGACTCTGCTGATGAAGAAGAGGTAGAGATTGAACCTGCTACTGTGGCTCAGAGTCCAGACCCAGTGCAGGCAGAGGGGAGAACTTCTCCCAAGGCTGTGAAGATTGAGCAACGCAGTGCTCCATCTTCCCCCACAGGTTCGGCTGAGAAGTCCAGAAGGCGCAGTAAGTCAGAGGGGGAGCTCTCTGATGCCAAGGACGTTCTGGCTGGCCCTAGTGGGTCAGAGGGGGTTCCTGAAGTAGTGCTGCGTCGATCAACTCGGACGACCAAGGGGAAACCTCCTGATAGGTTTGCCGTCACTAGCGTGTGGGTCGGAATGGCACAGTGTGAACCCGAGAGTTTTGAGGATGTTCAGAAACTGCCTCAGGAAGAAGCCAGAAAATGGCATGAGGCGATGCAGAAGGAAATGAACTCAATGGAGTCGCTAGGTGTGTTCTCTCTCACGAAGTTGCCGGTGGGCAAAAAGGCCGTGGGTAGCCGCTGGGTTTACCGTCTTAAGCCCACAGCGACAGGAGAACCGCAGTATAAGGCCAGATTAGTGGCGAGAGGATTCACGCAGCGCAGGGGGTTGCATTATACGGAAGTTTATGCTCCCACCTGTAGGAGTGAATCTCTACGTTTGCTCTTGGCCATCGCTGCACAAAGAGGGTTGCTGGTGCATCACTTTGATGTGGATGTTGCTTATTTGAACTCAGACCTCCAGGAGGATCTGTACATGCTTCCTCCTCCAGGGTTTGAGGGCATTGAGCAAGGTACTGTGTGGAAACTTCACAAGTCAATTTACGGCCTGAAGCAGTCGGCCAGAAATTGGAACTTGTGCCTGAATGAAGCTTTGGAGAAGCTAGGTTTCAGGAAGAGTCTTGCTGACAGTTGCCTGTTCCTAAGAGGATCAGGAGACTCACAGGAACTGGTTTTGTTTTATGTTGATGACATCATCCACATTGGAAAGGCAGACAAACAGGTGCAGAAGTTTGCCAAAGAGCTTGGGAAACAGTTTCAGCTCAAGAACTTGGGTGCAGTAAAGATCTACCTAGGCGTCCAGATAGCGAGAACTGAGGATGGTAGCTTCTTGCTCAGTCAGAAAGGCAAGATTGAGCAGTTGCTTGAGAAGTTCAGAATGTCCGATTGTGCAGGAGTTCGGACACCCATGGAGACGAACTTCGTGAAAGAGAGCCAGCAAGCAGATAGTGCCGAGTTCGAGAATGCCACTCTCTTTCAGTCAGCTCTAGGTAGTCTGTTGTATCTATCCCAATGGAGCAGACCAGACATTGCCTTTGCTACCAACCTGCTAAGTAGGGAAGCGTCAAAGCCCAGTGTGAGTGCTTGGCACGGTATCAAGCGGGTACTGCGCTACCTGCAGCATACCAAAGACTTCTGTCTTAAGCTGCCAGCTGAAGGTGAGGCGAAGCTCACATGCTATGCGGACAGTGACTGGGCGAATTTGCAGGACCGCAAGTCTGTGTCTGGATTGGTGGTAAAGTTTGGGAAATCACTAATTGGGTGGAAGTCCCGGAAGCAAAGTCTCATTGCGCTGTCTTCTACTGAGGCTGAATTCAGCGCACTGTCAGATTTGTGCCGGGAACTAGAGTTCTATAGATGCTTGGTGCATGAGATCTATGGAGATTGTAGCTTGCCCATCACGGTTTGGGAAGACAATCAACCTTGTTTGAAATTGGCTGAATCTGCGCAATTTAAGGCCAGAACCAAGCATCTGGACATACGTTTCCAAAATGTGTGTCAGAGTGTTCAGTCAGGTTTGATACGGCTGAAGTATTGTGCCAGTCACAATAACTTGGCCGATGGATTTACCAAACCTTTAAGCTTCCAGCGTCATGGGGAGTTTTGTGGTGGTTTGGAGTTGGGGGTAAGTTCTGTACATACTTTCCCCACAGTAGCGCAGGACGAGAGGGGGTGTGAAGGGAACCTGAGCTTACAGGGTTAAACAGCTCAGAGTGTACGCCCTGCCTACTGTTGGGAGGGGGGAGACTCTACGTCAGTTCCGAGTCTCTCAAGTCTTTGTTCTGATTCTCTCTACTTTCGCTTTTGAGGAGAGTGGACGTGTTTTCACGATGCTGTACGACAATGGATAGTTTGCTGTAAATAAAACTACTTTTAGCTGCTAAGATCCTGAGTGGACTTTATTTGAGCACACTGAAGCAAGCACTGGAGTTTTTTGGAGCTTTCTCTTGCCGCTGCTGATCTCTGCGTTTTGCCAGAACATCGGAATGTGGCCTTTGAAGTCCGGGGCCTGGCCGAGGGGGTGCACAGCCGAAGCGGGCCGGACGCCAATCTGAGCAATAAATCAATCACCTTATCTAAGAGATCCATGAAGATCCCTGTTTTTTAGCCATGTTTTTGCACCATTGTGGCCCCACGAAACAGTGGGTGATTTTTTTGGTGCTGCCTACAGACTAAGATGTGGTCTACAGTATGGTGCTTTTATTTTGTTTCAATATAAAAATCATATGAATTCATGAGGATCCATGCCTCGGATCCATGTTTTTTGTGGTGCTGCAGCGTGGCAAAGTGCTGGATCCACGTTTTTTATAGTCCAGTCTGTAGGCGTGCCTTCCAGGTGTGATTTGACACTGCATTTGTTGGAGTTATTTTTAAAAAAGTGGCGGATCCTTAAGGATCTGTGTAGATCTGCCTTTAACCCAGACCTGAAATGTTGTCCAAATAGAAACAGTTAACTTATTAAACCTAAGTCATTTTTGATAGCACTGGGGAAAAACTACTCTGAAAATGTATGATTTTACTACTCCAAAAAGGAAACCTTCCTCCGCTTGTCAATAATAAAGAGGATGCCAGCAAGACTGAATCTTTCTGTAAAGGGGGATTTTATTATCTCAAAAAGGAAACCTTCATCCGCTTTTCCATATGAAGAGGATGCCAGGAAGGTTGAACCTTTCTGTAAAAAAGAATTTAAATCGAGTTTTACCGATTTACTTAGCAGTTGAGGGGGGTGGAGCATTTACTGTTCTGAAGGTGGAGTTCAAACCAGTTTGGCAAGTTCAGCACGCAAAGGACGCCCTCCCTGGGTCACATGTTGAAAAAGTCATTATTGCCTCCCCCCCCAAGTAAATGATTTGCCAACCTGGCTCACCACGGCTTGGGAAATGGAATTTCAACCGGGACTCCATCAGGGAAACTGGGTGCTTCTCATGTATGTACAGTGGTACCTCGAGTTACAGACGCTTCAGGTTACAGACACTTCAGGTTACAGACTCCGCTATCCCAGAAATAGTACCTCGGGTTAAAAACTTTGCTTCAGGATGAGAACAGAAATCGTGCAGCGCCAGCGCAGCAGCAGTGGAAGCCCCCATTAGGTAAAGTGGTGCTTCAGGTTAAGAACAGTTTCAGGTTAAGAACGGACCTCCAGAACGAATTAAGTTCTTAACCCGAGGTACCACACACATACACAAAAACACATATTCCAGGGTGGATCAAAATCCACAATTTATTTTAAAAAATCTAAAACATCCCGTCCATCCTACTGATGTCTGTTTATTGTGATTTTATGACTACAGGGTGAAGCTGGATGGTTCTGCCGGAAGCGTTTCTGAAATATACTCAGAGTTGCAAAGTGATTTCATGCTCTTTATTCAGCTCATAGTGGTGAGGAGGATGGAAGTCCCCTCAAAGTATCTGCTTTATATACATTATTTACACAATGGGCTGCACGTGATTGGCTAATTCCGGAATTCTCCTGTAGGCCAATCAGGTTGTGGATTCACTTCTATCTGGAGCTGGATTGGGTGGCTCCTGCCGACCAATCATACTGCTGCATTGTTCTAGGACCAATCAGACTGCTGCATTCTGAATCCTATTGTTCTAGGACCAATCAGACTGTTGCAGTTTGGATCCTATTCAACTCAGTACATAACACCTTCCTTGCAGGAAATAATAATAGTAATAATAATAATAATAATAATAATAATAATAATAATAATAATTTATGCCCTGCCCATCTGGCTGGGTTTCCTATTGGCTTTCGGCGATTACGGAGCTTATGTTGACGTTCCCTGACCAGTGCCAGATTTACGTATAAGCTAAACAAGCTTTCGCTTTGGGCCCCACTCTCTTGGGGGGCCCCCAAAAAATTTAAAGGAAAAAAACCCTGGATGTACATTTCCAAAAGAGAAGATAAAAAACAAATAAAATAAAGCCTACATACAGCAACAATGTTTTGTGTTGTGTGGGCTCCTATTCGACACAAAAAACAACGACAATTTGTTGTGGACAAAGGACAGCTGGACATAAAAAGGACCCCATTACCTTCAGTAGCCGAGGGCCTCATCATACCTAAATCCGTCCCTGCCTAACCCCTATCCCAAACCCCTAACCCCTCTCCCTAACCCCCATCCGTATTCTAAACCACTAGCCCCAGTTCGCGCGAAGAAAAGTGAGAGCTTGGCTGCCCTCTCTAGGCACCCAAGGCGACTGCTAGATGATGTGCTTGCGCCGTTAGCGAGCGGGGGTGGGGGGTGGCGGCGGCCTGCCGAGGCTTACATGCCGAGGCTTACATCGGATCAAAACAGAGCCAGGCTGGGTTGGGGCCAGAGGATGCGCACTGGCGTCGCAGGGGCGAGCGCAGACTGGGGACGTTGCAGGCCTCTCGCCATCTCTGCGCCCTCGCCGCGGAGGCGCACGGCACGCCTCTACATCCCTCCTGGCTCCCCATTCTGGATGCGCCCGGCTTGGGGGGGCGGCGAGGAGGGATGACCACTGGCGGCGGTTTCTAGGTTGCAGCGTAGGTGCGCTCGCTTTGGAGAGGACCAGCCGCCGGCAAGGTGGGAACGTTTGCCGCAGTCAGGTGCCGCAGGATCCGAAAGGAGAGAATTCGGAGGTGCTGGGTGGGTGCGGGGCGGTGGGGCATGTGGACCCAAACTGGCGCCCCCTCGGTCTTCCCAAGGCCTTTCCCATGGGGTCTTTTGCGCCACAGGAGCGCAGGATGCCAGTATGTCTCTGCCCCAAAAGTCCTGGGCTGTAACCCTGTGCTGTGGGAGCAGTTCCTCGAGGGAGCAAGAAAGAAAGGCACCCCAAGCCCGCCGCCATTCACACGTGCGCTGCGTCCCTTCGCCTTCCCGAAGTCTGTGCACGCGTCAGGGCGTTCCGATGGCTGTGCGGGGAACTGGGCTACCCAAGGGGGGATCCGCATGCCACACGGCGCAAAATCCCCTCTCCCTGGGAGAATTCAGCTCTGTGTACGTCACACGTGACGACGGTACACATGGCTCTTTTGCAGGTGGGTGGGGGTGGGGGTGGCTGGGCACTTAAATCCGCGTGTGCTGAATTATTTTTATTCATAAACGTAATGCAAACCGATTGGCATTGGGCACTAATAAAAGTTCCTTTAGAAACACCAGTCTCTAGAAATGTGCTATAACGTGAAAGAATGTCAAAGGCCTTTTCCGCATCCACAAAAATTAACATTGCTTGTTTTTCATTCCTGGTTGTCAGATATTCAACCAGGAAGAAAACCCACCTGATCTTTATGTATAATTTCTTTCAATATTTTTTTTAACCTGCTTGCTAATATGCTTGCAAATAATTTAGAATCATTATTCAACAGCGAAATTGGCCGATAATTTTTTACTTGCATTAAATCAGAATCTTGCTTCGGAATAAATGTAATATATGATTCTTTCCATGTTTCAGGTAATTCTCCTTTCTTTAATATATTGTTCATAACTTCTTTCATTGGCACAAGTAGGATGTGTTTCATTTCATTATAATATCTTGCAGTAAATCCATCCGGCCCTGGTGTCTTCCCACTTTTCAATTCTTTTATAGCTTCATTGATTTCCTCTACTTCAATTGGGTCGTTCAGTCTGTCTTTTTTATCAGTCGTGATTTTTTGCACCTCTTTTCTCCTCAGGAATTCTTCTATTTTTTTTAATATCACTTATCTCAGTTCTTTTATATAAATGTCTATAAAAGTCTTCAAATCCTTTCCTGATTTCTTTCGGATTATCTATTTCCTATTTTCCATTATTTGTTTTAAAATTTCTTTCCTCCCTTTTTCTCTAAATTTGTTTTTGATCGTATTTTGCTGAATAAAGAATCCCCGCATCACCGCTTTGCTGGCATCCCATACCGTGTTAGTTTTCGTACCTTTATTACAGTTATTCACGAAATAATCCGTTATGTTCTTACGTGCTTTTTCTATTATTTTCTGATCGTCCAGAAGACTCTCATTTATTCTCCATCGAAAGGATTTTTTATTGCATTATGATCCGACAATACCTTTGGCTGTATTTCAATTTTGGAAATTATTGGTGTTAGTTCACTAGAAACCCAAACCTGATCGATTCTTGACATTGACTGATTTGCTTCTGAGTGGTAAGTGAATTGTTTTTCTAATGGGTGTCTTAATCTCCAAATATCTATCAGGTTACAGTTCTCAATCATCGGGGGAAAAAAGTTTTAGGTAATTTCCCTTCTTTAACTTTCCCACTTGCTCTTAGTCTATCCATTTCCATTGACACCACTCCGTTCATATCCCCCATTATTATGATTTTCTGATCCATGAATTCCAATAACTTTTCAATTCTTTGTAGAAATCAGTTTTATTTCCATTAGGTGCATAAATCCCGACTACTATTAGTTTTTCTCCTTGCCATTTGACTTGAACTGCCATAACCCCACCTTCTTCATCTTTAAAAATCTGTTGAGCTTCCAATTTGTTTTTTATGTACAACACCACCCCTCTCTTCTTGTTGTCTGATGAAATAAATTTGTTTCCTAACTTCTTATTAATTAATACCTTTCTATGTCTTCTCGCCACATGAGTCTCTTGTAAACAAATAATATCCAAATTCTTCCTCTTCAAATACTGTTCAATTTTATTGCGTTTTTTAATCGTTACTCCCATTAATATTCCAAGTCCATAGTTTCAGCGCCATCTTGTGTTCTTTCTTTGTGAGTCCAATAAATTTAGGTCTTAAACCTGTTCTTCTACTTCTTCTTTTTCCTGTTCCTCCTCTTCTTGCTCTTCCTGTTCCTCTTCTTCTCTGTCTCCTAATACCTCCTTCCGATCCCTCTCCCCTCCCTCCGCTCCCGCTGGAATCGCAAATCCTACCCCCGCTCCAGCTCCGGCTTCTTCTTCTTCTTTTTAAGATATTTATTAAAAGTTTTTAAGATATAACAGAAAAAAGAAAAATAAACATACAAAATAAAAAAAACAGTTAAAAACACACATTAATTTTCAATAACATAACTTCCATACACTTATTTCCTCGGACCTCCTCATACCTCCCTTCTTTGTATTTCAGTTCGATTTGTTAGTTCAGCAAATCCTTACCATTAAACTTTTACCCATTTGTGAAACCTCCCCCCCCCCAGATCTCTTAAAGCATTACAGCTGGAAACAGCTTAGTTTCTAGCCAACATCCTTCTAACATTCATTAATTTTACAATGTTTCTGTAAGTAGTCTTTGAATTTCTTCCAGTCTTCTTTCACCGACTCTTCTCCCTGGTCTCGGATTCTGCCAGTCATTTCTGCCAATTCCATGTAGTCAATCACCTTCATCTGCCATTCTTCCAGGGTGGGTAGATTTTGTGTCTTCCAATACTTTGCGATGAGTATTCTTGCTGCTGTTGTTGCATACATAAAAAAAGTTCTGTCCTTCTTTGGCACCAATTGGCCGACAATGCCCAGGAGAAAGGCCTCTGGTTTCTTCAGGAAGGTATGCTTAAATACCTTTTTCAATTCATTATATATCATTTCCCAGAAAGCCTTAATCTTTGGGCACGTCCACCAAAGGTGAAAAAATGTACCTTCAGTTTCTTTACATTTCCAACATTTGTTATCGGGCAAATGATAGATTTTTGCAAGCTTGACTGGGGTCATGTACCACCTGTATATCATTTTCATAATATTCTCTCTTAAGGCATTACATGTCGTAAACTTCATACCTGTGGTCCATAACTGTTCCCAGTCAGCAAACATAATATTATGTCCAACATCCTGTGCCCATTTAATCATAACAGATTTCACCGTTTCATCCTGAGTATTCCATTTCAACAGCAAATTATACATTCTTGACAAATTCTTAGTTTTGGGTTCTAACAGTTCTGTTTCTAATTTTGACTTTTCCACCTGGAAGCCAATTTTCTTATCCAAATTATATGTCTCCATTATCTGATAATAATGAAGCCAGTCTCTCACTTTGTTTTTTAATTTCTCAAAACTCTGCAATTTCAATCTATCTCCGTCTTGTTCCAAAATTTCGCAGTATGTCGGCCATTTGGCCTCCATATTGAGCCTTTTCAAAGCTTTTGCTTCCATTGGTGACAGCCACCTTGGGGTTTTATTTTCCAACAAGTCCTTATATCTTATCCACACCGGCTGCTGCTTCTTCTCTTCCCAGTTCCTTGTATCTTCTCATGAACTTCTGTGTTTCATCTGGGTTTGTGAGCTTAAACTTTTTCCCTTTGTAAAAAAAGGAGATCCCCTCTGGAAATTCCCATTTAAATTCAATTTGATTTTTCCTCAAAATTTGTGTCAATGGCTTGTAAGGATCTCATTTTTTTCAACAAGCGAAGTGGAACGTCCCTAAAGATAATTATGAAATTTCCATCAATTATCAATCTTTTTTCTCTGTTTTTCTGTAGTATCAAATTCTTTATTTCTGTATCTTTGAAAATAATTAGACAATCGCCTGGAAATTTCTTTGCTTTGGCCAATCTTCTCTTAATCCAAAATACATTTTGAATTGTTTTCCTCACCTCTTCCACTTCCATACCTAACCAATGTGCAATTTCTAGTGTCAATTTCTCCCTTAAATTCTCCCCTTGTACCTCAGGCACTGATCTCAACCTCAAATTCTGCTCTCTCTGCCTCAGGTCATTCATGGCAATCGCATCCCAAATATCTTCTTGCTTCTTACTAATTTCTGAAACTTCAGCTCTCATCTTCTCCTCCTCCCTCTTAACCTCCCTCATCTCTAATTTTGTTCTTTTCAATCCCTCTTCTAAACTCTGTGTTCTTTTTGTCATCTCCTTCATTTGTCCTTTCAATTCATTAACTGTCATATCAATTTTTTTGTCCATCTGTTCCAACCTTGTCTCTAGGTATTTCTCTCTGTCTCTTGTTTTGCTCCTCTTCTTTCTCCAGGTGTTGCCCCTTCACCACCTTTTTTCTGTGAATGGGGCATTTCTTAATAATTCTCAATCTGAGTTATAGCTTCAAAAAAATTTTTTTTAAAAAGAAGTTTAATTTTCTTGCCACTTGCTTGGCTAATCCACAATCGAAATTTATAACATCCAAAGAAATGAAGGGTTAATTTTTCTTGCCACTTGTTTGGCTAATCCAGCCAGTACGATTATAATCCATCAAATGGAGAAAGGGGAATAAAATAATACCAAAAGTAATAAAAGATTAAGAAAGTGATAGAGTAAACAACTAGAGACTCAGGATAACAAAACCAACTCAGAAAGTAAAGCAGATGACACAAAAATATCTTAGAGATTATATTTAAGTATACACAACATAGGGTGAGGGAAGGGTTAACTGGGTAAGGAAAGGGTTAACAGAGGCACACACACACACACAGAGAGAGAGAGAGAGAGAGAGAGAGAGAGAGATATCTCTAAGAGCCGCTAAGCTCAAGCTAAACCAAAACAAAGCAGTTATAAAAAATGAGGGATCAGCAGAGATGGAGAGGGAACAACAAATTTTTATCTTATAAAAATGATCTAATGTCCCAAAAAGAAATTTAGCATCTCAAAAAGAAGATAGGTAGCCGTGTTGGTCTGCCATAGTCAAAATAAAAAAATTCCTTCCAGTAGCACCTTAAAGACCAACTAAGTTAGTTCTTGGTATGAGCTTTCGTGTGCATGCACACTTCTTCAGATACACTGAAACAGAAGTTGCCAGATCCTTCTAATTAAGTCGACTGTAACCATTTCTCACCAGGAAAAGGCAAGGGTGGGAAGGTGAGAAATGGTTACAGTAAGAGTCGTCAAGAGGCTCTCTCAGCTATCTGCCTATCTCCCATTCCCACCACCCTTCTGAGTAACACCCCTCCCCACCTTCTCACTATATAGAAGGATCTGGCAACTTCTGTTTCAGTGTATCTGAAGAAGTGTGCATGCACACGAAAGCTCATACCAAGAACTAACTTAGTTGGTCTTTAAGGTGCTACTGGAAGGAATTTTTTTATTTCAAAAAGAAGAGGTAACCCAAGAAGAAAGACAAAAAAGAAAGGAAGAGAATGGTGATTCTCTGTTCTTTTCAGTGTCTTCAAAAGCCAGAAGCAGGGGGAGGGGGTGAGTAAATATCTTCCCTCTGCTCCTTATTTTCCAATTTAAGTTAACCAACTTAAGAAAAATAACAGTTCAGTCTATTTTAATTTCTTCACTTCTTCATACCACTGCTTTGGCACAAAACAGAAAAAGAACCCAAAAAATCAAAGGAGGGCTTCATAAAAATTTACTGCGCAGTTCTTTTAAAATCGAAAGTAAAAAATTACTTGGAAGTTTCCTCTGCCTGCGATCTCAGAGGCCCACCAAAAAGACAAATAAAACGTTCTTACTCCAGGTTTTACCCCTTCCAAACTCCAATCCACGTTCTTTAATTAAGTAAATGTATTTTGCAAATAAATATATATATGAAAACTCTGTTTGAGGTAACTCACTGTTCCTTCCGCTCTGTGGGTAGTCTTTGCATATGAATTAGACTCCAGACGAGGCTGGCCTCCTTTTGAACCTCGCTGCTCCCGAATCACACAAATCCTCTTATCCCCGATAATCCAATTAAATTCGGGTTTCTTAGTGTTTGAGAATCAATCGCTGCAGCTTGCAAGCCTGGGGCTGCGCTTTCCGAGGGCAGACAATGGCGTCCCCACGGTGCCAGTGTCTCAATCTCGCCGTTCTCTTCACCTCAAAGGAGGTTACCTGACGACGGAGAGACCGCAAAAACCATTCTGCCGGGATCCTGACTCCTGCATCTCCCTCCAAGAGTATTTTGGGGGGATGCAGCGCCCTAGCAATTCCCCCTTTCCCTTTGGAAAGCCAGATTCTCTCCAAAAAGATGAATCTCGCTTGCACCCGCTTTTGCGATCGACCGGAAGTCTCCAAAATAAACTTTCTCTGTCCAGAGCCCACTCTCCCGTGGTTGGCTCATTCACCGGCAGAATCCGTGAGTGGGCAGTCCTTAAACCTTCCCCAGCAAAGTAGTTTCTCGACGCCCAGTCTGCGCCTCCCCTCTCGGTGCGAATGCTTACTGCGCAAGGAGGGCGTGGGTAACGGAGGACCTCTCTCCTCCCCGCTTTGCCCAGGCAAGGTGTCCTGGCACCGCCTCGCCTCCTCCGAGCCCTGAAGCTCCTCTCCACTGGAGGTGTGGTTACTCTCCTCCGCTGAGTAGGAGCTGCTTCCCACGTTCTTTGGTGGCTCTCTGTAATCCATCCGGCTTTTCCCCTCTCCCCCCTGAGCCGATGGCAGTTCCCTGACACATGGTATGTTCAGGAAGCCGTGGATCCTAGTTTTTTGAGGTGCAGGCTGTGCCCCTGGACTTGATGTGTGATTTGACAGTGAGTTAGGGGTGGCCCAATGCAAAAAGCATGAGGTTCTATGAGGATCCATGCTTTGAGGACACGTTTTTGGGCCATGGTATGACCAGGAAGCCGTGGATCTGAGTTTTTTGAGGTGCAGGCTGTGCCCATGGACATGATATATGATTTCACGGTGAGTTAGGGATGGCCCAATGCAAAAAGTGAGAGGATTTATGAGGATCCGTCCTTCAGAACCATAGTTTTGAGCCATGGCATGGCCAGAAAGCCGTGGATCCGAATTTTTTAAGGTGCAGGCTGTGCCCCTGGACTTGTTGTGTGATTTGACGGTGAGTTAGGGGTGGTCCAATGCAAAAGGCGTGAGGATTCATGAGGAACCGTACTTCAGGGACTGCCGGTTTGCTCGCCCGATTATGGCGGACAGGAGTCCTTTCATGGAAAGGGCACCAGCACTTTGTAGACAGGGGAGAGCCACTAGAGCGCAGCGGCACACCGAAAAACCCTCAGATCGAGCGTTCTGAGGACCTGGAGTTCCTGCGGGTGCCTGGAAAGACTCCCCTGCTCCCCGGTAAGCTCTAAAAAGAGCGCCGAGTGTGAGCAGGGTTGGAGATGGTGGCACTGGGGAATCAATTCGCTTCCTTCAAAGCGTCAAGCTCTGAGTCCGGCGATCGTGAGCGGCCAATTCCTGCAAAGAATAAATTAGATTTAAATCTTCTGAAAACCGTGAGTAAAGCGATCAAAACTTGAATTACAAATTGGGAAGGAAAGGGATTTAAAAACGGAGGTTGATCCCTTCCGCTGAAGTAAAAGTGAAAGCAGCTAACGTTACCAAAAGCCGCAACTTTAACTTTATTCTTTGAGAAAACTTTCAAGTGTACTAATCACCCCTTTCTAGCAGGGGGAAGGGGGGAAGGACTAAAATTAATTTCCCTGCAGAAGAATTTGGGAACTGTTTGAACTGCTATATCTTCTTTGTGGGAGCAGACCTCCCAGGTGAGGGAAGGCTAAACTCCATTATGACGTAATAAAGGAATCGGATACTTTCAACTTTCGTTTTCCGCTTTGGGGAATACAAAGTAACTACAGCTGCCAGAACTCTAAAAATATTTGGAACTGTATCTCTACCCTCTGGTTACTAAGTTAAAGGCTGCAAATAAAATTTTGGGGACTTGGTTAGAGGAGTAAAAATAAAAAGACTTGCACAGATTAAAAGACTGTGGAAAGGAAATACTCTTATTTTGGAGTGGGGACTTTTGAAAGCTGGGAACCTAGCCTGTTTACTTCACTATCTCCCCCTTGTGACTGTAGCTGACCTTGGCGGGGGGGGGGAGAAAGAAAGTATGGATGGGGGGGGGGACAAAGGAGACAAGACAGAGAAGTCAGAGAAGTCAGAGAGACCAGAGAAAGCAAAACTTAAGCCAAGAAGAGACTCTAGAACACCAACTATTCAAGATTTGAGGAATGATTTTGTTGAACTGAAGCAGGACCTGAATACAGTGAAATCAGATATAACTACACATGAGGCAAGAATTACACAGTTGGAAACTGTAAGGGTCCGAGACTTAGAAACAGTACAGCAGGAAGCGCAAAATTCAATTGCGTTTCTTCAAATGAAGGAGAGGGAGAATCATTTGAGATTGAGAGGGGTAGTCCAGAAGGAGCAGGACAATCTGAGGGGCTGGCTTATTCAAGAATTTTCAACTTACTGGGAAATTTCAAAAGAAGAATTAAACTTGTGGATTGATAAAGCATACAGATTTGGCCCTAAAAAGGACTCTAAAATCACACATGACTGTATGGTGATTTTCAAAACAAAAGATCAAAGAGACACTATATTAGGACACCATTATAAAAAAAGTTTAAAGATAGATGGAAAAGCTGTGATTTTGTTTAAGGAAGTCCCAAGACATTTTTTATCCCTGAGAAATAACTACACAGATTTGGCAACTGCCCTAAGGCAGAAAAATATTTTCTTCAGGTGGGAATTCCCAGAGGGTCTCTCCTTTAAATTTCAAGGGAGGAAACAAAAAATCAGAACTGTGGGAGGGAAAGAGAGATTTCTAGAGAAAAACGCAAAAGAACTCTGCTGGGAAAGTTCTCCTCCTTTGGATGCCGGGGCTGAAGGCCCCTAAAAAATTGAGATGGCTTTAAAAATTTACTCCTGGAATGTCAGTGGTTTAAATTCTCTGGAAAAGAGGCCAAGTTTTTCATAATTTGGCAAGACACAATTTGGATATAATTTGCTTACAAGAAACACATGTTACTAGACTGCATAGAAAAACTTTACAGGAAAAAAAAAACTTGGACAGGAATTTATTTCATCAGATAAGGTAAAAAAAAGAGGAGTGGTTTTTTTATGTTAAAGAAAAATGGAACCCCAAGTTGTTGTTTAATGATGAGGAATGGAGATACATTGCCGTGGAAATTACAGCACAAGGCGATAAATACGGTATATTTTATTGGGAATTTATGCACCAAATGATGGAAAAGAGGATTTTTTTTAGAAACTTGGATTTAAAGCTCAATGAATACCTGGATTACAAAATAATATTAATGGGAGATTTGAATGGAATAGTCTCCACACTTATGGATAAATCACAAGAGCAAAAAGTTAAAAATGCAGGCAGACTCCCAAAATTGTTTTTTGATATGGTAGACAAATATGATCTGTCAGATATTTGGAGACTACGAAATCCTACAGTGAAAGTTTATACTTTTCCCTCAAATTCGTTCCAAACATTTTCACGAAATGATTACCTATGGATTACCAGGGATTTAGCTCCAAGGGCAACAAAAATTCAAATATGTCCTAGAACATGCTCTGATCATAATGCAGTGTTATTGGAAATGAAATTGTATCTGCAGGGTTCCTTCAGATGGAGGATGAATGATGGGTTGCTGAGGAATGAACAGGTGGTGGGAAAGGCCCAAAAGACTCTAAAAGACTATTTTGAATTAAATATAAACACAGAGGTAGAAACAGGAGTCATTTGGGACGCTAGTAAATCTGTTATGAGAGGATTCTTCATACAACAGAATGCCATAAAGAAAAAGATACAAAATGAAAAAAGGAAATAATCCTATCTCAAATCAAAGAGAAAGAAAGAAGTTTAAGATCAAAGCCGAAAAGCCAACAGATACAAAAAGAAATTAAAGCTTTGCAGACTCAATTTTCTCAATTCATAAATCAAGAAATAGAATGGAAAATAAAATTAATGAAACAGAGAAAATTTGAATCTGCAAATAAATGTGGAAAATTGCTGGCTTGGCAATTAAAAAAGAGACAGAAACAAAATATGATCACAAATATTGTATCGGAGGGAAAATCTGTGGAAAACCCTGGGGATATTAGAAAATGCTTTCAGAAATATTTTAAACAGCTGTATAAAAAAGGTAAAGAAGATAAAGATAAAATTGAGCAATTTCTTAGGACAAATGAACTGCAGAAAATTCCCGGAGATAAAAGATCACTACTCAATGACATGATTACAAGACAGGAGGTTGAGATAGCAATAAACCAGATGCAATTGGGCAAGGCTCCAGGACCGGATGGATTATCTGCCAAATATTATAAAACCTTTAAAGAATGGCTAATTCAACCTTTGGCAGAGGGGAGATACTGAGAGGGGAGAGGGCACCTGAAACCTGGAGAGACGCATATATAACTCTGATAAAACAAAGAATACAAAACAAAATTCATTCATACTACAATGCATAACTACATAACATTAATATATATGGTTTATGAAAAAAGGCTTACATAACAAAATCAATTCAAAATACCATCCGGTTTACTTTTTTCCCCCTTTCCCCTCCCTCCCCACTCCAGCCCTCCCTGCCCCAGTCAGGCCTTCCTTCTTCATATCTTTATCCATGTACACAGTCTGTTCATTCGAGCTTGTATGTTAGGGTTGGCTTCCCCTCTTTCTATCCATTTCCTGTAAAATGCCCATTTATTTCCCATCTATCCTCTGCCACTATCTGTGCGAATATTTCCGATTGTACATATTCAAAAACATAAACATTCCATTTTTCCATATTCCATTTGGCCTTTTCTTTCCATCCCAAAGCAATAACTGCCATTCCAGCTAAAATCATTGTGATGGGATGATTAGCTGCTTGTGCGTAAAATCGTGCTCCCTCAGAGTTTGTGCGGCTCCACAAACCTCTGTGTGTGACAGAGCTCCTCAAACATGTCTGCTCTAGTCACTTGTAGAGTCTGACAGTGGCTGTCTGCGGAAGCGCTTCCAGCAAAGAAGCTCCTTAACGGAAACGCGTCTCCTGGACTCACGACGTGGCAGCTTCCGGCGAAGCATGGGTCTCCCTATGGTAGCTTCTGACACCTCCCCGCTGTTCTCGCTGGACGTGTCCCTCACCCCTCCCTCTTCCCTGCTAGTTCCTGCTTTGGCTGCTGCGTCTCTCTCAGCATTCATGAGATCCTCCTCCAGAGTACCCTCTCTCCCCCTGCTGGTCCCTGCTTTAGCTGCTGACTCCCTCCCAGCCTCTGTGAGCCCTTCCACCTCCCTTTCCTCTGATGTCAGTTCCCTGACATCCACCTCCCCTCCAGGGCCCCCTTCCCCCCCGCCCATACTCTCTCCTCTGGGCGGTGAGGAGATAAAACCCCGAAAAGAATCCTCTTCATCTTCAGACGTCTCGAACATTTCCCTCCATCGGTCTTCGTTCCGGCTCGCTGAATCCTCCTCCTCCTCGGAATCAGAGAACCCCTCCAACTCTTCTTCTTCGTCGGTGGTGGCAAAGTATTCCCTCCGGAACCTCGCCACTGGCTGAGGTTTACGTGGGAATCTCTGATGAAAAGTTTCTATTAAAACCTCGTCATCTACATCCTCTGCCATGACCCAGGTGTTTTCCGACTCCGGCTCCCCTTCCCACATTACCAAATACTCTACTTGATCTCCCTTCCACCTGGAATCGAGAATCTCCGCTACATGGTAGCTGTGTTCCTTCTCCTCCATTGCTGGTCCCCTATTGACCCTCCCTTCTCTGTCCCCTTTATACGGTGACAGCAACGACCTGTGGAAAACTGGGTGCAGCTTCATGTGGTTCGGTAACCGGAGTCTGAAAGCCACTGGGTTGACCTGCTGCGTGACTTCAAATGGGCCCAGCCTTTTGGGTCTTAACTTCTTACAACCCCCTTTGAATGGTAACCCTTGGGTTGACAGCCACACCTGGTCCCCCACCCTAATGCTTTCACCTTCTCTTCTGTTTTTGTCTGCCTGCCTCTTATATTCCTCCTTAGCCCTGTTTAAGTTAAGTTGGAGCTGGCGATGGATCGCTTCCATTTCTTCAACGAACTGTTCTGCAGCTGGAACGCTCCAGTTCTCCCCTTCCCCCCCTGGGAAGGCTCGGGGATGGCACCCGTGATTAGCCAAAAAGGGGCTCATCCCCGTGGACACGTTCTCTGCATTGTTGTAGGCAAATTCTGCCAACGCCAGCTTCTCCACCCAATCATTCTCTCTGTCATTCACATAACACCTCAAATATTGCTGGAGGACACCATTAGCTCTTTCCGCCTGCCCGTTGGTTTCTGGATGACGGGCAGTTGAGAAATTAACCTCTACATGCAGTAAGCTCATGAGCTTCCTCCAGAACCTGGAAGTAAATTGTTTCCCTCGGTCTGAAACCACCCTCAAGGGGGCGCCATGCAACCTAAACACATTTTCTACAAACAATTTAGCGGTTTCTTCTGCTGTGACCGCATGTGAGCAGGCTATAAAGTGGGCCATTTTGGTTAACAGGTCTACCACAACCATGATGGCTGTTTTCCCTCTAGACCTTGGCAGATCAGTCATGAAATCTATTGCCACTGTTTCCCATGGTCTTTCAGGTGTGGGTAGTGGTTCTAATAAACCTGCCGGTGCCCGCCTCTCCCCCTTGGCTCGTTGGCATTGGTCACACCCTCTCACATACTCCCGCACATCTTCCCTGACCTTGGGCCACCAAAATTCCCTGGTAACCAGCCACATGGTTTTGTGTTGCCCAAAATGCCCTGCTGTGGGGCTATCGTGCAGTTGCTTGAGTACCTTCTCCCTCAATTCCCCTTCAGGTATATATAACGCTCCCTTGTAGTACAACGCCCTGTTTCTCTCCTCAAAACCCCCGGGTTTGTCTCCCTCCCTCCTGAGACCCCTGAGTTTGTCCTGGGCGTATTCATCATGCACCGTTCCCTCTACCAGTTCCCTTTGCCCCACCAATGCCGCCCCACACACCCAGCGGTCCTCTGGAATGACATGGGTCTCTTCGGGTGCTCCCTCCCCCTCCAAATATTCAGGTTTGCGTGAGAGAGCGTCCGCCCTAACGTTCTCTGGGCCTGGCACGTAACAAATCTCAAAGTTAAATTTGGAGAACTCCTGGGCCCATCTCAACTGCCGTTGGTTGAGCACTCGCGCAGTTCTCCAATACTCTAGATTCTTATGGTCCGTGCACACTTGCACCTTATGTTGTGCACCAATTAGCAGGTGCCTCCATCTCCGGAAAGCCTCATGAATAGCAAGAAGTTCCCGGTCGTACACCGTGTAGTTCCTCTCGGATTTGTTCAGCTTTCGCGAAAAGAAGGCACACGGTCGCCACTCTGACTCCTCCTTCCCCGGCTGCAGAAGAAGAAGCACCGCCCCTATGGCTCTGTCAGATGCGTCTGTTTCGACCCTCAGCTTTTTTTGTAAATCCACATGCAGAAGTTGTCCTTCAGAGGCAAAGGCCCTTTTCAGTTCCTCAAACGCTCGCTCCGCCTCCGCCGTCCAAACAAACTTCTTTTTACTGCTGAGACAGTCCGTAATGGGCGCCGTCAGGTGGGCGAAGTTTCGGATGAACTTACGATAAAAGTTTCCAAACCCTAGGAACCTCTGCACATCCTTCTTGGTTTTGGGTGTTTTCCATTCCAGCACTGCCTGAACCTTGCCGGGATCCATGGCCAATCCCTTGTCTGACAGGCGGTACCCCAGGAATTCCACCTCCTTGGTATGAAACTGACACTTCTCCAGTTTCACCCACAGCCTGTTGGCTTGCAGCCTGCTCAACACTTCTCTGACGTCTCTCACATGTTGCTCCTCATTCTCCGAATACACCAACACATCATCTAGGAAGGCCACGCAATTCTTGTAGAGCAAAGGACCCAGTACGTGGTTCATAAACGATTGAAAGCACGCTGAGCCTGCTTGTAATCCAAAAGGCATAACGAGATATTCAAATGCCCCCAAAGGGGTGAACATGGTGGTTTTCCATTCATCCCCTTTCCTTATACGTATCAGGTTGTACGCCCCCCTTAGATCCAGCTTTGTAAAAATCTTTCCCTTCCGCACCCTGGTCAAAATATCATCAATCCTGGGCATAGGGAAAGCCACTGGTTCTGTCACTGCATTTAACCGCCTGAAATCACATACAAGTCTCGGCTTGTCCGTGTGCTTTTTATCCACAAAAAACACTGGGCTACCCCCCGCTGCTTTGGACTCTCTGATGAAGCCTCTCTTCAGGTTCTTGTCAATGAACTCTCGCAACTCCTGCATTTCTCTGTCTGACATGGCATACAACTTGCCTACAGGAAGCTGTGCTCCAGGGAGTAAATTGATCTGGCAATCAAAGGGCCTATGCGGGGGTAGTTGGTCAGCTTCCTTCTCGCTGAACACGTCGCTGAGATCTGCATACTGTGGTGGTACCTTCACCTTCTCCATTACTTCCGTCCCTGCTAGGGTGGCGTGGGCCCCTGCTGAACCCTTTTCCCCTTTGCAGTGTTCTAAGCAATGTGCTGAACCAAAGGAAACCACTCTTTGATGCCAGCCCACCAGCGGATCATGTAGCGCTAGCCAGCTCATTCCCAAAATAATGGGAGCGCCTCCCAAGGTGGCCACATTAAACGCTATCAGTTCTGTGTGCCTTGCCACCCTCATTATCATTGGGACGGTCTGCAAGCTGACTCCTCCTCCCAACAACTCCCTGCCATCGATCGTGGTCACCTGCAGGGGGTTGCTTAAAGGGATCGTCTGTATCTGGTGTTCAGCAGCAAACTCCTTGCTCATAAAATTGCAGGAGCTGCCTGAGTCCAACAGCGCCTTTATTTTTAGGGGGTGTCCATTTTGCAGCTCTAGCGACACTTCAATCACTAGAGCAGGTTGAGGAGCTTCTGGCACGGGCACTTTCACTGCTCTTTGGCCTGGCTGCAGTGCCCCGACTGTGGCAACCAGGCGTTGGCTTTTACCTGCTCCGTTTCTCCCTGCTCTCCTCCCTCAACAGCTCCCACCATCCCTTGCCATTCCTTCCTCTGGGGGCAGACTCTGGCAAAGTGGCCTGGCTGTTGGCAGAGATAGCATTTCCGGGCGCCCTTTCCCTCCTTCTTAGCCCCCTCACTGGGCTTTGAAACTGCGCGCGCGCGCGCTGTTCCGATTTCCATCGGCTCTGCCGGCGGGAAAGCTGGCTCAGGAATGTCTGGAATGCGGAACTCCTTCCAACGTTCCCCTCTCCCTTCCCGCCTCTCCAAGGCTCTTGCCTCCTGGCGCGCTCCTATGGTCAGCGCAGATTTGGTCAGCTGATCCATAGACACCGCCCTGGGGCTCCGGGACAGTTCGTCTTTCACAGCCGAAGAAAGACCTTCTTCAAATAGCATCTGAATGGGTGCCGCCGATAAATCCCACCCCAATCTGTGAACCAGCATGGTAAACTCAGTCCAGTACTCACGGACAGATCGGCTTCCCTGCTTGCAAGCCATTAGCTGTCTGCGCACCACCCCTTCCTCAATATCGCTGGAAAACATGATATCCATTGCACGAAAGAACTTCATAGTGTCCTTTAGGACGTCATTGTGCGTTGCCATCAGGGGTCGAACCCAGTCCCGCGCCCCCTTCTCAAGATGCCCAATTACGAAAGCAACTCGCGATTCCTCATCAGGGAACTTATCAAACTGCACATTAAGGGCATATTGCATCTCTGTCCTAAAGGCATGGTAATCCTTGGGGTCCCCCCCAAACTTCTGCACCAATCCTGGTACCTTTCTGGGGAACTGAGTGGCTCTCCCCTTCTTGTCTGCATCCTGAGCCCTTCTCTCCTCAAGCCTCGCCGTCTGCAGCGCAAGTTGGACTTCCAACGCTCGGTATCTTTCTTCCAAGCTTGGACCAGCTCCAACCCCTGCTCCTCCGGTTCCGGCTGGGTCGCTCATGATGCTTTCTCCTGCACAGGCAGCGTACAGAGACTGTCAGACTGCTGTGATGGGATGATTAGCTGCTTGTGCGTAAAATCGTGCTCCCTCAGAGTTTGTGCGGCTCCACAAACCTCTGTGTGTGACAGAGCTCCTCAAACATGTCTGCTCTAGTCACTCGTAGAGTCTGACAGTGGCTGTCTGCGGAAGCGCTTCCAGCAAAGAAGCTCCTTAACGGAAACGCGTCTCCTGGACTCACGACGTGGCAGCTTCCGGCGAAGCATGGGTCTCCCTATGGTAGCTTCTGACACCTCCCCGCTGTTCTCGCTGGACGTGTCCCTCACCCCTCCCTCTTCCCTGCTAGTTCCTGCTTTGGCTGCTGCGTCTCTCTCAGCATTCATGAGATCCTCCTCCAGAGTACCCTCTCTCCCCCTGCTGGTCCCTGCTTTAGCTGCTGACTCCCTCCCAGCCTCTGTGAGCCCTTCCACCTCCCTTTCCTCTGATGTCAGTTCCCTGACAATCATAATCTTGTACAACTCTTGCTTATTACTTTTTACGTTATTTCAGTATTCCCGAGAATATATATTCCCGAAAATAACAAATCCCTATTAACTTCTATGTTTATTTGAAATAATCCAGAAATTACCTTTATAATCTTTTGCCAATATTCCTTAACCAGATTACATTCCCACCACATGTGTGAATATAGTCCTTTTTCCTGACCACAATGCCAGCATTTGGGACTAAACCCTTTCACTATATACGCCATTTGTGTCAGAGTTCTATACCATTTTAATAAAAAATTTCTACTAAATTCTTTATACTTTTCTATTTTAATATTGTTTATATTCTTCATCAGTTCTTGGGCCGTGTTTGGATGGATCATACCTTCCTGCTCCCATTTAATCTGGATTATCTTTATCATTCTTTCTTTGTCGCTTATCATCAGTTTATATAACATCCCTGCTATCCCTTTCTCCGTTATTTGTCTTTTCTTCAGCACCATATCTATTTTCATTTCTGTCCTCATCGTTTCCTCTGCTCTTTCCCTTTTTATTAAATCACAAAGTCCTTGCACTTTCAGCCAATATTGTTTTCCTATTTTTTCTACAAAAAACTTTTTTGTAATTAAATTCCCTTCTTCATTGAACATATCTTTTAATTTATAAAATCCCTGATTTTCTAATTTCTTCCACCAACCCGGTTCCCTTTGACCCTCCTGCATATATTTTAACGGCGTCCACCTTGAGTATGTTGGCATCCATTTCGTATTCCAATTCTTCCAAATTCCTAACGCAGTTTTTCTTGGTCCTATTGTCTTCTTAAAAGCCGTATTAATATCTCTATTAAATATCCCTTCTCTTCCTATTCCTTCATTTATTTCATTCTCCAGCCTTATCCATTTAATCCCATCCTTATATCCAATATCTATTAGATTTTTGAAGTGGAAAGTTTCATAGTAAAATTCTAAGTTCGGTATTCCCCATCCCATCTCTTCTTGAGATGAATAATTTACCATGTCTGGGGCTCTAACTCTTTTAATTCCAAAAATCCAATTTTTAAATACCTTATTCCATGTTTTGAACCATATTTTCCTAATGGGTAGTGTAATTACTTGAAATAAATATAATAATTTCAGTACCAGAAACATTTTAAATGCTCTAATCCTACCTAGAATAGATAAATTCTTATTTTTCCATGATTTTATGTCCTTCTTTATCTTCCTCCACGCTTCTTTGTAATTTACATCTGGAATCCTAGCAATATTTTTAATAATATTTACCCCCAAGTATTTAATTTTTTTCCTACTGATATCCATCTTTGTCATTTTTGCAGTTTCCCTCTTCTCCTCTTTATTTACATCCCAAAATAAAATTTCAGACTTCTCCAAATTTACTCCCAATCCCGACTCCTCTTTAAAGTCCATCAGGATTATCATAAATTCTCTTACACCCTCTAAGGGGTTTGTAAATAATAATAGGATATCATCTGCATACATGTTTAACTTGATTTCTTCCTTTCCTTTCTTATATCCTCTTATCCTTACTGAGTTTCATATTCTATCTGCCAAGTACTCCATACCCAATACAAATAGTAGTGGTGAGAGTGAACATCCTTGTTTAACTCCTCTTTGTATATTGAATTGATCTGAAACCCCCTCATTCACTCTCACCACAGCCTTCCCTTCTCTATACAATTCCTGGATTGCTTCCACAAAGTTCTCTCCTAATCATACCTCCCGCATAATATTCCATAAGAACTTATGTCTAATCATATCAAAGGCCTTATACACATCCAATTTTAAGACCACCAATTTTCCTTTTACCCTGCTTGTTAATACGTTTAACACATTTTTTATAGGATGGCCTATGTATCTTCCCTTAACAAATCCATATTGATCTTCCTTAATTATTTTAGGTAGTACCTTTTCCAGTCGCCTTGCCAGGATCTTTGTAAATATCTTATAGTCTTGATTTAATAGGCTAATTGGTCTGTATGACTCCACCTCTGTAGGGTCCTTTTGCGGTTTTTCAATCACTACTATTTCCGCTAGTTTCCAAGTGTCTGGGGCTTTCCCCCCTTCTAAGATATTATTAAATACTTTTTAAAGTTCTGAACCCAGGTTATCAATTGTTTCTTTATAAAAGTCTGCCGTAATTCCATCTAATCCTGGGGATTTCTTACTTTTAAATGATTTAACTACATTCTCTATTTCTGAGAGCCAGTGTGGTGTAGTGGTTAAGAGCGGTAGTCTCCTAATCTGGGGAACCGGGTTCGCGTCTCCGCTCCTCCACATGCAGCTGCTGGGTGACCTTGGGCCAGTCACACTTCTGTGAAGTCTCTCAGCCCCACTCACCTCACAGAGTGTTTGTTGTGGGGGAGGAAGGGAAAGGAGAATGTTAGCCGCTTTGAGACTCCTGAAGGGGAGTGAAAGGCGGGATATCAAATCCAAACTCTTCTTCTTCTTCTTCTTCTTCTTCTTCCAAAGAAATTTCCTCCTTCAGTCTTACTCTATCACTTTCTTCGATTTTAAACCCCAAACTTTCCCTACTAATATTTTTATTTTCTTCTTTATATAAAGATTGATAGAATTCTGCAAATTCTTTCCTTATTTCTCTAGAGCTTTGTGTAAGTATTTTCCTTCTGGTCTTAATGGCCTTCACCCTCTGTTTATCCCTTCTTTTTTTAAAATAGTTTGCCAGTCTCTTATATGATCCTATTGAGGTTCTCTGAAAATCATTTTTGATCATATTATCTCTCTTCCACACTGCAAGTATATCCAGCTCATCCAATTCCTGTTTTAACTTTCTTAACTGCTCCTGTCTGCTCCTTAGAAATTTAACCTGTTGCTGTTGTTGCAAAATTTCAATCTCTTTAATTTTTTCCTGTCTCCCCTTCTTAATCGCAATCTCTTTCAGTATACAATGTCCTCTTATAACAGCTTTGAAAGCATCCCATACTACCGGGATCTCGGCCGAACCATTGTTCTCTTTAAAATACCTGATATATTCCCTGTCAATCTCTTTTGCCATTATTAGGTTATTGTACCGCCATCGCCTGCTTTTTCCATCCTCTTCCAGTCCCAGCTCCACAAATAGTGTAGCATGGTCTGAAATCCATATTCCCATAGTCTTTGCTGTTCTAACACTGATTTCATTCCCTTCTTTAATTAGCACGTAGTAAATATAAGAGAAAGTCTTATGTCTGTTAGAGAAGAAGGTAGGTTTGGTGTTGGGGTTTCCCCTCTCAAAAACATCCTTTAATCCCCATTTAGATAATCTGAAAGTACTATCGTCCTTTATATTCCAATTACCGTATTTTTTGCTCTATAGCAGTGTTCCCCAACCTTGGGCCTCCAGCTCTTTTTGGACTACAGTTCCCATCATCCCTGACCACTGGTCTTGCTAGCTAGGGATTATGGGAGTTGTAGTCCAAAAACAGCTGGAGGCCCAAGGTTGGGGAACACTGCTCTATAGGACGCACTTTTTCCCGTCCAAAAATGAAGGGGAAATGTGTGTGCATCCTATGGAGCGAATGCAGGCTTTTGCTGAAGCCTGGAGAGCACTCCGAAGGCTTGTGGATAGCAGCCTGAAGCCCGGGGAGTGCAGCACCAACTCCCGCTGCGCTCCCCGGGCTTCAGGCAGCTATCCACAGATAGCAGCCTGTTCTGGGGGCTGGGGTCGGGGGAAGCTTGGGCTTCCCCCGCCCCCAGCCCCGCAAGCTCCAGGAGCGGCGGTGGGGTTGTGTGCAATCTTGCCGCCGCTCCTGAACCTGTTTCGGGGGCTGGGGCTGGGAGAAGCTCGGGCTTCCCCCGCCCCAGCCCCGCGGCTAAAAAAGAAGCCAAGACAGCGAGCGGGATCCATCCCACTTGCTGTCTTGGCTTCTGCCAAAGCCGCACGCAGCCTCTCCCGGCTGGAGAGGTTGTGCGTGGCTAAAGAGGAAGCCAAGACAGCCAGCGGGATGGATCCTGCTCGCTGTCTTGGCTTCTTTGCTCTTTGGGGCTGGGGGGGGGAGATTTTTTTTTCTTTATTCCCCCCCTAAAAACTGTCATGCCTAAAATTGCCGCTGTTTCTTTAATGCTTAAAAAAGCTGGGTCAGCATAAGTCAGCGACCTGCACCGGGTTTTATATATATACAGTGAGAAATGTTTGTTGGATGGGTTGGTTGGTTAGTGAAAGCTGGTAGTTTTGGTGTGTACAGTTGGTCAGTCGCTTTTGCACAAAGACTTTTAAGAATAAAAGCAGAAAGTACTCTGCAAGGATAATTTTCTCGTGGACTCTTTTATGCTGACAAGGGTCCGAGGACCAGGCTGAGGCAACAAAGGGAGGTCAGGACCCTTTGTTGTTGTTTTTTTTTTACAAACACTGACAGGTTATGGGCCCAGTGTTTCTGAGCATGTGCAAAGTGCAAAATGACTGACAGCATCTGAGCAGGGAGCTGGTGAGTCCTGGTGGTGTATGGAGCCAGTGGCTGTGCGTTGGAGCAGTTGGTGGCAAGCTGTAACTGTCTGCAGCGATGCTGGAGCGGCTAGGATCTGAGGATCAGGAAAGCACTCAGCATCGGCTACTGGAACAGTTTGTACTGCTAGAAGACCACAGTAGGTGACTCACAGAGTGGCTACACCAGTTGCAGAGCCAGGCGGGACCTGAGGGTCAGCAGAGGCAGCAGCTAGAAGCCGGTGAGTGCCAGCCAGGATCATCCAGTTGGACTCTAAAGAGAGAGTCAGGAGAGATTGCTGGAGGCCCCACAGAAGGGGCTCAGCAAGCACCAGCAGAGATGGCAGATTTCAGTCTTCCCAAGTTGTAAATATTGGGAGAGGCATCCCTTTTGAACTTCTCTCAGAGAGCAACTGGCTGAGTTGGTCAATTAAAATGCAGCAGTTGTTAAGGAGAGATGGACTGTGGGATTGTGTTGAAACTGAGGTTTTGAAACAGGACTCTGCTGAGAAAAAAACGGCTGAATGAAAGGGCTTGTGCCCAAATTATGCTGTGTTTGAGCAACTCCCATTTATTGCATGTAGCAAATGCCAGCACAGCGTTTGAGTGCTGGAATTTATTAAGGGCAATGCATGTCAGAGAAACTGCTGGAACTATAATTTCTCTGACCAGAAGGCTGTTCAGGACTGTTATGAAAGAAGGTGAGAATTTGGCAACTCATCTTCAAACGCTGAAATCTCTGTTTCTTCAACTACAGCAGAGAGGTAAGCGTTACGATGAGACTGACCAAACCTACATTATCCTTTCAAGTTTGCCTGAAAGCTGGTTGCCTGTGATTAACAGCATGGAGAGTATGCGTCCCCAAGATCTGACCCTTGAGTATGTGGTTGGAAGATTGACCGAAGAAGCAGAAAGAAGGTCAGATAGACAGGCTGAACTCCAAGAGCGGAGGAGTTACAGCCGAGGGGGCCAGCAGAAATAAGACCGAAAGTAATCTCGGACCACAGTCCGATAGAGCTGGAAATGGAAAGCTTGGAGACAAGAACCTTCAGATGGAGACTAAAAGATTATCTCTTGGACGATCAGAAAATTGTTGAAAATGCACAAAAGAAGTTGACAGATTACTTTGCGGACAATTGCGACAAAGGAACAAAGGCTAATGTAGTATGGGACGCAAGTAAGGCAGTAATAAGAGGATATTTTATCCAACAGAATGCAATTAAAAATAAGAATAGAGAGAAAGGTAAAGAAGAAATTCTAAAGCAGATAATGGTAAATGAACAAAAATTATCTCAGAAACCTAACTGTCAGAAAGCAAAAGAAAGTATCAAAATTTTACAAGCCCAATTTGCTACAATAATAAACAGAGAGGTGGAGTGGAACATCAAAAAACTAAGACAAAAGAATTTTGAATTTTCAAATAAATCAGGCAAATGGCTTGCTTGGCAAATTAAAAAAAGAAAAGAACAGGGTATAATAAATAGAATAACAGTGGGGAGTGAAGAAATAACCGACCCAAAAGGAATTAGGAGGGAGTTTCTGGACTACTATAGAAGTCTGTATAAAAACAAAGAGAGAAACAACTTAAGGAGAATAGAGAGATTTTTGAAGGAAAAAAGGGTGCAGAAAATTTCAACAGAGGAAAAACAACGATTGAACACCCCAATTGAAAATGAGGAGATAGAGGAAGTAATTAAAGATTTAAAGAGGGGAAAGGCTCCAGGCCCTGATGGATTCACTGCAGGCTATTATAAAGAGATGAAACCCATTTTGGTGAAACCTCTGAAAGAGACTATGAATAACATTTTAAGGAAAGGAGAAATCCCAGAGACCTGGAAAGAGGCATACATCACGTTCATTCCCAAACAAGATGCGGACCCAACCCAAGTTAAAAACTATAGGCCGATCTCACTGCTAAATACAGACTATAAAATATTTGCAGGAATTCTTGCAAGAAGGATGAAGACTCTACTATCAGAAATTATCCACAAGGACCAGGCGGGATTCCTTCCAGGCCGGCAGATGAGAGATAATACAAGAAACATAATCAACATGTTAGAATACCTATCCGTTAGGATTGATAAACAAGTTATAATGATGTTCGTGGACGCTGAGAAGGCTTTCGACAACGTGACATGGGACTTTATGTTGAAAAATTTGGAACATATGGATGTGGGTAAAGATTTCTTTAATGGGATAAAAGCAATATACACAGAGCAGAAAGCCAAACTGATTATAAATAATATTGTGACAGAAGAGATAAAGATACAGAAAGGAACAAGACAGGGTTGTCCACTCTCCCCGCTATTATTTATAACAGTATTAGAAGTGCTCCTAAATTCAATAAGGCAAAATGGGAAAATAAAAGGAGTGATAATCGGACAAAATGTGTATAAGATCAAAGCTTTCGCAGATGATCTAGTAATAATGACTGAAGAACCAACAACGGCAACAGAAGAAATTTTAAAGGAAATAGACCAATTTGGAGAGGTTGCAGGTTTCAAACTAAATAAGATGAAAACGAAAATGATAGGTAAAAATGTGGATCAAAAGATAATAGAAGCAATTCAACATCAATCGCAGATAGAGGTGGTCAAAAAAGTGAAATACCTCGGTATTTGGTTAACACCTAAAAATATAGATTTATTCAAAAATAACTACGAGCTGATGTGGAGGAAAATAAGAAAGGACCTGGAAGTATGGGGAGGGTTGAAATTGTCATTCTGGGGAAGGATCAATACAATTAAGATGAATGTACTACCAAGGTTGATGTTCCTATTTCAGACCATCCCTATAATTAAGGGGAGCCAAATCTTTAAAGAGTGGCAAAGAGTGCTTTCAAGATACATCTGGCAGGGCAAAAAACCTAGAATTCAGTTCAAATTATTAACAGATATAAAGGAAAGGGGAGGCTTCGCCCTGCCAGATTTGAAACTATATTATGAGGCATCATGTCTTTGCTGGGTAAAAGATTGGGTAAAGTTGGTGAATAAGGAGCTACTCGATTTGGAGGGCTTCGACAATAGATTCGGCTGGCATGCCTACTTATGGCAGAACAAAAGGAAAGTACATAAGGGATTTGAAAACCACATTTTTAGAGGGCCACTAATTGAAATATGGGAAAAGTACAAAAATTTGCTAGAATCTAAAACACCACATTGGCTATCATCTCTTGAAGTAATGAATGTGAAGACTATCAATATGAGAAGTAATTGGGCAACATATAGTCAACTATTAATCAAGGAAGATGGGAAATGGAAACTAAAACCATACGAGCAAGTCAAGGAGCATGTATATGATTGGCTACATCATTTTCAGGTTAATGAGATGTTTAGAAAAGATATCAAAGAAAGAGGCTATGCAGACAAAGGTTCCAAATTTCAGATGGAGATTATAAACAACGAAGTGAAAATAATATCTAAAATGTATAGGATGCTGTTGGACTGGAATTTAGGGGATGAGGAAGTCAAATCGGTAATGATTCGCTCGGCTAGGGACGTAGGTCATAGTATACAATTCGAGGACTGGGAGAAACTTTGGAAGGATGGGCTAAACTTTACGGCGTGCATAACGATAAAGGAAAATGTCATGAAGATGTTCTACAGGTGGTATTTAACACCTGTGAAATTATCGAAAATGTATAAGGTGGATAATAAGTGCTGGAAATGCAAGGACAAAGAGGGCTCCTTTTACCACATGTGGTGGGAGTGTGGAAAAGTGAAACAGTTTTGGGAAAAAATATACATTGAACTAAAGAAGATCCTAAAATATACGTTCATAAAGAAACCAGAAATTTTCCTATTAGGGATATTAGGGCACGAGATAAAAAAAGATGGATTGTAGATTAGTATACTATGCAGTCACAGCAGCAAGGGTAATATTAGCCCAGAAGTGGAAACAGCAGGAAATACCAACGGTGGAGGAGTGGAGATCAAAGTTGCTAGACTACGCGGAGTTGGATAAATTGACAGGAAAAGTCAGGTACATAAGAGACCAAAAGTTCATCAAGGATTGGGGAAAGTATGTAGACTATCTGGAATATATTAGTGAGGGACAAACAACGCTAATGGGATTCAGAGACGCACTGTGAAAGATTAAGAGTTACTGTGCAAAGAAAATAGGAGACAGAGAAATGTATAATGACAATATAAGCTAGGAAATGCGTAACTTTAATTATTACTACGAATGATTATCTCGGTCCTGGAGGTGCTCCTGAACATGATTAGAAGGGACCGGTTGGTTGAAGGGATACAGGTCGGAGCTAAACAATACAAGCTTAAAGCCTTTGCAGATGATCTAGTTTTGACATTGCAGGAGCCAGAATCTAGTACGAAAAGGGTTCTAGAACTGATAAATGACTTTGGTCGGGTGGCGGGTTTTAAATTAAATAAGCAAAAGACTAAGGTTTTGGAAAAAAAATTGACAAGTGCAGAATCAGAAAGGTTTCAGAAGGAGACAGATTTAAAAGTGGTTAAAAAGGTGAAATACCTAGGGGTGAACATGACTGCTAAGAATTTGAATTTATTTAAGGACAATTATGAGAAATGTTGGACAGAGATTAAAAAGGACTTAGAAAGTTGGTCAAGACTTAAACTTTCCTTGTTGGGCCGAATTGCTGCGATTAAGATGAATGTATTGCCTAAAATGTTATTTTTGTTTCAGACCCTACAGATTGTGGACAGAGTGGAATGTTTCACAAAGTGGCAGAGAGATATTTCTAAATTTGTCTGGCAGGGCAAAAAGCCCCGAATTAAGTTTAAGATACTAACGGACGCTAAGGAGAGAGGGGGGTTTGCCCTGCCAGATTTGAAGCTGTATTATGAATCTGCAGCTCTCTGCTGGTTGAAAGACTGGATTTTGCTTGAGAACACTGATGTCCTGGATCTGGAAGGGTTTAACAATGCTTTTGGATGGCATGCATATTTGTGGTATGACAAGGTAAAAATTCATAGATTCTTCAAGAACCATATTGTCAGGAAGGCTGTGTTTAATGTCTGGGTAAAATATAAAGACTTACTAGAAAACAAGACCCCAAGGTGGCTATCACCAATGGAAGCTAAGGCCCAGAAAAGACTCAATATGGAGGCCAATTGGCCGAAATATTGGGAAATTTTGGAAAAAGAAGGAGACACTTGGAGGTTGCAGAGTTTTGAGAAATTAAAGGATAAGGTGCAGAACTGGTTACATTATGCTCAGATTAGGGAGGTTTTCAGATTGGACATGAAAATAGGTTTCCAGGTGGAAAAATCTAAATTAGAAACAGAACTGTTAGAACCTAAGACCAAGGTACTTTCGAAAATGTATAACTTGTTGCTGAAATGGAATACACAGGATGAAACGGTTAAATCAGCTATGATAAAATGGGCACAGGACATTGGTCATAATATTATGTTTGCTGACTGGGAAAAGTTATGGACCACCGGAATTAAGTTTACGGCATGTAATGCCTTGAAAGAAAATATTATGAAAATGATATATAGGTGGTACATGACCCCAGTCAAGCTTGCAAAAATATATCATCTGCCCGATAACAAATGTTGGAAATGTAAAGAATCTGAAGGAACATTCTTCCACCTCTGGTGGACATGCCCAAAGGTCAAGGCTTTCTGGGAAATGATCTATAATGAACTAAAAAAGGTATTTAGGTATACCTTCCTTAAGAAACCAGAGGCCTTCCTTCTGGGCATTGTCGGCCAAGGGGTGGCAAAGAAAGACAGAACCTTTTTTATGTATGCAACTACAGCAGCAAGAATACTCATCGCGAAGCACTGGAAAACCCAAGATTTACCCACACTGGAAGAATGGCAGACGCAACTGATAGAATACATGGAACTTGCAGAGATGACCGGCAGAATCCGCGACCTGGGAGAAGAGACGATGGAAGAGGACTGGAAAAAATTTAAAGACTATCTCCAAAAACATTACAAACTGTATGAATATTAGGAGGGTGTAAGTTTGAAAGTAAAAGGACAGCAGTAACTTGGTTATAAGACATAAGAAAATAAGTTGATAAAGATATTTAATTCCTGAAATACGATATATAAGGAAAGTTATGAACTGAAACAAGCTAATAAATTGCTGTTGATAAATTTTGAACTGAGAACGCAGAGAAGGGAGATGCGAGGAAGGCCTAAGATTATGGAAAGACGATTAGCTAACAACTGTATTTTATATTTCTCCTTTTTTCTTTTTTATCTACTTTCTGTTTAATTCTTTTTTATATCTATGTGGTGACGGAATTCTATATGTTTGGTGTTTTTTTCTTTTTGTGTCATGTAAAGAAAACCGCAATAAATATCTTTAAAAAAAAAAATATTACTACGAATGATTTACGGACAAGCTGAAGGAAGTCTTGAAAGGGATGGTTATGTAAATTGTTGATGTAAAAACTACAATTTTATGTATTCTTTCTTTTTCTTTTCTTCGCTATTCTTTTCTTTGTGCGCTATTCTCTTTCGTTTATTTGTGTGCTAGCTTTCTTTTATTTTCTCATGGAACAAATCAATAAAAAAATGGGAAAAAAAGAAAGCTGGTTGCCTGTGATTAACAGCATGGAGAGTATGCGTCCCCAAGATCTGACCCTTGAGATAAATTTTGATAAATTTATCTTAAGGACTACTACAAACTTGAGGAATGCTAGAATGTCGAGATTCTTAGAAAAAAAAAGGGTTACAGTGATATAAGATTAGATTAAAGAAAAGATTAAGATGATAGAGGTGGGAAAGAAATATTTAGAAGTTGCTAAAAAAGTATGGACATTGGGATGCAGAAAGGGGGGGTATGGGGGAGTCTCGGAAAAGAGGTTTATGAAAAAATGTTATGAAACTATACGTGTTTGTATGTCTTTTTATGTGTTTGTTTGTCTTTAAAAAATTTTGTAAAACCAATAAAAATTTTACCAAAAAAAAAAAAAAAAAAAGATCTGACCCTTGAGTATGTGGTTGGAAGATTGACCGAAGAAGCAGAAAGAAGGTCAGATAGACAGGCTGAACTCCAAGAGCGGAGGAGTTACAGCCGAGGGGGCCAGCAGCAGAATCTGCCAATGGAGCAACGCCAAGGTTTGGACTTGGCCATGGCGGTGAGGAGAAGCTATAGATGCAACCAACCTGGGCATCTCCAACGTCAGTGCAGGGCTAGACTTCCAGGAGACGACGTGGAGCAGAGACAGCAATCGACGCAGAAACGTAAGCAGAAGGGGTTCTCTTCAGGGAAGAACACACGTTCTGCTCAGTTTGTGTCTGCATTTTCTCGAGAGGAGAGAAAGATACCTCGAGGAACATGGTTGCTGGACTCTGGCAGCAGCAGGATTATCTGCAGCAGTCGGGAGGACTTTAAGACCCTGGGGAAGCCAGCCAATGGAAAAGACTCAATCTATCTTGCTGATGGTCATAGAAGCAAGAGTGATGGCCAGGGAACATGTTTCCTGCAGTGCTTGAACACTACTCTACCAGAGACTCTGTCAGCAGTTTGGACTATTGTTTACTGTCTGTAAGCTGCTTGATTAATGCAGGATATAGTGTTAAGTTCACGCAGGATGGTTGTCTGATAAAGAATGGAACTCAGGTATGTGGCCATGCAAAGATGCAAAATGGGTTACAGTGGTGCCCCGCAAGACGAATGCCTCGCAAGACGGAAAACCCGCTAGACGAAAGGGTTTTCCGTTTTTGAGCTGCTTTGCAAGACGATTTTCCCTATGGGCTTGCTTTGCAAGACGAAAACGTCTTGCGAGTGTTCCGATTTCCCCCCGATTCCCCCCCTTTTTCTAAGCCGCTAATAGCCTTTTAGCCGCTAATCCGCTAAGCCTTTAATAGCCGCTAAGCCTTTAATAGCTGCTAAACCGCTAAAAGCGCTAATCCGCTAATCCGCTAATAGGGTTGCTTCGCAAGACGAAAAAACTGCTAGACGAAGAGACTCGCGGAACGGATTAATTTCGTCTTGCGAAGCACCACTGTATATGTAATACAGGACAAGCCTGTTAAAGCAGCCCAGGTGGTTCAGGATAATTTGCCAGTTCATAAGGGGTGTGTACATGAACTGCACAGGAAACTGGGTCACGCAAATTTCCGTGTGCTTTCAGAGATGCAAAAGGTGTGCAAAAATCTAAAAGTAAATAGCTGTAACTGTTTCCTAGATTGCAATGTATGTAAAATGGCCAAATCTAAGAGGAAGCCTGTGGCTTCTAAAAGTGACAGAGTATCTAAAGAGGTTTTAGAACTTGTCCATTGTGATGTGATAGGCCCTTTTCCACAGAAGAGTGAAGGAGGCGCCAGATATGCTTTTCTGGTAATAGATGACAAATCACGTTTTAGTTGGTTGTTTTTGTTAAAGCAGAAATCTCAGTGTTTCCCCAGATTCAGAGAATGGGTTGCCCAAGCTGAAAAGCTCTTCGCTCGCCCTGTTGTGTAGCTGCAAACAGATAGGGGCGGAGAATTTCTGAACAAACAATTTGGGGCATGGTTGCGATGTAAGGGGATCACTCACCGTTTGACTAACCCTTATAGCTCTGCTGAAAATGGTCTGTGTGACTTCCGGGGTGGCGCCTCCGGTGATGGCGGACTCCCTCTGAACAGGAGGGACAAGCTCCGCATGAAACAGGTCTTTACCGCTGCGGCGTAGCAGGGACCCTTCTGGAAATCACAGGCGGATGAAGCCTGTGACCGTGGGACTCGGCGGGCACCTTTAGCGCCCCCCCAACCCACTAAGGAACCCAGAAACGGGTTCCAAAGTGAAGAGGGGGAAGTGGCACTGTGCTGTGAGTCGACTGCTTTTTCTGCAGAGCGAAGCCGCATAGCTGTCACCGGAGAGCGCTGCGTTTTTCCTGAGACAATTTGGCACTGAAATAACCAACCGTGAGTACTGGAACGTTAAATATCTGGACTTTAAACAAGTATTGGCGAAGCTAAAGGAATCTGGACTTTAAAATTTACCCCAATTTGGTACTGAAACGGAAAGAGCTAAACAGGAAGTCGCCTTTCCGTTCCCTTGTGTTATAACAAAGCAAAGACAATGCAAACTAGAGCCTTAAAAACCTCTCTTAAAAGATCGTCTTTCACCATTTAAAACAGTGGAACCCTCCTTCGGAAGCAGGAGAAGAAGGGGGTCTTTTTATTGACTTGTTAAAACCTGCAGAAATAAAGTGAAAGTAAAGTAATTTTCCACCGTCCTGACCCTGGAGCGGGGGGTCAGATTTGACGTTTGAAGCTCATTGACCAGAAATAAATATTTTGACAGATAGTTAAAAGGAGGGAAACATTGTGAGTCCATTGTTTCTTTTCGCTTACAAAAAAAAAAGAAAAAGAAAATGGACAGAATATTTTGAGGAAGATACTTTGTTCCTTGGGTACTCGAGGTAAAGAACAATCAGAAGCTTCTCCCCCTAGAGGGGAGCCATGAAACTGTAACCTGGGAACTGCAATTTTGATCGTGGGAAGAGTTCTGTGACCTTGTAAGACAATGCCTTCAGAAGCACTGTGTGATGGCCTGGGATTCCGAGTCTGAGAGTGAACCGGAGGAATCCCAGCCGGCACAGGAGTCCCCGCCTCCAGGGCCGGCTGAACTGGGGCAAGGCCTAGATGCTGAGGAGCCTGCACCTGTGCCAGATCCTCAGGGGCAGGCACCAGGTGAGACCATTCTGGCCCCAGAGGTGCTGGAAGACTCAGTGGCTACAGGTGAGCCTCCCCCGGGGCCCAGTAACCCTTCGGCCTCTCCTGAACTGCAGAGGCTTAGGGCAGAGAGGCGAAGGGAACTGGTCTCTCCCAGGAGGAGTGCTCGCCTTAAGGCCAGGAGAGGCGGGGCTCCTGGGGGCCGGGACCGCCCCCGGCCTTAGAAGAAGATAAAGGTCAGGCAGCCCGGTCCCAGGTTGCGGGAGCAACGTCGTTGTGGAGTACCTGCTTTACCCAGACCTAGATCTGCACTCCCGGTGTGCCTGTTTCTCGCCCGGCTGCCCGCTGCTGACCCACCAGTGTTCCTGTTCCCCGCCTGGCTCCCTGCTTCTGCTCTACCAGTGTTCCTGTTACCTGCCTGGCTTCCTGCTGCTGCCCTACCAGCGTTCCTGCTCCCCCGCCCGGCTCCCTGTTTCAGATCTCGCGTCTCATCTAGTGATCGTCTACCCTGCTAGTGACTCTGGACTGAACTTCGGATACGGTATTAGTACCTTTCCCCCCCGGGACCAGCACACACTGCTGGGTGCTCTCTGTAACATAAGTGCCCTATTGGACCAATTAAGTCAGAAGATGGACTTTAGGACAAAAGCTGCCAGTACTCTTGATCAGGCAGTGGAAAATCATAAGGAGCCCATTCAGGAATTAAATCAGGAGTGTGCCAAGACAGAACAACGAAAAGAAGAGGACTTTGTTGAATTTTGGGAGCCAGAGATGGAGGGACTTTTGGCCCAGCAAGAAAATGAGCCTTTGGATCTGATAAATGAATTTGAGAAAAACCAGACCTGGAAAGATAAAGTCTTGATTGGACTAGAAATGGGGGGTTGGATTGAAGCCCCTATGCTGGGATGTTCGGACTTTCAGAGTTTGGAAATGGGCCGTCAGAGATTTGGAGCTGTTGGGTTTTTTAAGTTTGGAGGGAATCTGAAACATGCTGTAAAACATTACATGGAGCTTAGTCTGGATTATGTGAAAGGGGCTGATTTGTCGAAAAGGGTCAAAAATAAGAGAGTTTGTACTGGTCCAGTAAACGCTTCCGCTGCGCCACCAGCAACAGCTCTCTTTGCAGAGCATTAATTAGGTCCAGTGCAGATATTCTTGTTGCAGTACAAGCTTCAGAGTCTCAGCAGCAAAGAAATAACGACACAGGGAAGCCTGTCTTTCCAAAGACAGGTTTATTGCAGAAAGATAACAGAAACACCTCCGGAGCTTTCGGACATTTTTGCTTCACGCCCCACACACAGAGAAAACAAACACTCTTTATATACTGAGCAACTTAACAACTTAACGAGCTTGACTACTTAAAGTTACATGACATTGCTAACTTGCCAGCGTCTTAGGTTTTACACCCTAACAAAAAATACTACAAGGCTGGAGTTCCTGCGACCGAAAGGAAGAAATGAAGAAGAGCTGCGAAAGGGACATGGAAGAGATTTGAAGGCCTCGGATATAAGGGCACCAGGTTAATGTGCTAGACTAATGGGGGGGAAAGACTGACAACCCTGGGACCGGGGGGAGGGGACGCTGGAAGAAGATTGAATTGAACTTTTTATATTATTATTACTATTATTGGAAAAGTTTTATGAATGTTGGGAAAATGCTGAAATGAAATTAATTGGCTCTGGTTAAAATATTTAAAGAATCTGTTAAAAGGGTTGGTTTTGAGAAATTGATAAAAAAAAAATTGAGTTTTAAACTTTAAGCTTGTTCTTAAAAGATAAAATGAGATTAGAGTAAGATAACATAATGATAAAATATTATGAACTATGGAAAGGATTTGCTGGGACAATTACTAATCAAGAAACAAGAGATGGGAGGGGGGGAGGTCAGGGAAAGAAGGTAATGAAATGTGGAGAATTTGGAAAAAATGGTTTTATTGTTTCTTTTTCTTTTTGTGTTTCTATTACTCTTTTTTTCTTTTATGTAATTTTGTCTTTTTGTGTATTTTTTTTAAAATTCTTGTGTTTCAATAAATATCATTTTTTAAAAAATGAAAATGGTCTGTGTGAAAGATGTGGGGCTGCAATACAGTCAGTAAAGGACTGTCTGCTAGTGGATGCAGGATTGGGTCACAACCATAGGCTGTGGGGCGAGGCTTTCCTTACAGCAAACTTTTTGATTAACAGAACCTGGTCTAGCTCTATAAAAGATATTCCTTATCGTGTATTGTTTGGGAAAGAACCAGAGTGGACAATGCTCCATAACTGGGGTTCTTTTTTTTTAATAGAAATTTTTATTGGTTTTTCACCTTTTATAGAGACAAATACACACAAAACAAGACAAAAGACAAAAACATGTATAATTTCAGAAAATCCTACTTTCCTAACCTTGTTCCCTGACTTCCCCCCACCCCCCTTCATGCATCCCCATTCCCAAAATTGTGTCAGCAAATTGGTATTTCTCTTCTTAATCATCTTAAAATTACCTCTTTTATAAAGAAAAGTAAATTTTTTCTAAGTTGGACTCAAGTTCTCTTCCATTGATTTCCCAATTTGTCTTAAATAAAAGTCATATTAACTAAACCCAAAGGTCTTGAGTGTTTTTACAATTCTATTCTTCCCTCCCTCCCATCCCCGGTTTTCGTCCCTTCCCAATACATATCCAAAATATCAGTTCTTAGCCTGGGTTCCTCACGTCCGAGGCTTTCAAGTCTCTTTCAGTCCCTCTTCGCCGGTCTTGTTGGTAATCCTTTATGTCGGTCGTCAAATCTCGAAAAAGTTCTGTCACCATCCAACCATATTCTCTTCCCACAAGAACATTTGGAAACAGCTGCTGGAAAATTTCCACAAAGTCTGCATCTTCAGAGTCAAAGTCAAAGTGGAGGCCCCCATCATATTTATTTTAAATTCCTGTGTTGCATAAACTCCCGGGGCCTCCTCCTTCATCTTTTGCATCTTTCGCAGATTTGTGTTAGATGTAATCCAAAAGTCTCCTTGTTTATATTCCACAGATGTCAGCTCCTGGTTGGTACTTTCCAACTTTACTTTCTCTTTTTCTTGTTTAGTCTCTTCCACTTCTTTAGATATCGTTTCCAATTCAGCTGTGGAATCTTTCTCATCCAGGTCCTCAATACATTCAGCAGAGCTGCTTGTTCCAGTAGTCAAGGTCATAAGTTGTTTATTCATAGCCAGACTCTGCTCTTGTAAGACTCCCACCAGATGAAACATTCTTTCGATTTCCACTAGTAACTTTCCGTCCACAGCCATTGTAATTTCACAGAATTCCCCCTAGAGGGAATCTGGTTACTTGGTAATCTTTCTCCAACAATCCTCCAACTTATTGTTGTTACTTTGTTCCCAACAATTTTAACTCAATTGCAACTCATTTTAATCCAGAGGGAACTTAAATAGCAATTTTTCCACTTAAACTGTCCGTTTGACAGCTTTGACAGCTGTCAAACTCCGCACCTCTTCCACAAGCTCAAAAGCAGGACGCTCCCGGGCCCGGGGGGGGGGGGGGTTGTTTACAACTGAAAGAAAACTTCCAACACTCCACTCTCCAGCTCAAAATTTCTTTTTGCCAAATCTTGGAAGTTAATGTCTTTTACTCACCCCACAAAGGGTAGGCACTCCAGCTTAGTTCTTATATCGTTGCTTTAGATCGTCTGCAAGAAGGGGGGGTGCGGACTTCCTTTTAGCACACCCCCCCGGTCGTCTCAAATTCACAGGATAATATTCATAAAGTCCAATTCCGTATTACTCATGGGTTATTCTTTTCAGTCCGAATTTCAAGGAAGGGAATCAGCGCTCTCCAGTCATGGCTCGCGGCTTCGCTCAACCGAGGTAGCGATCGACTCTCAGCACCACGCCACCCTCCGTATCCTCTCCGCAGCCTTTAAAAAGGCTCTTCGTGAATCGGGGGGGGGCGCTTAAGGTGCCCACCGAGTCTTCAGTCTGCAGGCTTCAGCGCCTGCGGTTTTTGAGGGTCCCCGCGTCGCCGGCGCGGCAAGACCCGTCCTCAGTTGAGCCGATTCCCTCCGCAGCTCGGAGGGAATCCGCCATTTCCAGATCGCGCCAACCCGGAAGTCCCATAACTGGGGTTCTTGGGCACATGTAAATATCCCCAAAGCTCAGCACCAAAAAGGGGGTGCTAGAGTGCAGAGACTGCGGTTTGTGGGATATCAGCCCTATGGCAAAGGATGGCGTTTCAGTTTACACCCAGGACGCGTGGTTCTGTCACGAAGCACAGACTTTGCTGACCAGGACAGATGGACTGCGATCCATGCCAACCCAGATTGCCTACTGCCCCTGCATGTAAGAGAAGAAGTTTCTTCTCAGCCATTGGCAACACAGGAGCAGGATGAGGAGGAGGCACAGATTTCCCCAAAAGACATGGCAATAGATAATACTTCTCTAGAGGAAGAGGAAGAAGAGCCAGAGATAAGGGGGGAAGAAGAAGTAGTTGTGCCTAGGCGCTCCCAGCGTTCAAGCAAGGGTGTACCTCCTCAGCGTTTGACCCTAGGAGGAGTGAGAGTATGCAATGTGAGTTGTGTGGAACCACAAAGTTATAATGAAGTCTTAGACTTACCCCCTGGGGAACGTGCTTTGTGGGAACAAGCTATGAAAGAAGAAATGGACTCTTTTAAACATAACAAAGTGTTTGAGGTCATAATGCGACCACCTGGTGGCAGAGTGGTGTCATGCAAGTGGGTTTATAAAAGTAAAACCCTTGCATCTGGGGAACCACGTTTTCGAGCCAGATTAGTAGCCAGAGGGTTCACTCAGATTAAAGAGGAGAGTTATGATGAAGTGTTTTCTCCCACTGTAAAGAGTGAAACTTTTCGTTTAATGCTCTCCATAGTGCACCATTTTGATGTTGATGCTGCATATCTGCATGCAAATTTAGACCATGAAGTGTTAATGAGACAACCCCGAGTTTGAAGAGGGGAATGGTGCAGTCTGGAGTTTGAAAAAGTCTGTTTATGGTCTCAAACAAAGTGGAAGGTGTTGGATCCAGTGTTTAAATGAAGCCCTTGTAAAACTTGGTTTTAAAAGGAGTGTGGCTGATCCATGCCTGTACACCAAGGGGACAGGCAACAAATATCTAATGTTCTTAGTCTTTGTTGATGATTTGCTTGTAGCAGGGAGTTCCACATATGAGATCCAGAAGCCCACAAGTCAGCTGGAAAAGAGGTTTAAGCTTAAAGCCTTAGGACCTGTAAGCAATTACTTGGGAGTAGAAGTAAGGCAGGAAGCTGATGGAAGCTTCCTCTTGAGTCAGAAAGAGAAAATTCTTCGTTTGATAGAGCAGTTTGGCATGGAAAACTGCAAGCCAGTTCAGACTCCCATGACACCAGATTTCCCAAAGACAGTGTGTGATTATGAATTTGATCAGCCTGAGTTGTATCACTCAAAAATAGGATCACTGTTGTATTTAGGCCAGTGGTCAAGGCCAGACATTGCATGTGCTACAAATGTTCTGAGCCAACGTGTATCTAAACCCAGTACTGCCGATTGGTGTGCTTTGAAAAGGCTTATCAGATATCTAAAGGGGACATTAAATGTATGTTTGAAGATATCTAGTACACAAGATGGAAAAAACTAGAAGTATTTGTTGATGCGGACTGGGGAAGCTGTGTAGCTACTAGAAAATCTACAAGTGGAATGGTTATGATGTTTGCCAATTCCATAATTGGATGGAGGTCAAAGCAGCAAGGATTTGTTGCGACCTCATCCTGTGAGGCAGAATATGGGAGCCTGTCGCTAGCATGCAATGAAATCATGTGGTTTATAACAGATACTAAAAGATCTAGATTGTAAAGTAGATTTACCTATCCAAGTGTATTAAGATAGCCAATCGTGCATTGCATTAGCGGGCTCGGAAATAATGAAATCCGCATCAAAACATATTGCTATCCGTCATGTGAATGTTAGAGATTGTGTACAGAATGGGGTAATCAAACTGGAGTATTGTCAGTCACAAGATAATATTGCTGATTTGTTTACCAAGCCTTTGCCAGCAACATGTCATAATGAATTGATGACAAAACATATAGTGTATGTATGCATTGTTTCTGTTGAGTTTTTTCGCATTTAAGAAACAGAAGGGGTGTCACGGCTAAAATTGCCGCTGTTTCTTTAATGCTTAAAAAAGCTGGGTCAGCATGAGTCAGAGACCTGCACCGGGTTGTATATATATGCAGTGAGAAATGTTTGTTGGTTGGGTTGGTTGGTTGGTTAGTGAAAGCTGGTAGTGTTGGTGTGTACAGTTGGTCAGTCGCTTTTGCACAAAGACTTTTAATAATAAAAGCAGAAAGTACTCTGCAAGGATATTTTTCTCGTGGACTCTTTTATGCTGACAAGGGTCCGAGGACCAGGCTGAGGCAACAAAGGGAGGTTAGGACCCTTTGTTGTTGTTTTTTTGACAAAAACTAGGTGCGCCCTATGGTCTGGTGCGCCCTATGAAGCAAAAAATACGGTAAAGTCTGCTGTAACAATAACTTCCCCTTCAGCATAAAGCTCATCACAATTATAACAAATAAAGGCTTGACATATCTCGCTTTGCATGTCATGAGTCTATCTCATATATTAGTTTCACCTTTTAAGTTGAATTACTGAAATAAATGAACTTTTCCACAATATTCTAATTTTCCGAGTTTCACCTGTAGATGTTAAAAAGCATGGAGGAGAGGACGGAACCCTGAGGCACCCCATAGGTAAGGGCCCAGGGGTGTGAACACTCATCCCCCACCAACACTTTCTGGACATGGCCCAGGAGGAAGGAGTGGAACCACTGTATAACAGTGCCCTCAGCTCCCAGCTCCTCTAGACGGTCCAGAAGGATGTTATGGTTGATTGTATCAAAAGCCGCTGAGAGATCCAGCACAACTAGGAAACAGCTCTCACCTTTGTCCCTAGCCCGCCGGAGATCATCAACCAACACGACCAAGGCAGTTTCAGTCCCATGATGAGGCCTGAATCCCAATTGGAAGGGATCCAAATGGTCCGCATCCTCCAGGAGTGCTTGAAGTTGTTCAGCAACCACACGCTCAATCACCTTGCCCAAGAATGGAAGATTTGAGACTGGGCGATAGTTGGCCATACTGTCTGGGTCTAAAGATTTTTTTTATGACGCGGCTTAATGACCGCCTCTTTCAGCAGGTCTGGGAAGGCTCCCTCACAGAGAGAAGCATTCACCACCCCACAGAGCCCATCGCCCAGCCCTTCCCAGCTTGCTTTTATTAGCCAGGATGGGCAAGGATCAAGGAGACAGGTGGTTGGTTTCACACGTCCAAGCAGCCTGTCCACATCCTCGGGGGTAACGGATTGAAATTGATTCCATGCAACTTGACCAGACAGGGCTCTAGCACTCTCCCGCCACAGTCCTGCTTCCAAGGTGGTGTCTACCTCCTTCCGAATCTGAGCGAATTTATCTGCAAAAAACTTTGCAAAATCATTGCAGGACATCTTGGGGTCTTTACAAGAGTCTCCTGCTACTATTTTCTGTAGATGCAATAGAGTTGGTGAAGAAAGTCGTCTTCGCAGTCGCTATTGCCACTTGGTAGGCTCGACATTGAGCTCTAACCCTTGTCTGGTCCGATTCAGAATGAGTTTTCTGCCACTGGCGTTCTAGCCGTCTCAGTGATTGTTTCCTCACCCTCAGCTCTGAAGAATACCATGGGGCTGTCTGGGCTCCATGCAATCGGAGAGGGCGCTTCGGAACCAGACAGTTGATAGTTCTGGTTAACGCTGCATTCCAGCGGGCCACCAGGGAATCAGCTGAAAGGCCATCAACATGGGATAAAGCATCCCTTACCACTCTCTGGAAACCATTTGGATCCATTAAGAGGCGGGGCGGACCATCCAAATTGGTCCCACCTCCCTGCAGAGGGGAAGGGTCGCATCATCATCATCAACCTTTTATTCGACCGTCAGTCAGAAAAAAGTACATTTGTCAATACACAGTTAAGAGCTCCAGGAAGATTTTAGAACTTAGCCAACACTAAAATGGGCTAAACAGATAGCCCCATATCAATACAGTCCCACCTCCCTGCAGAGGGGAAGGGTCGCAGAGAAGTCCAGTTGCACCAGGAAGTGATCTGACCATGGCACTTCTTTTGTTTCACTTTTACTTAGTGTCAGATCACCCATGTCACTAGAGGTGAACACCAGGTCTAAGGCATGTCCATGACTATGAGTTGGGCCAAACATATTCAGGGACAGCCCCATAGAGGCCATGCTTTCCACGAAGTCCCAAGCAGCCCCTTGTAAGGTTGTGTTGGCATGGATGTTAAAATCCCCTAGGACAACCAAACTAGGTGTCTCCAGGAGAACATCCACCATGACCTGAAGCAGCTCAGGCAGGGAATCCTTGGTGCAGCGGGGAGGTCAGTACACCAAAAGGAATCCTGTAGTGCTCCTATTGCCCAACTTCCAGAACTTACACTCAGAGAACTGGGTCTTCCCAGTAGGACGCCTGGTGCAAGTTAGTGACTTCCTAAAAATCACTGCACACACCCCCCCCCCCCGCCCACATGACCTGGGTTGCTGTGTGTAAGGGGAACCTGGTGGACAAGCAGCAGCTAGGACAGGCCCATCTGCTTCATCCAACCAAGTCTCTGTTACACATGCCAGGTCAAGTCCTCCATCCATGATCAAGTCATGGATGGCAGTGGGCTTATGAATCATTGACCTAACATTGCACAGCAACACCTTCAGGTCATGTGGGTTTCCCTTGTTGAGCGCAAATATAACATTGAATCACAATGGTATAAAATAACTCAGCAAGCTGACATTTATCAAGAGTTAAACAAAGGTTAGTGTACTAAATATTATTTCCAATTCTAGATAGTTTGCTGTTGGAGAAATACCATATATGATTATAAAAATCTAAAGCAAAAATTATTTAAAAATATGATTTCATTTCTAGATCAGACAGACAAGATTTCTTCTACTATATACTTTTTTCTTTATCATATACACACAAAGCTTCTATTTTTAAACAGGAAATATTTTTGT